>NC_139026.1:84445781-85754531 GCF_964662115.1 Mustela nivalis
GACACACAGAAAGATCTCAAGTAGGCAGAAAGGCAGGCAGAGGAAGAGGGGGAAGCAGGCTCCTTGCTGAGCAAAGAGCCGGATGTGGGGCTCGATCCTAGGACCCTGAGATCATGACCTGAGTTGAAGGCAGAGGGAGAGCCACCCAGGTGCCCTTTCTTCTATTTTTTTTTTTTAAAGATTTTATTTATTTGCAAGAGAGAGAAGCACAAATGGGGGAGCAGCAGAGAGAGAGGGAAAAGCAGACTCCTTGCTGAGCAGTGAGCCTGACAAGGGACTCGATCCCAAGACCCTGGTCTTGACCCAAGCCAGAGGCAGAAACTTAACCAACTGAGACACCCAGGTGCCCTAAGTCTCTCTTCTGCATCTTTTCTTCAATTCATGTATCTTGAACCTAGTTCCATTCGAATACATAGAGTTCTGCCTCATTCTTTTTAATGATGTTATGGTATCCCATTACAAGGAGGATCATAATTTATTCAACCAGTCCCCTACGGGTGGCCATTTAGATTTCTTCTAACCTTTTGCTTTTATAGTAATAAAATGAACATTCTTATACATTTGTCTTAAAGGACAATTGGGGGTGCCTGCCTCACATCGGGCTCTCTGCTCAGCAGGAGCCTGCTTCCTCCCTCTCTGCCTACTTGTGATCTCTCTCTCTCTCTGTCAAATAAATAAATAAAATATTAAAAAAATAAAAAGGACAATTGGAAGATCACAAATATATATGTTAAAATTATAGTAGGATTGCTAGTTCAAAGTAGATATGCATCATGAATTTTGACAGATAATGCCAAAATGAACCAAAGATTTTTTTAAAGTTAGGTAATATTTTAGAAATTCAATGGTTACTGAATACTGAAAGACTCTTGAAGAAAGATCAGTTTAAACATGTGGACAAAACCAAATACTATGTAGGGGAAAAAAGACTTACAAATAGATTTGATATTTACTGCAAAATAAGATAAGCTTTGATTAAAATTGATAAAATATAAAGTGGTCACCAAAATTAAAGACCACTGATGACCCTGCCATCATATACTGGTTAAGAAGCGGCATTAGAAGTGAGACTCTCTGTATTGAAATCCAGGGTGTGCCCCTTCTCTGTTGTGTGACCTTGGGCAAATTTGCTCAACTTCTCTGGGCCACAGCTTCTTCATCTTTCAACGTGGGGTTAAGTAAGAGTGCCCATTTCATAAGATTGTAATGAGAATGAAGGAATGCCTATAAAACACTTAGAACAGGGTTGAAGTACTGTAAGTGCCCAGTGACTGTTAGCCACGAGGTTAAGTATCATTCGAATGGTAGTGGTAAAGGAGAAAAGATGATCAAATTAGCTAACTGGTAACATACTCTCATATTCACTAGAGAACCTAGACATGAGAGTGAGGTTAGGAATAGATACAGAAGCATGTTTATCTGCAGTGTTCATCCGGCATAGCTGGAGCAGCCTCGCCTTTGTTTTTCAGGAAACAGTTGTTTCATTTGTTCTCAGTTCCACTCTACAGGATGCGCATGGCTTAGTGCAGGATGAGACTGATTTTGGCAACTGAATGGAACACTGGAGTGCTCAGTTTTCAGGCTGATTTATGGAAAACAATGGCAATAAAGCCATTGATTAAAACATCCTAATCTGACAATACAAGAACATGATTGTTTAGAGTGTTGGATGGGATTTGTGAGTCTTGAATGAATTGCTTTGTTCCATTCATGAGAATAGTAGGGATTTTAACAAATATCATATAGTGTTTTCCATTTTTGAAGAACTTAAAGTTTTCATAGTTTCATATACTGTTCAGGAAAACTACTATCGAGAGCTATATTTGATCCACATATACTTATATATGCCACACCATTAAATGGTCCCTTTATATAATAATAACAACAATAACTCTGACCACTTATACAGTGCTTAACATTCTTTAACAGTTTTTTTCATGTTTGAAAACCAGTTCAATTGTTTTTCATCATGTGCTCAAATTAAGCTCTGCTCTTGAGAAGAAATTGGAACATCAGATTTATTGAACATGAGGTTAAAGAAAAAAAATGTTTGTTTGTTTTTTTCCTAACGTGAAGAAAATGCAGTCTGATGGTGGGGGGGACAAAAATGCAGTCAGGAGGACATATAAAATTAGTCCCTGTTGAAATGTTAATTTTATAATAACATTAACTATGAAAGAAATCATGTGAGAGTCTTACACCATTCGAAACAGTTGATTTCTGTAGGACTCAAACTACATGAATCTCTTGTGGCGGGGGAGAGGGGCAAACGCAGTTATTTCTTACTTGATAACAAAATGCTATTTCTGTATCATTTTTATCTGTAAAATCTCTCAGGAAGAGACAAATTACTTTTCTACTTGCTAAAAAACAAATAAAACGAAACCTTGTAATTTAATTCTTTCATTGCACAAACTGTGAAATTCCAGATGGTGGTGCTGTTTTCATGAAGGAACGTATTCTACAAATCTTGGTTGGTTATTTTTCCAAAGAGGTCAATTATTATAGTTGCTCTTTTATTTGCAAATTAAGCTGTTAAAACAACAAGACAGTGTAGATACAATTTCTATTAACTTTTAAAAAATTACTGTTTTCAATATGGATTATTTTAATCTGTAATGATTAATCAGCAATATATTTAACAAAAAAGATAGTGGTCTATTTATTTATAGTGAATATTAATGTAAAAATGTGCCTTACCATCCTTTGTATTTGAAAAGCAAAATGTCCAAAAAATGCCCTTATCTTTGCAAAACACTGTGCTGCATTTAAGATAGAAAAACCTGTAGAAGAGGTGCAAATTCAAGACAAAAGCATTACTAAGGTGATTAAAATGGCAGCGCTATTCAAATTCAAACGAGGAAGCAGACTATTAAGGTCAAACAAAATAGAACTGCCAATAGCACTGTTTTTACCTTAGATAATGTTTTATTGTTCTTGTTTGTTATTGTTGTTATTGTTTTTTCTTCAGTTTGGCCTCCTTGGTGTGAAAGTCTTAAAGAGAAAAAGAAAAAGTAAATGCCTGCATTTCTTTATTTTCAAAAGTCACTTTCCAAAAGGTGAAATTTCTTTCTATGAAATTTCCTATTTAAAACTAGGCCCAGCTGTCTGGATGTGGTTCTCGATATCTATGGTGCTTTAGGGGAAAACAACGACACATATTTACTTAAATTAGAGAAAAGCCAAATGTTTCTTGGGAGAAGATCTGCAGCCATTCTCTGAATCTGGGCAAGGGCTGGTCTCTGAGGCAAATTGTTACTTTGATAGAAGCCTGTATAAAAATGATGGAATGAAACTCTCACTGTAGGAAAGTCAGCCAGTCCCTATCAGGCCATTAGATACCTCATGCCCCTTCGCTCAGTCAAGATGTCCTCAAAGTTTTGGAACTCTTTCCTGTTTTGAGGGGAGCAGACAGCACACTGGACTCAGAAAGAAATCCAAAGACTTGGATTCCAGAATCTCAACAGCTACTAACTTTTGGCCTTGGACAGGGTACCTCACTTGTCTAAGCTGTTCTTATAAATAAATTAAAGGATTGGGCTAGAATGTAGATGACCTCCCTGGCCACTTCCAAATCTATATCTATAATTCTAGGTCAAAAACATTCATAGAGATGTAAATATATATTATATTAATTAATTAATATGTATATATGTACTTATGGATATTAAACATATATACTTAAACAATAAGCGGAATCTATTATATCATATCACAAGCAAGGGAATAGGGTGATTACAGGGTTGCTTAATTTAGCAGTCAGTGACATTATCAAGAACATAGATTTTGGGGGCACCTGTGTGGCTCTGTGGGTTAAAACCTCTGCCTTTGGCTCAGGTCATGATCTCAGGTTCCTGGGACTCTCTGCTCAGCAGGGAGCCTACTTGCCTATTTCCCCCTCTCTGCCTACTTGTGATCCCTGTCCCAAAAAAAAAAAAAAAAAAAGTTTTGGTGTTTTTTTTTTTTTTTCCCCCTATCTTTCTGCTCTGTCATCTTCACTATCTTGTCTTTTCTCCTCAGGCTTGTTCTCCACATGGTTGCAAAATGACTGTTATAGTTCTGGGTGTTACCTGTAGGCATGACCCCATCAAACAGAAGAGGAGCCATTTCATTCTATGACCTCTGGTTATTACCAAGGAAAATCTTTCCTTAAAGCACCCTACTACCACCCCAGTGGACCTACTTCCGTATAACATATATCATTAACCAAAACTGTGTATCACATGCCCATGGCTAAACCATGACTATCTTAGACCAATTAAAATTCACTTTCTGGGGGAAGAAAGGACCGGATGTCCATATCTTAATGAAATTTAGTCTTCTGTTAACAAGAAAGAGTTGAAGGAAAGATTGACAGGTAACCAACAGGGCCAGCCACACTGTTAAATAGGGGTTGTTTGATGTCACTATGACCATAGGCTAAGATCAGAAATACATTGCATGGATGGAAACACTCTATACCCATAATGGGTTTCATTGATCAATAATGGTATAACTCTTTAATGAGTCACATACTCAACATCAGATGTTAATGGGGAGGGCAAGAATAATAACTCCTGACCACCATTTGGTCTCAAATTGCCAACAAGATGCCCCATTACTATGGTGCATTACTATTACCTAATTCTCAGAAACTGTTCAGTCCAATAGCATTGATATTTAAGATATAGCATCACGAAAAACATTTGGTGAGCATCGTATCAAAAGAAAGAGGAATAGAAAATAGAAAATAGAGACCAAGGAATTACTGGCCAGATGGAAGAAATAGATGATGTTTTCCTACTGCAGATTACAAAACCGAAACTAAGGCATGATATTACAGATATGAAAGAGAATAGGATACACTTTTTTCTAGCTGAGGCTCCAAAGACCATCCTGGTCTGAATTCTGACCAGCAGAAAGGAGCCTATGCACCAAGGGAATGCGAGAGGAACCTTGTGAGAAAACAGGTGCAACATGTCAAAGTTTTGATTATCAAGTAAGGGGTTGTTCTGCCTGGTTAGAATGCACATGAGGCTTGAGGAAAGCAAATTGCAAAAGTTTTGAGGAAAAAATTCACCATCTGAGACATGTCAAAAATAAGGTAGAACTCCGACCAAGTGAAATGTTTCCTAGGAGTGTTCAATCTTGTGTTTTATATAAGAGTGTCAAACTAGTCGTCTTTAGAAATGTTGAGTCCAAGTGACTGAGAGTAGTTACTAGAGAGAGCATAAGTGCAATTATGGAATCTAGTAGAAGAGCCAACAAAGGGGCAGGTCCCTGGTTAGCAACACAGCTCTCTAGGGAAAGAAGAGGATAAATATCATATCTACCTATCAGAGTTCAAGTAAAGTTCTGCTTTGGAATACAGAATGAAATATTCATAGAATGAGATGAGTATACAGAAGAATAATTAGTTTTTGTTGAAGAGCAATACATCACAGAAGAAATTTTGATCAGTTAGAAAGCCAACTGGAATCGGAATCAATAAGAACTTGGGTTATGGAGTTATAATGCAGAGCTTGTCCCCCAGATCCTAAAGTACTCTGACTTTTGTAGTGAGACCCAGCATTAAAAAATCATGACAACAAGGTTTACTCCATGGGTTACTATGGAACTTTCTTTCATAGCTTTCTAACCTTTTCAACCACAGCTGGAAGAAAGCAAAGGGACCACAGCTAAACAGCATCACATTACCCCGTCCAAACCCAACAGGCCCCTTTCCCAACTCCTAGGTTATTGTGTGACAACACTTAGAATATAAACTCTAGTGGACAGAGATCTAAATATAAAAGCTAAGCCTGTCAAACCCTTAGAGGAAAACAAGAGTAAATCTTCATGACTTTGGGTTAGGCAATGACTTCTGAAGTACAACATCAAAAGCACAAGTCTTAGAAGATTGATAAAAATTAAAAATGTCCATGATTCAAAGGACGCTATCAGAACTGAAGGACAAAAACTGAAGGAGAAAATATTTGAAAGTCATATATCTAATAAACCCTTGTATATAGAATATATAAAGAACCCTTACAACTAAAAATAAATAAATAACTAAATACACAACCCAATTTAAAGATGGACAAAGGACTCAAATAGACATTTCTCCAAAGACTATACACGAATGGCTAATAAGCACATAAAAAGATCTTATCATTAGTCACAAGGGAAATACAAATTAAAACCACAATGAGATACCACTTCAAATGTACTAGAATGTCCATAATAAAAAAGACTGACAGAACAGATATTGGTGAGGATATGAAGAAATTAGAGCCCTCCTACACTGCTGATGGGAATTTGGAGCCACTTTGGAGGATGAGGGAGCAGAAGGTCAGGTAGGAATTGACTGTAAATGGATTAAAGGTTTCTTTTGGGGATGATGGAATGTTTAAAATTAGGTTATACTGATCATTGCACAACTCTGAAAGTATACTAAAGCCATTGAGTTGTACAGTATAAATGAGTGAACTTTGTACTGTATAAAGTATATCATAGTAAAATTTAAAATCATATACATGCAAATATATATACATGTGTAGCTACACATACACATATATACTATATATGCTTATAAGCTCTGCAGGGGCATGGAGTTCCTGTGCAAATTGCTTGGCAGTACAGCGTGCAGCATGGTCCTGGAGCTGTCACATGCATATCATGTTATAGGAAGGTATGATTCCTGTGAGAAGGAAATGTATAATATACAAAACAGAAATCTGGCTTTTCAAGTGTCTGGTTTTGAGGCAGATGCTTTGGATAGGCCTGGGTTCAATATCATCCTTTCCTGGAACACAAAGTATAAGATCCAGGGGTCCTTCCATCTAAGATGCCTTACTCTGAAATGAAGCCTTCTTCTAAGGCCTGTTTTCATTGTTCTCAATATCTCAGGTAAATTTACAAAAAAATTTATAACCTTTGCCTTCCAAGCACAAATTTCTTTATATACATATGAGACCTCCTTTTCAACCATGGTCCAAACCTGATGTGATTTACTTTTGGCTTACCTGATTTATCCACCTCTAAGAGAGGTATGTTTGAAATTTCCATTGTAATTGGGAGTTTTTGACATCTCTTTGCATGCTCACCAGACTTTCCCTCATTTACTAATGCTGTAATATCAGAGACAAAACGGATTTATGATTGCTCTACCCTCTTCGTGAATTGTTCTATCAATATGAAATATTCCTTGTTCTCCTTCTTGGAACATTGCCTCTTGAATTCTATTTTGCTTGATATGAATGTTGCTGTACTTGTTTTCTGTTTCTTAGCATTTGCCTGGAAAATGTCTTTTTTTCCTCCCTTTTTGTTACAGCTGTGTCTCTTACAAATAACATGAGGTTGAGGTCTCTGTCTTTATTTTACTTTGCTTTGTTTTAGACCAGCCTGAGAATCTCTGCTTTTTAATAAAGGAATTCAATCCATTCATATTGTCACGAATGTTGATTGTTATACCTATTTCTGCCATATTATTTTATCACTTCCTTTTTGTAATGGTCTCATACTTACAAAATACTTGTAAGAATAGTCCAAAGGATGCCAGTATACTTTTCACCCAGCTTCATCATCTGTTAATATTTTGTCACATTCTTGATCATTCCCTGTCTTGATATATATACACACACCTATGTCATATGTATTATGTATTACATAGTTATATACACTTGGTCATTTTTCACTTTGGAACTGTTTGAGAGTACATGTGAAGATTATATCCCTTTATTCCTGCATAATTCAGTATGAGTATTCTAAGGAAAAGAAAATTATCCTACAGATCACTGTTCCACCATTACATTTAACATTGTTACTATTATTCAATCTAGAATCCATCTTCAAATATTTCCCACTAATATGTCTTATGGCAGTTCTTTTTCCACCCCTGCTACCAATCCAGGATTGTGCACTGCATTTAGTTAGCCCGTTTCTTTAGTATCCTTTAATATGGAACATTTCCGAAGTCTTTATTTTATGTTCATGATTTTGACATTTTAAAGGGTATACGTCAGTTTGTACACCCATTTTCCTACCATCTTCTTTAATGGGGTTTGTATTTTTCATTGCTTCTTTTCTCTTCTTTCTGGTCTTTGATTCGGTTGTTGAAGTTTTTTATCTGTTTTAGTTTGGTTTAGTTCTGGTCTTTGATTCGGTTGTTGAAGTTTTTTATCTGTTTTAGTTTGGTTTAGTTTTGGTTACATTCAGCTGTTCCACTTGCTTGGAATACACAATCTATTTCTACTTGTCTAATGGTTATTTTTAGATGTTTAATGCCTATTCAACATATTTTTTTATCTAGAATTATGCAGCATTTAACTTTACCCTAAGACCAGATGAAGTTTTATATACACTTTCATTTACCAGCTCCCTCTGCTCCTGCTGCCATTTTCTCCCCTGAGATCATCTGGTATTTTAATTTCTGATTTTTATTTTTTCATCACTCCTCCAACAATTAACGAAGGCCAAGTGTAATTTATTCTGGTTTCTTAACACCCCTCTTTCTTGTTGTATCTATCCTATGTCTTCTACTTGGGCTTGTTTTTCATTATTTGCAAATATGTTCTTTATTAGTTTTTTTCAAAAATGATTTGATTGATAACTTTTTTGAGACTTTACATTTACAAAAATGGACTGGGTCAAAACTTTGGGGTCAGTTTCTTTTCTCAGAATTTTGAAGTTGTTCTAATTTCTTCTTGATTTCAATATTATTGATGAGTTTTGATGTTAATATTATCTTTGTTCTTATGCAGGTCATTTATTTTTTACTCTCTGAAGCCTTTATTTTTTTAAATTTTTATTTATTTATTTTTCAGAGAGAGAGCAAAAGTGTGGAGAGCTGCAGGCAGAACTGGCAGAGGCAGAGGGAGAAGCAGGCTCCCTGCTGAGCACAGAGCCTGATGTGGGACTCAATCCCTGGACCCTGGGATCCTGACCTGAGCTGAAGGCAGATGCTTAACCAACTGAGCCACCCAGGCATCCCTATCTTTTTTTTTTTTTTTTTTTTTAAGTAAACTCTATGCCCAGCATGGGGCTTGAACTTACCACCCTGAGATAAAGAGTTTCATGTTCTGCCAACTGAGCCAACCATATGCTCCAACTCTCTAGAGCCTTTAGAATGCCCTCTTTATTCTTTTTGTTCCAAAATTTTACAAGAATGGATCTAGATATAAATTCTTTTTTTCACTGATCCTGCTTAGGACCTATTAGATACATATGAATATTTTTTTCTATCAGAGAAATTTTATTTTACTAAGTCCTCAATTATTTCCTCTCTTATATTCTCTCTGTTCTCTCTTTCTGGAACCACTATTAAATGGCTATGGGAATCTGAGTCAATCCTTATGTCTGTTAACTTTTCTTTCATATTCTCTTTGCTTTTTCCCCACTATGTTTTGAGACAGTTCCTCAACTTGCTATTTCAAAAGGCTGCTCATATGTGTCCATTCTACTATTAACTCTCAAATTGATCTTTTTATCTTAATTATCAAATTTTTTATTTCTACAATATCCCATTAATGTTTTAGCTACAGTATCCTATTCCTTTCCAGTGATATTTTTGTACTTACTCTGAAAACTTGTGAGCTCTTTTAACTCTTATTATTCAAAATTCTTTATTTGTTGAATTTTGGATTTTCTTCCGAGGTATTAATTTTCCTCAAATGTTTTCATGGTCTTGGTTGTCTGTTCATCTTTTTGAGAATCAGTAAATGCTTCTGTTCTGTTTGAACACTGTGCTGGACAGGCAAGATGTGCCAGGGGTTTAGGTTGGTGCTGGTAGCGTTCTCCTGGTGTCACTTCTCCAACCCTTAGAGGGCACTCCTGGTTTCTTGCCCTGTTCTCCAGCTCTAGACACAGCTTTCAGATTTAGCCTGTGGGTTAATACAACTCCTCCTATTGTCCTGCCTTTCCCTGTATCTTCGGAGGCCCACTTGGCTTACCCACTGCCCCTTTCCTCCTATTGACTGAAACTTCCTGAGAGAAGGGGAGAATTGGACGCTGAGGTCTTGGTTACTCTCACATTTGTTATTGTTGTTGTTTTACCAGGTCTTAGGAACTCAGAGAGTTACAAGTCTCTACAGATTTGAAGAAAAAAGAAAGTATATTTAACCAAAAAAGTTGGAATCCCGATTTAGACCAGAGTGTGCTGACTTCTTTAGCCTCAAATGCTGCTTAAAACTTGGGATATGAAATTAGGAAAACTGATAGGAGTTTCATTTCTGCCACTTTTTCTAGTTGTGACCCATCTCTGAACCTCAGTTTCTTTATCAAGATGCTGAGGATAGTATGATTATCTGCTGCTTGTCTTCTGAGGTGATGAAATATGGCAGAGAAGTGATCACACTTGGTGGGTGTTAAAGAGCTACTCAAAAGCCATTATTCATTACACTAAATAGTGCCTCCTCAGACCTTGCAGTAGGGAGGAGTAGGAAATACTACATGAAGGAAGGAGAAGAACATGAGAAAGTAGGAGAGTATGGGAAAAGATTGAAATGACCAAGATGGGGGAAGAGGAGATTGCCACAATCTCTTGCCTCAGACTCCTGTTGTATAATCAATGTTTTCAATTCCTTAGACTTTTTAAAACCAAGATTTTCTGTGTGTCAAATTCAAAATCCCGCCTTCTTTATGGCATAACATCTAGCCAAAAGAAATCACTGTGAAGATTCTCATTTAACCAGAGCAGGTAATTGGTTATGGGGGAGAGGGAGGAAGGGATGGCTACTAAACTCAGTAGGGAGGATTATAAAATCATATTAACTTTTCCCTAGAACTTTTTCAAAGGGACACTGTTCTGTGTATCTTGTTCTCTGTGTAAAAAAACTCGGAGTTATCTAAAATCTGAATCTGAAAAGATCTTCTATGAAGTGGGGGCTTTGTAGTGGGGTTTTTTCCCCCTCAGTGATGACAAACTAGATAGACCCATAAACATGGCAAATGATCTGAAATCCATGTGGGCTGGACTCATCACCAGAGTCCCCAGGAGGATCCCTCTCCTCTGAGGATTCTCATGCTCTTCCTTTCTTCAGGGAACGCAGTTTCTCAGCCAGTTCAGCCCCAAGAAGTGCAGTATTCCCTTTGGTGCTTGACGTTGAAGAGAGCCAATGAGCATCAGTGATACTACAATGGAATGGATAGAGAGATTTCCTTCCAATGTGCTTTCATGTGGGTTATAACAGATGGCCTTAGCTAAGATTGGAATTTTGTGTTTTACTTCTTGGTTTAAATAATTCTTTGCCAAAATGTTTTCTTCACTAGTGTGAAAATGTCTAGCTAAATCAAAATGGTGCTGCCTGCATACAGATTTCTTATGTTCGCTGATTATTATTATTATTATTATTTTTTTTTTTAGGGAGGAGAGAATATTTGAATATTTGTTTCCCTCCATTTCCATTCAGGGATTATTTGGTCATATAGAATTCAGCATGGTTTACCCAGTAGTCACTCACTTTTCTTGGAATCAAATGGGCGAAGGGTTTGGTCCAAGGTTTCCTCTGTTTTAAAATGAAGGCACTTAGTGATGGTCAGGGTTGCAGGAGAGAGTGGGTTTAATAGACCAGGAGAAGGGCAAGAGACTGGACACCATCTGGGGATATTTTCAGCTAGATCAGCCAGATTGTTATTGACCTAAATCTGGCAGCTTCTCTGTGGCCAGCACAATAGGAATACAGTGAGCTCCGCCAATTCGCCACTGACAGGCTCTCATATTTCTAGGCATTCCAGCAGTGGTTCCCAGAATGTGGATTTCATGGACAAGTACAATGAAAAATAAAAGAAATATGGAGATAAATAGAAGACCAAAAATCTTGGAATAAAGTTCTGCCCTTTAAATAGAGTAATTTCAAATATGTAAAAAAGTCTCCCTCTAATATCCTTCATTTTCTCATTTGTTTCCTGACCACTGAAAGTCAGATCTCGGGGCAGTCCTATGAAACACGAACAGATTTTTGAAAACCACTACCCTAGTCCATAGACTGAAGTGCAACTTTTCTTTTTTAAGCCTTTATTTATTTATTTGAGAGACAGAGGAGAGCACGAGAGTGGGGAGGGTCAGAGGGTGATGCAGACTCTCCACTGAATGGGGAGCCTGATGTGGGACTTGATTCCGGGACTCTGGGCTCATGACCTGAGCTGAAGGCAGTCGCTTAACTGACAGCCACCCAGGCGCCCAGCTTGTGACTTTTCAACCTGCAAATCCACTTCAGAAGTTAAATAGCACCCACTACGTGGGAATATAAACGTGAACGAAAGCTCTCCATTGTAAGGACACTTGTGCAACCAATTATTCAGAACACTTCACCAATAATGTCTTACTTGGTTCACCATTCTTTCAAAAATATTTGTGCAGCTATAACCACTCAAATAGCTGTTTGGGGCTATTATTTCAATTACAAATCTGAATGAGCCCGAGGTGAGTAAAGGGCTAATGTTTAAAAATTAAGAGTGTTTTTGTATTTGAGCTGATGATCTTAAATCCTTGCTGAAAAGGCAAAAAACGTAGAGTAGGAAGAAGTAAAAAGCATGAAGATGAGTATGTACATCCCAGAGAGCTCGTTTCTTTGGTGGCATGTGTGTGCACCTAAGAAGCTAGAGTTCAGACAAATGAATGGCAATCTTAATAGCGTGTTCCTGGAAAACCAAAACTGCATTTCTCTTTTGTCGGGGATGAAAATGTGCACTGTACTCCCAATTAAGGAAAGGTTGACTGAAGACAAGGAAGGTTTCACTCTTCTGTCCTATTGCCCAACAAGCTTGTTTAACAGGCTAAATGGGAGGGAGGGTACTGCTTCATTCTGAGTGTTACTGGGCAGTTGCCAATGACAGTTTAAAAAATAAACTAAAATAAAACCGCTCAAGCATCTAATGGCGTGAAGGACAAGATTGACGTGTTGGGGCTCGCAGCTTTAGCTACAGCAAACTAATGACCACACACGTAATTTCTTGTTATGGATAAGGAGGCATTTGCGCAGCATCTAGTGCTTTTCCTATGATCTCACTGTGGAATCTTGCAAATTAACAGAGGTGTTACATTATTGTGGGAAAAGATGGAATCTGACAATGATCTCAGGCACTGAAGGAACGGGCTGTCCCGCAGCACATGTGAATTTTTCACGCTTCTTGGAGACTGGTGTTCTTAAACTTCCATTGGCATTAATTTTTACTGGTGAGCTTTTGCCCTTCTGGCCCTGCTTAGACGGCTCAGCAGACCACAGATCTGACGTCAGAGTGTAATGCTCTCCGTCCTTTGCCAGGAGTTTCTGCTGTGTGCACACTTTCCTGATGAGACTCTACTCGGCTTTGACTCCTAACGGCATCAGTCTCTGCCAATTACCCTTGTGAAAAAAACTCCTTTAAAGCATGGGTGTGTTTGGCTTTTGTACCAGGGGCTAGTCCCACATTCTGTGACAGCTCTACCTTGAGTAACCCATGTGGGAATTCAGACGAGTGAGGGTTGTGTTCTGACACTCTTAACCACAGTATTCTTTTGGCTTTTACACTGGCCTCAAACATGGTACAAACAGTGATTTCGTTCTTGCTGAGTAGAGTTTTCTCACGGGTTTCTAACTGAAACACAGAACATGGGCCCACAGATCAGACCATCACGGTGATAACAGGTAACCTTTGCTGCAGGCTTACTAGCTGACAGGTACTGCGCTGAGCCTTTGACAATGTGCTGTCGCCTTTATTCCTAACTCTAATCTGTGGAGTGGCCATCATTATTCCCAATTTATGATTGAGGAAACCGAGCCTGAGAAAGATGAAGAAACCTGCCCACAGTCTTGTAGCTTGTATGTGGTAGAGCCGGATTCCAGCTAAGGTCAGTCTGAGATCAATGCCATGTTCCTACCTCCTTACATTTTCTCCTAGGCAAGCCATTTGTCCTTGGGCTGGTGGAAAATCCTGGGAGAGAAGACCAAGCATTACACCCCCGTCCCCACCGCCACACACACACACAGGTCTAGGTTTGCCTCCGATAAAACATGGAATTAGTACTTGTAGAGCTGACTGACAGGGAGTCTCTGCTTGGCTTAGGGGACCAATTCCCTCCAAAAAATAGTCCTTTCTTGAAGCGTCTGCTGGTGGTGGATGACCCTGAGATACCAGGTTGTTCAGGCCAGTTCTCCACCCCAAGAATAAAGCTTTTCTCCTTCCCCAACTACCTCAGGATTACTTTCCAAATGGGAGGCCCAAGCCAGTTCCTAAAAACAGGGTGTGACGGATACCTCCTCAACAAGATGGAAGACATGTTCCCTATGTTATTCTCATTTTATGTAGAGGTTGGATCTAAGGCTTCACTTGGAGGCCATGCTGTAGTTCTGGTGGATAGGTGGCCCTGCCTTATGAGGACAGCTGCCTTTGTCAGTTAAACCTTCCCTTTCACTGGCCATTTAAGGGGGACCTTACGAATTCCTCTCTGTAATAAACAGTGTTAAGCAATTCTAGCCTGGATTTAATACCTTCATAAAGTATTTGACCGCCTCCTCCAAAGATAGGAAAACTGGAAAAGTAGCCATGTTCATAGAACTCAAAACTGAAAAATAATACAGAATGGGGTGCCTGCTGGCTCAGTCGGTAAAGCATGTGACTCTTGATCTTGGGGTTGTGAGTTCAAGCCCCACGTTGTGTGTAGAGTCTACTTTAAGAAATAAATAAAAATTAAAACTGAATAAATAAGAATTCCAAAATGACAAACATTTCAACATACCCTTCTAACATGGGAATAAACAGAACTCTTCTTTCTCAAGGCAACTAGGTTCTGAGGAAACAGGGTATACTGAAAGTCTTCTATTCCCTGAAAGGGTTTTAGAATTCTGCTTGATTTCCAGAAGTAGTTGCGGTAATATTTAGAGAGTAAGATAACACCAAAATGAGTCTGTTTGGAATTATCCCAGTATATGCTAAATTCTCTTAAGCCTCAAGGATAAGAGATGAACTGGACAAAAAGAACTTCCTTTGAAGCCCCGTTTGATGAAAGCTGACTTGTTTTATTTTAGAAAAAAGAAAAAGGCTGGAATGACAGGAATTTTATTACCTAAATTTCTTCTATTGAATTTCTCTTTAAGAAATATTCTGGAAGATTTTAAGATTATCCAATTATTTGCTAAAATAAAATTGAGTGATAACTTTTGGAGGAACTTTCTTAGCTATGACCTTATGTCTATGTGCTGCTCAGTCAGTGGGTTGGTCTACAAGGGAAACATAGCCAAGAACTGTAGTTTATGAATGCATTGTTCTAAATAATGAATGATGTACAGATGATGGTCTGCCTCGCATAATTTGGTCTTGAGTCAACTGATTATTCAGAGTCATACTTTAACTTGTTTCTTCAGTGTTCTTATGTTTGGTACGAAACTGTCCACTTTCTCCAAGAGACAGTCCTTAAATTTGAAGGAATTATTAGTCTGAGTTGGGAGCAAGGCAATTTAAAAACTCACCACAGGTCCAACCAGAAGAAAAGAGTGGTTTGTATGCCTGGTTAGTATGTGGTTTGGTGCGTCTTGTCCTATACCTCACAGTATGTGGAACAGAATAAAATGGGTCACAGGAATTATTGAATCAAGTTAATTTCATCTGTAACTTCCCACCTAATCCCAAACATGGGTCATTTTCAGAATAAAGTCTTTTTATATTTTTAAAAATGAAACAAAAAAGATGAGACACAGAATAAAGAAAACAGACACATTAATCTAGGGCAAAACATTATTCTAGGGCAAAACAATTCCCTTCCTTTATAACAGTGGGTCTTAAACTTTAGTAGGAATCAAAATTTCCTGGAGAGCTTACTAAGGCTGTACATTCCTGGCCCTATTTAGTGGGTTTGGGAAGGACTCAGGAATTTACGTTTTTAAGAAACATCCGGCTATTCTGATTCAGGTAACCCACAGATCATACTTTGAAGGATATTGAAACCATCCGAAAAGAGATTAGTATCCATAGGTGTTAATACAGAATTTCCTCAGGAAGTGAAACTTCAGGTAGAGAAACTTGAACAGAGAATCTTGGGAACCCATCTTTGGTCTGGAGTTTGCATATCGTTTCATTTCCTTTGCATGAGATAAATGACATCCGGGAGAATGTGGGAACAACAATAACACTCATGTGCGCGTACACACACACACACACATCTGTAATTTCTATACCCATTAGTATTTTCTACAAATATATTCTGAGATGCTTGTTTAATCATTAGTGAAGACTTTCTTTACATTGAGTAAACCTTTTACCTCTAATTTTCTTCACATCTGAACCATGTAGAACTCTCCAGTTCAACACTGACAAGGACCTCTCAGCTAAGACTTACACTGCTCCAAGGTTAGGGGAGCTTCTGGACTTTGTTTTTCCTTTCCCTACACCTACCTCTGCATTGACTACATTGACTAGACTCTCCTGTCCAGCTCCATCAAGATAGACTTCATCTATATGCTCTGACCTGGCCCCATTCCTGATCCCATTTCGTCCGAGATAAGCAGGAAGTTAATAGATTTAGATTCTTAAACTAAACCAAGCAGGATTTAGCATTTGAGTTATCTCCTATTCATTCAACAACCTCACCTACTCAATATTTGAGAGCCTACTATGTGCCAGGCATTGTTCTAAACATTTGGGATACGTTAGTGAACCCGAAAGAAAAATCCCTGACCTTATAGAGCTTATATTCCAGTATAGGAGAGAGACAATAAACAACATAATTAAAACAATAAGTGCTATGAAACAGTAGTTTGGACTATGTGCACATGCATGTATGTGTGTGTTTGTATGTTTGTATGTGTGTTGTGGTATTACATGGAGTGGCCAGGGTAAGCCTTATTAGGAAAATGAGAATTGTGGGGGCACCGGGGTGGCTCAGTGTGGTAAACCTCTGCCTTTGGCTTGGGTCATGATCTCAGGGTCATGGGATTGAGCCCCACATTGGGATAGGTAGAAGGTGGTTAAAAAAGGCCGAAATTGAGATTACGGAGCAGTTTCAGTTATTGACAATGGCAAGGTCTAGATATTATGATGTGAGTGAGTGGCTGGATAGGGTGAAAGAAAAAGTCATTTTGAGTGGGGAGGTCAAGGAACTAAGAGGTCAGACCTGGGATCTGGTGCTATACTGGCCACCAATAGGTTCAAGAGTGACTCCCAGACCACTGCTTAGTGTTCTCAGATGTGATGGCTGGGTCCTTCTGTTGCTCGGCCTGTTTGCTGCCTCAGCTGTTGGCACTGGTTTTTGCCTGAGTTGTGGTTCCTAAGTTCCAATCAGTAATTTGTTTAGTAGTCTGGTTCCTTCTAGAAATGGAGACTTGCTTTGAAGTTCGGGGCAGTTGACTATGGCTCTGTTGTCTTTGGTGAAGTTTCCTGGCCAATGCCTATGTCTGTCCTGACCTGGGAATCACTTCTGATTTCCTGTTGTAGAGTTTCACCACTCAGAGGAACCTGGCCACTTCCTCCTTGGACTCTGTAGCTTTGACATATGACTGATCATGACTGAAACAGTACAACAGTCCCTCTGGGGCTCCTTCAACTCCCCAGACCTTCAGAGTCAGTTTGGCAGCTGGGTAGATTCCCTTAAGAGCCTATCCTCATGCAGACTCTCTTAAACCACCTGTTCATATTCCTAGGAGGCCATTCTACCTTGAGTCAAGGACTAAGTTATGAAATACTACTGAAGGGAGGATCAATAAATGGACACAGAAGTGGCAGATATTAGACACATAACAGTCTTTTCCAGAAGAATCCCAAGTCCAGCTTCAGATCCTCCATATTTAGAGTTCCTTCTCTTAAAGGTTTTGTTCACATAACATACCTTTTGACTCATAGCTAAAAACCAAGCAGTATGTTAAACCTTTCTGGTAAAGGAAAGTCATGTGAGTTATATATAAAACACATGATATAAAACAGAAATAGCTTTCCAAATGCACTATAAATTTTTAGAACTAGAGCAATGATAAATGTTAAAAGAAAAAAGAATGTCAGTGATAATTTGACAATGCTGGAAGCGAGATGCTGCTTCCACCTGACATAATAAAACAGAATCTAGAGTCTGCTAATAAAGATGGAGATAAAGATGGAGAGGGGCGCCTGGGTGGCTTAGTCAGTTAAGTGTCTGCCCTCGGCTCAGGTCATGATTCCAAGGTCCCGGGATCGAGCCCCACATGGGGCTCCTGCTCAGTGGGGAGCCTGCTGCCCCCTCTCCCTCAGCCGTTCCCCTCCCTTCCTTGTGCTTTCTCTTTTACTCTGATCTCTCTCTCTCTCTCAAATAAATAAATAAATTCTTTAAATATGGAGAAAAAGATTCAGTTTATAATAGTGACAAAAACTATAAAATTCGTAAGGAATAAATTTTAAAAAGGAAAGTGTATGACCTCTATGAAGCAGACTGGAAAATCTCCCTGAGTGATGATGTAAAATAAGATTCACATAACTTGAGAGATACTTTTGTTTTGGATGGTAGGAAGACTCACTCTAAGAAAAATGTCTTTCCAAGTAAATCTTTCCAAATACATAAGATTCATGTATTGGAATTCCAACCTGAATCCCAGGAAGCTTAAAAAAATCCTTAAAAAATATTTTAGAATGAAGATAAATATCTACATGTGACCCATAATCTTTTAGAAAGGTTGAGAGGGGGCATATCTTACCAATTATTAAGGCATTATATGAAATAACTATGACTGTAGCTAACACTGTCTTGTGTAATTAAAATTTGCTGAGAGAGTAGAAATTAAATGTTCTCACCAAAAAAAAAAAAAAAAAAAAAAAGGATAATATATGTGAGGTGACAGATGTGTTAATTAACTAGATGGCAGGACTCCTTCCACAATATATACACATATTAAATCATCATGTTGTATACTTTAAATAACTTACAATCTTGGGGTGCCTGGGTGGCTCAGTTGGTTGAGTGCCCGACTCTTGTTTTCAGCTCAGGTCATGACCTCCAGGTCCTGGGACTGAGCCCCATTTTGGATTCTCTCTCTCTCCCCTTCCCTCTGCCCCTCCCCACCACCTGCTCTCTTTCTCTCTAAAATAAATTAATAAGTCTTTTTTTTTAAGTATCTTACAACCTTGTCAATTATAGCACAATATAGCTAAAAAGAAACAAGAAAAAAATTAAATAAATTGAAAACATTTTGAAAACTGAAAAAAATGGAAAAAAGACTCTAATTCAAGACAGTGTTAGCACAAGACTGCAAATATTGATAGGAAGACTAGAAAGAACATCCAGAAAGAGATAAAAATATAGGAACTTAGTAAAGCAAGGAAAAATGGTGGTTTATATAATAAGTGGTGCTGACCTAATTACCTATCCATCTATGAGAAAAGTTTTAGTCCCCTCTCTTATACACAAATATCCTACAGATGGATTGAAAATATTGACTGTTGGGGCTCCTGGGTGGCTCAGTGGGTTAAGCCTCTGCCTTCGGCTCAGGTCATGATCTCAGGGTCCTGGGATCAGTCCCATATTGGGCTCTCTGCTCAGCACGGAGCCTGCTTCCCCCCTTCTTGCTTTCTGCCTACTTGTGATCTCTGTCTGTCAAGTAAATAAATAAAATCTTAAAAAAAAAAAAAAGAAATGGTTAATAATCATTGTTTGTTTTTGGAACACTAGATTGATACTAAACATCCAAAATGTAACTTTCAGAATGGTGGTTGCACACATGGATTCTAAAATCAAACTGTCTGGATTCAAATTTATTGGATCTGAAAGCTCAGATATGTTACTTCAATATCTTTTTTTTTTTTTTTCAAAGTATATTATTAAAAGCCAGCAGAATTTTAACAACAGAAGCCAAAACAAGCAGTTCTCAATTTACAGTTGACAAAGCAGCCCAAGTGCTCCTCCCCCCTTAGCACATGATACTTCGATGCATATTTTTGAAAATGACAGTCATTTTGCAAATGTTCTGAAAGCTTTCATCTTATGAAATACAGTTAACATGGAAATAATGATAACATTTTAATCAAGTTATTTTAAGACCAAAAACATTTTGCGAAGAAGTGCTTTTTACTTTTACTATTAAACTTGACTTCAAATTTGTAACAATTTAGCTTTAGTACCTGTAGAGTTCATTCACAGAAATACTGAACTGGAGCTGGGATGAACCCCAGAAATAATCTAACCCATTCCCCTCACTAACTGGAAGAAGGTGAGGCTCAGAGAGAAAAGACTAAAAGATCTCTGTGACTAGAATCCAGGTCTCTGTCACCCAGTTCAGTGCTCTATTATACCTGCTACTTTCAATCTTAAGTTAAGTATCAAGATATTGAAGTAACGCTTGTTACTTCAATATCTTGATACTTAACTTTGCCTTCGTAAAATGGAAGTAATAACAGAAGCTTTCCCATAGAATTGCTGTGAGGGTTAAATGACTTCATTAAAACATGAACAAAAACTCAGAATAGTATATATTGTACTGAAAACACTGAGCAAATTATCTAAATTTTTTCCCACTTAACAAGATCTTGGATTTCCTTCCAACACAGTACCTACAGACTAAACTCATTCTATGACTGGATGCATTAGCATCCCCTGGTGTGGCTAAGGCAGGATATGTATTTTTTTAATCGTTTCCCATGACAGACATATAGATTTTAATGGTATATAAGCTACAAAAAATATCCACGACTACAGGACCTTATATAAATTGGTGTATTATTTCTCTAGGATAAAACAGAATCTAGAGTCTGCTAATAAAGATGGAAATAAAGATGGAGAGGGGCGCCTGGGTGGCTTAGTCAGTTAAGTGTCTGCCCTCGGCTCAGGTCATGATTCCAAGGTCCCGGGATCGAGCCCTTCTTGTTGCAAGAAGGGGCTTATACTTTTTAAAACACCTATTAAGAAAAATATTTGAAAATGAAATTCAAAAAATAAAAAAGGGTTTTAATTACAATATGGTACACTTGAAACAATACAACACTGTACATTAATTAACTGGAATTGAAAACTTAAAAGAAAATTAAAAGAGGGAGAAAAAACTTCTGGGAGCACAATGCTGAATCCTACATCTAATTATTCCACTTACAGAGGGAAAATGACTCAATGTAAACTCTTTAATTAATTCATTCTTCAACAAATATTTATTGAACACCTGCCTATCCTGTTCTAGGTGCTGGGGGTATGGCAATGAAGAGACTAGACGTAGATCCTGCTCTCATGGGGTTACATCCTAGCTAGAAAAAGATACAAACACGCTAACTAAAGCATTTGAGGTGGTAATAAGGGTTCTAGCAACAAGAATAAAACAAGATAAGGGATATAGGAAATGAGGTATGAGTGTTATGGGTAGGTGAGTTGCCAATTTTTGTGGAACGGTCAGAGATGATCTTAGGGATAAGGTGACATTTGGGAAGAGAACTGAAGGCAATAAGGTAACAGCCATGTGGCTAACTGTGGGAAGAGTGTGAGAGCAGAAGGAAGAGCAAGTGAAAGGGCTCTGAGATCAGAGTATGCTTGGTATGTTCAGGGTACCAGAAGGTCAACATGGGGTAGGGGGTGGTAAGGAGGAAGAGATCATAGGAAGACCATGTAATTAAAGGATCTAGCTTTTTCTATGAGTGCCATGGGAAACCACAAGGATGTTGAACAGGTAATGACATGATATGACTTACTAGCTAATGACAAATATGAGTTGGTCATTTCAAATTTGAAGGTAGTGCAGTATTTGCCATTCATTCCTCACAGTACATAGAGACACTGCAGTGAGTGTCTCCTGAGAGCATTATTGGAAAAGAGAATTTTAAAATGGCCTGGGTATGTGTTTAGAGAAGTCTGAGAGAACAATCAAGTGGGATTCCAGAGGGTAATTGGAAATGCCATTCTTGTTTGAATGGACCCTCTGACAGAATGTGCTGGCCATGTGGTTTACTTTGCAGCTACCCTATTCAGAGAAAAAAACTGATAAGGATGTTTTATTCCAGAAGGTATTGTTTGTTTGTTTGTTTGATTTTCAGCAAAGGGAGCACAGCTCATAGGATTTACTTAAGACCTGACCTCTTCACCTAAAAAACAAACTAACCAAAACAAAACAAATAAAACCCCCAGGATTTTGATTTGTCAAGAAAGCTCAGAATAACATGATCATTTCAAATATATTTTACACATTGTGGGCCCAAGCAAACTTTGTGTCTTAGGTTGGGTTCCCCAGAAGCAAATCTTAAGACGGATTTGTGTAAAAGTTATTTATTAGGGAATATTCCTAAGAAGAACTTTCAGAAGGTCAGAGAGAAGGAACCAAGCAAGAAAGCATGTAGTGTCATGAAAGTCTGAAGGAAAGCTGGCTCCGTGGCACAGGGAGCTCTGCAGATAGTAGGTACACCTCCGTGTTGGCCCCATTAGGGCAAAATCGCTGCACTCCTTATGACACAGCTTAACGTCAGTGATGCCTTACGTCAGTTATCGGTCAATCGCTCTGAGAAGGGAAGAGATGCTAAATCCTCAGACATACAAATCAGAGTGGACTCCACTGAAAATCGCTAAGAGACAAGATCCAGGATAAGGACATCATTTGACTATCAAAGGGGTCTTTGAAAACTATTAATGGAAAGTACATCTCACTCTTCCCTTTATGGTCTTCAAACCATCATGCTTCCATAGGAAAATAAACCTTTGGCTCAAATATCATCTTGGATGTTTGAAAAATGAAAGCAAGATACTTTCTCAGGCAGAGAAGCTTCTTAACTACTTAGAAGAACTATCTTTTCGAAAGGTACAGACAAGGGGTACCTGGGGGGCTCAGATGGTTAAGCTGCTGCCTTTGACTCAGGTCATGATCTCCAGGTCCTGGGATTAAGTCCCACCTCAAGCTCCTTGCTCAGTGGGCAGCCTGCTTCTCCCTCCCCCCTTGCCTCTCCCCCTGCTTGTGCTCTCTCTCTCTCAAATGAATAAATAAAAGATCTTCCAAAAAAAAAAAAAGTGTAGATAGTACATAATACTTTCTCTGATGCCCAACTCCCATGTGCTGAGCAGTTCATGCAGACTTAGTTGCCAGTTGCCTGATTGAGGAAAAAGGACTCACTGGTGCTCAGGAACCTATCCTGCTCTCAAACATGCTTCTTTTGGCTACATATGTTTAAAAATTGGAATTGCAATATTTGTCTGCATAAAAGATATATTTTGTGTGCAAAGAATGTATCAAAAATTTATTCAGTCTTCACAGTATTCATAATATGACTAAAAGGCTGGGAGTCAAAGATATAAAATAACCTATGCTAGGGGGATAGTGAGTGTGGCAACATAAAATATCACAACAGAGACAGGAATTTCAGATCCTTTGGATAGTTTCCTTAATAAGAATAATAAGCCAAAGATAACACTCAACCAATCTGAAATAAAATTGCCAAATAAATTTAAAGGGCATTTTGAAGGGCTCCTGGGTGGCTCAGTCAGTTAAGTGTCCCACACTTGATCTCAACTCAAGTCTTGATTACAGGGTTTGAGTTTAAGCCTCATATTGGGCTCCATGTGGGGTGTGGAGTCTACATAAAAAATGAATAAATAGGGACACCAAGGAGGCTCAATCAGTTAAGCGTCTGCTTTCAGCTCAGGTCATGATCCTGGAACCTGGGATCAAGCCCCACATTGGGCTCCCTGCTCAGCGGGGAGTCTGCCTCTCCCTCTCCCCACCCTTCCCTTCTCCTCCACTCCCCTCACCGCCCCTGGTTCTCTCTCTCTCTCTCAAATACATAAATAAAATCTTTTTTAAAAAATTAAATAAAGGCTATTTTAAGGAACAAATTATAGTCATTTAAAAAAGAATGATAGAATAAGATTGCTAAATTAAATACAAATTTTTGGAGGTTATAGTTCACCTAGACAGAAATAATTTGCATCTCTATCAGATAAAAATTGAGACGTTAATATTTAACATGTGAAGTTTATATATCATAATATAATATTTACATACAAATATTATATATTTAATTATGTTATTACATGTTACAAATCACATTTATAAATATGTAATTACATGTTACATTTAAATATTACAGTCTATACTTTTACAACATATATAGATTTATTGCAAAATCTGGGCCTTTAGTCAATAGTAAGCAGCATATCAAGCAAAAGTACCTTCCTGTAAAAATAAAGTACATTCCTCCAGATGATTTAATAATGCATGGGTGAGACTGACAAATAACATCCTGGTCCAGTATTATGTCCTCTCTTTGTGTTATTTCTAAATTTTGGATAATTTTTCAAACATCTGTGGCCATAGCACTACAGATTATAATTTAGTTGGTCTGAAGAAGGACCCTGGTTTATTTTAAAGCTGCCCTAAATTAATAAAATACATAAAACCTACCCACCACCATTTTGAAACTAGCTATGATAAGCCAAACTGTGATTGAACAGGGATCTACCAATGGGAATTTTGTGATGCATAAGACTAGGAAATGTCTCTAGTTTCTATGTGTGATACGGAACTAGGCCAGCGGGGAGCCTGAAGATAGAAAATAAGGACTGGGCGCTGGGTTTAGTTGGAGTGTGGGGTGGCGAGTGTTAACATACGGACTATAGAAGAGCTTACTGAGAAAAGAGAAGGGATGAAGAAACAACTTAAAGGACAACAGAAACAGTAGAAGAAGAGAGACCTGAGTACGAACTGAGATAAAGAAATAGGAAGAGAATCTGACAGCATATCATTCTTGTGAGTTACAAAAACTCAGTCATAGAACTGATGGGACAAAAGTAAGAGCATTTATAATATTAATAGACATTGCCAAATTTCTTTCCAAAAAAAGTTTAAATTACCATCAGCCACATATGAAAATGGTATTTCTTACTTCCTTACCCAAACTCTAATAGCAACTGTTTTGATTTTTGCCAAAACGAAAGCAATAATTTAAAAAGGTATACATAGATGTTCTAATTTTCATTTATTTACCTATGACTTAAATTGTTAGATTGAATGCCTTTTCAAGGTTTATTTCTTTTTCTGTTCACTTTTTATATTAATGTCCATTTTTCTATTGGGCTTTTTATATTTTTTCTTGGTGATTTTTAAAATTTGATTTATTAAGAAAATTAACCCTATGTGAAGGACTGTGTAGGCAAAATCTTAAGAAGTTTCTAGGTGCTTCTTCTTGAAGACAGTTTAGTCACTGTTAAACAAGGAAAAGTCAATTGAATGGCCCCTCTTGAGTTCTAAGTAGGAGTCAAACTGATAGGCATCACCCTTAGGGAAAAATGTAACTGAAACATTTTTGTGGTTTATCTATGACTGTCCAAAGCCAAACATCCCTTGGTATGTTGAAACAGTAGCTACTGAAAAGGTCAGGCATATCTGCAGAGCACCAAGCTGCCTCTTGGAAAGATCATATTATGTCTTCTACCCAATTCCTTTCCTTTTGAGTTTTGTTTCCAAACCTCTCTTATAGATTGAGATGATCTCGGAAGGGACAGGAAACAGTCCTAAGGGTCTCAAAGTGAAATTCACCATTGGGATATCTAGAGTCAAGACCTGAGATCAATATCAGGTTTAAATGCCCATGGATGGGGAAAGGGACAGGGTTGGCTCTGATACAGTATGCAGCTCTAATTGGAGCCCCTTCTGAGCCAGACAGCCTGGTGGGCATGAGCCTGGTGGGAACAAACTTCTGGTGAGCTGAAGCACTGTAGATTGTTTGGGCTGTCAAGGTGACAGCTAGCATGGCACTGTATGGATTAAAGTTATCCTTCCTCCATCACTTCAGCCCTCATTGAGCTGTAGACCTTTAAGGGCATTACTGCCACAGTAGACACCTGTTAAGAAATTGTGCAGCGCTGGTGTTCAGCAGTGACCCCGTGTGGCAGCACCAGAAGCTGCACACAGTGGGAAAGAGGCTGATGTGAATGGATTACATTCGCTAGTTCATTCTCTTGAATTTGGAAGCAGGCACCTCGGGAATCAAATGCCTCGAGGGTTCTTGGACAATTTGAAGGTGGGACTATCAAGAAAGAGTTGTTGAGCATCCTGGTAATTTCACTGAAGGAATATTTTGAATAATTTTGACCTCAAACTTGAGAGTCAGATTATACCAGTTATATTATACCTCTCAAGGAACTACCTACCACCCAAATTAAGAAGCTTTGAATTCCCTTACTTTTTCACAGCAATGTATTTATTTGCATGGGTTCAACAAGAATCGTTTCCTTTCTACCAGAATATAATTAGAAAAAAACGATCTTAGAACCATGGCCTTTCTTGGAATGTCCTATTTGAGAATGATGCTCATTTAATCAGTTATGGTAAACAACTCTAAGGAACAAAGGTTGATTTTAGTTATGGAGCTACAAAACCATCTCAGGAAAACTGACTTTAGTATCATCCCTAAAGGTGGTAAGAATGGGGCAGGAGGGTGGGGGACAGAATGAAGTAGAGATGAATTCACCTAAACTTATGCAAGCAAAATATGGGTAGTTTCTTGGGGTTCCTTCCCCAGCCTTGAGCTAACGAATAATAGACATGTACAACTATAATTCTGTGGTTCCATTAGCTGTTCAATACTACATGACTCTCAATTTTCCAAGCAAACCGAAGGAACCCTACATGATTAATTAACACTTTTTGCACCTATGAAAAGAATCTGGCAAACATAATGAGTCCAGCTCTTTTTTAATGGTCAAGAATAATCCTTGCGATTTTTATGGTCACAAAAAGGGAAGTTGTTAGGGAAATTGGAAAGACTGAAAGGGGCAAAAAAGGCTACTGGGAATACTTTGATGGATACCAGATATCTCTTCTGAATGATCTTATTCTATACACATTTTGCCTTTTGCAGGGGGCATTGTGGGCTTTGAGTCCTGTAAATTATGGAAAACCGATGTAGAAATAGTTGCTGCCCAGAGAAGTAAAAGAATTCTGCTGGTAGAGATCAACTGATTTCCCCCTTTGGATAAGGCCAATTTTATGTCTATTAGCAAATTCATTTTAGCTCTCCTGATTGCTTATGTATATGTCTGTTCTTTAAATTATCCTTTGAACCATTTTCTTAAACATCTTATATGTTCCTTTATTAATAATGAGCTAAATAAAATTTTCGACATAAAATAGCTTTATGAGAGTCATGGATTTACACTTGTGAAAAAATGTATTTATACACATGTTGTGTATTTGAGCTCTCTTTAGATATAAGAGGTGAACCAGGGACCCAGATTTATTTTCTTCAAAAAACGAGTCCTTTTTTCTTAATTTATTGAATAGCCCTTGCTTTCCCTATTAATTTGAAGGCCCCCATTCTGGTGTTATTTGGGCAATTTATCTTATGATCTATAGATCTTATGATCTATTTATTTCCATATCAGTAAAAATCTGTTGTAGGTGCTACAGCTTTCTAATACATTTTAATAATCTGACAGGTTATTTTGATGTTGCACTGAGCCCATGAAGGAAGATCAGATTGTCCTGCCAATTTAGATTAGTCTAAAATTTAAACTAACTAAAGATAAAGCACTGGTTTGCAAAAGATTGGTCCAGTTATTTGCGCCTCATCGACCCCTCCCAGACTATCTTAATCAGGCAGAATACAATTATGAGTCTAGAAGGTAAGAAAGCATGTCTTCTGAGTTGCGAAGTTAGTAAGCCCATCGTTTATTCCATAGGGGTGTCAGAGAATAACCCTCACCTGGACAATTATATGTAACATGGAGAATAGAACAGTATTGGCAGAGGCATTCCTAGAGTGATAGGGGAAGAAGTCAGAACTGTCAAAACCACCAGAGGCTTGAAGCTTTTGACTTAGAACAAAACCCACTCCGATGCTCAATGACCTTTTGGATGTTTGCATTTTAACAGCTGCTTGAGTTTGAAAATAATAATTACTTACACCCTTTGCCTCTGGGGTTTTGGTCAATGAAGCTACATTGGAGTACACAACTTGGATTCCTGTGCCCCAAATTTCTACCTTAAGATCCACGTGTGCACCTGTGCTCTGCAGAATGGGCTATCATCGTGGTATCTCAGGGAGAGTCAGGAAGGGCCTTATACTCAGTAATACCATGAAGGCCTAGGTTATTTTTGCACTAAACTCGTCTTCAAAAGGAATCTGGATATCAGACTCTGACCATCTTGCTGTTCTGATAAAACTTTCCTAAGATCGTGGGGGAGGAGCCAGAGATGGACAGAGAAAAGGTCAAGCTGTAGAAGCTTTCCCCTTAAAAGTTCCAGAGAACTGGAAGTGCTGATAGAATTTTCTGTGTTATTGGGAGACTACAATATGAGTAGAATCCCTGTTACAACATAATACAGAAATTGATCTCCATAAAGATTAACCTGAATTTAAAAAGAAAATATTATGTTTAACCTACTCTGATTACAGAGAATGGAGAAATAGGATAGGTAGTATGTTTCAGATCAGACAGATTTTTTTTTAAAGTTTTTTAATTATTTATTTGACAGAGAGTACAAGTAGGCACAGCAGCAGGCAGAGGGAGAGGGAGAGGGAAAAGCGGGCTCTCTGCAGAGCAGGGAGCCCAACTCGGAACTCGATCCCAGGACCCTGAGAGGATGACCTGTGCTGAAGGCAGTGGCTTAACCCACTGAGCCACGCAGGCGCTCCTAGATTTCTATCAGAAGCATTTTTTTTCAAGTGTGGGTACATAAATATAAGCTTTCATGAACAAGTAATGTTCTAGGGCACTGACAAATGTGTGCAAATCTGTCTCCAAAGATCAAACGCTCCCCCCACCATTTTAGTATTACATCCCAAAAGAAGAAAGGCAAAATTCAAAAATACTTTTAGCTCACATTTTTAATGTTTAAAAACTATGTTAACAGAGCAATTATAGAACAGAATTTCTTATGTTTCTTTATTTACACCATATCCTGGGGGGAAAATAAACTATTTGATTAACCATGAATAGCAAAGTTTTGTGACTTGTGACTCACTTCTATCACTCATCTGAAAGTCATTTACAAGTTTTTACATGAATAAAAGCAGTGTGTTACACATACTGGACCTATATGAAGTCTAAAATACAACAAAGACTCCGGAGACTGGGTTATGTACCAATGGTCAAGATTCAAGTGTTTTGGGAAAAAATGACTTAAGATGGTTTATGTTGGTGTCAACACTGAAAATGGAAGGCAAACATGCAAGACTTTCAAAAGCTTGATAAAATAATGGTCTTCTTTTGTCCTTCAAATTTGTGCTCATAGTTAATGTTCGGTACCCGCCCCCCCCACAAAGATCCCAACATTTGGGAAATGCAGCAATTCATCTTAATTTTGAAAAGAAAGAAATTCTCCCCCACTTCTGTTTTCATAAATACTGTGTAGTGGTATCAGTGTTAACAGCATAAGAGCATTATGAAGAAACAGTTTGTCATTTTGGGTGTATCTATTTCTATATGACAATAATTTGGGTCTAAATATTCCTTATTTGTAGCTCAGAGGATTATCTCTTAAATAATGGAGCATAATACCAGTATAAGAAATCAATGCAACTATTTCTCCGACATTTTGCTTTCTAAACAATTAAGAAGATTTTTAGATTCCAAGTTTACACTGAGAGAACGATGTTACCTGGGCGAGAAGGTAAATTTTTTCTAATTCCCAAACAAAACCACTAATATCTATGACAACATTTATTCTTGATATGCAAATACTAGATTCTTGATATGCAGACTTCTATTTCAGTGTGGATCCACAATTGCAAAAATATACAGCCTCCTATTTATTTACAACATATTTACATACAAATGAAGTATTTCCTACAATAAACCTCAGCTGCATAGATTCTTCCTTTTAAAAACACAAATTCAAGCCTGTAGACAGATGGGCCCAATTTGCAGCCCTTCCTCTGAGAAAACCCTAAAGGAAAATGACCGAGCCTTGTGAATGTTACAATTTTCAAGAACTCTCCCTTTTTGATTTAGTGATATTTTTCAGTTGTTAGCCACCCTATTCCCAATTTGTACCTGAAAGCCCTATGTCATCATAAATTCCCTGTGTACATTTTGGAGGAAGTATGTTCTGTTGCTAAAGGATCCCCAGCTTTGCCATTGCTCAGGAAAACCATGTATTAGCACTGCTAAATGGCACAGTCTGTATCTTCTCTGTTTTGAGAGTGGCTACAAGTTGACAGTGAAGTGAAATGGAGGAATTCTGTTCTTCAAACTTCTGCCCTTTCTAAGCCTCAAGCCATTTACCTGGATAAACTGAGGGAAACGCGTGGCTTTTGCTCTGAGCCATCAGATCAAATATCTGATCATGTCCTCAACCTCTTCCCCACCCTGATGCATGTGCCTTCCAGCACTGTGATTTACTGAAATGGAGCCGAGCTCTCCATCCCTTTCCGAGCAGTTTGTAGGTGCTTATGCAGTACAGACCTTTCTAGAGAATCCACCTGAAGAGGACAGGCGGCCCATCACACGACGCACCCGAACGCTGTGGAGAGCTCACTCCTGACACGAATTCAGTATTTCATCTAAGGCTGCCTTTACAAAGGGTATTTTCTTTTCCTTCTCTGCAAAAACACAAACACTTGACTTCCATTTCTTCACAGCCTCACACAATGTCATCTGAGTGCCCCTCAGCCCAGGCTGACAGACCCGAGGGCAGGCGGCCTTCCTTGAAGACTGAGCACCGGCACCAGCATTTCCGAGGAACCATACTCTGAGGTAGGACTGATGGGGAGAAAAGAAATGACGGACGAACGGACTGGGAGCGGTTCTCACACTAATCGCGCATCGAGATCAGGCGGAGGGCTTGTTCAAACCCAGACTGCTGAGGGTTTCCGCCCCGAGAGTTTCTTTTTTCCTTAGTCCTGGGCTGGGACCCCAAGCCCTGCATTCCAACAAATCCCAGGGTGATGCTGCTGCCGCCAGTCTGGGGACCACACTGTGAGGACCACGGGCTTAGAGGCTTGAATCCAACTCCGGAAGGAAGTCTGCTGTGGGGCCATTTCTGGTGTGTCTCTCAAACACAGGAATCTTATCCCAGTCCCTTGACCACCTCCAGCCTCTTGACTATCCCCGCCACCTCCCACCCCCAGGGTGCCTTTCTCAACAGGGTCTGCAAATAGAAAGAAGGAAAGTCGGGGGAACCTTCTTACACCGACCTGATTACTAGACAGTTAAACCATGGTTCACTAGCACGAAACCCATTGAAAGTGCTGTGTGCGGGCTGGCTCCAGGGACTGGCGCACGAGAGAGGCTGTGAAGCAACATCCTGTTCTCTAACAGGCAGGGGAAGAGACAAACTATAGGAGCAGCAGGTCCTATGAACAGAAAAGTCAGGCCAAGCCTGAGACCTCCAGGCAAAAGAAAAGCTACCAGCTGAGGAATGTCCCTGGGGGGCTCACAAGAAGCTCCTCATCCTCCTTCCCCTCCTCCTCCCACCAGGTGCTCCGGTGGCCCTGGACTTCTTTTCCCCTCCTTTGCTGGAGACTCTGCTTCAGGCTCTGCTGATCTCCGCTCACCGGTGGTGACCCTACCCGCACCGTCCAGCAGCTGGCGTGGGCAGTCCAGATTCCACTAACGGGAGTGACATACTCTTGGCAACTCCGAACAAAGACTCCTTCAAAATAATATTATTTTTGGCTGTTAAGGCTTTTTAGCCATCATGTTATATTATCCTATTCTGCTGAATGATGGGTCTAACCATCTTTCCTAGCTGCTCTGGGGGCCTAAACACCACGTATAACCTGGTTTTAGAGGAAAATACATTCCAGCTTGCAACCAACCACCTAACAGGGTTTTGCAACATGGTCTGCTTATAAATTGGGGACAGCCTGTGTCTAACGAGACTAGATTTCTTTCCTGTGCATCCTTTCCTACTCCACTCCCAGTAAATAACATTAGGTAAATTAGGGATTTACGGCATATTGTGTTATAATAACTAGAGAACAGTTCTAAATCCAAAATATGAAACTGGCACTGTTCACTAGTGTTAAGGTTCTATCTACCAAAGGAAAACGTGCTGCTCCCAATGGCTAAGGTATAATATTCTTTAGTCTACTAATTTAGCAGAAAAACTTCTATAGCACTTGACTGCTGTTTAAATTCTACCTAACATCTGTGATACATGTATTTTTGGCTACCAGTTCACTATTCTGAACAAGAAGAATTATTGCAGTACACTTTACAGCTAATCCCACACAAATGATGTAATTAATCCGTGGTATTTGACAAATTACAGTAGGGTCTATTATATCCTGTCAAAAATAAACTTAGATAAACATACAAAGATGTTTAAAAATCTGCAGTATCACAGACATCAACAACAACGTGCCTCCTCTAAATAAATATTTTAAATAATAATAAAAATTCCCTGTACTGACACATAAAATCCAGAGATCCAAAAATACCACTACCCATCCCAAAAGTTAATGGTAATTTTCTAAGTTGACTTTGTGTCAAATGAATTGTTATAAACTAATGAGGAAAATAGAAAGTAGCATAATATTGCTTGCAAGTTCAACTAAGTATATTTTTTTTTAATGGAGGGTCCGTCTACTACCTGGCTATTTCATTACTCGGTGCCCTAGACAAGCCTCTGAGGGGCCACCTGACTTGTTTTGCTTAATTTCTCTCCCTGTTCATCCAATATGGAAGACATTGCTGAAAAGGACAGAGGTGGCTGTGGATTTTACTAGGTATTCACGTATGGGTAGGTATTCATATCTAATTACCGAAACTCTGACCTAAGGTGGATGTAATTCTGGAGCCATTACATTAAATGCTATGAATGATCCTACCAAGAAATGCAGGAAATAGCTTTTCCCTCTCCCCCAAGAGGATCACAACAAGGTGCTTAGATGCCTGCCTTTTCTATGGAATATTAGTCTGAAAGAGGGAGGGGCAGCTCCTTGTTACTCCCAGTGAATGGTGAGTAAAGGCCTTTAGGGATTTTAGTGAGGGAGGAACAGAACTCAGAGCTAAGTGCTTGGAATTCCTCCCAAGAGTCTGTGGTTAGAGTCTACTTATCTCTGGATAAGAAATCTGTGCTTGGTGAACTTATGTGTTTGAGAAATTCAACCAGAATATAAATAAAACACAAGTCCTGTTTCAAAAGACCAGCTCAGAGAGCACCAACATTTCTTGCTGTGTGATAGAGACAATCCAATCACAGGTGATGGTCCAGCTTCAGGAGGATGTAATTCTGAGTTTCCTTGCGGTCCCACAACTTTCCAAGCTATGTCTTACCCCCAACTCTCTTCTCTTGTAGACTCTGTGTAATTTCCTTCCACCCCCTTTAGGAGATAGTGGAGCTGGAGTAGGGGTGTGAGGCAGGTCTGTCCTCCTGTGTGGGTCATGCCGGGTGGGCGGTAATGGCCCACCCCTTGGTTAGGGATGAGAAGAGGACACAATACAGGCACCAAAGCCCCTGTCTGAGGGAAGGAAGGTACACTGATTCTGTCACAAGTTCTTCTCAAAGGCTATCTCTAAGGGCTCGCTCACTTGCTTGCTTGCTTTCTATCTTTCTTTTTTCAAGACTCCGAGTGGATTACTGATGGAGAAGAAATAGGAATGAGGCTTATTTAAGGTACAAAAATCTTGTATTTGTAATAACCTAAATTTATAGATATAAAACAAGTCTTTTAAAGACCCCCTAAAGTACCCAATATAAAACAGGAATTACTTATCCTAGATCACCCTTGGTTGGATACACATTATTCCCTGTGCAAAAAGCTGGTGGACATGAGTAAAAGCTGCTGGGTTTATAATTTAAGAAAGTGTTTTTTTCTCCCTTCAACAATCCAGGTGTAGGGTTGAAGGCTCTTTGCATCAGAGGAATATTTGCTTAGGCATTTTGGATGCTCTTTTTGCAATACTCGTGGTTCTCAGTTTATTACCAAGGTGGTGCGGGTCTCCCTCCGTGGAAGGTGACTCAGATTAGAGTAACTTCGACATGACTGGCCAAGAGGGAAACAAAACTTCATTTGCTAGATAACCCAAATGTGTCGTTTGAGATGTTTACCAAGGTAAGAAATCATTCTCACCCCCTTTCCAGCTAAGAACACTCATCGGAGAAGGTCTCCCCAGGATGCAGGGTGTGGTACTAGTGAGGCCACTGGACCGCCAGAGCCTGGCTGCCAGGAGATCAGGGCTCCCCTCAAATCTTGGGCATGTTCTGACCCAGCAATGGCACACACCCTGTCACTCTCTTATGATGATCCCCTGTGTGCTATGGTAACCAAAGTAGGCAAAATATTTATGAAACCGTTTTTTTTTCTGTAAAGGAAAATAACTATATACAATTCAAGATTCTTTTCTCTTCTAAAAAGATACCGATGGTGTGAGTGGAACACCAGCAAGAAAATGATTTCAGAACCTGGACACATAATAAATAAACATGATCGATGATTATGTTTCCAAAGTTCTAAAGGACCGTGAAACCACAAAAAAAAAAAAATAATAATAGAGTTAGGAGAGTGAAAAATTACTGATTGTGAAGGGTACTGAGAAATACAATTGCATGAAACTTAAAAAAATCCACAATCCTTAAACTGATCCCAACTCTTAGAGGGACAGGAACTATTATAGAAACAGGTTTCTGTTTTGCTACCGAAGTGTGATTCCATTTTAAGTATCCTGTGAATTCCTGTTTTGCTTCTGTAAACTTGCAAAAGAAGTGATGATAGATTGCTGATGTGTGGCGACGTGACCGAGCCACGGGCTGGAATGTTTCCTGTCCTCAGCTGGTCTCAGTGGCCTTCGTCACTACTTGATGAGCAGGCCCAGTCATAGATGACCAAAGGAATGCTGACCAGGGAGAACAACACCCCCAGGACCAAGAAAAGGGCAGCCTGGAGCAACATAAAAGCATGCGTTATTTTCAAGGAAGCCAACATCTCCCACATACACCTGGGAAACAAACAGAAATGCTTTTCCTTCTCTTTCTGTGTCCTCTTGTATCTGGAGTCTGTTACAACCATTGGCAAACTCTGAGAATCATTCCAAGATTGTACAGCTCTGATTCTCCAAGGAGGGGCAAACAAGAACTAGCTATGCAGGGCCATCTCCCATATTCTTTTGTTTGACTTCACCGTCATCTCAGAACAAATCCATTCTACTCACTGAGTATCCTATAGTTTCTTTCAAACTAAGATTACAACTAAAAAAGAGAGAGAGAAAGGACTTTGAAAATATGCAGGCCATTTTGTTACTTTTTACCAACCCACTGAAGTTACCACTGGCAGGCAAACATTTCTATTTGAAAAAGTGGGGGGAAAGATATATAACAAAGACAATTTGATCAAGTGAAATAGAAAATGGGCGTCCAGAACTAAGTTATTGTAAGGGTTGAGGAAAGCCAAAAGGGGGACAGGTTACTAAAACTAGACTCTGGAGAGCATGAGATTAGAAATTGCTGGGGCTTGAAAGTATCCAACCAGAGCTTTGCAGGGAGAAGCATGAAGGAACTTAGAGCCAAGGGGGCTGAACTTGAACCTGGAGAATAGAGCTAAGGGAAGGAGAGGCAAATGGTGAGGTTGTCCACAGGCTTTTCATCGGAGGTCTGGCTTAACTCCCTGGGGGGCCCACATGGACAGGAGCCTTTGTCTATGCTTTCTGCTAGATCCTACCACCAGTTCTAAGGTGAGAGCAGGGCTGGGGAGGCCCACAGAACTCATGGCCACAGGCCTCCGGCACTTTCAGATTTAATGTGCGTTGTATTTTACTGCTATGCCAGAGTGACCGCTCTCTCTCTGTGCTTATGAAGCCCCTCCCGGTTTAGAAGGACGTGGGGCTTGTTTGGTTTCAGGGAGAATCCTGCTGGGGAGGCAGATGCTGTACCAGATCAGTGCTGCTTCTCCTATAAGCACAAGGATGACTCTTCCTGCCTGCATCTCTCACCCGGGTCTGCTGATCCGGGTCATGTGTGCTCTGGAGCCCTGACACTATCTGGAAGGGCAGCTGAGAAGCCTTCTCCGAGGCCAAACAAAATGGTGCTCTAGGAGGTGCTCAGGCAGCCGCCCCTTCACCGCTGCTTCCCTCACTGTCTCCAAGTGAGGCACCTTCAAGATCCCTTTGAACTTCACCAGACCTGGGAACAAGAATCCCCGCACAGAAAGGTAGTTTCTGAATCCAGGTCTGTTGTTCCAAAGTATTTCTGCCAAATTAGAAGAGGTCTCTTTAAGCAAACGCCGCCATTCTCAGGAAGGGATCCCACGTGCCCTGGGCTGTCGGAAGGAGTTACGGGACCGGGAATGTACAGAAGTAGCGGGCTGCATCAAGTCTTCGAGTTCCTCTCCCTTTCCTAGCTTGCTAAAGACAAGGCATCGCCCCACAGAGACACCGGATGACAGACGTCTAGTTTCCCAGCTGGCCCTGCCCTAGCTCAGAGCCCAAGTTAAGGCACAATAAGAGTAAGACATCTTCAGAGAACAGATCAGAGTCGGATACGGTATTTTCAATCTCCCAAAGGGGAGAACATCAGGCCTGCTGCTCCCCTTTTGAGGCCGCTAAAAGTAGGATTAGGTGGGGGAGATGGACTATTTATTTGGTAAATTTAAATGAAAAACTAATCAGAAAAAGAGTGGCTGGCCTGAGACATACCCAAATTCTTTGAGTTCCTTTATCTCCATCCTGGCTTGTGATTTTTAAATAAAGAGATGAAGGAAGAATGAAAATAAGCATATTAGCAGATGTGACTCCTGTAAAATAAGAAAAAAAAAATGAAGTTGTTACAGCGGAATTTTAGCTTTCTGAACAGCTATCGGAGAATGAGAAGTATAAAGTTCATAAAGCCATACCTACGACCCCAAAAATATCCTTCATGGAGGGTATGAAGATCACCAACAAGTTGATAATAACCAAGAGTATGAAGGTAACCACGATATGACGGCACAAATTAAACTTCGTTTTCTTAGCCAGTTCAAATAAAGACGAACGAACCTACAGGAAAAGAAGACAAAGACTCTGTGAGGGCCCCTGGCACACCAACCGTCGTGTCCTCAGCAGAAACACATGTCCCGGTGCACAGGAATCTGGGAAATGTTTTGTAAGTCCTTGTGCAGGATTACAGGTAGGGGCTTGGCTTAAGGAAAGTATGTTTATTTACAAATAGGTAGTTAGCTAGCTCTGGTGGGGGATAATTTCCGTCTTTATCTGACTAAGTGTGTGCTCTTCCCGTCCGTTTCTGTGCTCTCATCACGCACGAGCAAGATCCAAACACTCTGTCTACATTTTGAAGAAGGAACAGACTCATGAGAATTAAGGTTCATCCCAGCAGAGCCTGCTCTATCTCACTGACCCCAGAGTCTTAAGGTGCCTCCTTGGTACCATTCCAGCGACCCTGGGAAGTTCCCTCCCGCAGGCTGTCTGTGGGGCAGGCTCCAAACAGGGAGCGACGGGCGAGACCTCGGCTTTTCTTACAGGGCCCCGCGGTCTGTTACTCACCGTGAAGAACAACACGGGCACCGTGAGGATGACAGCAACAATCACAGCCAGCCGCACGGTCAGGATGAGAATGTCATCTTTACTCTGGTACTTGTGAAGGAGGTCTGACTGCACGTTTTCTGAAGCGAGCAAAAGAGAGTGTTGAGAGAGAAACAAGGCACGTTGCTGAATGACAGCTGATCTGAACAACAAAGAACGTGCACCCTAAAAGGCAAGGAAAGCAATGTCCTGGGTGTCCCAGTAACTATTGAAACAGTTTGTGAAGTTGAGAAGAAAAATGCCCTGTGTGAGACAGGCGCCACGCGTCCGTATGTCACCTTACGAGGAATGATGACTGTAAAGTCATCGCTACAAGCCGCTACCCAGTATGGGGGTGCTCGATTTATACCAAATTCAGCCAAGGCGTAAATTGGGGCTAAAAAGAACATCCAGTCGAAGCACAGAACCCTTCTTAATCTAGACTTTCCCCACTTGCTGCCGCTCGTCAAAGGACACTACACTGCCTCAGCCTTGTTGGGTGGACGGCAGGCCCCACAGAGCCTTCCAGACCCTCCTCTTATCACTCAGCTTCCAGGGGCCAGCCAACAGAGGTACAAACTTCACCACCAGCAGCAAAGAATTCACTTCTATGTTTTTTTTTAATTAAAAAAAATATATATCTAGTTTTTGTACCATTTTGAACTTTTTCTTAACTCTGAACTTCAGGATGTGACTTCAAAGACAACCAAAGCTAGAAGGGAAGTCCCTGCGAATGCTCACTGCTTTGACAAGACCTCCCTCCCCTCCTGCCATGTCTCCTCTAAGGTCTTCTCACTGCACCGGTCTCAAGGTTCTGGGGGTGGAAGTCCAATTCTATTCTGTGCCATACATTGGGCTCAGTTTTGGAAAAGGGAGCCAAGGTTATAATAAAAATCTCATTAGTTCGAATTTTCTTGAGTCAAAATTTATAATGAGCCAAAAATACCTGAGCCTTTTTCTTTGACCGAAGACTACAAAAGGGTGTGGTATTTTATTTTATGGGAAGAAAAAAATATGGATTTGGAAAGAAAACTCATGGCTGGAACAAGGTAACAGTGAGACTGTTGAAGGAACATGTAGCTCTCCCTCCCTCTCTTTACCTACCCCCAGTGCTGCAATTCTGCAGGCAACCTAGAAACACTATTTTTATGCAAAAATTCAACATGGCATTTATGGATTCATCAGACAATGCTGTTTGCCATTACTTGTGAAAATGGTGACAATACAACTCTGTAATCGGGGTAGCCATTCCCTCCAGGCTGAATTAATCATCTGGAAACGTGTTTAAATTTTTTTTTTTCCCCAAAAGATATTATTTATTTATTTGACAGACAGAGATCACAAGTAGGCAGAAATGGGACGAAGCAGGCTCCCCGCTGAGCAGAGAGCTCCACGTGGGGCTCGATCCCAGGACCCTGGGATCATGACCTGAGCCGAAGCAGAGGCTTTAACCCACTGAGCCACCCAGGCGCCCTTAAATTTTGAGACATTTGTGTTTATGGGGGGAAAAAATGTCCCAAAGAAATATTATTTAATAGAGAACAATGTGAAATACAGGTATTTAAATTTAAATCAGGTCCCAGATTGTAATGATAATGAAAGATGTTCAATACAGCTTGAGGATCATCTGAATAGCAGAGGGGGAAGACCTGATAAAAGAAAGAAAACTATTCCTACAGGGCCAAGAAGTTACAAATGAAACCCTTTTTCAGATTTCATTCCTTTGAACCCTCCCTGCCATTCCTTCAAATTTTGCAGGACTCCAACTTCCAGTGAACAATCAGGCGTTTTATTTTTAATTAACACAAGTGTCATGAGTGTAGCACTCTGCTCTTTCCCACTTTCAACATCTGTCTCTGTCTCTCTTCTCTATTAATGGAATCTGACCCAATTTGCACCAGCAATTAGGAGAGCCTTCTCTGGTATAGTTTTCAACTTTGCTCAGTAAAGGTGGCATGCTTAAAAAACACAGTTTCTTTCTTTCTTTCTTTCTTTTTTTTTTTTTTTAAGATTTTATTTATTTGACAGAGAGAGAGAGATCACAAGTAGGCAGAGAGGCAGGCAGAGAGAGAGGGGGAAGCAGGCTCCCTGCTGAGCAGAGAGCCCGATGCAGGCCTGATCATAGGACCTTGAGATCATGACCTGAGCCAAAGGCAGAGGCTTAACCCACTGAGCCACCCAGGCACCCCAATGCAGTTTCTTTTAAGGACAGTATTAGGAAGAAAAAATTACAGTATCTCGTTTCAGTAATTACTCTATTGTGCAGTCTACTCAAATAGGTAAAGGAATCATCACCATTTGCTTTATGTAGAAGAAAAGACCAGCAAAATCAGTGGGTAGATTTGTTGCTTTTGGGAGCTATCGTGTTAAAAGTTATTTGGGTATTGGGGCACCTGGGTGGTTCAGTTGGGTAAGCAGCCGTCTCTTGATTTTGGTTCCGGTCATGATCTCTGGGACTGAGCTGAGTGTGCTGGGCTCTGGGCTGCGCAGGGAGTCTGCTTCAGGATTCTCTCTCCTCCTTTGCCCTCCCCCCTGCCCCGTGCTCTCTCACTCTCTCTAAAATAAATACATAAATCTCTTAAAAAATACTAAAAGTTCTTCGGCTACAGATTTTTCACTAACTTATCTACAAATACATATATTTGTGTGCGAACAGAAGTCACTTACCGTAGAATGTCAAGTAGCCAAAAATGGCAGTCAAGAAGTACATAACAAACATGGCGAAAAAGGAGATATTGGACACCATCTGCATTTTTTTCTGTGATCGACTAAGAACAAAGATAAGGGAATTTTAAAAATTAAAAACCATGTTACTGAATTTAAGTACTGGTGTTAACACTGAAGAATACTAACAACTTTCTGTCGGGCTAGGGAAGATCTGAGCAGCGGAGCTTACCCGCCATCCACCTCCCCTGCCCCTAGCAATTACACCAGTTTAAAATAGCTTCTTTTATGCCAAACGGGTAATGTGAGAGAGTGATTCATGGAACTACCAATCCCTTAAATGCCCTTCCCCATTCTTTTCAAAGAATATCAGGTTCTCATCTGAAGGGAGGAAAATATTTTTTTAATATTTGTTTTTGATATTATCTCCATACACAGCACGTACAGGGAAAAGAGCAGAATAAATTCAAATACTGTTCTCCCAGCCCAGAGATCACGGGCAAATCTGAAACTTGATCTCAGGTGTTCTATTGCTAAAACTGTTATTTAGTTTCCTTTTTTCCCACTGAGTAGCCTCGGGGATGCACTTAGAAGTCTATGTTTCCAGAACAATAAATTCCAAGTGATCACAGATGATGAAGGGCTCTATCTCTCAGGTCAAGTTTACTCAGGGAGTTTGGGTGGCCATTTAAGTTTCTTTAATGGCCAAAATAATTTCTCTATGAGACTTGTACTCAATAACAGACCATGATAGTCATAACATTTGTTTGTGTCATAACAGGAAAAACTGAGATGCACACACATCAGAAAATTACAAACTAAAAGCTGGACTATTAAATTTAAAAGATGTCAAAGACATGTTTAAATGTCCTAAGTATAGGATCATAAAGTAGGATTGCTGTACACATAGATAGATAAAGATATTGCAAAACTTACCCATATATCAATTAAATATGAAAGAGGACAAGTCATGAGTGAATCAATGCTAAATGATATTTTATTTTTCAAAATGGAAAATACTGTATATCTTTTCTGAGCTTAAGACTATGCCATGAAGACTATTTTTATCTGTAAAGTCTGCTAACAGTCAGCTAAAAAGAGAACTCAGGAGGAAATTTATAAGCAGGACTTTAGTTTTCTCTAAAACAGCAATCAAAAACAAATCCACAGAATCATCTTAATAGTTTAAAATGAACACTTATATTCTCTTGTCCAGTTTTTGGCCTTAACATTAATTTCTTTCTGCCTGATTTCGCAGCCTTTTCCCTCTAAACCAATACAAGGCAAATCAGGCACAACACATTTTGCAGTTTATACATGAATCTGATTATGATTATAACACTTGGCAAGGAAGCATAAGTCACATAAAGCAACACAAAGACTTGAACTCTCCTAAGTAATATAGTATGTGAAAAACTGATTTAACAAAAAAGTCTACACAGGTGGCCACTTTATGTATTTATGACCAAAACATAATGCAGTTTTCTGATTTTTCTTATTCTCTTTTTCCATTAATATAGTACTTGCTCCAGAATGGCAGAAAGTAAATGTTGAGGCTGGCTGATGAGTCCATCTGCCAGATCATTATACAAATCTATTTATTTCAATACAGTACTTGCCTATTAATGAGGGGATGTAAAAAATGATTAAGGTAAAAAAAGGTAAAATGACTAAGGTAAACAACAAATCTCTTACTCTTTAAGCTCACTGTAAATTGGCAGGACTGATGGGTGGCAGACAAAAGCAAACGCAATAGTCGGTAAAGCATACACGGTCTGTTTGGAAGAGAAAAATAAACATTACGAAGAAGCATTTATTACTTTAAAAATTATTCCACTCCAATATTTCAGAGAAGCTGTCGTCTTCTCTGACAGCTCTTCAGAATCCCTGGATTACTCGATTATTAGGAGGGCTTTGGTGTCGAAAATAGAAGCAGCTTTTCTAAGAGGGCTTATCTAGCTTGAGACGTGAGGCACTTGGCACACAGGGCTCTTAGGTTCCCCTCACCTACATCCTATTTTACTGCTTCGGGCAAAGCCTCATCCCATAGTTACAGGGCACCGTCACCCTGCACGTTCCCTGCACTAATTAACGAACTCCCAACAACAACCCTGATCCGTATACAGACCACTGACGCTCTCCTGACTCCCTTCAACAGGTTAGGTGACATGCCCCGGGCTTCTTCCATCTCTGTTCCACTGCTCTTTGCTCTACAGGACCCGTCAAACCAGACTTAAAAGTTGGCATCTAAAAAGACAACTACTTCCCCAGTCACTACTTTGGCTGTGTCCTTAGCATTGTGCCTGCATGCAAGAGAGCTTTCTTTAGTTTTCTTTCTTTCTTTCTTTCTTTTTTTTTTTTTTTTCTGGTTGTAACATTTTTACTGGCTTCTCAACATGTAACTTTATTTTATGTATTTTTTTATTAACATATAATGTATTATTTACCCCAGGGGTACAGGTCTGTGAATCATCAGTCTTACACAATTCACAGCACTCACCAAAGCACATACCCTCCCCAATGTCTCTAACGCTGCCAACCTATCCCTCCCACCCCCCCACTCCTCCAGCAACCCTGAGTTTGCTTCCTGAGATTATGAGACTTACGGTTTGTCTCTCTTCCCCGTCCCATGTTGTTTCATTTTCCCCTCCCTTCCCCCCATGACCCTCTGCCCTGCCTCTCAAATTCCTCATCAGAGAGATCACATTTAATTGTCTTTCTCTGATTGACTTATTTCGCTTAGCATACTATGGCCATACCACCCTGAACGGGCCCAATTGCATCTGATCTCTTTAGTTTTCTTAGATAAGACTTTTTAAAACTCTCAAACTCAGTACAACTTCTGATGCAAAAAAGAAAAGTAACATTTCTCATGCTCTAATTCTGTGAAAGCACTGGACCAGGCCCATTCTAAAAAAACGCTGTGAGATATAGAACAGTATCCTTGTTTTTCACTTGGGGATCTGGTAGCTTGCCAAACGATTTAAGTCCAAGCCTGACCGGTTCTGTAGTCCACTGTTCCCCATGCTAATAACAGCACTCCAACTGTGTGAAAGTTTGAAGTGTCAGTTTGTGTGTCTGTATTTCAGCATCTGTATTTCCACTGTGCGAGCTGGGGAAACCGGAGGGATGCCTTTCTATCACCACCAGGGAGGAGCAGGGAGTGGGCTAAGGAGGTATTAATCTGTTTTTAAAGATCTACAAGGAAGAGAGGAGCTGAGACAATGATCCACACAGAGATTTTCACAGACAATGCTAAAGGTTGTTCCTTTATGTAAACTGCATAGGAGGAAGCATGAAATCTAGTATTTGCCTATTTAAAGGTCTCTGAATTATGGGATTTGGGAAGCAGTGGTTTGGTGTTCTGTTGAGAATGAATTCTTTCAAAGCAGTTTAATGACAACAAATAGGAGAACTATAATGCCCTTAACAAAATGCTCTTTTTTATATTGAAAAGATGAGGAAACTTACCTTTGAATTGAAGGTAACATATTTTGGTGTACACATGTCAGAGTTTGTTAAATTAGCACTTATTGTTGAATTTATCTCTGGAACGGTGCAGGGAATTTGAAATTTCTTGTAGATTACCTGGTATTAAGAAATATAGGAGAAACAATTAGACTTTATCAAATAAAGCCAAATAATAAATAACTGCTGTGTATCATAGTTCTGTGGCAAAACCAAGCCAATCATTTCATCAGCACTTACCACTATTAGGAAAAAAACCATACAGCTCAAAGAAAATCCACTAGTATAACCAAGATACCCTAAAAGAAAAGTTGAAAAAAATTATTATTATTTCATGTATCACCTTGTTTCTTGCAATGCATTATTTCCAGCATAGGTCCAATAATATACAAATATGCCTATGTGAATAGAAGATTTATTATTTGAGAGTGCTCCTTTATTTGGCCAAAAAAAAAAAAAAAGGCGACTTTAAATAAAAGTATCATATTATCACTTTGATTCTAGTTTTCTCTGATACACTAGACAATGCAGACTCCCAGATAGGGAAAAAGAGCCTCCCAAATCCGGCCGTAGCTCTCTGTTGCTATACTCTGATGGAGCCTTACAGCCAAATCCATTACTCCTTGATCTCGATATTCTTTATTAAGTACCTATTGCATACATACTGAATAACAGCTACAGTACTTCTCTTCCTAGATGAGGGGCCCTCATAGAGGAGATGAAGTGATTTCTAGGAATAAATTGAGCGTCTGGGGATCTTCACTTGCTCCCCTTGGAGTCCCCATCCACTGTAACTTCCACAGAGGCAGAGTTAAGTGGTCTCTGGGAGGTTGCGTTGTTCCCAGAGAAAAAGAGCGCTTCCCTCCTTAAACTCAAAATAGCTATGTGTGTATACACAGAGAAGCCAAAACACAGATCCAGGAACCATAAAATTAAGTCGTTTTTAAGATCTACTTCTAGATCTTACATAACAGCTACAGAGGGTTGATATTCATACAAAACAAAACACTACGGTTAACAGTCATTTGCAGGAAGAACTTTAATCTAAATGTCTTCCTTGAATTTGCCCAGAATTAAAGGTGATGCATTTTGGACTAGATACCAATCTGGCCACATGATTCAATATATACTATTCCCACAACATCAGGCACATTTGTCTCCAAATATAAACATACACACACGAAAATATCAAAATCAAGTGGCTAGGACCTAAATTATGGCAACCTTTGACCTTTCACTTCAATCTTTCCCTTCAATGAAGCAAATAATTGAGATGGGTTAGACTCCGATAATATACGAATGATTCATTCTACTTTAGGGGATAAATACAAGCAACTTTCTGTCTTGATATTAGATTTGAAAATCTACTGATCTAAATAATCAGGATATTGAAAACCTTGTGTAAGGAGAATTCATATTCTGTACTTTTCTCAGAGTAGCCTGTAAGTTGTGCTCTTCGATACGGCACTGAGTCTGTTGCTGGCCCCAGAGCCTCCCCTCCCCCTTCCACAGCTCAATGGAGGGACTGCTTACGAGGTCACATACCGACCAGTGTTTTTAGCCCATATTAAAGTCAAGCCTGATTAATACTTGTAATTTATCATTCACATAATCTTTACCTTACAAGTAAAAGTAGAGGGGGCAAAGTTATTCATTTTCATTAGGTTTCTGACTCATCTGGGCACTGTAGAGACTATGATAAAAGCAAGCTCTTTCCTTACCTAAGTTCTTCAAAAGACACAGAGGGAGGATTATGCCAAAGGTAACAACGACCACTAGCACGCGGCCATCCACATACCAGGCTCTGAAAAAGGCATTTAAGTTGGGTCATATTTTCATAGAAAGTGAAATTTTTTTCTCAAATTTAAAACTTCACAATACATTTCAATGAATTTTTATTATTATTAATTTTTACCATTAATTTCTATCATTTTTCAGGCTTATCCAAACACCTTAATCCAACCACTTCCCATTTACCATCGTCTCTCTCCCCAGTGATGGAAGAAGGGGGATTTTTTCCCTCCCCCACCAGCTAAATGGGGCAGTCCTCTGAATAATTTACGTGGTTTCAAAGCTGAATGCACACACTGCATTCTGTCAGATTACAACATGTCTTATCAATTATTTAAGGAGAAGTTCCATTTTGTTTTGCTTGGCTAATACCATTGAAAAACAAGTCAGCACAGGTAGGCATTGCTTTCTCCCTAACCTCTTGTATTTGACCTTGAGTCCTGATGACAGAACATGAGGAATTCTGGCTCCTATGATTCTGCCTTGAAAGAAAACAGAGAAACAAAGACTGGCAAGAACTATTAAACAAGAGGGAGTTAAAACAATGGATATGTCAGGTGTAGCTCCAACATTTTCCAAGCTTAGCTAGATTTTTATTCAAGTTGGCTCATGTTAATGTTGCTCCGCTCCCTTCTTTAAGAAAGAGACTAGGGTCTTAATGTGTTTGCATGTTCCACTTCTGTGTTAAATATATGTCTGTGCTAAAAATACTCTGTATCTGTTCTGTTCCGTAGAAACTGGATATAGATTTCAGGCTCTCCGGGAGATGCAGCATCTACTGTTTGCAGCTTGACAGATAAATCTACCTTTTAAATGCTCATCGTCAAATGCCTTTCCCTACTTCTTTCATTTATATAAAAACCCCAGAGAAATGTGTTGGAACAACAAAGAAAGAAAATAACAACCCAGAGAAAACTCAGGCTCCTGTAGTTTTCATAAAACAAAAACTTTGGTTAGTCCACATTCAAATTAAGAATATTTTTGTTATCTTACAAAAAAATGGTCTATCACTTACGAAAATGCCTCTTCCTCTCCCATAAGAAACTTTATGGCGGAGGGCAGCTCATTTTTGACTATGAAGAGGTAGCTCAGCATCGCTAGAGGAAAATGAGAACATTTTTAGAAAGGAGATACCAAGGCTCATGTTGCAAGCTATATAAAAGGCTACCAGCCTGTTCTTAGACTGACCTTCAATAAGACACAAAGACAGTTTTAGCTACTCAGTATACTTGGGTTTTAAATAAGTGACTGCTCTCTCTGCCTTACTTTCCATGTGCCATTTTAGCAATGAGAACGATACTGCTTCCATTTTGTTAAAATTCATCGGGCCACCCAACCACCAGAATTAGAAAAGATAATAATATTCACATACTTTAAAGTTATGTATAGAAAAAGCGTGTTCCTTTTACCTCCAGTGTTCTGTAGAGAGGTGGCTCCAAAGATTACGAGCTTCCCTGTGGTGCCAAAGACCTGTTCTCCCAGCTTTTCATAAACCATGCAGCCTATTTAAAAATCATAGTTGAGAACACAAGAAATGACAGGGATCTAAAAGTTAAAGAAAGCCAAGATATCCTCATTCGAGGGACTATTCCCCAAGTTATTCTGCCTTTCTCAAAATCACATACATAGCCTTTTGGGCTTTGCAAGGGTTAAGATGCTACAACCTCGTGACATTTTAAAATGTCAGACATGACCACCACTTCTCCTTTTTCAGGTTGGCTACAAAAGCATTACAGTTCAATTATTAGGTCATAAGGCTTATTTTTAACTATCTCGAAGAGTTTTCAACCGGGGGTGGGGAATTCCTACTCTGATCTCCTTTCTCAGGTCTGGTACATATCATTAAAGTAAAGATTTGATTTAAAAATAAAAATCCTTATTGTGGGGATGATAGTTTCCTTTTGAATTAATTATGTGAACTGATGAGGCTAATAAGGAATTATCTTAATCTTAATAACATTCCATGAATGCCTCGTGTGTCCTAAACACAATAACAAACATACAATAGTCAACACCAGAATGTTCATCATTTGTAAAATTTAGTTCACAGATACATAACTCAGAAAAGAGACCCATAGACAAATCTGTCAAAAGAATAATCTGGCTACAAGAATATCCTAACATGTTCAACTGTCTCATTTCGATAAATACTAAACTGCTAAACCATTCATTAAGAAAACACGTTTATATATCTTTATGACAGTTCGGCTCACGTTTCTAAAACTTTCACAGAAAGCAATGTGGGTCAGGCTATAATTAAAGCTTTGTTCAATCTCTCAGAAGACTGGTGTTTAAACAAGACAGTGGTAGATGCTCAATCTATTACAAAATGTCCCAGTTAAATGGAGTCTTCTCTGTGTAGTAATAGTTGGCCAATGTGGTTTCTCAGCTAAAGCAAAAGTCAAAGTATTACAAACAGAATCCATTTGTCCCAGGAATAGAAAATAAACACTTCAGGTATTACACTGCCCAGAACTTGGAGCCCTTCCCCAGTACCCTCACTCCCACATTGCCTCAGGCATACCATTTTCTCCTTGGAATATACACAAAAGGGAATGAAAGCACTGTTTACTTTTAAAATCTCGAAGGCTATAATATCAAAACATGGGATCCTTGTTCTGAATTTGTAAAGACCTAAGGAAAAACTGAAGCTTTTCAAATGAAGTCATTTCAAACTAGAAAACCAGGTATGATTGGGGGTTTGCTTTAAATGGCAGTGCTATTCTCTCGGGGTCCAAGACAATTTACGGTCCATGGTGCCGTGTCTGTTTCTCTGGGTAAACACCACTATAGGTTTTTGAGGAACTGTAGGTCAATGTACTCTTCGGTAATCAGTGGCTGAACCGGGAGGGCATTACTCGTTCACAGTATCACCATGCAAATCATTCATCCTGGCTTTAACAAAATTAGACCTACTATCAGCTTACCTGTTTCCTTTGAACAGATCAAAAGAAGGTTTATTGAATATATAGATAGCAGTGTCACGGAAGTCAAAAGTATCCTAAAGCAAAGAAAACAAGTCTTGTAATAACTATAAAAGAACATACTCAGACCTTACATTTTAGAAGGGCAAAGGCTTATTTATTTGGTTAACACTGTTGGTAGCATCCAGATTTTGGAAATGATTAGTCACACCCTTTTTAAAATCCTCAATAAAAATATTCTACCAAATAAAGAGCTGCTCATTAGAATCTGAGTAACCCTAACAGTGCAAATCCTCTATGTTAATTCAAAGCCTAAATAGCTCTCTGAGGTCATTTCAGTTGAAATGACTTTCAGACAGTATTAGGAAAGAAAGCTTTTATGGCCTATGATGCACTTTCTGTTACATCTGAGTGAGAAAGTGTGAAAGAGGTGTGAGATGGGGTGGCGGGGGGGGGGGGGGGGGGGGGAGGGGGGGCAAGGGCTGAGGGGAAGTCTTGTAGTGACTCTTAGGTCAATGACCATGTGACTTTAGGCAAGTTGCTCAATTTCTCCCACCCCTAGATTCCTCACTTATAACATAGACACAAACTAAATGATGTCTATGATTCTTTTCATCTAATTAGTCTGGCTATTTTTGAATCTATGCATTGGACTACTGAGATAATTCACTTTTTTTGCACCTAGTTCCTCTTAAAGACCAAGCATTTCTTCTAACCGATGGGAAAATTTTGATTAGGAAAACGAGAGGACATTTTTGAACGACGAACTCGTGTTTTTGTTTTGGTACATCTGGCTCATTATCAAACCCACCCCAAGAAAAAGCACAGCTAAAATGACATGGGAGATCACATAGATTATTTCCAAATCATTTGGTTAAAACAGACTTGGTAATTGAAAATAAAGCCTATTCGCTAAAAAAGAAAAAAGTTCCCATCCCCCCAAATGAAACCACTCACTCCCTGATCTAGGAGATCTATCCCTAGAACAGTATATAAGTGCAGTTGATTCCACATTTGAGTAAATAAGGCAGGGATTTTTCTGGCAAGGGCCATTGAGAGGCACTTGGCTCATCATGGGATTCTCTCTGTGTGGGATCTCTCTTCCCAACCCCAACCCCCTCCCGCACACCCACTGGACCCCCGTCCTTGGGCTCAGCTCAGATGTCACCCCTTTATGTGCCTTCCCTTACCCCAGGCAGAAAGGCAACTCTGTGGCTGTCTCGTGTCTTATGGTGTTTTGCTTCCCCTATAGTTCCCTATAGGCAATGCGACCATAAGGAGATCAATGGGGGAGAACAGAATGGCCAACCACAGAGCAGACAGAATGCCAGAGATTGGTCATAAAACATAAAAGAGGGACAGAGCTCAGCAGAGGTAAAACAAACATGGGGAGAAAGAACAGAAAACCTAACACTCTGGGTGAAGACCAAACTGACCAGCCAATAAAAAGGGGAATTTAGGTGAAAAGGTGATGATAAGGAAGTGCATTCAGACATATATTGACTTAGCTAAGATTCTTGAGGGGGAGGGTGATTCCGAAGGTAAGTCCCTTATTACCTCTTCTGGCTGAGGGGCAGGAGAAAGTGAGAGCAGGCAGTCCCATACCCAGCTCATAGTTCTGAGATACATAATGGAGCCCCATTTGGTATGTTCTGCCAGAGAGGAAGATACAGGACCCAACTGTGGTATGATTTTTCTTTCACCTTGTAAGAGATACACAATGTTTATTCTGAAGAAGCAAGCTTCAAATTCTGCTCAGAGTTCACTCACATTTTTAGGGACAATGAGACAAACGGGTGACTTCCATGTGCGCATGCGATAAAGCATAGAGGACTTGGGTGTGACGCAGCCTAGCATGGGTTTCCAGTAGGGGATAGGAGAGATGCAAGTTGCTGCTGTTCTCAAATGACCACATGCCCTGTTGAGTCTATTCCCCTGGGACTGATGTGGGGAGGAGGGGGATCCTGCCACCAGGCCCCAGGCTAATGACTAGAGAGTATGACCTTGCAGGGATTACGTGCCTGGCAGGAGGGACAATTACTAATGTCTACCTAATGATTAACCAAAGGCTAGGAGAACTGGTTACTTATTAGCCAAAGAAACATTATAAGGAAACATTCCTTCCCTCAGCTAGCAGCCCCTGGGACCACATGGGTCTTACATACAATTGCCTCCCAACATATTCTACTGGGTCAAATCTCATTGTAGGTGATGCTCAAGCTGGCCTGTGGCCCTTGGCAAGAAGTCAAGGATTTCTTCATGAACTCCTATCACCTCTTTTTCTCTTTCCAGGAGAAAAGTCTTGGTCAAGGAAGAGATTAGCAGGGGGTGCATCTATGTTCTCCCCCACACTTACCAACAGCAGAGTGAGATCCTCCCACTGTTGAAAACAACCCTCCTGCTTCCGTGTTTAAAAGACATAACACTGCACCCCAGACAGAAGGACCTGGAGTGACATTCTGACAGCCTCTGCATTTAACCGCCCCATCTCTGAAGATGGTCTTCTCCATCCCTCCCAAAATCTACAACTTCCCTTCAAAAACCAAAAATATAAAACAAAATGCTTTTTTTCTAGCGGGTCATAAAAGGCAAAATCTGTACATAAAATTTTAAGACCACTTTGGGCTATAAAAGAAATCTAGTAGTATTAATGGAATTAAAATGTAGAGAAGTGCACCTCCTTGTTTAGATTCTTAGAAAGAAACTCTAAGTTGTCTAATTGGCTATAATGATGCTAGACTAAGGGGATCCGGGGGTGTCAAAGACACAAAATACAACATCAGAATGAAAGCAGGAGGAATGACTTGAGAGAATGTAATGAGTTATTTGAACATTTCTCCTGTCTTGAGTGTGATTGTACCTCCATTTGTCCGATGAGATCTTTGTACATTTAATTGTGGTTTGCTGGCAGAGAAATATACACCGATATTCCTGTGCTAAGAGGAAAACGAGCGATTCCTTTCTGCATCTCATCCAGATGTCATGTTTGCCTTCACACTTCTGATCACTGACGACAAGCTCTAATATGGTTACGGCAAAAGCCGCTTGCTGAAAAAGGTGTTTGGGGGGCAACTAAATCTCGGCGATAGGAACTGAGCTGTCAATGTCAAGGTGTTGGTATTTCAGACTTAGGTTCAGCCTTGAAGAGAAGGGGATCCAGAACTTGTAGGTGGACATAGGCACTGGGTAAGCAGTGGCAGGAGTGTGAAGAGTGTGATCAGGGACTTCCAAGAACCCTCACACTGTCAGCTACACTAGGCAAGAGGTGGTGTGGGGACATCCTCAGAGAGTCTATGGCCCCTACGGGGAAGGAGACTGTTAGGAAACAATTCGAGACTCCAGGACCAGGGAGGGGTCTTTAGACACTGCCCTGTCCAGTTTTCCACCCAGCACAGGCAGCCTCTCTGCTCCATCCCACACACAGGCATCCAGGTCTGCAAAGTGTGTCACAGGGGACCCATACGCCACCCATCCTATCCTGCTTCTGTGAAGCACCATGTACAGGAACTTAGGCTGAGCTGAAACTACCGCTGCCAATTCACCCTTTGGACCTACTTGAATCTACGTAAAATCAAAACCCTCTTCTGCCAAACAGTCCATCTGATGGTGCTCTTTTTCAGATTGTGCCCTTTGACCTACACTTCTCCAATTCTTCCAGCTGTCATCCTGTGATGGGGGCGTTCAGGCTCTTTACATCTCAGTCATGGTCCAGTTCCTCAACCATCCTTTGTCATGGCTGTGTGCCAAGAAAAGCACAATGCTGTCACATCAGTTTGGGTCCAAATAGCACAAAGCATATTAAGATTACTAACTTGAGATGGACATCATAGTAGGCAACCTATTTTGATGTTCATTTTTACGGCAGCCAAGCCACACTTTTGATTCTTATTGAGCTTCTGTTAGAAACGCCTATTAGGTTACTCTTCCTAGTTCCATCCTGTGTATACTTTTTTAAAAGATTTTTATTTATTTTTTAAGATTTTTATTTATTTTTATTTATTTATAAATAAATAAACAGAGAGAGATCACAAGTAGGCAGAGAAGCAGGCAGACAGAGAGGGGGAAGCCGGTTCCCCGCCAAGCAGAGAGCCCAATGCGGGGCTCAATCCCAGGACCCTGAGATCATGACCTGAGCCGAAGGCAGAGGCTTAACCCACTGAGCCACCCAGGTGCCCCATGTGTATACTTTTTTTGAAAGGATTCTACACTTTCCATTATATCTTGTCTTTCCAGTCTCGTGATATCTTTTAAAATTGTTGACCTTTTTTACTTATGTATCAGCTACCTCATCAAGCTTCCTATCTTGAATTTGCCTTCATCCAAGTCACTGCTTCTAACTTTGAGTAGAACAAGAACCCAATCTAGAAAATGGCCCACTGTCCAATCAACTGCTCCAGCCAGAAAACCGGAAGTCACCCTTGATCTTTTATCTACTCTCTCATCCCTAACATCTAATCATTGGCAAATGCCCTTTCACTTCTCTCTCAAAAATAGTTCCTAAATCCAAATGCCTCCCCCCACCCCCCGCCATCTCCACTGTCACTACTCCTGATCCCAGGCACCATCACCTCTAATTTCTGGGCAACTATAGTGCTCTCTGTCTCTCATTTCTTGCCCTCTCTGATCCATCCTCCAACCAGCAGCCAAAGCAATCTTTTTATTTCATTGCTTTATTATGTACCTCCATTACTAATTAGACTGTAGGACAGGGCGTAACACATCATTCGGAGTCATGGCCCATCTTATTTGCCTATTTACATACAATACCAAACAAAGCACACAGCAGACTCTTAGCTAAGAATGAACTTACAGAATATTAGTATCTCATTTGTAAGTCATATGGGATTATGCCAAATGTCTTGCTAAAATCAAGATACATTCTGCTTAAGACAATCCTGTGACCAACTAGTTCACTATTATCTCAAAAGATAAAGTAGTTTAGCACAACTATATAGGAAAACCCTATTGACCTCCAGGGAGCAATATTTTCTATGGTATTTGTACATAAAAGTTATTTAATAATTCACCCTTAAATACTGCTTGAGATCTACTTTTTACCAAGTAGATCTGGGAAAGCTGGTATGAAATCTGCCCATTTCTAGTCCTCTGGCGATACTCCTGCTCTCTGTGATTTCTTAAATATTTCTGACAGGGGTCCTAGATATATTTAGTGTATTTGGTGCAAGAAAATTTTGGCTCCTACCTTAAACAATAACCTCTAAACATCTATTTTAAAGACATTTACTTGTTATTGTTTAGAATCACAGTGATAAGACTGTAATTCTTTGCTCTCCCATAACTTACCCAGACATTATATGGATAACATTATAATAAATCTCATTTCTTAAAGTGCTATATGTTAATCAAATGGAAAACTGTGACAATAGAACACATATTCAAGGCAATTGAAATGCTCTTCCTTTCTTTTTTTTAAGTAGGCTCCATGCCCAGTGTGGAGCTCTATGTGGGGCTTGAACTCACAACAGTGAGATTAAGACCTGAGCTGAGATCCAGAGTCATACACTTAACCCACTGAGCCACCCCAGTGTTCCAACAATTGACATATTCTATGTGATTTCACAACTACATTTGGGTAAATTTATCAAATCCTACCCTTTAAAATGAAGAATTTTACTGTATATAAATTATACCTTAAAAAGACCAATCCCCGACCACATCTTTTAAAAGCCTAGCTAAATAACAAGAAATTGTATACCATGCTCCCCACCCAGCAGCAGAGCCCTCGAAAGAGGCGAAGATGAAGCAGCAGTCACCACTACCGACCCAGAAATAGCTTCCATGGGGGTGTTTACATGGGGGTGTTCCAGGCTGCCATGCAGGTGAGTGCTTTCAACTCCTCCAGGACCCATTCCTCTTAAAAAATAAGGGAACCCTTCCCAACCTTCCCTGCACGACTCTCCCCGTCCAAAGTTTAAAGCAGTTGCCCTCAAACTTTAAGGGTATATACGACTCTCCTTAGGATCTTGTTAAACTGAAGATTCTAATTCAGTAGATGTGGGGTGAGACCTGAGAGTCTGCACTTCTCAAAAGTCCCCAAGTATTTCAGATGCTGCTGGTCCAGGGACCACTCTTGGAGTAACAGGGATTTAAAGCTGCCAGCTCTGGCCCTGTGGCAAACAGATCTCAGTGTTCCCGTTTCTCACAGCTGTTGAACTAGTGCCACGTGGCCTGCCGCACTGTCTGCAGCTGGGGTGCCATGCCACCATCACAGTGTGACTACCTATGACACAGCCCCACGGTTGTCCAGGGGAGAATGCAGTGAAGTGAAGCATTTACAGCTGAATCATTATCATTCCTATGGGATGCAGACCATTCCTGTGGGATCCTGACTTCCTGGACCATTCCTGTGGGATCCTGACTTCCTCGGTATATTAGGGCATTAGTTACTCCACCAATATATATATTTTAAAATTAGGGGCTCATGGGTGGCTCAGTCAGTGAGGTGTCTGCCCTCAGCTCGGGTCATGATCCTGGGGTCCTGGGATGGAGCCCCTCATCGGGCTCCCCTGCTCAGCACAGAGCCTGCTTTGCTTCTCCCTCTCCATCTGCCCCACCCCTGACTCATGCTTGCTTGCTCTTTCTCCCAAGAAATAAACAAAATTATTTTCAATGCTACATCCCTCCCCCCACCCCAGCCACGTTTCTTCTCTTCCAAAAGGGATCTGAGGCTCACTACACTATATAATTCTTCCTGTTCTAAACCCAGTTAAAAGTATAAAACATTTACCATCATCATGATTGGAATAATCCATATAAAAACTCCCTGCACTGGAGCAAAAGTAATCTTTTTCACTAGTTTTGCTTTTATCTACCATCATCTCCCACCAATCTACAGCCCCTCCCTCCAAAATTCAGAGACACATGATCTGGTTGAGGGAGGATATTTACAAGAAATTTAAAATCCCAGTACAAGCTAGTTGGACAAACTGTAGGAAACGTAGTATCTTCTGGCCAACCATCTTTCTCCAGTCCTTCCCCTCTGTTACTGGCCTCTCTTTTACTTTCTTCTACCCTTTCCCTTTCTCCAACCTTTCTTCCTGTGCCCCCCCTCCACTTTTTTCTTCATCTCTTATCTCCACTAACTCTCTCTGCCCCTCCATCTCCTCCCAGTCAACTAACTCCTCCAAAGGGAAATACCTAGATGAAGGAAGTAAAGATCTAAAATCACTGCTACAGAGAGCAGAGCACTAGCTGGGGATGAAGGGAGAGCTGGGCAGCATGGAGAACCCAAGCAAAGATGCTGAATGTAGTTACCCATCTGTGTAGTTAAGAAGCTCAGATTCGGGGGGTTTCCAGCTAGTGTGACAGAAAGCTAGCGGGGAAGGGAATTTTAGGGTGTGGGAAAGAGAGGGGTTTTCAAGTGAAAGGCCATGACATCTGCACTGGACAGGGAAGGAAGTGTACTTCTCCCTGAGGTTCTCTGAGGCTGTTGGTGACATTGGAGGACAGGCATGGGAGTACCCCAGGGAGGAGCCTGGAAATGGGGAGGGGGTGCTGTGGTCACAAGTAGAATGTCTGGAGGGTGACTGCAGAGGCAGATGGTGTAGCACAGTTCCTGGCCCAGGAAAGCCATGCTAGCGGGAGGCTAAGTGGAAAAAAAAAAAAAAAAGGCAACACAGAGGAAGAATCCTCTATTTAATGAGCCCAAATGGAAGGGGATGTGCCTGAAAGTGAGAAGAGAGGGACCAAGTGTTCTGAGTTCCTCATCCATGTGAAAATTTGAAATATTTTGGAAAATTCAAACCTGTCTTTAATATACAAATCCATTTCCTAGAACTTTAATAGGAATTCAATATAATTAATAAAACAATCACTACCAATAAATTTAAGGTATTTTCAGTACGTCAGGCCCACACTAAGCACTTTAAAATATTTCATTTATGAGTAGTACTATTACTATTTTACAGATAAGGAAATTGAAGTTAAGAGAGGTTAAGTATTTTGTCTAAGGTCGCAGAGCTAGCATTAGAGCCCTGAAAGTCTGATTCCAAAGTCGTTACCCACCCATGCTATATTGTCTGCCAAAGTCAAATGTCCACGGAGGAATGACAGTGTAAAAAGTAAAACCTAAGCAGAAGACAGACGACTTAGAATGCAATACATTACAGGCCTAACTGAGCCCGCTGTTAACAGTGAGATCTGGGGTGATTTCTTTATACTTAATTTATTTTATGTATTTTCAAAATGGTCTTTAATGATTATCTCACTTACAATAATAGTATTAAAATGAAAAATGTAAAAAACCTCTTAAATGATAGTAGTATTATTCCAATTCTTCCTTTTGGGGTGGGAGGGGAAGAGTTGCATTTGTTTAAACCCCAAGGTCATTAATATAGTCCCAATTTCACTTAAGGAGCTCACAAAATACTTTAAAAAAAGGAGCAGAAACATATAATTATTCAGTCCCAAAGTGTACTTCCTAGTAACTACACTGTGATTAAATTTCAACATTCTGAGGGTCAGAGGACCAGCATACCAGGATCTGGTGGCATGCAATTATTTGTAATATTTACAAATTAGAGAGTGAAAGAAATGGTTTTTAAATGCTGAGCTGGGAACGGGCTGGGATCAATTATTCGTACAATTTCTTCCATTTCTTTCCTCGTAGATAAATCTACATTTCTTGGTGCAAAGCTGCTCTTAAACTAGCCTCACTGCTGGTTAGATATTTCGTCTTGTCTAATTTCTAATGAAAGAAATATGCCTCACTGATGACCAAATCAAGAAAGATCTAGTATGATCCTACAGAGAATGAAGTACTTAAAAGATGTATGCAGACAGAACTAGAATTTTATCAACTTAGTTGATACTTCATGAAGTTAAACAGTTAGGAGGAGGGTTGAGTTTAAAAGAGGAAGTTGTACTGGTAAGAAAGAAAGCCATGTGCCACTACCACTTCCTGTTTTTGCTTAGAGTCGTTGGTAGAGGTCTGTGGGTTCTGCGGGCGCTCCATTTATAACTCTTGACATGTCCCCCTTCCTCTTCTTCCACTCCACAAGAATAAGTGGCTTCCTTTTTCCTCAAACCTAGATCCTTACCTTTGAAAATGACGCCCTTTATTACACTCTTAAGATGTAACTCCTGAGTGACAGAAAAATTCCACGTAACCATTAAATAAAGAAGTGTGCTGTTCTCGGTGGGTATTTTGGACTTCCACGCTAAGGGGAACGACAGAGCTGTGGCTTCATTCATACTTTCCTCCTCTGTTTCCATGGTAACAATGCACATTGAAGGAGCGATGGAAAAGTTAAGAGGACTACACCATGGGCCTGTTGCCCTCCTTCCCCTCATCCCACACCAATCACAGTGTCATCCTAGCAAGTGCCTTAGCCTCTGTGACTCTTAGCTTCTTTACCTATAAAATAAGGATGATAAATAGGGTTGTTGTAGGTCCCATGGCACACGTATACTTTATAAAAAAAAATTTTTTTAACTCTCTAAAGAGAAAAACAAAGCTATTCGTAGCTAGCAAGCCAGACAAAAAGAAGCTACAGGTGGTTTTGGTCAGTAGGCTGTAGTTGGCAAACCTCTAATGTAGTTGCAGATGGTTGAAACACGGACCCGATGTGAAGTGAAGCTTGTAGCCATTGAACAAAGCACAGCTAACTGGCCCACACAAGGGCAGTCTTCCACTCTACTAAACCAGCTACCACTCTGTGAGTAGTGAAAGTTCAAGCTGACCTTGAAAATCCAAATTTCTGGGCTGTCCGGACCTACTGTGCTGATACACACCTCGCTTACTGCAACCCAGGAAAGATTCACGCATCACGGAGGTCTTAATACTGGGAAAACCTCAGACAGCAGAGTTAAGTTGCCTCTCGCAACCTGAGAAAAACACTGTGCTCCAAATGGGGGCCATGCTGTTGTCCTTGGGTAGCACCGGGGCCCCGGGACAGGATGCGACTCAGGCTACAGAGGACTCAGCCAACTCTGGGTGCATGCTCTCGCGCACGAGAGCAGTACACACACCCGCGCACCTCTGGGGCCACAGAATTGCCTTCTTGGAACCCCTTATCAGACACATCTTAGATGACTCACCAACTAAGCATAACTGCCCAACTCTTAAAAACAATGGGTGGGACTCATCTCCTACGCTTGCCAACCCTCTTCGTTTACAAAATAAGCACTCATTTTTAGCACAACACTAACCACTCTCCTATTTCCCGATTTCTGAAAAGCTTCTTAATCCAGCGAATTTCAATAGAGTTCAATGGCACTGCCACTGTCCTTTTTACATGTATCTCAAATGTTGGCAAGGCTGAATGTGCCATTTCTCCTCTTCCGGTATTATTATTCCCAAACAAGAGAATCTGATGCCAATGATTTTTGCTGTCAGCTGAAGGGCAACAGTTTTCTCTTCAGATCATTTCTAAGGAACAGTGACTATAACGCAAAGAATTTTAAAAACAAGTAACTGATTGACAAGAGGGAAGAGGATTGGGACTATACTCATGGACCTCCTCCTAAGATCACCGGAAGAGTAGGGTTTCCCTATTGACTTCCTCTTTAATTGCCTGGTTTTTAAGATCACAAGATCCAGTTGGTCTTTCCGGCGGAGCAGGCAAAGAACTGCCTGCTAAGGAGTGCACAGAGAGAAATGACTTAACATTTACGAGGAATAAGTTGATAAATATCACACAGACCATCTCTGTTACTGCTAAGAGCAAAATTATCATCTTGGTGGGCGTGATTCAAACTTTTTGGAATACATATGAAGTAACGAAGCAGTGACAATTCAGGATCATGCAGAGTACATATTTGTGAAGGAACACTGCGGTCTCACTCCAATTTAGTAGAATTTGCTAAAAAAGATAGGAGACTTCAGAGCTATGCTGAGACAGTTATTTAAGAATACAAACCTCCTGATATCGTGAGAAGCCCCCCCCCCCACCTTTTTTTGGTGACAGGCTAATAATGATCAAATACCTACAAGATAAGAACAGGACTTAGGGCAATGTGTTGATGGACCTATGGTCTAATTCCATTTCTGTCTGTCCCTTATGTAGGCTCAACTGTAAAACACTGAATTTAAAGAGAGAAGTCCCCTGCTAGTCTGATCTTGATTTACAGAGATCTTTATATTCTAGATTGACCCTTACTGGCATGGCCATTTACTGGTTTGTTTGTAAACACTGTAATTATAGGTAATACAATATTGCATCTTTTTAGTGGTCCACAGAAGTAAATATTAAGAAAAAGAGAGACAGAATTCACCTATAATTGAAGCAGACAATTTACCACAAATTGAAGGTAATTGCTGTACACTGAAAATGACAATTATGTTCCTTTTTGCAAATAGCAATTTAACAACAAATGCCCTTTTAGCAATGTAATACTAACCTCTTACGGGATTTAACAGGCTCTGAACTATTTAGAATGTTCAGATGAAAGAGGCATTCCCAGGAAAGTAACCAAGTAACCACTTGGGGGCGAGTCCTGTGCTAACCTGGTGATTATCATTACATCTCCACAGCCCACTGAAAATTTGAGGGTGAGCTAAACCTTTCAGCTGGTATCTACCCTTCAGTAAGTTTGTACCAATTATGAGGGCCATTGTTTTGCCCTAAAGGCTTGTTTTGGTTTTGAAAAATCTTATTCTCAAGTATTCATTCATTCATGTCAATGAAACTTTATTGAGAATCACATATATGCAAGCAACTGTTCTAGATCTTGTTGGGGCCGACAGGGTTGGGGGGTGGGGAGTGAGGCGTTAGAAGTGGTGGCGGGAGGTGATTTGAACAAGGAAGAATTAGACATTAATCCTGCCCTTGTAGGGCTCAGAGTTCAATCGGAAAGGTAAAGGAGGATCAGGGAACAGTTCTGGAGGTGGCATCTGACGGGGCCTCACAGGCCTGTCAGGATTCAGAAGCACGGAAGTGCGTGGGAATAAGGAAGGGGAAAGGCCAGAGTAATAAGGATGGTGCAGGTGACTTTTACAGAAAAGAAGGACGTGGTGTGGCTGAAATGGAGGCTCTCTGAAGGCAGATGGGGTTGAAAATACAGTGTGGAGTAGGTGGCACAGCATGAACTGCTTATTCTCCCTCTATGGGTCTTAAATATCAATACTGAAAATCTGCTTTTCCTCAGTTTTCTGTAGGTAAGAAGGGGGGGGAGCCTTATTGCATTGGTTTTAAATTCCTTAAGTAAACAGGCTTCTTTTCATTAGTTTCTTCCCCTAAAAACACCTGGTAGGAAGACAATACAGAGTGGAAGCTTTGCACCCCCACTCCGCCCCAGCCCCTGTGCCACTCTCCAGAAGCAACCCTTGTCAACAGCTCACTCGTGCACCCTCCGAAATAGTCTGCGGGGCGTAAGCACACACACACTCTCCTCTCTTGCTCGCTTCCACCTAACGGTCAGGCTTTTTCAAACAATAATATTCTTGTGACATGTTTCCATACAAGTACATATAATTCGGTTTCCTCTTTCATATAGTTGTCTAATATTCTATTTTATGGAACTACTCTGAGTATTGAACCAATTCGCTAATAATGGGCTTGGTATTATCTGACTTCATCAGTACTTGGTTTTTAATTCTTAACATTTAGTTAAATATTTGGAAGGAATTAAGGTCAAGGGCTCACGAAGACAAGGGACGTTCTTAAATAGCACTCGAGGCCAAGTTGGGGATAGATATGACACATATGAAGCAGTTCAGAAGGTATGTTAGTTTCATGATATACTTTAAGCATGTGTTTTATGGGCTATTACCAGGAACCTGACCACCCCTGATCTACAATGTGGTGCACTTGATATTACAAAACTATTTCCATTAAAATAAGGGTGAAGGTTCTTGGTGAAACAGTAGTAACATAATCCAGAAATATTGAAGATTATACAAGATGATTTTTAAAACTGAAATATTAACTTGCTGGTATCTATTGATAAGAATAGAATTTCTCTGATGATGTACATTAATATTGCAGATTTGGTTTCTGATGAAGGTATCACAAAAAGACAGTATAGTGTTTTATGGTTCTAGAGTCAGAAAAGCCTGGACGGAACTTTGGCTCCCCAACTTGGTGAGTTGTTATTAAGCCTTAGTTACCTCATCTGTGAAATGGAGCTAATACTTACTTCATAGTGTTGATGGAGATTAAATGAGATAAAATAGCATATCTAATTACTGTTCAATAGATGTTAACCATTATTTATGACTACCTAATTAATAATTCCACAAACAGGTACTATATAGTGCTAGTATGTACAAAGCATTACTGGTACTCCCTTCATTTTTCTCTCTCATGCACACACACTCTCTCACACATACTTTCTCACACACATACTCTATTCTCCCTCTGTCACATGTACACACACACACACACAATCATAGCAGTCCTATAGGGTTGGCACTAATTAATAAATGTCTTCTTGCATGCCACTTTTCAAAGTGTGTCTTTAGCTATATTATATTTTTATCTTCACAACCAAGTGACATAGAAAATGGCAAATGGGACTCAAAAATTACAAAAACTTAAAAAAAGAGCCTCTGGATTTGTAATCAACCAAAATAAAATTTGAAATTATATTGTTTCACAATTATCATTTCAAACAGATGGTTTATAAACTCAGCGTTTATAATAAATGATCATATCTTTCGAGGTCTCAGAAGTATCATCAATTACATTCTCCTTTTTCACAGTTTTACACTTAAGGGTTACATTATTAAAATAATAATACTAAAATGCCAGGAAGTTATGAAAAAATATAAAATCTATACAGTTTAATAAACCTCTCATTTACTTACTACTATGAAGAAATGATATGTTCTAAAGATATTCATTTTCTTTTTTTTTTTATATATTTTTTAAAGATTTTATTTATTTATTTGTCAGAGAGAGAGCAAGCGAGAGCGAGCACAGGCAGACAGAGTGGAAGGCAGAGTCAGAGGGAGAAGCAGGCTCCCTGCGGAGCAAGGAGCCCGATGTGGGACTCGATCCCAGGACGCTGGGATCATGACCTGAGCCGAAGGCAGCTGCTTAACCAACTGAGCCACCCAGGCGTCCCAAGATATTCATTTTCTATAAAATTATGCTTTTAATAGATATCTTTAGAAATGTAACTTTCCTGTTTTGGGCTAGGGTGGGAGAGATGGTAAAGTGAGATAAAAAATAAAACAAACCCCACCATTCTTCCATGCCAAGATTTACTTTGTTTTCCTTTTCTTTTCTTTCCTTGGGATGGGGAGGGGAAGAAGGAGAAGGGGACGGAGACTCTTAAGCAGGCTCACACCCCCTGTGGAACCCTGTTCCAGGTTCAATCTCATGACCCTGAGATTGTGACCTAAGCTGAGATCAGGAGTTAGATGCTTAACCCACTGAGCCACCCAGGCACCCTGCCAGTATTTACTTTTGATACCACTTTGGCCATGAAGGAGTTACAGAGGAGCTATGTTAAAAAAAAGAGTGATAGAAGAGAGAGTTATAGTGGAAGAGTTTTCAGCATTCACTGCCTTTTCCTTGGATCCCCAATCTTAGGAAAACTGAGTTCAATGGGTGCATTTTACCCTGAGATACTTATGCCTCAGCATATCCTCAACTTGCTGCCTCAGGGTACAGCCCCATTTTGCCCCCAAAAGAGAACATATACCGTCAGAACAATTGTAAGCTGAAGATTCCCCATTCCCATACTTCCTGTTCCTCAGCTGGAATACAGGGCTTCAGAATTCAGGAAAACACAAAACCTAACTGCATTCTTCCAATGGGGCAGAGTTCACTTAATCCAACTGAATCAGATGTGTGTTAAACAGGGATGACAGCCATTATGGTTAGGTCAAAAAAAATGAGCCCCAAACTCATCCAAGAAAAAGAATTCACTCCCGCAAGTTTTCAGATGACCCCTGTGACGAGCTCCGCACCCAGCCTCAGGGAGACTCGGAGGAGCCTTCCCAGCTGCTTTTCTAAAGAAGCTTGGACAGGCTTGGACTCTTTTTCCGTGTTGGCTAATATGAGTCTGGAACAGGGCCCTGTACCAGATGGAATACCTTGATCCTGCCAACTGCTTCTTGGCTTTGAGCAGCTGTAGGAGCAGCTGGTTTTATGACACACAGAGTGAGTCCTTGTTCTAAGGTAAGAGAGCGCTGCATTTTGTGAAGAGCCTATAAGTTTGGGTCTTTATACAGCCACCTTCACAAGCTTTCACCTGATGATTCGGTGTGCGGTGCTTGCTATTCACACATCTTGCAAGTAACCAAATGATTCATAAGAGTTTTATGCAGGGCAGTGTTCCTACAACTGTGTCGAGTTTATCCAATTCTTTGCTTCAGTCAGAAACTGAAGAGTCATGAGACAAGAGATCAATTATCCCTGAATCACTGTAATTAAAAATCAACTGAATTCTAAGAATGGCAGATTGAATATAAGAACTTTCTCTTGCTCCCTCCTAAGAAAACTAGAGGAGACAATAAGCACAAAATTTCAGAACTGGAAAGAAGACAAAGCTGAACCTTCAACTGGCAGTGGAGAAAGCCAAGACTCCCATCCAGTTTTCACCACAGAATTCCCAAAAGGCCCCGGTGGCATTACTGCAAGTAGGGAACAGTGGAAAGGATGAGCTAAAATAAAGGGGATCCTCAAGAAATAACTAGGTTCCCCAGACCAGGCACCTATTCTGTGAAGCTGAGGGGTTGCTCCTCTCCTATCTGGCAAAGGACATATATCTGAAGAGACATTCTCTGTAAATTATAAAATTTGGGTCTCTGGGTGAGGGACCCAGCACAACTTGGGTTGGGGGGTGTAGGTACTGCCAGGAAAACTGAGATTGGGTGAACACATGCAACTGAGATATCCACCCCCAAACTGTGACCCCAGCTTCCCAAAAAGATGGCAGCAATGCTGAGACCCTCCTGGCAGGTAACTGGAAGATGCTGAGTGATCCCAGCAGCCAAAGAGTAACCAACACTGCTGGTTCCCCAAGTAAAAGGCTGGTGACAACACCTTAAGTGAAACTATTCCCAACAAGCCCCACTCATGTGTGGCAGGCGTAAATTGGCCTTGTTTTCCCCATCCCTTACTTTCGAATATAACAGACAAAGAAGGACCACCTGACATTTCAGGAAAGATCCTAAAATGAAAGATCAAGTTCAAAGCAAACAAACAAAAAATCAACTTGTGCCAGAGGGATCCAGTAAGTGGAGTTCAGACTGTTGGAGAGTCTATAGGACAAACGGCCCAGTTTCTTCATCACATAGATTGGCATAGGAGAAAAGAAGAGAGAAATGGGGGAACCTACAGCTTAAAAGAGATTAAAACACGTGTCAGCCAACTGCACTGTATGGACCTTATTTGAGTACTGATTTGGAAAATCCAGTTGTTGTTTTGTTAAAGGAGATAAACAGGCAATTCAAATATTGTTTGGATATTTGATGATATTAAGGAACTGTTGATAATTTTTTAAGTGTGACATGTTATGGTTATGTTTTAATAGCGCTTATATTTTAATGAGAAATACACTGAAATATTTATGGGTGAAATGATATTAGAGCTGGGACTTGCTTCCGGACAATCCAGGTGAGAGGGATGATTAAACAAGTAAGGCCATGGGATGAAGGGAAAATGGGAATCTTTTATACTCTTCTTCCCACTTTATGCTTGAAATTTCCCATAACAGAGAAAAACTATCACTAGAATCCTTAGTGAAAACACTGAAATCATAAAACAAAATAATATAAGAAGGGAACATTCCAAGAATTTTTAAAAGCTCCTGTAAAAAAAAAAATAATAATAATGATAACAGAAATAAAGGATTCAGTAAGGAGCTGAGGGAAATTCAGGACATGTCCCAGAAACTACTGTGAAAAATTATAGAAATGAAAATAAAGAATAAAACTGGGAGGACAAGTCCAGAAGTTCCAGAATCTGGGGAGCAGTTCCAGAAACAGAGAAAAGGTAAAAAGAGGAAGGAATTCATTGACACAATAATGTGTATGAAAATATCCCCAAACTGAAGACTATTACCTTTTAAAAGAAAAGGAGGTATCGGCAGCCTGACACAGTGGATGATTAGGGCCGTGTCAAGACACATCACTATAAAACTGAAGAACATGCGGGACAAAGAGATTCAACAAATTTCCAGAAACAAAACAGAACAAAAACCCAAAACCCTGGCTCTATAAAAGAAATCAGGAATCAGGAGGATATGGGACTTCACAACAGAAGAACCTAGAGAGCGATGAAGCAATACCTTCAAAATTCTGAAGGAAAATTATTGCCAATAAAGAGTTCTTTATCCAGCCAAACTGCCAATCCAGGATGCAGGTAAGATAAAAACATTTTGCAGACATGAAGCCCTTGGAAAAAGTTATTTCTGTTCATCCTCTCTCAGCAACAAAAGCAAGGAAGTCAATCCAGAAAAAGGAAGAAATGGAATACGGGAGAAATAGGGGATCTAGGAGAGAAGAGAGGGGAAGGGGATTCCCAGAGAAGGGGGTTCCCAGAATGGTGACAAAGAGAGAATTCAAAATAAAAGTCTGTTCCCTCTGCCTCAGTTCCCTTACCTGTGAAGGCAGGAACTAACACTAGTACCTATCTCAGAGACTTGCAAGGATTCAGCATAAAGACTTAGAATAGTACCTGGTACAAAGTAAGAGCCACAAGAGTTACTGTGGTTACCATCATCAAAGAATTGACTCTTCAACTACTTAACATAGAACTAACTAATACTGTGATAATAAACATAAATACATCAGTGTAAAACACATTTCCGAACCGAACATTTTTCCAGCTTAAGAATAACTGAAAATAGTCACAGAATCATCGGTTTTCAGAGGTTGGCACAGTTCTGAGATTTTTCTAGTATAGTTGACTTATTTTACAGAGTAGGCAACGGCAGCTCAGAGTGGCTAAGTAACTTGCTTAAGACTACAGAGCCATTCAGAAGAGGAGTTGGGACTACCAGTCGGTGTCTCCAGTTACTGCTCTGAAAGTCACAAGTGCAGTGACCCTGTGGTATCCTCAGAGGGTCAGAGTTCCACGCATTCCAAAAAAGTCACCATAGAAATATTTTGTCCAATGCCATCCTTTCACCCTAAAACCCGGCACCTGGCTCAAGATATACGTAAACAGAAAGACCACACAAAATGATCCACCAGCACAATAGAAAGAAGAGGCTGCCGTTGGGTTTACAGAGTTGGGTGGACAATAAGGAAAAAAAGTCTTGAATTCACTGTCCTAAACAGAGTTTTATTTCTTGGAAAGACCTGTCTAGTGCATTTACACGTAAGAGGAAGAATGTTAATCCCTAGTGCGACTGACCAAAATGGCCCAGCATGGATGGACATCATTGATCCCTGGGTAATGGAATGGGCAGCAGTGTACTTTCATCACAGTTTTCTTTCTTCTTCTTCTTTTTTTTTTTTTTTAACAATTTTCTAAGTCTAAAGGAATATACACAATTTGTAGGAGTACTAGCCATTCTGGTCACTGCTTCCAAGGAAATAATGCTCCCATCTCAACGATCCAGTGAGTGAGGCCAATGAGGAACATTGAGTGGAGTCTGTGGTGGGGAGAAGGCTGGAGAAGAGAATTTCCTCCTTGCCTCTTCAGGCAAAACACCGCTGATATTCCCTACAGGTTTGAGAGAGGAATCAGGTTGGTGAGAATTTTCCTGGTATAAACTCTATGATCTGTTTGCTTGTTGTTCCAACTGAAAACAAGCCCTCTGTACATCTGCAGAAAGTCCCATTTAACAGTGAGAGGAAAAGTTATCTGAAAACAAAATTGCCTATTTTCTTTTAACTAACTCTCAGAGGAAAAGTACATGCTAATTTCTCATCTGTGCTTCTTGGCTATTTATTACAAACAAATTTGAGATTACCTTTGGATATAGTACATGTTCCATTGCAATCCAAATACCAAAGTGGTGAGTGGTTGGATTAGACACCTCCAAATATTTTGACCTTTTAGCTGAGATTTAAAGTGACAGAGAATCCAAAAATACCAAAAATCTTGTTTTGAAATTTTTAAATCCTTTTTATAAAGGCTCATTTTGGTGTTTTGGTGGATTAAAAAGGTTTTCTCTTTCCCCTTCCTCATAAACATAAGGTGCAACTTGGAAAATCATTCCAATAAACAATGTAAAAGTATGTACTCATAACTTAACCGAGTTAGTAAAAATATGAAGAGTAAAACTATTTAGAAAAATTTCCAATTTCTTCTATAGATGAGCAGAAACATACAGAAAATACAGTTTTAACACGGTAAGTACAGCAATGTCAACACTCACAGAAAAAGTAGGATTCCGGTGTTTGCCAGGGCAAAGGCGAGTCCCAAAATCCCACTGCCCATAATGGCGTTGCTGAGGTTAAACACAGACATGCCCAAGGAGGTTGTTCCTGGAATCTAAACAAAGAGACAAACAAACATAAGCAAATCAGTCCCCAGGAAAGTTCATCATGCCAAAGTCTTTAAAGTGCTATTAGGAGTCGGTGTGGCAATAAAATTCAAGAAATATTTCCTTAGTGGTCTAGTTATTTTTTAAAATGGGTTTCAGCAGAAGATACATAGGATACCCTGGGGAATATACGTAGCTATACTTCTGGTATTATGCTACATGAATTAAAAACATCTGTCCCATTTTATGTGATTAAAACAAACAAGCATCCTTTAGTATAATGACACTTACATATTCATCACATTTCTTTTTTTCCAAATGGCTGTTAGTGAGACTTCTTCTACTCTCGCGGTCAGAAATAAACTTGCTGTAAAGACATGTATAATAATTTAACTTCAAGATAATGATTGAAGCTTCACATTATTACTTAATCAAAACATCACACATGAAAAGTTATCAGTCAGTTCCTTAAGCATTTACAGCCCGATTCAACCACCTTTCTGTTTTGTTTTGCCTTTTTTTTTTTTTTTTTTTTTTTTTTGCCAGAATTCACTGTCTCCACTTTCGTTTTACCAAATAAACTCCAAGCGCTCCAAGGGACAGATACTTTGTTTTTCTACTCCTCACTCTACTTAGTAGAAACCATTGCTAATAGCAGGTGCTCATCTACAGATGAAAGTCAACCATCATAAATCAAAAAGAATAATCTCAAATCATTTCAGTACTGATGGATTAAAACACTAAATGCAATGGAAGTTAACTTTTACATAGAATTTTCTCTCACCGACAATTCGATAATGTCAAGGATACTATAAAGGGGGCATTTAAAAGAATCCTGGAAACAGGCCTCCTTCTGAGCTCACATTCCTGGCATGCAAACTTAGTAAATAAAGCACTCCCTCTCTGCTGCAAAAAAGAAAATAACTCTTTCCCCATCAGACCTTCCTTCAGCAACTGCTATCTGCAAGCCAGCAGGCCAGGTGAGGAGGGAGGCACGGGGATGGGTAGTAAGTGATGCTGACACCAGGCCAACACGAGGCTATAGGAATTCAGGCTGGGAGATCATGGTGGGGGAAGGCAGAGCATGTAGTCCACGATGAGGGGCAGAGCTATAGGGCTTTAAGAAAGTGTGGCATTTAGAACTTGAGCTCAAATCCTCACTAGCTCTGAGGCACAAGGCATCCTGTCTCGGACTTCTCATCTGTGAAATGGGAGTAACACTATTTATATTATCTCGTAGCATTACTGGGAGAATTAAAGAAGAGACCATGTGTAAAGCATCGGTACAGCTCCAGGCACAGAGTAACAGCACTAAATGTTAGTCACTCCTCTGCATGGGGGAGGTGGAACCGAGGTTGGGATGGGAAAGAGTCAGAAAGGCTGTGTAAAGTAGATACAGACACAGAAGTTGGAATCCAGAAACCTCAAAGAACCATCAAATGTATTAACGATTAATAGGAGACGGTTATGGGCTAAATTCCCAATTAAAAAAAAATTCCTAAAATCTTTAAAAACAAAAAACTTCAATTAAAAAAAAAAAAAGGAAGGGGGGATGTGCCTGGGTGACTCAGTGGGTTAAGCGTCTGCCTTCAGCTCCGGTCATGATCCTGGGTTCCGTCCTGGGATTGAGCCCCATGTTGGGCTCCCTGCTCAGTGGGGAGCCTGCTTCTCCCTCTCCCTCTGCTGCTCCCCCCCTGCTTGTACTCTCTCTCTGTCAAATAAATAAATAAAATCTAAAAAAACAAAACAAAAAAAAAACCACAAACTAAAAAAAAAAAATTCCCATGGCACCTGCGTGGTTCAGTTGGTTGAGTGTCCAACTCTTGATCTCCTCTGCATTGACTTCTACATTGGGTGTGGAGCCTAGTTTAAAAAAAAAAAATCCCAGGGTGCCTGGGTGGCTCAATCAGTTAAGCGTCTGCCTTCAGCTCAGGCCATGATCCCAGGACCCTGGGATTAAGACCCTCATTGAGCCCCTTGTAGGGCTCCCTGCTCAACGTGGAGTCTGCTGCTCCCTCTCCTTCTGCCCCTCCCCTAGTCTGCTGTGCTCTCTCTCTCTCTCAAATAAATAAATAAATCTTTAAAAGAAATCTCCACTAACAAAACAGGTGTTATTGCCAAAGAAGAGTCCATAGGTAAACCGCTGTATGGATTAGTAAGATACATTAGGGATGCTTTTCAGTTATTCCTTTGAAAATTTAATTGCCCAGTTTTGGGAAGAACTAGTCACCGTGAATTTTTCACTAATAAATGTAAAGCCACTTGAACTGGACTATTTTAAAGAAGCAGATATCTTTAAACTGTACATTACATTTTCATATGGTGTTCTGAATGATGCTGTATTTCACAATAAGACGTTTTTAAATAAAAGATACATCTCATCAAAGTTGGTTTAATTTAGCTACCTTTGGGACGCCTGGGTGGCTCAGTTGGTTAAGCAGCTGCCTTCGGCTCAGGTCATGATCCCAGCGTCCTGGGATCGAGTCCCACATCGGGCTCCTTGTTCAGCAGGGAGCCTGCTTCTCCCTCTGCCTCTGCCTGCCATTCTGTCTGCCTGTGCTCACTCTCTCCCCCTCTCTCTCTCTGATAAATAAATAAAAAAAAGATTAAAAAAAAAATTTAGCTACCTTTTTCGTCTTTCATCAAGGGGTCTGGCTTCTTACTGGCTTTACTTCTCCAAGTTCGCCTTCTTTTGCCAGGATAAGCTAAAGACAGGCGGTATACATACTCCGAACTTGCCCTGAGGCCATCACCTCATATAAGCTGCGCGATCTGCGGCTTACCCCGTCGGCATCTGCCTGTGCCTGCCACCTGTCCAGCAAGAGGGTGAAACGGAGTAGAAGGCAACCTCGGTCCCCGGAAATGCAGGAGAGACTGCCAGCTAAAACCACAGCAGGGAGGTCTGGCTGTGCAAAAGGGAGTAGAGATGAGGAATCCAGAAAAGGAAAAGCCTCTGATATTGGTGGGATCAGCCAGAGGGAACTTAAAGGCAGAGGTCTGAGAAATACTACTGCAGGTTCTTAGCAAGAGAATGACCTAGGGAAACCAGTATCTTTGGAAACCAACCTGGCAGTGGTATAGTATTGCTGTTCTATTAATGATTGGTGTGACCCTTCTTTTGCCTTTAACATTTGTTTACGATTTTATGTATTTATTTGAAAAAGAGAGAGAATGAGTGGGGAGGGGCAGAATGAGAGGGAGAGGGTCAAGCGGACTCCCCGCTGAGCACAGAGCCCAGCACAGGGTTCCATCCCAGGACATCAAATTTGGGTGCTTAACCAACTGAGTCACCCAGGTGCCCTGCCCTTATTTTAAATCTTTACACAGAATTGAGGTTTATAGATCTGGCCGAAGAGGGGCAAGGAAAAGCTGTCTTCCTTTTCGCACAGACAGCCCCCTAAAAAATGTGGGCGCTGGACTTGCCAGGATGAAAAGGACTTGAATTTAGTGTTGCTATTAAATAAAAAAAGACTGTATTTAATCAGGATAACTTTAACAGCCAACTGAAGTCCGACCAAATTTTTATCCACAATGTTCCCCATTTGCCCTTCTTGTGGAGGGACTTGTTTTGCAAAAAGCATTTCCATTATTTTAAATCAAGAGAAAACGTGTTCAAAGAAACTAAACAGAACACCAATACTCTGCCTGTTAGGGCAGATCTACGTTCCCAGCCCGGCTGCGTGTTTCAGAGTCCATGGCGGAGGAATGGTGGGCAGAGAAGAATGGGACGCGGGCACTGTGACCCCGGGGGCATTTACTAGGGTCAAACATTGTACCATGGAAAGGAATAAAGAATAAAGTCTCCGCGTGATTGCCAGGGCTTTCCTGCAGAATTTCTGCAGGATGAGAATAATGAACGTTGGGGCGCCTGGGTGGCTCAGCTGCCTTCGGCTCGGGTCATGATCTCAGGATCCTGGGATCGAGCCCCGCATCGGGCTCTCTGCTCAGCGGGGAGCCTGCTTCCTCCTCTCTCTCTGCCTGCCTCTCTGCCTACTTGTGATCTCTCTCTGTCAAATAAATAAATAAAATCTTTAAAAAAAAAAAAAAGAATAATGAACGTGACTTGCAGAGCTGTGGTAATAAGTAACCATTAAAAAGCATATTAAAAAACACAGTGTGTCAAATGCCTCTGTGATTCTGCCTCTTCTGGGGTGCTTTCTGCAGCCTGGCTTAATCCGTTTTCCCCTAAATCTTCACTGGCTCCCCCACGGACAAAGTTTCAAGTAGGGATCCCTTACCCTGCAATTTCAAGTACTGCTTAACTTAAGGTTGTCTCAACGTCCCAATGTTAGCTCCCACTGCTCTGCAAAATGATCTTCGTTTTGGTGAGGATGAGACAAGCTAGGCCAGGATATTCTGCGCTTCACCCCAGACCTTGACTACTACCAGCCTACTGCTGCCCAGAGCCTTTCCAATAACGCCAAGGGTGGATGTACACATATTTTAATGTGTTATATGTATTACATACTGTTTTCTTACAGTAAAGCAAGCTAGAGAAAAGAGAATGTTATTAAGAAAGTCACGAGGGGGACACCTGGGTGGCTCAGTGGGTTAAAGCTTCTGCCTTTGGCTCACGTCATGATCCCGGAGTCCTGGGATCAAGCCCAGCATCCAGCTCTCTGCTCAGCGGGGAGCCTGCTTCCTCCTCTCTCTTTCTCTGCCTACTTGTGATCTCTGTCAGTCAAATAAATAAATAAAATCTTAAAAAAAAAAAAGTCACGAGGAAGATAAAATACATTTACAGTGCTGTCCTGTATTTACTTCAAAAAAAAAAAAAAACAAACTGGACTTGTGCAGTTCAAGCCCGTGTTGTTCAAGGACCAGCTATAGTAGGAATCCACTCCCCCTTCTCAGGAGACCCTCCATCCTGCTCTCAGCCAGGGGCATCCTGCCAGTTCAAAGCCTTCATCTTCCATGGTCTTCTTATGCTCCCGCCTTAAATGGAGTTTTCGGACTCTGACCTATTTACTATTTTTCTGCGTCACAAAGTCATTTTGCATCCTGAGTGGTTATGTGATGCCCGCACTCCCTCTTCTTCCTATATGTCCCTGCCCATGCACCCGCAACTCAGAGGATCCTATTAACCTGAATATGCATCTTCTTTTTAAGAAGTATGGAGTCGCTTAGGCTGCAAGGAAATCTAGCTCAGTAAGAATGAAGTCCTTAAAGAAAGCATCTTTATTCTCTTTATGTTGTTCCAAATTTTCCTTCTCTTAGTCTTTGTATCTCTGCTTTGCATTTCCATAAACTTTTTTTTTTTTTTAACAAATAAGACCAACGTCTTTTGTGAAAAGTCCATTCAAAATAACTAGGTTGTGCGACTTATTACAAGTTTCCATTATCTCACCATTCAAAAGGTGCAATTCCATGCTAAAAAGCATTGACCTCTGGCAAAGAAATTGAAATAAAATTTCTCTTTATTGACTAAAAAAATGGGCTGTGGGCAAGGGTGCCTTTGACATGTGGTCTTAAATGATAAAAGTGTTATTAAAAAAGAGTTTCAGGTCAGTCTGTACCTACGAAGCAGAATTCAACCAACTCTTAGGTAGCCAATTGTTCTGTGCACAAAACAAAACAAAACCTACAGTGGCTGTTGTGATGACCTTCAACAGACAAAGCATTGGAAAGGATGTAGGCGTTACGCTGAGATAGTGTGAAAGGAGGCGAGAAATATAGAACAGTTATTTAAAACCAAAAATAAATCAACAACAACAATCCAATTAAGGATGGGTTGTATGACAGGAGAATAATCTTCCTATTGTAATCTCTACCAATCAGGTTCTTACTAGATTACAGTGTTTCATTTGAGGATTCATAACACAAAAGACACGAGTGCTTGAACTTGAATGACCTTTGTTCATTCTTTCCCTGAAATCCTAACACTCTACTAAAAAGAAAAAGAGAATAAGAGGAAAGAAGCCGTAACAAGGAGATTGGAAAACATGAAAGAATGAAAGAAATGGAAGGCATTTGAAGAGAAGACTGATTCAGGTGGCCAACAGATATGTGAAAAGGTGCTCAACATCACTCATCATCAGGGAAATGCAAATCCAAACCACAATCAAATACCACTTCACACCTGTCAGAATAACTAACATCAAAAACACAAGAAACAGTAAGTGCTGGTGAAGATGTAGGGGTAAAGGAACTCTTGTGGACTATTGATAGGAATGCAAACTGATGCAGCTACTCTGGAAAACAGTCTAGAGGTCCCTCAAAAAATTAAAAATAAGATTACCATATGATCCAGTAATCCTACTACTTGGTATTTACCCAAAGAGTAACAAAAACACTAATGTGAAAAGATACATGCACCCCTATGTTTATTGCAGCATTATTTGCAATGGCCAAATTACAGAAGGAGTCCAAGCGTCCATACACAGGTGAATGGATAAAGAAGACAAGGTACATACATACAATGGAATATTACTCAGCCACAAAAAAGAATGAACTTGTCATTTGCAATAACATGGTGGACCTAGGGTGTATTATGCCAAGTACAATGTCAGTCAGAGAAAGACAAATACTGTACGATTTTATTCATATGTAGAATTTAAGAAACAAAACAAGTGAATAAAGGAATAAAGAGACAAAAAACAGAATCTTAAATATAGAGAACCAACTGATGGTTATCAGAGTAGGCAGGGCTGGAGGGATGGAGGAAATAGGTGAAGGGGATTCAGAGTACACTTATCTTGATGAGCACTGAGTAATGTATGGAACTGCTGAATCACTATATTGCATGCCTGAAATTAATATAACATTGTATGCTAACTATACTTGAATTAAAAAAAAATTTTTTTTTTTTTAAACAAAGAGAAGACTGGAAAGTAAACAAAGCCTTAGTTGATGGGTAAACTCTACTGAAAAGAAAACAGACTTTATTTGGAACAGGAGCTGTTAAAGCAAGGAAGTACTTTTCTAACATGAAAACTGAATATAGGAAGAAATAGTGGAAATTCCTTCCTTAATGTGTAGAAAAGATATTACATTTTCAAGGGCCCTTCCAAGTAATACAAATTTAAGACATAAATTCTGAAAGCTATAGAGGGACCAAAACAAGCAAACAGAGGCTGGTGAGGGTGTAGTGACAAGAGCTGCCCCAGATCCTTTCAAGAAAAATTTTAGGCTCAGTGGATTGGGCCGCTGCCTTCGGCTCAGGTCATGATCTCAGGGTCCTGGGATCGAGTCCCGCATCGGGCTCTCTGCTCAGCAGGGAGCCTGCTTCTCTCTCTCTCTCTCTCTCTCTCTCTCTCTCTGCCTGCCTCTCCTTCTGCTTGTGATCTCTATCAGGTGAATAAATAAAATCTTAAAAAAAAATTTTAATTGAAAGTCTCTCAAATTTTGTTAGATGCTTCTGGGGTCATAACAGCACTACCTCTGCAGAGATGAGAACAACAGTAGACAACATACATGAATATTTGCATGGATACAGCTAGGATAATCTACTAATGTTTCAACAACTTTAATATTTCAGCTGCTTTAAAGTAACAATAACCAGCAACCATCCGAAAGCTAAATTGATATTGTTATTCCTTGGGGTGGAGAACAGAGAAGTGCTTCCCAAAGAAAGAGGGTTGCCCTATAATTGATAGAGACTTTTCTACTTTTTTACTAAAAGGGTTACTATTGCCAGACACTCTGTCAAGTACTTTACATGGATTTTATCATCTCTTTTCACAATACTTACACGTGGTATCGTATACCATGTACTATTAGTAGCTCCATTTTAAAGAAATTAAGTAACGTGACCAAAGTTACATTGTTAAAAACTAAACTGCTGAGCCAGGATTTGAACCTGAGCTGGCTGGAGGCAGAGCCTGAATTCTTAACCTACAAACAGCAGATGAGTGTTGCATTTACTATTCCCCAACAATCCCATGAAGTCAATTATTATTATTATCCCTGTCTCACAGGGATGGGACTAAGGCTCAAAGCACGAGATCACAGAAGTGATCGAGCTAGGGTTCAACTCAAATCTAAGTCTAAACCATGCACTAATGGTTCCGTGTGTGTGTGTGTGTGTGTGTGTGTGTGTGTGTGTGTCTGTCTGTCTGTCTGTCTCTCTTTTTCTCATTTAACAAATATTTTGTAACATCCATCCTGTCCCAGGCACTCTTGTCATATCATTACAAGGTATAAGAGATATAAAGATGATTAAGACGTCTCTTTCTGCCAAGAAGCTCATATCTAGAAAAAGAGCCTAGAGCTTGCTACTCTGAAGTGTGGTGCCCGGAGCGACTATATGGGCATCACCTAGGAGCTGGCTGGAAATCAGAATCTCGGGCCCCGTCCCAGACCTCCCAAACCAGAATCTGCATTTTCACAAGGTTTCCAGGCATTTTGCGTGCACGTTAAAATGTCAGCAGTGCAGGTCTAGTGGACATTTTGAAAGGTTTTCCTGTTTCAAGTATAGATTTCCATGACTACAACCCCAAAATTAGGGCATGAAGTAAAACAACTGAACTGGAATAAGGGTAGGAGTCCTAATACCCACACGGCTCTACTCTATTTTTAACTAAACTTAAAAAGATGATTCTGAGAGTATCCTAGTGGGGAGTTTCCGGGCAAAGCTATCAGCTACATGCCGGGTAAGCAAAGATCAATATTTGCTTTCAACAGTCCCTCTGGCTTCCTAAAAAGAGACACTGTGATCTAAAAGTTCACTGCTCTGGTGCTCGCTTCGGCAGCACATATACTAAAAGTTCACTGCTCTGGCAGAGGGCTCCTCCTAGAGTCCCATAATTGAGCCTGCTTCCCTCGCCCCCATGTGAAAAAGCTACAAGAAGAGGGAGAGGTATTTAGGTGTAGCTTCTGCATGAACCATGATGGGGGTCTTTTTTTTGGTCTTTTCCATTTGCCTGTTTTGGCTTCATGTTGTCACAGGCTGTTTTTAATTTGAATTGTCCTAGAGCCAGAAAGGAAGCAAGATTCATGAACTGTGTCAGGCAAAGAGCTGCATCACACGTGTATTTGCAGGAGCAAAACCCGATTCCACAAAGCAAGTGGTCAACACCCGCCAGCGCTCCCGCTGTCCCCACTTACTGCCTTAGTCACAGTCTGGGAGGAAGTGAGATCACCCAGGCAAGGTGCCCAAGCCACAGGCAAGAATGGGTGCTTCCAGCTATTACAAGCTGTAATCTCTTCAAAAGCCTACCATTCTTAGTTTAGTAAGTACAACTTTTAAAGATCAAGTTCAGATTCTGAACGGAATAGTATAATGACTCATTTTAAGGTCCTCAAAGGTTTGCACTGCTTCAGGAATGAAGCTCTATTATACAACCAAAATGTCCTACTTGTGAAATGGTTAGACTCCCATCCCCTGTTAGGTGGAGGTCAGCAGTGACTGTAGAACAGTCTGGGTGTACAGAGCTTAAGACAGCACTGTCTTAATAAAATTGGTAAAGACTCTTTTTTTCATCCATGTCCCAGGATTATAGTTAGAGGCAGCAGAATAGAGCAGACAGACAGGCATTTCTGACAGACCTGTGTGTACCCTTGGGCAAGTCATTTCATTTCTGAGCCTCAGTTTCCTTATTTGTAAAATGCATTTTTTAATTTTCCTTATTTGCATAAGAAAGCTTGCAAGTCATAAGGAAAAAATGTCAATAAATGTAAAAACACCTGACATTCAAGAAATGGAATTTACTATTGATAATTACTCAGAAAGGGTGCAAGAAGCATATTTTGGATCCGACCATAAGACATATCCCAACACAGTGAATGGATGATAATGAGGAGCTGTCTGGGTGGCACACTTCACCTCTAAAAACATTTAAGGAAGGGAAAAGGGAGGAGAAGAGGCAGGGCTGGAACCTGAGTTCATGAATGATGGCCCCGAGTCCTCTGCTGGACTTCTAACTGCACACCACAGCAGAAAGGAGAGCAGACTTGCAGAAATAATTTCCACAAAGGTATCTGGTTAGCTGACATATGTTTCCCAATTTCCTTCTGACCAGCCCCAAATGTGTACATTGTTGCTGTTCTCCTAAGCGGTTGTATCTACTGCTATCTACTCCACTCTCTTCCCCGGGGCCTTTTAGAAGGCTACATGCTTTCCACAAACCACATCACCAAGTCCCAACCGGGAGAACTTCCTGTGAAATGACCCCTATGTCTGGCTACAAAATCCACATGTCAGAGAATGCCCCAGATCACTTAAAAAAAAAAAAAAAAAAAAAAAAGTTATTGGCCCTACTCTTCTAACTAAGAAACACAGGACCCAAGTGTTGCAAGGACCTGCTGAGGTCACAGCTGGGGCCAAGAGCTTCACAGGCACACTTTTCCCACCTGCCTCCCACCTGTCTCCTCCCACTCATGCTATCTTTTCTTTCTGTTTCATGTACTAAGTCTCTACTACAGTTTCTCAAGAGAGCTACTGGGCCCCAACTGTGGTGATTACTATTTAAAATCTGTGTTATAAATGATGATTATAATGCTGTATTTGTAGTTTTGAAATGGGATCATTGGCAAAGGGGGTGTTGACTGTTGGTGGGTGACAATGTATGGGAGGGCAGATGATGCCTGCTCATGTACACATTCAGCAGCGAAGTTCCAGCAGTCAGTCCGATTCACAAGCACAGAGCTTTTGAAAAGTTAGGGCTGGTTGGGGTCCATCGAATTTATATATTTTTATTAGACTCGATTGAAAGATTTGAAAGGATGAATAAATTACTTTCCTATTTGCTTCCTCTGCTATTGCAGACCGGGCCCCACAGATGTCACATAAGAAATTCAAATTACGTCTTCAAATGGAGCATAACTTTAGTAATGAATAATTCAGGAGAATAACCGAAAACCAGAATAATATTTGAGAGACATTTCTTTCATTGACTTGAAAGTGTTAGCGCAAAAATACTTACCTATTTATTTGACCATTTTCTACTTCAGTGAAATCATTGGAATCGTTGCTAATGTTATCGTCCTCGGGCACTGTCATGTTCTGCAACTCCGTTAATTCGAGTCCACTTTTGAAATGCATCATGTTTACAAAGTATCCAGAGTCAAAAAAAAAAATTCGTCCAAGTTCTGTTCTGAGTGTATTAAAAACGGATAGCAGCAAAAATATAAGCTTGACAGACCTAGAAAACAACACAACAAAAACTACTTAAAGATGCGACTATCACCACCAATGAAAGATAAACCATTACAAGTAAACAAAGTTAACAGAGTTAACTTCCTGATAACTTGCCCATTTTGCCATCCAATGCATTAAGGCCGTCTTTGTATATCAAGTTATGGAGGCTTATCTCTCTCTTTTTTTTTTTAATTTTATTTATTTAGAGGAAGTAGGAGAGGGAATGTAGGCTTCCTACTGGGCAGGGAGCCCGATGTAGGGCTCGATCCCAGGACCCTGGGATCATGACCTGAGCCGAAGGGAGATACTTAACGACTGAGCCACCCAGGCTACCCTGGAAGCTCCTTTCTAAATTTTATGCCTGTCATAAATCTCTCTCCATTTTAACTACAAAAGGAGTCCTGTCCCATCCTCTTCGTGTGCACGTTAACAGGAATACCCCATCAACAGTGGCCAATACAGATGCCTTTAATGGAACAGTGCATTTAAAATGAAAGTGATGCCGTTATTTTAATGCACCTGATCCCAGGACACACACAGAGTGGGTACAGACTACACAGACACAAAAGCACCTCAGATTTAGCAAGCCCAGTTTAATAAAAAATGCGGATCCCCAATAAATGGCATCATGCGGGGTCAACGATGCAACCTGGGGGGGTCAAGCAGCAAAGGACAAATCTGTGGTTTGAAATTTAGCAAACACTTTATCCATCAACTGCAAAAGATTAAATCAATCTCTTCAGTGAAATCACTCTGCGTCAGGGAATTACGGAATTAAAAACTCATACTCGGGGGATTTAGGTTAATCCACCTAAAACTATATTTCCTCTCCAGAAAGGAAGACTTGCAGAGTTCACAGTCTCTCCCACGTGGATGACAGGGACATACATTTCCATGGTATATAAGGGGGGAAGAGGTTCGGACTCAAAGCATCACAAATTAAGAAACAGGTGGCCACCAAGACGAGCTAGACACAACTTGAAAAGCAGGGCCTGTGTAGGAGGGGGAGCCCCCAAGGGGTCATCTCAGTGAGGGCATAGGGGCCGTGGAAAGAGGCAGAACACCAGTAAGTTTGTTCTTCTTTCACCTCCCCATGGCAAACCCCTTTGAATGGTACTTTGTCTGATCCTGAATTCCATAAGCTGCCTACAGCCTAGTGAAGAGTCCAAATTCTGATGTGGGGGCGCCTGAGTGGCTCAGTGGGTTAAGCCTCTGCCTTCGGCTCAGGTCATGGTCTCAGGGTCCTGGGATCGAGTCCCGTATTGGGCTCTCTGCTGAGCGGGGAGCCTGCTTCCCTCTCTCTCTCTGTCTCTGCCTGCCTCTCTGACTACTTGTGAGCTCTCTCTCTCTCTGTCAAATGAATAAATAAAATCTTTAAAAAACAAACAAACAAAAAGAAACTCTGATGTGCCCAGCTAAGCACCCTAGTATATCCCAAGAAGCACTGTGCTCATGGAAAGGCCAGACCCATAGGCCATACCTTACAGTGATAATTTTTTAAACTTTCTTCCTCTCTTGGGGTGCCTGGGTGGCTCAGTGGGTTAGAGCCTCTGCCTTCGGCTCGGGTCATGATCCCAGGGTCCTGGGATCGAGCCCCGCATCGGGTTCTCTGCTCAGCAGGGAGCCTGCTTCCTCCTCTCCCTCTGCCTGTTTCTCTGCCTACTTGTGATCTCTGTCTGTCAAATAAATAAATAAAATCTTTAAAAAAAAAAAACAACAACTTTCTTCCTCTCTTTCCCACAACCAGGCCATACTGTACTCCTTTTTGTTCATACAGACTCCTATCTAGCACGAAATCTCCCTGCTTCCAGGATCCTTTACAACTTCCAACAGGGAGATTCCGCCAGTGCCGGAGACTTCTGTTCGTGTCCTCCCCCTGTGCTTGTCCTCTGGACTCTGGACTCTCAAATGAGGGGATGGGGAAAACCCTAGAACCCAAGTACGGGTGGGAAATCCTGGAGACAAAGCCAATTACAGTACATTTGAAGCCTGCGGCCCTAAGTGTGCTAGAGATGACCCCTGCCATCTGGGGCCAGGGTAAATGGACCCTGAAGTGAGGGCCTAGAGCTCCCGACACACCCTCAGAGAGAGGGGGACAACTCTGTCCCCTGCTCATGAAGACATTCTCACTGCCCACTGGGAAAGATGGGAAGAAAGAAAAGAGAAGAGAAGAGAGGAGAGAAAGAGAAAAGAAAAAGAGAGAGAGAAGGAAAGGGAAAGAAGGAAGAAAGAGGAAGGGGGAGGGGGAGGGAGGAGGAAAGAAGGGAAAGAGAGAGAGAGAGAGAAAGGGAGGACGGACGGAAGCAAGAAAGCAAGCAAGTAAGAAAGGAAGTACTCCCTAATACCTCAGGTTCTGGGAGACTCACCTTCCTACCGGGCAGGCCCTCTCCTGGACAGCAGGAAGCCAGGGCAGAGAGAGACGAGCCTGGCGTCTCCTGGGCAAAGGCACACCTGGTGGCTCAGGGCTGATTGTTCTAGGCAGGAGGCTGGTCAAGGCTAGCAACCCGGCCATCACTAATTGTTCTCAGTGCCTTCCCACAGCAGCAGTGCTTACAACCTAGCTTTACTTGACCCAAGCTGCAGTGTGCTAACACGCACTCTTACATGTTGGCCGCCTTAATGAACGCTGCCCAGATGGGCTCGACTGGGTAATGCCCAGCAGTCTTGCCACACTGGCTCTCTCCTGTACAGCTTCCTCGGAGTCTGAAGTGATCCTACAGGGCTGGTGGGATTCAGTGGATGGTGTTTGCGGTTTGGGCTGTGTCCTTTCCTCTCTACAGACTGGTAGGAAATAGGACACGAGACAAAAATTTTCTGAGGAGAGGAAAAGTAGACTAATCATAGATCTGGAATCCACTGTTTGAATTTAAACTTTTGTATCAATATATATGTGTGTGTACAAGTTCTATAGTAATTTAAATAAATGGCAAAAAGGCAAAAGCATAAAAAGAACCAGAGGACATCCTCGCCACTAAAATTATGTCAGTATTAGGCAAATACCAGTACTAAGTTCATCACAAAGAATAAGTGTTTTTTCCTTTGGCTTAAACAGGACATTTTTTTTTTCACAGTTCAGGAGGCTAGGTGTCCAAGAGCAAGGAGTCAACAAGTTTTGTTTCTTCAGAGGCCTTGTGGATAGCTATGCCTTCTCTCTGTGTCCTCACGTGACTTGCTGCTGTCTCTGTGTTGTCTGTGTCCTAATCTCCTTTTTTAAAAATACATTTTTATTATTATGAAATAACCTATCTGAAATCTAACTCATTCTTGAAAATGAAAGCTGCAAAATGGGTTAAGTTAAAGTTAGACACCTCTTACCAAGACTGAGGCCACACTTAGAAATTCCTCTCTGTACAATTTATCATCTATCTATTAAGGATCGATAATGAAGGATTTCAAAGTTTGAAAAAAGTCAAATTCAAGAATCTGAAGCAGCTTCATAGGAAAGTCACATTAACACCAGTCCTTGAGAAAGAATTTTTTTTTTCTTATTCTATAACTAATATACACTCACCATAGAATCATTAGAACAGACATTGTAAAAAAGATCCCACCACCCCAAACTGGGCCACTGTTAGACTCTGATGTATTTCCTCTCCTTTTTTCTTCATTATCCTTTCCTTCTTTTTCTTCCCCCATCTCTAGCTCCCTCTTCTCTTTTCTCTCTCTTTTTTAAATATTGGGATTTTAGACTGTTTTTAACCTACTTCATGTAGAATTAGATTATAAGCATTTTGTAGAACAGAATTTTTTTTTTATTTTTTAAAAAAAGATTGTATTTATTTATTTATTTGTCAGAGAGAGAGAGAGTGAGAGATCACAAGTAGGCAGAGAGGCAGGCAGAGGCAGAGAGAGAAGCAGGCTCCCTGCTGAGCAGAGAGCCCGATATGGGACTAGATCCCAGAACCCTGGGATCATGACCTGAGCCGGAGGCAGCAGCTTAACAGACTGAGCCACCCAGGCGTCCCCAGAAATGTTTTGTGAAAACATATTAGTTCCTGGGGCACCTGGGTGGCTCAGTGGGTTAAAGCCTCTGCCTTCGGCTCAGGTCATGATCCCAGGGTCCTGGGATCGAGCCCCGCGTCGGGCTCTCTGCTCTGCGGGGAGCCTGCTTCCTCCTCTCTCTCTCTCTGCCTGCCTCTCTGCCTACTTGTGATTTTTCTCTGTCGAATTAAAAAAATATACATATATTAGTTCCTTATTAATAAATAATATAAGCTTTGCAGAAAAAATTAGAAAATATATTTTTGCAAATGAAGGGGGGCACTAATTAACAGGAAAAAAAGTTACCTGTTATGTCAGCACACAGAGATGATCACTGTATACGTAGATGACCTTCCAGGGCCTTTCTACCCACATAGATACAGTGCGTGGCGCACAGTAGGCACTCAATAAATATCTGTGAAATGAAAAGAGTACAAATAAAAAACAGGTATACATTTACAAAAATGGAAATCATACAGCTTTTAACACACACACACATATATTTCTATATTTTATTTATTTACTTGACAGAAAGACAGCGAGAGAAAGAACACAATCAGGGGAGTGGGAAGCAGGCTTCCCGCTGAGCAGAGAGCCTGATGCAGGGCTCAATCACAGGATCCTGGGATCATGAGCTGAGCTGAAGGCAGACGCCTAACAACTGAGCCACTCAGGTGCCCCAGATATTTTTTCGCTTAAGAAGATACCATCTCTTATCCCGAGTTACGCGGAGATAGTAAACGCGGGTCTACACCATCACTGCAAATGTTTGCTGCTCTGCGAGATGCTGCTCTGCGTAAATTGACACCCAACCCTTTACTTCTGGACAGTGACCCTGCTTAGCAGACAAGAGACTAACAGGTGGAGATGGGGCCTGAGCTGAGACTCCTCAAGGAAGCAGATCATGGTCAACGGCACTGGTAGGAAGTGCAGGTTGAGTTCAAGAAGCAAAGAATGACACCTTCACTGAAATACAGAGGTGATTATAAGACAATACAATTAATGAAAAGGCCTAACAGGGTCACTTTGTGAAGATCTTGATGTTAGCTCAATCATAATTACACTCTTTCAACATTTATAATGGGTTACAAATTAAAGTTTAATCAGCACAGAACATCTTTGGTCCTTTACCACAATCTGGTGAGGTACTCTTAAGCAAGAATTATCTCAGTATGCTGATTGGTACATTTTACCAAGAGTACCAACATAAAAGACGTAAGTCTCTACTCTTCATGGTGTTATGTATCAGAGAAGAAGATCCACAGAGAACCTTGTCTAGGCTTACATTACTTGTACCCTATTTAAGCAAGAAAGACAAATATCTGCATGATAGAGAGACCCAACTATATGGCAGAACAAAGAGTAAATCCAGAAAGATTTCAGAAGTATACATGGATATGGATGTACAGAAGTCAGGAGGCAAGCAGGCAGGAAGGAAGGGGGATAAGGGGGGGCCTGGAGCAACAAGCTAAGGTCTTACAAAGTTAGGACTTGAACTATGTCTAAAACCAGGTGGATTTAGACCAGTGGATTGAGAAGACATAACTTGTACTAGGAATAGCACTGGCCAAATGTACACAGAACAGACTTGCATGACCATTCAGATGAACCTCGCTAGTGCAGAGGGAGCAAGGTACATGTTCTTGAGTAGTGGAAGGTTTACAGCTTTGGTAAATGCTGATTAAAAGACTGCAGGGGGGCATGCTTGGGTATCCAACTCTTGACCTCAGCTCAGGTCTTGATCTCAGGGTCGTGAGTTCAAGCCCCACACTGGGCTCTGCACTGGGCTCCACGCTGGGCGTGGAACCTACTTTAAAATATATATATATATATATATATATATATATATATATATATATATATATGTAATAAAATACTATAGAGGGGAAGACAAACCAAAGAATATATTGTCACTTAAGCCACGTCAAAAGTCACTTTTGGGGACAAATACAGTCTCAATTGCTAATATACTTCAGAGTGGATTGGCCTGCTTGGTATTTGTTCCTACTCCTGTTAGTCCAGTTCTGTAATGATGGAAAGTTGGGAGCTACATTTCCCACGATCTTTTGCAGCTGGGGTTCTAGGCATATTTGGATCCCACCAATCAGAGAGCAAGGTGGGGGGAGTGGGGCAAGGCTTCCATGTTGCTGGTGCAGTTCTAGCAGGTGCAGCAGATGGTTCTGGAGCCAGCAATTGAGGCTCTGGATTCCTGATCATCAGATTTAGGTCCCGTGGTGTGTTTCTGCATCATGCAGCTGAGACCGTGAGAAACTGGCTTCCTGGTTCCCTGGCTTCCAGATGGAGGCACAAGGAGCAGTTCCCCTCCGGACTAGTTTTAAGTGGTGGTATTCCAGTAATTATTCCAAGAGACCCAGCCTAGGACCTGTCCTGCCGTCTCTTCTGACAATTTTATAGACACTTATTTACCTGTATTAAATCCCTTTCACTTAACATACGTAGAAAGATCTCTGCTACATGTAACTAAACCCTAACTGATATTCATAATTTTATTCCCCCCCTTTTAAATTTTTTTTTAGGGGAACTTTTTTTTTTTTTAAGATTTTATTTATTTATCAGAGAGGGGGGGTGGAGAGAGAGCACAGGCAGACAGAATAGCAGGCAGAGGCAGAGGGAGAAGCAGGCTCCCCGCCAAGCAAGGAGCCCGATGTGGGACTCGATCCCAGGACGCCGGGATCATGACCTGAGCCGAAGGCAGCCGCTTAACCAACTGAGCCACCCAGGCGTCCCTAGGGGAACTTTTAAACATACATGCAAGTAGACAGAACTGAATAATGAGCCCCCATGAACCAACTTCAACAATTATCAATTCAGGCCAGTCTTGTTGAAGTTTAACCTCCACCATCACAGAGAATTATTCTAAAGCAGATCCCAGATATCCTCTTATCTGTAAATATTTCAGCACTTATCTCTGAAAAAAATACTTTTATAAAACAATACCTCAGATCACTATCAAACCTAAAAAAAAATAATGCCTTCATATCAATAATATCCAGTCACACACACTTAATTTAAAATTTGTTATGAATTTTTTATTCTGTGAAACTAGTAAGATGAAACCTTTCCTAGCTCAACTAGCTAGGTCAGTAGTTTTGAGAAAGCATTAGGCCTCAGGCCACTGATGATCCTATTCTTCCTGCCATCTCTTCTCATGTCTAAGCCAGTTTGCCCATCTGAGGTCCTTGGATAACATGAATCCAGGAGCTGCTTTTTGTATCTCAAAAGGCCTCAAACAAGCCAAACAAGTTGACTAAAATGTCAGGTATCTTTGCTTTAGGCCAGATTGCGTTAACTTGCTGTGATGATCCTAAATTCTGACCAGCAATTTTGTATTTCTTTGAGTAATAAAAACTGGAAATAAATTAATATATTAAAGTTGTAGTCAACACTCATTAAACAGTACACTTACAATCTGGATATTGCATCACATATAAATTATACTTCAACTAACACAAATCCTAATGTATAGAAACGCAACTGACTTCTGTACATTGATTTTATACCATGCGACTTAGCTAAACTCCTCTATCAGTTTTGTGGCAGGTTTTGGGTGGAATCTTTTGGGTTTTCTACATAAAGCATGTTTTCTGCAAAAAGTGAAAGTTTGACTTCTTTGCCATTTTGGATGCCTTTTATTTCTTTTTGTTGTCTGATTGCTGAGCCCAAGATTTCCAGTACTGTGTAGAACAACAGTGGCGGTAGTGGACATCCCTGCTGTGTTCCTGACCTTAGGGGAAAAGTTCTCAGTACTTCCTCATTAAGGATGATATTCCCTGTGGGGTTTTCACATATAGCTTTTATGATATTGAGGTATGTTCCCTCTATCCCTACACTGCAGAGAGTTTTTAATCAAGAAAGCATGCTGTATTTTGTCAAATGCTTTTTCTGCATCTATTGAGAGGATTGTATAGTTCCTGTACTTTTTTTTAATTAACATGGTATATCACATTGATTGATTTGCAGATGTTGAAGAACCCTTGTGGCCCAGGAATAAATCCCACTTGGTCACAGTGAATGATCCTTTTAATGAACTGCTGGATCCTATTAGCTAGTATCTTGGTGAGAATTTTTGCATCCATGTTCATCAGGGATATTCGTCCGTAGCTCTCCTTTTTGCTGGGGTCTTTGTCTGGTTTTGGGATCAAGATAATGGGTGGCCTCATAAAATGAGTTTGAAAGTTTTCCTTCCATTTCTATTTTTTGAAACAGCTTCAGAAGAAGTATTCATTCTTCTTTAAATGTTTGGTAGAATTCTACTGGGAGGCCATCTTGTCCTCGACTCGTTTGTTGAGAGATTTTTGATTTCTGCTTCAATTTCTTTGCTGGTTATAGGTCTGTTCAGGTTTTCTATTTCATCCTGTTTCAGTTTTGGTAGTTCATACATATCTAGGAATGCATCCATTTCTCCCAGATTGTCTCATTTGTTGACATAAAATTGCTCATAACATTCTCTTATAATTGCTTGTATTTGTGCAGTGTTGGTTGTGAACTCTCCTCTTTCATTCATGATTTTATTTATGTGGGTTATCTCTCTTTTCTTTTTGATATGTCTGATGAAGGGGTTATTGATCGTATTAATTCTTTCAAAGAACCAGCTCCTAGATTTGTTGACCTGTTCTACTGTGTTTTGTTTTGTTTTAATTTCTGTATCATTGATTTCCACTCTAATCTATATTATTTCTCTTCTCCTTCTGGACTCCTTCTCTTCTCCTCCTTGGGATTTATTTGCTGTTCTTGTTCCAGCTCCTTTTGGTGAAAGGTTAAGTTGTGTATTTAAGACTTCTTTCTTGAGAAAGCCCTGTATTGCTATATACTACCCTATGACCCAGCAACTCCCACTAGCTATATTTATCCGAAGGATACAAACACAGTGATTTGAAGGGGCACATGCACCCAATGTTTATAGCAGCAATGTCCACAATAGCCAAACTATGGAAAGAGCCCAGATGTCCATCAACAGATGAAGGGATAAAGAAGATGTGGTGTAGATCTACAATGGAATATTACTCGGCCATTAAAAAGAATGAGATCTTGCCATCTGTAACAACATGGATGGAACTAGAAGGTATTATGCTAAGCGAAATAAGTCAGTCAGAGAACAATAAATATCATATGATTCCACTCATATGTGGAATTTAAGAAATGAAACAGATGAACATGGGGGCAGGAAAAAGAAATAAAATAAGATGAAACGAGAGAGAGACAAACCAGAAGAGACTCATAACTCCAGGAAACAAGCTGAGGGTTGCTGGAGGGGACGGTGATGGGGGTTGAGGGAACTGGGTGATGGGCATTAGGAGGGCACTTGAGGTAATGAGCACTGGGTGTTGTATGCAACTGATGAAACACTAAATTCTACCTCTGAAACTAATAATACACTATATGTTAACTAAATTGAATTTAAATAAAAACTTTTTATTATTTTTTTTTTAAGATTTTATTTATTTATTTGACAGATGAGATCACAAGTAGGCAGAGAGGCAGGCAGAGAGAGAGAGGGGGGAATGCAGGCTCCCCGCTGAGCAGAGAGCCGGATGCAGGGCTCAATTCCAGGATCCTGGGATTATAATCTGAGGAGTAGGCAGAGGCCTTAACCCGCTGAGCCACTCAGGCGGCCCTAAATAAAAACTTTTTAAAAAGCTTAAAATTGATACTCAAAATCTTTGAAAATGATCTTTGGGAGGTGGGAAATAATAAAAGTGGCCTTTGGTTGTGAAAAGCCTAGGATCCTGTAAGCAATCTCAATGTAAAGACATTTTTCTCTCTTCTTCAAAGACTCTGACTGGCTTAACCAAATGCAAGTCACAACTCTGCTAGCACTTTGTATTACCGCTTCCTCTCCACGTGCTTCCCTGCCCTCCGCCAATCACTCTCAGCTCCACATCTGGAAAGTGACTTGTCTGTAACCTTGAAATACCAGCCCCCACCAGCCTTTGACTGCCAACAACCTGAACAACTTGCTCCCGTCTTCATCGCTCCCCTGAAACCGTGCTCCGCTGGCAAATTCCGGCCCCACCATTCAGCAGCTGTTGACCCCAGGCAAGTAGGTTAATGTCGCTTTGCCTCAGTTTCTGAATCTGTAAACTGGAGATGAAGAATACCCACCTCAAACAGTCATTATCAAGAATCCATGCTCAACTCCAAGGGCAGCACCTGCAACAGTGCCTCTCAGGCTCCTGGGACGATACTTGCTACAACTGCTACCACTTCCCGTCAAGGCAGGTGGCCCTTTCTCAGTTCTCATTTTCTCCAACTCCTTCTTCAGCAGCAGGGAGCTTCCTGACCTCCCCTTGCTCCCCACCACTTGCTTCTAAGCACTGCCTCTAGGCTAACTTCCTTCTCCCGCCTGGAGGGTAGGGGTTCCTCCTTCTAGCACACACTCCACATTCTTTCCTTTTTAAGGTTTCAAGCCTGGAGTGTCAGGTTCCATCCCACAAAGGCATCTTTCAGACTTTTTCCCCAGTCTTTCTCATTTCATAAAACTGGCATTCCTCTGCATTATGAAATAGGATCTCCCTCATAAATACTACTTGATAAAGATCAAGTCACTTAACATGTCACATGTTTCTTCATCTGTAAAATGAGAAGGCTGGAGGGAGAGAGGATTTCTCAGGTTCCTTCCAGCTCAGAAAAATTTCCACAAATTCTTTTTAGACGCCAGCTGCCCACTGGACTTCTTCACGGGGATGTTTGCCATTACATCAAACTCCACTTGCCTAGTTGAACACATCGCTGACCTCACACATCAGTTTTGCTATTCCTGTTAAAGATAATGTTTGTTCTCCTCATCACTCAGACTTGGGGCCTGGGTATGGCTTTAATGCTGTTGACTATCTAATCAGTCACCATACCCCATCAACATTCTTCCGTATGTCCCCTCTCTGCCCCTCATTCTTGCCCACCCACAACTGGCTCTCCTCCATGCTACCTGCTGACCCTGCCCTCTCCCCACTACAGGTTGTTCCTGAAAATACATGTCTGGCCCATCCCTCTTCTCTTCTTGCCAATCATAATTTCCCAAAGCCTACAGGATGAAGTCTAACTCTGGAACCTTACAACACAATCCCAGATTACTCGTAACTAGCTCTTTAATTTTCTCTCCAAGGACATTCCTCCTGAACCTTCCATTCCCTCAATCGATCTAGTCTTACACAGTTTTCTGCTTTGTTCACACCATTCCTTTGGCCCTGAACATGCTCCCCTCCCCCTTCTTGTGAAGCCCATTTCTTTTTTTTTTTTTTAAGATTTTTATTTATTTATTTGACAGACAGAGATCGCGCAAGTAGGCAGAGAAGCAGGCAGAGAGAGAGGAGGAAGCAGGCTCCCCGCTGAACAGAGAGCCCGATGTGGGGCTTGATCCTAGGACCCTGGGATCATGACCTGAGCTGAAGGCAGAGGCTTTAACCCACTGAGCCACCCAGGCACCCCGTGAAGTCCATTTCTATTAGAGTACATTTCTCTTAAAGCCCAGCTTGTTTGTTTTCATGCTTTTTTTTTTTTTTTAATTTCAAACCAACCTTCCCTGTGATATCTCTCTTTAATGAGCAACCCATGATTGATTATTTACGTGTCATGGATTCTTTAAGCATTTTTGTATAGATTACTCATTGGCTTATACAAGGGTTCTTATATATGTTGATAGTCTTCATGTGTACTTATCATCCTCCATAATTAGAATTTCAGCTCCTTGAAAACAGGGGTCATAGACCATGTAGCTCCCTAGCACATGGTAGTAGCAAATACGTTAACAATAATAATGACGACTAAATTTAAAAAACAAGCTATGATCATCTGTCTGCAGACAATATATTAATGATCCTCACAAACACTTTCTCAGTAAAACAAAATAGAAATGGAAAGATAAAGGAAGTAACATGAATAGCCTCACCTCCTGGTTTTCATGAAGTCTGCCACTTACGTCCTTTTACATTTAATCTGGGCATGTGAGAATTATGCGGAAATACATTTAAAACTGTGAAGTACTATATAAATGGAAGGAATTTATCATGAACATCACAGTCACTATGCTTGGAATGTTTAGGAATTCTTGGCATGATTTCGAAAGGTCCAGAGAAAGTGGAATTAATTAAGGCAGTGGTTCTGTACTGGGGACAATTCTGGCAATGTCTGGAGATATTTCTGACCATCACAAGTGAGGGGATGCTGCAGATTGCTAGGGGAGAGAGGTCAGAGCATGCTGGGAAATGTTATACAATGTACAGGATGGCAGTCCACAACAGTTGTCTGGCTGCAAATGTCAGCAGTGCCAAGGAAAAGAAGCCCCCTGTCAAAGGAAGCTCGCCAGGGAATAAGCGGCTCACTTCCTGGGACAAGAGGAGCCCTGCATCCTATCTTGTTCACAGTCTCCCGACACCTGCATCCATCGCTCCAGAATTCCTCTTCTCTTCCGGTTCCTATGTGGTCTTTTAATGTCCGTTATCAATGTGGCCAGCCTATGATATCTGGGAATTAACCTATCCATATTCAGATGTTTTGAGACAACTCTGATTCCTCTAAGAAAATACTGATAAACTCCAGAAGTTAACAAAGTCAATCTGTAACTTTGGATATGGGACAAACTGCATATTACATTAAAAAAATAATAATAAATCCCCGTGATGCTTAAATAAATGAGAACAGTGAATGTATTTGAGCAGTGTGGGTACCACAAAACTAAAAATCTTCCTCATTAACTGAAAATTCATAGATTTAAATAACTACGAAAAACACAGCGTTGAAACAACCTGCAACAGTTCAGCCTCTGAGAAAATTCCTTCTTGGCACATGTGTGTTTTTGCTCTAATGATGTTTTTGATCAAGAACTAAAACACTGGATAGTATTGTCTTTGTTTCTAAGGCTTCTCCAAGCTATGGCAGGTAGCTCTCAACAAAATATTCAAGAAAGAAGAGAAATAATGAGAATTTTAAAGCATCACAAAGTGGTGCATGTAAAACAAAAAGATCATTTACAGGGCGCCTGGGTGGCTCAGAGGGTTAAGCCGCTGCCTTTGGCTCAGGTCATGATCTCAGGGTTCTGGGATCGAGTCCCACATCGAGTCCCACATCGGGCTCTCTGCTCAGCAGGGAGCCTGCTTCCTCCTCTCTCTCTCTGCCTGCCTCTCCATCTACTTGTGATTTCTCTCTGTCAAATAAATACATAAAATCTTAAAAAAAAATCATTTACACAAAAAAAGTACAAATCCACTTTTGCGTGAAAATAGAAAACATCATAAAATACACTATGCCCCAATACCAAATGATGTAATAATCCTTGGACAATTTTTTCTTCCCTCTAGGCCTGTTTTCTCACCTTAAGACAGGAAGTTCTGATTGACCAATGTTCTCTCCAAGAACATTGGAGAGTTTTAAAACCCTCTGAATTTATGATCCTATAAAGTGTTTCTTAATGGATCGCTTTCAGAGATAAGAAATGGGCTTGTGGGCAAATCTTCTGAATAGATGAACTCGGCTGGAAGTCCTCAGTTCCAGACAGAGACAGAGGAATCACCCAGGGAGTTTAAAACAAAATAACCTAAAACACAGCAGTTTCTGATTTAATTGGTCTAGGGTGGGATCAAGCATGGATAGTTTAAACGCTCTCCAGGGGATTCGAATGTGCTAGTACTAAGGTCTATGGATAGATTGCAAATACAACCACAGCCCACGTACGTGTGACAAATGAGCAAGGCAGACTGGGCATAAGAACCTGGAGAACACGTATCCTACCTATTTCAGTAGGAATAGGACAGATCTTTCGATTTTTTTCAAGAAATGCCAGAAATCAGGGTACCTGGGTGACTCAGTCAGTCAAGCGCCTGCCTTCTGCTCGAGGTCACGATCCCAACCTCCCGCACTGGGCTCCTTGCTCAGCCGGGAGCCTGCTTCTTCCTTTCCTCCCCACTTGTGCTCTCTCTTGCTATCTCTGATGCTATTGCTCTCTCTCAAATACATAAATAAAATCTTAAAAAATAAATAAATGCCAGAAATCCAATTTTTAAGTGAGGATCTGCTGTTTAGATATTGACAACTAATTTCAAACAGTTTTAAAGGGAAGTGTAGGTCACACAAAATGTACCCACAGGCTTTATTTGGCTTTCTAGCCACCAGTGTGCAGCCTCAACTAAATGAGTTCCAGAAATCAAAGACAGCTTTTCCTCTGTGGTCTGTCCTGTCTCTCCTACTCAGCCTCTTCCTCCCACACCTGGGTCGGTGCCTATCCCTTTCCTTTTCCTTTCCATTGCCTCTTTCTTTTCCAATCTTCTTCATCACTCCTCAAAGATGGAAACTGAGATCCACACATTAAATCTTCATGTGGCCCCGGCTGTATCACTGGGCAGGACTGTACAGCTGGGAACACTCACATCGTGAATCGTAACCTGAGGCTGTGCATCCATGAAATCAACAATGCGTTGGTTCAGTCAAATCAGGGGAAAAGTCAGTCAAGCTCACAGTTCGGCAGAACTTAGACTTTATATCAAACAACATATGGAGCGCTTCATTTAAATTCTGACTTTGTTTTGTTTGCTTTAAAATCTAAGCCACTGTAATTAGAATCATCCTGGGTGTTTTTTTTTTTTAAATATTCGCAAGTCTGAGCTCCATCGCAGGCTGGAGCTGGAAATGGAGTCTGGGCATTGGTAGCTTTTAAAATACTTCAAGTGAGACGGGGAGGCACCTGGGTGGCTCAGCTGGCTGAGTGTCCAGCTCATGTTTTCAGCTCAGGTCGTGATCTCAAGGATCATAGGATCTAGGCTTAGCAGGGAGCCTGCCTGGATTCTCGCCCTCTGCCCTTCCCCCCACTTGCTTCTGTGCACTCTCATTCTCTCTCTCTCTCTCCCCCTAATAAATAAATCCTTAAAAAAAATTAAAAAAAAAAATTAAAGACCCCAAGTGGATCTAATGTGAAGGCAGAGTTGAGGATCACTAATCTAAACTCGTGCCGTACACCTGTGGATTAGCAACACATTGAACTCTAAATGATTATCATCTCGAGTGCTTCTTTTAACTTGTGTAAGGGCTTCCTCCGCTCTGTTCTCACTGTGTCTTCACAACTCTGTGTGTGTGTGAGCTCACTGAGCTTGGACACTATTTATTAGCAATGGACAGATGAGAAAACTAGGCATAAAAATGTGAAATGGTTTGCACAAGTGCCCCAGCTAATCATTGGCAAAGACGCACTGGAACTTCACCTGAGGCAGAGTTCCTTGATTGTAAGCCTGGTTCTTGCAAAGGGGCCATCCCGATCACTGAATTATTACTGTTATTGAGTAACCCTAACACACAGATGGCCACTAGAAAACCAATGACTATAATGTGATCAAATTTCAGAAGTGACTGTAACTGTTTTTTAAAAAGACGCGGTTTAGGGTCAGTGGTCCAAGGTGTTTTTTCTGAAGTCTGTGATGTGATTTTGAAAGTGCTTACTTCTGCACACATCCTTCCCCCACACCCACATCACCTTTCATAGTTTCCATTAAGATATTATTTTCAGAAAAGTGTTTTAAGTGATTAAATATGCACAGAATATTGGAGGTAAGGGGAATATTACTGATCAACTTTCCCACCACCTCTGATAGCTGAGATACCTGAAGTCCCTTTTAATTCAAGACATATGGAGTGCTACCATGGTGCCAAGGGCTTGGCACCCATTATCTGAATTAAATCTTCAGGATAACTCAGTAGGATGGGTACCACTATAACCACCATCATCATTACCTTCATTCCCATTTAACAAATGAAAAAACAAAGGGGGAAAAACAAAGATAGCCACCTGGATGGCTCAGTCAGTTGAGCAGCTGACTCTTGATTTCAGCTCAGGGCATGATCTCAGGGTCCTGAGATCAAGCCCCATGTCAGGTTCCACACTCAGCTGGAAGTCTGCTTGAGGATTCTCTCTTCCTCCCCCTCCACCCCTTCCCTTTGACTCTTTCCCTCCTCTGCCCTTCTCCCAGCACTGTCTCTAAGTAAATAAATAAACTCTTAAAACAAACAAACAAATAAACAAAACCCCACAAAAAGCAAAAAACAACCCACTAAGGTTTGGAGATGCTAAACAATTTGCCCAATGTCCCTGGGCTGGTAAGTTGAAACCCAGTATTTACTTTTGGCTCAAAGCCTGTGGCCTCATCTCCTGCCCTCCATCACCTAGAGTGATAAAAGTGCAAAAAGTAAAAGATATATCTTTATGAAAATGCTGAGAAATGGTCAGTGAACAGTGATTTGAAAGGGAAGAAAAAAAGGCATTTGGGCTAGGCCTTCCCAAATACACAGGATAACAGTAAGTGTTCTACTCAAGAATCAACGCCCATGCTGAAGCCCATGCTGGGAGAGCACGAGGTGAACTGTGAGAAAGATGGAAAGAGATGAGGCGTCGGACTGTGGAGCGTCCTCAGTGCCTGACTAAGGAATCGAGACTTTAACTTTAGGCCATGGGAACACCCTGAAGGTTTTTAGAAACAAAGTCACTAAAAAAAAAAAAAAGTAAGCTGAGTTTTAGAAATCCAGATCCCATGGAAGTGTGGAGACTGAATTAGGGGAGCAGGGCCTGGTACCCAAGGAGAGCAACGAGAAAGCTGTTCCGCCTCAGGAATTCCTGCTTCACTCTTCACCACGTGTTGTGCTGGCCTGAAGCACGGGTTTCTTCAGGGTACCTCCACGTCTCTTTCATGATCCTTTTATCCCAATACATGGCTTGCTTTGCCATGTCTAGGACAGATGACAGGGACCTGAACTTGGGCAGTGAGAATGGAGTTGAGAAGATAGGTTTGAGAGGCATTTGCAAGGGCCTGGTAACTGCTCAGAAGTGGGGAGAGGGTAAGAGGGAAAGGGAAGCAGGGTAAAGAAACCTCTGGCATCTTCGCTTGGGAGAAAGGGGAACAGATAATGGGATATAGAAAGGAAGGGATGGTCCCCAGCCGCATAAAGAAGTGAATGAGACGACTCAGGTCTCAGTTTGAGAGGCATTTATTAAACAGTAACTGTGTGCAGGATATTAGGGGAACAATAATGAGTAAGATTGGTTTTTGCCCACAAGTGTCATCCAGAGGGAGGAAAAATACAAGACTAGAATAGACAGATGCCTGGCCTCTTAGTCTCTGGACAAACGTCACCCTCCCACACAGGCCCTGCTAGACGGTCATCTATTCCAAGTGCCCTCCCCATCACATGATCTTGTTTTATTTCTCCCTTAAGCTAACAAGTACCTGAAATTCATTATATGTGCATTTACGATCTCTTCCCCCAAAAGAAGGGAAACATGAACTTAATCTAGTCACATTATAAGAAGTCCTCAGTAGGAAATAGTTATTGAATATTGGGGGAGGGAGAGCGCCGTGAATAAACTTCATCAAGGTTTTAAGACCTCAAACCAAACCAGGCAAGTTTCCTAAATACCTAAGCTGATATGCTGAGAATTGAAGTGGCCGGAAAGAGTAAAGCCATTTTGAGGCTGGGGCCAAACAAAATCCAGGATCAGTGCCTCATCTTGACTGTTTCCGCAAAGATTTCAGGAGTACCCCCCACCCCCACCCCCACCCCGTGAGACGTTTCAACAATGAGGCCAGCCAGCCACCTAGCTCAGGTTTTATTTCCGTTGTCCTTCTGACGTCAGAAAAAGCACGAGTTGCTGCACAGTTTCTTCTATCAAGGTGACAAATTACAGCCTTGCTGTTCTCTGCAGTCTGCAAACCACAGCCTTATTCTCTCCTCCCCCTTGTATTAAAAAAATTAACTCCACTGCAGAGATGTCAAATCCGTTCACATACACATAAATACCGTTTCTTAGCGCCGGGGTCTTTTTCACTCTTAACTACATAGATCACCATGGTTTCGTCTGAGAAAGTACGTGATCCTGGCGGCAGTAAGGTTTCCACGGGAAGAAACAGTGCTATCAAAACTGGGTCCGCGCCGCAGAGAGAGACACAAAGGGCTCTCAACTGTAGCACCACCTTCTCAAGCCCGAGACCGCCTGAGAGAGGCATCCCGAAACGCGGTGAGGCTGCAACCGCGAAATTCCTTTTGCCGCCATATGCTCTTGTATATCCTCCGATCACAGTTCACCCTAAATCCAGGGGCGGGCGACCTCGCAGGCAAGCAGCGCCCAGGCAGCCCCATAACCTGCGCGGTCCCAGGGGATGCTAAGGAGCCAGACCGTCAGGGACGTGATTATGGGGGTGGAGGGCGCCCCAGGGCGCGCACTGGGGCGAAGGAGCGCTTTCCTCCCAGCCCCGACGCGGCGAGTTCAAAGGCCTTTTGTGGCCACGTTTAGGGACGCGAGCGAAAAGCCGGAGACCGGAGGAGGGAAAGGGAGAGGAGCCGAGGGCAGTCCGCGCCCGGGCCCCGCGCGAGCGGTGGCCTTTTGTTCCCCAGCTCCCGCGGAATCCAGCTCTCAGAACAGCACTTCTCTTTCTCCCCTTCTTCTGTTGGAAAGCACCTCTTCAGGGCGGGAAAGAACAGTGAATCACCGCCAGCTTCCTTTAGTAATCTTCCCCCTGCATCCTCCTACTCTAGGCTGCTGCGAGAGGGGGCAGAGCTCGAGGAAGGGGCTGCTAACGTGCTCCTGTTTACTCGCGCTCGGCGGTTCGGTTCCCTCGCGGCGCCCAGTACCCCAGCCTCAGCCAGCCGCACGCACACCCCCGGGGGCATCACATGCTCTCCTCCGGGCCCTGCGGACGCAGGAAATTCCCCCCAAATGTCCGGATTCGAGCACTCCTCGGGTAGGCAGCAGCGCCCTTGCGTCCGCTGCACTCTCCCTCCAGACCCGCGTGGTCCCCGACCCTAGTATCATTTAACCAGATCGCGTGCCACACTCTACCGCTATGAAAACAGACCCAAAAAGTAAGCCACAGCCCACGCAAAGGTGAAATCAGGGGCCCCTGCGCCCCCTTACGCTGCCGCGTGCGTTCGGAAGAACAGACGATCTGGACTTTTCCCGTATTTAATACAAGCAAAATCCGAAGGCAGCGGGTAGAACCGCGCACTCCTTCCTTCCACGCCCGCATGGGTGTCTTGTACGTTACCGCCTCCTCTCGCATCCAAAACGTGCCTTTCCTCCCTGCCGCCGCTCCCTTGGCTCCCCCTGGAAAAGCAAAATCGCCTTACCTTGGGCAATAAAGGGAAAAGTGGCAAAAGGGGACCAGGTGTCCGCCCTTCCGGGATTCCCCCGGCCGTGTGATGTCCTTTGTGTCAAGGTCTGGCTGCCGCGGCGGGGAAAAGGTGGCCTCCGTCAGCGAGGGCTGGGCGGGGAGGGTTCACACGCGGCGGCGGATTTCCGAGGAAGGTGAAGGGCGGAGGTTCCCAGCGACCTTCAGGCAGAGCGGCGTGGCCGCCCCAGCCCGCGCTCTCTGGCTCTCCTCCTCCTTTCGGGGCCGATTGCATCAGAATCTCCCCCCACCGCCAACCCCCACCCACACTCGGCTCGCCAGCCTCGCACTTACATCCACACGCTCTGGCACGGAGGGTCTCGAATTGCAGTCATTCTCCTACTGGGGGGCGCGTCGCCTTTGCACATCCATGGCTCGTGATGGTTTAAAGGGGAAAGTCAGGCCATTCCTCCGCGTCCCGCGTCCCGCGTCCCGCCGCCTCCCCTCCCGCGCGCCCGCTCTTTAACCAAAGCTGCTTGTCACTGAGAGGTGCCCGTCACATGGTGTCTCTGCTGGCGGCCGCGCCTCGCGACTTTCCTCTTGCCGCTTAGAGGATGCAGCGACCGCGGCTGGCGGAGATTGAGCATCGGGGAAGGGGCGAGGGAGGGGTTGCGGGGCGTGAGTGTGCTGGGCGCACTGACGGTGGCACCGGGAGCAGAGGCGGCGCGCAGCCTGGACACCTGCCCCACGCCCTCCTGGGGACCCGGCAGCGGGCCCAGAATCCGGCTGCGGTGGGGGCTGGAGACCCGGAGCCGTTGGGGATGGAAGTGGGAGCGACGAAGAGGGCGCCCGCGGAGGAGAGGAGGGCTGGCGACGGGGCCCCATTTCGGGGTACGGCGGAGCGCGGAGGGAGCCGGGGGAGTTGCATTGTGGGAAGGTCGCAGCGTGAGGATGGCCGCGGGAGTGGCTGGTCCGCGCAGCCCAGCGAACAGCTGGCGGTGTCTGGAGCTGCGGGCCGCGCTGCAGCGGTGTGTTGGCTCCGGGCACCGCGCCGAGAAGGCCCGGGTTGGTGGGGGAACCGACGGGGGCGTTGTGCAGTGGCTGGGGGAGCGGGGCGCACGAGCACCTTTGAAAACCCTTTGTCCCTACCCCGCAGTGGGAGGCGCCTCCCCTCTTCCGGATCCAGCACCCGCAGACCTCGCCAGCCTTCCCCGAGATCGGTGCTGTGGCGCTCTGTTTGGGGGACTGGGTGTGACGCGACCTTATAGATGTGCCGAGGTCGGAGCGCGCACCTGCCTAGGCGCGTAGGGGCGCTCCAGATCCGGGGGGAGTGGGGTGCGAGGGAACAGGATGCAGGGGACTGGGCAACTGGGCCCGTTTTCCTTTCTTTTGCTTACTCTTTGTTTCGGGCATAGACCCTTTTAACTGGGCGCTTCCTTGCAGGGGAGTTGTGTTTCCTTAAAATGGCGTCAGGAAATCCCACCTGCGTCTCAGTCAATTAGGCTGTCATTATAGAGCGAATTTGCGGGGTGGAAACTCGAGCTCTTTATTTACAGGAATCGTTCAGTCTCCGTGTTCCATCAAAACAGGAAAGGGAAGATGAATCATAATTCAAAAATTAATCTACCTGGAGCTTTTCAAGCGGGCAGACTGAATGGAATAGCCATCGCTTTTTTGTTTGTTTTTTTTGTTTTGTTTTGTTTTTTGTTTTTTAACCACTCCTGGAAAAGTGAGAGGACAACCAAATTTCAAATCCCTGATAATTAAAATCCCTTATCCCTTCAAATGGCCATAAGTCGTTTCCATTAGTTCAGCAATAGCTTCCTGGGAACACTATTTAGAAGGCATGTTCTTGAATAAACTTGAGAAATCGAAAATTCTGTACAAAACAGAAGGGGACGAAATGATGGTAGCTTACCTCGGACAGACCTGCATTCAAATTCTGTCTCTGACACTGTTGCCCTACGTGCTTCACTTTTGTCCCTATTCTGTTTTCCCCACTGGTAAAACAGAGGGTTAATTGTACTCACATCATGGGAATATTCTACACATCTTCAAAATGTTGGCTGTTCCCCCCTTTTTTCCTACAGGAAGCTAATTTAGTAAGGAGCTTATTAATTTTAAGTAGTGTGCACCTTGCCTGACACAATAATTCTGATAAATAAGAAAAGCAGCCTGAGGGAAGCCTGGGTGGCTTAGTTGCTTAAGCGTATGCCTTTGGCTCAGGTCATGATCCTAAGGTCCCAGAATTGTGTCCCACATCCTCCAGCTCCTTGCTCAGCGGGGATCCTGCTTCTCCCTCTGCCTGCTGCTCCCCCTGCTTGTGCTCTCTCTCTCTCTGTATCTCTCTGTCAAATGAATAAATAAAATCTTCAAAAAAGGCGGGGGGGGGGGGATCTAAACAGGCAAGGTAGGTAAATTGAGTGTAGTTCCAAAAGCTGTTGAAATCTTTACCTTTTTAGGCAGAATGTATCCTCACCAATATTTATTCGGAGAGATCTGATCTCAGGCTTATCCCTTGATTAAATTATTTGCTAGTTTCTATGCACCCCAAAGATTGCAGTTACCTAGCAGTCTTGAATTGTTTGAATTGGATTCAAGAGCAGTGACTTGAACTTCTGCTCCTTGCCAGCTACTCTGCTAGGCACTTTACACATAAATATTGTCTCATTTAATCCCTCCAACTGCTCAGTTGCGTATTATCCTCTCTGTGTAAACAAGAAAGCACATTCCAAGAGGCTGAATTGGCCCATTTCATTTAAGACAGAAGGCGGTGAAGGGTGAAGCCAGGAAGTGATTCCTGTTCAGGTCTTAACTGAAAGTCTGTGCTCGAGTCTTAACCATGATGGCACATCCTCTTGCCACTAGACACACTTGGTCTTCGAGCTGAAAAGGATCTTCAGCCCTCGTCTGGGTTTTAGTTGACAACCTGGAAGTAGACTGTAAGCAGCAACATGGTGAATGAAAGGAAGGGCTGCTGCTGTGTGGAGAACAGGGTGGGGGGGGTGCGGCAGGAGGGAAGAGGTAGTGTTCAGGACAGAGCCTGCTCACGGCAGCGGCAGCGTGTGGTTTTCTTCAGGACTGCTTGTAGGTGAAACTTCCTTTCAAGTAGCTCAGCCCTTAAACCCAATTGCTGTGGTCACGAATGGAGGCAAAGGGCGGTGTGCTGACAACTCCCTCATTCAACTGTGTGCTTGCTGAGACACAAGCAGCAGGACAAGCACTTCACAGATGGTTTCTTATTTAATCCTCACGACATTCCTAAGAGGGGCAGACCAACCATCCTAATCCCCGATTCAGACACTGAGGAAATTATCCAAAGTTCACACAGGTCTGACTGGCTGGTCTAGCTCTAGAATCCCCAGCAAACTCCAAAGCTGATTCTTAGACTCTGGCCCTGATATGTTCCTCCATGTGGGAACAACCCTCTTTGGAGGACCAGGGGGTAGGACTGGTCCCAGGCCACTCTGCCTTCAGGTAGAAACCACTGCCCTGTTTCCAGAGAGTCCCAGGAGTCCATTTGCTCTATACTGGGTTTGTGAGCTCCAAGGGCATTGTTGATAGTATCTAATATTCCCATAATGGAAGGTAGTCTGTACACATTCACAGGTTGTACTGTGGGCTGCCCTTTGAAACCGAGAAAATAGAATTTCTGTGTCTGCTCTGAAGGTGCTACTAGAGAAGGAATTCGTACTGTGAAAGGAGAACTGATTCACCTGGGGTCACCTGGGATTTTTTCTGGTAGCCTCACGGGGCCTTTCTGTATGGTTCCAAGGAGGGTTGGCTTTGTGGAGAAAGAGCCCCAAAGAGGATTCAGCATGAACTTAAGTCACATCTGCTCTTAATCCAGCTTCATCCTGCCCTCATCTTGGTGGCACTCAGTCCCCTTGTGTGCTGCCCAGGGGGACAGCTCGTAAGGGTCCCCACGAGCTGCGCACTTAACAGAGACAACCATGCTTTCCTCTGTGGGGTTTCAAAACTTTCCAGAGACATCTGGCCCCGCTACTAGCAGACTTCTTGTGGATGAATTGTGAGTCATAGGATAAATACTCTCTTCTGAATATGTAGTTTTTCCTTTTAATCTGTAAAGGACTGTTTTGGGATAGTCTGAATTTTAACAACGATGAAAAATAGGAAAGTCAACTGGTGAGGCTAATCCAGAATAAGCGTCCTGTGCATTTTCTCCTTGTAACAGAAGCAGTATAGCCATCTGTGAACAAAACCTACCTTGTCAGAAGATAAGCTATTTATTCTGAAATCAGGTTTTTTATTCCTATTTGTGGGATCTACTCTAAAATAACAGATGGTCTTTAAAATGACTGGTTTTTCTTTTGACTCACGTGATCACATTTCTTTGCCTGATGAACCCTTTTTACCATTCTTGTTCTTTGAATAATCTTATCCAGAGGTGACAGTATTTTGGCGCCAGGAGTTAAACAGTCACAGCAAAAAGTAATTTGCAGCTAAAAGAGTTCCCAGTCCTCTTGGCCATCTTTCTGCAGATACACAGCACTGTATGAACTCACCCTTCTCAGTAGCACTGGGACAGACAGAGCCTACTGTCACTTCTTCCAGCATGGAAATAAACATTGTACCTCATGGGACTTGTTTTTATTTCTTAGGATTTTATTTATTTATTTGACAGAGAGAGAGAAAGAGAGGAAAAACAAGCAGGAGTAGTGGAAGGGGGCAAAGCAGGGAGTCCGAAGCAGGGCTCGATCCCAGGGTCCTGGGATCCTGACCTGAGCCGAAGGCAGACGCTTAATGACTAAGCCACCCAGACACCCCAACCTCATTAGATTTGTAATTGATGGGTTCTGGCAGGAAGTCAGAAATCCCCACTGACTCTAAACTGAATTTAAAGTTAAATCTCGAAGTAGCCTCTTTAACAGTGTCTATTGTCTCTGATTTCAGCCCAGGTCAGCTTTGTAGGGTTATTTATTTATTTATTTTTATCTCTTAGGGGAGCAGGGAATAAGGTTCATGAAGTATTGTGACTGTGTGACAAGATAAAGACCCAGGGCTGATGATCAGTCCTGATGGTTTGGTGTCTAATTTACATGACATTTATGCATCATCGTACATGTCAACTGTGAGTGTATCTCCCTAGCTTGTTGCCACAGGGGGTAATGATACCTATCTGATGGGCAAATGAGTCGGTATCTACAGAGGACAGTTAGAGTACTAACTGTTAGAGTACTAACTGGCTGAGTACCTCTACCACAGTTAGAGGTACAAAGTACTTCACTGTCCTCACCTCATACTGAATATCAAGGCCACAGCTCTACTCCCATTTCTGCCTCTCTGGGAATGGGGAGAGAGATGGTATTAGAGAGCCATTTCAGCTCTCAACCTTATCTTTAAGGAGAGAAAGGGAAGTTTAGGATCTACCTAATAAAGTATTAATTAAAAAGTGGAAGTGTTCCAAAGCAGTATAGCATCTGTACTCACTAATGGTACCAGCGTAAACTGGTACGACTTTTTGTAAGGAAGCAAATTAGATGACTGAGTGCAGGCTCTGGGCCACATTGAGTTCTAATTCCAATGCCATGGTTTACCAGCTCTGTAACCTTGGGCAAGTTACTTAATGCCTCTGTGCCTCAGTGTCCTCATCTTTAAAACAAAAATGGACAATAATACCTATCTCATAAAGTTATGTGTAATTTGTATGTTAAAAAACACTTAAAATAGTTCACAACATATCTTAAGTATTCAACAAATAATGAAAATTATTACTGGAAAACAGTTTGGTGCTAAGTAGAAGGAACTCAGATATCATTGGTGTCACTTCTGAGAATCAGTACCCTAAGAATAATACACAAAGATGTCACATGGATGCAGGCTTTGGAATCAGGCAAGTAAAGGTCAAAAGCATGTTTCCAAGTATTCATTTTTTCCCCCAAGTACTCATTTAAAGAAAGGGTGACAATTCATAAATAACAGATTGAAATAAATTGTTCCAGTGGCCAGGCTGAACTATAAACTGTCCCTCAGCCCCTAGAGATACTTAGGAAACAGGATACAGGGCTAACTGTTCTTTTTTCCTGATCCAATGTATTTCTTCTTTCTTTATCAGTTTGGGTGTCCAAAGACAATGGAGCCAGAGAGAGGATCTGCATCCAAGAGAGAGGAAGGTGATAGGGAAGAGAGAGAGGAAGGTGATAGGGAAGTGGTTGAAAGGCATCAGGGAAAGATAAGAAAGACAAGAAGATGAGAAATTGAATGACAAGATCAGAAGGCAGGAAGATCTGAAAACTGTTGGAAATGCGTGGCCTGAGCAGTCGGGACCGGAAGAGAGCTGGGTCATCTCAAGGTGTTGGAGGCTCTCCAGGTGCTATTGGATGCTAACAATCTTACTTGGGGGAAATGCAGTTTTTGCCTTTGCCGATGAAAAGATAGCTTTGAAAAGGAGAGACTGATTTTTGTTTTTATTTTATGTTATTTTATTCTTTACTGCTGACAGTCCTTAGGGGGAAGTGTCCTATTCATGACTTGAGTAGAGTAACATGCTTTACTAAAATAAGTTTCTATTCTAAATGATTGTTCTTAAAATAGGAAATACCCCGAAATATCCCTTTTGAAGGACTCTTTATTCAGTTTAATTTTAGGCATATGAAACTACTTCATTATCACAAAGGGGGTAATTTTAACAAGAGATGTAAAACTGATAGTCTTCTGTTGTATGTATTTATAGTTATTTATACACACATATATTTATACACACATATAGTTATTTATACACACTCAAATAAAATGCTCAAAGTTTTTCTTTCAAATGTAACACGTCCAAGATTGAACTCATCATTTCTTTCTCCAACCCAAAGGGTCCTTTTCTCCTGTAGACTCCATCTTGGGAAACACCACCACCCGGGGCACAACCACTCGAGCTAGGAAAAGGGGAGTATCTTGGCTGTGTCCTTTACTTTTCACATCAAATTAATTAATTCCTCAAATTAACATTTACTAAGTGCCAGACAAATGCTGGTCTTTCATGGAGCTTGGAGTTAGAGTGGGAGGCCAATATTCCTCAGGTGATCTTGGCAGTAGTTGTGAAAATTACAGATGGAAAGGAGTGCTCAGAGGAAAAGAATACAGAGCGTGATTCTGTGAGAGTCATAGAGGAGCATGAACTGGCCTGGGAGTCAGGAAGTTTCCCTTGAGGACAGGAGCCCTGTTTGGATTCCCTCCTCTTTATTCTAAGGGTTTTAATAGGGAGGAGGTAATGGACATGGTCCAGTGTGCATTTTCAAAGGAATAATCGCCCGTCCCATTGCTCAGCTGCCTAAATACTTCAAGCGTCTGTTCCTTTTTCTCCGTTCTCATGGCTATCGCTAGTGTAAGCTTCCATCAACTCTCTCCTGGCCAAGTTCTCTCCAAAGGACGTTGATTACGTACTTCATCATATAAGTACATATATGTACATGTACATATTTCTCAATAACATATACGAATTACTGTCCTATTTATTACAGACATTAAAAACATTTCCCCACATTTTTAATAATTAAATTGGATTTTACATTTTATATTGCTTAAGAATATTTTATTCTATTACTGAAATATATTCCTTATTGCTATTAAAGTGTTAGCATTTCAATGAGGTAAAGTTGATTCAGTATACTTTATTTTTTAAATTGTGCTTAATGTTCTGTGATACAGCAATTCACAAGTCTGTTTCCAGACTTGATTTATTTTGACGCTGAATTTAATGGCTGTCATAGCTGGCAAAGAAACCTCAAAGACATATGTGGACCCAATGGAGGAGTGACTGTTAGCTTCACTTACACATCCAGCCATTCATTTCTTAATCCCATCCACTAATTTACAAAGATTTATTTTATTCCCTGTTCATCTACAAATGTGCACTTAGATGAGGGTTGTCATTGATGACTATGGAAGAGAGCCCATAAACCTTACTTGATAATTCTGCGAGTGTTTCAATGGACTTCTTACTCACTCTGACGAGATGGGTACCACTTTACCTTGCAATGTAGACTCCCTCAGCTCTACTTTTCCTTATTCCCTTGTGCTTGTATTATTTTTTTAAATCTGAAGTTTCTTTAGATGAGTCTTTTTTTTTTTTAAAGATTTTATTTATTTATTTGACAGAGATCACAGTAGGCAGAGAGGCGGGGGGGTTCGTGGGGGGGGAGCAGGCTCCCTGCTGAGCAGAGAGGCCAATGCAGGGCTCAACCCCAGGACGATGGGATCATGAACTGAGACAAAGGCAGAGGCTTTAGCCCACTGAGCCACCCAGGCGCCCCGAGTCTTTTTTTTTTTTTTTTTTTAAGATTTTATTTATTTATTTGAGAGAGAGACAGTGAGAGAGAACATGAGCGAGGAGAAGGTCAGAGAGAGAAGCAGACTCCCCGTGGAGCTGGGAGACCGATGCGGGACTCCATCCCGGGACTCTGGGATCATGACCTGAGCCGATGGCAGTTGTCCAACCAACTGAGCCACCCAGGCATCCCTACATGAGTCTTTTAAATCTACTTGTCCGTTTTTAGAAGACAAGTTAAAAGAAAATAGTATTTTGTAAATTTAATCAGTTAAGCACGCAGAAAAGCAATGCATCACAATATGCCAAAAGGGGACAAATTAACAAAGGTGCCATTGTCACCTCCCTGGGCTCCTTCCTCAAGACACCCTCAGTGCTGCAAGTGACAGGGGGCCATCTAACGTGTGGGCTGAGGAAGGGTCATTGAAGATCTATGTATTCATCTGAAGAGCAGTTCCAGTATTTTCTCCCTGAGGCCCATTTCTCATTCCATGTCAGCCTTTCCTGAGAGGCTAGTAACAACTCACTCGACCTGCTCTTAGCCACCTAATCTCCCACTGCAGTTTAGAACTCACTTGCCACTTCTGAAATCCAAACTAGCTTATATGCTTCCCTGCATTGAAATAATGTATTCAAAGACTGCATTCCCATTAGTGTACGAGCTTCATAAAGGCAGATGACATGTTTTCACCTGTTTCCAAGTACCTCAGACATAATAGAAGCTCAACCCATATTTGTCCAATGAATGAATGTATGAGTGAGTAAATAGAATATAGTTATGTAGCTTGAATGCTTTCCTATTTAATTTAAATGTCAGGTCCTTAAAAGGACAAGGAATCTAACAAAAACCTAAAATATGTATTGAATGTGCATTTAGCTAAGTTTTGAAAGTTTAGGAGCCTGGATATATGTATCAAATGAGTAGCAAATGAATAGCAATTTTTGGAATCTCGTGAATAAATTACAATTTTAAAACACCAGGGGTAAGTGTCTATGGAGCATCATTCTTAAAAGGAAAAAAAGAAACCACAGCCTATGTTTAAAAGTAATATATTTAGCTTAACAGTTTCCTAGGTTATGGGGATTATCTGGAAAATTCAGAACCCCAACCACTTCCCTGACAATAAGTATAGTTTTTACTTTCAGAATAGTCTGGATAAGGGCCAGTGTTCTCCACAGCACATTCCCTGTATGAAATTAACATTTGTAAGTGGAGCCGAATTGAATTTTGTGCTTTAAAAAAGTTACGATTTGTTCTATTGTTCCTCCTTGCTCTTCATATAAAAATGAGAATTTAGACATAATCCTATAGTTAAGATATGAGCCATTTATTTAGCAATATCAGTTTAACAATGAATATGATAGTTCTTTGTCTCTATTCAAATTGTTATTGTTAATTCAGTGATTTCAGTTTTGAAAAGGAACAGAATTATAGAAAAAGTGTCATACTGCTTGGCGTTCGTATATTCATTCATTCATTCATTCATTCTTGTCTTCAACAAATGTGTTTGAAGTTAATTCCTTTGAAAGGCAGCATTCTTTATCTGATTCTCTAATCTCTTTCGGAAATTTGCTCCTGCATTTATTTCCTTACTACTGCATTTTCATTCCCTCCCCTACTGACAGTAAAGTATTCAAAACTCTCATTAAAAAAGAGCAAATCATTAAAAAAGGAAGAAAGGAAGGAAGCGGGGAAGAAACAGGAGAGGAAAGGAGGAGCAGGAAAAAGGAAGGGAGGAAATTCCCTCGATTTTACATCTTTCTCTAGACACAGCTCTTCTCTTGCTTCTATTTAAGAACAAGCTTCCCCAAAGAATAGTTAACAATATGTTTCCAATTTTTCACCTCTCCTTCATTCTCTAAATGCACACACATATACAAACACAAAATTGCAAAGTGAATTTTGTCTCACTGCAGAAAAGTTGGAAAATGCAGTAAAATCTAAGGAAAGCCAAACTCATCCATAAGTTTATAGACTATTAGATAAGCCCTACTGGCATTTAGTTCATTTCGTATATGTGCCCATCTTTTTTACATTCAGAATCATGTCCAGTTTTGCATTTTCATGCAACATTAAATTATGATCATTTTATTGTATTATTAACAATTCTCCAAAAACAAATTTTAATGACTACAAAATATCCCATCATATCGTTTTGTATTCTCATTAACTTCAGATTTTCATTTTATTATATAGATATATAATATTTTTCCCCATGACTGATTATTTCTGTAAGTAAACTTCTAGAAACGGAATCTAAGTGTTTAAATGTAGCACTATTTTAAAATACTTGGTTCAAATTTAAGATCACGTTCTAGAAAGAGAGTATGCACTAAAACATTCATAGTATGTGACAGTGCTGCTGACATTGCATCTTTAGCAGTCTTGACTATTATAATTTTGCTCATTTTTATTAATTTAATAAGTGAAAAAGAATTTCTGGATTTAATTTGCATTTCCTTTGTTACTGATTTTATTGAACTTTTAAAATGTGCTGATTAGACTTTTTATTTGTTCTATGAATTATATATCGTATGCTTTACTCATTGTTCTAATATTTTAGTGTTTTTTAATCCATTTGTGCAAATGTTTTATATTTTAAAAGTCATAATTGTAGCTAATTATACATTTTTTCAACTTTTTGTTTGCTTAAACAAATTTAAAATTTGTATGTCAATGAACTGTTGGATTTTTTTTTCTTACATCTATGAGTTTTTTCTTGTACAGATACAATATTCACTGGAATTTGGCCTTACTTCTTATGACTTGGGTTTTTCCCATTTAATTCTTTCATCCACCTAGGAGTCAGAGTTAAGAATCTAAATTGATTTGTTCCAAATCACTAACCAGTTATTCCAGCACCAGCTGTGAAAATTCCTTCTCTTTACCCTCAGCTGTGGTGCCTCCTTTATCAGATGTTATTACATTTTAAAATGTATGTGTGATAAGGTTTTACTCCTGATCTATTCTGTCTGCTGATCTGCTCATTCTATCATCTATACTTACTTAGTAGACCTTTGCTGTGTACTTTAGTACCAACTCGGGCACAAGCCTTTTCATATTTTTCTTAGCTATTCTTAACTGTTTATTATTCCATGTGAATTTTAGGATCATTACTGAGTCAATAAGACAAAAATCCTAGATTTGGACTTTGATTATGCCCATAAGTCAATGTAAACATACACAGAAAACATTTATAATAAAAACACATAAAAATCTAAGAGTTCCCTTTAAAAAAAATGTGTAGACTCTCCTCCTGTAATTTTGAACCTATAAGAGTCCCCAGTTGGCTCCGTTGGTAGAGCATGCAGTTTTTGATCTTGGAATCATATGTTCAAACTCCTGTGTTAGATGTAGAGATTTAAAAAATAAAAGAAAGGTACTTAAGGAAGTAAAGTATAAAATTTTACTAATATATAAATGAAGTATTGAATATGTCAGGAATATACCATACAGTCAGAAGGTAATAATTTTTCCCAATTTATAGAAAATTAATTTTGCTTATTTTTATTATTTTTTAAAGATTTTATTTTTAAACAATCTCTACATCCAGCATGGGGATTGAACTCACAATCTTTCTTTTTTTTTTTTAAGATTTTATTTATTTATTTGACAGACAGAGATCACAAGTAGGCAGAGAGGCAGGCAGAGAGAGAGAAGGAAGCAGGCTCCCCATGGAGCAGAGAGCCCGATGTGGGGCTCGATCCCCCGACCCTGGGATCATGACCCGAGCCGAAGGCAGAGGCTTTAACCCACTGAGCACCCAGGCGCCCCTTGAACTCACAATCTTGAGATCAAGAGTTGCGTGCTTTACCGACTAAGCCATACAGTCGCCTTCATAAATCCTTCTTTATTTATTATTTATTATTATTACTATTATTTGAGAGAGGGCTAGCAAGAGAGAGAGAGAAGAGAGAAGTCGAGCAGGGAGAAAGAGGGGCAGAGGGAGAGAGAGAATCCTAAGCAGGCTCCACATTTAGCGAGGCTCTATCTCACCACCCATGAGATCATGACCTGAGCCAAAATCAACAATCAGAGGCTTAACCTACTGAGCTACTCAGGCACCCCGACCCATAATACCTTTCTTAAAAAAATAAAAGGAGGGGCGTGTGGGTGGCTCTGTGTATTAAGCATCAGACTCCTGGTTTCCCCTGAGGTCATGACCTCAGGCATCCTGAGCTGGAGCCCCCTCTCCACGACCACCCACCGCCCCCTCCGCTCAGCGGGGAGTCTGCTTGAAGCTAATTTCCCTCTGTGCTTCCACACCCTTCCCAATAAACAAATAAATCTTGGGGGAAAAAATAAGGCACCTTTTTTTTTTTTTTTTAAGATTTTATTTATTTATCAGAGAGAGAGAAGGGGAGAGAGCAAGCACAGGCAGACAGAATGGCAGGCAGAGGCAGAGGGAGAAGCAGGTTCCCTGCCGAGCAAGGAGCCCGATGTGGGACTCGATCCCAGGACGCTGGGATCATGACCTGAGCCGAAGGCAGCTGTTTAACCAACTGAGCTACTCAGGCGTCCCTAAGGCACCCTTTTTTAAGTAAAATACATTTCTATATTAGGAGAGCATAAATACTAAAACACATCACTTATGTGTTTTAGTGTTTTCGGGTTTGGTTTTGGTTTTGTTTTGGCTACAAAAAGCGTTCTTGTTTCCCCTCGGTCCACCGCTGGGAGAGAGCTCTCGGAGGTCTCCGAAGCTGCCCCGTGGCCCACCGCACAGGCTCCGGCACCAGCCCGAGGGCCCTCCGAGGCCGCCGGGCTCCCAGGCGCGCCCGCGGGTGAGCCTCCGGGAGAGCCCGGCGCCCAGCCCGCCCGCGTGGGTCGAGCCTGCGGAGGGGAGTCGGGCGCTCGCGTCCCCGGGCCGAGGGGCGCGTGGGGGCCCGGCCGCGGTTCGGCGGGGAGCGAGGAGCTGGGCGCCTGCGCGGGGAGCGGCCGCGGGGGCTCCGGGCTGCATCTTCGGGAGCCGCGGGCGCCCTGGGGCTTCTCCGGGGCCGTGCGGGGGGGGATGCGGGGCCCGGCGGCCGGAGCCTGGGCCTCGCGGTGCCGAGAGAGGCGGGGAGGCCGGCGGCGTGCGAGGCCGCGGAGCGCGGGCAGCGGGCGGTGGACGAGCCTCGGGCGCGGGGACCGGGCCTTGCGCGGCCGGGAGCCCGGCGCAGGCTGGGGTGCTGGCGTGTCCCGGGGGCGGAGGGCGGTCGAGAAGAGGGTGGCGAAGTCTGTGTGTGGAAGAGAGGTTGGAGGGTGGTCGGAGGCTGGAAGAAGGGGCGCCCCTGGGTGTGTTCCTTCCCCACACTGCGGCGCACCGATCTGGGGACCGCCAGGGGCACCGCTTTTGAATTTGCTTAAGTTTTAACCACCCACAGTGTATTTGTTGACATTCTTACTCTGTGGATTAAAATGAAAGACATCACTTGTGTTTGCTATATCGAGTAACAGAGACTCTTGGTCCGAGTTACCAAAAAATGTTTAATAATCAACCAATTGGGTAACTGTTGAAGTTTTGGGTTCCCTGGGGAGAGTGGAAGACTAAGATGAATGTGCGAGAAGGTTATCCCCTTGGGATCTACACTTGAGGAAGGGAAGGAAGCAGCACAGGGAACAGAGAGGTTGGTTGGTTTATGGGACAGTCGCAGCCAGAGCCGCAGACCACGCCTCAGGGAGCTCTGAGGCTGAGGTGGCCCTTCGGGGTTGTCTTGGGTTAGGGTGAGGGGCTGGATATTCTTACCTGCATGTCGACAACTGGATGCCCGCTGCCGGGGAACCCGAGTGTGACCTCAGGCGAATCAGCTTTCTGTGGCTGAGATACTTCTGTAAGAGAGCAAATAAATGAGGGCTTCTAGGGGCTTCTAAAGGGGGACATGGACAATGTCCCATAATGCCTTCTGTAGTCAAGTAGGCCTTGTAATTTCCACATCAGGTATCAATGTGTACTCAATAAATATAAATGTAAATGCGACAGTAGAAAATTCTTAAGAGAATTTTTTTTTAAAAAATGCACACACCCTAGGGTACTTGATGTCATAAACAGGAAGAAATATAAAAGAAAGGATTCTAGGATTCTCATTGTTCTGACTTATCTGAGTCTTGGGCATGAAAAACTAGGATGCAAGAATTCGAATCTCATTTCCTTTGCTTTCCATTCCCTTCTTAAGGGAGGCAGCAAAATAAAATGAAGCCAGGAAGGACAGCAAGGGTTGGAAATTCACCATACATTCCTAAACAGGCAAGAGGGGATGGAACTTAGTTCCGACTTCATAGACAGCAGCTAAGCTGAATTCAAACTCAGATCTGTCTGCTCTTAATGCCTGTGTTTCTTTCTCTATGTGCTGTAAATATGAGGGGTAGAACCGGACAAAACAATTAGAAATTATTCTCCATTCTAGCATAGTTCAGTTGTTTGTTTTTTAAGATTTTATTTATCCATTTGACAGAGATCACAAGTAGGCAGAGGCAGGCAGAGAGAAAGTAGAAAGCAGGTTCCCTGCTGAACAGAGCCGATTTGGGGCTTGATTCCAGGACCCTGGGATCAGGACCTAAGCCGAAGGCAGAGGCTTTAGCTCACTGAGCCACCCAGGGGCCCCACATAGCTCAGCTTTTAAAAGATTTTATTTATTTATTTATTTATTTATTTGGGGGAGAGAGAGCATGTAAGCACATGTGCAGTTGCACAGGCCCACAAGCAGGGGAAGGGGCAGAGGAAGAGGGAGAGAGACAGAATCTTAAGCAGGCTCCATGCCCAGTGTGTTAGAGCCTGTCACTATGGTGGGCCTCAATTTTACAACCCTGATAGAATGAGGTGCGCTGAAATTGAGTCAGATGCTTAACTGACTGAGCCACTCAGGTGCCCCATAGCAAAACTCCGTTTTGTCATTCATTGGTTTAATAAATATTTATGGATTGCTTACCAGGCACTTTCCTATTTGTTAGGATAAAAAAGAGATGGATGACATACAGTTGTAGTCATGAAGGTCTACTGGGCTTTTCAGTCCCGTTAATTATTATTAGGGTGTTTGTTTTTCTATTTTGCTCCTATGCCAGTGGCAAAGTAACTGAAACCGTTATTCAATTAATTCCTTTGATGGCTTGCCCGAGTTACCTACATGCATGTTGAGTGTGCATCAGAAAGACATTAAAAGCATTAGGTACACCCTGAAATAGATTTTTGGAGATGAAGGTGGATATGCTGGCATGGGGAGGGGCGAGAAAGGTGACCCATTTTTTTAAATGGAGGCAAAGTAAAAGAGTATTCTATCATGGGAGTAACAATACAGGTTAAGAGGGGGCATTCCTGAATTGTTTGTTGGTTTTAATGAAGAACCTGTAATAGTAAGTTGATGCCCTTTATCCTTCCTTTTGGTATAAGGTCCTACTCACAACTGTGGCTTTTGCTACTTAATAGACCAAACTCTAGTCTTGTCCACACGCAAGCTGCAGCTACCTCGGTCTTGAGTATCTTCCCTTGTAAAATGGGGATGATAGCAGTACCAATCTCGTAGGATTGTTGCGTGGATTACATGAGCTACAAGCTTAAATAGGGCCTGATACTTAGTGCTTACTACTTATTAGATCTTGTTAAGAATTGGTACTCTTTACTTGAACACTTAACTCTGTTTATAGTCAGTAGAGCCAGAGTTCAAATGCAGGTTCTGCCTTGGGCTGGCTGCATGACTTTGGGCAAGTGACTTACCCACATTGTTTCTCAATTCATTGTCTGCCACGTGGCGATGATGACTTACCCACATTGTTTCTTAATTCCTTGTCTGCCACGTGGCGATGATATAGTTTCTACTCATAGTATTGTTGTGAACATGGAGTGAGTAAGTGTCTGTAGAGACTCTAGGATAATCCCCGGTAGAAAGAGCCATGTAGGGCCAGCTCAGTCGTTCAGCATCTGCTTTCAGCTCAGGTCGTGATCTGGGGTCCTGGGATTAAGCCTACACCAGGCTCCCTGCTCAGCAGGGAAACCTGCTTCTCCCTCTGCCCCTCCCTCCTGCTCATGCCTTCCCTCTCTCAAATAACTAATAAAGTCTTAAAAAAAAAAAAAAGAGCCATGTAGACATTAGCTATCATCATCATCACCATCATCATCATCACTGCTTGGCTTGTTAAAGACATGTGCTTCTCCAGAGCAGTCGATGTTGCAGAACACATAAGCCCTCAGACACACCCCAACACACTGGAAAGCACACACAAGCATACACACCCCAGCTACAGAGTCCAAGCTGCTCCAGACCATTCTCTGGGGAGACTAGCCACGCACTTACTCCTCTGCCGCATTTCCCTGGGAAAGGGAGCTGATTTCTGGAACAGAATGCAAGGGCAAGATAAGACCGGAGGAATGAGCAGCCTCTGGCGCCGCCAACCCTGGGGCAAAGGGCAAGCCTGGTGCCCTCCTCACCTTCCTTATCAGCTTCCTTTCCTTCCTTCGGCCACTCCCACTCTCTCCTGCACCCCCCAGGGCCTCTCCTGGGTCTGATGTCCGGTTTCAGTGACTTTTGGCAATGAGTCTGAACTCTAATTAAAATATTTGCCAAGAACTTCAGGTATGCAACCTCCCAAAGGGCCTTTTCATTTTTTGCAGGAGGAAGAGGCAATAGCTGCTTTATTGGTCCACCTTCACCAGCCCACCTCCTTTCTATCACGTGCCATGGCCATGGTTAGAGTCCGCAGCAGGTGGAACAGTAGGGCCACGGGCTCGGGCTCTGCCTGCTGCCCTCCCTCCCCGCCCCTGAAGTGTGGGGTTGGTTGGACCTCACCCAGGTCAGCTCTTCCACTCCCTCACCAGATCATGTGCCAGTGCAAGGGGTCCTACTTTGGGTTCAGAAAGGTATCATTGGGTATCTAAAAACATTCACACTTCTGGTAGGAGAAAAGAAAGGAGCCATTAAAAAGAGAAAGGAGAAAGAAGTTTGAGTGGGGGCTTCGACAGGTCCCCTGAATCAGGCAGACCTGCTCGAAGTAAGCCAGTGGCCACCCAGGTGCCAGCTAAACGAGTGACCAGACAGATCCTGGAAACCTCATAGACCTACACCATTCTGAGCCGGGACTCCGGCATTTCCTTTATAACATCACCGATAAGTGGTAAGTCCAGCCACTTGGAGTTATTTGTTTTGTTTTCAGGTTATTCTGTTTCTCCCCGCTCTGCCCTTCGCCACCCACTATCCCCTTGCCTCTACCACATGACAGACCCTAGATAGTCAAGGTCAACCTCCCACATATTCTCTCTGTAGCCACCAGCTCACCCAGGCCAATCCTACCCCAACCTGTCTTGTTGTCTCTTCCTCAACGTGAGTTATTTCCAGTTCCTCTGATCATTCCCTACATGAGGGTAGACAAGAGGTGCTACAGTTAAAATTTCCAAATCTAGGGGCACCTGGGTGGCTCAGTGGGTTAAAGCCTCTGCCTTCGCCTCAGGTCATGATCTCAGAGTCCTGGGATGGAGCCCCACATCGAGCTCTCTGCTCAGCACGGAGCCTCTTCCTCCTCTCTCTCTGCCTGCTTCTCTGCCTACTTGTGATCTCTGTCTGTCAAATAAATAAATGAAAACTTAAAAAAAAAAATTCCAAATCTACAATCTGTGCTCACTTTGGCTAGTCCAGTGTCAGACTACACACTCTAAACATTGTTTGGAGAAGATGTTGCTCTGGGCCATGAGGCTTTACCTCCAAATTCTCACTTCTGACTCCTGATCTTGCTCTCTTCCTCTCCCTTTAGCCCATTACAACTTCCTAAATACTTCACTAAAGGCTTCGCCAAGCAGGGAGCCTGATGCAGGACTCAATGCCAGGTCTCTGGAATCATCATGACCTGAGCTGAAGATAGCTGCTTAGCCAAGTGAGCCATCCAGGCAACCTAAGTGCCTGGAAAATCTTCAAATAATGATGCTTTGTCCCAAAATTCCACCAGCTTACACCAGTCATTTTATCCTTGACTACATGCTTTGATTTTTTTTTTTAAAGGCATGTGCAGTTAAATTCAGGGACGTCCAGAATATGGTTTATGTACTCCAAAAAGTACCAGGATAGAGGACTTCACTATAATTCTAGGAAAAAATGCAAATTTAAATCTCTGTCTTTTGATGAAAATGGTGTTGAGGAAAGAAAGGGGCATGAGGAAAATCAAAAGCAACCTCGGGACTGGAGCTGTTTTCAGGAATAGACTTGGGAAGGCCATTTTGCCTCCAACGAGAATGCGTTAACAGGTACAGCCCAATACCCACAATTGGAAAGCAACGTGGGGACAGTTAATAGAATATCTTGTGGACATTTGAGCAAAGAAATTATGTAACTAAAAAGGATTTTGCCATTTTTAAGAGGCTGTATAGGACAGACTGGAAGTTTTCTAAGCCTCAGTTTTCCCATCTGTAAAATGGAATGGAATGGAATGATTACTAAAAATATGTAGAGAGCTTAGACAGGGTTGGTACATGGGAAGCTCTCCCCTAGCACAGAGGTCTCTGTAATTATGCACGTGGAGCAGGGAAGGAGAGACTGAAAGTGAAGGAAACATCTAGGAAGCTCTTCACCAGTAGTAGAAATGTTAGAAGCAGTGATGAGGTGCTCACAGTGTGCCAGGCACCATTCTGAGAGTGCTTTAGAGAACGTGACACATGGACGTCTCACCACAGTCCCATGGGCTGGTTACTGCTATTCCCACTTGTCAGATTGGAAGCTGAGGGACAGAGAGGATATGTGACTTATTTTAAGTTGCCACAGACAGAATTCAAATTCAAATCGCATCGGACACGCTTGAGCGCCACGCTGTTCCATAGTACTGGTGTATCGGTGAAAACAAGGAGGAGGGGTGTGTGGGAGAAACAGAAAGAAAAGGGAGGAGCGAACAGACACCCATCAGTGAGGAGAGATGGCAGTGAGTGAGCGAACAGCCCTGGGTGAGTATACAAAGTCCACAAGAATTCTAGCTGGTAAGCGGCATTGGGAGGAAAACGGTCCCAGAGCCAGAGGAGGCTTCTTTTGTTTTCGGTTTACCGTCCTTGAAATGTTTAAGGTTTAATTAAAATCTCTTGGATCATTTTGGAGCTTTGAAATGTTATTTATAAAAAAAATAAAATAAAGAGCATTGCAGAGCACTTGACTGGCTCAGTCTTTAAACGTCTGCCTTTGGTTCGGGTCATGATCCCAGGAGCCCCACGTCAGGGCTCCCGGCTCAACAGGAAGCCTGCTTCTCCCTCTCCCAGTCCTCCTGCTTGTGCGCTCTCTCTAGCTGTCTCTCTCTCTGTCAAATAAATAAATAAAATCTTTAAAAAATTAAAAATAAAAAAAGAACATTGCTTTTTTGCTTTATGAACAAAGAACACTCAGCACAGGTTGGTCACCTGAAGCCTGTGTGTTCAGTGATTAGTTCTGTACACAGGTGAGCATTTCCCTCAAGTAGCACATGTTTAAAGAGCATAAGTGGCTTTTTTTCACACCCCATTTAATTTACACTGGTTTTACCTTCCCCGCACAGATGGCCTGCTTTTCCTCTTCCTATGCTTAATTCTCACTGAAGCCAGAGAACGCTAAATGCCCATGAGGATTCAGCGGAGTTAGGGAATACAGGAAGCGGAATCAGTGGTGCTAATAGTTCAACAAAACTTCAGGGAATGCTTTCTAAAGTTATGATCTGAGGCAGAAAGCATTAAAAGCATTTTTTGCAGCATAGGAAAATGGGGGGGATACAGTAACGTCAAATATAAGAAAACTGAACAGTATATGCAGTAGGATTCTTAAGTGGTAAAATCAAAAAGTGTGTATCAACGTATCTGTCATATACTTTTGAAAGGCCAGGAATTTATTTTCAGAAATGAATAATTACTGAGCGGGAATTTTGGTTGAAAGGACTTAGGGTGATTTGATTTTCTTCTTTAAATTCATTTTCATTTTTCCACACTGAGGATGTATTCATTTTATAATCAGAAGAATCCCACGCTTTTAAGAAAGAGAAGTGACATTTCGAATCTCTATTTTCTCTCTTAGAGGTTTAAATCTGAATGAAAGCTGCCGTTTTGGCTGAGTTTTTTGCCCGGTGGGGGCAGTATTAAGTCCCCATGATTTCTGCAATTGCCATATTTTTGGTGTGTTTGGGAGAGCCTGAAGTGCGGGGAAGAAGTGAGGCTCCCCTCTTTCACCAGCTGTTACTTGATTAGCGACACTAAGTAGAATCGTTCTTCCTATTAAGTGGAAGAATCAGCCTCCATGAACAGAAAGAGGGGGTGGTGGTGAAGGAAGGACCTTCGGGGGAGCTTCCTCTTTAACATTTTTCAGTGATGATTACTCCAGGGATCCGGCCAGCTGCAACCTGCAGCTGTGTTTCCAGCTGTGCCGAGTGGGGCTGGATGATGTGTTTGGCAAATGCCCCAGTGGCCCTTTCCTGGGGCATGTGGACCAGCCAGTAGATATGGTAGAGCTGCGGCTTCACGGAAACTCTAGGGAGTGAGCTTTCTGGATAACTTTCAGAAAGTTGAACTTGTACCTTTCATGTGTCAGAAAGATCAAGTGAGCCAATATTCATAAAATTGAAACCCACAAAGCACTATCTTGATGTGTTTGTATGAGATTACAATTATTTCTCTCCTTAAGCTCTAAAACTTGAAAGCTTCACCGCTGTTATTGTCATAAATGGAGTAGACATTTTTTAGTACTTAGCATATTTTTAAATTCTGAAAACAATGTTACAATGACCATAAAGAATGTTTTAGAACATGAAAAGGATTGATCATGTCAGAATCCAATTATTTTTTTAACAAATCTAATTACTTCCATTTGGGGGACCTTAAAGTATTTGTGCTTATAAGAATAATGAAACTATATTACAGAAAAGTGGGGGGGGGCAATATCATCCCCTGAGATTCCACTACCCTAGGACAACTGTCATCAATTCTATATATTCCCTTCCAAGTTTTTTTTTTTTTTTTCCTGGAGGCAACATCTTTAAACTTTAAATTGTAGTGGATTTACAAATCAAAATCAGATTACTAAAGTAATCTGATTTCTTTTGCTTTTCTGTTTAACACCATACTGAATAGGAGGCAGTTTAAGGTAATGCTTAAAAATCCATATTCTGAAGTCAGGGAGGAGCTCCTTTGAGGAATTTTCTTTCCTTTAAGTAGAAAGGGAAGAGAGCATAGAGAGATAATTGAAAGAAAGCAGGGGAGATAAAAGAAGAACCTTGAAAAGAGCCTTAAATAAGGGTAATACCTACTCCACCGAATTGTTGAGACGAAATGAAGTAATATCCACAATATAGCTACTACGTGGCCTGGGACACAGTAGGCATTCAGTGAATGGTAGCTATTGTACCATACTTATAGTGTTATGTAGACTTTATAATTACTTTAATGCCCATATCAATATTTTAATTTCACTATAGAATTTCAGCAGATACATATACTACATTTTTACTAGTGGCCATTAATTTTCTTACAATTTTTCAACATAATAAATAATGCAGAACAGGGCTTTTTCACATTTTAGATAATCTTCTGAGACTATATATAGTTGAGTAGAATTATTGTGTCAATGAACATTTTTAGGGTTCTTGATACATTTTACTATATTGATTTTTTAAACATGTTCCAATTTATAATGCCATCATCAATTTTTAAAAGCAATAGTTTTACTGTATCATTGCCAGGATTGCATATTAAATTTAATTTCTGTGTGTGTGTGTGTGTACATGCTGGCATGCATATGCACACATTGTGTGTGTATGCTTCCTAATGTGGTGAAAGTGAATGATGATGTAAGAGTATTTTTGCTAAGGCAGAAGAAAGCCTCTGATAGGCTGACATGTAGAATTAGGAAGCACTGCTCCCTATAAGAACTTTGCAGGATCTGTGTGAACTAACTTCCTCATAAAATTAGAAAGTTCCAGAAATATGGCTCCCGCAGGATCTACAGGTCAGATGCCTAACTGTATTTCCCAATTTGCACTGGTTCAGGAACTCAGTAGGAATGAATGAGAATTCATCTTACAACAAATGGGGCTCAGATGCAGAAGGTTTTAATGGTAAAAGAGAGAATCTCCAAAAAAGAAAGAAAGATATATTAAACTTCTGGAAAATGCAGTTGAGGCTTTGAGGAAAAACTCTCTTTGAGACCTCACCGCCTTGATCCACTATGGGCAGCCATGCATGCATTCCAGAAGAATTTTGTAATATAGCTTGTAAGAGCCAGAGTGGGCAATAAGAACCTTGTCCTCCAAACATGAGGATCTGCACTCCAATTACTGGTTACTGCTCTGGTCACAGAAATGCAGACAGAGAAGGGGGTGGCCATTGTTGTTGCACCTCTCCCTATTGTTGCAAGCCCCTCTTGCTCTAGCTGACATGACTTCCAGAGAACTTAAAAAGCCAATGACCTTTTCTCCCCTTTGTTTTTCTTTTTCCTCTTCTGGGAGTCAGACGTTAAAAACCAAGACATTTAAAAACAGAAAAACAAAAAAGACCCTAAGACTTCCAAAAGCAACTTCAGGGGTGTCTGGCGGGCTCAGTCAGTACAGTACATGACTCTTGATCTTACAATTGTGAGTTCAAGCCCCATATAGGGCATGGAGCTTACTTAGAGAAAAAAAAAAAAAAAGGCAACTTCTTATATGGGAACATTGGATAGTCACTGCACAAGCCCAGGGAAGAGCAAATGCACAGAAAAGACCAAGAGGACCTTAATTTTACTCCTCAGTACGATCCCTGGCACAAAGATAGCTCCCAACAATCAAAATGGAAACAAAAACAATAAATAAAAACAAAAAACCCCAGAAAACCCTGGGCAAAGGGAAGAATGTGATTTTCAGAGTTACTACATTATTAGATACAACTGTTAAGTTTTCAATAGCAACAACAAAAACCACAAGGCTACAAAGAATAGGAAAGTAAGGCGCATAAAGGGGAAAACATTAAGCCAAAGAAAAAATTGTCCTCGAAAAAGACTCAAAGGCAGATCTTCCAAAGTCTTTAAAACAATTGTCTTAAAGATGCTCAAAGAACTAAAATAAGATGTAGAGAAGGTCATGAAAACAATACATGAATAAAATGAAACTATCAATAAAGAGATAGAAAACAAAACAAAATTTAAAAAACCAACAAAAAGAAATTTGAAGCTAAAAATGACAATAACAGAAATGAAAAATACACTAGAGGGATTCAAAATCAAATTTGAGTAGCAGAAGAAAGAATCAGTGAACTTGAAGATAAAGCAATGGAAATTATCAAGTCTGAGGAACAGAAAGGAAAAAAAGATTGAAGAAAAGTGAACACAAAGAGTCTAAGGGACCTATGTGTCACCATCAAACAGATCAACATATGTATCGTGGGTATCCCAGAAGGAGAGGAGAGAAAGAGGTAGAGAGAATATTTGAAGAAATAACATGTAATAAAACTCCCCAAATTTGATGAAGACATGAGTACAACCATCCGAAAAGCTCAATGACTCCAAATAGGATGAACCCAAAGACACTCACACCTAAGACACATTATAATCAAACTATCAACACACAAAGAGAGACTGAGAACATTGAAAGCAGCAAGAGAGAAGTGACTCATTGCATCAAAGGGATCCTCAGTAAGATTATAAACATATTTTTCATGAGAAACTTTGGAGGCCAGAAGACAGTGGGCTGATATAGTCAAAGTGCTAAAAGAACCAAACAACTAACCAAGAATGCTGTCTATATCCAGCAAAACTATTTGTCAAAATTAAGGGGAGAAATTAAGTCGTTGCCAGATAAACAAAACCTGAGGGAGTTTGTTACCATCAGACTTGCCTTCCTAGAGATGCTAAGTGAGGCCTGTAGGTTGAAATGAAAAGACAATAGACAGGAACTCAAAGTTGCATGAAGAAATAAAAAGCCCAACAAAGATAAATACAGAGGCAATTATAAAGTCTAGTATTCTTGTACCAAAGGTTTATATCTTTGTTTTTTTATTTTCTGCATGATTTAAGAGACTAAGATGTTTAAAAAAAACATTCATTTGTCTAAATGCTAGTATTATTGCAACTTCGGTTTATAACTTCACATTTTGTTTTTTACATAATTGAAGAGACTGACACTTTTGAAAAATTATCAGTGTATGTTTTTGGACATGCAATATATAAGATATCATTTCAATAACTGAAAGGGGTAGGGGCAGAGAAGTAAAGAAGCAGTTTTTGTACATTATTGACAGTAAGCTGTTATAAATCCAAATTAGCATGTTACAACTCTAGGGTATTAAATGTAATCCCCTTGGTAACCACAAATAAAACAAAACCCAATTCAAAAATGGGCAAAGACCTGAATAAACACTTCTTTAAGGAAGATACACACATGGACAACCAGCACTTGAAAAGATGCTCAGCATCACTAATTGTTAGAGAAATGCAAATCAAAACTACAATGAGATACTACCTCGACTCAGGAAGATGGCTATTATCAAAAAAACCCCAGAAATTAACAAGTGTTGGCCAGGGTTTGGACAAATTGGAACCCTTGTGCACTATTGGTGGGAACATAAAATGAAACAGCTGCTGTGGAAAACAATATGGCAATTCCTCAAAAAATTAAAAATATAATTTCTGTTTAATCCTTTAAAGCCCATTTTTGGGTATATACCCCAACATTTGAAGGCACGGTCTTGGAGAGAAATTTATTCACCCGTATTCTTATCAGTATTATTCACAATAGCTAAAATGTGGAAGCAAACTGAGCGCCCATTGACAGAAAAATGGGTAAGCAAAATATGGCGTATACATACAATGGAATATTCTTCAACCTTAAATAGGAAGAAAGGAAATTCTGACGCGTGGTATCACATGGATGAACCTTGAGGACTGTTGTACTAAGTGAAATAAGCCAGTCACAGAAAGACAAATACTGTGTGATTCCACTTACACGAGACACTTAGAGTAGTCAAATCATAGAAACAGAAAATAGAATGGCGGTTTCTGGGGGCTGAGGGGAGGTGGAAATGGGGAGTTATTGTTGAATTGGTATGTAGTATCAGTTTTTCAATATGAAGAGAATTCTGGAAATGGACAGTGGTGAATGATAGCACAACAATATAAATGCATGTCACTGAGTTGTTGTTGTTTTAAAGATTTTATTTATTTATTTGACAGAGAGAGAAATCACAAGTAGGCAGAGAAGCAGGCAGATGGGGGGAAGGAAGCAGGCTCCCTGCTGAGCAGAAAGCCCGATGTGGAGACTCGATCTCAGGACCCTGAGATCATGACCTGAGCTGAAGGCAGAGGCCCAACCCACTGAGCCACCCAGGCACCCCATGTCACTGAATTGTACACTTAAAAATGGTTAAGATGGTAAATTTTATACTATGTATATTTTAGCACCGTAAAAAATCTCTGAGAGAGAACTTGAGGAATTATCCTATAAGTAATGCGTGTATATTTTAGTATTTGAGATTTATAAACTTCATTTTGACTACTTTTTATTTTTATTTTTTTAAATATTTATTTATTTATTTATTTGACAGACAGAGATCACAAGTAGGCAGAGAGGCAGGCAGAGAGAGAGAGGAGGAAGCAGGCTCCCTGCTGAGCAGAGAGCCTAATGTGGTACTCGATCCCAGCACCCTAAGATCATGACCTGAGCCGAAGGCAGGGGCTTAACCCACTGAGCCACCCAGGAGCCCTTGACTACTTTTTAAATTTCTTTCCTGATTCTATACTGTTTTACACAAAGGACTTCATCTAAGAGCTGTGTTCTAAGTAGGTGAAGTCTTTTAGCAAATTTTGTATAGGTTTCTTTGCGCTCATCTGGGTTCATGATATATAAAGGCACTGTAATGGAGTGAATACAAATTTAGGCTCTGGAGTCAGAAAAAGTCAGAAGACCTGGGTTTGAATGTGAACTCTGCAAGTAACTACATATGTGATCTGGGGAAAAAGTTACACAACCTCTCCCAGCCTAAGTTTATTCATTTCTGAAATGGAGATAATAAGTTACTTGTGGGGTCCCTTGTGAGGATTAAGGAGAAAATGCCTATGTAATGATACAAGGCCCGAGGCCCAACACCAGTGAGAGGCGAGGCGTGTTAACACTCCACTGAGAAGAAGCTCCAACAGGACGGGGGTAGGATTCTCTTGCTCATGCTGTATGGTGATGAGTGACTACTCAGCATGGTATAGCCGGCTCACGTTACAATGTGGAGGGGATCATTGCTTTATTATGAGATGATAACAATATGGGGATTTGTAGTGGATTTTCTAAATGAAAGAATGAGTTTTCAATTAAATTGAGAAAATAGGCAAGCAGAAAAAAACTCATTTCACATGAACTTATCCTGTAATCACGAACTGGGCCTGAGTGAGCATATGGCCTCTTAGAACAAGGGTAAAATAGTCTTTCGAGACTTCGTTATATGCATTGGTTTCCCAAAAAGACCTAAAGATCAGATATTCAAAAGGGATACTTTAAAAATAACATTAATATTTAAATTGGAAAGCCTTTTTCTCACTTTTTATTTGCCTTTTGGATGAAGCCTTTACCTGTGTGCAGACACATGTATTCGTGTGTGTGTGTGTGTGTGTGTGTGTGTGTGTGTGTGTATTCTTAGTTTGCCTACTTATATTTTTTTTCCATAGGAAAAAAAAAAGAAAATGCAATTGCCAGATAACCTTAGTGAATGTACCCCTTCATTTTTAATCAGGGAATGGGTGTTTTGGGGGGTCCATGTCACCCTCCCTTTTACCTCTACTCTCTTCTTTACTCAGGCTTCTAGAGAATGTGAGGGCATAACTGATGGTAAAGTGTCTTTCTCTCAGAAGGCATGCTGAAAACAAAAGCACATGTCAATAAGCTGTGCAAATGTATACTGAGATTGAAAACATATGTCCAAAGACTTGTATGTGAGTATTCATAGCAGCATTGTTCGTAACAGCCAAAATGTTGACACAACCCAAATGTCAATCCCTTGATGAAGAGACAGAATGTGGTGTATCCATACAATAGAATCTGTGTGTGTGTGTGTGTGTGTGTGTGTGTATTTAGTTTATTCAACTCTGTTGTATTCACTGAGTTGTGTACTTTAAAAGGGTCCATTTTATAGTATGTAGATTGTATCTCAATAGAGCTCTTTATTTTTTAATTTTTTTAATGCTATACATTCTTATCTTATTTTATTTATTTATTGTTTTAAGTAGGCTCCACACCCAGTGTGGAGCTTGAACTTACAACCCTGAGATCAAGATCAGAGCTGAAGTCAAGAGTTGGATGCTTAACCAACTAAGCCACCCAGGCTCGCCCTTTTTAAAGTTGTTTAAATAAAAAGGAAAGAAAGGCATAACTCGATTGTCACAGACGTGTTGTGACACCTATGTATAACTTCACTATAGCAGAATTATAGCATTTTTCATAAATAACCTTAAGGTTATTTACATAAAGCCAATTTATTCTGGGAAAAAAAAAGTCAGAATTTTCCAGGAAAAGCAGGCAACATTAATAGTATATTTGCTCCAACCCACTTGGAGGATTATGGAAATATTCACATTCATCAGCTGAAGCTTTTGAGGCAATGTTTGTTTTCTGAACGTTTCCTGCTTCCTGGAGAGGTGAAAGAATTCTTCTTAAGAGTAATGCCAAAACAGCCTTATGCATTTGACGTGAAGAATTAAAGAGAATGACTAATGAAGTTCTAGGTGAAGCCTTTGCCTTCTACTTCTACTTTTGTTCTCTACTAGTATGTGTGAGTCTTGTTTTCCTATACCCCGTTTATTTATGCAATGAATTTCTTCCAGAAATGGAAAACCCAGCAAGCAATGATAAAGTCCCCTCCAAAAACAAAGTGGAGTTTTTGATTGCTTTTCTATTTGATCTTCTTTAAGGATTAAAATGAACAATGTCATCAGTATGCTAAAGTAAGGAAGTACATTCAAGTAAAATTACAGGCTTTAAATTACGCTATGTTTTTAATCTGATAGGTAAGATAACTGATATTTTGGGGCTAGGGATCGTTCCTTAATTATTAACAAAAAAATTAACAGAAAAAAAGTACATCATGTGATTAGATACAGAGCTTATTTGGATCATGCATTTAATTACGCTTTTCGAAAAAAATAAGTTCTAATCTATAAAACAGATTAGAAATAAAAGCACAAATGCTCTTAGCCTACCAACCAGTTTTATTGTTAGTTATTATCAGAAATTATCTATAATATTCAGTGAGTCAATCCACGGCTGGCTCCTTTAAGAACATAGTCTTCAAAATAAAGCCAAAATAAATTAAATGAGAAATAGAGACCCAATGAGTCATTCGCAACCTCCTTAAAATCAAATGAGATGTTTCTTCTCTGGACCCAAACAGCTTTCTTTTCAGCTGATGTCACTCAAGAATTCCACACCCAGCAGTGCCTGAGGGCTGTAGTGGAAGTGCAGTGATACCCTGGTTTCCAGGACAGCTTCCTGTACTAGAGACGTCTGAACCCAGGACTGCCCCCCTAATGAGTCTTTATGACATGTTTTTAAACTTCTGAAGTTACTTCTCATGGCCCTACTCTTGATATGACCCATCCAATGACCAGACCCCCATGACATCCCGTCAGGAACTAGGGACCACTGCACTCACTTCTGATACCCTGGGACTCATGGCATAACCCTTAATTTTTCTCCAGGGCCTCTCCTATCTCTTGCATTTGCCCAAGATTATCTTCCACTTTGTTTCTCAACACATCTATGCTTGTTAGTCTCCATTGGCTCCACCCTCAACTTCAATCCATTATCTGTTTTTTTCCACCCCGAACCGTGCTTCTCTAGAGGTTGACCTTCACTGAAGCAGCACGTGGGCTTTTGGCTTTTTGGAGTCTGGTTGGGCTTGGCCAATGGGAGGCACCAGAAGTCAGATTGGAGGGTGAAGGTAGAGAGACTGAGATATTTATTCTTATGGTCTTTCTCCTCAACTCTTATCCCTTGCCTCTTTGTGATCCTGGCAATAGCTTCATCCCTCTACATTCTGAACCCCCCTTCCACCTCTGCAGCTCTCACAAGACTACCTTTCCCTCCCTCTGCCTTCTCAGACCAAGTGGCGATAATGGTTTCCTGCCAGTACTTGTCCCAGATGCTTCATCTTCCCTCGTTCGTTCCTTTAATCCTGCCTGCTTCTGTTTCTCATTGGGACAGTGGCTGATATCCTATCTCTTTCCCTGAGTATCTTCCTGATTTCTAACTCTGAGGCTTCTTGCTGCAACTCCTGCTAACCACTTCTGAACACACTCCTTATTCTCTAGGAATAACCACAGTGACGACGGGGAGTGGAGAAGGATGGCATACTTACAGTTCCTTTCCTTCTGTTTTATTCTCCAGATAGTATTGACAGATGACAGCTACCTGTGACACAGTACAAGGCTTTCCTCCAGAGTATTAGTCTTAGAGGGACCGAGACAGAAAGAGGCTCAGCGGGCAGTCTGGCTATGCCCCAGTGACATTTTTAGAGACAGCCTGGGACCCAAGTCACCCTGAACCATTTAGGACTTTGGCTATTATTATTTCTAAACCCCATAGCTTTTGAGTGAGGGTTTGTGTTATACAGACCAGCTAGCTTGATTTTTCCAGGAAAGGAACAATCTTCAGAAAGCTAAGATAGTTTTTAGGGTCAAGGCAGGGTCTGACAAGAAGCTTTAATTATTTCATTATATAAAATACAGATCTTTCACTGCCAAAAGTTTGTAATGAGTTGAATGTCTTCTCTTAGCTCAATAAGCTACAAACCACTAAAAAAAACCGTTTATTAGGCAAAATCAGATGTATTGACCCATTGCTGTGGGGGAGACCACACACTAGAGAAACTGCCGGGTATCTCACCCAACAAGGGGAAAGATAGAGTTAGGACTGATAGAATTCTGGAAGAGTAGAGTTTAGGTAAAAAAAAAAAAAAAAAAAAAAAAAATTTAAGATTTTATTTATTTATTTGACAGGCAGAGATCACAAGTAGGCAGAGAGGCAGGCAGAGAGAGAGAGAGGAGGAAGCAGACTCCCTGGGGAGCAGAGAGCCCAATGCGGGGCTCAACCCCAGGACCCTGAGATCATGACCCAAGCCAAAGGCAGAGGCTTTATCCACTGAGCCACCCAGGTGCCCCGAGTTTAAGTAAAATTTAAATAAATCAGTGTTTTGATAGGTTCCAAGCAAAGCCAAGCTGGGTGGAGTGGTTAACATCATATCTGGATTGCAAAGGAGACTGAGGGCCTTGTTTCCTTGGGGTGGCAGGGGGTGGGCGGGGGGAGGACCCAACAAGATAGATGTGGAATGTGTATGCTCAAATCCCTTATCTGAAGGTCTGCACCTGGGCTGTAAATCCAGATTGCTTTTCTGTGTCCAAGGAATTTACCTCCCAGGCAAGTGGGTGGCTTCATTCTTACTGACATCATTTCATACAATTTAAATCAAAGTATTTCAAATTTTGATAGTCTCTGATTTTAGACAATGGATTCTCAGTGAGTGAGAAAGCAGTAGTCACTTAAGCAGCCGTGGGGTGGGGGGTGGATGACAGTTTACAGCTGCAGGGTGTCCTTGGGGGAAATATTGTTTCCTGTTAACTCTGCAGCTGTCTTTATCTGTGCCTTTTATTCCAATCTGATGAATGGCAGGATGGATTTTTACCGTCCGAGCTATTTTTACTTTCTCATTGCCTTGATGAACTGCGTTGGACATGTAGCATAAGCAAGAAATAAACTTTTGCAAGATTAAGCTGCCGACATTCTGAAATTTTAGTTTAGTGTAGTTTAGTTTAGTTTTGTTGTACCAGAGCATAACCTAGCCTATTCTGGATGTCAGAGACATTTCTATTTTAATTACATTTCCATAAAATGAGGTATTGGCTTAGGGGCTGGTAGCAGGTGGTAGAAAACTATTACTGGAAGATGAAAGGATGTATATCCATATTCTGCAGGAGTAAAACATTTGGTACAGCTGTCATCTAAAGTAATTTGTGTGGCACATCGAATTTTTAATAATCTTTGGTTTAAGAAGAAGAGGTTGGAAAATAGGATGTTTATATCCTGTGTTGCTTGCTGATGATGAAATTTCCCATGGTATTAGAAGAAATAGATAAGCTTGGGAAAGAATTGGTCCATTTGCACGCAGGAAAGGGAATAGAGCGTTCACAAATTTGGGAATTTATAAGGTTGCAAAAGGCAACCGTTTCTGAACCTCAGACCATAAAAGGTAGCATTGAGAATTGCTTGGTTAAGGGGTGCTTGGGTGGCTCAGTCAGTTAAACATTTGCCTTTGGCTCAGGTCTTGATCTCAGGGGCCTGGGACTGAGTCCCGCCTTGGGTTGCTGGCTCAGCAGAGAGTCTGCTTGTCCCTTTGCCTCTGCCTCTCCCCCTGCTTGGACTCTCTTCTCTCTCTTTGTCTCTCTCAAATAAATGAATAAAATCTTTTTTAAAAATGACAGAGAAAAATGCTCGGTTAACAAAGTCTGATTAAAACTCAAACCTGTAGCAAGGATCAAATCAATTACAGCCATTGGACATATTGTTAAAATCTCCGTATTGGTTAGGGCGGCACTTGCTCTATCTTTTCAGTTGGACAGACTATCTCAGGGTAAATGTGGCTGTCCCACCAAAGACAGGCCCAAGGAAACTGCAACTGAGAGAAAGAGACAACAAGAGAAGGGGGCAGGGCACAATAAAGCAAAGAAATGTAGAAAATTCAAGAAGTATGATGAAAGAGACATGAAAACATACGCCTTGTTCAAAACTTGCAAGCAAGTGTTTATAGCAGTATTATTCATAAGATCCCAAATGTGGAAACGACCCCAAAGTGTATCATTTCATGGATGAATCAACTGTAGTATATTCACACAAAGACTATTATCCATCAATGAGAAGAAACCAAGTACAGATATACGTTACAACATGGATGAACCTTGAAAGTGTTATGCTAAGGGGAAGAAGCCAGTCACGGTAACCAATGGTCCACTTCTCTGTTACCCTCACCAGTGTGAGTTCTTTAAGGACACTGTGTATCTTTACACTGTGTATTCCCAGCTCCTACAAACAGTAACTAATCAATAAAGGGTGATGACAGCAACTGTAACTTACCGAAGGTTTACCGTATCTCTGTGCTAGGGTAAAGTCATTACCCACCGTATTTCATTCAATCCTGACAAGTCATGTGTAGGTCTCTTTAACACACTTATTGGGAGAATGAGTCTCCCCAAGTCTTCCAGGTGTCTGGGATCTTTGTCTCTTCAGCATGTCGGTCAATATAGTGGGAGCCCTTATCAGAAACACCTTCCCCGAGATTTCTGCATGTTTCTCAGGGCTTGGTTTTTTTTCATAGTCTCTTCTTGCTTTTATGTTTTTATTCCTCTTGAATTCCTGATCTCACTTGGATCTTTTCTACTGCCCGTGTCATCTCTCATCTTCCTACCAAACATGGACCGTGCGTCACCACACTCATTAGCATGATGTAGTTGGGGGAAGCAGATTGTTTCCCGAAGTCTTTTTTTTTAAAAGATTTATTTGTGTATTTATCTGACACAGAAAGAGAGATCACAAGTAGGCAGAGAGGCAGGCAGAGAGAGAGGGGGGAAGCAGGCTCCCCACTGAGTGGAGAGCCCGATGCTGGGCTCGATCCTAGGACCCGGAGACCATGACCTGAGCCGAAGGCAGAGACTTAACCCACTGAACCACCCAGGCGCCCCAAGTTCCCCAAAGTCTTGAGAAAAACCAAGTAGCATGTTGCACTGCGGCCCAGCATACACTCTATCGATGCCAGATATCTCTGAAAGATTACACAAGAAACTGCTAATTGTAGATGCCTAAGGAGAAGGGAAGCAGAGGGTTGGGGGCTCAGGAGTGAAAGATGGGCTTTTCATACCACAGGCTTATGCCATCTTTTCAAGAAAACAAACCCAAAAAATGCAATTTATAAAATTGTTTTTTAAATCATTACTTGTCTCTTTAAAGTCCCTTGGCCATTCTCGTCCTCAAAACACAACTCTTGACTGCTTCTTGTAGTACCTCAGCCTTCTCCTTCTTCCCTATTCCCCATACTCTCAAACCTTATTCTCTGCTTTCCCACCTCTTTTTCGGTTCTCCATTAACTGGACCCTTTTTTCAGTTTTCCAGACTAGGCCCAGAAGGAGAAAAAAGGGAGAGTTTTATCTTTCGTGACCAAAGAGGCTATCTGTGTTTCCCTTGCGTCACGCGTCTAGGATAGGAAGCTGCCCTCTGTTCTTATTGTAAGTCACACCGACTAAGATGGCTATGCTTTTTTCAAAATGAAAAAAGCAAATGTTGCTGAAGATGAGAGAAATGGGAACCCTCGGGCATTGCTCATTGGAATGTAAAATGGTGCAGCCCCTGTGCAAAACAGTTTGGCAGCTTCTCAAAAAGTTAAACATAGCATTATCATATAACCCAGCAAAAGAACTGAAAGCAGGAACTTGAACAAATATTTTTATGTCCATGTTCATAGCACAATAGCCAAAAATGTGGAAACAACCAGTGTTCATCAGCAAATGAATGAAAAAGCCCAATGTGGTAAATACATACAATAGAATATTATTTAACCATAAAAAGGAATGAAATATTGTTCTATGCTGTAACATAGATGGACCTAGAAACATTAGGCTTAGCAAAATGAACCAGGCACAGAGGGACAAATATTATATGCTCCTGTTATATGCGGTACTTAGAATTCACAGACTTATAGAAACAGAAAGTGGAAGAATACAGATTACTGGGGGCTGAGGGGAGGGGCTAGGGAGAGTTGTTTATTGGGTATGGAGTTTTTCTTGGGGATAATGGAGAAGTTTTTGGGTATGGACAGGAGTGATGGTCATGTGTTCAGTGCCACTGAATTGCATGCTTATGAATAGTTAAAATGGTAAATATTAGATTACATGGATTTTACCATAATAACCTCCCTTCTCATTACCATTCTTTCTCTACCTGCTATGTACTGTTTCCCCCATCACAGAGATGCAAACTCAGGCTGAAGAAAATAGCATTCTCAAGGTCACACATCTAGGAAGCACGGGTTTGGGATTCAGATCCATGTATGCATTCAAGCCTTCTCTTAATTGTATACTGCACTAAACCATTCTGTTATTTACTGTCCCACTTTATCATAACAATATTAAATTGCAATTAACTGTTAGTCTGTTCCTCTGGTTTGATTGTGAACTTCTTTTTTTTTTTTTTTAAGATTTTATTTATTTATTTGACAGAGATCACGAATAGGCAGAGAGGCAGGCAGAGAGAGAGAGAGAGGAAGCAGGCTCCCTGCTGAGCCGAGAGCCTGACTCGGGGCTTGATCTCAAAACCCTGAGATCACGACCTGAGCTGAAGGCAGAAGCTTAACCCACTGAGCCACCCAGGCACCCTAATTGTAAACTTCTTAAAGGAAGGAAAAAGTTTCTCCGTCTTTGAATGCTTAATGATTATCTCGGGGCCTGACACATGGAGTCTTCTGGAAGCTGAAGGCATTGCCAACAGTTAGACCCAGCTAGGTCTTGGTCTGACATGGGCCTGTAATGGATTCCAACTCCGCAACTATTAATGTAGCACTTATTCTGAGTACTGTTAGATGCTGGGGTGTAGGGACAAGGAGCACAGTCTCCCACTTCAGGGAACTTCAGTCTAGTGGGCCAGGTGTAGACAGTGAGACAGTTTCAGAGAACCATTAGACACTTGCTCAGAGAGTGCCCACGGTACCACGGAGGAGATGGTGCTTGATCTGAGTCTTGATGAAAAGAGGAAACGAGCAGGAAACGGGCAGAAGACAAAGCCTATATGAAGGCGTGGAGTGTATAAGGGTGGGTGGGTTCTGGGAATGATTCTTTGTGGTTGGGATATGGAGGGAGGGGCAGGCGCTATGCTCTGATACAAAGCTGGGGAGGTGGGAGAAGTCCCGAGTCGTGAAGGGCCACAAAGATTTGGGGCTTCATGCTGATGGATTATTTTCAAAAGACAAATGATATGATCACATCTGTGCTGTGGAAAAAGTCTGAGTGCAGTGTGGGGAATGGGTTGGAGAGAGGCAATGCTGGAGTCCCAGGGCAGATTCCAGAAATGCCAATGGCTTGAAGCCATCTGAGAAGGGTTGCAAGCCAGGGGTTATAGGAAGGGCCCTGTCACTCAAGGGATGTAGCACAGATGCCAGAAACAGGGACTGACAGCCAAGCCTGGAAGTGTAAGGAAGCTGCCGTCAGAGAAGGCAGAAGTCAAAGACGGAGTCCAGGAAGCAGGTTGAGTCAGGAAGCAGAAAGTGAGTGCCAGCCTGGGGCATGGGTTCCAAAACTGGGATCTCAGGGAACCGGAGGATCCTTCAACATCCCAGAGGAAACGTCAAAGCCACAATGCATGTCCCCTTTTTATGAAAGGCAGGATGAAAGGAGCCAAGCATCTGGGGCCCGAGAGCTATTCTTATGTATGTCTCTCTGCCCAGTCCCCTCTCCCTACTCTGTGCACGGTGTAATCTTTTTCTCCTCACATTAAACTACATTGAGACTTTGAACAATCATGATTTCAATGATTATTCAGCATTCCAGATGAACTTGTCACTTTGATAGAGCCCTTGGGACACAGAGACCAAAAATTGGTAGTGGGGTGGAAACTGCTATCGTCCTTGTAGCCTGGGTTGAGAGACACTGAGGAAGCCAGGCTGCTGTGGACTGTGTAGGCCTCTCATCATATCCAGCAAGCTCAAGAAAGGATAAATGGGGAAAACAAACAAACAAACAAACACCAAAACATCAATATTTATTGATTACTAATTTGTTTAAAACATGACATTTCCAGGGGCACCTAGGTGGCTCAGTGGGTTAAGCCTCTACCTTTGGCTCAAGTCATGATCTCAGGATCCTGGGATCAAGTCCCACATCAGGCTCTCTGCTCAGCAAGGAGCCTACTTTCCCCCGCCTCAGCCTCAATGACTACTTGTGATCTCTCTCTCTGTGTCAAATAAATAAATAAAATCTTTTAAAGCAAACAAACAAACAAACAAACAAAACATGAAATTTCCATTTGCCAGAGCAGAACATTGAGGAAAAAGTTGGCAATTTCATGTGGTTCGGACTGTGTAAAAGTCCCCTTGTGGGCCTCTGAGGTACATAACTGACTTAATCAGTCACATTCACCATTGGTCCAAGGAGGCCCCTTTTGGTTTGTCAGTTTTCCCACGCTCCCCCGAAACACCAGAGAACTAGAGCCCTGATGAGCTTCCATGAAACCTGCGTGTTTTCCCCTCCCTCCCTTTTCAAAACCCTCCCGCAGCAACTGCTGTCTTGAATGTTGTGTATGTCCTTCCTTTGCTTCTTTCTCTCATTGTATCCAGCATAGAAGTATGAAATCGGGATACTCCAGTTGTCGTTGTTTTGAAGTTTATGAAAAGCACATAAGGCTCTAAGTATGTGATATTCTGAGACTTGCTTTTTTCTTCAAGGTATTACTAAAATGAACTGTAGTTCACCAATTCTCAGTGTTTATAGTATTCCATTGTCTGATATACAGTGAAAAACACTTTCTGGGTTACTTCACTCCATCTCCAAAACAACCCCCAAATGGGCAGTTCTTATTCATCCTTACTTTGAGAGTAAGTTAATTAATGGTAAGACATCAAGACTGAGGCTTGAGTCTCAACTCCATCACTTTCTGGGCAAGTCGCTTAACCTTGAAAGGTTGAGATTGATCTACAAGCCTCAGTTTCCTCTTCAATAAAATTTGGATTAAAAAAAAAGCTCCTGCCTTAGGGTACTATAATGATTATCCTTAGTGTGACCCGGCAGGTGGTAAGCACGAAATGATGTGAGTTATGTTAGGTTTTATTACAAAGCGTACCCACTGGGGCATAGGCAGATTGAGGAACTTGCCAGCGATCAGATAGCTAGTAATGGCAAACCAGAACTCGAACCTGTCTTTGCACAACACAATGACAAGATCATGTTTTTCCCCAAGACCTTATCAGTGTATTATGAGGTGTGTGTGTGTGTGTGTGTGTGTTGTGCTTGTTTAAAATGCAATTCACTAGGCTTTCTGTCACAAGCAAGAAGAAATTTCTCTTGCTTCATTGCCTTCAATACAGGCAGTAAGTACTAAACATTTCTTTTTGGAACAGTTTATGAGAGAAGAATGTTTTCAAATTTATGAGGCTCTCATGCAGTTAGAGAAGAGATTTTCATATTCCACATATTTCCTTCTTTGGATCTTTCTATTTAGGGATCAGTTTAAAAATACAATCCCTCTATCTGGAGCAAAAGGGTTGTGAACTCTGAGTTCCACATCTCTTGAGACTTTCAGTCACTTTCAAGGAGAAATACAAAGAAAATGAAAGGAAATAAAAAAGAAATATAGCTTATTTTTGGCTTGGAAAACAGCATGATTCTGTGTTAGGCTGCAGTCCGTTGGAGACACTGGAAGAAAATCTGTCATTTACCAAAACTTCAGGGGTGCTTTTCCTCTCAAGAAAATAAACAGTTGCTTACTGGAATTGCATCCTTAAAATAGACATCTTCAATATACTTGGTTTCTTTTACTGCCTGTTGACCAGATGCCTCACTTTTAAAAATTGTATCAATGTGGGATTTTGCCACATTTCCAGGAAGAATGTGTATAACTTTGGAAGTTTAAAGCTATACACCGAGGACCTGGGAATAATTCCAGAAACCCCTGAGAAACAACAGATGATTCACGGGATTCATTTGTGATCACTTGTCCTTTTAAAGCTAAAGACCACCGGAACTAGATCTAACCAGAGTTGAATTTTTCTTCAAGATTTCCTCCCCTCCATCTTTGAAAAGACGATGGCTTCTTTCAGCAAACTGAAGTCACTTGTTGGCAATGGTATCATCTTTGACTGGGGGCAGGAAACAGATTATTCAATATCTATACCGATTCTCTACTTAGATTGCTTTACCTACTTTACCTTAGGAATAGATGCCTGGAAGGACCTGAATATTTCCTCGGCCACATATTCATAGTCATGGAGACTTGACCTCTTTGTGACTCTAGTGTCAATCTGAAGGTTGTTGGGTTGTACTGAGGTCAAGATGATTGGGTTACAGGGGTGTCTGGGTAGCTCATTCCTTAAGCACCTGCCTTCTGCTGAGGTCATGATCTCAGAGTCCTGGGATCAAGCCCCGTATCGGGCTCCTTGCTCAGTGGGCAGCCTGCTTCTCCTTCTCCCACTCCTCCTGCTTCTGTTCCCTCTCTTGCTGTGGCTCTCTCTGTCAAATAAGTAAATAAAATACTTTTTAAAAAAAAAAAAGATGATTGGGTTACAGACAGGATGCTAGGACACCACCACCTTATCAATAAGGAGAAAAAGAGACTGTTTGAAAAAGGTGACTCAGCAGCTGATCTTCAGGCTGGCAGGATTCTTGGCATCTTGGGGTCTCAATCTCCTGAAAGAATTGAGAGCCATGTTTTCATGCCATGTTCCATAGGTCTCTAGATTATGGTAGGACCTCACGGGCCATTGTGGAGAGATGAATCAAGTGGAAGGAGGTTGGAAGCTGGATCTCTTAGTCTGTAGACCTCACCCCTCCCCATTTCAGCCAGCATAGATTTGCTTTTATTCTCATTTATAGAATGGACTCTACATCAGATATTTTTAATATAATCAGATGAGAAAGTTGAACTTGCCATAACTCCTTTCAGGGAAATTAAGTAGTCAAGAAGAATACTAAGGTAAGTCCAGTAAATTTGTGTTCAGTAAAATGCTATCTCAGGAAAGTGAGTCCTGATGACTTAAGAACTTCTGTTTATCTGGGAAAGATAGACCGGTTTGAACACAGAGTAGAATTACCCATGGGAATGGAAAACAGGCTGTGTATGTTGTGGGAGGAAGGGCAGATAGAATCTCTAGTTCACAGGCATAGCCAGAGGGACTTGGTAGAAGAAATATGTCAAATCAGGTTTTACAAAGTGGTGCACAGTGGGATGCGTAAGGTAAAAAAAAAAAAATTTTCTTTTCTTTGGTACCTAACCCTCTCAACACCCCATGCCCCAAACAATATTTTGTAAAACTTGTTCAGTAAGGCTTCGAGGCTTTCATGGTGGATAGATTCTTCCTGGAGAAGGCAAGAGATACCAATGTTTGCAAACTGATGGTGTAGAGAAAATACAGATACCATGCACATGTTTCGTTTGGTGATTTCATCAGAAGGGCTCCCAAGACTCAAAAGCAGATGATACTCACTTGCTCAGATTTATTACAGCAAGGGATACAGAGCAAAAGGGAGAGGGAAAAGACGCAGCAGAGGAATCCGGCGAGGTCCGGCACAGGGTTCCAAGAACTTCCTTGACCGAGGCCACACAGGAATTAGTGCTCTTTCTCTAACAGTGAACTATAGGGATGCGTGGGGAATGTCTCTGCCCGGGGAAACCAAAATGAGTTCCAAGTCCAAGGCTTTGGTGGGGGACTGGTTACGAAGGCACATTCTGCTTGGCAACCGGTCTTGGCAACCAAAACTCAGGACCCCAACAACGAAACCAGGTGCACATCATTAATCTTGGCATCTGTGTGGAACAACCTGAAAAGCCAGTATAGCATGGGCCGTTGCTTCGAGTGTATGCAAGAAAACCATCAATCACTAACGTAAGAACAACCTTCTGAGGCCCACATTCCCAGGAATTGGCCAAGGAACATTCATGGTTACCTTGAGGACATAAGGAGTAAGCAACCAGAATAACTAGACCCGGGGCGTGAATGTTCCCCCTTAGGGTACCTGGAGCACAACCAGGTCTGGCCAGCATTTCAAATGGATTTTACCGCCGCTGCTGCAGCAGCACCGCTTATATGGAGTAGAGGTTAAGGATGGCTTCTGCCACCTGGAGGCAGATCCCAGGCTAGGCAAGGAAGCCTTGCTGTCGGACAGAGGCTTCCGGTTGAATCTGAATAAACTCTCTTTTAAGTCAGAGTGTTGAATTTCATGGTACTCGCTGTATTTATTTTACAAGCATTTAGTAAATTTTTTCTTAAAAGTTTAATTCTCACCCCAGCTATGCTATAAGAAATACAGGGGATATTTATTTACTCAACAATTATTTGGAGTACTTAATGTGCTGTTTGCTGGACTGTTGTGAATGTTGGAGATGAATTAATAAAATGACAGTTGTCTGCTCTTATGAAGCTTACAACTCACGTGGGGAAAATCAGAAATGTAATTGAAGGAAGATCTAATCCACTGACTTGGGGCAAAGTTATAAAAGAAGACAGATGTTCTACCTACAAGTCTAGAAAAAGGAAATCCAGAGGAAATGAGTTTATTGGTATCACGAGGCTGTTTTATCAGACAGCTTTCTGCATGTCTTTCTAACTAGGGTTAGGGTTACCAACCCTCCCGGTTTGCATGGATTAAGGGGTTCCCCAGGTTGCAGTACTCCCAGTAGCTAAAGCTACGACCGTTGGTGACCCTATTTCCGGCTCATGACCATGTCACTCCTCCTCTGAGAACTCTTCTCCCCACCACGGGGCTGGGTCTTGGCAGCTATGAATTTTTGTGCTGTGTCATCCTGCCCACTGGGCTGTATTGGAGATCAGGACCCATTATTAGCCAATGCGTGTCTTGAGAAGTTGGCTGAAGAAATTGCTCATTATCTAACTGCCGAGCTCTATAGTAGGTTTCTGTCCGTAATTCTGGCTTGTAGGTTTCTGTCCTTAAGGTCTCTTGGACAAATCCAGCATTTGACCCTTGGGAAGGCTGTTTATCTTCTAATTCTCTGAGGAACCTGATCTCCTGCTAAGTTCTCTTTTCCCCTGCACCATTTTTGCTTAAGCTAATTTAAATAGATTTTCTTTACTCTCACCAGAAGCTTATCTAAGCCAATTGTCCAGGAAAAGAGTATTCTCCAAGTCAGGACAGACTACTCTAGTTCTTCAGTTAGAACATTCCTAGAATATTCCTCAGGTTTACTGGAAATATCTTTTGGTATTTCCCTGGTTAGAGAACTGCATTTTCACCCCTTGATATAGATATATTTGAAATAAATATATTTATTTCAGATTAATCGGCATTCTGCTTCATTTTGATATCATTTCTTTAGAGTGGCTAATTCAAAGTGTATGGATTCTGTTACAACTGGAGTCTGACACAGAACCCCACCCTCTTTTCCTTGGGCATGTTAATTGTATGCAGTAGGCATTCAATTAAAACTTCTCAGAGGAGCAACAACCCGCTAAGCCTTTTCTTCTTCAGTTCAGGTGTGTCACAAATTCTGCTCTATTTTCTAACCACAAATAACTGTCTTGACCATTGCTACCGGATTATTCTCTTGCAGAAAATTTCACTTGCCTTTGCAACCACTCCCAATCATACCTGCTACTCTGAGGTATCTTCCTTTTTGTTTCAGCCCTAGATCTCTCACTGCATATGCCCTTAAGCTTCCAAGGCTCAGTAGGCCATTCCCGACCACTACCCTGTGTGTCTTAGCAAGCCCCCTCATAGCTAGCTTTATCTAGTACCCAGTCAGATAAACCTCAGCTTGCCTACGATGGCTCTGCAACAAGGCTTCCTCTTCTTCTCTGGACTGGAGCACCTCAGCTGAATTCCCCAGACTTCTAGACCTTTCTCAGTGCCCTTTACTTTCACCTGTGCCTCTGCATCACCTGGGTAGGACTTCGGTGAGGGGGAAATAAAACTCTGGGCTGCCTTCCAGACCAGTGGAATTAAGACTACCACAGGCACATGTTCCAGAAAGCTCCATTTTTAAATAGCTCCCGGATGATTCTGATGCACTACTGGCACACCTACGGTAGGCCCAACCCTAGGTCCTTGAGGTGCCCTTTACCGTTTTCTTTGTATTCCTTCTCACATGTTGCAAACTTTAGGAAAACTTTTTTCTCACCATGCCCTTCATTAGAATTTCCCTCATAGGGGGCCTAATAAGCTCTGATGTGTCACCAGACACATTATCCCCCGACCTCAAAGAAAACACTGCTACTCAGGATTAAGCATGGATTTATTTTAGTTCAGTTAAAACATACATTGTTTCATTGAAACGGTGTAGCACTCTTTGCCAACAAGTCCTATTGGAACCGCTGGCCTCTAACAGTACGGTGGGGGTATTTACACTATATACAGAAAGCTAACACACCCAGGTTTCTCTTTCATTACATTAGATCACATTTGATTTCATTACACTAGATCACATTTTGAAACTACTGCATTTTGAAAATTAGACCTTATTTAAATTTTAAATAAGAGATCTGAATTTGCACCAAGTTTTCATGAAAAAATGTGATGTTCATCCAGTCTGTTTATTGCAAATACAATTTAAACAATATTTTAAATTCTTAGTGTTTACATAATTTGTCAATTTGTTTATATTGAAATCTCTGTACAGGTACTTTTTGGGACAATTCTTATAGATACATGTGAGTTCATCAAAATGCAGTTAAGAAACTTACAGGAATATATACACTTGAACCCAAGACCCAAACCTGACATTATATACATTATATATTACAAATACATATGGACAGACAATGTATGTACAGATTATCATAAATATTGAAAAATAGGTTAGCTTTAATGGATTAATGCTGTTCTATAAATAACATTACAGTCATAACTGAAACATCCACGGAAGACAGTAATGCAAAATGAGGTGACAAGACAGTGGTTTTAATACTGAAGACTGCTCATTAATGGGAATTCACTGTTTTAGGAACCTCAAGGCAGACAAGATAGCTCCAAGAAAACCATGCAATGGAATTTACCCTAGGCAGTTTGTTTTGAAACTCCAACAGCCAAAAGAGGATTGAACGAGCCTCCCCACGTCAATTTGCTGTGAGAAGAAAATTCCTTTTTTCTGTTCCTTCCTGGTTGCCACGGTAGTTTCTCCCACATGAAAAGGATGTAAACTGTAGAAAACAATTCTACTTGGTACTTCCTGGCAGGTCTCAGATACAAAATCAGCAATTCTTCCAGGAACTCAAGCAGAAGTACCAATTCTTGGTCTGAACTAGAGGTGAGGTTCTGGATCTGAAGGGAGTGAGTGCTAAAACCCAATTAAATGAAAGCAGCGCCATAGAATCCATCTTCTCACTGCCTTTCTGGATGGTCCCCAATCATGTTATTTTTGTAGGAACACAAATGGACCATTGGTTTCACCCAATGTAGCACTACAAGACGTCTTCCAGTTCCACAAGGGTCTTCACAGACATATCCTGTCTGTAATTTAGTCACATATAATACAAGAATGTGTAACAAAAACCATGTCTGCCATGTTTCTGGCCCCTACCTACAACTAAAAATGCTGAGTTTAAGAGGAAACCTTAGAGCCAGAGGCCAATTGATGATTCCATTATTTGCTTCCCTCAACCACTAATGGAATTATGTGTATTAGATATTAGACATGATGCCTGATGAGCAAAGTACCACATTATTTAATATATTCACCATACACCATAACGTACAATAAATGTGCTCTTAAAGCCACGTGATTTTTTCACTTCTAACTGGCAATGAAATGGAAAGATGAACATGCAGTTGGACCAACTACTTACACTCAGGATGCACTGTTTTCCCTAGCTAACCATCTGTTGGATGTAAACAAATAATTCTGTGTTGTACAAGAATGAGATGACAATCCAGTGCAAAGGAGTTTTAAAACTTACTGCATGAGATAACCCAGTGGCCTGTCTGAAAAGAACTTATACCAAATACCGGTGTAACCTGTGAATTAGACCTCTACTGTAGACAAAACAAGAACACAACTAAGCCATACATTATCAAGTAATTCCCACTTCCAGCAGTAGATGAACATTGCAAAAAGTTGTACTCTCTGGATAGAATAGTTTTGGCCTATAGCCATCAAATGCCCATTTCCCACTGCTGGAAGCAATGTCAAAAAAAGGGCTGGCCCAAAACAAAAACAAAAACAAAAAACCCCCCCAGAGCTGTCAATACAGCTCTGGAGACAGATGCAACTGAATAAACCCTGTTTTACCCAATTGCACTATTTGGTACCTCAAAATTAGTTATTTTACTTCCCACTGCTTTGTATCTTCCATTCTAATAGATTGAAGCCATAAGTGTATTTCAGTCTGAATGAAATAAATTAATTGGGGCCAGAGAAGAAAAGTGATGAACGAGTTCATCTGATTTGGTATAGCAATATAATCCATCAGTTATTCTTTAATGGTGAAGTCTGAATGGAAAAAACTACGCTCCTATTCATGGTACAATTTGTCATTACATCATTTTCTCTAAAAATTTTTTTGGGTTAAAAAAAGTATTTGGCTTATTATGCCTACAATAAGGCAAATCATTTTACCATACTAATATTTGTTTTTAAACACCAATGGTTTTTTCTTATGGAATTTGTTGACAATTGTTTTTGGATAAAGTTTAAAAAGAAAGCAACTTTTTTTAAAAGTAAAATAGTGCTTCTGAGGTCTTAAAATATTTTTGGTACAAAAAAATAATAGTGTTTTTCTCAATGGTTATTTCAATACTTTGCTGTAAATTAATAAGAATTGTTTCTCACATCGAATGGTTCCATTAGGCACATTCAAGTAAAATCATAAAATATCCAAGTTAAACAATGACACAGCCAACCATGTGGCTTGATAAAGTTAAAGAGTTCGTCCATTCTCTGGAATGGAATAAAATTGTCACTTCCATTAACCCGAGACTCGTGGTTTGGTTGTTCATATCCATTTCTATCATACAGAATAGTTTCTTTAAAAAGAAAAAAAAAAAGTTCACTTATTCTGCACTCAGAAGAACCAGCGAGGAATCTGCACTTCAAAAGGAAGTGAAACTGAAAACATTAGGTGAAATTTCATAGTAAGTTGAGAGTTGACTCAACACTGGCATCAAGTGGACTAGCGGGGTTTCAGCGGCACCAGTTAATGGCCACCTCCGTGGGCATCGTGTACCCAATCCAGAACAATCAAGGCCATGCTTCCGGTCATCACGACTATGCCACTTAACAGGAAGAACACAGCCTGCAACAAGCATAAAGAGAAACTCATCAGCCAGCAGAAGACATACCCGTGAACATTCCTTCCTACTTTTAAAAATGGGCTTGAAATCACTGAAATGATGTATTTACAGGGCTACACTTTTACCTTGCTCAGATAACTGTCTTAAGTTATCAAGAGCTTACCTACAGTACAAAATAACTCGGTTTTTGAAATCTTCCCCAAATTTGCTTTCTCATTCCTTTGTTTCAGACAGAAATGTAAATACTTTTCTTTACGGAATGAACTACTTCACGTCGTAAGCAGAACGGGACTAGTTTTTTGTTTGCTTCTCACATTTCTTAAAACTTCAAAAATTTTAAGTCACAATATCAAACCGAAGTCATCCTAAAACACAGCCTGGTGAAAGCCAGAGTTTTTCTAAGAGACATGAGTAAGTTTACTCCTCATTCTACCCCCTTCAGTTACTGCCACTATGTATTCTGAATAAAACAAGAATACAGCTGAATTATATAGAATTATAAACAATTCTAGTGTTTTAATCAGACTAGAACTGTAGCAGGGTGAGGACTGAAAGGCAGTCTTTTTGCTAAATAACCTCCCCCCCCCCCGGACCTTCTGTAGTTAACATGATCATGTTCTTTGTAAAATCAGCTGTATTACACTTTAAAGTTCATTTTATTATTTTAAAGTATAGGTATAGCCCTCCTCCCCCTGGCTCCTTGCTTTGAAGACAGTTTGAAGGCCCATGTAAGTGTCGAAGTGGGCAGCGAGACAAATACCAGCTCCACTAATGCGGGACGCTGACTGAGCACCTCCACACTGCACATACACTCTTTATCTGTGCTCCTACCTCTGAAATATCTCAACTGCTTTCTTGTAATTAACTTAGGCCTATATTCGAAGGCAAACTGTCTTCCACCTTTCCTGCCCCAACCTTCCATCTGTGAAGATCACCATTAAAGAAATATACACTAGAAACTTAGAAGTAGAACCAAGGGACTAAAATCAGGTAATTCTAGTTTTAGAAGATCACGACTGTTTCTGTAAGTCTGAACAGCTCACTCACCCCAATCTTTTGTACAGATTTCATAGGTTCTTTCTTCACTAACTTGATATAAAAGGCAGATGGCAGAATAAAGATCAACATAGCAGCTGCAGATGCCCCTGAAAAAGAACACAGACCACTTCTTGAGAATTCAGTGAATCACTGGTCATTCCTTTTTTAAACTTTAAAATCGCTGATGTGATAAAGGACTCTGACACTTTCTAAAACTTACCGATGAAACCAAAGATATCTCTAATTGTTGGGACAAAGATGACAAGCAAATTGGTAAATGCCAGGATAGACACGGTTATGATACTATGACGCCACCAACTGAAATCTTTTGCTGCACACAGCAGGTGAGTTACAGAACTCCGGATCTGCAAAAGCAAACAAAGAGAGAGATGAAAATTCCAGCTTTAAATTAATGGGGGAAAAAAAATCCCCAAATAACAGGGGCTGTATCTTTAAAAAAAACTTAAAAACCCCAACTTTCTAAATACTTAAATTGTGCCCCTTCTTCTACTGCTGTTTCCTTAACATCTGAACATTAAAAGATCACTTTAGGTCTTCAATTACGGAAAATATACTCAGAATGTTTTAAAAACCTACAAAGTATTTTAAATAATCCCTTCAAAACCACCATCAACTTGGTATTGCTCTAAAAGCGTTTCCCTTCTTACAGAAGAAGAAAATCTCACAAGTCTTTACATGTTTAAAACCTCATTCCTGGTGAGTGGAAGGAGGGCAGGTGACCACTTACTGGGAAGATGACTACTGGTACCGTCAGGGTGACAGCCACTAGCACAGCCAAACGAACAATGAGAAGAAGAATATCAGTTCCCATGACTGTAGAGTAGGTATGAAGCAATTCTGATTCAACATGTTCTATGGGGAAAGACAAAGGAAAAAAAGCTTCAAGTGAGCGGTTTCCTCTAGAGATTAGGTGGGAAATCTAACTTACAGCAAATACGCAGCAAAGTTATTAGCTACTCACAAAACGGGTATAAACTATGAGGCTAAGAAGATTAATTTGGAATTAGGATTAATGCAATTAAAATAACATTGAAGGAAAATTTTCCTAAATACCAAGTAGAGATTTAGCCACATGACCCCCATCAAAAACAACAGGAGCTACATAGCTAAATCCCATGGTCTGGCTTACAGTTTGTGTTGTAGAATGTGAAGATGACTGGAAAAGGAGATAGCATAAACCCAGATGGAAGCGTACCGTAAGAATGCCACCAAATGGCTAAGATATGACCCTGGGCTTTAGAAATTACTGATTAAAGACTATAGGAAATTCTCAGCTCTAAATTCAGTTTCTCATTCCAAGTAGGAAATACACCGAAACATGGAATTTAAGTGATAGATTATACATGTGCAAGTATCAATTTTACTTCATGAAGTGTTTCTGAAAGCTAAACATTATTTACCATAAAATGTCAGGTATCCAAAGAGGGCAGCAAGCAGGTACATAAGAAACATGGCGAAAAATGAAATCTTGGACACATTCATCATTCTTCTACGGCTGCGGCTATGTAAATTCAAAGAAAAATACAGATATATACTTGAGCAGTAGTTATAAGCAGTAATCAAATGTTCTTCTAACTTTCCCAATGAATTTACATAAAAAGAGGAAGAGCACTCACCCTTTGAGTTCTTCGTAAATGGGAAGGATAGCAGGATGACAGACAAATGAAAAGGTCAAAATTGGAACCGCATAGACAGTCTGTAAAAAACGTGAAACATTTACTTAAAATCCTCATGTAACACATTTGGGTCATCACAGGTCTGCAGTTTGTATTTTTAGAGTAATGAATTTTAGCATCAAACCCTTAAAGTTTTCCTTCTTCTAATCTCTCACTAAGTGTGATCAATATCCTAACCTCAGAAGGTGTCAATTATTAACATCATAGGATTATTTCATTTCAGTTCTCCATCCATTTTAAGATATAATCTAACATTTTCTTCTCAGTCTTTAATAATTCAGTAACCAGCTACTCATGTTTTCTAAAGAGTAGCTATACTACCCCTCCTCCTTTTGCCTTGGGAGTTATTTTTAAATTTCCAGGGGCTAGTATCCCTCTCTTCTTCCCTAAAATCTTAAGAAAAGAAAAACTACATTTAGTCACCTGTGAGTTGAAGATAAAATAACGTGGTCTGCAAGAATCATCGTCCGTCATATTAAATACCATCTCAGGTGTAAAAGCCGTCGGCTGGGTTAAGGTGCTGTTTAGGGTCTCATTAATTATCAAGCCAACTTCCACAGGGCAAGGAATCTGAAATTTCTTGCAAATCACCTGAAAACGAATTATTTTTGCATTTGTTAAACTGAATAACCTGACTGGGCTCATAAACCAATCTCTAGCTTTAAAAAAGAGATATACCTACCACAATCAGGAAGAACATCATACACAATAAGGAAAGGCCACTGGTATATCCCAAATATCCTGTAGGACACAGAAATTATTGCTTCAATATAACACATTTCAGGCAAAAAGATTTTCTCAACTTTTAGGCAGTAACTCAATTCTGTCTGAAAGTCTTTAGTAATGAATACAATATTAAATTTCTAATTCTTAGGTACTAAGGTATAGAATTACTTAACAAAGCTTGCTAATAACTAAAATAATAGAAACTTTCATTTTATGTTATTACTATTTATAAAGCACAAATATTATCAAGTGTCAAAATATCCCAGCCCATCCTGGTAGCCACTGTTAGGATTTTGAAAAGGCCCAGCCCATCTGGTAGCCACTGTTAGGATTTTGAAAAGGCCTACACATGTGTACGTGGCAGCTCCCAAAGTCCTGTTTTGGGGAGCTTTTTAGCTTTCAGTTTCTATTAAGAGATAGCCAACTAGCTAGTGATAGGCTCATTTCAGTTCTCTTTAGAGATGGGTTTACTCACCTAAATTTCTCAGCAGGGACAAAGGAAGAATGAGCACCAGCGACACCAGCAAAACCAAATAGTCACCGTTCAGATACCACAATCTGAATTAAAGAAAAGAAACACAAGGTGAAAACCAATCATGAAAATTCCCAAGATACTATACACCTCTTCTTACTGGACTCATTTCATAGAGACACTATAAAAATAAACACAAAAAACGGCAGGTCTGGAAAAAGCACTGCTTATTCACAAAAAGCCTACAGAGGCATAAACTTCTAGCTGTGTGCTAGCTCAATATTCACTCAGGTTAGAAATGGGGTATGAACAGTGTAACTTTTGTCCCACTGTTTGCTCTGGGAAGGCTGCCAGCTGATTCATAACATAAAATGCTTCTTAAAGGCTTGATACTAATGTAGGGAACAAAGCAGCATTGTTAAGTCAGTAATCTTATCTTTCAGCATTTTTAGAAGAATTGTATACCAACTCGGTTATAGCTTTGGCTTACAATTTTTAATGCGAGAAACAAGGAAATTTAAAACAAGTTTCTTTTAGACACTTATTAGCAAGTGGAATTATTAAACACTTCAACAAGGAAATCTTCTCATACTTAGGTAGAACACATAGGCAAAGACAAACAACAAAACCCAATCCCCCCAAACCAGAATTTATTCCAGATAGTCAAGAGTTATGTTGTGACACCTTGACCCACCTTGACTCCAAAAACAGTCAAAAGGTCTCTTCTGAACTTAGAGAAAATATTACCCATGTCTCCTATAAGAGTTTTAACAATGTCTTTTCCTTCCTAATTAATCAACCATACCCTCTCTTAAATCACTATTTTCAAATTCTAATTGTCCTGTGAATTCCACTACACTTACTTACTTCAGCAACAAAGACCCCACAGAAAACTAATGTTTAAAGATCAGCTTATTAAATTTCTAAAGCCAAAGAGATAACCACACTTCTCTATTTTGAGATAACCGGCTGTAAGTAAGTGGGGAAGTAAATTGCCCTTCCCCATGTTTACTCTAGATAAAAACCTGTTAGTCCACTGGGAGGAATAACTGTGCTACAAGGATAAGGTTTCTACAACGTGGCCATACATTTTCTGGTCTTATGCATTTGAACAGATTAAGTTTTAAGAATTTCAAATTTATGAAAAATCAGACAGGACTGATTTGTAATGTAATTCAAAGCTTCAACCTGACTTAGGTTAGATTTTGTGTTTCTCTGCTACAATTTCTTAGAGAACAAATACCAAAAGAAAGTTAAGAAAACCTGCTTTCACACACAGGTTAGAGAAATTATTATCCAGAATTACAGCATGAGCTTCAGTCTTTGGTCTTTCATTCTTACGACTTCAAATCAGTCTATGAGGGACTTCTTGGTCAATTTTAAGAGGAACATTTACAAAAAATAATTGCTAAGTATTTTGTATTCAACTTTGATAAAATGTATCTAATCATGTTAGACTATAATTTTTCTTATGAGTAACCTTACTTAGCACCTACCCAGTTGTATCTTCAATGTTCATTAATGCCTGGATCACCAAAGGTAACTCATATTTCACTATGAAGAGGTAGCTTGACATAGCTGGAGGAAAACAAAATTATACCATTACAAGTGCAAAATGTGGCATGTGACACCAAAAGTAACGTGTCACCACTCTGCTACACAAAGAGTAAAAAGTCTACCCAAATGACCTTTTAAAAAATTCTCACCTCCAATGTTCTGCATTGTAATTGATCCAGAGGCTGCAAGCTTTCCAACTAATCCAAATGCTTTATGTCCCAACTGTTCGTATAATAAAGACCCTAAAATAGAAGAACACAGAAGCATGAAGGAACGAACGAAGAAAATCCTAACAGGCATAACTGTTTTAGAAGTATCAAGAGTGCTACCATACCTCCTTCATTGGCAGTCTTCAGAAGGAGATGAACAGAATACAGGGAAAATATTGACACAAATGTCAGGAGGATTCTGATGAGAGAAGGAAAAGGCACAGGGTTATACATAAGCACAGCTATATGTAAAGGCAATTCTTATGCTTGTTATCAAAACATTATGTCCTAATATTTCTGTGCTAGATAGATAGATAGAAAGCCCCTAAGAACTGGTGCTCACCATCCTGGCTAGTGTCAACATTTTCCCTTAACCTGGTATTAAAAACCTGCATCGTGTCTCAGGTGTTAGCTCCAAGGTACTGGTTAAGAGCAAGGGTTTACCCGCTGCACCAAGCATGTCGGGAAACCCAGGAAAGCTGAACTTTAAGGTGGTGGAGTTATGAGACCTAGAATTTGGTTCTGGCACCAAAATATTTAACTGTATTCTTGCCACTTCTCTGCATTTTAAGGTTCCTTTTATCTGTAAAATGATGCCTGTCAGTAAAAATGTAGCACATGAGGCACTTGTGAAATCCAACTGAGACAGGTTCAGGAAAGACCCTGAGACCACTTGGACTATGTAAATAAGAAGAGGAATGGGACTAGGAAGGGAGTGAGATACCAACATTGGAAGCATCGGGCACAGCTTTAGAACAATTAGGCAAAAGTTAAAGAAGTAAGCACTGGGATGATGTACTGTATTGCACGCCATGGTGTGGAATACAGGCCCAGTATTATGATGAAATTAAACAATGCCTGTGCTAGAACAAGTAGCCCATCAGTCTGACTGGGGTTGCTCTTGGCTCCACTGGGTGGAACAACAACAAAAAAAAGACTAGGGGAAACTAGAGGTTCCCCAGTGTCACTTAGTGTTCCTTTAAAGATACAAGTTCTCTCTCATTGCAGATTTACTTTCCTCCCCTCCTGGGAAAGCTAAGGAAAATGTGGATTTTTTTTCTATTAAAAACAACAACAACAACAACAAAAAAACCTCAGGAAAACCCATTGAAAACTTTGCAAACAAGACCATTACTTTTCCTGAAGTCTGTAAAGGAAAACCAAATCCGGTACCATATAAGATCTGGCAAAGAAATTGAGGTCTGTTAGTTATAACACAGGTGGTGGCATTGAACTGCCATTCCAATGTCAAAAGCTTTACGGGGCCTAGTGAGAGGTGGAAAAATGACACCATTGGCCTTACCAAAAACAATGTTTGAAGTATGCAGACAAATTCAGTCTTCCTTTCTTACACTGAAATTACAATGAGGGATGAATGGACTTTATAACCTTTGAGAGGTCACTTTCAAGCTTAAGGCTGAGTCTGCCTAATAAGGTTAGCTAGAGTTGTTTAACCACACTGTGATAGCCACATGGCTTCTGGCCCATTTACCTCTACATCCTCTAAATGCACATTATAAAATACTGATGGGATTAAAAACTCACTTGTTTAACCATTTATTAAAAGGGTTAATCAAACACATAGACCTTATTAAAGTATAATTTCAAAGGCACAAGGGTAACATCAGAATTTTGTTTTCACTTATGAAACAGGTGCCATTTTCTCTCATGTTAACTAGAACCACACTAGCAGCATTAAAGATCGCCCAGTTTTTACAGTTAAGAGTCAGGAAGGATTTTGGAGTATTTAACAATGAGGCCATTCAAGTTCTCCAATAAAAAATTCAACACTCTCTGGTCCTTCCTATGTAAATTCCTTCACCTTAGTAGGAGGTCTCAAAAAGCTTCATGCTAATGAAGCAAGCTGCTAGCTTCCAATGCTCAAATGCCAGGCTTAACTTCGGTACAGGAAGTAGAACTTTGCAAAGGTCTTTTCTTTTCATGAGCATTCTATTCTGTTGGAGAAAATAACTTGAGTAGATGGCACCCATGTGTCACGAGGGGACAATTCCCTGCTCCCTGTAAGATGTGGTTTCTTCATCAGCACAATAAATCACACTATCTTCCACAGAAATTGCCTTAGCAGGAGCCCAAGGGTACTTAAAGTTAACAGCTATGATACAAATATCATGGAAGATGTACATTCATATCTGCATGTGTTTTTGTTGTGTACCTTCTTCTCCCTGGAAAACAGGGTTTCTACTTTTCTTATTAAATTATGAGAATCATGACCCCACACCAGTTAAGAACCACTGCACTAAAGTGTTCTACTGCTCCAAAATCCTATTCTAGGCATTTATGCTAGAGAGCACAGGAATAAATCATTTTAACGGGGCAACTAGGGAAAAGAACATTTAAAAGCAAGTACTTATTAAAATATTTATTTTTTTGCTATGGCATGTGGCAATCACACAGACCTGGAAGAAATAAATATTAGAATAAAACAGAACCAAAAAAAAAAACAAAAAACAAAAAAACAAAAAACAAAAAAAAAAAACACAACAAAACAAAACAAAACAAAAACAAACCCAACATATGGGTTTCTTTTTAGTGTCCAGAAAATTATGACTCACTTTTCTTAGAACAAGCATGTTCCAGGTTAAGCAAATACCACCACACCCTATATATTCTAAAAAGTCTGTCTGCCTTATGAAAAGGTTCTTGGGAAGACTATGTCAATTTATAAACTGAGTTGGAAGTACCATGCTTATTAGTATTTTTTTGCTAAACATTCTGCCAGAACAAAATTTCTAACAACTATGGATTTATCAATGGTTCTTTTTAGATATACAAACCCTGTTACCACTTAAACTATTCCCACTGACTTAATGACTTTTGATTTAATTACTAGTTTCCAGTGTTGTCCTATTTCTTCCTAACTGGCTTTCTGGAGATCATGCAGTTTACATATTACAACAAGGAGGCTTTTGGGTTTCTCATCTTAAATTTCACACAAATGATTTTAAAGTTAAGTATTTCAACTGTAAATTCTGTCTCTGGAGCCGAGAGTTTTATGTTTTATCATATTAACTGCCCTGCATGGCAGACTCACTACTTACACATACTTACATAAAAAGAGCAATTCCAGTATTAGCCATGGCATAAGAAAGCCCAAGGATTCCACTGCCCACAATCGCATTGCTCAGATTAAATACTGACATTCCAAAGGAAGTAGTACCTGGATGCTACATAGAGGGAAAACGATAACCAAACATATAACAATAATTAAATGGAGAAAACCAGCTTTGGGCAAGTTAGATTGAAATCTAAAAGTACAACTATTCTTTCACTCCATAAAGCCAAAGACACACAAATTATTATGTTCAACTTACAAAGTCTGTTTCATACTTCTTCTTCCCCAGATTTGATTCAAGTAAAAAGTTCTGGTTTTCAGGATCTACATCTGCATAATGGCTGTGAGAAGGGGGGGGGAAAGGAATTCTCAGTCTTTTCGAAACAGACAACGGAATGCTTTAACACAAACAGCCCTTTAGTTGTCACGCACCTTCCCGCACCTTCCCTGAAATGCGTAAGCGTTAAGTAGGAGTCGACTTTCACCAGAGATACTGTCAATGCGACAATCGATGCTCGTTTCAGAGACTATACTTGCTCCAGATGCTACGGTAAGTTACAGCAACCGAAGCAGAATTCCAGGTCAAGAACCCTTAAGCCCCGCAAGCCGATCAAAAAACAAAACAAAACAAACAAAAAACCCCACAACAACCCCAAAACACACACAACTTCTCCCACCTTTTCAGAGCAGCTTGCTTGGTGGGGTAGGAGTAGTTGAAATCGCTGTTGGAACTGTAGCTGCTGCTGTCCTCATCCGGGGAAATATTGAACCTTCCCATTTCGGTTTTCTTCATGCTGGCACCGGGAGGAAGAGAGGGTGCAGCGGTGAACACTGGGCTCCTTTTGTCCTTGGCGGTGCACCGGCCCGCGCGGCTGCCTGCGAAGAAGGTAGAGGCGGCGCGTCAGGACTGCAGCGCTCGCCCGCCCGCCCGCCAGCCCGCCGTGGTCACGTGACGCCGCCGGGAGGCGCAGCGCGGCTGATTCATCCCCGGCCAGGCGAGTGGAAAAGTACCAGCCGAGCGCGAGGGGCGGGGGCGCGCCGAGGGGCGGAAAAGTACAGACAGCGGAGCCGCGGAGAACAAAGATGGTCCCACCGCGGCGATGCGCCCGCCACGGCCCGCGCCCTCCGGACCCCAAAGCCCCTCTCCAGAGGACTTTAGTACTGCACGCTCTCAATTATCCCAAATCGGAGGGGAGGGGTGCACGGGGGCTCTGCTTCGGCTTTTCTCCAGCCTCTCTGGTCGTGCACAGGCATGCAGGGCACACATCCCACCCAGACATTGGTTAGGTGTGCGTGCAGCCCAGGCGCACGGCTCCCAGTTTCTAGCATTTGCAACAACAATGCGCGTAATCCATCTTTTCATGCCCGGAGTCCCAAGATGGGGAAATGCCTCTGCAGCAGAGAGCGAACTCAAACGGGGCAGAAAGAGCTGACATGGGTCCTCTCCCGAGAACAGGAGAAAGCCCGTTCCCCGGCGACAAGAGGCGCCGGGGGTTTGTTTACACGCGCACGCCCGTGCCCTCGAGCACACTCGTCTACAGGCATTTGGCTCGCGAGCGCTTTCGCCCGGCCGGCCCCTCCTATGCCCGGAAAAGAAACTGATGCAATATCGATCTCCGATTATCAAATCTTCCGGGGCCGTCTTCCCCAATCGTGGCCTGTGTATACGAGAAGCCCGAACCTTCCTCCGCTGCCCCCATATACCAGATCCCCCTCGATCTCATTTTTTTATTAATGCAAATCAGTCACAAGACTTGCCGCAGCGGAGCCGCGGGCCGGGGTGGTTCCCCTCCCCCTAACGGGAGGATGCAGCTCAGCTCCCGGAGGGCACGCGGCCCCCGCGCCGCGCCCCTCCCCCGCCCGAGAAAGGCGGCGACCCTCGTACCGGCCGGGACCGAAGGCGGGTCCCGCCGACCCGACACGCCAGCGCCGGAGGAAACAGACCCCGCAGCTACCTTCCCGCCGCGGCCCCTCCCGAGAGCCCCTCCCCCACTCCCGCCCGGGCCCCGCGCCCTCCGCACAGACGCCCCCGCCCGCGTTACCTCGGTGGTCTCCGCTCCTGTATCCCGGAAACGTCACGCAAACGCCTTCGGTGGTTTTTTCTCCGCTAAACAAAAATCGTAAAACAAAAATAAAAACAAAAAACCAGCAATAGGCAGGAAAAATAATTTTAATAAAAAAAGGAAATGGCAAGTCGCTGCCGCCCCAATCGTCCGGCGTCCGCCGTCTCGAGGGAAAGGCGCGAGGCTGCGGGAACGCGTGGTCCGGCTGCGGGCGGTGCTGTCGAGAAAGCTCTCCGGGACGGCGGCGCCGCGCTGCTCTGGTGCTGCCTGCCCGGCAGCGGGTTATAGCGGCCGCCCAGGAGAACGCGTCAGGGGGCGGGGCCACGGCCTCCCGGGTGCCTTCTCTTTGTGTATCAACACTACCTGGGCTCCGCCCCCGGCCCGCCCGGGCCCGCAGACTCCGCCCCCTGTCCCCCTCCCCCCTTTTCCCTCCCTCCCGCGGCCCACTCGGGCGGCCGGCCCCGCCCGCTGGCGCCCCCACCCTTCGGAAGAGCCAAACCCCGCTCTCTCCTGCCTCGGTCAGCCCCGAAAGACCCCCGTGCTTCCCTTGGCCAGTTCATTTCAACCTCGATAGGTGCCCAACACATGCGGTTGTCCTTACGGAGCCTTCTCCTCAATCCCTTCCGTCCGAGTTACCAGCAGTCTTTGCTGTCTCCTCAAGGCTTTTTGGGGACACATCCCGCCCACCCAACCCTTTCCTGCCTGTTATTTTTGTGATTTACTTGGGGTTTTTCTCTCGCAAACTTGGACTAGTGCGGCAACGTGGTCTCCATGGTCGGTTCCGTTCTCGTTCTTTCTTCTCCATCTAGACCTGCTTTCACTCTAAGAAACTACTAGCCTGATTGGGTCCGTTGGCAGCTGTATTTGGGTCTATCCTTTCTGTACGAGCGTGGAAAACCCTACTGGGGGAAATGTTGCATCTCGACCAGGAAGCCAGACCCCTTGCAAGGGGATCCCTGTTAGGCCTCTGGTTGGGGGACCGGCTCTTTTGAGGAGGCGCAGGAGTCCCCAGTTTTCCTTTTGCAGACGCATCTCACTCATTCCACCACCCCCGACCCAATCTGAGAGCTTTCTCGCCCTCCTCGCCTTCCTTCCCCTGTATTTACAAAGGCGCAGGCTCCCCTGGAATGCTGGTCTGGGAGGCTTTCTCCCGAGCCGGTCCTTCCCTTCCAATGGTGATATGGTCTTGCTGAGCCAGGCAACTAGGGGGCCCCTTTGCTGCGGAATCCTCCGTGCTGCGGAAAGGCACGAGTCCGTCCCTTCGCTGGAAACAAAGGCCCCTTAGGAGAAATGCTTGTTGAATGAATGAATAAACAAACGAGTTTGACCTCCTGCTCTCTTCCTTTTGGGGACGTGGGAGAGATTGGGCAGGGCATAGAGGAAAGGGCTGGGTGTGATCACAATTTTTGCTTTCAATGTTTTCCTGAGGAAATCTGTACAGCTGTCTGTTTCCGTGGCACGTGAGGCTGCGGGTGTCCTGGGCCTGCACCAGCGTTCATGATTGACAAGGAGGACCCGCTTTCCCCTTTGCACTCCTCTGTGCCCAACCCCTTCTGCTAGTCAGACCAGTCTCACCTCAACAATACTCTTTCTTGCTTTAGTGCCCAACTTTCCCCTGACCATCCCTCAAGTCTTAGTCACTGAACCTCGGGCCGGGCCCCTCTTTTTTGCGCGAACTGTTTTTTAAGCAGTGTGGTGCTGGGCTTTTTTAAACCTGTGCTGTCTTGTACTCAAAATTGTCCCAGGTTGTTTGCAGTCTGGTCTCCCCAGGGAGAGAGTGAACTTCCCCAAGTCAGGATTGGCATTTGACATACAATCCGGGCGGAAAACACTTACCTTTTTTCTGCATTGTCTCCTTAATAACACCAATCAACTCTTGTCGGGAGGGCATTCTTAGCGGTGGGTTGGAAGGACTCCCTGGAAGTTTCTTTATATCAGGTTTCAACTGATAAAAATCAGAAGGTCTTAAACCACCGTTTCATCCAGGTGGGTCCCCTTGCCCAGTCAGAGGGGCTACGGAAGCCCTCAGGGTGGGTGGTTTTGGTTGGCAAGGGGCACCCTCACAGCTGGATCTCTTGTCCTTTGGACTTTTGGTGGTTTGTAGGGCAACACATGCTTAAGAGAACCTGTAAAATTCAGGGTGTGTGTGTGTGTTTGTTTGTGTGTGTGTGTGTGTGTGTGTGTGTCAGTGTGTTGAAGGGAGGACTGTAATCTTGTTCTGACCTCCGTATTAGAACCTGAACAGTAACTGGTGAAAAAGATGGCAGAGGTATTGAAACATCTGTTTTTCTTTTGCCAGTTTTTCAAAGGCCAATCTGAGGCACATCTGTTAACTCAAGTGGCTTCCAACTGAGGCCTGATAAGCTCTGGGCTAAAATGCATGGGACACAGTGCCTTTACCCAATTTCTGGGAGTCAGTGCTGCTCAATGCTTGTTGGTTAGAAGTGCTAAAATTTTGCTTCATTTCCAAACTACTGTTTTTAGAGGAATGTTTTTCAAACTGCAGAATGGAACCCAGTGGTGGATAGAGACGAATTCAGTGGATTACTATGAGCTTTTTTCCTTGAGTGCCAGAGAACAAAATAGAATAAAAGATACCACTATGCTATGATATAGTTATGCTCAATACTATTCTATAAAACTTTAATTTTGATTTATACATATGCATATATTCTGAGTTGTGATGTAAAAATGTATTTCTTACTGTGGGTTGGGATCAAAGAATTTTGAAAGCTACTGAAAGCAAACCCATGCCAAGACAGAAAAATAATCACAAATATTCATTTGTCAACTTGGATTTTCAGAAATGCAGTCAATGTGGATTGTTAGAACTTTCTAGCAAAGGTAGTTTTCTTCTGTCAAATTATCGAACATTATCACCTAATAAAATACAGGGGTTTTGTTTCCTGGGGGCACAAGGAGTTGACTTTCCTAAAGGGTTATTAAACAACTTGGTCTTTAGGATGTTCTTCAAAATTCTATTTATCCAGCATTTTACTTTGCCTGAAGTAGGCTTAAATACTAAATATGCTTCTTTCTAGCCTCCCTTTCCAACCAAATAGTCTGGTTTGCTTCCTTCCTTCCTTGGTTTTTTTTTTTTTTTTTTAATTGGGGGGTGGGTACAGAGGAAGAGGGAGAGAATCTCAAGCCGACTCCCTGTAGAGCAGGCAGCCCCCGATGCAGGGCTCGATCTCACAACCCTGAGATCATAACCTTGTGATCACGACCTGGGCAGAAATCGAGAGTCAAAGGCTTAACTGACTGAGCCACCCAGGCACCCCTAAATAGTTCTGTTCTCAGGTTGGCTTTCATGGCTTTCTTCAAGCTGGCCTTACTTAGCCTCTATTTCTGTCCCTATCCTTTAGTATTCCTGTGGTAGACAGCTGCCTGCCATTACTGAATACCTAAACTTTATCTTTCCTTTGATGCTCAGCTTAAATACCACAACTTTCATTAATTTTTCTTTATTAGATGCTGCCATTTGAGACTGATCTCATTCTACTTTGAACTTAGTGCTTTGTCAGTATCCTTTTGTGGCACTTCTTTTGGTGTTGTCTGTGTAACCGATTTTATGTTAGTATCTTTTCAGGGTAGAATTTGACTAATCATACCCAGCCTAGTAGCTTGTAAAAAGAAGGTACTTTCTGAGTAGATAGATGAATTGAATAAGTTTTTTCTCTATAACACCTATGTCTACCTGAATTATACTTATTTATTTATTTGTTTGTTTATTGTTTATCTCCCTCACTAGAATGTAAGCTTTGTGAAGGCTGGAATTTAATCCTGTGAAAATTAATAAAAGGAAAACTCACCAATGTGGATTTGGGATGCTAGAATGGGAGGCTGGTAGGGGGTGCTAGTACCACTCACCATCAATTAGGAAAAGAATTGTTGATTATAGACCCAACAGAAGAATCCTCAAGTGGAAAGAATCATCAGTTACAGGCCCCAACATGAGAAGATGTACATTGCATCTTCTTTCAGATATTAACTACCCCTGTAAATCAGTGGATGAGAAACTGTCATCACTCGAACTCTTGCTTCTCTCCAATAGACTTTTTTTTTTTTTTAAGATTTTATTTATTTATTTGACAGAAAGAGAGATCATAAGTAGGCAGAGAGTAAGGCAGAGAAAGGAGGAAATAGGCTCCCTGCAGAGCAGAGAGCCCGATGCGGGGCTCGATCCCAAGACCCTGAGATCATGACCTGAGCTAAAGGCAAAGGCTTTAACCCACTGAGCCACCCAGCTGCCCTCTCCAATAGACTTTTGCTCAAAACAACCCCTCCCAACTTTCTCCTTCTTCTCCATAAAATAAGGTTCCCCTCATTTGTTTGTTGGACTTGCCTGTGGTTTTGCCCTAGCTTGCCTGACCCAGATTGTAATTGTCTGCCATTCCAAAATAAACCCACTTTTGCTAGTAAAATGACTGGCAGTTGTAATTTTACAGTTAGCTGCTTTGATCGCTGTTGGCTCCAGAACCTCGAACAGTGCCTGACAATACATTTTTGTTAAGTGAATAAACGCAGGAATAAAGAATTTTGAGCTTCTCTAGGACCAGGAGAAAACATACTATCTAGTGTAGCTAAAGAGCATCTATCTGATCCCCTACTGGCCAAAGCAGAACTCTTGATTTCCCTAGCAAAACTGTTCCTCTCTTAATTTTTACAAGTTAGAAAAGTAACACCACCGGGGCACCTGGGTGGCTCAGTCAGTTGGGTGTCTGCCTTCGGCTCAGGTCACGATCCCAGAGTCCCAGGATGGAGTCCCACATGGGGCTCCCTGCTCAGCAGGGAGTCTGCTTCTCCTTCTGCCCCTGACTCCCCTCTCATACTTTCTCTCTCACTCCCTGTCTCTCTCGAATTTAAAAAAAAAAAAAAGGAAAATAACACCACCATTCATAAGGAAGCTTACGCCCCTGACCATGATCATCTTGAGCCATTCTTTTCCTCAAATATCCAATACATCAGCAAATCTTGAGGGCTCTGCCTCCAAACAGATTCAGAATCCTGCCACTTCTGACCATCTCCACTGCTCCAGTCCTAGTCCAAGGGACTGTCACCTCTCTCCTAGATCACTGCAAAAGCCACAGTCTAACTCATCTCTGAGCTTCCATCCTCCACCTAGCTGTCAGAAAAACGTCAGAACAGAAATCAAATCCCTTGCTTAAAAGAATAAATTATTTCCCTTCCTTTGAGCCCTCCAGTGACTGTTCATGACACCCAGAATAAAATCCATATTCCTCACTCACCAAGCCAGTACCAGGTTGTGCCCTTGCCTGCCTCGGTGGTGCCCTTGCCAGCCTCCTAGGCATCATCTCCTAGTACTTTTTTTTTTCTCCACATACTAGCCAAGTTGATTTTATTTCTCTCCCTAAAACACTCCAAGTTATTCCCTTTTCAGGGCTCTGTAGGTGCTCTTTCTTCCACCTAGAAATCTCTTTACCTAGATCTTTGTATGGTGGTTTCTTATCACTTCGGTCTCAGTTTAAATGTTGCTTCCTCAAAAACAAAACAAAACATTCTGGAAAAATTCTTTGACATTCTGGAAAAATTTGTCCCTTGCGTGCATTCTCCATTTCACCACTGTCCTATGTTTTTTATTGCATTGATTTCATGGTATAAAAACATATTGTTTAATCACTTATTGGTTTGCTTATCACCTCCCCCCTTCCTGCCTCTCTGCCAGACCCCTTTGTGGAATAACTCCAAAAGGAAAAGTCCTTTGTTTTGAGAAACCACTGAATCTTCAGTGCCTACCACAGCACCTGATATATAGAAAGAGTTCTATGAATTAGTGAATTAGTTTAGTTAACACAGAACATAAATAATACACTGAATAAATGTCTGTTGCAATGGCTTGATGGTGGAAAAGGACAAGTTTTTCTTGAATCCAGTCTTCTGTACGCTTTGAGTGTGACAACTGATCCCAAGACTTGCTTTCTAATGGCTTCATTGATATGACCTTTTGCGGTGTACACAGCCTGACATTCTTGTCCGGACAGTGTTACTCAAAATTCAACTATGGACACTGGCATTAGGAAGAAACAGAGAAATTCCAACCTTCCCCAACCACAGCTGTCCCTTTATTCCAATGACTTACATATTTCTCAGCATTTGTCTCTCCCAGGTTCCTCAAAAATTCCTTTTCCTACTCTTTTTTTTCCCCTCTTACCATTTTGTGTATTTTATTCTTGACATTATGTTTAGTAGGAGCTCAACAAATGAAATGCTGTATTTTATCTTTGTAAGACCGCTCTCGGGCCCAAAGCAGTAATATTAACCGTCTGAGTACTCTGGTGACTCTAGAATGTTTTTCTGGTGCCGAAGGATACTCCATTAAGTAGCCATTGCCGTGTAATAAATCATCTCACAACTTAGTGGCTGAAACTTCAAAGTTTCAGTCTAGGAAGCAGATATTCAAAAGCAGTTCAGTTGTGTGTTTTGGCTTGGAGTCTCTTATGTGGTTGCAGTCAGCTGAGGGCTAGGTCTGTAGTTATCTGATGGCCTGCCTGGCAAGCCCGGGTTAAGCGTAGGAGAAGACTACACAAGGGTATGAATGCCAGGAGTTGAGGCTCTTTGGGGGCGATCCTGAAGGCCAGCCACCACAGAGAGGTTGTCAGCAGCAGAAAACATTTTATTGCAAGAAACACCGTGTGCCATTAAAAGTGGTTTGAATAATAAGGACTCATATACTCATATACTAGCTCATGTAATAGGAAGTCCATAGATAGGACAGTCATAGGGCTAATTCTTGGCCTTGATAATCTCCTCAAAGATTAAGAGCTCACCATCTCTTCCCTCTGACATCCTTGGCATGCTGGAGATGTTTCCTGTCAGGGTCACGTGTTGGCTGCAGTGGTTTCAGGCGTCATATGCAGACACGGCCACATCCACAAAGAAAGGAATCAATTTTATTATAAGAGATAACATTTCCTGGAAGTACTACTTTATACATCTCAGGACCTACTGGACAGAATGAGGTAACATAGTCAAACACAAAAATCCAAGATGCATATTGTGAAGCCATATGTTTGGAGGCATTACCATTCTGTCAGTACACACCTCATTTCTCAGTCAGAAAAAGAAAATCGTGGTGTCCATAGAAGCTCAACTTTAAACATAAAAGAAAAAATATTGAGGTAATTTTATAGATATTTTAGTATCAACATACTCAGTTCTGTTGGGGCTACAGAACTTTCCAGAGTAGCAGTACGCTGTTTTTCTGGTCTCTTCCCCAAGTAAAGAGGGAAGGAATGGCTTGAATAAATGACCTTTTTGTGGTATTTATCCATTGGCCTTTTCATGTGACCTGAGGATGGTCTATTTTGCTAGGTGTGATGCATAATAATGAATGTGAACGAAAACAGTGTCAGAAGGATGAAGGATTTATTGACCATAGTTTTTTCACTGGGTAAACTGACACCTGCTAATTAGCAATAAGTGGCTTGGAAAGTGAAATGTGAAAGCAAAATCACAGACGTGAATTCTCACGTACAGGCTGCCAGGTTATTCAGAATGTGCCAAGTTTTCACTAAGAATACCAAATTAAGCTGGAAGACAACATGTGTATATACTTAGTAAAAAAATGATTTATGTTTTAGCCAATAGTATAGGATGCTCCATTCTTTCGAAAATCAAAATTTTCACTCTTAAAATTTTGCAAAATAAGGTGATTTAAAATACCTTTATTTTTATGCTTGCTAGTGGTCTGTTTTCTCGTCCAAAGAGAAATGACAGTAACTGCATGATGTGTTCTACTCAAACCACTCTTAGGCCAAGCCCACGATGGGCTTACATTCCCGGTCTTCCGTCAGTTTCTGGATCTTTCTTTGCCCAGGGCTACGATACTCAAATAAGGGTTTATTAAAATTAACATACCTGTAATTCTCGTTCTTAGATGGAAAACATTTTCATATCTGAGCTCAGTTCTGGAATCCTTACTCAGGTAAAACTCCCAGTTTTAGCTGAAATCTTTGGCAGCTGATTAGACGCCAGAGTCCAGTTCCAAGTAACCTTTTTTTGGGACATCTGGCGATAATGCCACTTCTCCATCCCCATTCCTCTTCAGGGACATCCACCCAGAGGGGCAGTCCAGGACCAACCAGTTGCCGAAACTGTTAAATTTATTTGTTTTCTTGAGGTGAACCACGCGCATAACACACCCCTTTTGAGTGAAATAATGTCATTGTGTAGCCATTTGTCACCCCTGGGTGGATGAGGTCAACAAACTCCCCAAAGTTGCTGTCTCAGGAATAAATTTCATTCGTGGTTGGAAGAACGAAGTGAAGAATGTTATGGGATAGGGAAAATAACTTGTTTATTTGCCTGCTGGTTAAGTGGGGGTAAGCAAAATAAAATTGGGCCGAACATGGGCTCTGCTGGGGCGACGACGCAGTGCGTTAATTGAGTGAAAGACCAGACGCTGATCTGAACCGTGTCCTCCCTTTGTCTTTCACTCTACCCGAGGGGGGGGCGTGACAGGCGGATCTGGGGCGGCGGGACTTGAGGGGGCTTGCGGCGCCCCAGAGGCGAAGGCGGAGGCGCCAGGACGCCGCTCCTCGCTTCTCAGGATGCCAGCGGGCTACACACAAGGTCGGGGGCAAGGCCGCGCGGCGGCTCGGAGCCCCAAGGAGGGGCGCGAAGGAAGCGAGGGCTGCCAACCTGAGGGCGAGCCGCGCGGGCGGCGCCAGCCTGGAGGCTGCAGCGGGCGGGGCGTGCGCAGCGCGGCTCCCGAGGGAGAAAGGAACCTCCGCAGTGGCGGGGCAGGGCCGCGGCCGGAAGACGGGGGCAGGGGGGGGCAGTGAGGGGGGAAGGCGACGGCGGGGGGAGGCGGCGGGCGGGGCCTCCGGCGCGCAGCCCCAGTAGGTCTCCGGGAATTTTCCACTAAGGCGCGGAGCGCCAGAGCCGCCAAGGTGCAGCCCGCCTCTGCGCACCCGGGGCCCACGTGACGGTGACTCACCAGGCACCGCCTCCCCGAGCCCCGGGCGGGGAAGCGGCGGGCAGAGGAGCAAGGGAGGGTAGGGAGAGGAGGAGGAGGAGGTGGGAGAAGAGAAGGGAGGGGGTCGAGGACGGCGGGGAGGAGGAGGAAGAGGAATGGGCTGGGGGAGGCGCACAGGGGAGGAGGAAGGGAGGATGCTGGAGGTGCGGAGGCCCCGCGGCGCTGGGAGGGGGCCCCTACGACGCCCCCTCCCGGGTGGCCGGGACCTGCTGGACGGCTGCCGAGCGCCCGCCTGCCACGCGGAAACCTAGACAGCCCTCCAACGGCTGGGGCTGATCCCGGGGTGCTTGGAGGAAAGCCGCAGAGGGGAGGGGGGGCTGGACGTCCCGCGGGGTTTTCGCGAACGCGCCAGGCCGCGGAGGGATGCCCCGCTTGGGAGATTGCGCTGTGGGAAACTGTCACGCCCTGTTGGCATCTGTCGGTGCCTGTGTACGTGGCTCTTGACGTGGAGAGCCGTGGCGGTGGAAGGCGCGCACCGGAGGGAGGGACGGACAGACGGCAAGACGGAAGGAAGGGTGCGGCCTTGGCCCATCCTCTGTTCCCCGGGAGACTCACAGGCCCTGGTATTGGTCCGATTAAACCCCCGGACCCACGAGGCAACCGTTGAGGCTGCAGAGAACGTGGGATTTGTGCAGCTGGTTCCAGATGGTTCCCCCGTTAAGACTTGGAAATCGGCATTCCAAAGATTCCCACTTATCCTTCTGCTGGGTTGAGTAGACATTACACAGACACTCCTCCCATATCGCTGCTCTTGGAGGAAGCATTTATTATACAGAAGTATTTCAACTGTTTCATCTCTCGTGTCCTTTTAGGTTCTTTCTAGTAATTGTGACCTCTTCCTTTTCCTCAAGTCATTCCATCAAAGACTTGGAAGCAAATTAAAAAGAAAAAATACTAACCTGAATTACAAAGTTAAGATCTTTGTTTACCAACTGCATTGCCTGTGAAGGCATTGTGCTCTGCTCAGGGTTCCTCACATTCTCTTCTGGGGCCCTCTCATTTCTACCTGCAGGCAAAAGCGCAGACTAGAAAAAGCTGCTGAACCTGCCGGCTGCCATTTCTACACTGGTTTTAACTTTTGCACCAGAACTATGTATATTGTCTTCTCATAGCTTTCCGCAATTAGAATTACTGTAACTAAAAAAGAATAGCCAGTCTTTGCGCACTGCTTGGGATCGGTGCTGTTTTAAGTTCTTTATAAATATGTGAATATTTAATTGACATGGGGGTTGCCTAGGTCCCATTATACACCTTAGCTCAGTCCTTATAGATAAGGAAATTGAGGCATGCTTGAATAAGTTAGCTCGCTCAAGGCGACCCAGTTTGTAAGTGGAGAAACTGGAATCTGAAGCCAGACAGTCGGAGATAAAGCTCATGCTGTGGTCATTATGCTATGGAAATTTCCTATTAAACATAACTGTATTGAAATATTACATTTACATTTTGGTGGAGTCCCCCCCCCCTTTATTTAGCCTTCCTGAGGTTTATTTTGAAGAAATATCTAAATTTAGTTTGGGCAGGAAACCACAGCAATTTAAAAAAGAAACTTATGAAGAAATCATGCATTCCTAGGCAGTATTATTACTTTTTTTCATACATGGAAGACTTCAAATATTTGACCTAAGAACTTATTTTCCTCAGGAGAAGTGTTTGTCTTCAAATACCTTTAGCCCCTAGTAAGTGGTGGGACCTCCAGGAAAATAAGGATGAGGCTCCTCAACTGTCAGTGTTGGATAAATATATAATTGAAACGTACTCAAGAAGTGAACAGCCTTGAAATGGTCAATGGCATAATGTAAAGTGAAAAGGAAATTTTGGAAAGAAACATAAATACTGGATACATTCAGTACGATACTGTGGATTCCTTCCTTTCTCCTTCCCTCCCTTCCATCCTTCCTTACTTCTTTCTTTCTGGAACCTTCTTTTCTGCCCTCAAAACCTTCACTGACCTTTCAGGATCGGCTTCGAAGCCTCTTCTGTATGCTCTTGTGCCACCCAGAGTCTACTGTGGTGGCATTTATAACCACAGTGTATTCTCATTGCTTGTTCACCTAGCTCTGCCTCTCAGGAGATCCACCAGTTTCCTGAAGGGCAGACATTCTGTCTGGCTCAACAGTGTATCTCCAGAGCCCAGCACAGTTGTTTGTCCTAAAATGGGAATTCAGCAGTACTGGTTAAAAGGTAAATTGTCAGTCTCCTAAGGATCTACCAAATTGGGATTTAACACAAACCAGGACAGCAGTGTGACCATGGGGAACATAATCTCTGTCCATTCTTGGTCCATACTGAACTCTCCAGCCTCCCTTCTTTCTTACATTTCTTTGTTTGTTTTCTTCTTTCCTTCCTCCCTTCTTTCCTTCCTATGTAGCTGCCTATCTATCGATCTGCTTTTCCAGGGGATATTAACTACCCTGGACAAGGGAGATACCTTGTTTGAATGAGTACATCTGCTGCTGCCCCATTTGTTATTTTGCACATCATTGTTTTCTGAAGTGTACTAAATAAGAACAAAACAACTGAAAAATTTTGTGTCTGGTTAGCCAATTTTATTTCAGTACCTAATTAAAGTTCAGAGGTTTAATAACCACAGGCTTAATCCTGATCTCACAATTTGGGATCCTTAGAATGATAGAATCATAGGATTTTGTTATTGCTGAAAGGGGACCTTACTACTGCTCTGTCCAATGCATAGCTACTACCCACACAAAGCTATTTAAACTTAAATTAATTAAAATTAAGTAACATTAAAATACAAGGTCCTCATAGCATTAGCTATATTTTAAGTCCTCAGTAGCTACATTGACTAGTGCTTATCCTATTGGATAGCACTGAAATAGACATTTTCATTATTGTGGAACATTCTAATGGCCAGAACTGATAAGTTACAAAAAAAAAAAAAAAAAGAATGGTGTTATTGGCTTAAACATATCACTATTGGTAAAAATTATTTCAGATTGCTTAGTTCTTTTACATGCAAAGATCATTGCATTTATATTTCAGATGTCTGTTATTTCATTTAGGATAAAATTTCCTAACAGTTGTGTTTAAATTAATACAAATTTAAACATATTCAGAAATACTGATGGTTCAAAAGTATTCCTCTTTGTTTCCTTTAAAGTAGATATTCACCTTTCCTGTGCGCTCTCTCGCTCTGAAATAAATCTTTTTTTTTTTTTTTTAAAAAGGGGGCTGCTTTCGTGGTTCAGTCTGCCAAGCAGCTGAGTCTTGATTTTGGCTCAGGTCATGATCTCAGGGTTCTGGAATCGAGCACCACATCGAGTACCACACTCAGTGGGGAGTCTGCTTGGGATTCTCTCCCTCCCTCTGCCCCATCATCCCGGCTCACTCACACACACTCTCTCAAATAAATAAATCTTTTAAAAAAATAAAGTGACTGCTCACCCCCAACTTATACTTTGTGAATCCTATTTTTTTTTTTTCTGTGTAAAAGTCCTCTAATCAGCTTGAGTCATGAAACAAGTTTGACATTCATTAGATTCAGTGGTACATTTTAAGCTCCCATGATTGAGAAACTAAAACTACTCAGTAATGTTGGTAAAGGACAAATGCCAGATAGTTTTGAAATGACCAAATATATATTTAATGACATCACACATGCGATACAGATAGTTGTCCATTTACAAGCACTCTATTCAGAAGCAGCCCCAATGTAAAGCATCCTGGCATGCATTTTTAAAACTCCTCTTTAGAACGGGTAACCAAGGTAGCCAGTGTGCAAACAAATTAGTAAATTAAAAAAAAAAAAAGGTAAATCTCAAAATTCTTAAAGAATGCATAGGTTGAGTTGTGGAGGCAATGCAAAGCTGTGAAAAGCCCTGGGAAATTTAGTAGAGTTATTTCCACAGTGGAGCAGATTTGCTTAAGTGCTAACCCCCTGACAAAAATAGTCCAGTTCCACCTTTCCCCACAGGCCCCACCCCTCATCACTCGACCAATCCCACTCCCACAGGGTTTATGAAATCCTCCGTTTCGTTTGTGCTCCAGTTTAATTTCTGTCCGAAGCTTTGTGATCTTGGCAAGTTTGCCAGCTTCCCTGAGCCTCAGTTTCCTGGACTCTGAAGTAGGAATAATAAAATGCTGATTGTCAAAAATTAAAGGAAAATCTATGTGAAAATACAGATTGGAAAATATAAAAACAAGACATTATGATGACTTGTATTAATAAAGCTCAAAGCCATCCCCCCTCCCCCAAGGTTAAATGGTTGTCATTCCCCTGCATATGATGGGAATCAGGTCCATCAGGATGTTTAAACCAGCTGATGGCTTGATGTTTCTTGGGGAAGGGAGGGTGTTCTGGGAGAGGGAAGAGAGATTTTAAAAAGGAGGGAAGGCAGCTATCCAGAAGGAGTCTGGGTAAATACTATGTTTTCATTTAATCTTTTAAAAAAATTTAAAAAGATTTTATTTACTTGAGAGAGAGAGAGTGAGAGTGTGTGTACAAGCAGGCAGAAGGAGAAGCAGACTCCCCACTGAGTGCGGAGTCCAGTGTGGAGCTCAAATCCAGAACCCTGAGTTCATGGCCGCTGCCGAAGGCAGCTCCCAACCACATTTACTTTTAAAGAATGAATGTAATTGCTGGCATTTTCTCTCTACTTCCTTCTTCTGTTTCATTGATTATTCTTAAGGCTAAAGTTTCTCCTTTACGTTTTAATTCATCTGACATAGCATGTTTTTTAAAATGTAGCGCTGCTTGCTTTGATTTTCCAGGTATCTTTTGCTGATGGGGCTTCTGTGAAGGGCAAAATCAAAGGTACAGCTGGCTCTGCAGCACAGGGGTAGGAAAGCAGTGGTTGTGATGGGGGGAGCGGGGCAGCTACACCTGTGGCTCTGGCAGAAGCAATGCCAGTCACAGCTACTTGCTGGCTTAAGGCAGCAGCAGCCGTAGTGAGACCAGAGCAGACTAGACCACACAAAAGCAAACAAAAGGGAGAGAGCGAGCGAAATGGGGGAATGGAGGTGGTGAAGAAGAAGGGACGGACAGCAAAAAGAGTGATGCATAACATCAGTAGTTCTAAGTACAATGCATGTAACAACTCATGTAAACCTCATGACCATCCTATGAAGCAAGCTGTATTATTATAACACCCCTTTGAGAGATGAAGAAATTGAGATACAGAGATGTTGAGCAACTGTCCCCAATGTCACACAGCTCCTAAGTGGTACAAGTGGGATCTGAACTCAGCCATTCTCACTCTGGAGTTTGTGATCTTGACCACTGCACTAGCAGTTCTCAAACTTTCTGGTCTTAGGACTCTCCCTTGCACTTTTAAAAATTATTGAGGGCGGCAAAGGGTTTGTTCAAATGGGTTGTATTTATTGATATTTGCCATATTAGAAACTTAAACATATTTAAGTCATTAAAAAATAAGAAACCAATAATGTGCTAACATACATAATATTTTAAAGTGAAAATAGCTCTATTTCTCAAAAGAAAAACATTTGGGGAGAAGGATGGCATTGTGTTACCGGGTGCCATCATTTTACAGTTTTGCAAATTTCTGCACTGTACTATATCCCTTTCGGTGTGTCGGTGGTTAAGAAAGGGGAAGGAAATGAGAGCGACTGAAGGGTATAAACGATGGGAACTCAAGGTCTGTCTCAATCAGCAGCCCATGTGAACTGTCTGAGGAAGAAATGTTAACTAAAGACTTGTCTGAATGGGACAGAGCAACACCTGGATTTTCATGTTGTTTTTACTCTTCAGTAGGTTGTTTGGAATCTCTCTTGCTATCTCACCTCTGTATCTACACACACACACACACACATGTATGTTTGAGCTTCAGTTAAAAAAAAAGTTTGAATCTAAGATTCTGAGTTGGAAGGGATTTGAACTTCATCGGATTAAGTTCATGAAGGGATGCAGCTGAGGCTGGGCAGGAAAATAATATCACTGGCTGAACCACTTACTGGTTAGTGGGAAAACTGGGAGGTAGAACTCAGGTCCCCAGTCTTCTCATTCCACATCTGAGTGCCATGTCATGGGAATTAATACATCTAATTATGCAGCCATTAGATTAGTCTGTTTCCACTGGAAACCTTGTGAATTGACAGCCATGAAATCTATGCTACATTCACATGCTTCATCAATGACATTGTGAAAAATTGCTCATCTCCTCTGAAAATTGCCTCTCCCCAAATATCTTGGTCCGATATTTTGTTAGGACTCGTTACAACTTCTTTGTTATTGTCTTTTGTTTCCCACGTAGTGCTGAAGAGAGTATGGGCTTGGTGCTGGACAGAGGGTAAGAACAGGAGAACCAGCAGTTCTGAGACATCTGGGAACAGGGATTGGCCAGTCCCTGTTATCTGCAAGATCTTCTCTTCTTAAGGATGAGTATATTTTGGTCCATAGGTTTCCAAGACAAGCACATTCCAGCTGACATGATCCCTGGACAAGCTGTTCTGGAATTTGAACTTGCTACTGAAAGGGGGTTAAGTCCAGGACACACACACTCATTCAGTGGGGGGTGAGCCATAGCTGGCTATGTTAGTACCTCATTATACAACAGTTTCAGGATAAAGTGATTCCAGATGTGCTCTCAGCAAGTACCTAGTACTTATGTTTTTAATCCATCAGGCTAAAATGCACCTTTCTGAATTTTGGAGGAAGCAGAAGTTAATTAACTAGTCATTCCTAGTTACTTTGTAAAGTTGATTCTCAACTGGCCATAGTCTACCGTATGCTTTAAGCTAGCTGATTATAACCATATAAAACATAGATATTTACATAGTATACATGTATTCACATATATACATATCTGACAAGGATTAGAAGTTCATTTTGAGGATGAGTTTGATGATTGTTAAGTTCTTCTCTCCATCTAAGTAGTATTTCAGTTTCCTCCTTCTGATCGATGAAGCTGTATGTGATTCTGAAGACCAAACTTCAGGGGAAGTCCTGGTTAAATACTGACTCCCCGCCCTTGGCCTTTTTAAACACAATTGGCATTTTTCACCTCATAAACTTTGTAACCTGAATTTACAAAGAAGAATGGAAAAGATGCTGAATATCTTCTCTGACAAGTCAGATTATGGTTAAGAATGTGGGATTTTTGCATCACTTGGTTCTGGAAAGTGGGGAGCTGAGGGTGAGCATTTTACTTCACTTTAAAGTATTTCAGATTAGGGGCACCTGGGTGGCTCAGTTGGCTGAGCGGCTGGTTTCTGCTCAAGTTGTGATCTCAGGGTCATGAGATCGAGTCCCACTTCAGGCTCTGTGCTCAGTGTGGAGTCTGCTTGAGACTCTCTCTCTTCTGCCCCCCCGCCAAAATAAATAAATAAATCTTTAAAAATAATTTCAGATTTGTCTATAGAAAGTAAGTGGGGTTTTGTTGTTGTTATTAAATACAAACCAAATCTGATCTTTGCTTATTGTAGTTGAGAATGATGCATTCTAATATGCTCTGTTGATAAGATATTAAACATATTTTTAAAAAATATATTTTGTATTTAGCCAGGTGTTATATCTGGCTTTAATGACCATAGCATTTTTTTTTTTTTTTGTTTTTGTTTTTGTTTAAGACTTTAACCAAGGACATTATTCACTGGCTGGAAATATTGGCAAACATTTTTTCAGAAGCATATGTTTTGTTGCAACTAGAGTAGCAACCATAGCGGGCAATCTAGATACGCGAATGGATTCTGGCTCTAGAGTTCCTAGCTTGATTCCTGGGTCTGCTTTGGCTAGCTCTGGGCTTCTGTGTTCACAAATGTAAAGAATCAATGACGACTGGTGAGGGTTTTAAGAGTCCATACTTGTAAAGAAAGCCCACAGAACCATGGCTAACACATTTTAAACACTATGCAAGTGTTCGTTTAAACAAATAAAAAATTCTCAAACTGTTTGAGATTTTGCCACATCATAGATGCTAATAGCGAGTGCCGGCAGAAGCAGCGGCACATCACTAGTTAAAGTTAAAAGAAACATGGTCCTTAGGGTTAATCTCCTGTTGTGAAGACACCTCTTCTAGGTGCTTCCATCCAACTGGGGCTAAAGCTGGATGACAAGAAGGTGAGGAAAGTGTAGCAGAACGTCGGGCCCTTGCCTAAAGCCTCAGGCTGAGACTTTGCTAGATAATGATTTGTTTAATGTTATTTCCAGTGACACCAAGACCCTTATTGTCACCCGTCAGTGGGTGATGGATGGACACAGTCGGTGTGTGGATTGTCAAGCATTTGTAGTTTAATCATATGAAGGGCTTACTCCGGATGAAATGGAAAATTTGGGGTTTTCCCTAAGTCATTTAGGGAGCCACTGCTGAGTCAACCAGGCACGGCCCACTGGACTCTGTGACAGCTCGGTGACAGCTCTGTGCTATTGCAGCCCTTGGGAAGCACGGGGCCATTCTTGAGGAGTCAGCTCCTCTTCCTGCTGGCTGATAGAGCCCCTCCCAGAGAGTAGAGCCCCAAGAGGGGAGGACAGGCCAGGTCGCAGCCCCCAGTGCCTCCTCCATGTCCTCAAACTGCACAGTGAATGCAGTCGTCCCAAAGGCAGATTTTTGCATATCACTTCCTGTGCTTCTGTTGCAAGTCCCTGCTGTTCATTCGGTTCCGTCTTAGTCTACTTAAATAGCTGCAGTTGGGGAAGAGATGGTGTAGTGGTTTTTGTCATCAAATCCAAGGGACAACTGCTTATCATTACTTCGGATAATCCACAAGCATCTTGCTGACAGTCCATGGCTGTTTTCTATCAGAGATTTGATTAAGGCACTCAATTTAGGGTTAGGGTACCACTGGACCTTTTAGGACTCTGAAAACAAAGAGAAAGACACACTGGAGTATTAGCCCCTTTTAGTCGTAAATCATAATTCTGCAATGCCATTGGTTCTTTTTTTCTGCATGCGCTTATGATTTAAGATAACGCGTTTTCTTTTATTTCCGATGGTCTGCAAGCTATAACTGAAGGATTGAAAGCTTGGAAAAGACCCGGGGTATACCGCTCCGTCTATTGACATAGAATCCCATTAGGCGTGGCCTCACAAGACTTATGAGTTTTTGCCTCTCCTGTTTCTCATCAAATATTTCTTTTCAGTATTATCCACGGTCAAATTCCTCATTGGAGATGTAATAGCTTAAAATCCCATTAAAGGTTGCACTTCGACAAGCCATAGCAGAAAGGCTTGATTCTTTGACATTACCTCCCCAGATTCTTTTTTTTTTTTTAATTTTATTTATTTATTTGAGACAGAGATCACAAGTAGGCAGAGAGGTAGAGAGAGGGTGAAGCTGGCTTCCTGCTGAGCAGAGATCCCAATGTGGGGCTCAATCCCAGGACCCTGAGATCATGACCCAAGCCAAGGGCAGAGGTTTAACCTACTGAGCCACCCAGGTGCCCCACCTCCCCAGATTCTTTTATTACAGTTTCAGTGGTCCTGAATTTTGGAAGGTGTGGATTATCCCCCCACAAAGACAGTTCCACCTGTAAGAAGTTTTATTGTTCCAATTGTATTTACTTTCATTCTTAGGGAAACTTGAAATAACTTCTATTGTTCTAATCTTATTCCCTCTCATTTAGAAAGACTTCATTTCCATTCCCAGCTCCTGCCTTCGATTTTTCTCATTCTAAAATGAGTAGGAACTCTGCTTTTTTAGATCATTCATGGCATAAGCAGAGCTTTGGAATCAGGTGTTTTGATGATCACACGCGTGATCACACGCGTGCAACACATTACACTTACTAAAGTACTTTTTGAATGCATTATTACATTTAATCAACCTGAACTTTTGAGATGAATTTTATGATTTTCTCCATTTTTACAAACTGGAAAACTAAAGCTCAGAGATCTACATACTGTGCTAGCCAGAGTATGATGAGAACCGGGCTTTTCACTTTTTATTGACTGATATGAGAGATTTTCCCCCCATATTTTTTATAGGATTAGCCAACAGTACAATCTTAAGACATGTTTTGCTCACTTGATTATGTGTAGCACAGTTGAATGTGGAAAATACCTACATTGGTAGCTAGCCTGTGACTTTGTCCCTACTTATTTACAGAATCTTTTGAATGGTTTAAAATTCTGAGGGTTTTCAACTCACACTAGACAAAAGGACAATGTATAGTTCTTTGGCAAAATTTACAGTGTTAACATATATGTAGCTTCTCAAAGTAATCAGTCAGAGAACCTTGCATTTCTGTTTTGTTGTGTTTATCATATGTCCCAGCTAATTTGACATTTTCATTTTTTAAAACTTTTCTTCAGGGTGTATTGCCCCTCCGGTTAATTTTGAGCTGCTTTTAAGAATATCCAGGGCTGGGGCACCTGGGTGGCTCAGTGGGTTAAGCCTCTGCCTTCAGCCAAGGTCATGATCCCAGGGTCCTGGGATCGAGCCCCGCGTCGGTCTCTCTGTTCAGCAGGGAGCCTGCTTCCCCTCCTCTCTCTCTACCTGCCTCTCTGCCTACTTGTGATCTCTGTCTGTCAAATAAATAAATAAAATCTTTAAAAAAAAAAAAAAAAAGAATATCCAGGGCCTAGGGGCGTCTAGGTGGTTCAGTTGGTTAAGCACCTGCCTTTGGCTCAGATCATGATCTCAGGGTCCTGGGATCTGTTCAGTAAGGGAGTTAGCTTGTCCCTCTCCTTCTGCCCCTCCCACTGCTTGTGCTCTCTTGCTCTCTCTCTCAAATAAATAAATGAAATCTTAAAAAAAAAAAGAATATCCAGGGCCTAGCATATAATAGGCAATAAATGCATTTCAAATGACCAAATTGTTCATCATATGGGCATAGGGCTATTTGTAAATTATATCTCTAAAATGCAAATAATTATGTTTATTGATCAAAAAAATTTTTTTTTAATTTTTTTTTTTTTTAAGTAATCTCTACACCTAATGTGGGGCTCAAAGTCACAACCCTAAGATTAAGAGTTGCATGTTCTTCTGACTGAACTAGCCAGGTGCTCCATGTTGTGTTTATTGTTCTAAACTAGAAGATTTTAACATAGTCTAAAGTGTTGTAGGAAGGATAAAGGACTTTGACATCTGAGTATTTCTGGGCTTGACTCTTCAATCTATAACTTACTGCTAGTTGCTGTACCTTTCTTAGGCAACAACTTCTCTGGTCTTCAACCTCCTCACCTGTAAATTTGGGATTATATTATCTACCTTGCAAGAGTGTTGTAAAGATAATCTGGAAAGGCATATGCAAAGTATCCAGCATTCTGTCTGATGCATAAATTGTGCTCAAAGTTCATGCCCAACATTTAAGGAAGACAGAGATAACTGTAGTAGTTCTAAGTTTATTATACATTATTATAGTTCAAAAAAGATACTTCTGAATGCTGTTATGGAGTAAATATGTGAGAGGAATGTAAAGATCCCTATAACATTTTCTTTGTTCTGCAAGATTCCTACATTTGCTATTGAGGGAATGACAACCTGAAGTTTCCAAAGGTACAAAGACTAATTTAAATCTTGTCCTAGAAATGGGATGAATGCTGAGAACTCTGAGGGTCAGGCCACATGGGGGGGGGCATGTAGATGAAGTGGAATGTTTTTCAATCTCACCTCCCATACTGGTGCGAGGGTTTCCTCCTCTTCAAGAATCAGGGAAGCTCTTGCCAGTTACTGACACTGATCCAGAAATAACAATGAGCCACTGATTGTTTGGGTAGTACCATTCAAAGTAGAGCAAGATGGCCGAAAGAGTCTCTTTCTGAGGGAAGACCCAAAGTCTGCCAATATCCATAATCAACCAAAGTCATTCAGCAATTATTGTTCAATATGATTCGGAGTACGGCATCTTTAGAATTTGTGTCTGCAGCTTATTTAGCAGCCAAGCTACCACTGATTAGGTTGTATTTTACATGACTGACCTTTGTTTGTAAAAGTCAGTTACATAATCCATAGCATAAAATATTCAGGATAACAATAGCGGTTGGGCAAAGTTTTCTAGATTTTACATGGAAGAGCAAAGGGCCCAAAATAGTTAAGATAATTTTGAAGAAGAACAAGGTGCAGAATTTTACTTTATTAAGACTTATTATGAAGCTATAGTAACCAAGACAGAATAATAATGAAAACGTTTAGAAACAGATCTACACATATGTGAAAACATGAAATATATGAGAGAGGTCAGATTGGGAAAATTTTGATGGTTCAGTAATGGATTTTGGTACAATAAGAAAAAAAGGAGAATTAGATTCTTATACCATATACACAAATGAATTATAGATATCTTACAGACATAAATGTGAAAAGCACGGGGGCGCCTGGGTGGCTCAGTGGATTGGGCTGCTGCCTTCGGCTCAGGTCATGATCTCAGTGTCCTGGGATCGAGTCCCGCATCGGGCTCTCTGCTCAGCGGGGAGCCTGCTTCCCCTTCTCTCTCTGCCTAGCTCTCTGCCTACTTGTGATCTCTCTCTGTCAAATAAATAAATAAAATCTTTTAAAAAAATGTGAAAAGCACGATTTTTAAAAAGCTAAAGAAAACATAGGATTTTTAAAAACAATGTACAAAAATGTAAAGAAAAACATGGACAAATAATCTTGATTATGTTAAAATTAGAAACTTTGGTGATTAGAAGATGCTTAAACAAGTTAAAGGCCAGTGAACAAGTAAGAAAGAGATTTAGGGAGACCTGGGTGGTTCAGTCGGTTAAGCATCTGATTTTGGCTCAGGTCATGATCCTGGAGTCTCAGGATCAAGCCCCACATTGGACTCCCTGCTCAGCAAGGAGTTTGCTTCTTCCTCTGCCCCTTGCCCTGCTCATGCACTCTCTCTCTCAAATAATTAAATAAAATATTAAAAAAAGAAAGATTTAAACATATAAAAGTATCCATACAGAGACTATATGAAGAATCCCTATAAATCAATAAAGGAAAGGCAGCCCAACAGAAAAATGGGTAAAGGAAATGAACAGGCAGTGCACAGAAAAGAAAACTCAAATAGCCAACAGTCATGAGAACATAGTAATCAGGGCAATGTGAAGTTTAAACTGTCAGAAGACAGGATTTTGCATCCACCAGAGACCAAGTGTTGGTGAGGATATAGAATGACCAGAAATCTTATGCATCGCTCATGGGAGAATTTCCTTGGCACTTCCACTTGGGAGAACAATTTGACAAAATCTAATACTGTGGGTGAGCCTGCCTTACTACCTGTACCTCCCTGCTGGGTTTAATCTCTGGAGACTTCTAATCTCTGGCGACTTTCAGCCACACTCCTAGTGCAAAGCAGGAGCTCAGTAAATATGATCTTTAAAAAAGGAAAGAAGGGAGGGAGGCAGGAAGAAGCAAACTCATTGGCCTCATTTCTGCTTTGTTCTGAATGTTGTGGGACTGCTTCCTCCTTGCCAGGGTGATCCCAAACCACCTTACAGGTTTGTCAAATGCCTGCAATCTTGAGAATCTCACCAGATTAGCCTCTACATCTTCCAGATGGTAAGGAGATAGCGATTTTCATGACTGATGAATTAAATACATTCCATAAATGCATTTTCTTACAGAATTCCCGGTGGTGTAAATGTTAAGCTCTAACTGCTTATGTAAAATGAATCTATCTAATGTATAAAATGAGATGTGCTGATATGTTACTGATAGCATAAAATATTAGTTATTAGTGGGTTCTTACAATTCTAATGGCAAAGAAAGGTGAGACCTGATGCCCTGAAAAGATAAAAACGTCCTTTTTAGGTATATGAATCATCAAAAAATATTCCACTGATTTATGAAGAAACGGGTGTTCTCTTTAAATAGTAAATATTCATATGCACTAAGCCAATCCTTTTATAACTATATTCCTAAGTGCATAGAAAACATGGCAGCTCTTCCCATAGCTGGAAGAATGTGTGGTTACCCTGGCAACAGCATCTTAGTTCCTGCTTCAAAGTACCACCTGGTGATTTCAAGTCTAACAGCTGTGCAGCATCTACATTTCCATTGAGGAAATAAAATGCATTCATGCATCATCTCATGGAGCATTTAAGAAGAAACAAGCTTACAAATTTGGGGAAGGAGGGAAAGAAATAACACTACATAGTAGCAGGACCAATTGCAGTTTAAAAGGCCTAATGGCTGTATTGGAAACTTGCCCACAGCAGCCATGACCACCATGGTAGGGCTGTGGGATCCTGAGGCAGATTTTCCATCAGAACACCAACAATCCCATAAACCCAGTAGCCCAAACACATTTTCTTATCCCTTACCCAAAATATGTACTTTTCTTTTTAAAAAGATTTATTCACCTATTTTAGAGAGAGAGAGAAAACAGGGAGGGGTAGAGGGAGTGGGAGAAAGAAATTCTGAGCTCCTTGCTGAGCTCAGAGCCTAACTTGGGGCTCAATCTCATGACGCTGAGATCAAGACCTGAGCAAAACTAAGATTTGGGCACTCAACCGACTGCGCCACCTGGGGGCCCCAACATATGTACTTTTTTTTTTTTTTTAAAGATTTTATTTATTTATTTGACAGACAGAGATCACAAGTAGGCAGAGAGGCAGGTAGAGAGAGAGGAGGATGCAGGCTCCCTGCTGAGCAGAGAGCCCGACGTGGGGCTCGATCCCAGAACCCCAGGACCATGACCTAAGCCGAAGGCAGAGGCTTTAACCCACTGAGCCACCAAGGCACCCCCGCAAAGTATGTACTTTTAAGTGGAATTGGCACTCTCTGCCCTCAGAGGCATTTAAACTAAACAGCTGGGTGCCCATCACTATAAGAAGTAGAGGTGGGGCACCTGGGTGGCACAGTGGGTTGAGTGTTGGACTCCTGATTTGGGCTCAGGTCCTGACCCCAGGGTGATGGATCCAGCCCTGCTTTGGGCTCAGCCCTCCGCACAGATCAGATTCTCTTTCACCCTCCCTGCTCCTCCTCCCTAACCTCCCTCTCTCTCTCTAAGTAATTAAATAAATCTTGAAAAAAAAAAAGTAGAAGAGAATAGTATTCTCAGTTTCATGTTTGTTTCTCAATACTCCCAATTTTACCCAAAGTATTGGGATTTTTCTGAGGTCTAGTCATATTAAAAAAGCCAAATCCTACAGTGATTTCCAACAAAATAAGTTTTGTGGGACTTTCTGGATTAGGTGGTTGAGTACTGGAGGGAAAGAATAGCATTGCTGGGCTGCGGGGCACATTTGGCTAGGGAATAATTTTCTGTCCTCTCAAAAAAAAAAAGTCTACAAACACATAATTTAAGGTGTTTTTTTCTTTTCCCTTTTCTGATTATTATGATTCTACACACATGTTATGGAAAATTTAGAAATTAAAAAAAAGTATATAGGAACAACAACAAAAATCACTGAAGATACTAACATTGTTCATAATTTCTCTGGCTTTTTTAATGCATTTTTTTTTTTCACTTTTGTTCTATATTTTAGAAGGGGTACTCTGGTGATCCAGCAACACAATGATTTTCTGTAGTACCCATTATGAGTATTGTTTCAAAGGAATGCTTTGATTCTGATACGGCATTTTGAAGTTTTCTTAAATTTTTCTCTTGCTCTAGTGGCTTCATTGTCTTTTTTCCTTCCATCTTTGTCTATTCATTCTCGAATTTTCTTCCTCTTATATTACAGTGATTGTGTCTTTGTACACCTCTGTTCAGGACACCCACAGGACATCAACATTTTCTTGGGTACTGTAGAACCTTTTCAAAGGTATCACGTTACTTGTGTCCTGTTTCACACTCTCACAGGGAGAAATTTACTGAACCCAACGTAAACAGGGTTCCCAGAACACCCCTAGGACTGGCCACTTCTATTCTGACTTCTCCTCTCTGAACTTAGCATTGAAGGCTGGCATCTGTTCTGTTTCCAGGGCTTAGGAGTCCTTCACCGGAGCACTCCAGAAACATCTGAATTCCGAACTCTGTGCAGACACTGTTGTGGGTGCCGGGGCTAGGGTGGTGAATAAAACAAGCTTATGTAAAAAGAAGTAAACCTATATTTGTATAATGTAGATTATAATATTAAGTTTTGGGTAAGGGAGATAGGAGGCTAGGGGGCAGTTCTTTTATCTAGGGACTCAGGGAAAGACTTGAGGACTGAAAGGGTGCTATTTGAGCTGATGAAATTCAGGAAATGAGTTCTTTGGTTATCTGCGAGAACATTGCCGGAAAAGTAGTCAAAGAGGGCCTTCTGAGCTCTTCTAAAGCTTTTGGTTTTTCTTTCATGGGAGAGGGATCGCCATTCTAGGGTTTGGAGCAGAGTAAAGTCCCAGAAGCCCAGAACCAAGAGCAAGCATGTCCGGTGCTGGATGGGGTGCATGAGGGGAGGCTGAGAACGGACCGTTGTGTGTGGCATCATGGTGGGGGGGGTCACTGGTGACCGCTCACAAGTTATTCCAGTGAAGGAACGAGGGGGAGAGCTGTTTGGAGTGGATTCCAGAAGGCGTTGGGGGAGCTGGACTACTCTTTGAGGGGTTTTACTCTGAAAAGGAAGAGAAATGGAATGGTACCTGGAGGAGGATGTGGGACCAGGAAAGCTTAAAAACATTTTTTTTAAAAGATTTTATTTATTTATTCGACAGAGATCACAAGTAGGCAGAGAGGCAGACAGAGAGAGAGAGAGAGGAGAAAGCAGGTTCCCCACCAAGGAGAGGGCCTGATGCGGGGCTCGATCCCAGGACCCTGGGATCATGACCCAAGCCTAAGGCAGAGGCTTTAACCCTCTAAGCCACCCAGGCACCCCTTAAAAACATTTTTTAATGGAAGACATTATCACAACATTTGTGTGTTAGGGACGATCCGATAGAGAACAACCACTCAGTGAAGTGGGCGCAGGGGGACGACTGCTGGAGCGATGTCTTGGGTGAGGAGGGACAGGTCCAGATTACATGGGGCAGGAGCACCAATGTGCACTTGGCACCAGGAGGGAGACTGGGCTGTGGACACAGGGGGACCATGGCAGGTGGGAGGATAGACATTCGCTCAGGAGGGCTCAGTGGGACTTCGCGGGCGGTTAGCATATTTGACAGATGAAGGAGCCATCAGCGGTAGGTCGGGTGAACCATGGGCACCGGCGCTCTTCGTGAAAGGCCAGACTCTTCCTCTCCCTTCGTGGGCACACACCTGCAGGCACTTTTCCCAGGGCTGACCTTATCCTCACCACTTTGTGTTGGTGAGGCAAGCACGACATTCATGATCATTGTGCCGTTTTAAAGAACTTGGGCTCAGGGGGTGCCTAGGCAGCTCAGTCAGTTAGGAGTCAGTCCGACTCTTAATTTCCATTCAGGTCATGGTCTCGGGGTCATGAGATGGAGCCCGGCATGGAGCTCCACACTGGGCATGGAGCCTGCTGATGATCTTTTCTTTGTCTCCCTCTGCCCCTCTCCCCACACATGCATGCGTGTGCTCTCTCTCTTTCTGTAAAAACAAGCAAACAAACAAACAAAAACCAAACTTGGGCTCAGAGCAGTTTAGCCAATAACATAAGGAACCGCACTGATAAACAATAGAGCAGGGAATTGAATCCAGACATTCTGACTGTTTCTGGGTTCTTCTACACTGTTATCAGGGTGGACCTGGGGCAACAGGAAGGGAAATTTTACTTCCCAAGATTGAGATGCAATGCCTTTTTCCTGCTCTTGTCTACAGAGGAGCCCACCACAGGGATGATTGTGTGAATGTACGATCCATTCAGGAGCATGGGGGTACCTTCAGAAGATTGGGGGGGGCATGTCCAGATGCAGGCAATGTACAGACAGCCTTGTTGCCTCGTTCACTGGAGCTGAGGCTTAAAGCACACGGGAGCCCGTGCTGCTCACCACTGCCTTTGACGGGTGGCATTTGGGCTGCGCCTTCCTACTTGTTCATCCTTCAATTGCCTTTTGGTTAACATTCCACTGTTTCTTTTTGCTCTTTAGGTCTAGGGAGAAGCAGAGTTTTGTGCTCATTCAATTGCCCTGAACCAGAAGATAACAGATTTTTTTTTTTTTTTTTTTAAGATTTATTTATTTGACAGAGAGAAATCACAAGTAGACAGAGAGGCAGCCAGAGAGAGAGAGAGAGGGAAGCAAGCTCCCTGCTGAGCAGAGAGCCCGATGCGGGACTCGATCCCAGGACCCTGAGATCATGACCTGAGCCGAAGGCAGCGGCTTAATCCACTGAGCCACCCAGGCGCCCCAGATAACAGATTTTTGAATGTGGAAGGAATCATTCCAGGACCTCTGGTTTAATCCTCTCCTTAGGCACCCCATTTTCTTTATCCGCTATGTTGGTATCTCAGGCACCACCTCACATCTACTTCTAGAACTTTCTATCCTTAGCACAGGAACACATGCACACACACACACCTATCGGCTTTGTTTTCTTTTGGAAGAAGAGCTAAGAAAAAAGATGTGAGAGTTCAGCTCAGTCCCAGCTATGTCAAGCGCTATCATTGCAATCACTTTGTGGGGCCCTGGAGGTAAGGCTTTAACATGCACTGGGCAGTCACCCCATGTACCATGCATTTCCCTCAAAATCTGCGACTGTGTTAGGTGAGCTGTACATTCCAAGTGGCAGGAGTTTTCTATTATACATATATAAGGCGTACTAAATCTTTGTAAGCTATCGTGTAATGTCATGGCTAATCAATTCAAACTCATAGTTATAAGGAAGTGTTCTTATTTAAATAGTTCAGGGATACAGATGAATGAAAATGTTGTTTCAAGAACTAAAACTTAACACATGTAACCAAGGAGTATATTCAGATGGTACTTAAACATGCCTTAAAAATGAAAGTTTAGGTTAAAAATATTTAGAAAAAAATAAAGTTTAGAGCATATATGTATAAACTTTATTATTTATATACATAAATATATTATTATAGTAGACATAAAATATAATAATATTATATATATATATAATATTTTCAAATGCTCCTAGCGTCAGAAGCATACCCACTTGAAAATGTCTTGGAATAAAAGATGTTTCATTCTGTGCCCTCACCGAAAGTTTTACAGGAGTTCTCCCATTGGTTTGCTGCCTTTTGCAATCTCTTGCCCTGAAGGTACCCTTCCTTTGTGAGAAAGTTCAGGCCTAGAGAATCATGAAGGAGAATCAATCATTTCGAAGAGAATGAGATGATAGCTTTATTAACATCTCCATATATGTTGATCGTGTGTATGTGTTGAGGGTGGAGCGGAGGATTCAGCAAAGCTGGAATTAGTCATATGAATTATGGACTTGTTTGGACACTGGGCCACTCCTGCCCCAATCAGTGCCAGTAAATCCTGCAGACAGCTCCAACACCACCACTCTGTTTCTATCCCACTCATATAAAATTCCATGCCAAGGTACAAACCACAATCCTCCCTTTCTTTGGTTTTTCATGCAAAAACTATTTTAGAATAAATTTAAATGTCAAACCTTCAAGATCTCTGAACAGAGGGGACTTCAGCTCACTCTATTTCCGACACAGCTCATATTTTTAAAAAATTCTGATGAAAGTCCTGAACTTTTAGAGGTCTATATTTTCTATCGATTTAAGCTCCAGAGAGAAACAAAATTGCTATGTTGGAGCAATAGGATAAAAGAAGAAACAGTGAGAAAAGCATAAATGTCAACGGCAGCATTTTCATGCCTGGGAGAGGTCCCAGGGCCCTGTGTGTGCACAACATGGCAAGAGCTGCTTCGTGCAGAATGTAAACAAGCACGGTCCCCACACCATTTACAATATTCAGCATTGACCTACGCAGACATGGACCCCGAATGCTAGGCCAGACAGACACCCATGAACGTACACATGGCACACACTGCAGGAAGGCCTCGGTGCCTCTCCCCGCCCCCCAACTATTTTATTATAAACACATTTCAGATTCAACACACATTCTGTGTTTATAGTCTGAGCAATAGAAAACACATTTTTAATCAGTCCTAGACAGCAGGAGAAACTTTCTGCAGGAGTTCTAGGAGGTTTAGTCTTCATTTAACAGATGTTTGTTGATAGTAGAAGGCAGGAAGTTAGAGGACAAGTCTCTAGCTTCAAAGAGCTTACAATACGGTTGAGATTTTTAGGGGAGCTTAGTCATCAGGGAATTTAAGAGAACTTTTGTATTGTTACAAAAGTATATGAGACAGGTATAAAAAGTATGAGACAGGTATAAAAAGGAATATAGGAATATAAAAAGACAGTTGTAAAGAAGAAAGAGAAGGTCAGAGTTTTGACTTCAGAATTACAAACTAAAAAAGAATGTCCTGGCAATCTGGAAAAGTCTTGAGGTAGAAGCCACTGAACCAAGAACAATTGTATGCTTTATCTAATCCAGTGTTTCCCAAACTGTGGAATGGGACTCCAGTGGACTCCCATGAGAATGTGATAAAAGTTATGGGCTGAAAAACAGCCATCTACCCTCCAACTTGAACATAAAATGTAAGAGATTGGAGCCTGAGGCCACGGACTTTACATTTTAAATCTAATACAGTTGCATTTACCATGGTTAATGAATTGTCACCATTTACGCCCATTCTTGTCTCCTCCAGTCGAAGATAAGCATTTCTAGGCCAGGGCAGCATTATGTTTTAGCTTTCTTTCATTCCAACCCCTCTCTATGACCCAATGCTTAGGTGTTAGGTTAATACAGCATCTTCCAAATGTCAGTCATTTGAATAACTTCAATTTCGCCATTTGAATGGGCTATTTACCACCTTTGTTACTACCTCCTACCAACAGTCGCAAAATAATGAATTTTGGTAAGAAATAATATCACATTTCAGAATGAGAGAGACTGTTGTTTTCATTCTATTTGTTTTCAGTCCAGCTTACACTAAAGAGAGAGCTCCAGTTTACTTCTGGTCTATCTCTTGTGCCTCTCTGACCTTTGGGAGTCTTCCTTTGGGACTAATATAGAGGCTACTGTATGCTGCAGTATCTGACTCGAAGTGAATAATATTACTTTATTCTTTATTTTTTCACTGAGTTTCATTTTATGAAAAAAAGCGATACTAATTTTCTATCTATGGAAGTGATAAAAATTTTCTTTTAACATAAACTTAAGCTAAAAAAAAAGTGTATTTAAGGAAAAGCAGTAAATCAATGATCTATTGCCATTTAACAAGCTACCCCAAACATAGTGGCTTAAGAAACCATGATATTAGGATTCTATGGGTCTGCTAGGCTTATATGGCCAATTTTCCTCCTCCACGTGATGTCTGCTGGGGTCATTCCTTCATCCTGACAGCTTGGATGGCGCTGGAGGGTCCAACATGCCTTCTCTCATGTTTGCCAGCCCAACTGGAGCAGCTGGAATGGCTCAAGCTGACTGAGCCTCTCTCTCTCTCCACGTGGCCTCTCACCACTTAGTAGTCCGGCCGGGGCTTTCTTACATTGCAAAGGGTTCTCCAGAGATCATAACGGGAAGCTGCAAAGTCTCTTCAGGCCTAGACCTGGAAGTCAAAAAGTGTTACTCCTGTTGCATCTCATCGGTTAAAACAAGTAACAGGACGAGTCGAGACCCAAAGGGCAGAGAAATAGTCTTTACATCTTTTGGGGAGGTTAGTGGCACACCTGTGCAGAGGTGGAAAGAATCTTTTGCAATAGTTTTGCAAATAACCTACCACAAGTGATAAGTAAGTAAGAAAGAGGACAAATTCTAGGAGATACGGCAAAAAGTAGTGAGAGTGTTATTCAAGTGACTAGTATTTGGGAATGCTGTATTCATCTAATACCTAAATATTGTCTTAGATAGTCAGTCCCTTACCTTTTTTAGTACCATGTATATCTCAAACACACTGCTCCACACAAAGGGATTGAAAGAAGATAAAACATGATACAAACATACCCTCCAATGCTGTGCACTCTAGTGAGGAAGACAGGTGTGTTAAAGTAGAGAGTTATAACAAAAAGCCATGATGCTTGTTATAGTAAAGGGTTTAAAATGTAGAGTCCAGACATTTTACATAGAAGTTTAAGAACATGTGGATTTTCTTGAGGGGGGACTTTATCAGATTCTCAAGGAAGTGTGAGACCCGAAAAGCCCTAGAAAGCACTGACCGAATCAAGAGACACACGGGTGTGATGTTCAGGGATGACAGCTGCCAGTCACAGTGGTGAGGAAAAGGCATTGCAGAGGCCGTGACACTTTCTGGTGGGAAGGAGCCATGACTGAGGAGGAAAAGCTGACTTGAGTTGGAAGCCCATTACATGTATGAGGGGATGGAGCAGGTGACTTGCGCAAAGGGGAAGCAGGAGAAAAATGGTGGAAGAGGATAGGAATGTGAGGAGTTGGAGAAAGAAGAGAGAGAGAGATCGATTCCAGGATGACTGAATTTTCTAGCTAGGGAGAATGGTAGATGGTAGAAAATAAATGAGGAAAAGTAGGTTTTCTGGGAACTCTTCCCAGAATTCAGCTTTTTCCAAGTTGTAATTGAGGTGCCCATATGATAAACCAACGAATAATTGGAAGCACAGATCTGGACATTTTCTACCTTGTGCCAGGCACCTTTAGAAGAATTGGGTATAAAACAGTGAATATCCTAAGAGAGGTGATGCTCATGTTCCCAAGGAGCTTCTATTCCAGGAGGGCTGGGGGTCAGGCAGAAGATAGGCAGAGAGACAATTAGGACGTAAAAAAGATCGCAAGAATTTTATCTAATGTTAAATGTCAAGAATAAAATAAATCCAATTAATGGAATCGAGAGGATTGGGGCAGCTACTTTATCTAGGGTAATATGGTAATTGAAGGCAGCTTTTCAAAATACAATCCAAAACTGGGAGGGAGCCTACTCTTTTTAACTTAATAAGGTAGGGAAATGATACTCACAGGAGACTGACTTTTGCAATGTAAGGTGGTCTCACTCAGAGACCAGATCGTTGTGGACTCCTTCCCAACCACCTCCACCCACAGACATCTGAATCTTCCCTACGTAGCCATGGAATCATGGGGAGTAGATAATGAATATAACTGGAAACCTGCTCTGATGGTCAGGACACCAGAGAAGTGGAGACCACAGGGAGAGAGGAACTCTAGGGAAGAGGGAGAGAATGCATAGAAGAGTGGTAAGGGGTGGGAGTCACTCACTAGCTGTTGCTGGGGTGTCATTTGAGGCTCCCAAAAGTAAGGAAGTGGGTCCCACTCCCATGGTTAGCACCTAGGAATGAGTTAATCTAGCAATGCCACTCTCAATTCCTTGCACAATTTGATGTTGTACAGGATGGATTATGTCACTGTATGAGATGGATTGCGTCACTTGCTCTTGAGTGAAGAGCCCATTGTACAGTCTTTTGGATTTTGGATGTGTTGATTTGAGGTGATGGTTGGACAAGATCCTCTCTCACCATCTAAAAGCAGTTTGTCTGAACCCCTTGAGTGGGGACAATGGATTCAGAACAGAGTTTCTTCTAGATCAATCCACCACCAGGAGACATTGTCTTCTGACCCTTGTACCCCATCCACATCAAAGTGAGGATATATTAAATTTTGAAATAAAATTTCATAGCATAATATTATTATTTTACTATTATTATTATTATTATTATTTTGTTACTCATTTCTGAACACATCTTCCCTCCTCCAGTGAAGAATGTGTACAATGGCTAAGTAAATCAGTCCTTGTCAGTGACTCTGACCTTGTCTTCTTTGGCTGGTGCCAGGATCCCTCTAGATTTAAGGTGAAACAAGAATAAATTAGGTTAAGACATGTGTTGAAATTATAGGATCCCATAAAATGAAATTTTTAGTGATCAGAATGTATTATTTTAGAGCTTATAAAAATTTCAAATACTGGATGAACAAAAAAGAATTCTTTTAAAAGATTTTATTTATTTATTTGACAGAGAGAAAGATCACAAGTTGGCAGGGAGGCAGGCAGAGAAAGAGGGGAAAGCAGGCTCCCTGTTGAGCAGAGAGCCCAACATGGGACTCGATCCCAGGACCCTGAGATCATGACCTGAACTGAAGGCAGAGGCTTAACCCACTGAGCTACCCAGGTGCCCCTGAACAAAAAAGAATTTAAGTGATTGGATCTATTATTATAAAACCCCAGTCTTTGAGTATTACTAGAAATTTGGGGCAGAAGAAACAAGTAATGTGCCAGTGTATTTGTCACAGTCCTAGACTTCATTCAGAGCGAAGGGGCTTGGGTTTAGGAATGATTTGAGACCACTCTTTTTCTGCCATTTGCTGTTATCACCCTGATTCAATTCCATAAACTAGGGCATTGTTCAGGATACAAAATGTAGTCAGGGAAAAGTTGATCCAATGAACACAGGCAATATATAGGACGAAAATCCTAAAAAGTACCCATGACAGAAAAGCTGGGAAAAATTTGGGCTTGGTGTCATGGAGCTGCTCTCTTCCTTCATTCTATTTTTTGTGACCTTGACTACTTCCATCATGATGTAAACCCCTGGAATCAAATCACTGACATGTTTATGACTCTCTAGTCACGTTTGGTAGTTATTAATACGAGAGAGGTGGCAGGGACACTTTCAACAGATGGTGCCTCCTGTCAAGAGAAAAGGAAAGCCTTCCGGTAAAGGTCCCAGAGCCTGGCTGTAGGCTTTGTTCTCAGTCAGACTCTTAAAGTGGGGCGGGGAGGTGGGGGGTCTGAACTATTCGCCCTCAACCTAATCTAAAAGAGGGAACGATAGCGGCACCGAGATCCCTTGTGTGGGTGGCAGAGAATACTACCATTACCCCTGCTACTCGCTGCTACTCCCGCCGGTAAGGGTACTAGATAGAGGTTAGAGCAATGACTTGGTACTTACTGTGTTCTAAGGACGGTTGTAAGCACATTCCCTACATTAGCCAACTTAATTGTCACAGCAGCAGTAGACACCACAACTACCCTCTTTTTGCAGATGGGGAAACTGAGGCCCAGAGAGGTCCCACCTCTGAGAAGCGGAGGAGCTGGGATAGGAGTGGGTGCCAACAGGTGAACGAGACTGAGAGCTAAAGCAAGGAACAGAGGGTTTTCTGTAAGGGTTAGAAATGTCACTTGGAAAAAAGCTGTTCCGTCTTTGAAGCTGCTGCTAACACTGAGGAGAGGGAGTGATTTCAGTTTCCCAGTCCTGGGCTCCACTTGGCCATGAGAAGGGCCAAGAACCAGGACAGAGGGTGGGAGGGGGGCTGCTGCCTAGACCCTTCTATTCTACAGCCATGCACCCCGGAATCTTACAATGGAGTTGGAAGGACAGCTGAGGAAACCCTAAACTTCTCTGGGGCCCTGAAATGTCATAAGCACTTAAAGTTGGGTTACAGGGACCCCCACCCCTTTTTTGGGGTCCTAAGTAAGCAGACTTTTTCAGTTAGCTGAACAGGCATCTGGGGCCCATTTTATTTGTGTCTTTTTTTCCCCCCAAACCTCCTGTCCCTGACAGACAGGAACAACAAGAATAAAAGCTAGGATAAAAGGGAGGAGATCCTACCAGCTTTTATGGAGATGTATGTGAACAGGAAGGAGACCTTCGGGCAGAATTTATTTATAGCTCTATGGGGTGTTTGGATTTGTGGTTATGGGTATGAGCACTCAGGAGCTGTGACGTTTAAATTCCTTTAATGTTCTTAGAAGGTGCCCGGGAGGATTCATTATTTTAGTTTTCATATTGATGCTGTTGGGAAAAGATAAACAATTTAGAACAAATTATTTCTTCACAGAAATTCTTCCTGGTGCCTCTTCAGGTGTGGTTAACTTGGGCATTCGCTGGTGTGCCATGCTTTGGATGTGGAATCATCACTCTTACTGAGACCCTTTGTTGTGGACGGAGGTTCCACTCAGGCATTTTGGACAGAAGGCACCTTCCCTTACTGCCATGTTTTACCCTAGCCCCTCATTACTGTGTTCAAGAAACCACTCCTCTCTCTACCCCTAATTATGCCCCTGGGTACTTTATGGAAGTGTGACGTTTTTCTCTTGACAGACGGTATTATAGTATAGAACTGTCCTTGTCACTCTTTATTGTGTGTTTTTTTTTTTAAAGATTTTATTTATTTATTTGACAAACAGAGATCAGAAGTAGGCAGAGAGGCAGAGAGAGAGAGGAGGAAGCAGGCACCCTGTGGAGCAGAGACCCAATGTGGGGCTCGATCCCAGGACCCTGGGATCATGACCTGAGCCGAAGGCAGAGGCTTTAACCCACTGAGCCACCCAGGCGCCCCTCTTTATTGTTTTTAATTACTATGAAATCTCTTACGAGAGGTCTAGAGCTTCATCCACATATGTTGATGGCACTACTCTATCAGTCCCAAAATGGTCAAGGTCATAGACAATGTGCCAGAGGAAGGAAGACAGTGAATACACTATTATAAATAGATACGGGCCTTGAAAATGACCCTTTCAGACATGGGGATATTAGTTGGCAACGGGAAGGAAGTGATGAAATGCAATAATTTTATTTTACTTAGGGAAGTCTCTAGGTGTATGCCAAATGTTTGCTATGTTTCATCTGACTGGCATGTTAGCACGTCAGACGTCTAAACATTTATTATAGTTATTTCATGATCATGAAAGTGAATTGAAAGATAAGGATGGAACAGAAGTACAGTTTGGACAGTCAAAAGTTAGCATATGATAGGTTATTTTAACTTAGGAAATTTAAGAAAAATCTGTCAGAGCAGTGTACGTTACATTTTGCCATTCTGAGCTTCTTAAAAACATAAGCACTGGGGACCCTGTTGGGTAGTAAGTTGAAATACTAGTATGGGGGGCCTGGGTGGCTCAGTGGGTTAAAGCCTCTGCCTTTGGCTCAGGTCATGATCGAAGGGTCCTGGGATAGAGCCCTGCATCGGGCTTCCTGCTCAGCAGGGAGCCTGCTTCCTCCTCTCTCTCTGCCTCTCTGCCTACTTGTGATATCTGTCTGTCACATAAATAAAAAAATAAAAAAATAAATAAATAAAATCTTAAAAAAATAAAAAGAAAAGAAATACTAGTACCAGATCTCATTTCTTTGCCTCTTGATCTCTCATTCATCCACAGTAGATGTATTTCAACAATGCAACATCTAACAGGTCTATTGGTTTTGTTTCTTGGTGCTTGAAAATGTCCCCAAGGCATCAGTTTGGACTTGGCAGTCTCGAGGCTGATGGTCTGGGCTTAACAGACTTCTGAACTCTCAGCATCTGGAAAGAGAGAGAAGCAACAAAACAGTATCACCGCCTACAGCAATAGCACCAAAAATAATGACAATAGCATTAATTGGTGTCCATGCACTTTAATGTTAACCCCTTCAACACCCTGTTTAGACAGGTATTATCACAGCAGTATAAGGGATCAAGGGTTCAGGCAGTGAGGTTAGACCTTGGGGAAGTTCATTAACCCCTCTCAGAATGGCAATTTCTTCATCTGTAAAGGAGGAAGTATTATTATTACTTGAAACAATGATTAATACAGCCTCAGAGTTTTTCTCTGAAGAGTGCATGAGTGACACATGTAAGCACTTAGCACACTGTCTATATTATTGTTGCTAATTACCATCATCATTGTCCCTGTTCCCATTTTTCAGATGGGGGAAGCATGAGCACAGAGATTCAAAAGGTTGGCAAATGGGAGGCAGGAATCAAACAGGGGGGCACTGGGCTCCCAAACCCTTCCCAAGTCCCTGCTGGTCACCGACAGCTCCCCACCCCATCACATTACAGAATGGCGCCTTTTGGGAAAGGAAGCCACTGGAGTGCGGGAGTGCAATGTAGCCTTTGGCCAGGAATCTAACTCTGACTTTGGGAAGACCTGAGAGGACGTGGGGAAAAGCAGTTATTTATAGTCAGGGCCTCCGGGGCCTCAGAAGCTGCCTCTGACGGGTGCCCTTTTCCCCGCTGCATTCCTGTCTTCTCCCAGGGGTGTTGCCCTTTCCAGGAGTGCTAGTTGCCCAACACTGGAAAACGTTGATCAGGTTACTCAGGCCCACTCTCTGTGAACTCGCTGAATCCCCTGGATAACGAAGGGGAATAACCTACCTGTAGGATATCTCGCCTCCACCCCCCTTACGTTGTGTAGACCTAGGCGCTTTGCTTTTCTGCGCCGTGCCACTCAATTTAAGCAGCTTTATTTGTAGCATCTCATAGCAAAAACAATGCTCATCTTGTATAAGCGTCACCACAGTGGGAACATAACATCAGAAGAAGTTGCCCTGGTTTTCTATCTAGGTAGTTCCTTTTCTGGTAAGACGTAAGCATTTGTACAGGGCAATGCCTCACCCCTTGCAAAAATGTGGGAGGAGAGGTGCTTTTTGAGGTTGAAGATTTCTTTGTATGACAACCAACAAGTCTTTGTTTTGCACTCTTGTCTGTTTAAGTGTTTTTGGAAAAATTTTTTTCTGCAATAGTCTGGTAGGGATTGGTGAATTCACGTTCCCCTCTGTATTTTCATCTCTGGGATTCTCTTTGGTGTTAGACTTAGTTGTTTGTGTGTTTATTCCCCCTGATGGGACACAGGCTTCTCGCAGACAAGAACAAGGCTTTCTTCTCTTCCCTTGCACCTGGTACAGCGCGTTGCTCAATAAACATCGGCGCGCAGAGAGCTAGTGGATCGCTATGTACTAATTTGGGCTAAACCTTCTTGCTGGCCGCTAAGCTGACAAATGAGTGAAAAGGAGAAGGGAGCTTGTAGTCTTGACTCCAGGAGACAAATAATTTTAGCAAGTCAGGTGCCTCTGGCAGTCACTCATTGACACCAGCAAAGGGGAAGAGGTTAAAACGGAAGAGAAAAAAAAGGAGGGGGCAAAAGCCATTTTCCTAGGTAAGTCTCCTGAGTCAAGCAAAACAAATGCAAAAATAAATTGTTGGGACTACATCAAAACAAAAATCTCCTGGACAGCAAAGAGTGAAATATCAGCAAAACTAAGATAACCTACCGAATGGGAGAAGATATTTGCAAGTGACATATTGGATAAAGGGCTAGTATCCAAAATATGTAAAGAACTGATACAACTTAACACCCCATAACCCAATAAACCAGTTAAAAAATGGACAGAGGACATGAACAGACATTTCTCCAAAGAAGACGTACAGATGGCCCATAGACACATGAAAAGATGCTCAACATCTCTCATCATCAGGGAAATTCAAATCAAAACCACAATGAGATATAACCTCACAGCTGTCAGAATGGCTAAAATTAAAAACACAAGAAACGACAGGTGTTGTAAGGATGTGGAGAAAAAGGAACCCTCTTGCACTGTTGGTGGGAACGCAAACTGGTGCGGCCACTGTGGAAAACAGTATGGCGATTCCTCAAAAATTAAAAATAGAACTACCTGTGATCCAGTAATTACACTACTGGGTATTTACTCAAAGAATATAAAAATGTGATTTCAAAAAATGTATGTATCCCTATGTTTATAGCAACATTGTTTACAATAGCCAATTTATGGAAGCAGCCAAGTGTCCACCGAGAGATGAATGGATAATGATGTGGTAATATATATATAATGGAATGTTATTCAACCATAAAAAGAATGAAATTATACTATTTGCAACAACATGGATGAATCTAGAGAATATAATGCTAAACAAAATAAATCAGTCAGAAGAAGACAAACCATATGACTTCACTCACATGCGGAACTTAAGAAACAAAACAAACACACAAAGGAAAAAACAGATTAACAAAAAACAGACTTTCAACTATAGAGAACAAACAGATGGTTACCGGAGCGGAGGTGGATGGGGGGGATGGGTGAATTAGGTGAAGGGGATTTAGAGTACACTTATCATGAGCGCTGGGTGATGTAAGGACTTGTTGAATTACTATATTACACCTGAAACTAACACTGTCTGTGAGCTATACTAGAATTAAAATAAAATTTTATTTAAAAAAATTTTTTTTAAAGATTTTATTTATTTATTTGACAGAGAGATAGAGAGCACAAGTAGGCAGAGCAGCAGGCAGAGAGTGGGGGAAACAGGCTTCCTGCTGAGCAGAGAGCCCGATTCGGGGCTTGATCCCAGGACCCTGAGATCATGACCTGAGCCGAAGGCAGAGGCTTTAACCCACTGAGCCACCCATGTGCCCCTAAAATAAAATTTCAATGAAAGGAAGAGAGGGCAGAAGAAAGGACCTGAAGACACACAAGAGGCTAGGATAGGGAAGATATTTTACATCACCCATTATTTGTCCCAATTCCTAACCTCTGTCTTAAGCCAGTGTGCTCGGCCATTACAAACATCTTTATGCATGTGTTTGTTTGTTTATTAAAAATTGTATTTATTTGAGAGAGAGAGAGAGAACATTAGCAGGGGAGAGGCAGAGGGAGAGGGAGAAGGAGGCTCCCTGGTGAGAAAAGAACAGGACACAGGGCTCCATCCCAGGACCCTGAGATCATGACTGAGCCCAAGGCAGCTGCTTAACCCACTGAGCCACCCAGGTGACCCCGCACTTATTTATTTATTTTTAAAGCTTCATCAAGAGATTAGGTTTTAGTGAACTCTCAAATAAGAAGTCAGGGCTGAAACTAGATGGCAGTGAAAGGTGGGTCATTCTTTTCCTTCCTTCAGCCAGGCTAAGCGTTCTGGTATTAGCAGAGAGATGGAATGGATGGTCTGAACATCTGATCTCCCTGGCCCAGGAACAACTGACAGTGGTGATTGGGAGAGGAAGCGCAGGAGGTAGGATCCACTGTGTAATTAGGGGCAGGTGATGCAACAGGTCACACACCAGTGTGGGGGAGTTACACGTGTTTTGTCCAGAGCTAGGCAGAGCAGACCTCTATGTGGGTAGATCTAAATCTCCTGGGAATTTCAGGGCGTTGGTCTTGCCTGGTCACTACTTGGAAAGAAATGGCCTTCCATTTTCTGTTTTTATAAACTGTTTTTCCTCTTTTACATTCCTCTGATGTCTTCTTGGACTAATAGAAAAAAAGGAGAATAGGAAATAAGGGTGTACTTGGTTGTAGAATGAATAAGCAATTTCCTAAAACCAAGAACCACAGTGTTAGCTTTGGGTTCTTCCAGAAAAAGTCCTCAGCCCTACCTTTGCTATTCCTGATAATCTTGGCAATACTTTTATTTAAATTTAATTTTGTTTTTAACCAATCATCAAGACTTTCATAAGGAGGCTGCTTGGGTTTCTTAAAGCTTACCGTAAACAAAACGCATTTCAGAGTTCTGCAGAATTTAAATGTCAGCTGGTTGAGGGCCATTTGTTTCCTTTGTAGAGACCTCTCTGAAGAGAAAACGAGGTATAGGAGAAGGAAAAAGAATGGGCAATTAGTACAATTAAGAGGAAGATTTTTGTAGGGGTTGCCTGGGTGGTGTAGTTGGTTGACTGTGGATTCTGGCTCAGGGCATGACCTCAGGGTCGTGAGATCAAGCCCTGCATTGGGTTCTGTGCTCAGAGGGGGGGTTTGCTTGAGATTCTCTCTTCCTCTCCCTCTGTCCCCTCATACACTCCCCCTCTCAAAAAAAAAAAAAAAAAAAAAAAAAAGTGAAACACTGATCACGTTGAATAGATTGGGTTCTTGTTTTACCAGAGACTAAAGGAGCTGCTTCTTATCCCAAAGAGGAACACGATTCTGTTGGCTTGTCCTATGTACTCAGGGCGATCGTCAACTTGGGTCCACAGCCAGCACTTTGGAGTCATTCCATTCCCAGGCCCTGGGGACTAGGAACAATGCAGCAGTCCCCTCTTGCTCCCAGAGTGTTCCATCTGGGGCACTTTCTGTCATTTAGTTTCCAATTTGCTTGAAATAGTTTTATTTACATTAAAGTAGGATGTTCTGTGTTGCCAGTGACGGGCTCTGCAGCCTCATCCCCACGGAAAATGCTGTCAGCGCAGAGTTAAGGAATAAAAAGCTAACAGGTGGAGGTCAGATCGAGCCAGCAGCGAGCACAGATGGTGGTGCAAAAAAATCTTACCTTTATGCTGCTTCAGGCCTGCTTTGTCTTTCCATATTCTTGCTAAGGTGGCACAAAGGTGCCAGAAGCATGGCTCTTTTTTATCCACACTCATAAGAGAGGCAACACTAGAATTTCATTTTAATGATCGGGTGTCAGAATTTTTTTTTTTTTCACCTTCTCATGAAATCTGTTTCCCAGTGTACTAAAGGATAACACAGTAGGTACTAGAGATCAGTGAACTAGTCTAGAGGCTCAGTTCAGTTCATGTTTATTGTCTTCCCTTATTATGCTTCAACGCGGGGGTGATAAGGATGAGAAGAACGGAGTTCCTGACTTCACCGAGCTCACAGGTGAGCCAAGAGAGACAAAGGCAATGGAAGCATGGGTTCAGGTGGAGATATTGTCTCTGCTTCATAATACTTTGGAAGAAATGAATCAAGGGCTACAATTCTTGAACAGCACTGACAATTCGTTTTGGCAAGAAGGATGGTGATGGAAAGTCCAAAGGATAAGTAGGAGGGAAGGGGAAATTTTGGGGGGGGTGTTGTGCTAGGGGAGAGTGAAGGGCATTGTTCCCTTCAATTTTTTTTATATTTTTATCTTTGAAATTTTTATTTTATTTTAAGGATTATTTATTTATTTGAGAGAGAGAGAGAGAGCGTGCACACCAGCTGGGGCAGGGGCAGAGGGAGAGGGAGAAGCTGGCTCCCCGCTGAGCAGGGATTCCCTGACTCAAGGTCTGATCCCAGGACCTGAAGATCACAACCAGAGCCTAAGGTAGATGCTTAACTGAATGAGCCACCCTAGGGGCCCCTCTATTATTTTTTTAAGGAAACTCTACACCCGATATGGGGTTTTGAATTCATGACCCTGAAATCAAGAGACATGTGCTCTTCTGACTGAACCCTCCAAGCACCACTCCTTTGATTTTTTATAAATTGAAAAATCTCGGATTTGTAGAAAGAAAAATAGTACAATGAGTACCCATATACCCTTTGCATGGATTTATCAATTGTTAACATTTTGTTGCATCATTTGCACTATTTGTGTGTGTATTTTTCTGAACCGTAAAAGTGGGTTGCAGACCTCTTGACATTCCACATCTCAGTATAATAGGCATGATCACACCCTTGAGATATACACTGATTCCATAATATCATCCAAATGTAAATTTGGAAGAATCCAAATGTAAATTTCCCCACTCTCCTAAGTATGTCTTTTATAGATATTTTCCCCCTTCCCAATTCATGGTTTGATCAGGGATCCCACATTCCATTTAGTTGTTGTGTCTCTTTGTGTCTGTGGATTTATATTTTTGTTTTGCTTTGTTTTGTGATATTGACTCTTTGAAGAATTTAAGATGGTTATCTTGAAGAATGTCCTGTATGTTGGATTTAGCTGATTATTTCTTCATGGGTAGATTCAGGTTAAACATTTTGGCAAGAATCCCAGCAGCATAACAGCTTTGCATCTAGAGTTCATGAACCTTGTAGCTTTATGTGTGTGTATCTACCTGTATTCTACTGGGAAGAGGGTTTTAGTTGTTACAAAATTTCCAAAAACTCTATGAGCCCCTCAAAAGTTAAGAATTGGGGCAGAGGGGCGCCTGGGTGGCTCAGTGGGTTGAGCTGCTGCCTTCGGCTCAGGTCATGATCTCAGGGTCCTGGGATCGAGTCCCGAATCGGGCTCTCTGCTCAGCAGGGAGCCTGCTTCCCTTCCTCTCTCTCTGCCTGCCTCTCCGTCTACTTGTGATTTCTCTCTGTCAAATAAATAAATAAAATCTTAAAAAAAAAAAAAAGAATTGGGGCAGAGGAGTAAGTTGTTATTAGCAGCAAGTTAATAGTTATTAAGTCTATGCTTAAACCTTAAGTCTACTTAAACCCTTAGATATTGTGTGCATCTTTAAACATGTATTTTCACTTGAGGTTCTTTAAAAAGTGATGCGATACATCGTGAAACATTCAAACAATATAAAAATATACAAAAAATTATCCTTCTGACTCCAGTTCTTCAGATCCTCTGTTCTTCTTGGCAAAAGTAACCTGCATTTCCAGTTTCTTTTTTTTTTAATTTTTAATTTTTTATAAACATATATTTTTATCCCCAGGGGTACAGGTCTGTGAATCACCAGCATTTCCAGTTTCTTGATCGCTCCAGATAGTTGGTGTACAGGTAAGTATATATGTGGATATGTGTACGTTAATTATTTTATACAAGTGGGAGAATTTTACAGAGGAGGTATGTTATAAGTGAAATTAATTTAATTTATTATATCAACTGCAGATATCTGAAGCAGAAAAAAAGTCCATTGCCTATAGTAGGCAACAAATGGGATGTTAGTAAAAAACCAAACCAAAACAAAGAAACCAAAGCAGGAGAGAATCAGTGCTGGGGATCGCACCCGTTATTCCACTCCACGAGGGAGCAGGAGGTGGACACACCAACCTCCTGCTCCTTCAGCTGGTCTCACCCTCAGAATGTGCACAGCCTGAGCCCGGGGTGAAGCTAACTTTTTATTTCTAATGGACTCTGGTAAAGACACTTCATATAAGATCTACCCTCTCAATGGATTGTAATGGGTACAGCACAATATTGTGAAATAAAGGAGCACTGTTGTACAGCCCATCTCTAGAACGTCCCCCTCTTGCATCACTGAAACTTTAAACCCCCGTGGCTAGTGACTTTTCCTTTCCCCTCCTTGCTGCCCTGGGCAACCACCATGCTTTACTTCTGTGAATTTGACTACTTCCAGACCTCATATAGGTCATTCGTCCCTCTGTGACTGGTTTATTTTACTTAGTATAATACCCTCAAGATTCGTCCATGTTATTGCACACTGCGGGAGTTCCTTCTTGTTCATGACTGAAGAGAGGCTAGCTTGTAACAACTGTGTTTATCACACAGCACGGCCCCTTACGTGGAAGCCGGCTTCATCTGATATGTCACTGAGGATCTAAAACACCTTTTGGGACCAGAGAACACCAGTTCAATGCAGGATTTACCGAGAAAGGATTTGTGGCTTCCCTGAGAGAGGGCGTGTGAGCCTCCAAACTGGCCTTGCTCCAAGAGATCTTCCAGGGATGATGTTTGAACAGTGTGCCATTCCAGCCTTACCCACTGACTGGAGAACCCAGGGCTCCTTGCTCTGTTCCCCGCTTTTAACAAAGTTAACAGAATATCTTGTTTGTTTTTCCCCAGCACATAGAAACCTAACTTATTCTTTTAAATAGCTACATAGTAATCCATCACCTGAAGGTAGTAGAGTTTGATCAAAACCAGTTCTCCACTGATGGATATTTAGGTTGTGTTCAGATTTTTGCTACTGCTATTATAATGCTGCAAGGAATGATGGGTCATTTTATAATAATACATTTCAAGGATTTTGAATGACCAAATGATCATGGGAGAACAATTATATTTACTATATATATTGGAAAATTTGGGCTTTGTTTTCTTTTTTATTAGTATTATTTTCATCCTAATTCCTGTGATTTCAACTTTTCAAAGTGAAGCTTAAAAAATATCATTTATGCCTGAAAAAATCCCCATTAGTATAGTTTTAAAATCTATTTAATGACATTAGGATCCCAAAAGACAACTTGCCAAATATCTTTAATATTAGTATTTATTCAATGAATATTTCTTAGGTGTCCCTATGTGCCAGGGAGAATATTAAGGGTTTTAATAGATTTTATGCCTCCTAGTATCATTGAAATTCTGCTGAAATTCAAGACTAAGAACTAGTTATAAGATAATTAATTACTCATTCATTCCATTAGGTCTATAATAAAACATTTGTATACTAGTGAGATAGAAAGGAGAAGAAAAGTAATATATTTGTATTAAAATTATATTTTAATGTATCTCCTAGGTAGCAGTTAAAGAAACAGGTCTTTTTCTTTCTTTCCTTTTTTAAATATGATTATTCTGAATGCTAAGGCTTAACATTAAAAGGTTTTGGAAGCCTTGACTGTTCTAGATTCCAGGATGAAGTTTTTAAAATATACCACATTATAGTATAACTAATCTCTGATTAAGATTGTAAACCTATTACACATAAATGGATTCTAGATATTTAAATGCAATTGATATGCTTCCCTTGTTGATAGAACAGAAAATTATTACTATCTTTATTTATCCAGTTAACATCTACACATTAAAATTATTTTATCTTTTCATTTTTAGATGGTTTATACATGAATATGATATAAAATTTTAAAATGGTGCAAAAGACATCTAAAGAGCCAATAATATAGCTACTTTCTTCTGGGATGTTCGGTGCAGACCAAGTAATCATATAGGCTTCCATTTCCAACTTGTGGAAATGTCCTTCCCTCCCTTTCTTCCCTCCCTCTTTAATAATTGGTTTGTTTGGTCCTTCCTAATTCTTTTTATCTTTCCCTCAATGCTTTTTCCTAGCTATTATTGCTCATTTAGTTTCATACCAGACTTAAAGTCAATTTGTCTAGATTGAAAGAAAAAATCCTTCTAATAATCTTGGAAGTGGGATGCACTTCCAAGATTAATTGGAATTATTATATTCCAATATTTATAATTCACTTTGAAAGAATTAATTCACTTTGAAAGATGCAGAGTCTTTTATTTTTATTTTATTTTTTTTTTAGTCTTTTAAACCAAAAAAAACACAATATTTTTCTTTCAGTCTTTTAAAAAATTACTCAAGTTTATCTTGAGAAGTTTATATCTTTTTATTAATTTTGGGGGGTGGTGATTCCTTCTATTATATCTTCTGGTTGCTGTTTGTATGTATGGAGACTACTGCTTTTCCATATTATGTTTTTTTTTTTTTTTTTTTTTAATCATACTGGATTTTTTTCATGGTTTGTAAGAGTTGTTCAGCTGACTCTCTTGAGTTCCCCAGCTAAGCAATCATTTTGTCTACACATACTTTCAGGACAATATTAAATTATTGATGATGTTAAGTTGTATGGTTAGGTTAATTTACTCAGGTGCATAGTTTCCAACAAAGTCTCTCTGGAAATCTGCTTAACTGAAAAGCAGTATAAGCTCTTAAATATAAACACAAACAAAACAACCAAATCTATAGTTACCCACAAAGACAAAACAAAACAACCAGCCAACTAAAACTGTTCTCATATGCAATCTTGTGAATCAGGTTTATCTCACTTTAGTGAAAACAAAACAACAAAAGGAGATATTTGGATACTGAGGTTAAGATCTGTATCACTACCATGAATAACCTATAAGCTGCAATTTTTTGGTGTTCCTTAAAACTCATTGTTCTCGGTTTATTAATCTTGTATTAAACATGTGACAAATTTGCACTGATAAAATATTCTAGTAAAATATTACTTTTATTGTCTGTTTTTTATTTTGTAGATCCACACAGGATGTAATTTGAAAACTGAGCTTAGTCAACAAGGAAAATTGAAAACTCTGGATTTAGTTCACTTGCCATTTCTCACTTTGCTGGCATGGAGCTTGCATTGTAGACCAAGAGTCAGTAGGTCAATGGTCCAGTACAATGGTCCTTGTCTTTTATGCTGGAAATATCTATAGAGAGGGAATCTTAGAATCCTGTAAGTGAAATTCTTAACAATACTAATTGTTTGCTTACCTGCAATGTGCGGATCATTAAGATAAAGCAGGGCGGGAACCTGACCTATCCAGGCATATCTTTCATCTGAATATGAAGGAAATGATTCACTGATACTCAACCTAAAAGACCTTGCCTGGAAAACACAGCACAGGATTGCACAATCAAGCATTTGAAAACCGAGTGTCCAAGAAAACAGTTTGGAAATCAATTCCCGTCATTTTCTCTTGTTAGCTTATCTAGTGTTTGCTAGTGTCCATGATGTTAACTATCCCCTGCTTTGTTTTGCAGTTTTGTGTTATTGTGGTGGCTTCCTGTGGTGCTGGGTGGGTCTTGTCACTCTCACTTAACAAGCAAGGAGAGAGAGGCTCACAGTGGTTCAAGACTCACTCACCCGGGGTTGTGTAGGCAGAAAAGTGGCAGAGCCAGGATTGACTAAATCTAGGTCTGCCTGCACGGATTATATAATTTCATCTTTAAAAACTGAGTGTTTTGATCCTTGAATGAGCGCAGTAGTCATTTTGCACGCGGTATTGCTATAAAAATGAAATGAGCTAATGTAGGTAAAATATCCAGGTCAGTATTAAACATACACAGGAAGCTTCATACATATTTATTTCATTTACTTTTTAGCTCTTTATTCTCATTGCTGTGTTTACGGTTCTATAGCTGTGGGCTTAATTCGTTTGTTAAAATTTCCGCTGCCTAATTCCTTATGTATGATAATAGTAAATTAGGGTATTGAATCCTCAATATAATGCTTTTCCTGGGACTTACAGCAAGTTTTCTTTTGGTATTTTAGTTTACTGACCCTCTTCCCCTACTTTTGGGCTGAGGGCCAAGAGTCTCTTGAAGGGATTAAGATGAACCTACAATTTATTGAATCTGACCATTAAATAGGGCCAGAGTAAAGTTATAATACATCTGCAAGGTGACATATCTAAAGGGGCAAGAAGCAGCGGGCGCAAGCAAAATCATAAAAAATCCATTTATCTGCCAGCACATTTGTGTAAGAGATTACACTACTGGTCAGGAATTTCCTGCCGTATGTCTTTTTCTTCTCTTCTCTCTCTCTCTCTCTTTTTTTTTTTTAATGGAATTTTTCAATAGCTTGTAATGGGCTGTTGCGTTTCCTCTTCAGGCTTGGCTGTTATCAGCACCGCTCAGATATTCCTTCCTATTCAGCTTGGAGTGTTTTGTGACACTTATGAATGAATGCATCTATTTTTTAATGATTAGCATGTTGATTTATATCATAGCAGACTCCTCATTACTGTTTCCCCATACACAGGGCTGTTGTAAGAACTTATTCTTTTAAAACACACATACATTATTTGGTCCTCCAGGAAAAGGGTGTCGTAAAATCAAAAGCCGCATGTGAATTTTATAAGAAATAACCTCCCACTAAAATAATATGCAATGGTAACAGTCGAGAAAATTTTCAAAGGAAGTGAGGAAACACATTGGAGTGTTTCTAATTACATTCATGATGCTACGTGAAAAGAAGAGCATGTAGAAAGAATATTTAGTGGGTAACAGAAAATCAGAGTTTGAGTCTGAGCTCCAGGACCCACTGTGTGAGCATGGGCAAGACACATAGGGATGCTGAGTCTCATTTTCTTCAGCTGTAGAAATGGGCACTGTATCATGGCCCTGAATCTCTGTTTTATTTTATTAGGACAAATGTACCTCTTCGGAAGAAATTAATTTACAAATGTGGCATTAAAGCTTTACTCATACAGCCTTATTTCAATGTGTGTAGATATGCAAATTAAATCTTTGGCTATTGCAATGTTCTTACAAGGGATTAGTAAGTAGCAAGTAAAATAAAAGAAATAAGTAGATTTAATATTTTCTCAAAAATGACCTTTATACATTGCATACAATGCATACAATGGATGTCAATTGTATCATATCAGATATTTTGATTCACCTAAATTAAAATTTCTGGTATATTATATAGGTGTAAAGATTAAAAAAATTTTTTATGACTTTTTTTTTTTTTTACTATAAAAATAGAGTTGCTTTCCAGAAATTCAAGTGTGGGTAAATACAGAGACGATTGGAAAACTCCATTGTGCTAATGGATAAAAGGAGAAAAATGAACCAGAGATGCATACCATTGGAAAAGACATACAAAATTATCACTATGTGCAGGGGATGTGATTATTTATTTAGGAAAGCCCCAAAATCCATCATAATACTTTTAGAAGCAACAAGAGAATTTAGTAAGAAAATAGGTTAGAAGTAAATCCACAAAATTCAATAGCTTTCGTATACACTGCAAATTTAAGAATATAAGGGGAAAAGAGAGCTCCATTTTCACTAGAATAGGAACTCCATGAAGGCAAACACCATCTTGCCTGCTGCTGCTTTCCTGTCTCCTAGAATTGTGCCTGGTCCATAGTAAATAATAATAAACATTTATTGAATAAGTGAGTGAATAGTAACAAAAACATCACAAATGGGGGCACCAGGGTGGCTCAGTCCTTTAAGCGTCTGCTTTCAGCTCAGGTCATGATCCCAGGACCAACAGCAACTGCCCCCCGCCTCCTTATTGGGCTCCCTGCTCAGGCAGGAGCCTGCTTCTCTCTCTGCCTCTGTCCCTCCCCCTCACTGGGGTGCATGCACGCTCTCTCTCTCAAATAAATAGGTAAAAATCTTAAACAAAACAAAACAAATCAAAATCACAAATGATTAGGAACCATTGTGGTATGAAGTACATGAGGTCTTTATGATGAGAATCATTACAGTATACTGAGGGATATGATTCAGTATACTCTAAGAATACTTGAAAAAAGAAGACTCTGAAAAGAAGACTTGAAAAAACAGTAACTGGTTCTTACTTGGAAGGATTCAATGTTATAAAGTTATCAATTCTTCCTAAAATAATCTTTTTGTGCAGCATTAATCTTATCAAAATCCCATGGATTTTCCTTCTTAGTTGGCCAAATCAGTTCTGCATTTCATGGAAGAATCATTGTGTAAAAAAGACTGGTATTTCTCAAAAAAAGGTAGTGGTTGTGTATAGGATGCTTTTCTCTACCTGATAGTCATTCGTTCAACGATTTTTGAGGATCTCTCTGTGCTTGGCAGTGTTCTAGGCACTGGGGATATGAAAGTACATAAAACAGACCTAAATCCCTGTTCTGCTGGAACTTAGTTTAGAGATGGAGATAGTAAAACATGCAGGATATCAGATGGTGACGTGTGTTAAGGAGAAGAACAAGGCTAAGAAGGGACTCGATAGCGGGAGGGTGCAGGGCAGGGTGGGGTGGATAGAAGTTGTGGTTGTAAGTGGGGGGCTCAGGACAACTCTCACAGAGAAGGTCTTGAGTAAAGACCTGCAGGAGGTGAGCCATGAGGTTATCTGAGATATTAAAAGCTACAGGAATTAAAACAGTGTGGTCCTAGCACCAAAAAGCCATGGGAGGATGGAACAAAATATTGAGTTCGGTGATTGCCCCAAATATATATGGAGATTTAGCATGTGATGGGACACCTGGGTGGCTCAGTTGGCTAAGTGTCTGCCCTCAGCTCAGTTCCTGATCCCAGGGTTCTGGGATCAAGTCTCGAACTGGGCTTCTTGCTCGGCAGGGAATCTGCTTCTCCATCTGCCTGCTGCTTCCTCTGCTTGTGCTCTCTCTCTCTGTCAAATAAATAATTAAAATAAAATAAAAAGATTTAGCATGTGATAAAGTGGCCCCAACGATGGACTTTTTATAAGTGGTGTTGGGACAACTTGCTAGACATTTTGGGGGAAAAGAAATGTTGGGATTGTACTTTAGACAGAAATTATAATTGGGTAAAAGATTGTAATGTTAAAAAACACACATTAAACTGCTAGATGATGCTTAAAGTAAATATTTTTATACTCATACCCTGTGACTGGAGCAGGCTTGTGAAAGCATGATAACAGGGCCAGAAAACACAAACGAATAACCCACAAATCTGACCATAGAAGTTTAATACAGCAAAAACAAAATAAACAAAAATCAGAATCACCACCCATAAAAGTTAATTTTTTTGAAAAACAACACGTATCACAGAAACTCTGTAATTTCTTTCTCTAATTTTTTCACCCTTTCTGAGGTTAGTGTGTACATTTCATGTGGTAACGTCTCCTTTCCTCCGCTCTTAAGCACTGTTAAATTAATAGTGCATTTTCTAATAAACTGCATACTAGAAGCCAGAAATAACATATACAAAGAGTTTTAGAAAACAAAAAAATTTCTCTTGAAGATTCCAATAGCAAAAGTAAAAAGAATATGAACACAATTCACAAAGAAAGAAATACAAATCACCAACAGAAGTAAAAACATGTTTAATCTTGGTGGTCATCAGAAAAAGATAAGCCAAACAACACTGAGATGTACTTTCCTATCAGTTGGGTTGGCAAGGTCAAGGAGGACTATTATGAGAGGAAAAGGTGGTACAGCATTCTCATTTACTACTCATGGACATGCATGTTTTCATAGCCATTCATCAAAACTAAATATGTTCAAGTCTTTAACATTTTTTTCAGATTATTTTCCAGATATAATTGGACAAGGGATCAAAGATGTATATATAAAAATGGTTATCTCTAGTCTAGTTTGTGATAGTAAAAACCTGGACATGACCTTAATGCCCATAAAAAATATGGAATAGCTAAACTACTGTATATATGGACTACAGAATACTATGCAATTATTATTTATTTATATGAAAAGATGTCTACAATAAATTGCTAATTAAAAAGCAGACTACAATAGTCACTTTGGAAGAGAGTCTGGCAGTTTCTTACAAACACACATAGTCTTACCATACAATCTAGGAGTTGCAGTTCTTGGTATATATGTATACACCAAGTTCTTGAAATATATATATATATATATATATTTATCCCTCAGCTTGAGGCCCCTCCTGTAGCATTTGTACATGACTCAGGACTTCAGTTCACTGAGGTGTTTCAAACAAAATCACTTTCTATTTGTACAGTATTTTATAAGATCTTTTCCTCTACAGGTTGGATTCAAGCACCCCAGCTGACAGAATAAATACGTTGGAGCATTTCTGATGATAGTTAGGTTTTTTAAAAAAAATAGCTTTACTATTAAGGTGTTTTTTTTTTTTTTTTTGGTCAAGTATTATTTATGAAGAATCTTAAAAGCAACTGTATAGAAAAAAATGTCACAGAGAATAGGAGATTCATGCTATATATAAGCTGCCTCTTATCAGAAGCTACCAGTGACGCCATATCCTTTTTCAGTAAAGCAAGCAAGACTTTTTTTTTTTTTTAAATATTTTACCTCTTTGAATTACTTACTGATAGCAGAGGGGACAACCCTGATGTATTCATGTAATTTCAAAGTATGTGAAGTCCTCTGCTACCAAAGAAATTGTTCCACAGAAACCCAAGGCTTGAGCGTATGCTTTTTAAATGATATTTCATTGAGCATTGTGGATTAGAGATTAGCTGAGTCTATACCCAGAGATTCATTTGGAGGAGGTGATGAGGAGAGTATCATACGGATGGGGTGGAGGGAAAGCATGGAGTGTTAGGCTGTTTGATTCCCAAACTCAAGGGATGTGCATGCTGCCCCCAGGGTGAGGGCATTCCCTGTGCTTCCCAGGCTTGGTGCTAAGTGCTCTATGAGTATCTTCTCATTGTTTCCCTGAACAAAACTGTGAGGTGATAGATATTATCTCCTCCTTAAAAATGAGGAAACAGACACAGGGAAGTTTAAGTGAATGACCCAAGTTCTCATAGTGAGTAAATAGCAGAGTCAGAATTTAACTCAGGAGCCTTTGGACCCTGAGGAGACCTATGTGCTTCACCATGATTCATACCTCCATCTAAGCAATGCTGACATTATGTAATTTCACCCAATTTGGTTTTTGGTTAACTGCTCAGAACTTATAAAAAACAAATGGCACATATTCCAGCTTATTTACTTATTTTAAAGATTTATTTATTTATTTCAGAGATGGGGGAGTGGCAAAGGGAGAGGGAGGGAGAATCTTAAGCAGAGCTGGGTCTGAGAGCCGACCCCAACACTGGGTTCGATCTCACGATCCTGAGATTATGATCTAAGCCAAAACCAAGAGCTAACACCTAACTGACTGTGCCACCCAGGCACCCTGATATAGTGCATTTTTATTCAAAGTAGGAAGACCTGTTAGTCACCAGGATAGCAACATATGTTGTTCCTGACTTCACTCCTCTTCACAAGAAGAACAACTACCAATTATTCAAGGACAAGACGCCTGTGAGAAAATTCTAGAACACAAGGATCAGACTGAAACACCTCCTGTACCTCAGAGACCAAGACAGACTGCCTTAGAAGGGGGAGACAAGTGGCTACATGTTGACTGCCTTTCTCAAAGGAAAATTCTCTGGCCAGGAGAGACTAGGATGAATATTCAAAATACCTTCCAACCAAAAATTCTATACCTGGAGAAGCTGTCCTTCAGAAACAAAGGAAGGATAAAGATTTTCCTGAACAAACAAAATCTGAAGGAGTTCATCTTTATAGCAGCATTATTTATAGTAGGCAAGACATGGAAGCAATGTAAGTGTCCTTTGGTGGATAAATTGATAAAGATCTCTCTCTCACACACACACACACACACACACACACACAGGCAATACCTGGCAAGAAGCACAGGAAGAACACTATGGCAGGGCTGAATGGTTTCTTTTCCACAGGAGAATACAATTTCACAGAATTGGGAATTTTAAGGAAATATTCCCCATGTCTTATAATCATTTAGTCATCATTTTTTTTTTTTTTTTGGTAGTAGATGCTGGAAATATAATGATGAATTAATCAATGTTCCTGTTTTCAAGGAACCCATAAATTAGAAGGAAAGAATGTATAACAAAATTTCAGTACGGGGTATAAAGGGCCATAATCACAGGGCTTTTGAATGACCTGGGAGAGGTGCATGAGTCTATTGAAGAGGTTACAGAGAAACTGTTCTAAAGGAGGGACTGTCTGTTGTGAACACAACTGTCTATTCAATTTGTGGAGTCCAGTGCAAAACAAAAATGCAGATCACTTGTTCAAAACTATTAAGAAAGACAATACAGACAAGAGGATTAAATCAAGCTTAGGCACTTCTAATTGAATTTCCTTTCACTTGGACTCCAACACCCACAATGGGGAAATTCCAAACCATTGTTTAACAAAATGAACCCAGTCTGGGCACTTATGTTACTTTTGAAATGTCATTATTACACAACAAACATCTGTGGATCTAAGAGAATATATTTAAATTAGTTAGGTGTGGCTGTAATTTTTAAAAGAACCATAGCATATTAAAACAGGTCATGATTGTTTATTATTTATTGTATTTCCCTCAAAAAAGGGTAGGGAACTTTCTGGGAATACTTATTTAATTATTTATATTATTATTATTATTTCAAGATTTTATTTATTTATTTGACAGAGAGAGAGATCACAAGCAGGCAGAGAAGCAGTCAGAGAGAGAGGAGGAAGCAGGCTCCGTGCCGAGCAGAAAGCCTGATGCAGTGTTCTATCCCAGGACCCTGGGATCATGACCAGAGCCGAAGGCAGAGGCTTAACCCACTGAGCCACCCAGGTACCCCTTCAGGGATTATTTAAACACTTTTTTCAGCAGCAGAAATAATTTATGTAAATGATAAAAAGTAAGTGTTAGGAGCGCCTGGGTGGCTTAGTCGGTTAAGCACCTGACCCTTGATTTTGGCTCAGGGTCCTAGGATCAAGTCCTGTGTGAGGCTCTGCTCAGCAGGAAGTCTGCTGGAGATTCTTCCTCTCCTTCTCCCTCTGCCCCTATCCATCCTCTTTAAAACTAAATAAACAAACAAATAAATAAATATTTTTTTAAAAAAGGGAGTGTTAGGATGTTCGTTGGAAATGAAAACAGAAACTCTGCCTGTTGTATTACCAAAAACAGAGAACCTGGTGTCTGTGGAATATTGTACTGCTGTTAATTTTTTATTGCACCTTTTAATAATTTTCCTCGTCTGTTGATAGCCATACAGTTTACAGTGCTTCCCTGTGGGAGGAGTCTACTGCTTGGTCCCATCAGTATATGCTGGGTCATGTGATTTGCTTTGGCCAAAGGAATGAGAGGAAACTATGTACGCTACATCTGAGCAGAAGTTTTTGGCAAACACCAGGGCCACTGTAGTTTGGCATCTATTTTTCCTCCCCTGCCATGTCCAGTGTGTCCCATAGAGAACCTGCTCCTTCAGCTGCATGAAGAAGCAGGAGGAGCAGAGCCATAGCCAGCATATAAAATGGGACTGAGAAATAAATCTTACTCACTGAAAAACAACAGAGAGTTTAGGGTTATTAATGACCATAATCTAGTAAAAACTGGCTAATCCCGTATCTTACTTATAATAGGGCAGCACTTCACAAATACTGTGTTTGCCTGAAAGACGTTCAGTGATCCCAGTCCTTTGGAGAGTGACATTGCTCCAAAAACGATGATTATGTAGGCTGTTCTAGACGCAGATCTGGAGTTCCGTGGATGGCAGTCTGATCAGCTGCAGAATCAAGCTGAATCCTGAAGGCAGGAATGGGGGCTGGTGTCTAATACCCCTTGACTTCACTTCCCCACCTGGCCTGCTGCTTGCTGCCTACTTGACATTGAACACATTGCTTGGCCTCAGCTTTCCCATCTGTAAACTTGGAATAGGACTATTTACTTCATAAGGTTGCTAGGGCAGCGTCGGTTTCTGCTTATTTCTTCCATATCAGTGCCTCTTTCCCATTGAGTTTTTCTCCCTCTTTCCCATTGACCTTTTTGTCCTTTCTACTTTGCTTATCATTTTTAATATAAAAATGGATTTATGGATTAATGTTGAGCTTCTCTTTGTTCCTCTTCGAGTATCTATTCCTTTACCTCTCCCCAATGGCAAACAATATCTCATATTTCATACATAATTTATTTTGATATCTAAATGGGGTTTATTATAAATATAATAAATTACATGTATAATGTACATATATTCACCTATTACATATATACTTCTTAGTATATAATATTATATATGACATAGTATTTTATATGACTTACTAGTATACAAATATTATATTAGTATGCACTATATTGGATTCACATGTGTATATGTGTGTATATATATATATATATATATACATAAATTAAAATATTCATATAACCATATCTTCACATAGGACACACAGTATAAAAGAACTAGTAAAATATTACCTTTACCCCCCCCTCCAAAAATTTCATTTCCCTCTATGAAGTTTTTAATTCTTTTATGTCATTTGTCAATTTTTTCTAATTGTCACTATAGTTTAGGCCCTATACTAGGAACTTGGGATGAAAAGGGGGTGAGGACAGAAAAGGACTTGTCCCCTTTGAGCTTACCTCCTAGTGGGAGGAGGCAGAAAATAAACAATTGAGCAAATAAGTAAACACAATGGCTGGCCAGGAAAAAATTAAGGGTCACTCTTTAATGACTGGAAAAGAATAGTGGTTAGCTCATAGTTGTTTTGAGGAAAGGAAGTAACATTTATTGAGTAAGTTTCAACTAGTTTATCTGTATGATTTCATTTAAATCTTAGAATAACCTTGTAAGTAGGTCCCTTTGACACATGAAAAAATTTGAGGTTCACATCAGTCACCTAACTTTCCTCAGATGACCCCACTGGCAAATTGAAGGGTAGACTTTTAATTCTTACCTCCTACTTCTTCCTCCTGTTTTCCAGCAGGAAAATGTATATGTTCCTGTTTACCCTCATTTCTATACCTCCTCTGTTATGCTATTTTCTTGATGATAAATTATTTTATCTTAAAAGAAAGCACCTTATGAGTCCTGCTCACCTTATGAGCAGGACTCCTTTATAAACAGAGCAGGACAGAGCTGATTCAAATTCTAGAGAACTGCTTTCAAACCACAGTTCTGCTCTATGATAGCTGTGTGATTTCTGGAAAGTCACTTAATCTCTCTGAGTCTCTGTGTACTCATCTGTACCAGGAAAGAGAGCCAGCTTGAAGGTTTTATGACCTCAAATTTCAAGTGAGTAGGGTCTGGGTTCATGAATTTTATTATACTTTGCACACAGACATTACACTGATTCAGATTCTCTCTGGTGAGAGAGAATGCCCAAGGGTTTGTAGAACTCGGGACACTTACGCAGGGCCATGGCTCAGAGACCTTGGAGAACTAGAAACTTGAATCCTGAGTCCGTAGAATAACCTCTCTTTCTTCCACATCTCACTCTCAATATTTCTTAAGGATGGGGAAAATCCTACCCTCTGCCCTTATGGGTAAAGGAGGCTCAGGGTGACTTCAAGACTCCTCAGTTAAGTTGGAGACACCAGGGAATTATCCTTTTCTTTCTCTTCACTCGTCTGGGTAAGTGTAGCTGTAATAAGGTATAGTTCAGGAGGGCAAAAACCATTTTGGAAGAAGCCGTGAAAGTGATTCAGTTTCAAGTCACAAGATCAATTACGCAAGGTTCTAGAACTCCTGATACTCTTACAGCAGATCCATGGCACGGGTTCAGAAGGTGATGCAGGATGCCTCTTTCCTTGGACATTAAAGCTCATTACCTGAAAATTACTCAGCCTTGGCCCTTAGGGAAATCTTAAGTGCCCAGCCCAAATGGCATAATCCTATTTGAAATACCAAGATCTCATGATAACAAACAACGTAGAAAAAGAGAGGGCACTTGTCTGGGTTAGACCTCATCAATTTGATAATTTCCAACCGAGAGAACAATCATGTCTTAGATTATATGTCTGTCACATAAAGGATCTCTAGACTTTCAGCTGTGTGCATAAATTATCTCAAGAAAATTAGGCTGCACGACGAAAAAGGGGAATAAATTCTCACTTTTTTATGTTCCTGCCTATAAACAGTTTTTGACCAAATGAACTTTGTTTGATGATCATTTCTATTCTTGCCTGCATATTGGACTAGGAACTCCTACTTCATGGGGATGTGGTGCAGGTAGCATGAGACCATGTAACAAAAGGCCTCCCAGGGTGCTGGGCACAGAGTCGGTGTGGAGTGGATGTCAGTTCTCCCCGCGTATTTTGCTCATCACATACCTGTCTGATGTCTCTTAGGCACCAGGCTCTATGTCTTACGAACCACAGGGGAGATGTGCAAAGTTGCCCTCAACAAGCATGGAGTCCAGGAGGAAAGATAAGACGTGTAAATAGACAACTTACGGGTGGGGTCTGAGGGGGCGTCCATGAAATAGCACCCATTATCCTGGCAAAGTTGGAAATTAAGAGATTCAGAGAGGGACCCAGCCATTGTGCTGATGCTGCGCAAAGCAGTGTGGATCTGTTTGCCCAGGAAACTCGCTAGTTCTTTAGTCAGTTACTGCAAAGGCCCCAGTCACCACCACTGGCAACCTAAAGAAGCCTAAGCCTCCTATGGGAGAGCAGGATGTTCAGGGGCTGATCCACAGAAGTGGGCGAAGGGCCTGTGGGAAAATGGCTCAGAAGAGAATGTGTATTCATGCCGACAGAGCCTTTTCCACTAGGAAGCAAAAGACAGGGGAAAGGTGGAATGAAAGAAAACCCTTATAAAGTTTGTTTCCAATTCATACGGAAAGGGACTAAGAACAACTGACCTTAATTCTAGTACCTCATTGCTGGTTGATTTATTTCGTTCCTAAATCCTGGCTCTGTCAGAATCACTTATGGAGATTTTAAAAAATTATAAACACCTGCCTCCACCTGATGGGTATCTAAATTATAGGAGTTGGGCTGGGGCCCAGACATCTGCATTTAAGAATCCCTCTACAGGTCATTCTGACAAGCCTCCAGGGTTTTGACCCACAATGTTGAGCAATGGGTTTGGTTAATCTTACACACACACACACACACACACACACCCCTCTTCTTCAGAAGAGGACCAATGAAGACTGCATTACACATCTGTGTGAATAACTCCTTCAGATCTGTCTGCAAAACAGATAAGAGAAGCTCAAGAGAGTGGACCAATCAAAAAGCAAGTCCTTCCTCTTTGTGTAGCTTTTGTGGAAATGACCCTGCAGATATATTTGTGCTTATCTTTGTTCCATCCTTTGTATGCCCAAAGCCAGCATTTCAAAAAGCGGTTTCCCCTAGGGGCATGGGTAGAATTATAACAGAGTCAGCTGCAGACTTACCTAACCTTTCGTGAGTGCCTACTGTGTGCCCACAACGGGGCTAGGCAATCTCATCTATGTTTCCTCAGGGGAGAGAGGCAGGCTAAAAATGTAGTGAGACTAATAAAGATGCTATGAACTGGTGAGAAGGTTTGGGAACCGTGACTTCATGAAAGTTCACCTTAGTGGTGGTGAAGGTGTGGGAATGCTGTGGCATGGAATGTTAGTAGAGGCCCTGAAAATGGGTACAATTTGGTTACGTATCTGAAGAACTAGATCTATGTAGATATTCTTCCCATTTCATTCATTCATCCAATTTCTGAGAATTATATTAAGGAAATACTTTATAAAAAGTAACATGCTATAGGTAATAAGAGAATAATTATGTTTTTAAACTATAGGGACATCTAGAAATTGCAAAATATTAACTAAGGACATAAGTAAATTATTGCATAGTGACTAATGCTTTAGGTAAATGTTACATAGACACTTAAAAGTGATCACTATAAAGTCTGTGTAGCAATTGCTTGTGACAAAATGTCAGATGAAAAAAACACGAGCCAGGATACCATTTAAGAGTTATTCACTAGGGGTGGCTGGGTGGCTCAGTGGGTTAAAGCCTCTGCCTTCGGCTCAGGTCATAGTCTCAGGGTCCTGGGATCTAGTCCTGCATCCAGCTCTCTGCTCAGCAGGGAGCCTGCTTCCCTTTCTCTCTCTGCCTCTCTGCCTACTTGTGATCTCTCTCTGTCAAATAAATAAAATCTTAAAAAAAGAAAAAAAGAGTTATTCACTAGCACCAAAAGGGAATGTAAAGATGGATAGTGGTTAGTGTTTTGGAGTAGTCGAATTTGGAATATTTTTTTCTGTTATGGATATGGTGGATAAATATTCTTTAGGTTACCCTGCGCTTCTTTCTACCCTATATGGACCCAAAAGGACAAAGAAACTTTCCAACCTTGGCCAGTGAACTGGGATGATGTGTGCCTGAAGTTTTTGGTGGCTTTGGCCTTTTTTTCCCCTGCCAGAGGATGAAAACTTGCCTCCAGTAAGAGATAAGTGAAAGCTGGAGAGATGGCTCAGGAGTCTGAAAGAATGGTTGGTTGGATGGATGTATAGATAAAGGGATAGATCGACTGAGGGAGCCACCTAATGACAGTTTATAAGTTCCTGAAACAAACCTCTAAAATTGTCAGTTGTGTGAACCCACTGAATTTCTTTCTTATACCAGTTAATCTCCTATTAGTCATTTGCCATTCAAAGAATTCTGACGACAGAATTGATTGAATTGCAAACATTTTTATTCTGTTAGAATTTGCCAGGTTGTTGTTTGTTTTTAAATAAAACTTTTTTTTTCTTTCCTTTCTGAAGTCACTGGGACAAGTTGTACTTGTGTGTAAATACTGCTTTCATGAATCATTTCCCATTAAATTAGTGATTGACTTTTGGTTTCTATTGAACTGTAATTACCTCTCTTGTCTTTCTCAGCTTTTCCTGCAACATCAGTCACATTAACTGTTTTCCCACATCCTGCTTCTGACAATAGATACCCTGACAATGCTTTCCCAAGTATGATTTGAAACACAATGTGAATCCACATCTGTAGGAGGCAGGACTCTATGGGAAATTTTGAAATAAAGCCACAAACGTTAAGTGAACACCTACTATATGCCAGGATCTGGGACCACAATGATGAAAATAAGTGTCCAGAGTCCTTGCCCTTCAGGAACTTCTATCTGCAAGTGCGTGTGTCTATTTTCTGGAGGTACAGGACAGGTCTAGTCTGGGAGAGTATTTAGTACCTATTATTTACTTGCTTAACGTCTCTACCAGGGCAATAGGATAATAACCAACGTTTATTGAACTTTTACTCTGTGCTACACCGCTAGCATCAATTATTATTATATTAGTATTTTGCTGCAAAAAGCGTTCTTGTTTCCCCTCGGTCCACCGCTGGGAGAGAGCTCCTGGGGGTCTCCGAAGCTGCCCCGTGGCCCACCGCCCAGGCTCCGGCACCAGCCCGAGGGCCCTCCGAGGCCGCCGGGCTCCCAGGCGCGCCCGCGGGTGAGCCTCCGGGAGAGCCCGGCGCCCAGCCCGCCCGCGTGGGTCGAGCCTGCGGAGGGGAGTCGGGCGCTCGCGTCCCCGGGCCGAGGGGCGCGTGGGGGCCCGGCCGCGGTTCGGCGGGGAGCGAGGAGCCGGGCGCCTGCGCGGGGAGCGGCCGCGGGGGCTCCGGGCTGCATCTTCGGGAGCCGCGGGCGCCCTGGGGCCGTGCGGGGGGGGGGGGGGGGGATGCGGGGCCCGGCGGCCGGAGCCTGGGCCTCGCGGTGCCGAGAGAGGCGGGGAGGCCGGCGGCGTGCGAGGCCGCGGAGCGCGGGCAGCGGGCGGTGGACGAGCCTCGGGCGCGGGGACCGGGCCTTGCGCGGCCGGGAGCCCGGCGCAGGCTGGGGTGCTGGCGGGTCCCGGGGGCGGAGGGCGGTCGAGAAGAGGGTGGCGAAGTCTGTGTGTGGAAGAGAGGTTGGAGGGTGGTCGGAGGCTGGAAGAAGGGGCGCCCCTGGGTGTGTTCCTTCCCCACACTGCGGCGCACCGATCTGGGGACCGCCAGGGGCACAGCATATATGCGTTAGTTATTCTCTTTCCGTTTACCAGGTGAGGAAACTGAGGGCAACCTGAGGTTATCTGGCTTCTTGCCATCCAACAGGGATGCTTGCACAATATTGTGAGGAATATGGTTGGAATTTCTGGATCTGAGCCTTACTCAATTTTTGACAGTTTTTGAAAAAAAGTTATGAAATTAAATCTTGGTGGTGAGGTAGCCAGGTAGCTGGCCAGGAGGAGATGAAGGGAGAGTCCCTTCTCAACTTGTTAGACTGAGTGGTAGAGAAAAACGATCTGAAAAAAATGAATTCATCTGTACATTCATCTATTCAACAGATGTTTGTTGACTGTCTGCTACTGAGCAAACATTGTCAAAAGCCCTCAGTTTAGTATGGGTAGATGAAAAATAAGCAAATCCTTAAAATATGCCATAGCGTGGTGAGTCCTGTAATAAAGGAATTACAGAGGCACCGGGAGGATATGCCGGGCGGTGGGGGGGGGGGGGGTAGGAGAGCTGGAAGTTATGCAAACTAAAGGAAAGCTTTTGGACTTAAACTGGAGGTCAGGGCCCTATGAGCTTTCTCAGTTGCCTACATTTAATGGTAAAAACAACTTAAGCTTGTTAGTCTTCAAATATGTGATTATATTATACTTTATATGGATACTTACGTACGTACTGTCATCCTATTCTATTGTATCTCTTACAAAATACATAGGGATAAGATTACTTAGAGGATATTTAAAGATACAGCTTTCTTTGCTCTCATTAAAATATTCAGAATTAGGGGCACCTGGGTGGCTCAGTGGGTTAAAGCCTCTGTCTTCCGCTCAGGTTATGATCCCAGGGTCCTGGGATCGAGCCCCACATCGGGCTCTCTGCTCGCTTGGGAGCCTGCTTCCTCCAATCTCTCTCTCTGCCTACTTGTGATTTCTGTCTGTCAAATAAATAAAAATCTTATATACAAAAAAAATATTCAGAATTAGCATGAGCAATGTGCTTGAACAGTTGAAAACTTTGGTTGGTTTAATGCTTTGGGATAGGGTAATTAAAGGACTGGTTTTTAAGTTAAGCTTATTTTGATTTCTGGGTCTAATCAAAACAAGATACTTCGAAAAGAGAGAGCGTTCCAATCGAAGAAGTGTTTATTGGCAGGATTAACTGAATTATGATTCAATTTTTAAAAAAATTCTCGAGCACTATGTTCAGGTTTTTCTTGAAATTTAATTACTAACTTTCCATCTTCCATGATGTTAATAAGTCATTCTTGCAAACTCTTTGGAAGGTGTTGCAATTTGTAAATTTTTAGCAATTGGTTCAAACCTATGCATAGTCTTTATCTGGGAAATTTTAAATAGCCTAGGAAATTCTGTTTCTAATTTTCTAATATGTAGATAGGAGAGTTTGTTGTTGTTGTTGTTTTTTTTTTTTTTAATTTTATTTATTTATTTGAAAGACGGAGATCACAAGTAGGCAGAGAGGCAGGCAGAGAGAGAGAGAGAGGGAAGCAGGCTTCCTGCGGAGCAGGGAGCCCGATGCGGGGCTCGATCCCAGGACCCTGAGATCATGACCCGAGCCAAAGGCAGCAGCCCAAACCACTGAGCCACCCAGGCGCCCCGAGTTTGTTGTTTTTTTAAGTGAGACACATTCACATTATTTTCAGCCATCACTCGTTAATGATGGGGAAATATTTCCCCAACTATATGAGTTATCTCTTGCTGTGTAACAGACTGTCCCCCAAATTAGTAGTTCTAAACTGCAGACGTTTATTATCTCATCATTTTTCTGGGTTAGGAATCCAAGACTGGTGTAGCTGTGTTCTTTTTGTCTCAGGGCTGCAACTGAGGTGTTGGCCAGTCCCCCATTCAAGGCTCCACTGGGGGAGAATCTGCTTTTAAGTTCATTTACATGCCTGCTGGCAAGCCTCAAAACCTGAAGTTTTTCCTGGAGACTGGTCACATATGCACTGTCTATGTAGTAGGTACCAGGACTCAAGACTCCCAGAAGGAAGGCAGGAGTTTAGCATAGACCATATCGTTTGCATAACAAAAGATTGAGAACCTCTGCTCTAGGTAATTTGTAGCTATTGAAGGAGAACATGAAGAGATTTAAAATTTAAAATGCTGCTTGGGTAGCAGGGGTGGGGTGGGTGGCTTGGAGAGTGGGAGCCTGGAGGCAGAGAAAGCAGTAGTTCTTAGTTCTCTAGTGGGACAAGAAGTAGCAGGAGATTGAACCATGAAACCACTGCTGAGCATATGTTCATAAAGGCAGTATAGAAAGAAATCATGTCCTCTAAAGGAAATCATAATTCATATCTAAAACATTTCAGATCTGGGGCACCTGCGTGGCTCAGTTGGTTAAGCATGTGCCTTTGGCTCAGGTCATGGTCTCAGGGTCCTGGGTTGGAGCCCTGCTTTGGGGCTCAGTGCTCAGTGGAGAGTCTGCCTGTTTTCCCCTCTGTACCTCCCCTGGCTTGTGCACGCACTCTTTTTCTTTCTCAAATAAATAAATAAATAAAATTTATTTATTATTTTCAGATTTTTTTTTTTAAAGATTTTATTTGTTTATCTGAGAGAGGACAAGGAGAGGGGTAGAAGGAGAAGTGGACACCCTGCTGAGCAGGGAGCCCAACATGCAAGTGGCGGGGGAGGCAGGTGCTTAATGACTGAGCCCCCCAGGCACCTTAGATTTTTTTTTTTTTAAAGAGTGTCCTCTCCTTTATTATTATTATTCCTGGAGATTGAAGCTGGAAGAGAGGAAGAGATTAAAAAAAAAAAACGAGTTGTCAATATCTTAAAATGAGTTGTCAGTATCTTGAAGCGAGTTGTCAATATCTTAAAGAGTCTAGTAATATAGTAATAGAAGAAGGGTATTTGGAGAGAGAGGTTGTGGAGTGGTATAGGTGCCCCAAATAAATGTGCAGCCTGATAAACAGTTTTCTGGGTTGGGAAATATAATTGGTTTGCGTTCCACATCTGGGCCTTCTGTAAAAAGGGCGAGGTATTTCTTAGTTTCATTTTTTTCCCCTTCTCGAGTTTTAATTTTTCTGTGCATCACGCCCAGCGTTGTTTGGTTTTCGTCTAGGTTGAGCTATATCTGCTGCCCAGTCTCTCATTTCCCTCAAATCATAAAGTCCCACGTCTGGGGTGCTTCCTACCTCACCCAGCCCCTTCACGCACACGTCTCATTTCGTGGGTTCCCCGGCACCACCCGGACGGTCCGCGCAAGCTGCAGACGTCCTCCCCATGGCATTGTCGGCCGCAGTGGCTTCGCAAGACAGCGGCCCCCGAGGTCCCCCTAAGGGGGCAAGAGGGGTGCAGGGGCCCTGGGCGTCCTGCTCCAGGTCTCGTGGAGAAGGGCGGCAGCTCCCTTTCAACAAGGGCCTCTTTCAGCCCTCACACAGTCTCGTGGTTCCCAAGGCCCAGACTCGCGAAAACGATCCAGAAACAACAATCTGAACCCGCTGGCCTTTCCCTGCTGCCTCCGTAGAGGCTCTTGTTATTCCTGCGCCCCCGCCAGGGCACCCTCCCGGGGAGCGCGGAGCCAGCGTGCTGGGGGAGTCCCGGCTAGCGCTGGAGCTGGCGGCTGCTCCCCACCCCGGGCCCTTCTCACTGCCGGCACTGTCCGGGCCCCAGGGTGGGCCCTGGGGGTGAGGGGTGGGGGGCTGTGCGAGACCCGCCTTTCTGAGGGGCCAGTGTCCACCGGACATGGTGGATGGTGCCCGATGAGATTATCTTGACGAGTAAGATTTACTTTGGCACTCAGTGGCGACCAAGGGAGCCCTCCCACTGCAATTATTTTCAACTCGGCTGGTGTTAGACCTCGACAGCAGAGCTCCTAGGAGGCAGGTGGAAGAAGGTGTTTGGGGAGACCCAGGAAATCTGACCTCTTTTCCACAGCCCTGTCTTGGGAAAAAAGCTTTTGGTTGGCTTACTGGTCTGCCTTCAATCTCATGTGGTAATTGTTGGGGCTTATGCACTGGGCATCTCATGCAATTTTCTATTTGAAAAACAACGTAAAAGTTTACAAAGACAAGGGATTTTTTTTGTTTGTTTTTTGTTTTTAATTTGAGGTACAGTCACTAGAGATTTTTCTCAGACTCTTCCCCTAATCTGTCTTCTTCTTGAGCAATACCCCACAGCTGCAGTGTGGGGTTGGGTAGAGCTGGATTGTAATCTCCTGCGGTGATTTATTAATCGTGTGACCTGGGCACATCTCTTCTCTTCTCCAGGCCCTGCTTTCTCATCTGCAACCATAGCTGCTTTATCATAGGTTGGAGTTCCTTAGTCAGCAGGGATGGGAAGGAATGAGTAAAGTTCTAGAATAGTGCCTGTCACGTCGAACGCACTTGTTAAAGGAGAAATATTATTTTACTCTCGAGATTGTCACCAGTGTGGCCTGCAGGGCCTTCGTGGAGGAATGAATCAAGGTTTCTTGAAAGGGATATGTGTGTGTCTTATGACCTGAGTAAGGAGCATGACCAGCTTAGTCAACAAGTATTTATATAACAGTATCTACGGACAACACCGTGCTGCTGTATTAGAGATCATTGTCCAAAAAGCAAAAACATAAGCCTTAATGACTTCTAGCCATTACAAACCTGCCATCCTAGGTGGCAAGACATGTTAGCAAAAACATTTATAAAAGTATAATTTTTTAAAACCCAGGTAGGTTTGCAGTTCTTTAGCTCTTCTAATACTTTTTAGTAGTGTTTAAAAAAAAAAAAAAAAGGAGTTCTGCGATTACTCCTAGATGTCTCTACCTTTCAGTGATGGAGATGAGGCCAGTAAGTCACTTCTGGGGTTTTGAAGTTATTTGGGTTTGGGGCATTCACATTCCCATTTACTGTAAAGGTGAAGCCAAGACTGACTCAGACCTGATCAAGGCACATAAACACGTGAGCTGGAGGAGCGTGCACCATAATTTACGTCTGCCTTCTAATCTGATCAGCTCTCTGGTTCTTGTCCATGACAAGGGCACTAAGGTGTTCTGGAGAAGTTTGCAAAGTCCCTCACTTCTACCCTCTGCTGTGGAGGGGTCCCTCTTTCTGCTGCCTCCTACTGTCTCACTTTGCTGTCTGGTCAACTCTGTAGTCTGCCCGGCACCCCACTGCCCTTTAGAACTCTTTTCCTTGAAGCCTTTCCAAACAGGTGCCTATCTTTATATAGCTGAGATGGCCTTTGTGTCTCCATATCCGTCACTGGGTGTTTATGAGAATTTATCCCATCTCCTCCAGGAGGGCTGGGGAGGCCAGGGATCTAGGGCTGCTTTTCATGTAATGCCCCACATTGTTATGGAGTAAACGGATTTCAGAGACAATAGATAAAGGGCATGTTGGGGAAAGCTCACAATGCACTTCTTTTGTTCTTTAGCTTAGCGGTTCTCATCTTGGTCTGATATCTTCCTGTTAACTAAATACTCATTAGGCAAGGTTCTGAGTTTTTCTGGCAGGAATGTGCACAGGTTTGGACTGGTAGACGGTTCATAGACTCTAAGGAATTTAAATGTCATGGTGCACTGAGAAAGTCAGAGACAGGGAGTTAGGAAGGCCTGAGGCCGGAACCAGGCCCCTAGGCCTCGGTAAGGCCCTTGGGAAGTTCCCTGTTGCTCTCTCCATGGACGTGGGACAGGTGGCTGGAGCTGAGCGCTCAGGGGGTGCCCTTCCGGCCCTATTCGGTCTGTAGGGACGGTAATTATTACCACTTGTTGAGACCCTTTGTCTACATGTTGTGCTATTTAAACAAAACCCACAACGTCGTTACCTTATTTAATCTTCATGAAACATCTGTGAGGAATTGCCACAGTTTTACGCAAGAGGACACAGTAGCCTAAGGTCACACAGGTAGTAAAGCGTACAGTCTGGCTGTGCATCCAGGTGTGTCTAATCTTAGAGATTGTGTTAAGGCTCATTCTCATCTGTTTATCTGTTCATTTTGACTTTTGAGTTTTTTTTTCTTCCCCCACTGGGAGGGAGGGTAACCTAACCTGTGTTAGCTGATGAGAACTTGCGTTCTGCGTTGGGCTTAATGTCCTAGGTGGGTTCTTAGTACGCATTGGCCAAATGAATGAGTGAGCTGTTCCAGGTGAGGGGTTGTAGGAGAGGGAGCTGGGCTGAGCCGTGTCTGGGAAAGAGCCACGTTGAGGGGTTCAGAGGAAGGCCTCTCTGACTAGCTATGTGATCTCAGGCAAGGTACCTAAACTCTGTGGGCCTCAGCGTATTACTGTGCAGCATAGGGGGCTGAGGGACAAACAGTGTGATCGCCCTGATGCTAATTCTTATGAGGCATAGGGAAAAGTCTACATTCCTTTGGGCATGTGTGTTCACAGTCAAAGAGGGGAGGCAGAGTCAAACACACACGCCTAGGATTCTCCTCTGTTTTTATCTCAGAGACCTGTATTTGTGATTTATGGTAAAGCTCTTTTCCTGTGCCATTTCTCTCATTGGACAAAGAGATACAGCAATATTTGCATACTTCCTTGCTTAATATATTTGCTAGGATCCTCACGGTTTCATAGAAGAGAAATTTTTAGTAGTAATGTGACGAGGCTTAATGATTGTAAAAAGTCGTCCCTAAATATCGTCTAGTGAAAACCTTTCTCAACTGGGAAATGCTGAACTGTGATGGCCTTGAACATTCTGGTTTAACACAGATATTTTATTATTTATTGACTTATTTATAAAGATTTTATTTATTCATTTGAGATACAGAGAGAGAAAGAGGGCGAGAGAGAGAGAGAGAGAACATGAACGAAGAAGAGAGGCAGAGGGAGAAGGAGGAACAGACTCCCCTGCCAAGCAGGGAGCCCACTGCGGGCCGATCCCAAGACCTGAAGATCATGACCTGTGCCCAAGGCAGGCGCTTAACCATCTGAGTCACCCAGGCATCTCAACACAGGTATTTTAATATCCTGAAAATATCAGGGCTTGTATCAGTTAAGAAAGGCTTCAAGAGCATCAGATTATTCAGATACAACACATAATTACCCAGGTCTACCTTTAATTGAATTCACTGACAATTCCTTAATTGAAATCATTAATTACAACATTATTCTTGTTTTATAGAATAACTTGTTTCAGTGAGAAACTAGATTTCAGAGAGAGGTGAACATTAACATCATGTAACCACTTGGGAAGGGCCAACTTTGATTTTTGATGGTCTTGCCTATTTTGAGGTCTTTTTCTGTGATTCCGATGATCAGAATATACACATTCCAGAAACAAAATTGTCCTTGGGGGTGATGTGAAACCATTAGTGTGAATGACCAGGTACAGGAAGAAGAGAGACTATGTGTTATTTAGAATGCATCAAGAGGAAGACATTAGCGGATTTAATGAGGAAGAAAGCAGACACAGCAGCTGAGTGACTTACACAAGACCACACAGATAAAAAGCGGCAAAATTGAAATAAAACCCCGGATCTTTTGAGCTTCTCTTTAAGTAATTGTTTACTGTACCACACCCGGACATTGGTCCCTATTTCTCTGAGGGCTGACAACCATTTCTTGGATTTGCAAGATTTAGACAGAGGAGAACTTCATTGCTTAAAAAGTTAAGAATTAGTCGCTTCACCCACTCATGAGAGACGATTGGAAAGGGCCAGTGCTTTTGAGAAGTTGGGTGGGGTAAAAAGCTATGCTAGGTGACCTATGTAGCCCAGTCTTTCTCTTCTCTTCTAGTTTCTTGGGTCCGGAGGTATTTTCCTATGTCTCCCCTGCATTCTTACTCCTGGAAGTTGAGCTGACTTCGTCTCTTGCTGCTGTTAGATGGATCCCCCTCCCAAACCTGGTTAACCCCAGGAAAGAGCTTTAGACATAGGTACCTATTGGAACACATTGTTTTGGCCAAGTTGTCTTCATAGTCCCATTTGTAGGGGACAGGTTATCTTGGTTTCTTTTACAATTGGTTTGGAAGCTACTTCAGGTGCCCTTGTCCCTCAGCTCTCCAGGGTCACTTTTGCCATCAACCAAATATTGAAACAGGTGGAACTAGCCACTAGTAATGAGACCCATGGTAAAAGAAAGTGACTCAGTCCTGGCAGCTCAAGTCAGGTTTGAAAGAGATGACCACGGGCGTCCGAATACCTCCTTGTGACTTTTACAGCAGAGGGCCTTTGACTGGTTTCACCCCCAAAGAATGTGCCATTCCAAGGTCATAGATGCGACTGGTTCATTGTGATGAGATCTACCCACCTGCAGTCTCCTCTCACAAAGCCACCTGCCCCGAGTCAGCTGCTGGAAAACAGGTCTCCGGGCTCTTGCCAGAGCAACTCCAGCATACGGGGCGTGGGGACGGTGGGAGCTCAGGTTCGGGCTGATGTTTAGGGGCAGGTGCAAAACTCAGGGCTGCAGTGGGAGATTCAGATGAGGCCAGTGGGGAAAGACGTCTGTTAGAAAGTGCTCCCGTTTCTCACTTTTGCTTAGTTTCCTTTTGCTGATCTATTTGCAGTCATTCACGTGTTGCTCACTGAATGTCCCCCAACACACACAGTCCTATCTGCCTTGCTTTTCTTTCTCCCCAGGCTCAGCATGCCCTCTGGGTCACATCAACCCACACTCCAAAAATTTTCTTGGAAATTGCCCAGGTAGTCAGTCTATCCTATCCAACTGGGCACCGTGGCTGGCTTAGATGTATGTAAAGGAGGAATAATCCAGTGGGAAAACATCCTATGGTATGAAAGAGACATGAGTTCTAAGCCAAGTTACATAAGGTCATAGTTTGTCTCCTTTGGGCAAGTCACTTCATTTCCTAGTACCTCCAGTTTTAATCTTGGGTGATAAAGAGAAGATGCTAGTCCCCTCCCTGTGTACTGAGATGCTGGGAAAAGTAATAAACCAATGCACACCAAGACCTCCTTTGAAGTAAATCCTATAGAAAGTCAGTAAATTGAGGTTATTGTCACAGTGATGTGAGTAAATGTACCTGCTCAGCTAGTCTCAACTATATAAACACAGGGAGGTTCAAGAGATGTGTTTTTCTGTTAAAATAAATGGCTGACTGCCACCCTCCCCATTACCCCTTATCTTCAGGGTGTGTGTGCATTAACATTTTTTTAATTGCCCAATTCCTGCTTGTGAAGCTTTTGCTAAAACCAGTAAGTTTAGACTATCTGGGGAAAAACTGTATCCTCTTGTTATTGATGTTTTAAAACATGTAAGTATTTTGACCAAAATTCTAAAGAACAAAGTCAATTGTTTAACTAAAAATGCAGAATGTAAATATTTGTGGAGGTATTTTGAGTATCTATTTTCACAATCTCAATACTTCCTTGCAAATGTTTGAGAAAGAGTTAGAATATGGCTCTTTGAAAAGTGTGGGAAATTAAGGATGAAATAAAAACTTGACCCTAGACTTCCTTCCTCAATTTTGAGTGAGATCTCACTGAGGTTCTCTTATAATTGGATGTGGACTTCATTAGTTTTGAATCTGACTTCATATTACTTATTTTTGGAAACTGTTAATTGCATGTTAGTAGAGACATGATTTACAGATTTACAGTAGAGACATGGGTATATAGTTCTTGGAAAATTAAAAAAAAAATGTGCCTATCATTTTATTCCTTTTTGTATCCATTTATTCCCAGACTCCGCAGATCAATTTGAACTTCATAATTTTATTAGTCATTCACTTTCTTGTTTGAGCTTTTGATCATTTATTCCTTTATTAGGTCAACTATTCATTTATTTATACATCTATCATCAAATATTCAATGACCTGACCATATGTGCCAGTCAGTTTTAGGTGTATTTATATTTTATCAAAGTGTGGGGTTTTATTTAGCAATTTCTTTAATAGTAGGCAAACCATTTTTTTTTAAAGATTTTTATTTATTTATTTGACACAGAGAGATCACAAGTAGGCAGAAAGAGAGGAAGGGAAGCAGGCTCCCCGCTGAGCAGAGAGCCCCATGTGGGGCTCAATCCCAAGACCCCAGGATCATGACCCGAGCCGAAGGCAGAGGCTTAACCCACTGAGCCACCCAGGTGTCCCAACCAATTTGTTTTAAAGCACATACTGAACCCAGGAGAGACATATGAATGTGCCTTCCTATGGTAGTAAGGGAATGGCCACTGCTGAGATGGAGCCCAGTTACGCGGACACCAACAGAAGCATGTTGTGGGCACTTGGTGCTGCCTATGGGTGTTTTCCCCTCACAGACTCGTTTCATCTTAACAATGACTCTTCACACTCTCATTTTAGAGGGGACAAAATGGAGGCAAAAAGCCTCAGTTTTGGTAGTGTTCTTAGAGTTACAGAGCAGTTAAAAAACTGCTGGATTCAGAAGAAGCATACTGGTGCCTGGGTGGCTCAGTGGGTTAAGCCTCTGCCTTCGGCTCAGGTCATGATCTCAGAGTTCTGGGATTGAGCCCCGCACTGGGCTCTCCGCTCAGCTCAACAGGGAGCCTGCTTCCCCCTCTTCGCCTCCCTTTCTGCCTACTTGTGATCTCTGTCTGTCAAATAAATAAATAAAGTCTTAAAAAAAAAAAAGCAGCAGCATATTACAAATCTTAAGCTTTTCTGTGGAAAATTAAAGTAGCAAAGTCATGTAAAGTGATTACATCTCAATAACTGTTTAAAAAGACTACAAAGTCATTATTTTTGTGACTGCACCAAGTAACTGATTTAAAAGGTGGCTTCCAGGGGGGATTTGAATCTGCCAGCATCCATGAGCAGTGGGAGCTGGGGTATGTTGTTTCTCTCCCCTGTGCCTCTGTTTTCTCATCTATAAATTCAAGAAAGGGATTATGAGCATTAAATGAAATAATAAATATGAATAATTCAGCATGTATCTGCACATGATAAACAATAAATATCAGCTATTTGTTATTACTATTAATTTTTACTATAACTGTATTTCCACTGTTCCCCACAAGAGAGGAAAAAGCTGATAAAATAGCAGATGAAATTAAGATAAAATTTTTGACTAAAACAAAGTCAGCAACTTGAACCTCATGCAACTGAAACATCATATTTTATGAAATTGATAAATTCCCCACAATATATCATACAAGGTACCGCAGTGCCCAAATTTTATGATGCCAAGAAGCAATTTCTCGTGCAAGAATAGAACACTGAGAGAATAAGTGATTTTTTGCAATTCAGTTTGTATTTATCGAGCTTCTGCGTGTTGAGAACAGTGGTGGGCACTGCAGGGGGTAAGACAGGTGACTCAGGAAAGGGAGCCCAAGGATGGTTCCTCCACTGCCAAGCATACAGTTTTATGGCTACGGCAAAGCACATACAGACCAAAGATTACATAGCAAGACCTGACAGACGGGGAAAGTGAGGTAACCATAGCTTTAGAACCAGAAGGGAGAAGCTCTGTTTACAGAGTCTTCCAGAAAGCTCCAGGTAGGTCATGGGACCACTTTGAGTGGCAAAGAAGTGAGAAGTGCATCAGAATAGGTGAGCAAACTATTAACTAGGAGTCCAGGAAACTTAGGGGATTTTTTTTAAGAAGATTTATTTACTTATTTGAGAGAGAGAGTGCGAGAGAGTGCTGGGTGGGGGGGAGAGGGAGCAAGAACCCAAGCAGAAACCTAAGCAGAGCCCCACGCAGAGGCTCCCTCCCATAGCCCTGAGATCGGGATCCTGAGATTATCCCCTGAGCCGGCCGCTCAACTCACTGGGCCACCCAGGTGTCCCTAGGAGACAGGTTTCAACAGCAAGTCAAGAAAGTGAAATCTGGATGGCTTAGTCAGTTAAGCATCTACCTTTGGCTCAGGTCATGATCCCAGGGTCCTGGAATCGAGTCCTACATTGGGCTCTCTGCACAGTAGGCAGTCTGTTTCTCCCTCTGCCTGCTGCCCGCCCCCCCCCCCGCTTGTGCTCTCTCTCTCCCTCTCTCGACAAACAAATGAATAAAAATATTAAAAAAAAAATTGAAATCATTTCACTTTATTAACATCTTTGAGCTGAGAATTTACTTGTTGAGATTTATACAGCCCTGGGGTAGGGGGGGGGAAGCATGGGCTTTGGAAAAAGATAATTTGGATTATCTCCGTCCTGCATTTACTAGCTGCATGACTATATCAATATATTTGGCCTTCCTGGGCCTCTGTTTCCTCCTCTGTAAAATGAAGAAATTTCTTGTTCTACCTAAATAGCCCGTTAGGAGGCTCCAGGGAGAGGAGGGGTCTAACTGTGCTTCAAAGCTGCCCAAAATTCTGTGAGTGTAGGGGTTTTTCAACAGTGTCTGTTTTTAAAGGTCCTACCTCTTCCTAGCTCCGCACCCCCACAAGCTAGAAAAGTATGTGTAGCCTAGATAATATACAGAACAAACTTTCCCTTGTATAGCAGTTTTTTTTCCCCCCATTAAATACTTCTGAGTTCCTGGTAATTCTCTTGTCAACCACTTCCTTTTGTTGAAATCTTGAAGTAGTCTTGATGTAGAAAGTGGCCGTTGGTGCAATGGTGAATGAATGGGTTTGTTAAAATTACTGCCTGATCTTCGGAGAATGGTGTCCTCTTCTCATTCTTTGCCAGAGTTTTCAAGTCCCTCCCGGTCATAGACACTTAGCCTTAAATACTTTTAATTAACCACGTCTTGCTGTTCTGTCATTCTAGCTTGCCAAATAAGCTCTCCTAAATATATCGTCTGATGACTCCTCCAGCTTGTTATGCTTTCAGTTTCTTACATCTTGCGTTATTTGAAGATGTTTCTATTTACCTAATCTCTAAGCAGGCCCAAGGGAAAGCAGGCTGCCTCCAGGCTCCACACACGCTGTCTGCGTTCATTGGCCAGAAGGGATAAGATTCACTTCCCTTTGTTCATCACACAGGTCACTACATTTCTGACTCAGCTGCACATTCCTTCCTCTGTGATACTCTAATTTGAATCCTTGCTACTCTTGATGCCCCCGTGGGGGGGGGGGTGTTAGTTTTATTTGTCTTTATGTTCTTTTCTGTTTTCTTCTCTTTGGAAAGTCTAATACCTTGCCCCTTTTTTAGTCCCCAAAAGGAGTTAAAAACGAATATAAAATGATCTTTAGGTTATGTGACCATAAGGTTAATTAGTACAATGGGTATTAGTCCACATGGCTGGAGGGTTGGAGGAAGTGCGAAAGAAGCCATTAGTGTAAAACTGTAGGGGGCGCCTGGGTGGCTCAGTCATTAAGCATCTGCCTTCAGCTCAGGTCATGATCCCGGGGTCCTGGAATCGAACCCTGCATCAGGCTCCCTGCTCATGGGAGGCCTCCTTCTCCCTCTCCCACTCCTCTGTTGTGTTCCCTCTCTTGCTGTATCTCTCTCTGTCAAATAAATAGAATCTTTAAAAATAAATAAATAAAATTGTAGTATATGTTTAAAAACAAAGTTATAATTTTCATCTTTTCCTTATTCTTTGATGTAATTTATCTTGTACTTCAGGGTTAAAATGTATCTTCCTATCCTGAAATCTTGGATATTAACCCTTGCTCCCTAGTCTTCTTTTTCAGGATACCTGACAGCCAAGGCAGAGGTTGAATTGACCAACATAGGTTAGGCACCCTTGGCTATTGAAAGAAAATCTTCCTGGGAAGATAAGGATTAAAGTTTTAATTGTGCTGCGTTGTCTGATCTACCCTCCTTCTTTCCCTCCTCTGCCTCCCCCCTTTTCCTCTTCCTCACCTTGTTGCTTTGCGATGCTCTTCATACCACTTCTCCCCTGGCCCGGTAGGATCTAGAACTCCAAGATGGCGTCCTTCTGCCTTACAGTGCTCTGGGCAGTGTTCCTGTCCGCCCCAGGTGGAGTGGTCTGCAGCGAGAGCTTTCTCCCCAAGCAGTCAGATTGCCATGAGCACGATGTTTTGGTATGTTTGCCGCTTCCTGTTGCAGAATTTGGGAAGTGAATCTGGTAACTGCCTGAAGTGAAACACTTCCCCTTACTGTCTACAACAAAGAGAAGTTACATGAAATTGATGCCGATTCTTTGGAGTAAGGTTAAAGCACTGTATTTTAAGGAGGCCCCAAGGAGCAAGGCAAGAACCTCAGCTTCACCCTCGGAATCTGGCTACACGACTTACTGTAGCCTGAGCTTCTTCTGAACAGATAGTATCTTCCTTGCATAGTTGCTGTGAGAAGGCGATGAGGTAATTTAAATGAAATGCCAGGTGCTTGAGAGGCACACTCAGTAAGCGGTAGCCATTTCTCTTGTGGAAAATATGTTGTTTTGTATCCATGTTGTAGACTATGCCTCCTGAAGTTTATTTTTTGAGCTGCATTTGTATGATTCATCTTTCTTTCTTTCTTTCTTTCTTTCTTTCTTTCTTTCTTTCTTTCTTTCTTTCTTTCTTTCTTTTTAAGATTTAGTTATTTATTTGACAGAGTGAGAAATCACAAGTACGCAGAGAGGCAGGCAGAGAAAGACAGGGAAGCAGGCTCCCTGCTGAGCAGAGAGCCCAATGTGGGGCTGGATCCCAGGACCCTGAGATCATGACCTGAGCTGAAGACAGAGGCTTAACCCACTGAACCACCCAGGTTCCCTGTATGATTCACAATTCTAACATAGCCTTGTACTCTGGGTAGGTGTTTGTGTCCACCTTCCCCAGCAGAAGGAAAAATCCCTGGCAGAAGAGAGGTTTGGTGTTCTCCTTGTTCTGTGGAGGTAGAGAAGCACAGGGTGCAGGGCCTAAGAGTTCAGGCCGGAGCTGGGCTGGCTGGGTTCCAGTGTGACTCCTTGACTGCTAGCTGTGTGACCTTGGACAAGTTGCTCTGCCTCTCTGTGCTTCCGTTTCCTCACCCGTAGAATAGGGATAATAACGTCTACTACCTCAGAGAGTTTGTAAGAATTAAAAGAAAAAAAGTTCACTAGTATAGGACAGAGGCTTAGGAGAGTGCCTGGCTTGAGGTTTGCTGTTACTAGTCACAACTCACATCGGACTGCCTGCCTCATAGTGACTGTTCCCTAAATGCAAACTGTAGATGAGTGGGCGGTTGAGGCTCCCTCTGTCCCTGTGCTCTACAGGGGCCCTAACTCAAAGTGCGAACTGCACATGCTGATAAGAGATAAGGAGTATTGAGTGGAACATAGGCTCCTGTTCATGGGGGAGCATTCTTGGGAGGCGGGACCGTGACTGGGACCCTACAGGCAGAGTCCAGCTCAGCAAGTGTGCCTCAGAGCATTCACTGTTCCCTTCAGCAATATTTTGGACTGTCACCTGCAAATGATTGCAGCCTGGCCTCCAATGGGGCATTCAGGTCTCTGGGAGAGCTATCCCATTTCTCCAGTTCCCGGCCCTCCCCACACAGGGCACCTTTCCCCCCTGCCATGCTCCTTCACTTGGTGAATTCCTACTTGCCCTTCAAGTCTCAGCCCAGCTGAGAATCCTTTTAGGAAGCCTTTGCTGGCCTCCAGCAAGCTTCTGCAGGACCCTCTATTTCCCTCTCACTGGGTACCCCAGGGTTCCTGGCTGTATACTTTTTGGCAGTCAGTTCTGTGGGGACAGGACTGTGTCCAACTTGCTGTGCTATATTTGTAACTCTTGGCCTCTGGCATAATAGAGTCTAAAAATATGTTTCACAAATGATACATGGAACACTAGAAAGTGCTATTGGACGTAAGCAGTTTCTAAGAGACATTATCCTTGCACTCAGTAAGGTCACCATGCCGGGGGTGTGGTGGGGGTGGGTTCAGGAGAACATAGCTTTCATGGGAACATACCCATGCATTTTACAACTACGGAAAGTAACAAGTAGGCAGACTCGTAACACCCGATTTAGAAAATAGTCTGATTATATGTAGAACTAACTCAAAACCTCAGTGTTCAGCTTAGAGTAGACTTTGGAGATACAAATTAAAAGGGGGGATTCAGCACAGATAAACCACAGAATAAGGACTGACTAAATATTGTACATATTTTCTTGTAATAGCTATTCTTTGCCTAGTTATTGATGGTCCATCTAAAGGAAGCAGGCTCGGAAAGTTTAACCCATCGTATTTTTAGAAGTACTTGAGTGAACTCTAACAACTCCTTGAGAGTTACGGCAACGTCCAGGACATTTTTTTGTCTTTGTTGGGCATGTGATATATTACTGCCTGCTGGGTCCAGTGTCTTCTAAGGAATTCTGCAGATCAAGTGCAGGGGTGTGACGGGAGACTTGTTCTGAAACAATCATCAGCCTGCTTGAAACAGTAATTAAAAATATTCCTAAGTCTGCTCAGAGTGTTGTCCACAATGCTTGCTACACATCCTAGAATTGTTTCCATAGAGCGTAGGCTCATATTACCCTTGACACCCCCTAAAGGCGTCATATCAGGTTGAGTGGGCTACTTGTATGCCTTTCTAACTTCCACAAGAATATTAAAAAAAAAAAAAAAAAGGGTGGGGGGAGAGAGAGAAGAGAAGGAAATCCTTGTTGATCTTTGATCCTGTACTTATAATGCCTTTTATACCCCCAAAGTATTGATATCTTCCCGATAAAATGTGAACTCCCCCATAGGGGGAGATAAATGAAACTTTCCCATTCTTGTTTTTCTTCCTCAACTGGAGGAAAACAGAAAAAGAAGGACTGCTTTTGCTTTGGGATAGGATTTATTTTTGGCTTATTTGTTGATTTGGGGGCATGTTACGAGCCTGTTAGGAGAGAGGAAAGCGCTGAAATCTGTAGGACGAGGCTTTTCATCCTGCCTCTGGCACCAGTCAGGCACACATACTGGGGTGAATCCCCTGTCCACATGATGGGCAGTTTCCCCACCTGAAAGGCAAGGAGAATGTATTTACCTCATGTGGCGGACATCTGCATTCAGCACAAACTGGTCAACAAGAATTTTAAAAATCTGATTACAACTTGCTTTTTTACATACATCTCTGTAGAAAGAAAACTGGATTTGAGCCAGAACCCTAGAGTTTTGGTTCAGCTACTTCTTAGATCTCAACAAGTTAACTCAGAAGCAGAATCATGACCTGGAAGGATTTTGAAGGATCATCCAGTCTGGCTCCTTTGACTTACAAATGACCAAACTGAGGTCCAGAAAAATGCCAGGCTTTGCTTCAGGCCATGTACTGGCCATAAATCAGGAGTCAGGGGGTGCCCTGTCCCAGGGTTCCTGCCTTTGGTAAAGAGCTATGCTGATTTGTCATGATATCATCAATTTTTCCTGGTGTCTATCTAATTTGATAACTAGAGTGCCAAAAAAGCTACTCTAGATCAAAACAGGAAAACGGCAATAATGAGTGATCAAGAGAGAATTACAGACTGGAGAGCCTTAGGACTCAGGTGTAGTCAGAAAACAGGCGGAGAGGGGTAAATATCAGAAGGACTTAGACACGGACTCCCAGTGCTAGAGCTCCTGATTCCCCATCAGTTCCTTCCCATGACCCCTGCCTCAATCTGATGGGAATCGGAAAGGCACACTTACCTCTTGTTGTTGAAAACCTTCACAGTGGGGGCACCTGGATGTCTCAGTGTGTTAAGCCTCTGCTTTTGGCTCAGGTCGTGATCTCAGGGTCCTGGAATGGAGCCCCGCATCAGGCTCTCTGCTCAGTGGGGAACCTGCTTCCTCTTCTCTCTGCTTGCCTCTCTGCCTACTTGTGATCTCTGCTTGTCAAATAAATAAATAAAATGTAAAAAAAAAAAAAGATTTAAAAAGAAACTTCTGGGACAACATAAGTTAACATCTAAACATAAATTTTTCTACATCCTTCTAAATAATAGGAACAGTAACAAACTGCTACCAGAATTTTCAGCGTGTTGTCAAATGGGATTTATAAACCAAACACACCTGTGTAATCAGCACCCTGATCCAGAAATAGAACATTATCCGCATTCCAGAAGCATCCTGTATGCCCCCACCATGTACTACCTCTCTCCTCACTTCTAAGAGCATGCATTCATGTTTTTTCCCCCTGTTTTTATACTTGAAGTATAAATGGAATAAAACAGTACATATTCATTTGTGTCTGGCTTCCTTGGGGGAATATTTTGGTGTTGGCTTAGTTCCACGAGAAGTAGGATTCCAAACTGGGGGGCCGTCCGTGGAGAGAAAACGTCTTCTGTGTACTACAGCCTCATTGTCATGATGGAAAGCTGGTGTCAACATAGCGGTTGATTAGTAAGAGTGTGTAGGTGTAATGGAGTTGAAACTTATCCTCGTTGCCAAGATTTTTGTACCTTACATGATTCATTTTACACTAAATTATCATTTTAGTTAGGCCAATGGATGTAAGTAGTACAAAATTGAGGAAAGTGAAAAATAAAACTCTTTCTCTTGTGTGTTTCCCTTGAATTTGTTACTTTTAAGCAAATTTTTGGTTCTGTCCTATGTTCAGAAGAGACTAATGAATTTTCTAAGTAAGTAATCCAAGTAAATAGAAACTCTTAAGGATCCCAGATGACTCCGTCTTAGTTATCTGTGGGTTCTTATGGTCTAACTAAATGACGGGTACGTGGTAGGGATGCAATTAATGATGGCTGCTGGAACAAATCTATAAACGAATGGTTAGGTCAGTGAAACAAAGCAACATAACTTTCTGATTCTGGAGAGTATGTGTCATCAAAGGAAAGAGTGGCAGTAAGAGCCTTAACATTCCTTGTAAATACTGGAAGGCTGTTGTGGAAGTCATTTTGCCTTTGGTATCTGGAGACAAGCAGCTGAGATTCTCTAGTCCCCACAGTGGGAGAGACTGCTAAGACTCTCCTGGAGTCCTTTTTCCTCTGCTTGTCTGAGTAATGGGATTCCTGAGTATTAGCAAGGCACACAGATACTCAGCTAGACACAGTATTTCACGGCATTCCTTGTAGCGACAAAATGAAGTTCTTGCCAATGGGGTGTCATCAGAAGTGATGTGGCAGCTTTTGGAAGTTTTTTTTTTTTTTTAAGAAACATTTCTTCTGGCGGGGAAATGGTAATAGGATAGTTAAAGGGAACCCAGACAGGAAAGACACTCATTGGTAGCAGAGTTTCCCTGCTTGTCCCTATTCTGTTGGGTGAGAGAGACACAAGCTTCTGTGTTATGAAGACATTATATCTTAGAGGATCTTTTTTTTTTTTTTTTTTTAAGACCTTAGCATGTTCCCTAATTAATATAGAAATTGGTACCAAAAATTGGTGTTATGGTAACAAAACCTAAAGTAAGTTTGTGGATTCAGGTAGCAACAGGCAGTAGGCGACATTGATACAGTATTTTATTTTTTCACAGATACTAAATTTATTATATAATTCAAAGTTGGCACAATATTTTAGCTAGGAAAATTGGTAACATTTGTTATTCAGTGGCATATCATTTACTAAATTAGTTACCTACCATAACTTGGATGATGAGCCTTGTACCTAATGACCTTTAGCTCAAGGAGAATAGCTTAGAATATCAGTATATGTTGCCTAGCCCACACTACTGCTAATAGTGTATTATAAGAGGAAAAGGAAGTTGGGTAATTATTAATCAGTAAGCAATATAGCTCTGATAATAGAAGTTTTCTCACTTATGGTTTGCAATCTAATATGACTCAGAACTTTTTTCAGGCTGTGCAAGCCTGAAAATCTGTCTGCATCCCCAAGTAGCTGCAGGTAAATTTGATGATGAAGGTCTTTCTCATCAGCTCTCTGTTAAGTGTTCTGCTTGTCCAGACAATGGAAGTCAGCCCAGAGCAAAGACTGAATTATAAAGACATTCCTTCTCAACTGTTTCAGATGGCTCTCACCAAAGGTAGCCAACATTAAGTTGAAGGAGAGAGGAAAAGGCTGAGCATAGAGACCAGTAAAAAAAAAAAAAAAAAAAAATAAAGAGACTTAGCTTAAGGGCTGTGACCAGAGAGATCTTTGGATTTTGTTACTTTCCTATGGGAGCGATAGATGAGGATCTTACTTCAGGGCGGGGTGAATGTGGTGTCTCCACAGAAAGAAGAACGTGTGCATGGATACTGTGCAGAGTGGTAACCATGGCAGACACTGAGAAGTTACCCTGACAACCATTTTTCTTTCTCTCTTTTTCTAACAAAATATCTTCACCACCACCCCCCTATTCCCCACCCCACGTATTAGCAGGGTACATGGTTGCCTACCTAGTGACTATATTCCTTCACCCTTCTTTGGGATTAGGTGTTGCTGGTGACTCATTTCTAGCTAATGACATGAGAAAAGGAGTTTTGTACCTGGTGGAAAATCATTGAGTATTGACTTTCTCTTCACCTCCTGGCTCTCCTATTGGCAGGGAAATAGTCAGAAAATGATAGCTTCCCTGGGCCACAGAGAGAAGCTTCATACTGATGACAACAGAGCCACCCAGCTTGTGTGATATCACCCATTTGCGGACTGTGATGTGGAAGAAAAGGAAACTTTGGTTTTACTTAAGCCACTGTATTTTGGTGGTGGGGGGTGTCTTCGTTTCAGCAGCTTAATGTGGAGGCTTTTGTGCACTGTTGGGTTCAATACAAAAAAACCAGAAACAACTTTAAGTATTCTAATCAGGGAAGGATTTAACACAGGGAACTAGGTGCTTACTAAAGCATTAGAAGGGTTGAAGAAGCAAGTTCTAGATTGTTCCAAAGTTTTCCAGGAATGGCTACAGAACTCCAGCTAACTAGCCCATCAGGGGAGCTCCTACCTCTGAGGACAGCCCTAGAACTCTTCCAGGATCAAGAACTTGCTGCTGCCACCACAGTTTCTGAACACCAAGGTGGCTATGGGATGGACCCTACAGCATGGTGTCAAGGAGCCATCATTTCCTTTCCCACAGAAATAGTCAAAAAGAGATGGGAAGGGGGTGTCTGCTTCACTTCTGCCCTCTATATCTCCCTGTCTCACTTGTGTGTCATCCCCTTTTGGGACCCAGTTTACGCTCAGAACCCTTGCTGCAAGGGAATCTGGGAAATGTAGTTTTTGTCTTTGCAAACTCTGAGGAGAATGAAGGAAAACTGAGCAAACAAATCCAGTCCTACCGCTTAGGTATCTCTCCTGTAAAATGGAGACGGTGTATTACATACCTCAAAGGTTTATTAGGAGAATTAGATGAGATTTATGTATGTAAAGCACATAATTGAAAACTCAACAAACTATAGCTATTCTATTGGCCAGGGATTGCTAAGGATGATTTTTTCTGTATAATAATATAAAAGTAGCTACCTCTATTCTGAAAGCTAGCTGCTTTCCCAACTACATTTTCTTTAGTGAAGGCTCCGTGTTTTGACAAGAGGGTGAGGAATAAGGCCGGGCAGAGAGTAGGGGTCTGATCATTTTTAGACCGTCTTCATGATCCAGCATTCTATTTTAGAGCAGTGAGAATCTATCGAAGGGTTTTAGGTTGGGAGAGGCATTAGCAGACTCCCAGTTCTGGAAGCTCTCTCTGGTGGCACAGAGAATGCATTAGAAGACACAAGACAAAGGGCAGTTAGTGCACAGTTGCGATAACGTGGGCAAGTGATGGTAGCAGGTCAGGCTACTTGAGTGGTGTCAGTGGTGAGGGAGATGAGCAGCTTGGGAATGTCCTCAGCAGGACCTGGTGAATTACTCCCTTAGAATCCTGCCAGGGGAATCTTAGGGTCATAGAATAAATTTTATGCTTTTCAGTTAGCATATGCAAAATGAATGTAGGTGCTATTGTATACTTATTACCTGGTGTGAATTAAAAACCTGATTCTGATTCATACACTTAAATAAGAGGAAAGGAAGATGCTAGCATCTTCTTTGGTTTACAACTATGAAGGAACAAAGTATCATAAGATTTTCTGTGACTTGGGCCCAAAGTTATCCAAGAGTTATTTCATGGCTGAGTGTGAAGATGTTCAAAGCGGAATTATGCCGCTGTATTATGTATCAGTGACTGAAATGCTGGCAATTGCTTTACGTTATGTGATCAGACATTGGAATAATTTAGACATTTTACAAGATAGTAACAAGATCCCTTAGCCAGGGAGGCCTTGGATGGATGTACAGAGAAAGGTCTAGCTGTCTGTGCTGAGGAGAATCTTGCTAGACTGCCATCTCATTAATCTGTTTGGATCCTCAATCAAAAATAATGAAGCTGATAGATCCTTATGATTTGTTTAAAAAGGAGTAGATTATAAAGTGTAGTATGCCTGGTTTTAAAATCAGCAATGTCTGATATAGTTCTAGGACATTGCAAAACTGCAAAACTGAAGGATAGACATCGGTCAAATAAAAAGAAGTTGTTCAGGTGTCTAGCGAAGAGTTCCCGTCAGCTCTGTTGTCACATCACTGGTGGCAAATGCCAATGTTGTCAGTATCATTCCAGGTAAAAGGTCAGTCACATTCCAGTTTCCTTACTCTGGAGTGTTTCCTGTTGCAGTCTCAATATACAGAGGGAGAAAATAGGCTCAGTTCACGGGGTAGGAGCAATCTCTTTCATTCCAAGGAGAAGGCATGCTTTGTTCATTCACCAACCGTGGACTACTCAAAGAAATTAAGTCATTTAAACAATCTCCAAACTGTTTGATTCAACTAAAAAAGTAGCCATAGAATTTGCTGCCTTGTAAGATGTTCCTACTTATTTTTCTTCCACTCAGATCATCTGCGTTAATTTCTATCCTCCTGATCCTCCTTCTTCTTCTTTTTTAATATTTTATTTACTTATTTGACAGAGAGAGAGATCACAAGTAGGCAGAGAGGCAGGCAGAGAAGGGGGGAAAGCAGGCTCCCCACTGAGCAGGAAGCCTGATGCAGGGCTTGATCCCAGGACCCTGAGACCCTGACCTGAGCTGAAGGCAGAGGCTTAACCCACTGAGCCACCCAGGTGCCCCTCCTGATCCTTCTTGAATCCAGTGAAAAAAGTATAATTCAGAATAACTCTAGCTTCCTGAATTAGTGTCTTTGAACTGTTGTAATTTTTAGAAGTTTAATTTCTATAGATACCATACATATGTGAGGTTGATCACTAATTTTACCAATTTGATTTATGTACTGAAGACTTATCGAATGCTCGTTATGTGTTGGACTCTCTTGACCAGTCAAATTTTTTCCCGTATATACTTCCCTGACGATAAACTTTCCTGAGCCTTCAGGGTCCCCACGTCACACATATGGAAACTGTCTGCTGCCCAGCTAGAAAAAATGAGTTACCACGTGGTGACACATAGGGTCACTTGACTGGTGTCCCATGGATGGGCCAGATGATCTCTTTACATCAACCCACCATCTTTCTTAGGTCATTTTCTTCTCCCCCCCATTGATCCTTTTCGTGTCATGCTAACATGACTTAGAATAATGTAAAGTAGCTACAAGATCTAAAAACATTATTTTAAAAAAGTATTATCAAAAAACATGGTAATCTTATGTTTTCCAGTCTCTAAAAAAGGTACAGGTTTATTTTTTATTTATTTTTTAAGATTTTATTTTTTAAGTAAATTCTACATCCAATAAGGGGCTCAAACTTAACAATCCCAAGATTAAGAGTCATATGCTCTATTCACTGCCAGCCAAGTGCCCCTAAGAATACAGATATAGATTAGATTCTTTAAAAGAATGCAGAAGGAAACAGGAGTTCCGACGAAAAAAATCAGGCAAGCAAGTTACAAAAATTTTCAGTTTTATTAACAGTTAACAGTTTATTAAAATTCTTAAGGAATCTATTTCCAGCTTTAAAATCATACAAAGAAGATAGAAGAGGTAGACAAGTAGGAAAAGTCAGGAGTCTGAGTCAGAGTTGCTTAAAAAGCCAAAAAGCAGGTAATTTTTTTTTTTTTTCCTATAGTCTTGGCACATATCCTTTCTATGGCTTTCTAACTCAGTGAATTTTTTTCCACCTTTATATTTTATTTTTCTTTTCAAATGTAAAGGAATATGTATCTCTTATCATAATCTTAAAAAAACCTCATCAATTATACAGACCAGGAAACAGCAGTATATGCTCCCACCCCTCAAACACACCTCTTTCCACCAATTCCACCTGGGAAGTAATTGCTGTTCATAGTTTGGTATCTTTCTCTGAATTCAAAAGCAATTCTATTTCTAAAATACTACTGCATTCTGAGAATAGAATCCTGTGTATTCCCATCCCGTGTTTGTGAGCGAGACTGTGCAGATGGATGAAAGAACAGACCAGTAAAAGGAAATTCTTACCGGATTAAATGAAATCTTGGAACGCTGTTTTTGAGATTAGCTTTAGAGTTTTCTCTTAGTCTGTTACGGACTCGATTGTACCCCTCCTGCCCCTCCCCCAGCCCTCCAGCTCCTGCCACCGCTGGTCCTGTTCATATGCTGCAACCCTAACTCCCAAAGTGAGACTGCATTTGGAGAAGGGCCTGTAAGGAGGTAATTAAGATGAAATGAGGTCATATAGACTCTGAGAGGGTAGGACTAGGGTCCTCATGAGAAGAGACAGTGGAGTGTCCAGCCGTTCCCTGCACAAGCACAAAGGACAGATCATGTGAGCACGTGGCAAGGTGGTGGCTGCCGGTGAGCCAGGAAGAGAGGTCTCACTAGAAACTGACTGTGCTGGCACCTGATCTTGGTCTGTTGTTTAAACCACCAGTCTGTAGTATTTTATGGTAGCTGGGGTTGACTAATGCATAGCCCAGGGGCAGAGAGTTAGGACAGAGCCTCCATCACCAGGTAGCACAAGAAAGTGACACACGGGAGCTGAGTACAGTCCCAAGGGAAGGAGACCCGATGCTCCTTGACTAGGAGGCTCCTTGACTCAAGGAGACCAGGTCTCTTGGACTAAGAGGCAAGTTCAGGAGAAATAGGAAAGAGGCCCCTGAAGATTTCCCAAAGAGACTTCCCCCTCTCTGAAGAGCTGTTGTCAAGATGATCAGAATTCCCCTCCTTCTTGACCTGTCATGGCTAAGATGGTGATTATTCCAGAATGAAATGGCCCCAGTCATCTCTAATAATATCTTAAAGTTAAGAACATAAAATACCTGTACCCAAGTCCTCTGCTTGCTCAATCTCCAGAGCCTTGCTCTTCATGGGAAAAGAACTTGGACGTCTTCCATGGCAGCCACTCTCTGTGGAGAGCCCCACCCCAGCAACGCTCTGGCAGGTAGAGCAGGGTGAGATGCGCCTACACAGCATAATTAGAATAGGTTACCAGAAGAATGGGACTGCCTTATATTTTAAGTTAGTCTTTTGAGATCTTCCCATTAAAAAAAATTTAAAATACCTTTATAGACGATTGAAATTCCATTTTTCAGTTTAAAAAGTGATACAAAACAAAGATGACAACACATAATGATATCTTGCTCAGGCACAAGGGAACACCAATTAATTTCCAGGAGAAGTAAGTTTGTTTTTATGTTCTTTTTCAAGATGAAAAATTATCATCTGAATGGAGCTTTTAAGTAAATTAACATACTTTTGATATTTGCTTTATTCAAAAATCTTTTATGTTTTATTCTTTTGTCATTATATGTAAGCTCATCTTTTGTTTTTTATTAATTTGCAAAATGTTTTTGTATTTTTAACTTACCCAAAAGCTGAGTTTTACCTGTTCTAGAATTAATGTTTTCCAATGTGTTTATTTCCATTTTTGTTAATGTTATTTCACTTACTTTTATTTTCCTTTGGATGATTCTTTGTTATTTCTGTTACAGGAAATTTAATGGATGTTTAATTTAATTCTTGTTTCCCTTTTATTTCTAATAACAAAGAAATGATACTTTTGCAAAAAAAAAAAAAAACTAACAGAAATAAAATGTCTCATTAAGATAATGTTTCAATTATTTTAAATGCCTTCCTGTCTATCTTCTCATTTGATCCTCAGATCAATCCCTGAAGTTGGAGTTTATAATCATTATTTATCTCCACATGTCAGATGGAGAAACCAAGAGGCCAATAAGTTAATTAAATGACTCATTTAAGGTAGAATAGCTAACTAGTGACAAAGTAAATCTCAAATTTCAAAATTAAAATGCTGTGATAATAATGGAGAAAGTCTACTTTGGCAAGGCTAGCCAAAATTATAATGTATATATATATTTTTTTATTTAAAGGTATTCTCAACCAGTTGTAAGCCTTCACCATCCACATGCTAACAATTCCCACATTTCTATTTCTGCCCTGACCTCTACCTTGAGATCCAGGCTTGAAGTCCAAGTACTTATTGAAACTCCTCTTGGGGGTTTCATGGACATCATAGTAGGAACAGTACCAAACTGTGAGTCCCAGCACCATCCCCAACATATTCTTTCTGCAGAGTTACCCATGACAGTAAATGGCAACTTGGTTCTTCCAGTTGCTTAAGATATCAGTCTTGGTGTTATCATTGCCTCTTTTCTTCCTTGCATACCCTACATCACATTCATCAGCAAATTTTATCAGTTTTACCTTCAAGATATGTCCAGAATATGACCAGTTCTCTTGTACACTGGGATCCTGGGAAGCTGCTACAGAAAACCACTAGCATGTAGGAAGTTATTAGGGAGTGCTCTTGGGGTTGCCCATCTATGAATGGGCAGAGCTGTGACCAGGACTGGAAAGGGACAAGTTGTGCTAAAACTCCGGGAAGGTTTCAATCAATTACGCAGGGAGGTCGGAGACTGGGTTGACTTTCAGAGATACCCTCATTGTGGAGAATGGCTCTCATTTCTACTTTGTGTAGACCAATCAGTGGATACAGACTAATCACAGGAAGGGGGTATAATCCTGGGTGAGGCAGCTTTCTTCCAACGAAGGACAGTCAAAGGAATGATTATTATGGAGGCAATAATCAGAGTGATGTGATAGTTGGGATTGGGAGGCCCCTTAAGAATGAATGGTTACGAGATGCTCTTTTAAGAATGCTGACATTGACTTGAGACCTGGAAAACTGAGTGATAGACCAGATCCAACCCCTCCAAGAGGTGGGTGAAAAAGAGTAAGGTGAGAATATGAGCTTGGTGGGTAGAAGAGTCAGATTGAAAACCAGAGCAGCTGGCTGGAAGGTACTGAGGGTGGGGAAAGTGATAGGGGATGGAGTTGGAGGTACAGACGTGGGCTCGATGGTGAAGGAAGTTGGGATTTATCCTAAGTGTGAAGGAAAGCTGTGGAGACTTTGAGGTACTGGATGTCTCTCTGACTGCTATTGGAGAATAGCTTTGAGGAAGTTAGGAATGAAAGCAGAGAAACTCATTTTGGTAGCTATTGCAGTGGTCCAGGAGAGAGATGAGTTTCGGCTCAGACTAGAGTGGTGCTCGGGGAACCGGGGAGAGGTAGAAAAATATAAGATATATTTTGTGTTAGAGCTAATGACTGGGTGTGAGATTGAGGGAAAGCAAAGAACCACAGAGGCTAAATTTTAGGTTTGAGCAACAGGATGAAGGGTGATCTATGGAAGGGTTAGAGATTGTGCATAAAAATGTATGTTATATAGTATATTATAGATAACATTTATGTTAATAAAATAAGAATTTCATATTTGTTGTAGGTCCAGATATTGGCGTCACTTATGGAACTTAAAAAAACTAGTGGACATTAGTTTACGTTAGATACATTTCTCCAGATACAGAGGCCAGTGAAAATAGAATCTGGCTAGTTCTTTATGTTTACATCTCACAGAGAGTAACTGCCTGATTTCCTTGCTTCACCTCAGACCAGGTTCACACTTCTACATTAACTGAACTACTCCATGGAAAATTTATCTAAACAGTGTGGATTAGCCACATTAAACATTTCAGACATATTTACATTCCAAGATTTGCACTTCTCGCTACAATCTGTCCCTCTTAAGGAAGTGAGTGAATACAAACACCCATTTACATCAGGTTCTGAGAATTACGTGGTTCACGTACACCTGGAAAAGAGAATGAACTCTGTTGTCTAATTTATATGAGGAATCTCAAGAACAGGACCAGAGATGGACGTAAGCTACCAGAGGAGCCTCAGAAAGGGTTGAGGAAGAGTCCTCTTCCTGAGGCACTTCCTCTGGTTTTTCTCATCCCATGCTTGTGCATGATCACTGTGGCTCAGAGATATGGAAGGGTTGTATTCTGAAAGTGTGGTTCTGGTGGGCTCTGGATTATGTCCCAGTCTTGCCTCCATAGTGCCATGGTGATTGACGTTTATTGCAATGCTGGACTGGAAGGTCTGCTTGAGAGCCCTGAAGACCAAAGTGTTTTCTGTGAGAGCTCTCCTGCACGCATGACTGCAATGCAAAGTGTCCTCAAAAACAAGTCAATGTTTGGGCTCCATATTGATTTTTTTAGGGATTTGAGGGAGTGTCATGAACCATATTCTTTTGACCGTTGTCTCTTTCGCTGAATTCTTAATTAAACTTGTTGTAAGCGTTAACAGCCCCAGAAGAGTGACTTGAGAAGGAGGGCTATTATCCACGGGTTTGGGTTGCCAAGGTAGGCAACCCATTTCCATTTCCCCGATGGTTTTGATGCAGTCCTTCCTGACATCTCAGAGATGGGCAGTGCAATGTCATGTCCACTCTCTTTCCTGGTCATAAATCAGGGCGGTTTGGGTAAAACATGGAAAGGGACCACCAGTGCGCTGTGTGGAACATGGGGGGCAAATCCCATCTCAACTTCTTATGCACAGAGATTTGCCAAAGGAAGTGTTCTGGTCCCAGGTAAACTAATTGAATTTCAGTCTCATGAAGGCTTCCATCCATCGGTAAAATATTTATTAATTTCTTGCTGAATGTAAACACTTGACAAAGTAGAATAGAACAAAACTGAATGTTAAAAACTTTTATGACATTTCACCTGTATGTATTTAGATTTGGGTACGATCATTTGAAGGACTCTACTTTGAAGAAAACCGTTATTTTTTCTTATTTTTATACACACAGTGTTTGTTTTCAGAGTCTCTTTTGCTTGTGAGTAGAGAGAGATGGGGCTCATGGGAGACTGGTAGGGAGCTTCTGGCTTTTGGGCTGCATTGCAACCTTCATTCATCTCCAGCATTCTTCCACTTGTCTATTGAGTAAAGGCAATGGCTCATGAAGAGTCACAAAACAATCAGGGCAAAGTCTGAAATTTTCCCCTTTTCAAAGCCGGTTAGTCAGTCAACAAACAACACCAAGTTCCTGCCAAGCACTGAGGTTGGCCCTGGAGACAGAGGCAGAAACAGTTGTGATTGCACAAGAGTGATTATTGTTTAGATGAGGTCATTTGGATGGTGGTAGGGGACACAGAATGAGAGGAGACAGAGAATTTGCACATAATTGATACTTTCAGTTAGATTAAGAAAGATACTTTTGAGGTTTGGGATTCGGCATCTGGGTCCATAAAAAGGGGCCAGCAGGACTCTGCCCATTTTAAGATCACTCATGGAGTGTTCATTTAGTGTCCTACGGAAGGAAGGTGACTGCTGTGGGCAGAAAGGGATGAACAGCAGGAGGGGAAGCCACACAAAAAAGGAATAGAGAAGAAAATGTTCCTCAAGCAGTCTATGATTGTGTTTGTGCATTTCTATGAGATTATCTATATACATAGGGAAGGTATGTTTAAAGAAAGATTAATGATTGTTAGAGCAGGAAATGACTTCAGAGATTATTGGATAGAGAGATTCTCTAACTTCGGTGTGTATCAGAAGAATCTCTTGGGGAGTTCATTAAAAAACAAACAAACAAACAAACAAACAAAAAAACAGATTCAGAGACCCTACCCCAATGGCCAAAGTGCTTCCCAGGCGATTCAAAAATACACCATGGCTTGAGAAGTACTCATTTGTCCAGTTTTCTTATTTTACAGAGGAGGCTGACATCCTGAGGGGTTGACATGCTTCCCCAAGGTCATATCAATTCCCTCCCCAGTTTAATCTTTATTGGCTGCACGCCCAGGAAAGGAAAAAAAATTCATCCACTTTGGGAAGTATCCAGAGATAATTTTTTCTTCTGTTTATGTTAGAAAAGAATAGAAATGTGTAAGCAAATTAAGAAAAAATGACCACACATGTATTTGTGAGTATAGTCAAATAGGTATCTTTAATGCTATAAAAGTCTTGTGGTAGGCAGAACTTGTTTTTACTTTCTCATTTTTGCGTACAATTTAAAAAGATATTGAGTTGGTGAGCTCTTCCTCCCAGAGATGATACGGCGCTAGGCATAGTACACTGGATTTCACCACGACCCAAACATAGGTGGACAAGGCTTCTTTATTTATTCATTTATTGTAGATAAGGAAACAGAAGTGTCATACCTCGGTAGCACAGTAAGGTAAATTATTAGAATTATAATGGAACTGGAAAATTCCTGACACTCACATGTGTGCTGGGTGCCGGGTTCGTGGGCTTATTGTTCGCAAGACCTAGAGTCCAAGGTACTGCAAAGTAAGTTTGGGTTTAAGTTCAATTTACGTGCATTCCACCCTTGGCTTTCTGGCAATGATTAACACTAGTGTTTAATGCACGGTCTGAGGTATGTTCTTTAAACTCTCTTACCAAATGGAAGTTCAAGGTTGTGTGTGTGTGTTGTAATCAGCCAGCTCTCCAGATGTTTGTAGCACTGGAAATTGCTTCTCCAGTGATGGAGATTCAGAGCCCAGCTGCTGGGGGAAACAGCCACTTCCTCATGTAACTGCTCAGAAATGCTGGAGGAGAAAATGGAAGAAAAGAAATTGCTTCCCTGTTTTATAAAAAGTCAATTGTGTTTTACAATAGTGTACCAGTACTCTGAATCATTTATCAACTCGAGTTAACTGTGGTTGAATTGCACTGTTAGGTTTACTTGGGAATCACATTAATCTTTCTTTTCTGCATAACGTGCCAGATTTCTTTGATGACAAGCAGTCCACAAAGGGGCTTAAGTGCAGTCTTGGGGAGGAGGTTTTAATCAGACTCAAACTTAACCTAGAGGCCATCTTGGCTTTTTCTGGAGGGGAGCCAGAAGAAATGCTCCTTCAGATGAAGTCAGGACAATTTGGTGATTTTTTTTTCTCTGATTGTTTTTCATTTTTGTGATTATATCAATCTAAATTATTTAAAAATTAACCTTCAGTTAAGATTGGAACTAAGCCAGAGTCACATAATGGTGGCTAGCAAGGAAGCTTCCTTGACTCATACAGCAACTACTTGAATTGTTCTCTTTTGTTCGCCAGTGAGGCTACTGACTGCCGCACATGTGTATTTTCTGTGCCCACAAGAATGTTAAGCTGTAATGTTTGGGCAGAATTCCTATGTAGAGAACTGCAGGGTTCCCTATTTTGGGCTCTATTCTTTCAGAGATGATATCAGCTGACCCCTGATCAGACTTCTTAAGTTTTATGGAGTGTTAAGCGAGCTTTATGTTTATATAAGTTAGTGGTATCCTTGCTAGTTTGCTGGATGTTGATTACCGTGTCTTAAAGATTCAAAATAGCCACATAAAGTATGTCGAATAGAAAAATCTCCTTCCTCCTCTATTTTCCAGCCATCCAATTCCCAATAATCATTCCCAAGTTTCTCATATATTTCTAGAGGTCTGTTAGATATTTATACATACATTTGTAATATGTATATTTTCATACAAATGATAGGTATAAGTATATATATTATTTCTTTTCCTACAGATAGTAGCATATTGTATACAGTCTTCTGAACCATATTATTTTCCTCTTAACTCTATCTTGGAGATCAACCCATCTCCATGACAACTCAATCTGTTAAGACTGATTATTTCAGTCTTCTGTGGAAGGGCATTTAGGTTTCTAATTTTTTGTTATTACATAAAGAAGTGAAAATTAACCCATGGGAACATATTTATGGATAAATATCCATGAGTCACCTGCTGGTTCGAATGACGCATGTACTTTCAATTTTAGTGTTGATCGTCAAATTGCCTTCTAAGAGTTTACGATAATTTGTATTTCCACCAGCAATGCAGCAATGTACCTGTTTCTATAAATTATTGCCAAAATAGTCTTCTAAAATATTTTGATCTTTGCCAGTCTGATAGTTGAATGCTGGTCTCTCACTGTAGCTTAAGTTTGTATCTCTTTCATTTTGAGTGATGTAGTGGATTTTAAAATTTTTTCTTCCAATTGATTTGTAAGAGCTCTTTATTTATGGATAAAACTTGTTCTTAGTTTATGATACAAACTAAAATTTCTTTAAATTTTGTTTATGGTATTTTATTTTATTTTATTCTTTTTAACTAACATATAATGTATTATTTGCCCCAGGGGTACAGGTCTGTGAACCATCAGGCTTACACATTTCACAGCATTCACCATAGCACATACCCTCCCCAGCCACCCTATCCCCTCTGACCCCCCAGCAGCCCTGTTTGTTTCATGAGATTAAGAGTCTCTTATGATCTGTCTCTCCTGATCTCATGCTGTTTCATTTTTTCTCTCCCTATCCCCCATGAACCCCTGCCATGCCCCTCAAATTTCTTATATCAGAGAGGTCATATGATAATTGTCTTTCTCTGATTGACTTATTTCACTTAGCATAATACCCTCTAGTTCCATCCACGTCATTGCAAATGGCAAGATTTCATTTTTTTGATGGCCACATAGTATTCTATCACACACACACACACACACACACACACACACACCATCATGTCTTCTTTATCCATTATTCTGCTGATGGACATCTAGTTTCTTTCCATAGTTTGGCTATTGTGGACATTGCTGCTATAAATATTTGGGTACATGTGCTCCTTCGGATCACTATATTTGTATCTTTAGGGTAAATACCAATAGTGCGGTTGCTGAGTCATAGGGTAGCTCTATTTTCAAGTTTTTGAGGAACCTCCATGCTGTTTTATAGAGTGACTACACCAGCTTACACTCCCAACAACAGTGTAGGAGTGTTCCCCTTTCTCCATATCCTTGCCAGCATCTGTCATTTTTTGACTTGTTAATTTTAGCCATTCTGACTAATGTGAGGTGGTATCTCACTGTGGTTTTGATTTGTATTTCCCTGATGCCGAGTGATATGGAGCACGTTTTCATGTGTCTGTTGACCATTTGGATGTCTTCTTTACAGAAATGTCTGTTCATGTCTTCTGCCCATTTCCTGTTTGGGTTTTTGTTCTTTGGGTGTTGAGTTTGATACGTTCTCTATAGATTTTGGACATATGTCATTTGTGAATATCTTCTCCCATTCTGTTCGTTGTCTTTTGGCTTTGTTGACTGTTTTCTTTGGTGTGCAAAAGCTTTTGATTTTGATGAATTCCCAAGAGTTCATTTTTGCCCTTGCTTCCCTTGCCTTTGGTGATGTTTCTAAGAAAGAGTTACTGTAGGTCGAAGAGGTTGCTGCCTGTGTTCTCTGCAAAGGATTTTGATGGATTCCTGTCTCACACTGAGGTCTTCATCCACTTTGAGTCTATTTTTGTGTGTGGTTTGAGGAAATGGTCCAGTTTCATTCTTCTGCATGTGCTGTCCAATTTTCCCAACATCGTTTGTTGAAGAGACTATCTTTTTTCCATTGGACATTCTTTCTTGCTTTGTCAAAGATTAGTTGACCATAGACTTGAGGGTCCATTTCTGGGCTCTCTGTTATGTTCCATTGATCTATGCGTCTGTTTTTTGTGGCAGTATCATACTGTCTTGATGATGACAACTTTGTAATAGAGCTTGAAGTCTAGAATTAGGATGCCACCAACTTTGGTTTTCTTTTTCAACATTCCTCTGGCTATTCAAGTTTTCTTCTGGTTCCATATAAATTTTAGTATTATTTGTTCCATTTCTTTGAAAAAATTTGATATTTTGATAAAGATTGCATTAAATGTGTAGATTGCTTTCAGTAGCATAGATATTTTCATATTTGTTCTTCTAATTCATGGGCATGGAACATTTTTCCATTTCTTTGTATCGTCTTCAATTTTTTTCATGAGTATTTTATAGTTTTCTGAGTACAGATTCTTTGCCTCTTTGGTTAGGTTTATTCCGAGGTATCTTATGGTTTGGGGTGCAATTGTAAATGGGATCAACTCCTCAGTTTCTCTTTCTTCTGTTTTGCTGTTTGTGTATAGAAGTGCAACTGATTTCTGTGCATTGATTTTATATCCTGACACTTTACTGAATTCCTGTATGAGTTTTAGCAGTTTTGGAGTGGAGTCTTTGGGTTTTCCACATAAAGTATCATTATCATCTGCAAAGAGTGAGAGTTTGACTTCTACTTTGCCAATTTGGATGCCTTTTATTTCTTTTTGTTGTCTGATTGCTGAGGCTGGGACTTCTAGTACTATGTTGAATAGCAGTGGTGATAGTGGACATCCCTGCTGTGTTCCTGACCTTATGGGAAAAACTCCAGGTCTTTCCCCATTGAGAATGATATTTGCTGTGGGTTTTTCATAGATGGCTTTGATGATACTGAGGTATGTATCCTCAATCCTTACACTGTGAAGAGTTTTGATCAAGAAAGGATGCTGTACATTGCCAAATGCTTTTGTAGCATCTATTGAGAATATCATATGGTTCTTGTTCTTTTTTTTAATTAATGTATTATATCATATTGATTTATTTGAAGATGTTGAACCAACCTTACAGCCCAGGAATAAATCCCACTTTGTTGTGGTGAATAATCCTTTTAATGTACTGTTGGATCCTTCTGGCCTAGTATTTTGGTGAGAATTTTTGCATCTGTGTTCATTAAGGATATTGTTCTGTAATTCTCCTTCTAAATATGGTCTTTGCCTAGATTTGGAATCAAGGTCATTCTGGCCATAAAAGAGTTTGGAAGTTTTCCTTCTATTTCTATTTTTTGGTACAGCTTCAGGAGAATAGGTATTAATTCTTTAAATATTTGGTAGACTCCCCTGGGAAGCCATCTGGCCTTGGGCTCTTGTTTGTTGGGAGTTTTTTTTCTTTTAAAGATTTTTATTTATTTATTTGATAGAGATAGCAGGCAGGCAGAGAGGCAGGTCAAGAAAGGGGTGGAGCAGGCTCCCTGCTGAGCAGAGAGCCATTTGTGGGGCTTGATCCCAGGACCCTGGGATCATGACCTGAACTGAAGACAGAGGCTTATCCCACTGGGCCACCCAGGCGCCCCTGTTGGGAGATTTTTGATGACTGCTTCAATCTCCTTACTGGTTATGGGTCTGTCCAGGTTTTCTATTTCTTCCTGATTCCATTTTGGTAGTTTATATGTCTCTAGGAATGCATCCATTTCTTCCAGATTGTCAAATTCGCTGGTGTACATTTGCTCATAGTATGTCCTTATAATTGTGTTTCCTTGGTGTTGATTGTGATCTCTCCTCTTTCATTCATGATTTTATTAATTTGGGTCCTTTCTCTTTTCTTTTTGATAAGTCTGTCCAGGAGTGTATCAACCTCATTAATTCTTTTAAAGAACCAGCTCCTAGTTTCATTGATTTGTTCTACTGTTCTTTTGGTTTCTATTTTCATTGATTTCTGTTCTGATTTTTATTATTTCTCTTCTCCTGCTGGGTTTAGGCTTTCTTTGCGTTCTTTCTTCAGCTTCTTTATGTGTAGGGTTAGGTTGTGTACTTGAGACCTTTCTTGTTTCTTGAGAAAGGATTGTATTGCGATATACTTTCCACACAGGACCAACTTTGTTGTATCACAAAGATTTTGAACAGTTGTATTTTCATTTTCATTTGTTTCCATAATTTTTTTAAAGATTTTATTTATTTATGTGACAGACAGAGATCACAAGTAGGCAGAGAGGCAGGCAGAGAGAGAGAGGAGGAAGCAGGCTGGGATTGATTTGATTGTGCCTCATTAGTAGCATTTTAAAATTTCAACTTGGTTAGATTTTAATTCTTTTATTTCTCCAGAAAGGGATTCTCTTATGTCTTCCATGCTTTTTTCAAGCCCAGCTAGCACCTTGTTAATTCTCATTCTGAACTCTAGTTCTGACATATTACTAATGTCCATTATTGATTAGGTCCCTAGCCATTGGTACTGACTCTTGTTCTTGTTCTTTTTTTTTGTGTGTGTGTGTGTGCTTTTCTGCCTTATATTTTTATGCAGATAAAAATAGGTGAATGAGAGAACAAAATACTAAAAGGATAACAATGCCCTCAGAAAAATATAGACTAACCAAATCAGAAGAGACCCAAAACCAGGGTGGGGAGAAGAAAGGGGGAAAAAATTATACACACACACACACACACACACACACACACACACATATGATTGGTTAATAGAACAGAGCCACATATTTGATTTTGGATATATTTTGGTCTGTTAGTAGAAACTACCTTCCAAAATTTTAAGGAATAAAAAACATACACACACATAAGGGCAAACATGATGAAGGGATGGAATATTACTGTAGAGATGAAAGAAATTAATAAGATAAGACGTTGGTTGAAAAAAGAAAAAAAAAGAGGAAAGAATATGATCAGGCTGGAGACTGAAACAAAGCCATGTGCTATATTTAGGGTATAATTTGATCTATTAGAGGAAATTGTATCCCAAAAGTTTAAAGAAAAAAAGCTATATATATACAAAAAATAAGGTTTAATACACTGAAGGTATAAAATATGACTATAACAATGAAAATTAAAGAAGATTCCAAAAAAGGTATTGATAGGATAACATAGTTGAAAAATGTTAAAATAAGAAAGAGGAAATTTTTAAAAAAATAGAATAATAAAAAATAAAAAATAATTAACTTTGAAAGACCAAAGGATCATGAGAAAAAACCATGAGTTCTACATGTTGCTTTCCTCTAAGTTCTGGAGTTCCACTGTTCTCATTGATCAGTGAACTTGGTCTTGGCTGAATGTTCTTGATGATCTTCTGGGGGAGCGACCCATTGTAGTGATTCTCAAATGTCTTTGCTGGAGGTGGAATTGCGCTGCCCTTGCCAGGGGCCGGGCTAAGTAATCTGCTTGGGTTCACTCTCAAAGGCTTTTGTTCCCTGAATGCTTCCTGTAGAGTTCTGGAGGATGGGAATGAAAATGGCGGCCTCCCAGTCTCCAGCCCAGAGGAGCCGAGAGCTCAGGGCCTCACTCCTCAATGCACCCTCGGAGAAAAGCAGTCAATGCCTCCCATCTTTCTGGTCTCCAGCCGCACTCCGTGTGCACCCAGCCTGTGACTGAATGTTTCTATCACAAGCGCATGGCCCCGTTTGGAGTCTCCAAACCTAGTCAATTCCTGCAGTGTGCTCCTGTGCCACTCCTCTGGGATGAGGAAGGTAAGTCTCCCTGGATCTGCCCTTTGTGGGGTCCCTGCCCAAAGAGCAGTGGCCCAACTGTGCCTAGGATCATGGTTTAAGGTAATCCTGAGCTGAGAGCCCACTCCTCGGTTCCATCTCTGCAGCCAGCTTTCCCCCTCCAATACCTGGGAGCTCTGCCACATTCAGACACCCCTGGTCTCTTTGTGACCCCACAGGTCCTGAGACCACACTGTCCCCATGAGGGCTCCATCTCTCCAACCCCTGCTTAGCCTCTGGAGTGACGTCCCTCAGTGAAGCAGACTTCTAAAAGTTTCAATTTTGTGCTCCGCTGCTCTACCACTTGCTGGAAGCTGGCCCCTCCCTCCGTGGTCTCTCTTCCCAAATGTTGCCTCAGATTCACTTCTCCACAGTCCTGCCTTCCGGAAAGTGGTTGATTTTCTGTTCCTAGAATTGTTGTTCTTTTTCTCTTCTCTCTCCTGTTAAGTTTGTAGCTGTTCAGAATAGTTTGATAACTATGTAGCTGAACTTCTGGTCACTGATGATATTTAGGTCTCCTACTTCTCTGCCACCTTGCTCCTCCCCCCTTGCTCATGGTATTCTGAGATATACAGAAATTTAAACATTTTTTATGTAGTTGAATCCATCGATCATTGTTTTTGTGGCTTCTTGGTTTTATGGCAAAATTTTAAAAGGCCTTCTTCATCTTGAGGTTATTAAAGTATTCTCCATCCTATACCCTCCTCATTCTTTCAGGGTTTCCCTTTTCGTTTAAATCTTGATCTATCTGGAATTTTTGTGGGAGTGTGAGAGAGGGATCCAACTTTCCCTCCAAGAGAGATGTGGGGCCCTTTTGCATACTTACTGAGTTTTATGTTCTGGGCATCCCTGACCTATGCAGGGTGTGGCTGCACAAGGTAGTGTGTCCCCCCATTGCCAGTGTGTTTGCAGTCAAGACACAGGAGGGCTCTGGAGGGAATGTTAAGAGTCTCATGGGAAGAGGAGAATATTGACTTACTGGAAGAGAGGGAGCTGGAGTGAGAGGCTATGAGCATGGTGGTATTAGTGGAGAAGACAAACATTTTAGATAAAGAGAAACAACAAGGGCTGTTTTTGCCATTAGGTATGGTTTTCTTTTCAATATTTTGTATTTCTATTATATGCCTACCTGCAATGGAGGAAGTTTTAGAAGTTTTATTTAGGACAACTGAACAGGTTTGTGAAGGTATAAAATAATAGAGAAAATAAATGTATTGGGGGCGCCTAGGTGGCTCAGTGTGTTAAAGCCTCTGCCTTTGGCTCAGGTCATGATCTCAGGGTCCTTGGATCGAGCCCTGTGTTGGGCTCTCTGCTCAGCAGGGAGCCTACTTTCCCCTCTCTCTGCCTACTTGTGCTCTCTCTCTCCGTTAAATAAATAAATTATATGTATAATTTATTTATTATATATAATTTATTATATATAATTTATTTATCATATAATATTATATATAGGAAATATATAGAAATAACAAAGGTTTTAAGAGCTCTGTGCCAGGAGCTCATATGTATGTATATACATATGTGTATATATATATATATATATCTCTGCCCCCATTCCTGGCCAGGAGCTCATATGTATGTATATACATATGTGTATATATATATATATCTCTGCCCCCATTCCTGGCACAGAGCTCTTAAAACCTTTGTTATTTCCTAAGTAGTAAGAGTATGAGGAGCCTCTTTTGTCCTAATATTTAGTCTTTGACCTGTTCCTGCCATAGGTTTGACTCCTAAAACCTGTGTAAATTCCTAAGTGGTAAGAGTACTGTGAGCATCTTTTGTTCCAATGAGGGGATACTGGATGGGTCCTACATGGCTTTTCAGATGGGAGCTGTTATCAGAAAGACCAGATCGTGGGATGCCTGGGTGGCTCAGTTGGTTAAGCAGCTGCCTTCGGCTCAGGTCATGATCCCAGCGTCCTGGGATCGAGTCCCACATCGGGCTCCTTGCTCAGCAGGGAGCCTGCTTCTCCCTCTGCCTCTGCCTGCCATTCTGCCTGCCTGTGCTCGCTCTCTCCCACTCTCTCTCTGATAAATAAATAAAATCTTAAAAAAAAAAAAAAAAAAAGAAAGACCAGACCGTGATTAGAGAGTGGAATTTTAAGAGAGGGGAGGAGCTGGAAGTAGAATGAGCATTTGGTCATGCCTACTTGAGGAGGCCTCCATAAAACCTAGTTGTATGGGGTTCAGATAGCTTTTGGGTTGGCGAACAGGTGGAGGTGCAGGGAGAACGGTGTGCCCAGAGAGGACATGGGAGCTCAGAGCCTTCCCCACATAGCTTGTCTTAGGCATCTCTTCCATCTGAATGTTCATCTACATCCTTTATCATACCCTTTTATGATAAACCTGTAAATGTAAGTAAACTGTTCTCCTGAGCTCCGTGAGCTGCTCTAGTGAATGAATTGAACCCAGGGCAGAGGTTCTGGGAACCTCAGCTGTAGGGCCAATAGGTCACAAGCATGGGTGATGGCCTGGACTCTTGACCGGCATCTGAAGAGGGGACAGTTTGGTGGGACTGGGTCCTGACCCTGTGGGATCTGATGCTACCTCCAGGTAGAGACTATCAGAATGGAGTGAAATTGGAGGGCGCCCAGCTGGGGCTGGAGAACAACCTTATGTAGATAAAACCTCCCACACACCGGGTTCCCAGAAGTAAAGTGTGTTGTGTGGGTCATTGAAGAGGTAGACAGGAAAGAAACGGCCGGTGTGGAAGAACTGGGTTGTTTCCTACTCAGGAGGTAGAGTGCATTGAACTTTTGGAATATGAAGGGCTCCCATTTACCTAATTTCAAATAAAATTTGTAATAGTAGCATTGTCCTCTATTCCTCTATATGCACCTGTAAGTGCACGATTGTTAACTGTCTGTGCACAGGTACTCTTAGTTGGGTACACAAAAGGTACAACTTTAGTTTTGACTTTAATGTACCCAAGGAGATGATACAGCCCGCAAAAATGACTACATTTATTCTCTTTTTCTGCTGCTCTTGGCTAGAGGTTCATTTCTTTCAGCTTTTCGTGTTCATTGGAGGGATGAGGTCAGGTTCTAACTGTTGAAGGTCTGATGTCTTAAATGGTTCAATTAGATTAAGAGATTGTCCAGGCCTTTTCAGGAAGTTCGCTGACCGGTGTCACTAAATGTTCACAGGCTCCAGCTTCCCCTGGGGTTTCTCTGTGCTGCCCTCCAGTCCGGCTTTCGCCTGGCAGCTCTGTCTTTTGTTTTCAGCGGGTTGGAGTGTGCTTCTCTCAGCATTTTGTATTTCCACTCTTGAGGGTGCTGTGATGGGGGAAAGTTTTGGATCTCTGATTTAGGGCAACTAGGATTAGGTTTTTGAGGGTTTGTGCATATCTGAATGTAGATAAAGGCTTTTAAAAAAATACTGTTTCCACACACACCTGTTTTTGCTGTCCATTCCTAGCACGAGGCCTCTCCTTCTGCTTCCCCGAGAAAGAAGAGACCATGGGAGAGGAGCTCCTGCAAAGACTGTCTTCCTTCGGGTTAAATGACTCTCCTGCTTTGGGTTAGTCTCTGCCTGCATTCCCTTTCCTCCCTCCCTCCTTGTCAAACGGGAGTGGCTTTTGGTCCATCTCTCACTTGGAATCCATCACCGTCCACCTGCTCAGGAAATCTATTCCTTTCATCACCCCCTCTCTTTGTATCAGCCTCTCTGTTCACATCCGTAGGGAACTGTGCTCAGCAGGTCCTATTATGAAAGTAAATGAAGAAATAGAATCTCTGCGTTGACTGCACCTTATCCCTTCCCATGTGCAGCTGAAGTTTCTGCAGGTTGCCTACAGTTATCTGCCATTTGCTCTTCAGCCTTCAATGGTAGGTTCTGAACCTATTGCTTCATTGAAATGATTCTTGCTAAAATCTTCGATGACCTCCTGAATGCTGAATTTACTGGAATTTCCAGTCTTCTCCCCTGCTGACTTTGGACCACTGTGTCATTCACCACTCCTCCTTCCTGACATCTCCTCTTCCTTCTTGAGGATCTCCCTGGCTGCCCTGCTGTCTTCGAGAGTCTTTCTCCTTCACCCATTTCCCAGTGCCAGATTTTCCCTCGGTTCTCTCCAAGTTCTTCATTGCATCCCACCTTAGGACAACCAGCCATGTCCAGCGCTTTGAGAGCAAGGCATCCGTGCTTTAGATCCTACTATCTCCAGTCCACAAGACTCAGATTTCACTCTTAATTCCAACCCTTTTAAGTTGTATCATCTGGATGGGTCACTTAACTCCCGTAAACTTAGTTTTCTCTTCTTTAAAATAGGTATAGTGATTCCTACCTCACAGGGGTGTAGTGGGAGTAAATTAAAACAGATAAACTCTTTAAAACATTTCATTTATTGATAGATTCAACAAGCATTTTGAGCCCATACTATATTATAGGTACTCTGCATACGCTTTTTAATTTTTTTAAACTGTGGTAAATAATAAATATAATTTATAATACAACCTGGGACATACATACATATAAACAAATTTTCCTAAGGAATTCTTACTCTTTGTTTAATATGATATGTTTTGCTATTTTCCATTTCACTGACACTTACACTGGTTATAATCTACTGAACCTCTCAATTCATGATTGAAACATGGCCTAGGGTTTAACTTTTCTTCTAGAACTGGGCTGTCCATTAGGATTTTCAATAATGCAATAATGCAATAATGTTCTAGATCTTTGCTGTCTAATATGTTAGCAACTAGCCATGTGTGGTTTTTAGGCCAGTAAAATGTGGCTAGTGTAAGTGAGGAACTGAATTTTACAATCTTATATGATTAAAAAGTTTTAAATTTACAAAGTCACATATGGCTAGTGGCTATGGTACTAGACAACAGAGTTCTAGAGTGCGAGCAACAAGAAAAATAATGAATAAAAGAATAAGGTAATTTCTCCTATTGATAAGGGCAGTGAAGATACTATGGAGTGGAGGGTGGTTCACAGTGACTTTGCTTAAGTCAGGGTTGTCCTGAATTGAGCCATTATCCTAGGCTTAGAAACCTGGCCTCCATTTCTGGGACCTAAAGAAAGGCTTATGACTAGTTATTTTCTTCAATTTGGTTGGCTATAACACAAAAAGATCTGGAAGTAACCTTCTAGGGGAATGCTTCAGCAGTGGGCTTCCATGTCTCAGAGGGGCATTGATTGGTCGTCTTCATGAGGGACAGAAGCCAGGAGCCAGGATCTGAAATGTTGACCAACTCTGGCCAAGGGCATCTGATTTCTCTTTGTGATCATTAATCCATCTGGGGAGTGGCCTTGTTTTTCAACATTTCAGGAACTGCCACATCGTGCTGTCATCCTGGGGTTTACATTAACACCGTAGCTTAATGGAAATTTAGATAGACTATTGTTTCAGAACTATTTGGGGATTTGTAGCCCAGTGATTTGATGAGACTTTGGAGATTCTCATTAAGCCGTTTGGCCTATGTCCGTCATCTTTACAGTGGGTTGAACAGTTAAGTAGAGTGTCTTCCTCTTATAAAACTTCAGGCACTCATCAGATCTCATCTTGCTTATTCTTTGCTGCTTCCGTCTTCAGCAACAGAGTGGCAAATGTTGGCTCTGTTCTAGTGAGAAGGACAATGGAGGCCAGAGAGGTTAATTGGCTTACCTCAGTGAAACATCCAGGTTAGGGCAACTCAACTGCATGGAATTATGTTTCCAAGTCAGAGTGTTCCATCTTACTAGAACAGCATGCTTCATACTTTAGGATCCATAGATTTCCACATAGATTCATTCATTCATTCCACAGTTATTTACGGAGATTTTACTAAGTGCTGTGCATGGAGATATAGTGGGGAATGAGACATGTTGCCAAGAAAGTGGTATTCTAGTTGAAGAGGGAGAACAGATAAAAAATGTAAACATATGCATGAAATTTTCATTTAAAAGTTTCTAGAAATGTTAACTCTTTAACTCTGTCTTTACACCGTGCTTTCCTTCATTACTAGGCTTCAGATCTGTTGCTTTACTTTAGCCATATAAACTTTTTTTTTAAAAAGATTTTATTTATTTATTTGACAGAAAGATCACAAGTAGGCAGAGAGAGGGCAGGGGGGGAAACAGGCTCCCTGCTGAGCAGAGAACGCAATGTGGGGCTCGATCCCAGGACCCTGAGACCATGCCCTGAGCAGAAAGCAGAGGCTTAACCCACTGAGCCACCCAGTTGCCCCCCATGTAAACTCTTATCTCCTTGATTTCCATGCCTGGGTCACTGTATGTGTTCCAGCCAGTTCAGCCATTCCCATAGCTTCCTTCTAATTCTCTGATTCTGGCCAGTCTCTACCTTTTCCAGTTTACATCCATCCAGCTTCTCAGTTTAGTTCTTATCCTAAACCTAGGTTACATCATCCTGGTTCTCCTCAAAAATCATTCTGTGACCCCCGTTACCCCCAGGCTCAAGTTCATTCTCTTCACTGTGGTAGTTTACCAGTGTCGGAGAGCTCATTTCTTGCTTAGCAGATTGCGTGTTATTGTAGCACTGGTCTTATTTGTTTTTGCAGCTGATAACTCTTAGCACCTATAACCAGTCATGTGAAGAAGGCTAAGAGCACGCAGGCTGGCTGATTCCTGACGGAACTGTTTAGAAGTCCAGCATGAGCCATGCTAACTACTAATGGGTGTGGGATGCAGCATTCAAGGGCCAATAAGGTGTTTCCATAGCCTCCTGGTAGAGCTTGTTGACCCAAAACTCTGGGAAGTTGCTTGGCTGGATACATTTTTGTTGGATTCATTTGCATGGAAGGGACAGAAGGAGAGGTCTGAGCTCTAAGATATGTAACATCCAAACTAGCCACAGACTACCTTAACCTCTTCATGGCATGTGAAGGGGAAATGGCAGTCCATACTTATGGATAGGCATCACTTAATTAAAAAGTAAATGGAAATTTCTGGACAGAAGGAAACACCCATTCCGTGTGAGGTTTATCTTAACCCTGTATTCATTCAGTGTTGTTTACAGGCAATAGCTCCCTGTGGGGTGAAACACTGAATAACCAGAAGGCTAAGAAATGGTGGAATTCGATGGTTAGTTTTGGCGTGGAATCTATCCACCTGTAATTCAGTGATTCAAATTTAGTGGTCAGCACCCAGCCAACATTCTGTCTTTAAGCATTTGTTGTCATGAGGCAAATATATGCTGAAGTATTTTCTGACCCAGTCCTGCTAAAGATTCCCCAAATATATAACAGTTTTTCTAGACTGGCTTTCTTAATTTTTTTTTTTTTAAGTGAACTCTACACCCACTTTGGAGCTTAAACCTAGGACCCAGAGATCAAGAGTCATATGCTCTCCCAACTGAGCCAGCCAGGTATCCCTCCAGAGAGATTTCCTGGCCTGTTAGAGAATAGAAAGAAAATTTAATAAAAAATTATTTTGTTCTATTGTGTCTTATTGGAGAAAATAAAATTTTTGAAGCTGTTGTCAGTGATGCCAAAGGAGGTAAATGAAATTCATTTCTGCCTATTTTGAGGACAATGCTAGAAATTGTTCTCTGTCTTATTTTGCAAAATAAGGAGTACTTTTTAAAGATAAGGTACAATAGCTCCATGTTTTCCATTTTAAGGTAGAGCATAATTTTTAATGTCTCTGCTACGAGTGAGTTATGATTTTCTACAGTATTTTAAGCAAAATATATGTTTAGCTGACAACCTTGTACTGTACAAACAATGCTATTATGACAATAACAGAAATCAAGCAAGCAAAAAAGAGAGGAAAAAATATCTGTAATCTTGCCATTCTAAAAACCAGCTGTTTTAATGTGTTTCCTTCCAGTTACTGTCAATATGTTATCTCATTTTCATATAGTTACAATCTTAGCTAGACACAACTTTACAATCAGTTTTTGCTTCTAATGTTACATAAGCCTTTTTTCCCAGCCACTTTGCATTTTGAAACCCTAATGTGCTTTTATAATAGAATTGCAGGGCAATAATGGATTTCTCCAAAAAGGTTCACTGAGTTCTGGAATTGAAGGGTTTTCACTGCTATTTTCCACATCACCATATTGTGGTTAATTGTACTTTTACGGTTACAACGAAGACAACAGTCTGCTAGGAGCCAAACTGAGTTCCTTGGATAAACAACTCTAGGAGACCAAGGGACATATCACAATCTGTGAATGCTAAGACTTTGATTTTTCTCTCTTGTTCTAGAAAGAGCACAAGGCTCTGCTCTTAGAGTTTACCCTCAAGGCATTGAAACTACTGCTCAGTTTCGTGGAAGGGAATGCACCTAGGTCTTTGTGGCACCTAGGTCTTTGTGGCTTGCCACCTTTCCAGGGACTCAATAAAAGAAAGGCCACTGATAATAGTAAACATTCTAGTGACAATATAGAATCTGTTGTTCACTCTGTCATTCCAAAGTTCCCAAGCTATTCTGTCAAGGGAGAGAACGTTTTGATACTAGAAGCAAAGGGAGACATTAAAGGGTTTGCATGCTATAGTAAAGGCAATCTATTGGGAGTTAGAGGGGTCTTTCATTTGTTTTTCTCATATTTGTCCAGGGTTGTGTAGGGGCTTCCCAGGGATTTAGTGTTCTCCCATTAGCAGACACTAAGAGAATTATTCAAAAACTATTCCCTAGAATAAAACGTGAGCCAAGCTAGTGGTCCTCCTTGGAAAAAACCTGGAGGAAAGGTGACATGATGGGAGGAAGCAAGGGGGTTGGCTCTCTCTCAGTGTTTCTCATTTGGCACATGAGATAACCTTCAAGAGTTTCTGTTCTGTACTTGCCCCTGACAGGCCCAATGTGTTCTGGGACTTAATGTGCTAATAATATTCATAAACCTTGTTAACTATTATGAGATTATTATCATCGTCGTCATCATCTTCATCAGCCTCAAGCATGGATGACCAAATGTCCTGGGTCTGTGAGGGCTGCACAAATATGAATTTTATCCCAGACCCATCTGATTTATTTAAAAAAGTACATATCGCTAATGGCAATTTGCTGGTATTCATAGAAGGATGGCACACTGCTAATCTGGACCTGGCTAAAACAGGTATGAAATAGCTAAATGGCAAAATACTGGGTTGTTCCATAGAAGGAAAACTGGATATACCAACCCTTGCATACTCTAACCACAGCTGGGCTGCCCCTGTTTGCTCGTTCATTCATTCATTCATTGGACAAATACTGGTTGAGTGTCTACTCCGTGCAGGCACTGTAGCAGGGGGACTGGGCTATATGTATGAGCAAAAGAAGCAAAGTCCTTTTCTCAAGGGGCCTTCAACCTGGTGGAGAAGAGAGATGTAATTTAAAAATCTTGTAATAAGTGCAAAATTATTAACAGATTTATTTATTTATTTTAGAAAGAGAGAGCATGAGCAGGGAGGGGCATAGGGAGAGGGAGAGAGAGGATCCCAAGCAGACTCCCTGCTGAGTCCAGAGTCTGATGGGGGACTTGATCTCAAGACCCTGAGATCAAGGCCTGAGCCCAAATCAAGAGTCAGTCGCTTAACTGACCGAGCTACCCAGGCTCCCCAATGAATGCAAAAATCTGTGATGGATAGAAGGAGGTCCAGAGTGCAGAAATAGTAGTTAACCAGGCAAAAAGAATGGTGGGAAGGGAGTACTGGGCAGAGGTAAGATCATGTACAAAGCACAGACCTGGAAGAGAACAGGAAGGAAGGAGAAGTGAGTGGAGAACAGGGGAGCTGGATATGTGGGTGCAGGGAGTTTGGGAGGTGAGGCTGGGAGTGGGGCAGGGTGTGGACAGTCATGTCAGACTCCAGCCCTGCCCAGGAGGAAATCACCTTAGGTGGACACGATCAGACTTGAGTTTTGAAAAGATAAGTTTAGATGTAGGATGGCAAAGACAGATTTCAGGAGATGAATGAAAACTTTGGAATGTTGGGGTCTGGGAGCAAGGGAAGTACTGAGGTAAGTCCTAACTTTCTGACTTGGGCAATTTGGTAGAAAATGATACTGTTTGTTGAGAAGGAACAGTGGGTGATGACCTTTTTTGAAGGAAGAGTTCATGAATTTGTTGTGGGAAGGTTGAGTTTGAGGTGCCTTTCAGACACTCAAGTGGACTTGTCTAGTAGATCATTTTATGTAGAGATCAAGAGCTCAGGAAGAGGTTAGGCTAGGTGGTAGAAATCTGTGAGTCGTCCCAAGGAGAGCTGGTGATAGTGTCCATAGTTGTGGGCTGGATGGTCTAGGGGGAGAGCCCTTGTATCCTCACCCCCTCCTAAGCTTTCTTCTCTTGAACTTGCTCTGGAGGTGTATGTGCCCACCTCCTTGCCATGCTAACTCTCTCTGCAAACCTCAGTCCTTTGTCCCTCCCCCATCAGTCCTGCTTCCTTCATTTGCATCTTCATTTTATATCCCTCCATGAAACCTCCTAAAGTCTACTTCCTTGCTGTCCACCGCTCACCCTTGCCTGTCTTGAATGCTGATTTTCTGTCCTTGGCCCCACTGAAGTTTTTCTTTCAAATGTAGCTGGTGACCTCCTAAGCACTAGATCCAATGGCCCATCTCATCTCATCTTTTCCTTAGCATCTGACTATTGACACTTCCTCCTTTAAACATTCCCCTTCTCTGGGTTTCCTGGTGCTGAGCTCTTGACCCTCCACTTCTTTCTCACTTCTCTTGTCTTCTTCATGGGCTTCTCTTTATGCATCTACCCTAGAAATGTAAATATCCTCCAGGAGTGTGTTCATCTTCCTCCTTCTACACCTACCCTTGCTACCTCAGATATCTCATTCAATTCTGTGGACTTAACAGCCCCTCCCTTGTGGATAGCATCAAAATGTATCTTTTTTTTGTTTAACCAAAATATATCTTGATTGCCAGCTACACCTGAACGTCCAGCTGCTGCCTGAACACCTCCCCTCCATATCCTGCCAGTGTCCCTAACTCTGCATGGCCCAGACAAAATGTTCTCTTTTCAGACAAGTCAGTGTCTGCACCATCTATTTTGGTTGAGTCCCTTTTCTTTTCATTCTCTTTAATACTTTGCTGTGCTCCTCTTTTCAGAGCCTTGTCACCTGCAGCCTGATGGGCCTTTGCTATTGCCTTCTTCCTTACTTCTTGGTCTGAATGAATCCACTGCATTGGCGTTAAGTGCCTCAGCCCCAAATCTTTAATAATCTTGTTGTCGTAGAATTATGTACTGACACTTAACTTTATTTTAATGACCCTTTCAACATGGTCCTGGTATAGCCTATCATTGTCATCTTCTACTACCTCCTGACACCCAACTTTTTTTTTTTTTTTTAATAAATTTTTATTTTTTATAAACATATATTTTTATCCCCAGGGGTACAGGTCTGTGAATCGCCAGGTTTACACACTTCACAGCACTCACCAAAGCACATACCCTCCCCAATGTCCATAATCCCACCCTCTTCTCCCAAACCCCCTCCCCCCAGCAACCCTCAGTTTGTTTTGTGAGATTAAGAGTCACTTATGGTTTGTCTCCCTCCCAATCCCATCTTGTTTCATTTATTCTTCTCCTACCCACTTAAGCCTCCATGTTGCATCACCACTTCCTCATATCAGGGAGATCATATGATAGTCTGACACCCAACTTCTGACCCAAGTATGTCAGCCTCTCCTCCAGGCTGTGTGACTGTTGAAGACAGACATCCCTGCCTCAGAATCTCTGTATCACCGTCACTTCACACCTGGGATGTAGTAGGTGCTCACTAAAGTTTTGTTGGGTGCTCGAAGACAGATTTGCTAATTCCTACAAATGTCTGCTGCTTCCCCATCCTTGTCTTGGCACAGTGGTGTGCTTTCTCCCTGGCAGGACTCCTTCTTTTTGTCTTAAGCAGTGGCATGATATATGTAATAATGCTATTTAAAGATAATATAATATAATATAATATAATATAATATAATATAATATATAAAGATAATAACAATATATATATATTTGTTATTATTTGATCCATGTAGTAAAAATCTCCCCAACCTTCAGGACTCATTTTCAATGCCACTTCCTTCATGAAACCATTTCTTAGCCCTTTGATTTAAGAATCATCCACTTGCGGCAACTTCAAAATACCTTTTTGGAAAATGGGGCTCTGTCTTGCTCTGATTTAAAATGTCTCCAGAAGCATCTAAAATGATGTCTTTCCCAGAGCTGGTTTTTAATATCTGTGGACCCGACTTAGGTGAAGTGGTGTGTATGATTGCCAATGTCTTCCATCATAAGTGAAAAACGAGTCAAAGATTGAGAGCTGTGTTGATTTTGCTTCCATAGCCAGAGGGAAAGCAATCATGCTTCTTCCATAGAACCATCAAAAGAAGCAATGTAACCCATATGGACCACAACGGGTAGCTGTCTCTGCCACTCAGCTTGGGAATAAATAAAATTAAGGCATTATAAAGGTGGAAACCTGAATATTATGCAAACAGAGGCATGTTTCTTATGGAACTAATCTCTATGCGATCTTTCGTTCCCAACCCGCTGGCTCTGCTGGATTCCAGTTGCCAACCAAGCCAGGGGCAAGCACATCAAACATATCACAGCCTTATTTCTACCACAGGGGCTGGGAAGGGAGTTTCATAAAATTATACTCTGTTTTCAGAATCCTGTATTTGTGATTTGACATTGATCCACTTCCTCAGTCAGTTAACAGAGAGGGGTATAATTCTCAAATCCTCTTAATTATCCCAGGGACTTACAATGTTTAGGACCCCGTAGGACCTTTCTCCAGGACATGATCCACCCCATCCCCCTTTTGAAAAATAAACTGAGAGATGGCCAAAATTGTAGGATGAAAAAATAGCCCCGATGAAAGTGTTCTGGACATCTCTCCCAAAGCAGCCACTGAATTACTGGAAAAACATTTATGGGGAGAAACCACAAGGCAGGGGAAGCAGGGTCTAATTCACTCATCAGTAAGTCCATTGTTTCTATCTGGGAATTTTATTTTTCCATGGAAATCCTGAAAAGGCTAAAACATTCAGAGAACCACTTCTGTTCCACAGGGGGTCCCAGAAAGAAGTTGGGGCAGTAAATGAGAGGAAAGCATTTTGTTCTTGGAGGGGGCAGAATCAGGCATGGGGCAGGGCCGCTGGACTCCCGGCAGGTGTGTAGCGGCGAGTGGGTCACTCTTAGACTGAGTTGGGGTTGACTTGTGAGTCAGGCGATCCAAGAATGAGGACCACCAACTCTTAGTGAAAAGCAAATCATTTTATTTCTTTGGTCTCAGGATATTCATTTGTAAAATGGCCACAATGATTCCTGGGCTGGCCTACTTCAGGAAGTTGTTACATTGATCCAGGCAGAAATGGGGGCGGGGGGTGGGGTGGGAAGGAAGCTAAAGCTGTTATCGAATCATTTTGAGATCTGAGAATGTTCTAGAAACAAAACATGCTCTTAGGCTCTCCTTTCATTTTGAAAGAGGCAATACCGTTTTCTATTTATTAAGCGCCCCCCAAAATTATTGAGACCTTCAAACGCTCTGAACCCTCGGGCCAGAGCGCGTGTGGACACGTGAATTGACAGCCTGTCTTCTGTAAATTGCAATGGTGGTGAAGAGAGGACCAATTCCAAGACGCTCTTCCTGGGTTTGAAGTCTTTGCCTAAACATGATTATGCAATGTTTTGAGAGTTCGTTTCAAGATCTCTCGAATTGCTTATGAAACTTTTTGTTTATTAAGTAATTTTTTTTTAAATTGATCAGGCTTTAGTGACTCATGGATTCATGCTAACATATATATGACATTCAGAATTATGGAATTAGAGGGGGAGAGATCATCTAATTTATTCTCAGGAAAGGAAGTGGGGTGCCAGCAAGTCTAAATGACTTGCCTGGAGCTATAGGATGTCTCCATGGGAAAGCTGGGGTTAAAACCCAAGACTTCAAGCTTGCCAGCTTAGTGTTTTCTCTTTTGAATACATTTTTCATGCATATTTTCATGATATATTCTATTTTCATAGTCAATGCTAAATCCTTGAAAGAAAGTAAGAAAGATTTTTTCCTATGGATTCAAAATAAGAAAAACATTTTATGATAAATTGTGCTTTTAAGGATGTACAGTTCTCTGTAAAATTTATAGCTTATAAAGTGCTTTTTCAAAACATTTAGTCTTTACAACAGTTCAGGTAAAGATTGTTATTAACCTCAGATATGGAAACCACCAAGCAGGAGGAAGTGGGTTGGTCAAGGTTTCTAAAAAATCAAAACTGGGATTCAAGAAAGCTATTTTTTTTTTAAGATTTTTTAAAAAAGATTTTATTTATTTATTGGATAGACAGAGATAACAAGTGGGCAGAGAGAGAGGAGGAAGTAGGCCCCTGCTGAGCAGAGAGCCTGATGCTATGCGGGTTTGATCCCAGGGTCCTGGGATTATGACCTGAGCTGAAGGCAGAGGCTTTAACCCACTGAACCACCCAGTTACCCCGAAAGCTGGGGTTTTCAATTCTGTTCCTGGAGGGGTTTTTTTTTTTGTTTGTTTGTTTAATGCTACGTGGAAGTTGCTATCTACATGTTTTTAAATATGAGTGGCTATTCGTCGTGGAGATGAGATTTCTTCTGCCTCCCCATCTGTGTTTGGATCTAAGCCAAAGCGAGGTTCCACCCAAATGTATCCCAAAATGTTGACATCTCTGTCACTGTGATGTGCCCACCCACAGTGGATTGAGTTTTCCAGTTCATCAACAAACTTCATTTACTTGAGAAAGACCTGCCTGATTTATCAATAATAGTGGTGATAATAATAATAAGAAGAGGAAAAATTAAAAGACTTGACATTGATCAAATATTTATTGTTTCCAGATTCTGTTCTAGGTAGTTTATCAATAGTAGCTGATTTGGTTTTTCCCAGTAAGCCTAAGAAGCAGGCACTGTTATTATCTCAGTTTTATAGATGATGAGACTGAGGCACAGAGAGGTCAAGTAACTTGCTCCAGGTGACACAGCTAACAAATGGCCAATATATAAAATTCACATTTTTATTTTCCTTATTAAAAATGTTCACAATTGTTTTAAAACTTTTTTTTTTAAGTAAGCTCTACACCCCATATGGTACTTAAGCTCATGACCCTGAGTTCAAGAGTTACATGCTCTTGCTCATAATTTTTATAGAATAACCCTCGCTATTCAATTCTTTGTCTTTAGGTAAAGATGTGGCCCTCTTTTTGAACCAGTTTCTTTGCTGGTTTCTTTGAACCAGTTGATCTTGAGGGCTTTACGCTAGTTCTATCAGCAACCCATCACCCCGTTTTATGTCCTACCTTCAACTCCATGGACCCAGGCTGTCCTGTCATACCTTATTCTACCCTTTCCGGCTCCGCCTTCACCACATTCCAGGGATAGACACAAGCCACATATCGTTATCATTTTTATTTATATATAAACATCAGGTGGCTAACCTTTCAAAACATTTTAACTTAGAGAAAGCAGGGAAAGGAAATAACCATTGCTTCTCTCCTCCCTCCCACTAATTTCTTAAAATACTCATTTTTGAACCCTTTATTCAGAGGTAATACAAAATGCTTTACAAAGGAATAGAAAGTCTAAAATCTCACAGTTCCTTCCCTTACCACAACATGTTTATACAAGCAAAATTAGGTGCAAATGAATAGAAGGACAACCTGAAATGGGGAAATAGCAAGGTGACGTCACCAATAAAGATCAAGGCTTGTGTACAAGCCTTTGTAGAATAGATAAAGCTCACCGCTGAGGTGATGCTGTTGGAGTGTGTTCTAGGGCACTGTCTTATTTGACATTAAGGTTTTTTTCAGCATCAGCTACTGTATGGCCATCCTCCTTGCTACCCCTGAAGTATGAGGTCCCAGAAATTCCCTCCATCTGTCATTTGAGGTGCCCAGCTGTGAGTTCAATGGTACATCCTGGTGCAGCTCGGAAGTGAATCATCACAAATTATAACTTTCTTGACTCAGAATCAATGAGTTTTGAAAAACAATTATAGATGTTGAAATTTATACCTTTTTACATGTTCAGGTTTTATGAGATGTCTTTACCAAGGCTGGCAATAAACCCAAGTCAAGTTCAAACCATACAGAGTAGATGAATGCTGAAAGAAATAGGAATAATTGTTTACATGTGTATTTGACTTTCCAACCAGAAGGGGTTAAATCCCTGCTTGAGTTGATACATTTTCTCCCTTATGAATTAAGCCCTGAAGTATGTCCACTTCATCATTTTCCTCACACACCTAGCTCTTCCTTTCTTATGCCTTGTCTCCACTTGCCTGCAGACCGATCTCTCCATATTTTGCTTCTGACTCTAAATAACCATGATCACTCATGATGAGAGAGCCTTGGCTAATGAGATGTTGAGAAAGTTCTGCTTTGCTTATAAAGACATGACTGTCTCTTTTATAATGTGAATTTTATCTTCTGACAAAGAGCATGGATCTCGCATCTTTTTTTTGCTCTGTGTTTTCGCTCAGTGGTTTTTGTTTGTTTGTTTGTTGTTGTTTTGCTCAGGGGCTTTTGGTTATTATTCAAGGGTGTAATTTTTCAGTCATGGAGAACTGGGTTGAACGTGAGGACGTGGGGCTCGGGGGAAAGGTGGACATTTCTCCCTCCTACTCTGTAAGTGTCCTACGCAACCCTTTCACAGAATGGGGTGGTGAACTGTCTCCTGAAGGAGAGAAAGGTCTCTCTTCACAGCATATAATTAGCCCATGATACCTCCATGCTGGTATTTACTTCATTTTCTTCCTTCCTTTCATATGGAATCTTTGTGACTCAGAACTGGCTTCTGTCAAGGAGGAAGGTGTGTGTGTGTGTGTGTGTGTTGAGTCTGGTACAGACAATCCTTTAGCAACTGAAAGGCCTATTAAATGAGGATCATGATGACCTTAACCTGGGTTCTAGTTCGACCAACAACCCAGAGGCAAAGGGTATTACTTGATGTATAATCTCTATTTGAATTTTCTGTCCCCTGTATTTACAGTTTGAGGAAAACAAATCTGGCAATATGTACCCACATTCTATCAAGGATGTAACACAAATGTAAACAAGGTGTCCTTTTAAGTCAATATTTGCAAGGAAAAGCACAGTGTGTTCTTGGTATTATTATGTTACAGAAGGCTTCAAAAATTAGTAAAAACATTGAATTTGTTACATATTTATACAGAAAGTACCATGAAGCACAACAAGAGGAAAGCAGGCATATATTTTAATAAAATCAAATTCATACATGCTCTGATAGGCAAAAAGTTTTGTACTCACATAGATCATGGATGGAGTTTTCGGCCCAGTTTCTTGTGGGGAAAAAGCAGCTTTGAATATTTCACTGGAAAGTAAAATTTTGTCTTTATTGGATTTCCTTTAGATGAAACTAGATAGATGAATAATATATATGTCTCATGCCGGTGAGAGTCCTGTGATTTGTACAGCTGTGACTGAGAGGAGCCAGTGGACACTTGAAGGCAAAGAAATTGGAAAATGAAAGGATAAATGAGTGGAAAATTCCACAACTCAAAATCCCAATGCTCCCTCAAGGACGAGATTGTTACTTGAGAAGGCTCTGTTGAATTTTTGGCATTCTTGCATTATCTCACTTTGAAGATGGAATGTAAATCATGGTGTTCAGCCAGGATCACAATTCTCTGAAGGAGACCCAGATTTGCTGGGACTTTTTGGTGACATCGATTTCCCAAAACTTGAGCGAATAGTTAATGTTTCAAAAGTTCGGGGCATTAAAGATCTCTCCTAGTGGAAAGAGCAGCCTCATTTTGGGGAAGTTTATGGCAAATTTCTTCTCCATGGTCTTCCGACAGAGAACCTGGAAAGAGATCCATTTTTATCTACCAAGATTTTGATGAAATTTGGCCACTTGTAGATTCTACTGCTAATCCTGTAGGGGTAGTGTGCAGAGTTCATTTGCTCTAGAAGTCATGGAGACTGCTGCCAGGTGGGCTCAGTAGGGGCTGGACAAGTGCTGGGCACTAGTGGTAAGACGTTCCTCACGTCCTTCACCATGTGCAGAACAGTGTCTCCAATATGTTGGGCACCACTGCTAACAGGCAAAACCTTTGAGTTAAAGTTACTTTTCTGCTTTTCACTGCCCTATAATTTGATAATTTTCTAAGAGTCTGAGGCATTTTTGAACCCAAACCTAAATTATCAAAGAAACCATCTAATAAACTTAACACCTTCTTATGTGCATATTCACTAAAAAGAAATAGGAGATTGTGTGTTGGGGGGGAGGGTGTCTGTTTTAAAAATAAAATACTCAGACATCTGAAATTTGAATTTCTCTTCTTCAACTAATTATAGCTTTTGTGTATGAGGCAAAAAGGTCAGCTTCAAGGACACTTAAAAGATCATTTAACATAAAATGCATAAAATTATACAAATAGCAACACATACAGTAGAATTATGACTTAATAGAGACCCATTACTCCTTCAGAACTTACAGATATTACTTACTAGCTGATAATTGTGCATTTCAATGCCAGCTTCAAATTATAAAATTGAGTTTTCTTTAATGGTTTCAATATAGAAAGGACTCTGAGAAAAGGGTCAGTATTCAAAATATGCCTGGTCATTGCTGAAAGAAACTGATGAACTACACCATAGTCTTTTCACTTAGGACAGGATAAGGAGCATATAGGAAGGATTGAGTCACTGACATGGGAGATTCTCTAGAACTTTCAGGGCACTGTCTTCTTTTAGGCTTACATTGGATCCCATTGCGTGGGCTCTGAGGAGACCACTAAAGTGAGGGTTCAGGATATAAGATTTTAATAATGGTTAAGAAAGATTTTCTTAGAAGATGTATCTTCTTGAAGTTTAGACTTCTAACAAAACTCAATCAAAGATTTCCCTTTTATCTAATAAGGCTTTCTATAGCTCATGGAATGAAGTGCCTTCAATAAGAGTGAATGTAGCCATTGAGAAGCCCAAACCAATAAGGAAAATATACTGATAGTTTTTAGTAACATTGTTGCTGCACGAATTAGAAATGTACTTCTCATGAAAAGTCACAGACAGTGATTTTAAGAAGAGAGAATTCGTGTAATTGATTCTGAGGATTCCCATAGGCCCTGAGGAGGAATTGAACAGGTGGCCTTGGCGAGCTCCCGGTGAGGTGCTGTGGAACTTACAGATCATCTCAAATGGACTCATTTCTTGGGACACTAGAGTAGCACTGGATTCCTAGTTCTTGAGAGAAGGAGGCTTGTTGGGTCAGTGTGGATCAGTCCACCTCAGATGTAAGAGCTGGGGTGTGAGAGGCAGGATCATGGCACAGACCTGGCCCATGGACCACAGTGGGCAGGTTCCTGAGAGCAAGTGTGCGTGGGACTTACCACACCATGAGAGGTGCTGAATTTAGAAATTACAGCCTCTAAGTTTTATGTCACACACACACACACACACACACACACACACACACACGCACACAGAGGTAATCAAAATTCAGGTGGTTTCTTGCATGCTCCAGAGCTGCAGTTAACATAGTTGTAGGAGAAATTGTTGCAATGCCAGGTAATTAAGTTCAAGGAACGTTATCTTCGCATCTCAACACTCTTGTCATATGCTTACCACAAGGTCATTGACATAGTGATGTGATGATCAGGAAATAGTAAATAACATATATGTAGTGAATAAACACGCAAGCTAAAATGCAGGAAAAAAGTAGGAAGCTGAAGGAATGTGGAGTTGGTAGAAAAGATAGACAGAAGGCAATGAAAGATCATTTCAGCCAGAGGGTGCAAAATCCCAGAGGCAACAGAGGGCATTTTCCACTTGGAGAACTGCACTTAGAAGCATATTTATTGGGGTACCCAGGTGGCTCAGTCGGTTAAGCAACAGACTCTTGATCTCAGCTCCAATCTTGATCTCGGGGTCATGAGTTCAGGTCCTGCATTGGGAGACTGAAGAAAACCTAAACCAGCCAGGGAAATGGTTCTTTTGCAAGGCAAATTCCTGGTGCTGCTAATTAAGGAGACTTCTCTTTCTTTACAGAGTGCCCTGCGTGCTCAAAAGAGGTATTATGAGCAAAACAAACAAACAAACAAAAAACCTCTCGTGCATGCTCTCCATCTCTTTGTGTGTGGAAAGTTCATTAATTATCTAGACACATGAGATCTCACAGAGCTGGATCAGGCATGGCTGGAATGCTGATCAGGTAGGGTTAGTGTCCTGTGCTACCTCACAGACTTCCTGATGTCCGAGATTATATTTTATCTTCATCTCTTATATTCAGTTCCTTGTCTAGGGCCTACAAGTGGCAGGTGCTCAGTAAGTATTCATTGATTATATCATGGTCTTTGGCAGAAGAATGTGCTCAAATTCTAGGAATTCCTTCTCATGCTGTCTAGTCACTTCTTAATTCTCAGAGTGGAGTGAGGACGACCAGTAGGATAGATTGGAGATAAAGTCTGATTTCTTCTTGAAGCTTGTATTTCTTTGGTATGGAGTGTTTGGAAGTTCTCTGGCATGTGAGACCCCAGAATTATGAAAAAGCCCTCTGAAACTGTACTCCCAAATCTTAACCCTCAATTTTTATTCGATATCTTCTTTATGGTAAATTAATTTTAAACTAACTAATTGTGAGTCAAAGGTTATAGCTGAGGGAGGTAGTAGCCTTGACAGCTATGTCAATTAAGATTCTTCTGTTGCAAATAATGGCATATTTAACTCAAACTAGCTTAAGCAAAGCAAAACTATAGCTTCAGGCCTGGATTTTTATAGGGGCCAAGATGAGGCCAAAGAGAGTTGCTCATGTCAATTTTGGTACCACTTCATCTCAGTTGATTCCTTTCTCAGGCAGTGGATTTGGGTCCTACTTCCTCCGGGTTGATTCCATCCTTCTTTCATGATTGTAAGTTACTATGAAATATAAAAACTTTCCAAGCTGAAATGCTGCAGGAAAAAAGTCACTGTTGTGATAACCTCTGCCGAAAGTCTCATTGGCTCTAACTGAATCATTGAACCACCCTAAACCTATAACTATGATGCAGAGAATAGGAAATGCTGATTATCTTAGACCTGATCTTATATGAAGTATATGGGCTAGCTTGGAAGGAGGAGTTGTTTATCCAGGAGAAATCTGGGTTCAGTTCCTTGGAGAAGAGTGAATGAATGTCCAGGGACAAATACAGTTGAGGGCATGTGATCTACCATTTTCTCTTTTTGCATCCATGGCAGATGATAATCACTCATGGTACTTTTTCCCAACTGTACTGGGCATGGTTTTGGCAACCTCATCAGATGAACATTGGATTTAATGCAGAAAATGCCTGATAATTCCTTGAGAAAGCTGTGCTTTTCTTCATCAGTAAATTGGGGAAGAAGCAGAGTAAAAGCATTCTATAGTGAGGTGTAAATTGATCAATATTGAGCATTTTTAGTTGCCCCCTCCTTTTTGTTTCTCTCTGTATGTGTTCATTTATTAATAGGAAAGTTTTTGTTTATAGATTCTGAGAAACACTCCGGAGTTGTGGAATAGTAATGAGTGTGTTGTTTTCAGGGTGGACATTAAAAGCATTGGAAAACATTCTGTGATTTCAGTGGGCACAGCGTGGCCAAAATAATTATGTATTTTCCTACAAGGAAAAATGCAAAGCATAAACAAATGAAATCAGACTCAAACAGATGGGTTTCCCTCTGGGGCCCAGTGGTCAGGATTTCAGGAATTCTGAGTCTGAACCCTGATTCCGTGCCACTGTTATCCAGGCAACTCGTATGACCATGGAGTCCCAGGAGGTCCATGTCTTCCTGTGCCATCATCCCAAATGCTTCTAGCACTGGCTCACTTAGGCTAGAACTTCCAGAACGAAACATTTAATTTTTGTGAATTTTAAAGCTTTTCTTTCTTTGTGTCTTCTTCAAGAGCCCTTAGGAGGGCCCGTGAAGAACAGACCATTAAGTTCTACTGGCTATTTACAACTCTTATAGCGCGAATGTTGGATTGTCCTTTGAAGGCAGGTTTTATGATATGGGAAGTGGGAAGAGCATTGGGGGGTGGGGCAGGTGCCAAAAAGGGATAAAAGTATCCATAAAGAGGAGGCTGAGTAAGCCACAGACAAATGTTACTTCTCACTTTATTATGGGGTCTTAGCTGTAGCCTTGAGGATGCAATCTGAGAGTCTCTAAATTTCAGTGTGTTCATTCTGTCCATCCCACATTAATTTAACAGACATTTATTGAGAGCTACGTTCAAGGCACTGAAGGGAATACAGATGTAATTTCTGACTAAGGAATCTTAATAACCTAGTTGTATAAGATGGAAAAATAGTAATGTTGCATTGTCTGACATAGTGTTTCAAAAGTTTTCAAGGTTATGATCCTAAAGTTACTCTATGATTATTTGTACTCTCTAGTCTAGAAAAGTATGTTATTTTCTCAGTCACAAAATGTACTTTCTCAAAAATTCTTTGGTAGCTTAACAAGTAAGCCAATATGGTAATGTGAAGGCATTTCACTTTGTCTATAGTGTATTTGTACCGTTGTCCTTATGAATCTCTACTTCTCTTTCCCTCTCTTTCCTCTTCTGCCCATCTCTCTCCAAGCCCCATCCTCTTTTCTCCCCCTTCTCCTCTGTGTTATCTTCTTTCTCTTCTTTCTTCTCTCAACCCTCCCTCTGTCTGTCTGTCTCTCTCTTTCTCTCTCTCTCTCTCTCTCTCTCTCTATATATATAACCTCTTCTCTTTCCCTCTTTAATCCTACTTTCTTCTCTGTTCCTCCTCCTCTTCCTCCTTCTTTCTCTTCTTCTCTCTCCTTCCTGCCCTCCCCTGTCTCTCCCTCTCCTTCTATCTCTTCTCCTTTCTCCCTCCCTCAGCTTTGCTTCTTTTGTAATTCAATCTCATTACCCCCCTGTGGTGAGGAAAAGGAGGAATTTGACAGCAGGTAGCTCTATGTTTACACCAACTCAGGCCCTGACCCTACTGAGAAAGAAGGCATCTCCACTCCTGCAGTATCCATCTATCAGTTATCTCAGTTTACCCCGCTTGGGGTGTGTCCATATTCCAGGGTCAGTCTCCCAGGCCAAGAGGATGAATACCATGATGTAACCCATCTGGACTGTCGCCTTACTCTGCGGCTGGGGCCATAGTCACTGGGTTTGGCAGTTCCACCAAGGCTAAGTGGAGGTGGGGAGAGTGCTTCCCCCAACAGTGTGGGAGTTATTATCAGAAGAAATTGAGGGAAGGGATTCTGAGTAAGAAAAAGCAAAACTAAAGCAAACCAGAGTAAATGGCAATATCTACCGTGTCTAGCAGACACTTATTTTTAAGGCTATATATCAAAAGAAATTCCTTTAAATTCTAAGCAACTTTTTTTTCAGTTTGTTTATTTTTTTAAAATTAACATATAATGTATTATTTGCCCCAGGAGTACAGTGAATCATCAGTCTTACACAGTTCACAGCACTCACCATAGCACATACCGTCCCCAATGCCCATAACCCAACCAACCCTATCCGTCCCATCCCCCTCCTTCCCAGCAACTCTCAGTTTGTTTCCTGAAATAAAGTTACTCACCAGTTTAAACACTGCCTATATTCCTAACACTGTCCTAATTAAAACCTCACATCAGACCTACATTATAGGTGCTACAGTTATTCCCATTTTGCAGATGAGGAACAAGAGATGTGGAAAAATTAAGGAACACAAACTCTCAAAGGAGGAATTAGGATTCAAACCCCAGTACTTGCTTGGCTCCAGAGTCTCTACTCTTAATTACAGCCAATATGCACACACCCCCCCCCCCAAGGCAGCTAATTTTCCTTCCCCGATGCCATTACAGTACCTTGCAATTTTACTACCATACCACTTGTCTCTGTGGCTTTCTTCCCCACTGAACTTGAAGATTCTGGACAGCAGAGGCACTTTTTCAGGATAAAATTCATGGAAGATAAGCTAAAACCCGGGAACATTTATTTTCACGCAGCCCTGATAAATTGACACTGAATTCATCATTATCTCCTAGTGAAGGGAGTAGCTAACATGTTATTTAACAGCTAGGGTCTAAATCCTTCACTCTGATATAAAGAACAGGATGGTATAGTATCATAAAAAATCAGTTTGTGAAAGCTGTCACAAAGCATTTAGAGACCAAGAGAAAAAAATGAAAGGGTCAGTTCAATTCAACTCAACAAATATTTATGGAGTATATATTTTGTGCCAGGATCACCAGATTAAATTATAAACATACCAGGAAGAAAATAATAAAATGATCAATGGATATACATTTGACAAAGTAGGGATGTGCTAAATAAGTTCAGTGTGAGTTAAGTTCAGATAAGCGAAATATACATTGAGACTTGGAGTAGTGCTAGGAAGTGGGGGAGTTGACCACCCCTCCAGGGTGGTACAGATCGTCATGCCTCCATTACACAGGCTTGCTCCTAACCTTTCAGAAGTGACACAGTAATAATACCTTGTGTTTTCCTAGGGCCATTCAGTCAACAAAATGCTTTCACTGTCTCTCTTGATCCTGCATAACTGCTCTGTAGGATTGGCCAGGAGAATCAGTATCATCCCCAGGGGACAAGGGAGATCTAGGGAAGTGAAGTGTTCCACCCAGTGTCACACGGTCCATCAAACATTGCGCTAGGACTGCAGTTGAGCTTTTCTAAAAGCAAGACAGGCACGTTCCCCCACTGCATCTCTGCAACGGGTCTCCTCAATAGTGGAGTGGGGGAGGGCTGACTCCTGGGTGCCTTCTGCCTTGGCCTACACTGGATTGGTCTGCCCAGGTCTCTCATCACTGGTTCCCAATCTTCCCAGGCTTTCCAAGTGCAGGTACCTTTCAAGGCAGTGAAGCTCAAAGTTCATGACTCATCACAGTCCCCTAAGAGAACTTTAATATCCCTTCTAACGCTTCCACACGCACTCTCACACACACACACACACACAGGGTCCTAGTCCCAATCCTTTCTTGATTTCTGTTAACACTTCGACATTGTTGCAGGCTAGGTTATGTCTCTGAGACATAGTTAGCATGGCAAAAGTTTATTGAGGAGGGGTCTCTGTGAAAGGAAAAGAAGGGGAGGTGGGATCAGGCACAGGGAGCCATCACCCAGCGCGCTCACCTGACAAAGAGCCGGCCAGCCTAATGGTGCCTCTGGGAACAAAGAAGACCAGCTGGTAGGCTACACATTGGATGGAAATGGCCAGGCCCTGTACTACTGGACTGCTCAGTTGTCTGGGGTGCCTCCTAAGAGGAGTATGACCTTGGCTTGAAAATGCAGTGAGCTACCTTGGAGGCTGCCAGCTCACCCAGTCCTTGTAGCTGGGCGGAGAGTCCTTTCTGGACTCTCTGGAAGAGAAGGATCTGGAAGGGGGGATCTGAGCTGCACATCCTTGTCTGTGCCAACAGCTGCTTTAGCATGCTGATTTATGTTCATCATTTAATAGTTTTATGTCTTTAGTTCTTACCTCACTAACTAGAGTGTAACATTATTAAAAGTCAGGGCCTAAAAAAAAAAAAAAAAAGTCAAGGCCTTACAACAACAACAAAATCCCAAACAAAGTAATATATGCTAAGAAGGAAAAAAAAAAAAAAAAGAGTCTGGGTGTTTTATGGATTTTTTAAACCTCTTCTATAAAGCCACACATTGGATTTCCCATTAGGTTACCAACTGAATTGAGGAACAAAATACCTGGGGGCCTCTGGAATAAAGAATATGACCATCTTCAAAGCATTCACAGAAGAGAGATAAAGAAATATTACCTCTCTTAGAGAAACTTGACAAGATGGAACTAAGAATAAATGATAAACATGAGCTTTGTTTAAAATGTAAGTTTTCAAACTTGTTGGTGTGTGAGATTATAAATATTTAATGTACTAGTGGAAACAAATTCTCGAGGTTTATACTTGGGAAGATGAATACGTCCAGGCCAGTCACAACTCCTGGATTTAGATCTGATTCACTAAGAGGCGCAGTCTTACAAAAGAATCTGGCTTTCTGTCCTTGGGTGACAGGCTGGTCTTGATCTAGGTCATGAAGCCCTCACACAGCTGCCTCTCAACACTTCTGAAGGGCTCTCTAGCTCAGGGAATGAACTTCGAGACCGATTGGTGCCATCAGGAGGACCTCTTTGCAGGAGATGGGGATTGGGGTATCTGTGGACCTGATACTCCCTATTATCCCTTCGTGGCTTGTCTGCATCCTAGAGGCTTCTTGTCGTTATCTAGGAGCAATAGCTAAAGCTATCATTCCTCCTTACTTCATTTTGACATGACCGGCTGAAATGCAAAAGCTTTCAGATATGTTTCCTCAGTGGCAAAATACACTTGATACACACAACTATCCTTTAAAAAACAGTTTTTGGAGCACACACAGCTGACTTCCATTTTTGGCATAGAGAGGGAACACTAAAATGACTAATCTCACTAAGTATTACAATAAAAGTGCTGACGAAACCTTAACTATATTCCTCACATCTTAAGTAGCCTTGTAATTACAGATCTAGTTTAAACCCCCCCCGCCCAGCAAGTTTGAGGGCACATTTAATGACTATCTGCCTTTATCATCTCCTTCCTTCCCATAGGAGCGTTCACTTCTCTGCCCTGAGAAGGTAAATGTGTTTTTGAATAAAACTTTTTCATCTAGTATGATTTCTATGACTCTTGAAGGTAGTCTGGAGGATAATCAAGAGTGGTTGGTCAGAACTGGGGCTTGAGCCCCTTAGTGAATATTAAGCTGCTGTCCATACTTCATGAAAGCATCAACCTGTCTTCATTTTTGTCTTTTCCTGCCCAAATGGACAAGCTTCATGGGTTGTATACTGATGAAAGGAGCCTAACAATAAAAACCATCCCTGGGAAATTATCTGAGAAAATGTTAATTTTAAACAATGTTTAGGGTCAACAAGGGGATATATTGAGGGAGGATTAAAAAAAAAAATCAGATGGATCTATTGTTCAGTGTATTTGAAATTGTTCTTCAGAGGGTCATCCCTGCTGTAGGTGATTTTGCAGGTGTAGCTGTCTTTCCTAACACGCTTTTAATTCCACAGTTCCTTCCTTCCTTTTTTTTTCTTTTAAAAATTTTATTTATTTATTTGAGAGCACCAGTAGGAGTGGCGGGAGGGGGGGGGATAGTATCAAGGGAGAGAGGGGCAAGGGGACAGAATCGTGAGATTTGTGACCTGAGCCAAAATCAAGAGTCCCCCCAAACTTAACCAGAACAAGCCACCCAGGCACCCCCACATTCCCTTTCAAAAGCCCGCAGCGAGCAGGGGATGGGGCCTGGACCTGTCTGATGTCCTTGGGGACCCACCCATGGGGTACTGGGAGTGGAGAGCAGTATCTGTGGTTGCTTCCACAATTCTCAATGGCACTTTGGACATCCCTGTCGGTTCGTGGTGCTGGGATACCGATCACTCTCAGGAGAGCCTCTGGAGGCCTGAGAGCACACGCCAGCAGGTAGCAGTGACATGGCTTCATCCTGCCTTGTCAGATCATACCAAAGACAAATCATAGTACAGACTTGGAATCACCCCAACTAGACTTAGATGCTGGGTGGGCCCCTGGAAAAGTGCATGACCTTGGGTAATTTACTTCACCTCTCAAGGTGTCGGTTTTCCTACATGTGAAACAGGGATAATAATATTACATCATAGGGCTGAAATGAGAAGAAGCGAGACAATGGGCGTGAAGCTCTTAGCACACGGCCTGGCATGAAAGAGAGTGTTCAGGACGTGATGGCTATGTTCTCTACTGTTACAGACAAGCTAACAGGAGACTCCCATGGTAATGCAGCATGTCTGGAGAGATCGTTTTAGACCGCGGCGTCTATTTGGAGGAGACTGTTTCTGTCAAGATTCTTTTGGTTGCAAAGAAACAAAGCCTGTTCGAGCTGGTTCCAGTCAGAAAGGGCATGAACGAGAGTTTATAGAAGAATCTCACAGGACACATATGAAAGGTGAAGGCCAGCTCACAGGTGTTGCTGGGGCTGGGGCACACGACAGGGTGTAGACGTGGCCTTCTGGTCAGGGCTTTTGCCCACACTTCGGCTTCCTCTTCTTCTGTCTTGGCCAGATTCCTTTGCTTACTCATCTTTTCTGTGGCTCCTGTGGCTTCCCCGTCACCATGGATTGTGACTGGTTTGTGTATTCGAATGCGCCATCTAGGCGAGAAATCGAACCGGCCCACTTCATTCGTTTGAGGCGGACCACCTGAGTCCTGGGCCATTGCCCACCCAATCTGTTGGCTCCTTTTTGGCTCAGCTATTCACCCATGATCCAATCAGTGGTGGCCTCTGTGGTTAAGATCACGGGGAAGGTGAGAGCTGTCTCTGTCAGGCAGCAAGCAGAACAGGTTTTCTAGAAAAGAGTTGGAACAGCTTGTCTGAGAGGTGCAGACCCTACTATTAGCAGTTTTGCTCATTGAGCTCGACCACGGAGAAATTGGAAAGACCTGAAACCTGGGGGTCCCTCCTCCTCTCTCCCTAAATGTGGCTGGGGTCAAGAGAGTTGCTCAGTGAAAAAAAACTCTCTGCATCTGTGCCTTCCAAGGTAGTAGGTCAGAATGGGAGTGGGGGTGGGGGCTGTTCTGGCTTTTTCCATGAGCAAGGAAGAGCAAGTAAAAGCCCAGGAGTATCGATGGGAGTCAGGTTGGGGTGGGCAGGGGGGCTGAATCAGAGAGGGTGGGCTTGTTCAGAGCTGTGACCCCTGGGGAGGGCAGAGAAAGCGGGTGGGGGAGGTCCTCAGGGCTCAGGGAAATGGCTGACCCAACAGAGAGAAGGCTTTTTCTAAATTCCTCTGGCCCAGAGCCCTAGGGGCCTGGTTTTTCTCTCAGTGCTGGCAAGCGAGGTGGCTGTTTATTGGAGGAGCCGTGGACTGCAGGCTGCCGCTGAGCTCTCTCCAGAGAACTGGACCAGGGCCTCATGTTAGTGAGGGTGAGGTTCCTCCGCTTAGCAAATTTTGGGCCAAACAGCTAGTTCTCCACATTCTCTGGAGGGGTGGTCTGGAGCCAGCGGCTACGGCAAAATGCACGGGAAGTCTCTTGCTGTGGAGAGAGCTGGTTTGGGGCTTCGCTCTTGAACTAACTGACACAGCTAGTAGTCCTCACTCCTGGTTGTGGCCAAAGTCTCCACATTTTCACTTTGGTCCGGAGAGGTAGTGGTTGGATTATGCATAGGTCTCCCACTCTTATTTAGTTGTAGTTGCCTTTCGGCAAAATAATGTGACCCACAGGTCAAGCGGATGGGAAGAAGAGAAGGTCTCTTTAGTAACTGATTGCCTTTGGCCAAAAGCAACAGCAGTTCGGGTACGGATCAGTGCCCCGATACCCCTCACAGAGAAGGGAGAGGGTGGTGATCAGAGCACAATGAGGGGAAGTCCAGGAGAAGGAGTCACTGGCAGATGGAAGTGATGATCATTAAAGTATCAACAATAATAATAGATTCCATTTCGTTAGCTCCAATTAAGTATCAGGCACTCTGCCTACATTTATTTCTCCCCAGGCCCTGGAAAGTATCTAGAGAAATGTCTGTTGTACAGATGAGGGATTCAGAGGCCAAGTCCATACAGCAGCTGAATTGGAGTCTGAGCCCAGGTCTGTCTGGGCTCAGAAATTGAGACCAGGAGGTCAAGGAGGACTGGTGGGAATTTCACCCTGACCATGATAAAGGGCACAAATCATAAGCCAAGAATGGGATTTTACTTTGAGATCTAGATGGAGAGAGGGAAGGAAGACAAGTAATTAAGTTGGCTAGAAAAGAAGAAGAAGGCAAAGAGTGGGTCGCCACAGTGAAGGGCTTGGACATAATAGTTTTCCAAATGGAAAGTTCAGGTCATCTGGGCTGGCAGGGTAGAAGGCGTCAAGGATAGAGGAGGTTGGGGACTCCTCTGCTGGGGGTGGAGCGGGGGAGATAGAAAGCTTGGCTGGAGGGTACAGAGAAGAGGAGGAATAAAAAATTCCTTCTACTCTTTCCAAGATTGCTTCAATTCCAGAAGAGTGGAAATGAGCATTCTGTAACAGTGCAAAAGAAAGATGACCTAGTATCGCTTGAGCATTTTTGCCAAAGCTAAAGAGCAATGTATAGGTCTTCACCAATATTCAAGTGACTAGAAATATTCTGGATGGGACTATGTTTCTTCAAAAAGCTCTGGGTAGGTGCACAAGCTCAGTGCCATATACAACAGCTGACACAGCCACCACTCACAACCCTCCCAGCTCCCCTGCTCTACTCCCTTGAGCAACAATGCTAACAGCTTATCTACTGAGACAGGCAACTCTAATGGCGTAGGCCAGGAGCTAATCCATGAGTGGATTTTCGAAAAGTCAATTCTTCTCTTTTGGGCACTTAATATTTTCAATGAAGAATTATAGGAATTGTGTCAAAAAAGTTTCTTTTTTTTAAAGATTTTATTTATTTGATAGAGATCACAAGTAGGCAGAGAGGCAGGCAGAGAGAGAGGGGGAAGCAGGCTCCCTGCTGAGCAGAGAGCTCGATGCGGGGCTCGATCCCAGGACCCTGAGATCATGACCTTAGCTGAAGGCAGAGGCTTAACCCACTGAGCCACCCGGGCACCCCTCAAAAAAATTTCTAGAGACATTTCTGTGTTTTGCTGATAAGGTGGGAAAAGCTCTAACTTTCCTACTTGTGTATCTTCTCTGCGATGGTTTCCACAGCAGAGAAGTCTCCCTATTAAGAGACACAGTAAGTGAGGAGAGCTTGAGGACAGAAGTTTTCATTGTAAAGAGTGATGTCTTATTTCAGAGAATATCAACAAAATCCTAAATTCTTTTAATTATTTGTAATAAGAGAGCATCAGTATATGACCAGAACCCTGTCAATTGTATGCTACACAATGTGCCAATTCCCTGTATGATTCCAGAGATGAGATTATTGAGATGTGGAACACAGTAGGAAGGTGAAATGGATCATTTCCCAGACAGTGTTCTGGAGAAATTATTCACAAGGGAATTTCCTTGAAAGGAGGGTATCATAACTAAGGAAGTTTGGATACTGCTGCATGTAAAAGGTCATCTTTTAGAGGTTCATTATGTACATTAGCTTATTAAAGAAAATCTGTTTAAGTTTGTTTAACCCAGCATTTTCCAATCACATTAGACTAGGAAAATATCTGTCACCAAATGCTTATCACGCTCTGCAGTGCTAGTGTTCTACCTGGCAGTGGACCGTGTGCCTACCCTTGGCTTTGTAAAAAACCGCTGGGAAATATTGCATATATTATATAACACAATTCATATAGATATATAATTGTATACATGGATGTATACATGTATATCTTGTATATATATATTGTATGCAATGGTATGTAATATGTATTTCTTTTCCTTTTAAAGAATGTATTAATTTACACTGTAGGTATTGTTTCATTATTATTGCATGGAATATTTCCTGTAAAACAGTCTTTGCTAATTTGATAGACAAAACAAAATATCTCATGATTTTGGTGTGCGTTTTTTTGGTTTAGCATAGGAAATATGAATACATATGACTATCATTTGCTTTTTTTTTTTTTTTTTGGTGCTCCTTCTTACTTTTTTTTTTAATTTTATTTTTTCAGTGTTCTAAGATTCACTGTTTATGCACCACACCCAGTGTTCCATGCAATACGTGCCTTCCTTAATACCCACCATCAGGTTCACCTACCCCCCACCCGCACAAAGCCCTCTGTTTCTCAGAGTCCATAGTCTCTCATGGTTTGTCTGCTCCTTCTTATTTTTAAGAGATTTTGCCTTGGGAAAAATGTCACATCTCCAATTTTGACAATTACCAGTTTGGGGGATTAAATTCTTTATCCCTCATTCTGGATGTGGCCCTTTTGTTTATAGTGGTGTAATACATGCCTCAACATTTCTTTTTAATTATATCATAGAGATGGAGAGGAGCAAGTTGTCCCAACTTAGCAGAAAGAAAATAAAAGCATTTTCTGAAGTGTCAAAATACCTGAAATCAGTCCCATAGATTGTGGAAAAATAAGCCACAGGTCTGTGTATGCTGGGGCAACTTTAAAAAATCAATTTCATGGAGACCTACCATTAACGCCTTGTATGACCTGAACATTTCAGTTGTGTTATGATTGCATACAACTTTGAGGGGTTGATTCAACTTGAAAGTCTTTCTACCCATTCTTTTTTTTTTTTTTAAGATTCTTTTGAAAAAAAGATTTATTTATTTATTTTTAGAGAGCAAGAGAGATGGAGAGAGGGGCAGAGGGAGGCAGAGAGAAGCACCAACAGGGTTCCTGCTGAGCGCAGGAGCTGAAGTGCAGTGCTGGCCTTGATTCCACCACCCTGAGATCATGACATGAACTGAAACCAATACTCAGACACTTAACTGATTGAGAACCCCCCACTCCAGGTACTCCTCTTTCTACCATTATTAAAATCAGTACAGTACCTTATGATTCTGGTGAAAATTAAATAAGGAAAAAACTACCCAGTGCAGTGATGGTACATAGGTAGACAGAAAATTTCCTTTTCTTTTTGCCACTGGCTCTACAGTTCTTCAGTTTTCATAGGTGGCATAGTATAAAGCTAAATAGTTACTAGAACCCAAGAAACTGGGGGGAGTGTAGTCATATAGCACAAAGCTAATACAAATTCAGTCCTTTTTGAAATGCTTAAGAAATCTATAATGTATAGAGAATGAAATAATAAGCATCCAGGACATACTGTTCAGCTTAAGAAACAAAACTTTATAAATATGGTGAAGGCTCACCAATCTCTTATCACTTTCAACTACTCCCCTGAGATCACCACCACTCCAGGAATCACCATCTTGAATAAAATGTTTATCTTCTCCTGCATGACTTTATACTTACTTATAATTTCCATTTTTATATACATATGAAAAACATATAGTACTATTTTGAGTATCTTCAAACTTTATGTAAATGGTGGTATCCTTGTGTATGTCCTTCTAAAATTTGCTTTCTTCTTTTCAACATTATATTTGGGTAATTATGTAGCTCTAGTTCACTTTTAATTTTGTATCATCTTCCACTATATGACTGTATCAAAATTAATAAAATTATCCATTTCCCTATAAATGGATGTCTAAATTGTTTCTTCTCTCTTTTTTCCGTTTCATTTGTCTTTTTCCCTTTTCATCCATTTATCCCTCCCTCCTCTTTTTTTCCACCTTTCCTTTCTCTTTTTTATTTTTATTTTCTATTACAGTGTGCCAATGAACATTCCCATAATTGTCATGTGGGGATCATGTGGGAGAATTTCTCTAAGCTAGCATTTCCTAAACTTTTTGGTTTCAGGGTCCCTTACACTCCTAAAAGTTATTAAGGACCCCAAAGATCTTTCTTTATGTGAGTTATGTCTATTAGTATTTATTATGTTTAAATTAAACCTGATAAATTTAAATACCCTTTATTAGTCCACTTAAAATAATGTGATAAACACATTATATGTTAGCATAAATAACAATTATTTTAATAAAAATAAAATAGTATAAAGTATATTATGGAATAACTACATTTTACAAAAGTAAGAAAAAATTAATGTGAAGAGTAACATTACTTTATATTTTTATAAATCTTCATAATAGAAGGCAGCTGGATGTTCATATCTACTCCTGCTTTACTCAAGTCTGATATCATTGGTCATGCAGCCTCTAGAAAATTCCATTGTACACTTGTGAAAGTCAAAAGGGCAAATAACATTGTAGTATTGTTATAAAAATAGTTTTGACTTTGTGGCTCTACTGAAAGAATCTTAGGGACCCTCAGGAATTTCTGGACTACATTTTGAAAACCACTGTTCTGAGCCAATGGCTTTCAAACATTTTTGACCGTGACTTCTAATAAGAAATAAATTTTGTACACCATGCCCAGAATATCCATACATATATAAGTATACATCCACCTGAATATTTGTAACTGAAACAAAAGTTTCACAAAACTAAACTTTTACTATTTCCAACACATGATGGATGACATATATTATTCTTTTTATTTTGCCTTACCTCATTACAAAAAAAAAAAAAGTTGGTTGTGGTTTACTAACTTGACTTCACATGGATTCAGACCTACCATTTCAAAATCACTGCTTCAGAGAGATTATATTTAGAAGTGTAATTTTGTTATCTATGGTATACTTTCCAAAGTGGTTATACCAATTTATGCTCCTTTTCAACACAGTATAAGACTCAGCTTTCTACATCATTGCCAATGGAAATTGGAATTGTCAGACTTTTAAACTTCTTCTAATCTGTAAGGTGTCAGGTTTTAATTTGGATTTCCTTGATGGCTAGTTCACAGATCTTATTAAACTGTCTGCTCATACTCTTTGTTCATTTTTTTTTAAAAAAGATTTTATTTATTTATTTGACAGAGAGATATCACAGGTAGGGAGAGGCAGGCAGAGAGAGAGGGGCGGGGGAAGCAGGCTCCCTGCTGAGCAGAGTCCGATTTGGAGCTCAATCCCAGGACCCTGGCACCATGACCTGAGCCGAAGGCAGGGGTTTTAACCCACTGAGCCCGCCACGCACCTCTCTTTGTTCATTTTTAAATCTAGTTATTTTTAAAATTTTTTTCTTTTTCTTTGATTTATAAAAATGCTTTATTCAGGATATAAATCAAGTGCCAGCTTTATGCTTTGTAAATATTTTCTCCCAGTTGGGGTTTATTTATTTATTTACTAGCATAAATATAATACTATATTATATAAATATAATACTAGCATATTTACTGTTCATACTATCTTTTTTGCTTCGATCTTTTCTGTTTGAATGCATTCATGTTATCTGTCTTCTATTTTATGGTTTGTGCTCTTGTGTCTTGACACACAGAGAGTCAAGCAAAATGAAGAACAGAAATATGTTCCAAATGAAAAAACAAGATAAAGTCTTAGAAAAAAAAGCCTTAATGAATGGAGATAAGTAAAATACCTTATAAAGAGTTCAAGTAATGGTCATAAAGATACTGAACTGGGGAGAAGAATGGATGAACAGAGTGAGAACTTCAACAAAGAGGTGGAAAATATAAGAAAGTACCAGTTATAAGTTTCAGAGCTGAAGAATATAATAAGAGTCTGAAAAATACACTATGGGATTCAATAGCAGACTTGATGAAGCAGAAGAAAAGATAATCAATTTGAAGACAAGGCAGTGGAACTCACCCAGTTAGAGCAACAACAACAACAAAGGAATTTTAAAAAGTGGAGATAGTATAAAGGAATTATGGGTCAACATCAAATGGATTAATATTTGCAACTTGGGGCTCCCAGATGGAAGAGAGAGAGAGAGAGAGAGGCAGAGAAAGGGGCAGAATTCTTATTTGAAGAAATAATGGCTGAAAATATCCCAAACTTGGGGAAGGAAGTAGTCATTTGGAAGTCTAAAAACCAAATAGGATGAATTTAAAGATAACCATGCCAAGACACACTGAAGTGTCAAAAGTTAAATACAAAAATATTAAAGGCAGCAAGAGAAAAACAACTTGTTTTTTACATACAAGAGGAACACCTGTAAGACAACTAGCAGATTTTTCAGTGCACACTTTGGAGTCAAGAAGATGGTGGCACAATATATTCAAAGTACTGAAAGAAAAAAAAGCCAACCAAGAATATTCTACCTAGTCAAGTAATCATTCAGAACTGAAGGAGGGATAAAAATTATTCCAGACAAGCAAAAGTTAAAGGTGTGGATCACCACTTAGCCATATGTACAAGAAATATTAAAGGGACATCTTTAAGCTGAAAAGAAGGAGCACTAATTAGTAACAAGAGTATATATGAAAGGATAAATCTCACTGGAACAGTAAAGGTAGTAGCAAAGGTAGTGGGTTAATTATAAAGCCAGTATGAAGGTTAAAAGACAAAAATAGTAAAAATAATTGACTTCAAATATTAAGGGATACATGGCTAAAAATAGGTAAAATGTGTCATCAAAAACATAAAGCATGGAGAGAGAGTAAAAATGTTGAGCTTTAGAATGGGCTCAAACACAAGTTATTTTCAAGTTAAGACAGACTGTTAGAGATATAAATTGTTATGTGGAATCCTTGTGGTAATTACAAAGAAAAAACCTATAACAAATATACAAAAGATAAAGAGAATGGAATATAGGGATACCACTAATGAAAATCACCCAACCATAAAGGAAGAGAGCAAGAAAAGAAGAAAGAGGGGCACCTGAGTGGCTCAGTTGGTTAAGCGACTGCCTTTGGCTCAGGTCATGATCCTGGAGTCCCAGGATCAAGTCCCACATCAGGACTGACCTCTCTCCTCTCATGCTCTTGCTCTCTCTCTCAAATAAATAAATAAAGTCTTTAAAAAAAAAAGAAAAGAAAAGAAGAAAGAAACAGAGAACTACAAAAACATATAGAAAACAATTAACTAAATGACAATAAGCACATACCTATTAATGCTAATTTTTTTTAAATTTATTTTTTATTATATTTATTTTTGGCATAACAGTATTCATTATTTTTTCACCACACCCAGTGCTCCATGCAATCTGTGCCCTCTATAATACCCACCACCTGGTACCCCAACCTCCCACCCACCTGCCAATTCAAACCCCTCAGATTGTTTTTTAGAGTCCATATTCTCTCATGGTTCATCTCCCCTTCCAATTTCCCCCAACTCCCTTCTCCTCTCTAACTCTCCATGTCCTCCATGCTATTTGTTATGCTCCACAAATAAGTGAAACCATATGATAATTGACTCTCTCTGCTTGACTGATTTCACTCAGCATAATCTCTTCCATACCCATCCATGTTGCTACAAAAGCTGAGCATTCCTCTCTGATGGAGGCATAATACTCCATAGTGTATATGGACCACATCTTCCTTATTCATTCGTCTGTTGAAGGGCATCTTGGTTCTTTCCACAGTTTGGTGACCGTGGCCATTGCTGCTATAAACATTGGGGTACAAATGGCCCTTCTTTTCACTACATCTGTATCTTTGGAGTAAATACCGAGGAATGCAATTGCAGGTTCATAGGGTAGCTCTATTTTTAATTTCTTAAGGAATATCCACTCTGTTCTCCAAAGAGTCTGTTTTAAAAGGCTGAATTCTCTAATCAAAAGATATAGAGTGGCTGAATAGATATAAGCATAATATCCATCTAAATGCTGCCTATAACAGACACACTTTAGATGTAAGGACACACAGACTAAAAGTAAAGATATGGGAAAAGATATTTCATGCAAATAGAAACCAAAATAAAGCTGGAGTAGCTAAATGTATACCAGATCAAATAGACTTTAAAACAAAAACTATAATAAGATACAAAGAATAGATTATAGAGTAATAAAGGGGTCCATCCAACAAGAGGATAAAACATTTGTAAATATTTATGCCCTCAACATAGAAGCATCTGAATATATAAAGCAGATATTAAAAGACTTAAAGAGAGAAATAAATAGCAATATAGTAATAATAGGGGACTTTAATCCCTCACTTACATCAATGGATAGATTATCTAGACAGAAAAATTAGTGAGAGAATACTAACTTTAAATGGCATATTAGACCAAATGGACTGGATATGTATAGAACATTCCATGCAAAAGAAACACAATACACAGACTTCTCAACTATACCTGGAACATTTTCCAAGATAAATCATATGTTAAAGCACAAAAAAAGTCTTGATATATTTAAAGAGGGTTGAAATCATATCAAGCATCTTTTCTAACCACAGCGATATGAAACTAGAAATAATTACTTAAGGAAAACTGGAGAATTAAAAAGATATATTGAGACAAACCAAAGTGGAAATGTAACATACCAAAATTTATGGGATGCTGCAAAAGCAGTTCTAAGAGGGAAGTTCATAATGATAAATGTTTACCTCAAGAAACAAGAACAGTCTTTTTTTTTTTTTTTAAAGATTTTATTTATTTATTTGACAGAGAGAAATCACAAGTAGACGGAGAGGCAGGCAGAGAGAGAGAGAGGGAAGCAGGCTCTCCACAGAGCAGAGAGCCCGATGCGGGACTCGATCCCAGGACCCTGAGATCATGACCTGAGCCGAAGGCAGCGGCCTAACCCACTGAGCCACCCAGGCGCCCCGAAACAAGAACAGTCTTAAATAAACACCTAACTTTACACCTCAAGGAATTAGAAAAAGAACAAATGAAGCCCAAAGTTAGTAGAAGGAAGGAAATGATAAAGATTAGAGCAGAAATACATGAAACAGACTAAAAAGATGACTGAAAAGATCAATGAAAGGAAGAGATTGTTCTTTGGAAAGATAAAAAAATTGATGAATTTTCAGCTAGAATCACCAAGAAAAAAGATAGGACTCAAATAAATAAAATGATAAATGAAAAAGGAGATGTAACAACCGATACCGCAGAAGCACAAAAGATCATGAGACTATTATGAATAATTAATTATATGCAAACAAATTGGACAACCTAGAAGAAATAGATACGTTCCTAGAAACGTGCAGTCTACTAAGTCTGATTCGTTATTAAATAGAAAATCTCAACATTATTAAACAAAATCAATTACTAGCAAGGAGAATGAATCAGTTATCAAAAACCTCCAATAAACAAAAGCCCAGGACCAGATGGCATAACTGATGAATTCTACCAAATATTCAAAGAAGAATTAAGACCAATCCTTCTGGAATTCTTCCAAAAAAAAAAAAAAATAGAAAAGAGGGAGAAATATTCTAAGCACATTTTACAAGGCCAACACTATCCTGGCACCAAAACCAGACAAATCTGTCACACAGACATGAAGAAAATTACAGGCCAATATCAGTGATCAGCATAGATGTGAAAATCCTTGACAAAACATTAGCAAACCAATTTTAGCAATACATTAAAAAGATCGTTCACCATGATCAAATGGACTTTACTTCAGAGATGCAAGGACAAATCAGTGTGATATACCACCTTAAGAAAATGAAGGATAAACAGCAATCCAAATCACACACACACACACACACACACACACACACACACACTCCAGAATATTACTCAGCCATAATAAAGAATGAGATCTTACCATTTGTAATATGGATGGACCTAGAAAGTATAATGCTAAATGAAATAAGTCACACAGAAAAAGGCAAATACCATATGATTTCACTCATACAGGGATTTAAGAGAGAAACAAATGAACAAACAAAGAAAAAGAGACAGAAAAATCAGACTCTTAAATACAGAGAACAAACTAATAGTTGCCAGAAGGGGGGGTGGATGGGGGGATGGTTGAAATAGATAAAGAGAATTAATAGGTACAAACTTCCAGTTACAAAATAAGTAAGTTATGGAGATGAAAAGTGCAGTCTAGGGAATATAGTCAATAAGACTTAGTAACATTGTTTCATGATAGATGGTAACTAAACTTATATTGAGAACCAAGTAACGTATCAAATTGTTGAATCATTATGTGTATACCTGAGACTGATGTATTACTCTATATTAATTATACTTCAATAAAAAATTTTTAAAAACATATGATCATTTCAAAAGATGAAGAAAAAGTATTTGACAAAATTCAACTTCTACTTATGATAAGAACTTTCACCAGAGCATACATAGAGGGAATTTACCCCAACAAATAAAGGCCACAGATGACAAGCCCATGGATCACATCATACTCAGTAGTATAAAGCAAAAGCTTTTCCTCCAAGATCAGGAACAAGACAAGGAGGTTTACCTTTGCCACTTTTACACAACATGGTATTGGATGTCGTAGCCAGTGCAATTAAGCAAGAAAAAAAGAGGAATCTAAATTGGAAAGGAAGAAGTAAAACTGTCACTCTTTGCAGATGGCATGATATTGTATATAGAAAACTCTAACAATTCCACCAGAAGACTGGTCAGAACTAAGAAATGAATTCAGTAAAGTTGTAGGATACAAAATCATACACAAAAATCTGTTGTGTTTATACTAATAGGAAATTATCAGGAAGAGAAATAAAGAAAACAATCCCATTATAAATTTCATTTATAATGAAAACTATAAGACATTAATGAAAGAAGTTAAAGAAGAAACAAATAAATGGAAATACATTCCATGCTCTTGGATTGAAAGAATTAATATTGTTAGAATGTCCATACTACTCAAAGAAATATACAGATTCAGTTGAGATCCCTATCAAAATTCTAATGGTATTTTTCATGGAAGTTGAACAATCCTAAAATTTGTTTGAAGCCACAAAAGACTCCAAATAGCCAAAGTAATCTTGAGAAAGAAGAAAGATAAAGGCACCATGCCTCATGGTGGTTTCACCATGATGATTTCAAACTATATTACAAAGCTGTAGTAATTAAAACAATATAGTATTTGCATAAAAGCTAAACCATAGATCAATGGAACAGAATAGAGAGCTTAGAAATAAACCCATGCATATATGGTCAATTAATTTATGACAAAGAAGTCAAGAGCATGCAATGAGAGAAAGAACTGTATCTTCAATAAATGGTGTTGGGAAAATTGGACAGCTACATGCAAAAGAATGAAACTGTTTTACCCCATATACAAAAATTAACTCAAAATAGATTAAAGATAGATATAAGACCTGAAACCATAAGACTAGAAGAGAACATGGGCAGTAAGCTCCTTGACATTGGTCTTAGTGATGATTTTTTAAAATAGAAAGCAAAAGCAAAATATTAAATAGGTGAGATCTACATCAAACTAAAAAGCTTCTACACAGCAAAGGAAATGATCAACAAAATTAAAAGACAACTCAATGGCAGAAGGAAATTGCAAATCATGTATCCAATAAGGGGCTAATATCCAAAATACCTAAAGAACTCATACAACTCAAGAGCAAAAAATGAACATGGGGCAGAAGATCTGTACAGAGATTTTCCCAAAGAAGGCATACATGTGGACAGCAGGTATTTGAAAAGATGCTTAACATCATTAATCATCAGGGAAATGCAAATCAAAACCACAATGATATATCACTATGCATCCATTGGAATGGTTATTATCAAAAAGATGACAAAAAAGACAAGAAATAATAAGCATTAGTAAAAATGTGGAGAAAAGGGAAGCCTTGTACAGTGTTGGTAGGAATGTAAATTAGTACAACCATTATGGGAAACTATAGAGGTTCCTCAAAAAATTAAAAATAGAACTACCATATGATCCAGCAATTCTACTTCTGGATATTTAGGCAAAGAAAATGAAAGCACTGTTTCAAAAAGGTATATGCACCCTCATGTTCATTGCAGCATTATTTACAACAGTCAAGACTTGGAAATAACCATAGATGAGTGGATAAAAAAGAGGCAGTATGCATTTACAATGAAATACTACTCAGCCATAAAAAGAATGAAGTCTTGCCATTTGGGACAAGCTTGGTGGATCTTGAGGGCATTATGCTAAGTGAAATAAGTGAAATAAGTCAGGGAAAAGCAAATATATGATCTCTCTTATATGTAGAATCTAAAAAAACAAACAAAAAACCAAGCTCATAGATGCAGGGAACAGATAGCTGCAAGAGGCAGGGTGTGGAAGCTGGAAGGTAGGAGAAGCAGAAGAGCTGCTTTTGTTTTTGTTTAAGTAAGAATCTAAAAAAAAGAAAACAAGAAAGAAAAAAAAGTAAAACTAAGAACAGTCAATCAATCAATAGGCAGTGAAAGCTTTCATCTGTTGAATCAGAACTGAGAATGTCTTCAGATTTTACCTTCCCTTAACAGTGTTATTCTAGAAGTTCTTGTCTTTCAGACCTGTGATATAATGATACAGTGTTGAGGAGTAGATATCAAATGAGATCATGGGTGAGGAGATGCATTTAAAACTACAAGATGTGGGGTGCCTGGGTGGCTCAGTGGGTTAAAGCCTCTGCCTTTGGCTCAGGTCATGATCCCAGGGTCCTGGGATCGAGCCCCGCATCAGGCTCTCTGTTAAGCAGGGAGCCTGCTTCCCTTCCTCTCTCTGCCTACCTGTGATCTCTGTCTATCAAATAAATAAAATCTTTAAAAACAAACAAACAAACAAACAAAAACCCTACAAGATGCTTTATGAATATCAGGTGGTGGTAGAATTACTGTGATGGGAAACATTATGCCACTTGACTGATAGAGTTGATAGCTAAGTTGTCTAACACAAGACCCCATGTTGATGAGCAACTCGTTACAAGCCGCCTTTCCCCTGCCCAAGGGACCTAAGAAAGCAGTGCTATTTTTGGGAATCAGGTGCTTGGGCCACCACAAAAACCCATTTAAAGCATCTGATTGTAATATATGTTATACTAGATTATATATTGGTTTAGAGTAGAAAATAGATCTGATTTTTTTCATCTCAGGCTCCAAAAAGCTTGTCTACCTATCTTTTTTAGTGAGGATAAGATTTTTTCACTTCCTAATTCTCCTCCCTATCTCCCCTAGTGGAACTACAGTCTGACTTCAGAGATAGCTCCTGGAATCATTTAAGTTTGGAAAAGGGATGAAGAAGTACTTAGGCCAATGCTTTGAAGGGGTGTAGTGAAGATTAAAAGAGCTTGTGCATTCAGAGCTTGTGGCACAATAACTAGCATGTCTTAAGCCTTCAGTAAAAGTTGCCATTAATAGTACTAATACCAACATCTTGGAGCTTTTTAGTGGCAGGGCTGGGAATAGAACACATCTCCACTCTCAATATGGAAGGCCTTAAAAAATGTTTAAGAAGAACTGATTATTTCTATGCAATTTATTGTAAATTCCATCATTTATAAGTTCAGGTAGTCCAGTTTAAGAATATCAGTGGGTAATGTTTGCTTTATTTTGGATTCTCAAATTGTTTTTCCCATTTCCTTTCATAAAAGCAACCCAGACATAAAAAGCGAATGTGGTGAAGAAAATCCCTGAATGATTACTTTCATTAAAATTGTATTTCCTTGAAAATTAGATAATATACCTTTATATCTCAGGACTCCAGATGTATAATTTAATAATAACCAGCACCTACAGACATATTTTAGTATATTTACTCCCACAAGATGGTCTAAGCTATACAAAATACGTGGCTGCTGGCAAACAGCTGGGAACTGTGACCTCCTGAGCTTGATATCAAAACAAACAAAACATGAAAATTATTCCACCCCTCAACAAAATGGTAAAATATCCCCAACACCACCAAAGTGATGCAAGGTATATACAACTTAGTTCATTTTACTTTATTCTGTGATCAAATAAATTGAATGATTTGACTCCACTAGGCCACAAAAAGAAGTGTGGCCCAATAACCTCTCTGCCTAAAAAACACGATTATGATTTGAAATAAGTCAAATTTTGGACATTTAAAATTAAGTGATGATAATAACAGTGATCGTAGCAATGATCACATGGGAGGATTTGACCAAAAACATAGTATAGCCACAAGACTGTCCCTTCCTACCCAAAGACAAAGAGAATCGTTCTCTGGAGAAAATGAGCCAGAGAACCTTCTAGGCTTGTGACCAGTCTGAGGTCAGGAGAGAAGCTAGAGGTGACACAAGAGACTAAAAATGGGGATTTGAGTGAAAGTCTACAAGTGAAAAGATGAGATCCTTCTAGAACCTTCGCAGCTAGGCTGATACAAGCGAGACAACAAATTGGAAAATATTACAGAGAAACAAAACTAAACATGAACCCAGATGCTTAAAAAGCCACAGGTACCATATTTGTGGGTCACCTAACAGAACAGCTAACTCTCAGCCCTATCATGCTACAGTAATGCCATGTACCTAGTTCACAATCAATTTTGTACTACCTCACTCTTGAATATGAATGGAGAGATATAATCTTCAGACATAGGAGGAAGACTGCCAATATGAAAAACACATAGACATTTAATGGATCCAAGACATTTTAGGAAAGAGGATAAAACACAAATTCCAAACTGTGTGCATGATGTAGACATAAGAAAAGGTTCTACGTCTATGAGATAAGCAGAATCTGGGGCTGGGAGGTAGAAGATAGGAGGAATAAAAACAAGAAAGATATCATGGAAATTTAAAAATACAACAGCAGAAAAAAATCAGTAAGAAGTCTGGAGTATAATGAAGAAATTTCCCAGAAAGCAGAAAAAAAGACAAAAAACAAGAGCAATGGAAAGGAAAGGGAACAAAATTAGAAAGATAAACTAAGACCTCTAATATCTAGCTAGTGCAAATGACAGAAAGAAAAATGACAGGAAACAGGACACAGAATGTGTCTGAGAGAAGAATAATTATATTTTTAGGTATACAGTTTTTTAAAATAGACTATTTTTAGAGCTGTTTCAGATTACAGCAGAATTAGGGGAAGTCCAGAGTTCCCATATATTGCCTGACAACACACTTGCTCAGCCTCTCTCACCATCAACATCTGTCATTACAATGGCAAATTTATTACAATCAATGAACCTATATTGACACATCATTATCTACCAAAGGTCATTGTTTACATTAGGGTTCCATCTGGGTGTTGCACATTTGATGGGTTCTAACAAATGTATGATAACATGTTCCCACTCTTATAGTATCAGACAGAGTGGTGTCACTGAATTAAGAAATCCTCTATGCTCCACTATTCATCCTTTCATCCTCCCTACCCCCTGGCAACTGCTGATCATTTTACTGTCTCCACGGCTTTGCTAAGGCTTCTTTTACTTAATAATATTCATGTAAGTTTATTGCACATCTTTTCTATATTTTATTTCTTTTTAGTGTTGAATATTCCATTGTTTTTGTATACCCTAGTTTGTTTATCCATTCATCTAGTCATCTACTGAAGGACATCTGGGTTGTTTCAAAGTTTTGGCAATTATAAATAAAGCTTCTATAAACATCTGTGTGCAGGTGTTTGTGTGGACGTAATTCTTCTGCTCTGTGGGGTAAATACCAAGGAGTACCATTGCTGGACTGCATGGTAAAAGTATGTTTATTTTTGTAAGAAATTGCTAAACCATCTTCCAAAATGGAGGGACCATTTTGCATTCATACCACAATGAATGCGGGTTTTTGTTGTTCCATATCCTTGTCAGCATTTAGTGTTGTCAGTACTTGGAGTTTAGGCCATTCCAACAAATGTGTACCGGTATCTCATTGCTGTTTTTGTTTTAGTTTGCAATTCCCTAATGGCATATGTTGCCGAACATGTTCTCATGTTTATTTGCCATCTATATATCTTCTTTGGTGAGGTGTCTGTTCAAGTGTTCTGCTCATTTTTTCATTGGGCTATTTGTCTTGTTGTTGAGCTTTCAGAATTCTTTATATATTTTGGGTAACAGTCCTTTATCAGTTACATCTTTTGCAAATATTTTCTCCCAGTCTGTGGGAGTGTCTTTCCGAGTGCAAGAGTTTAAAAATTTTTAAAAAAGATTTAATTTACTGATTTGAAGGAGGGAGAGAGAGCACAAGCAGTGAGAGTGGTAGAGGGAGAGGGAAAAGCAGGCTCCCCACTGAGCAGGGAGCCTGATATGGGGCTCATCCCAGGACTCTGGGATCATGACCTGAGCTGAAGGCAGATGCTTAACAGACCAAGCCACCCAAGTCAATAATTTCTTTCATGGATTGCGCATTTGGTGTTTTATCTAAAAAGTCATCACCTTGCTTAAGGTCATCTAGATTTTTCCCTGTGTGATAGTCTAGAAGTTTTGCAATCTTGTGTTTTACATTTAGATCTGTAACCCATTCTGAGTTTATTTTTTTAAAGGACTAAGATCTAGGTCTAGATTAATTTGTTTTGTTTTGTTTGCATGTGGCTGTCCAGTTGTTGTAGCATGGTATGTTGAAAAGAGTACCTTTGTATTGCCTTTGTTCCATTGTTAAAGATCACTTGACCATATTCATGTTGGGTCTATTTCTGGGCTTTCTGTTATGTTCTATTGATTTGTCTATTTTTTTCCTTTTTTTACTTAATAACACACACTATGTGTGTATGTGTGTGTACACATATATAAATATATATATTTATGTTCAGTTAACTGCTGTATAGTACATGATTAGTTTTTGATATAGTGTTCAATGATTCATTAGTTCCTTGTAACACCCAGTGCTCATCATGACCCATGCCCTCCTAATACCCATCACCCTACTGTTACCTATCCTCCCACTTGTTACCCTATCCTCTCCCCTCTGAAACCCTCAGTTTGTTTCCCAGATGCCATAGTCTCTCATGGTTGTCTCCCTCTCTGATTAGCCTGTCTAGAGGCATATGGATTTAACGGATCTTTTCAATAATCAGTTTTCATTTCATTGACTTTCTTTTGATTTCCTTTACAATTTCATTTATTTCTTCTCTATTATTGTTTCTTTTCTTTTGTTAATTTTGGACTTAATGTGTTCCACTTTTTCTAGTTTTCTGTGGTAGAAACTTAGAACTTTCTTGTTTTTAAATATATATGTTCAGTACTATGTTTCCTTTTATGCACTATTTTCACTATATCCTCCAAATTTTGGTAAGTTGTATTTTCATTTTCACTTAGTTCAAAATATTTTAAAATTTCCCTCAAAATTCCTCCTTTGATTCATGTTATTTATATGTGTATTGTTTAATGTTCAAGTATTTTGAAAGTTTCCAGGTATCTTCCTTTCATTGGTTTCTAGTTTAATTCCCTTGTGATCTGAGCACAGACACTATATGATTTCTATTATATTTTTAAAAGATTTATTTATTTATTTTTAGAGAGAGCAAGAGAGAGAGAGAGTGAGTGCATACACATGAGTGGGGAAGGGGCAGAGAGAGCCAGAGAAAGAGAATCTCAAGCAGACTCCCAGTTGAGTGCAGAGCCCCATGCAGGGCTTGATCTCATGACCCTGAGATCATGACCTGAGTCAAAACCAAGAGTCAGATGCACAACTGACTGAGCCACCTAGGTACTCCTGATTTCTACTATTTTGAATTTGCTAAGGTATGTGTTATGGCCCAGAATGTGGTCTATCTTGGTGAATGTTCCATGTGAGTTTGAGAAGAATGCATATTTTGCTCTTGTCACATGAGTTAGTCCATAAATGTCAATTATATACAGTTGATTAATGGTACTGTTGAGTTCAACTCTGTCCTCACTGATTTTCTGTCTGCTGTATCTGTCCATTTCTGAAAAGGGGTATTCAAGTCTTCAGCAATGATAGTGGACCCATCTCATTCTCCTTACAATTTCATCATTTTTGCCCACATATTTTGACACTTGATTGTTAGTCGTGTATACATTAAGGATTGTTATGTAAATCAAAACCCTCTTCCAGAGAAGTAATCAAAGTTTACATTTTCTATACCCTTGCTAGGGTATCAAGGAATGGTTTCTGTCAAAAATAAGTATGAAATGGGGAACCTGGGTTGCTTAGTCAATTAAGCGTCTGCTTTTGGCTCAGGTCATGATCTCAGGGTCCTGGGGTCAAGCCCTGCATCATTGGGCTCCCTACTCAGCGGAGAGACTGCTTCTCCCTCTCCCTCTGCCCCTCCCCCCTGCTCATTCTTGCTCTCTCTCAAATAAATAAAATCTTTAAAACAATATATGTATGAAACATTTCCATTTTCATATATCTCTTAAATCACATAGACCTATCAGAAATCCTTAACCCTTGCATTTTTCTTAATTTTTTTCTAAACTGTATTAGCTATCCTAATGCTCATTTTTAAAATAGGCCTAGAGTTTAAAACTAAAATGTAGATATTTATAACTTCAGCAATATTTAAATTTAATTTTAAATATTTCAGGCAAAAGTCTTTTTTACCTGTCAATATTTGATATCTGAAATGATTTTAAGAATGCATGGTTCTAAAATGATGACGTTGAAAGTCAAGAGGATTTTTTGATAGATTTTGTAACTTAGAGCCCAAATTGTATTCTTCAAAATGTGTAGATATAACAGGGCTCTGGCAGGAAATATCATGCCACATTTATACTGACTCAAGTCCCAGACATCAAGAAAAATCTATTCTCCTAATCAGCCCCAAACTCCCAAACTCTCTCACTTTTAAGTTTTCTTTTCTTTTCTTTTAAAGTAAACTCTATGTGTAATGTGGGGCTTGAACTCATGACCTTGAGATCAAGAGTTGAACATTCCACCAACTGAGCCAGCCAGGCACCCCAAACTCTCTCACTTTTAAGCTCACTGTATACAAGTGAGACAGACAGAAGGAGAAAATTTTAATACAGGGTTGATTGCTTATTTGTGCTAAGCTAAACACCCTAAATGTATTAGTTCAATCCTCAAGCAATCCTTTTAGATAAGTTCTATTATTATCTCTAGTTGACAGAGAAAGAAACTGAGGTTTACAGAGGTTATATATGTTGTTTCAAGACACATGCCTTCAAACTGGCAAAGTGAGGATTTGAACCCATATCTGACTCCAGCAGAGGTCAGCTATGTTCAAGTACTGCCTTGCTCAGCAGCAACCCTGGATCCCCAGGATAACAAGCAGCCTGGATCGATAATAGCAAATTAAGAGTGGAATCTCTATACTTCTAGGGTTAAATATGACTTTACTGATGTGCAGGTATATTATTTGAAATTAACATGACAGTTATTCTAGAACCCAACCCTGGTGTCCTTTACTATTCTTGAAAAAAGGCAGCATTCATACCTTGTGTTTTGTACCAACACCACCTGCTAGGTCACCTGCTTTTGCTACTAAACTCATCTCTTTCTGCATTCTCTGGGCACCCATAAGTACTTTGTTATCTAGGCCATCATCAGAGCCAAATCTGTGCTTTTACAAATTCAGATGGCTCCTCTACTCAAGACTTCCTGCCTTTAGATAAAGGGGGTGACACTCCCTTTCAGAGCACTCCCAGTGTCCCTCCAAAGCCACACAGTGGACTCTGACTTTGTCCTCATCCCAGTTTTAAGTGCTTCCAAACTTACTAGACCCAAAGAGGAAAAGGATGGTAAATAGGTTTCCCCTTCTTAGCAAAGCCAATTAATCAGTCGAACTTAATGGAGCACCATATTGAAAGGATTTTAAGACTGTCTAGGCTCACTGGAGAGGAGGCTGATGTTTGGCCAGCAGTCTATCATTGGCACAGGACAGGAGAGTAGCCACAGACATTAACAGGAACTTGCAACCACTTAAGGGATTGCTCAAGTAGTCCAGTGATTGCCTCATGAATTCTCATGGTTAGCAAAGTAAAATAAAAGGAGCCTGGGTGCTATATGTCACCATCATCTTTTAAACTTTCACTTTTATCCCCAATGTAATTAATTTTAAAAAGTGAATAAAAAACCCTCCTCCCTGGGTGACTAAAAAGTTGTTTTCCAGAGGTGAAGGTCATTGCCACACTCAGAGAAGTCGTAGGACTGACTGCCTTTGACCGCAGGATGACAACAGCCCCTGGAGTCAATTACACAGCATGTTAAAAGTGAAGGAGGACAATCAGCCAGCATTTTAGGATGTGGTTATGACACTAAGCAGAGTGAGCACCAGAGTCCTGCAACATGTGTAATCAGTCCCACAAAGTTCAACCAAAGGAAGAATGGGTTGGGGTGGAAGGCTGGCAGATCTGGTTTCCCATCCGAGATCTGTCACTCGCTGAACTACTTGTTTTGTGTTCATAGATGAGAAGACCTGGTATGGTGAACATGTGAATTCTCCCCAAATTAATCTATAAATGGCAAATCAAAACCCCAATAGTGTTTGGACAAGCTGACTTTAAAACATGTACAGAGCAGCAGAACAGCAATCCTGGTCAAAAAAGTTTTGAAAAAAGTCAAGTTATGGAGCTAGAGGAAAAGGAGTAGGGAAGTTTCCTAACCAGATGTGAAGACATTTTATATCAAAGCTATACTAAGACAGTGCCCTATTTGTGCAGGATAAACAATTAGAATGATGGTATGAGAAAGCGAGCTGAGGAACAAACCCACACATATGTTGAAGGCTGATATCCTGATGTTTATCCATTCATTCCTTGTATATGAATAGAACACCTACCGTATGTCAGGTGCTGCTCTATAAGAAGGAGCCAAACAGTGAAAAATGAGGCAAAAATAGTTATGAATCTCTGATTTTGTAAAAATGTTATTGTAATGTGGGAGAAATAAAAATAATATAAAAATATTTTCCATGTTAAATAGCAATGTATTAGGGAAAAGCAAGGAAGGGGGCTAGGAAGTATTGAGGAGAGGCTGAGATCTTTCCTGGGGTTGCCAAGGAAGGCCTCTGTAGGAAAGGGGCATTTTTAATGAATACCTATGGAAATAAGGCAATAGTCAACTCCCCAGGCTTGAAGACGCGCCTTCATGTAGGAGTTGAAACTTTTTGTTTAGCCCTAGCCCATATTTTGGTTGTTCCTCAAATTCCTGAGTTTGTCTAAGCTGTCTAAACTATTTTCAGTGGCATCTAAGGGTTGACTATGTGCCAAGACCTGTCAGTGTCCCAAAGGGGAGGATCGCAGCACCTTCATTCAGGCTGACTGAAAGCCAGACCCTCAGGCAGCAGCTTATAAGAGAAAGCTGACAGTTCTGAGGGGCCACATGCATGCCCTCTGGGCCCCCAGAACCAGGTGATGAAGAAGTATCCCAGGGCAGCACCAAAATTGGGGTGCCATACAGGGGAACAGGCTCTTTTCTGAGGTGACACTGATTACCCCAGTGCCATGTGAGAGGAACATAAGCTCCCCTGGCTTCCAGAGCCAGGTGATCAAGAGGCAGGCATCCCCTGCGGGGCAGCTGCAAGAACCATGGCAGAAGATGTAGGTAGTGGCTCCCTCTTGGGAGACACTGGTGCCCTGGCGCTCTGGCGTACACTAAGGGTGTGCAAAGATGGCCGCCGGCGTCCATTCCTGGAAAGCATTAGGCAGTCCCCTAAATTTGTGTGTTCCAGCAGATACCTGCTTCTCAGGTCCAGGCTTTAATAGAAACAGGTGAGCCTCCTTCACCAAAATCTGGGTGCCGAGGCTGCCTGGGAGCTGGCCCCTGGCCCCTGGTGAGTACATGACCCTCTAGGAGCCCTGCCTCAGATCACTACTGTTTTGTGTGTCTTGGGACGTGGGCCCCTTTGGTTTTCAAAATTAGATTTTTTGGGGGGCACCTGGGTGGCTCAATGGATTAAGCCTCTGCCTTCGGCTCAGGTCATGGTCTCAGGGTCCTGGGATCGAGCCCCGAGTCGGGCTTTCTGCTCGGCGGGGAGCCTGCTTCCTTCTCTCTCTCTCTGCCTACTTGTGATCTCTGTCTGTCAAATAAATAAATAAAATCTTAAAAAAAAAATTAGATTTTTTGGAGGATCCTCTCTCAAGCGTGTGTCTTAAAAGCTGGGAGACTGGACGTATGGTGTGAGCCTTTTGCTCCTCAGGGAGAGGTTCAGGGTTTTGAATTCCCACCCAGTGGCTGGTCCCAGTGCCTGGGATGGGGTTTATGGTAAGAGTGCGTCACAGCCTTTCCCACCCAGTTTTCGTCTTATTTATCTAATGTGTAGTCATCACTCAGTCAGCCTTTAGGGCTTTTTTTTTTTTTTTTTTTTTTTTTTTTAAGAGGTAACTGTTCCATATGTAAGTGTAGACTCAATCTGTGGGAGGATGTGAGTTTGGGATCTTTCTCTGTTGCCAGATGAGTTGGAATTGGCTTCCCTTCATTGGTAGTATGGCTTTGACCCCAGGGGCTGTTCTGGCAAGGGCATGGTGTGACAGGCAGCATCCCATTTATCTGTTTATAGTGCGGGCATCCCAATGTACAGAAATTGGGGACAGTGGGTCACTTCCATATAGATTATGCACTCTTTTGATGTGCAGATGGTAGGACTCACCATCCATCCTTTATCCTCCCAAGAGGTCTCTCACAAAACAGAGCGAGCTTGCAGAATTCCTAGGAAACGGAGCTGGATGTTTATTGAGCTCTGATATTCTTCTGAGCTCATCTTGTTTACTGTTTACCCTTTAACTTGTTAGATCTGCTAAGAGACAAGTGGGAAAGAGTTTATCCTCTGCTCAGTTCTCACTGGGGTCTTAATGATTCTATATCCCCTTCTCCCATTAGGAAATAATTACATGTTAAATAGTTCACCAAATAGGAAGATGAAATGAATTAATACATTTAAATAAGATCTGCTGAGTTTAATTTTTTTTTTTAAGCAGTAAATCCTACCTTATATCTTACATGAGAAGACACTTCTTTTAAAAAAAATGGCAAAATGAATGTTTTGAAGCAGCCTCAATAATTTGGTAGTTATAGGAGCATGGCTGGGCCTTTGGGTTTGAGGCAGGCTGGTTGCCTAGGGCCCAGATCACACAGCCAAGAGTTTACAGAGATTCTGCCACCTCTAACAATCACGAAAAGGCAACTACTACACAAATGTTACAATGTGGGTGCAGGGACAGTGGGAGAACCTCCTCTAGGAGGCTGGAAATTAAGAGGTGCATGGGAAGCTGGGGAAACTGGGGAAACTCGGGCCAAAACACTGTGGCAGACCATCCTCGTTATGGAGCTTGAACTCGGTTCTGTCATTGATGGGAAGGTTCTGTCTGAGCAAGGGGCCAGGCCAGATTTTCATTATTAAGAAATGGCTTCTGGCACATTCTACAGCTCAAGGCTACCCTGAAAAGGGGGATAGGAAAGCATAAAAGCCGTGTCTAGAGCCTTCAAATATACACAAGCCTCAAGCATGTGTACACTTGTGTCTGAGTTGCTAGTGTGTGATTTTTAAGCTATATAATTTAAAGCTGCACAAAGTGTATGAACACAAAGGAATGCAATGATTGAAATCTTGGACGAGTTATATAGGTTTATGCACAAGTGTTATTATTTGTATATCCATACAATTTCAGGTGGTTATTAACACATTTGACTAGTCCGTCAACACCAGAACTAACCATAACGTGAAATTTTGTTAAACCCAACTCAAAAGTAAATGTTATCCTAAGACTAAGACTGAATATGGGGGTTTTTAAAGAACACCTTCAACTGTGCCAAATGAAAGGCTTTGCTGTTTAGTAAAAACTTGCTCTTCATATAAAACATGATTTTTACATCCAGTTTCACAAAATGATATGATAGCCCAGCCCAAAAGACACAGTCTAACTTGAGGTCACGTCGTCCTCTTAAAGGAAGACAAATCCTGCTGGAGCCAGGAGCTCCCGCCGTCATTTCCCATTCTTGTTTGGAATGTCTCTGTGACTCAGACTCAGTGAGGTACGAACCCATGGCCCTAGGCTCCCATGGCAGTCATACTATGTCAAGGGTGAGAGGCAGATCATGGGAAGAGAGCTGTTTTAAAGGGAGCAACCCAGCGAACACGGAGAGAGAGGGAGGCAAGCCAGATCCTCTTACTTTGATTGCGAGATAGAGTCACAACAGGTGCTGGGACTTAGGTCAAGATTATAAATAGAATAGAAATTCTAATGAGAATGGCAAAGGACACTGCAGTTGAGAGCTAAGATGAGATTATGGAGTCCCGGTGATCTCAGAGAGCATCTTCTCTTGGGGCCTTTCCTGACTTCCCAGCTTTCTTTTCCTCTCCTCCTACCTCTGTACTTCATGTCTGCAAGGATTTACCCTCCTTCCCATGCTGTTTTGTCTTAGATTTAGGCTGACTACTCCATGGACTCTACCTACGTACTTACTGATCCCTTCTTTTGTCCAAAGCAAGACTTAAGCTGGAGCTACACAGTAAATCCCTTTAGGACAGGGGAGGTATGTTCCCTATATTAGTTTCCTGATAGTGTCAGACCCATTGTGTAGCAGGTGCTTTGCGCAGAATGGCTGAAGAGAACTTGGCTTCTGATAGGTTTGATTCCCTGCGCTGCCACTCATAGCATATGACATCTCACTGGGTTCTTCCATTATGAGAAATAATGTATTTTTAAAAAAATCCCCAGTGCCTAGCACATAGTATGAGCGTAATAATTGTGTGATATCATCATCACTGTTTATAGCTTCAAGATTATGAGAAATGGTGAAAACAATTTTATTCCTTTATAGCAATAGCAGACCTATAAGTAGGTCGTGTTATTTTTGCAAAATAGGACCAGAATACTCTACCTGACAGAATTAACATGAATCTTAGTGAGTACCAAGTGAACACTATCTACGGAAGTGATAGAAGAAAGAAATGATTTTTGGATAACCTGACAAGTTCACTGCAGTTACAGGGGGCCCCAACCCAGACTGTTAGTAATGAAAACAATCTTGCCTATTTGTACTTTTCAAAGGACTTCCCCACTTTATAGGGCCTCATTCTTTGATGGTGGACAAGATCTGAGTTCTCTGGGAAATACCTATAATGTACTTGGCACACAGGCAATTTTCTCAGTGTCCTTGATTACTGGAAACAAGGGCATTCTGTTTGGGCCTCAGATTCCCTGTGCAACTTCAGATCAACTCTGCTTTCCTCCTCTCAGTCCAATCCTTCCTCAGAAAGTAAGAACCAAGGAATGATTAAAAATATGGGTTCTGAAATGTTTTGGGTCCCCCTGGGATCTCACCAGGCTCTGGGACCAAAAGCGTATATTCAGTTCTTAATTTAGATTTCACACCACCATGTGAAGTAGATAGATAAGTTTCACAAGAGGGAGAAACTCAGGCTCAAACGAATGAAGTCATTTCTATAAGACAGATCGGATGCAGAAAGGTCAGGATTTGAACCTATGTTGGTGTCACTCCAAAAGCTAGCTCATAACTGCTATGCAAGCCCACCTCCTCTAATACCTGGGTGTGTGGGGCAATCACCAGCTGGTTGACATTGGATAAGCCATTTAATCTCCCAGAGCTTTCTTACTTGCAAAACTTAGATTAATACTTTATAGGGTTTTTGTGAGTGTAAGGACCTATTTAGAAACTGTCCCTGTTCCCCTTCCCCCAGGGGATAAACCAGCTTCCGGTAAAAGCCCAGATACAAAGGTGGGTCAGGCCAGGTGGAGACATCCGATCAGTGGGGGGATGCATACTGTCTCCCTGGTTACCAAGGAGTATGGGCCCCGCCCTTTGGGAGCTTTTTGGGCGCCAATCCCAATCAAGGTGTAATAGGCTGGTTCAAATGTCTACTGGGGTAAATTGTAACTCAGTTGGTCACCTAGCATCACTGTGGAGTTTCCTGTATGTGTTACAATCTCATTGGCCACCTGTGCGTGGCCAGGCCCGACTGCATGGCCTTTGCCCTTAAAAGCTAGTCTGTGAAACAGAGAAGGGTCGCCCTCTCTTATAAGAGGTGTGTCCCCGAACGTTCGGTTAGATTCTTGATGCTTGGTGCGAAATAAAGCTTTGCTTGACCTTCGCTTTGTATCAGTCTCGCTCCTTTAATCACGGACCCATTATTAGGACATGACAGTGAGAATAAATTTAGGTAACATTTATACATAAGGGTTTGTGTCTACGAGTGGGCAGCTCCTGAGGTTTGCGTGGGAGTTTGAAGAAAGAGATGTTAGGTAGTCAAATCCCGCTTACACTTCCCTGAGGCACCAAGGATCACAGATCCACAGGGGACCAGGCAGTGATGGAGAGCGAGGGTGTGTCTAGCACCTTGCTCCGTGCTCCGCCCAGATAGGATGCTCATTAAAAATTTGCAGGAGGGATTGATTCAGCGTCTATTGTTTGTTGCTTGGGATACAGATGCAGCAGGACAAACAGCTCTCCTCACCTCAGGAAACTCAGTCCTAAACAAAAGGAGCCAGACGAGTGAACAGAAAATAAACTAGTATAATATGCAAGCAGGGAGTCAGGGAGACTGTTGGGAAAGGACTCTGGGGCCTGAATGTTAGAGGCTCCCTGGGAGTCCACCATGTGAAGACAGGAACATGTACAGGGAACAGTCTGTTCGAAGACAGTGGCACAGGAGGCTGTTGTAAGGAGTACAAGTGCCTGGAGTGGTGAGGAGGCAGTGAGTTGCAGTCCTTGCTCCGAATGCTGTGCTGAGGATCTGGGACTGCAGCCTGAAGGTAACGTGTGGAACCCCCGAAGGACCCCAGTATGGGGCATGTCATGGGCACCTTTCTTTTGGAAAGCTCCCACTGTTGGGAAGTGTGCAGAATGGTTGGACTAGGAAGAAGGTGAATATACAAGTGAAGTTATAAGGTTATAATAGTAGAAAAGATATTTAGCTATTGCAGCAGGGAGGGGGAGGAGGAAATGGATTTTAACTATATTTAGGAGGTAGAATTAATGGGCCATGAAGTCCAGTTGAATACTGAGGAGGAAAGGAGGAACGCCATCTAAGGTTACTGCTTCAGCTGAGCAACTGCATATATGGTGATTCCATTAATAACACCATCGAGCTTTTATTGAACGCCTGTTATGTAGCTCACATGCCGCTTTGCATGCATTATTCTGTTTTATCCTCGTATCAGTCTGCAAAGTAGTCATTATCTCCATTCTACCAATGAAGAAGATGACGGTCCGAGTAACTAGGAAACTTGCCTGATACTTGGTGTGGAGTAAATGGAGTTGGGATTTGAACTCAGTATCTGACTCCCAAAGGCATGCCGTCAGTCACTGCGGTCAGCACAGCTACTTCCCAGGCCGAGGGACCAGGACCTGAGGGTTTGAATGGGGAGGGAGAATATGGTGATCACATGGCGTAAGTGCATTCCTGAACAAATCTGGGTTATGCTTGCATGGAAGCCGCTTTGCTCTTATTGGGGGGGGGGGTGTGTTGGTGAGCGGGGAGGGGTAGAAGGTGCCAAGGAGGTGCTCCCTCTCAGCCTGATGTCACCCTGCTGACATCATGGTGCTCTCCTGCCTGCTCCAGAGTAGATGCTGATAAGGGAGAGATTAAGGAGCAGGATTCTCGGACTGGTGTTTCCACCATTAGTGGAAAAGGGGCCCCTGAGCCTACAGCTACAGGCAAGGAAGCCCGGGGCTCCGGGGCGTAGACACAGCTTATATTTCTCAATGAAGGACATTACCCCTACGGCCTCCTTTAACTACTGAACTCAGATCAAGTAAACATGCTGCTACAGCAACCAAGAAACAAATATTGGTGGAATGTATGTAAATGAAATATAAGCAATAAGTCACTAGTTGATTCTCCTGGTACTGGGCATCAGAGTCGATCCAAGATTAGGTGGGAGGGGCGCCTGTGTGGCTCATTTGTTAAGCACCAGCCTTCAGTTTGGATCATGGTCCCAGGATCCTGAGAATCCTCAGATGGAACCCCACATCTGGCTCCCTGATCGGCAGGAAGCCTGCTTCTCCCTCTCTCACTCCCCCTGCTTGTGTTCTCTCTCTCTCTATGTCTCTCTCTCTCTGTCAAGTAAATAAACAAAATCTTAAAAAAAAATATGTGTGTGTGAATCCTGGGGTAAGGCAGGCATCCTTTCAAAGGCTCAGAACAGACCTTTCCCCATCAGTCCCCCAGCTTTCAGTGCAGGACCCAAGGCAGCTCTTTATTCTAAAGAAGGGCCCACTTAAAGCCTCATTAGTCATTCTGCCCTGAAGGACAATCTGTCTTTCGGCTCCTTCTGGTGAATGCTTTCTGAGGGTAGGGCAGGAGAGAATATAGTGCCTGTCAGCAGGGAGAGGAAGGAAACCTGACCTGGAAATGCAGGAAAAGACAAACTAATCAGGGTTAACCATTATGCTATTTTTATGCAGTTCCATACAGGTTGCTCAGTAAATTATGGGCTGGTAGAAATTTATTTCACGTAGTTGTTCATCATTCTTTGCCATAACTTAGGCAAACCAGAGAAAGAGAAAAACAAACAAACAAAAAAACCCTATCTAGAGCCATGACTTCTCAGCGTCCTTCCCTGCTTGTGCTTAACCTTCGGCACAGTTGAGAGGGTTGTTCATGACTCCACCATTGAGACTCTGACATCTTGGAAGGTATACTGTTGTTAAATGGGCACATTAGTACTTTTGCTCTCCCACCTTTTGGCATGTGTTTGTGTGGAGGGGTTTCGGGCAGGATGGGGAGTATAGAGGGTCAAGAATTAACGAGCACTGCCCAAGAAAATACATCCATTGACTGTTTAATAAGCACAATCTACCCGGAAGTAAAAATAACTGTGAAGCAGAAAATCTTATTATTATGCATATAATAATCTTTGTCTAGGGCATGCAATGACAAGACTGTGGGCTGTGTCCATTTGGCTACTGATTTTTCTATTCCCTGCCCCCAGGCAGCCTAGCAGAAGACTTAATCTCTTCCCCTGCACAAGTGCCAAGAATTTCAGCTTAAGGAATGATGGTGGGGGGAGGGGGGTGGTTCCCTTGTTGTTTGACTAACCACACCATCCCCAGCAAGCCACCAATCCGAGGGGATAGGCAAAGAGTCTCAAAGTTTTGGTGGTATTTCTAGGAGCTAGGACACACGGAATGAACCAATCAGGTTATCAACATCAGGCCACACTTGACCTTTCCCCCAATCTTTTTTAACTGGGCAAAGTATTTATTTTAAAATCTTATTTTTTAAAATAAAAAGTATTTATTTTATAGGACACAAATTAGACACCCATCAACAATATCTATAAAAAGAATCATTCAGGGCGCCTGGGTGGCTCAGTTGGTTAAGCAACTGCCTTCGGCTCATGTCACGGTCCGGAGTCGCAGGATCGAGTCCCGCATCGGGCTACTGGATCCATGGGGAGTCTGCTTCTCCCTCTGACCTTCTCGCCTCTCATTCTCTCTCTCTCAAATAAATAAATAAAATCTTAAAAAAAATAAAAATAAAAACAAGTACTTCTGTCCAAAGTTTACAGAGAATTAATACAGCTCTTTTTCCTACCAGTTACTTTTCTTTAAACTTGACATCAGTAACTAAGGATAAAACAGTCATGCCTACCACCGTGGGATTCAAGGTCAAACAACCTTCCCCGGCCCTTGTTTATGTTTTGATCACCAGTTGAGCTTTCCTTTTCTCCAAAGCCCTGTAGAAATGGCTGGCAATTTTCAGTCATCAGATCAAAGCCCTTTGTCGCCATCGTTTCTTCTGTGTAACGCAAGATAAGCTGGTAGTAATTTGATCAGTCCCGTCATTTCCATAATTAGAACGAAAGCCGTCTTCCTGAAGTATGCACTCCTACCATGACATGAAGTCACACATAAGTGAGCACACAAAGCCCTGATGTTGTATGGTCCTAAAATAGCAACTATTTTTAAACGTAAATTTATTTGCTTACCTCTAGCGTCCACCACCCAGTTAGACGTATTTACATCTCAGCTCTACATTTGGCTTACCTATTGATGACTAATGAAATGCAAGTCAGGGCATTTCACTTTAAAGACATTATTTCTCTAATGGGTGGATCATGGATACCCACTCATGTGAGGCTTATACAAACGCTCCCGGGTTTCTCTAGGGCGGGAGGGGTGGGGGGTGGGGAAAGCAACACTTAGGTGCGGTGAATATTCTCAGTTTGTAGTATTTATCTGCCTGTAGAGCTTGATGGATATGATCAGCTGGGTGTGGTAAAAGCCTTATGCCATCCCTGAGATTGTAGGATCCCTAACCGTCCTTTAGAAGAGGGGGGACAAGTGCCATGGGCACATTTACCTGAGGCTCTTCATGGTGGTGGTTTAGACAATGCTATGCTCTGACGGGACTGGGAGCTCACACCACATGAAATGTTTTTCACATTTCACTGTTTTTTGGTGGTTTCCCTGCCCTTGTCCCTTGTTCTCTTAACCATAGTCCACACAACAGTTAGAATAAAGTTCCTCATATGCTTATAAAATTCAGACATTGCCGCCTTCCCAACATCTGTCTTTCATGCCATAGCAGCCTTGTTTTACTTGAGTGCCTTTGACTGTGACATATCGAGAGTCTGGTCACTGCTCCACCAACTTCTTTCTCCCTTTGGTCAATGTGAGCCCCAAGATGGTAATGAAAATTCCCCTTCTCCAGGAGGTCTTCCCTGGTGATTGAACTCACCTGGTTCTGAACACCCTCCTCAGTGTATAATCACTGAAATAATTCAAGAAGTATTTATCTATTTGCAACCATACAAAGAGAATTTTTTTTTGTTTTTAAAGTTTTTTAAAAAATTAATTTTATTTTTTCAGTGTTCCAAGATTCATTGCTTATGCACCACACCCAGTGTTCCATGCAATACATGCCCTCCTTAATTCCCACCACCAGGCTCCCCCCTTCCCCCACTCCCCTCCCCTCCAAAACTCTCAGTTTGTTTCTCAGAGTCCACACTCTCTCTCTCATGGTTGGTCTCCCCCTCTGATTCCCCCAATTCACTTTTCCTTTCCTTCTCCTAATGTCCTCTGTGTTATTCCTTATTCCCCACAAGTAAGTGAAACCATATGATAATTGACTCTCTCTGCTTGACTTATTTCACTCCCCATAATCTCCTTCAGTCCCATCCATGTTGATACAGAAGTTGGGTATTCATCCAATCAGATGGAGGCATAATACTCCATTGTATATATGGACCATATCTTCTTTATCCATTCATCTGTTGAAGGGCATCTTGGTTCTTTCCACAGTTTGGTGACTGTGGTCATTGCTGCTATGAACATTGGTGTACAGATGGCCCTTCTTTTCACTGCATCTGTATCTTTGGGATAAATACCCATAGTGCAATTGCAGGGTCATAGGGAAGCTCTATTTTTAATCTCTTAAGGAATCGCCACACTGTTTTCCAAAGTAGCTGCACCAACTTGCATTCCCACCAATAGTGTTAGAGAGTTCCCCTTTCTCCACATCCACTCCAACACTTGTTTACTGCCTTGTTGATTTTGGTCATTCTCACTGGTGTAAGGTGACATCTCAATGTGGTTTTAATTTGAATCTCTCTGATGGCTAATGATGACGAACATTCTTTCATTTGTCTGTTAGGTATTTATATGTCTTCTTTGGAGAAGTGTCTCTTCATGTCTTCTGCCCATTTTTTGGCGTGATTCTCTGTTTTGTATGTATTGAGTTTGATGAGTTCTTTATAGATCTTGGATATCAGCCCTTTGTCTGTAGTGTCATTTGTGAATATCTTCTCCCATTCCAAGGGTTGCCTCAAAGTGAAATTTTTAAGAGTCCTCCATAAGCCTACCACCCTAACATGACTTTTAACTATGCTTCAGATTTCCTTCCAATTCTTTCTCACCTGCTTGTAAGCTTTCACATGATTGCAATGTCCACAGCTTGTATGATTTTTTAAATTCAGTGTTATAACTATTTTTCCAAGTCACTGCACTACAAGGGTGGTGTGGCACTGTATCTCTGGGCAGGGAGTGATGGTAGAGACAGAGTAGGCTATGTAGCCAACCGATATGTAACCTTGGCCAGGCAAATAAACTCTCTGAGCCTCAGTTTGTTCATCTGTGAAATGGGGGATACAACGTATGTAAAGCATCTTGCATTTGATAAACACTGGCTGTGATTTATTACCCAGTTTGAGTCATATGAACTTGCTTTTATGATTTGTTGCTTTGAAAATTTTCATGGCTGTTTCGTGGGCAGTTCCCAGATAATTGTGACAATCCTCTAAAGATGGAACTTCAATTTGTTTGCCTAACACTTCCTAGGTCTCTTGTTGCCAGACAGAGGTCTGCCTCAGTGGACTCTTAATCATACAGTACTATCGCTGACAGCATTTCTTTTTAAATCATTGTGTTCTTTAAACTGAAACCTAGCCACTAGGTTTATACATACTAAGACTCCCAAGCTGAGTTATAAGTGGTGAAAACAGGAAGAGCAGCTCTGGGAGATGCCTGTATTTCCGACATCATTCCTATGCCCTTCTAGCTGAGAAAATTAGTTTAACCAGTTCTTCATGTTGTTCTTACCACAGTATCTTAGCTCAAAAATCTAGGTCACCTTGGGCAAGCAGACAAAGTTGAGTTTTTGTCTGAAAGTGTTGTGTCCCTTGCAGGGTGTACTTTGTCCAGAGCCTTCTACTTTATTTATGGGACTTAAAGAGTCGAGTGAGGAGGATGGAAGGTAGTCTGGCACTAAGTGAAGGCACTTGTTTTTAACGTGATCCTGGAGTGGAGAAGCTGAGTTTTGTGGGGTGGGAGGGCATTCCCTCTTATCCTCCTCATTTACATTTTGCTTTCTGATGGCCAATCACCAGTTATTGAGCAAGACCTTTCCCATTCCTGAGAAAGGTACACCTGCTTAAAGCTAACATTTTCATGACAAGTTTGGGAGATTCAAGTTGGAGTTCTGTTAAGGAATGACTGTGTACCCACATAGTCTGGTATCTTTTTTTTCTTAAAGTATTAGCTTGTCATTTTAGAGCTAAGCTTCCCCCCACCACCCTGCCCATTTACAAAATAAGGACTAATCCCTGCACTCCGTGTGTTTCATGGACCCTGCTGAGAAGAAAAGTGTTTTTATAAATTGGAGTGTTTTATTTTAGATGTATACAATATCTTTTTTTTTTTTTTAAGATTTATTTATTTGACAGAGAGAAATCACAAGTAGACAGAGAGGCAGCCAGAGAGAGAGAGAGAAGGAAGCAGAGAGCTTGATGCGGGACCCGATCCCAGGACCCTGAGATCATGACCTGAGCCGAAGGCAGAGGCTTAATCCACTGAGCCACCCAGGCGCCCTAGATGTATACAATATCTTAACAACTATACACAGTTTTTCATGTTCTCCATTTTCTGTACAATAAAAAAACTCCTGTTCCCCCACACATCTTGATGGCACTTGCCCAAAAGATTCCTGTTTTGTCTTGTAAGCAGTATCAAGCTTAACGATGGTTAGTTGCTTGTAGTCATTCTTCATTTCAATCTTGGCTTCTGATGTTTTAAATTCAAAAAATAATCTCTGTGCTAATTCTCTAGTCATATGAGGAGACTCATTTCTGATGATTGCTTAATCTTCATCTCCCAAAGAATCTTTCCACTGTAAGAAAAAGTCAAAAGGCATTCCACGCCAACTTGTTAAAACATGTCTCCTTTGCTTTGCTCCTTTCCCCCCCATCCCTTTCACTCCTGCAATCTTCTAGCATGACTGAAGTCTGGGAAGCAGCAGGATTTGAGATGAAAATGTTGTAGTTGTCAACATACCTTCTGTAGATGCATTTCCAGCCTCAAAACAATGTGGGGCTAGAACACGGTCTAGCTTTCCCACCTTATGTTAGAGTTTCAAATTTAGACTAATGGCTTCATTTCACACTGCACTGCATCGCATTGTGGGAGAATCATTTCCTTCGGGGTAGAATGTCTATCAAATGTATGAACACCTTACTGTGAACGAACAATGGGAGAAGACATTTTGCTAGAACATGAGCAACTGAGCCTCTTGGTTTAAAAAAAGCAATAAGGAAATCCATCTCACTCTCTCTTTTTAATCCTAAAAGCAAATTTCTGATAGATAGAAATTGGAAGTTTTGTTTTTCTTTGTTTTAAATGTAACTCTCACAAGGAGTTACCAAGTGGAATTTATTCTGTGTGTGAGAAGGATAAAGTCATTATCAGAACAATGAGGGGACAAAAGTAGGTTTTGAACATGCTGTCCAGATTATTGAACCAAAAAAACATAGTTTTTGGTATGGTCCAGTAGACCAGCTGTATGAGCAAGAGGTGTGTGCCATGTTGGTTAAGAATACAGACTGGGCTTGAGTTTTGACTCTACTGATTGGCTGTGTGGCAGCAGATCGGTTATTTAATCTCTCAGTGCCTCAGTTTCTTTAGGTGTAGAATGGGGATAATACCACCACCACTACTAATACCTACTTCAGAGGGTTATTACAATAACTAATGAATTAATATTTACAAAGTGCTTAGAATTGTACCTTGGCACATATGATGTGTCAGCTGCTATGATCACCACAGAGATGGGATCTTTGTATTATAAAGACTGAAAGATAGCTTTTCTGCAAATAAGCTGGCAGTTCCTTTAGGTGTTGACTTCTTATCTTATGGTTTTAAGTTTATACCAATATTTCTTCTGTTTTACTAAGTGAAGGTCCAATTCCACCTGAAAAGCTCAATATTAATCACTATCTAAAAGCCTGAATTGGTAAGTAATATACTATATTGGGGAAGTATTTTTTAAGACTTGTTTGATACTTAAAGTTAACTTAAATAAAGTGGAGAATAAACAGGAATATTCAATAGTTGAAATACAGTATTTTTTGGATCATGGTAAGTGTGTGTTGTAATTATATACACACCAGTCTGTAACTCTCTATGTGTGTGATTATTTGATCAGTCCTTGGCTTCCAAATTAGACTTTAAACTCCATGAGGACAGGTATGTGTTTTGCTTAACATTAAATTTAAGCAGCCAGCATCTGATATATAGCAGGCATTCAACATTAGTTGTCAAATGAATGAATGCATGCATAGCTTGGTAATTTAAAAATGATACTTTAAAAGTCATTGCATTTATATAATAGACTTTTAAGAAATTCATGTGTGGTTACTAGGGTTCTTCATACTGTTCATATCTCTATTAAGAAAAGAGAAGACTGACAGAGAAAGTACAGACATTCATTAACTTAGCAAAGAAGTGTGTTTGAGGATGAGCTTCCAGACTTCTGAGTCCCAGGCTGGGTCTGTGGCCATGAAGATGAAAAGGAGAATCAAGAAATGCCACCTTCTTTCCCTCCTTCATCTCTTCCTTACTTCTCCCCTGTCATCCTTCCATGACTTGTATCCTATCGATGCAGGAGGAAGAAAGGAGAAACTCTTGAGACATTTGCTTAGTACTCTCCTTCTGGAGGGAAAGTAGACGTCAAAGCCTAGAATTGCTACATACCCATGACATACAGCCCTGTCTCCCAGGGCCCAGGTCCTCGTGACTGTTCCTGACATTCTGATAGAGTATGCTGCTGGCCCCCAGGCAGGTGTCTCAAACTTCAAAGTGTTGGTATCAGTAATGACCGTTTAAAATAAATGTGTAGCAAATGGATAGCTTTTTATTTAGCTCCCCAAAATACTGTACCTAGAAAGGCATTCTTAACCATCTGGAAAATATTTTGAGGAAATTAAAGTTTTGGCGCTAAACTATATCAATGATTCCCTCTTGCCTTTATTATTATTATTATTACTATTATTTCCCCATGGCCTTGCCATTATTAATCAGATCCTCAAACTTGTTTCCTATAAAATAGCTCCCAACAAATTTGTAAATCCAACTCTTAGCTTTCTCTCCTCTTTGACTTTCACACATTCTTCTGGTTCTATTCCAAGTTACCTGTACATACATATCACAGGTACATATCACATATCATAAATGTTCTTCCTTTCTTCTTCTTTTTTTTTCTTTCTTTCTTTCTTCTTCTTCTTTTTTTTTTTTTTTGCTATTCTTAGCACATGTGGAGATGATTTAGTTTCTGAACAAAGATTCTTTGGACACTTTCCTTTTTAGAAAATCCAAATCCTATGGAATCAGAGAGGTTTTTCTCTCTCCCTAAAAGTGTAGAGAAGAAGTGTAATGAAATAAGATTTTTTAAAAAACCAAGTTAGGCTATTAGAGCAATGCTAAATAATTTACAGTGATCATTATTATGCCATGCACAACTGTACTCCATTTGGTTATGTCAGATGGAGAGGCAATGATCTGTTGGACTTGTTTGGCTCTCTTGATTCAGTTCAGCCTCTGTGCTGGGTTAAGTTACACAAAACCATGATTCACTAAGATGCTTCAGGAATGAGGACTTGTGTTTCATTTAATTTTTTTGGTTAGCTAAAGTTGAACCAGAAAACTCTTGGCTTAAAAACATTCTAAAATCATTTCATTTTCTTGCATCAAAAGGACAGCACAGTGGAAGAGTCTGTCGTTGGTAGTTAAGAATATTTCGGTCCCGTGGGGTCATTTTCTGACTATTAGAATATGGTACAGATGGAGGAAGAGTTGAGAGTTTGAAATGAATATGGAAACCTGTTAGAAACTAGACTCCTGGTGTCAAGGAGCCAGTTGCCTATTTTTAAAAAGTAGCTAATAAACTAGTATCTACTGAGCACCTACTGCTTACCAGGCTTTAGACTCTCTGCTTGAAGATCCAATTCTGGTGGAGGAGAAGAGGATATATTTACAAATAATGACTGCACAATGTAGTCAGTGCTTAAGAAGGTAAGCAGCAGATGCTATGGTAGCTTAGAGTAGGGAACTACCAATGACCTGAGGAAGTCAAAGATCTCACCATGGGGAATATGATGGTCTGTGTCTTGACACCTGCATAGGAGCTAAGTGGGAAAGAGGAAATAGGGCATCCTCCAGCAAGGTCTGGCAGACCTTGAAATACACAGAGATGTAAATGAGCATTGTCTGTCCTGAGACATGTTATGTATGCCTGTGTGTCAGGGCAGGGAGAGACTGCTGGCAGATGAGTCTGGACAGTAGGCTAGGGAAGACTATAAAGGGCCATTTATAGAGTTTAAGTACAATTTTATAAGTAACATTTAACAATGGAGTTAAACAATCTGATTCGTGTTTCAGAAAGGTTATTCTGGCAATGGTGGGAAGGATGCATTAAGGGAGGAAGATACCATTTTTTATGAACTCGGCAGTATTTCAAAAAATCATTCACTATTTTAACGTTTTATTGAACTGAATTATAGTTTGAAACATTCTTTTCTTTTTAAGTAGGAAAACCTTTCCGTTTCCTTCTCTCACACAGGTTTCGTTTTAGTATTATTATCTTCACTTTGAATATTGGGAAACTGAGGCAAAATGGCCATGTCACTACCCCAAGGTTCTGAATGGAATCCATTGAAAAATTGACTCAAAGCCAGGTCTCAAAGTTTCTTCCAGCAATTGCTAGACCACACTCCCCACTATTACAGCATATTTATGATATAATTAACTTTAGGAAAGCCATATGGCTTTTGTTACAAAGACTAAAGGAATGTGCTTTTCATAACGAATGGCATATGGCCTCCAATAGCTCTTTGCTTGCATGTTTTAACAAAATGAACATGTACATAAATTAGATGCCTCAGGTCAGTTAGCAAACCGAGGTTGATTTTCTTCTGCTCTCCCTAATTACAACTGCATTTCTGACAAATATCAAGGAGGTTTTTGGCAGCCTATGGGTGTAAACATCCATAGCGTGGCTCAGATAATCTTTTTCTTCTATGGCCTTGCCCCTTTAAAGAGTCAGTATTTGTCTTTTATTCAGAGAGGAGTGGGCTACTCGCAGAGACGGGGCATTTCTGATGAAGCCGCATGCTTTCCGAGACGTGGGGAGCACTAGTTGATTTAAATGATCCAATAGGTAGAAGGAGCAACCAAATAAGAACGACTGAGCTGAAAGCTGACATTTACCTTTGGCATTTAAGTGACTTAGGGCTGATAGATAACATGATGGACACTCACATGCTGAACTAATTTAATAGCAGTTAATCGTGAAGGCTCACACTTAATCTCTCAGTTGTTTGGAAGCCTTTCTATTTTAAGTAACATGCCTCAAAGTTCTGCTCTCTGAGTTCACACTGTGTTTCATCCTATTGTTGATTTAGCAGGTTTCCTGGTAGAGTCTGAGAATGAGCTCCTTGCAACTTTCACATTATCATATTACAATATTCACCACTGATTATTCGTACTCAAGGTCAGTGACATTATCTCATTGGAATTCCCTGGACTCTGAATTCATAAGATAGTCCAAAACGCTCTTGTCTGTAATGGAAAAATACAGCACAATTACTGTAAGTCAGTTAGTTCATATAGGATCTGCATTTTAAATGTAGCTACTCATCATATTGGCAAATCCATTGCTTTTTTTAAAAAATGTGTGTGTTTATATTATAGTATTAATACAATTTTTTGTTAATTAAGTGAAAGTATATCGACAAGAAAAGGAAATTTAAAATATAAGCGTTTCTGAAGTAACTGAAGGAAATAAGTAAAAATACATTTTAATTACTATTAAAATATTTAACACCTTCTATTCAAAAGCTTCATTTCCTAAGAGCAAAACCCACATAGTTTAAGATAATTTTTTCATGAAGAATAAACCTTAGATAAAAAATATTAGATAAAAATTAAACTTTAGGTCTCTCTTTTTCTTATTTAAGATGACTCCTTCAAATTCTGTTCATACAAAAGCAAAGTGTTTGTTAACTTGTGTTCTAATTCCTCTTGTATTTGCTATAATCTGTATTCCTTTTTTGGGCAAGTCATAGCTTTGCCTTTAATATTTTCCATTATGTTATAATTACAAACTGTGGACTCATAGGATCGATGAGTCATAGGGCTGGATAGAATAAACCTTCAGCGATCATCTCTGCCTCTGGGGCATCTCTGCACCATGAATTGAATAACAAGGTGAGTAAGAGACACCTTTAGCCAGAAATATGGCTTTGGTTAGATGAAGAAAAAAGGTAAACCTGGGAACTCTTTTCCTCTTTAACAAAAAAAAAAACTTCTTTCTTCCTTCTTTTAATTTTTTTTCCCCAAAGTGTACTCACCCCAAACTGATATTATTAGATTAATAACCCTACCAAAAAACTTGTATGTGAAAGTGTGGAATCATTTTGACTTACTTCATATTTTAGAGTTGAATCCTAGGATCTGTAAATCCCCAGATAGCAGTATTTGAGAATGAAAGATTCTGCCCCTATCTCTTTAACCATTATTTACTACAGGATTATAAACTATTAAAAAAAAAAAACAAAAAAAACCCCAAAAAACAAAACAGTATGAAGGCACCAGATTTGTAAACAAACTGTTGCTACAGAATCTATAGGAAGCAGAGAAACAATTTGGAAGAGAAAGTAATTAGGATAACACTTACATACTAACAAACTCAATTAGAAGTTGGGTAAAAGTGTTATTTTCTTAACTGTCATGATTCCTTATGTTAAGACCACTCCCATCTTGCTCAGAGGCTCTGTAGTAGTTGGAGATAGTTGTGTTAGAGAATGTGCTTCAAGACACTGAGCCAGCACGGCTATCTGTGTGAAGCTCAAGACAGAACAAAACACTGACACAAAACGAGAGACCTGGTGTCTTTTTTGCTTAGCCCCATGTGCTGGTAGGATGAATAAGACCATTTGGGCACAGTCCTGTAGGCCCATTCTTTTGGAGATACTTCGCTTAGAAAGGGAACTGTTCTGGGAAAAGTAGAGCTTGAAGCCAAATAGCCAAATTCTGCCCTCATACAAAAGCAAAGTCTAGCTGATCAAAAATGGCAATAAATAAATAAATAAATAGATAATAAATCACAGCTTTTGTACCCAGTGATAGTTGTTTGAATTTTATTGAGGAAAATGGTAAGTTCTGGTTGTTGGATTTGGTCACAAAGGTCATGCTGTCAGTGACATTCTTGGAGTTCACCTTAAGATTGTTGAAGTAGCCCATGTGTCTCTTTTGACCTTATATAAAGGCAAGAAGGAAGTCCAAGATCATGAGTTTTGATGGTTAAGACATGACTGAAATAAATTTTCATATTCCCTCCCCCAAATGAGAGAAATGGTTCATTAGAATTACTTTGAATACTTGGGTTAATTTGAATTTTATATTCTAAGTGTTATGATATGCAAAGACTGAAACTATTTGTTTTTCCAGATTTTCCAATCTTGTGCCAAATTATGTTAATAAACAAATGGTTATAATACAAATGGGGGAAATGGCAAGACTAACCACAGTTGCCTTCAAAGGAAAGTGGATCTTGTCCCTTGAAGGTTTGTTTTGTTCTTCTGAGGACCCTCTTGGGTCTGAATATTTTAAGGTGGCCTTAGTAGGAATTTTTTGAAGGCTGGGCATGCAGAGAGCCAAGCTGGGGTTGGGAAGACAGAGGAAAGGAGAGGAGGAGGAGAGTAAACAGGGAAGGAGAGTAACCAGGGGAAGGAGAGCCCCTGAGGGTAAAGGTAGTGAGAGGAAATTCCTAAGTATTGGGTGATTGAAGGATTTTTAAGATTTAATATTTTTAAGATTTTTAAGGTTTAATATTTGATACCATTGTTTCTGTTTCTGTAATTGTAAACTGTCCCAACTCCTCAGCCTTTAGTAAGGTCTGTCATAAGCCTTCAAGCTTTGTTTTTAGATTGGAAGTTATGAGAAAGACCTCATTCCATGTAGGGTAGAGTAGGATGAGCACAAACAAGAAGGGCCATAACAAGAAGAAAATTATGCAGAAGGAGGCATTCAGAGGCAAGACAGCCTTGCAGACATACCAGCATCACTTTCCTTCATCCCCCCAAATGTGTAGAAATTTTGGAGAGGACTTTGGTCTTCTACAGACAATGTGATGTTTGAATCGAGGAGGAAGTAGATTCCAGCTGATAATTGGGTTACATTTATACAGTCTGAAATTACAATAACTTATTAAAGGAGGAAGTAGAGGTGGAAAATTTTGATCTCTTGGGCTTCACTTTCTACCATGGTCTTACTTACCTGTAGCACATAGTGCTGTTGGCATCTTCATCTACAAATGTACCAGGCATTTAACTTTTGACTTTTTAAGTCAAGTTTGGGCTTGTCAGTTATGCATCTGGTAAACCAAAAGATATTGCTGAAATCTGTGGCAACGTTTTGAAACTATTTTGTGCATTTGCATTTATTGGAAGTGTAATTATAAGTTGCCTTGCTTTGTAGCATTCCCCATGGCATGCAGGGGAATTTGTTTGTATGTGGAAATCTTTATAGGAAGTAGCATTGTTGCATGAGGCTTGAAGACTGGTATCTACATGTTTGGAGATGCCCACATTTTTTTGGCCTATCATCATTTGTAAATAATGGCCATGGGGTATAGTGAAAAAGTATCAATGACCTATTGCTTGAACTTCCCTTTTAAAAGGGCAAATTTCACCTCTATCTAACATGAAGATGATTCTGAAGTTTAACTTCTTTATGTTAAGTTAAAGTTTTTGTCTACAGACTTCCATTACACTGCATTGTTAGGGGCAAAATTGTGGATAATTGGAAGAGAGAGAGAGAGAGATGGGCAGGTGAAGAAAAGCAGAGGTGTTTTAAGATATGGCTTGGGTAACATGCCTAAATCCTTTGTTGGGAAAGTCTCTCATACCGTTTTTAACAGATATGGCTTGCTCTGCAATATCTTGATGATCTGCTAGGGACTTGAAGGAAAATTTATGTGATGGAGCAACTCCTATATAGTGTATCTCAATATTTGAGAACTTTACAGAAAACACTGGAGTGTAAAAGCAGAGCAATTGCCTTGACTGCTTCTCTACATTTAGCCACAACTGTGCTATTCTAATGGTTATGGGAAAGGATGAGGGCCAAGTTCTTGTCTGACTTTGAATCTAGTCGAGTCCTCACATGCTATGAAGCTTCAGGGCAAAGTTTAATCTTCCTAAGACTCATAGAACCTACTGTTTAATGATATAAATTTACACTTCTGCTTAGAAAAAAGAGGACACAGTTGAACTGATTTCATGAAAGTCTAAAATGGAAGCCAAATATTAGGGGATTTTAATCTAAATAAAATATAACCCACAAAACCCTGAGATTGTTATTAAATTTGGAAACTATATCTCCTGTTGCTTTTCTTTTTTTTCTTCTTCTTCTTCTTTTTTTTTTTTTTAAGATTTTTGTTTTATTTATTTGTCAGAGATAGAAAGAGCAAGAGAGCACAAGCAGGAGAGTGGCATGCAGAGGGAGAAGCAGGGAGAGAGAGAAGCAGGCTCCCCATTGAGCAAAGAAACCAATGTGGGACTCAATCCCAGGACCCTGGGATCATGACCTGAACTGAAGGCAGATTCTTAACCAACTGAGCCACCCAGGCATCCCTCCCATTGATTTTCAAGGTAAGTCTAGGACTGTTTAGGCCACATAAAGTCACCTTGTTCCAGAGTTTGGAGACATTTCATTGTGTGACTTCTGAGATTCTATGTTATGTTCTCATAATTGTCTTCCCATCTCATGTTCTCCAACTTTCATTAATAGGGGTGTGTGTGTGTGTGTGTGTGTATGCTCTTTTATTCTTGCCCTTACTAAACTTCATTTTCTGAAATTGGGCCTGTTTCCTATCAGCATTTGGGAGCTTTCTCATTTCTGCCAGCTTATTATGTATTCCTCCCGGGCTGTCAACATTTACAAAATGGCAAGTGTACCATGTACAAATGTAATCGTTTGTGATGGTGATAAGAGTGCAATAAGCAAATCCTATAGCATGACACTGGTTCTTGCCCTCTAGGGTGATATGGGTCTGTTAATCATCATTCTGTGGACACAGTTGTTTAACCAGTTTAGAAATTATTTATTCAAGAAATATTTATTGAGGGTTCCCTCTGAGCCAGGTTTCATGTTAGGTGGTAGAAACGATGAACGATGCTGTTCCTGACCTTTAAGAACCTCACCAGGACAAAAGGCATGGGAATAAAGTGTGGTAATGCTAGAGGTATACATTAGGCAAGGGACTAAAATCCTGCCTGGCACTTTCTGAAAGAATAACCTGAAGAGTAAATTGGTACAGCCGCTGTGGAAAGTAATATGGAGGTTCCTCAAAAAATTAAAAATAGAAGTATCATATAATCCAATAATTCAACTAGATATTTACTCCAAAAAATGAAAATACTAATTTGAAAAGATATATGTACCCCTATGTTTATTGAAGCATTATTTACAATAGTCAAATATGGAAGCAGCCCAAGTGACCATTGTTAGTTGAATAAATAATGAAGATGTGGTATAGCTATATACACACATATGTGCAATGGAATAATATATATTATTGTAAAGGAGATATATATATATATATATATATATATATATATATATATATATATATGATGGAATATCATACAGCAATACAAAAGAAAGGATGGAATTTTGTCCTTTGTGACAACATGGGTGGACCTAGGGGGTATTATGCTAAATGAAATAAGTCAGACTAAGTAAGACAATGCTTTATTATTTTACTCATATGTGGAATATAAAAAAACAAAATAAAGGAATAAACAAACAAATGAACAAAAAGCAGACCTATAAATACAGAGAAAAAACTAGGGTTGGCAGAGGTAAAGGATGGGCAAAATGGGTAAAAGGGAAAGGAGATACAGGCTTCTAGGTATGGAATGAATAAGTTATGGGAATAAGAGGTATAGCATAAGGAAATTAGTCAATGATACTGTAATAGTATTGTATAGTGACAGATGGTAGCTATGTTTGTGGTAAGCATAGCATAACATATACAGATGTTGTATCACTATGTTGTATACCTGAGACTATGACATATCTCTCACTTAATTCCTATATATTTTAAAAGGATGATTTTTAAGTATTTTGTTTTTTGTTGTTCTTGAGAATAGGACTCTTTCATACTTAATAAATGTGGTGTATGTGTGTGTGTGTTTCAAAGAAAGCTATGGGTCTTGAATCATTGTTTATACTAGTTTTTTGGTCGCCTCAATGGAGTTTTCTAAATCAAAGCTGTTAAGTGTGGATAATTATAATTTAATCCCTTTTAAAGAATGTCCTATTTGTGAATTTCATCATACTTTCTTTTTAGATATTGTAACATAAAACATTTGATATTAGTCACATTCAATTGCATTTCTAACACCTACAGTCCAGCTTCCCAGGATACCAGTGTCTACTTACATTTCAGCAGGAAATAGATACAGGCAGTTTTGTACCTACTCACATTCTATGGAAATGAAACTTTCTCCTTTTTCAAGATGTGGTCATTGCTTAGTGATATCATTGATGTTGTTGCCATCTTACTTTTTTCTTAAAAAAAATACACATATTTGGAAAATGGAAAAATTACTGAAACTAAGAATAGAAATAAGAGTGAGAAAGTATCGAATGTAAAAATATGAAGGAACTCTTTCATAAGACCAGTTTATCACAGAGGTGATGTAATTCACAAATGCTTCATAAGGGATACAAATGGATGTGAGCAGAGTTACGTAATCTTGATCAACAGGTACTACACGTGGTTTGGTCCTGTTGTACATTCTTTCCATCTATAACCCCTATTTGCTGAAATAGGACTCACTGTAAAGGCAGCAGCAGGCAGCCTTATTTTAGTTTTTCTTTCTTTCTTTTTTTTAAATTAACATACAATGTGATATTTGCTTCAGGGCTACAGGTCTGTGAATCCTCACTCTTACACAATTCACAGCACTCACCATAGCACATACCCTCCCCAATGTCCATAACCCTCCCCTGAGCCCCTAGCAACTCTCAGTTTGTTTTCTGAGATTAAGAGTCTCTTATGGTTCATCTCCCTCCTCGGTCCCATCTTGTTTCATTTTTTCCCCCACCCTTCCCCCCACAACCCCTACCCTGCCTCTCAAATTCCTCATATCAGAGAGATCATATGATAATTACTACCTTTCTCTGCCTGACTTATTTTGCTTAGCATAATACCCTCTAGTTTATCCATGTTATTGCAAATGGCAAGATTTTGGATTTTTTGGATGGCTGCATAGGATCATAGTATTCTGTTATATATATATATATAATATATATATATATATATGATACATATATATAAATACTACATCTTCTTTATCCATTATCTGTTGATGGACATCTAGGTTCTTTCCATAGTTTGGTTATTGTGGACATTGCTGCCATAAACATTTAGGTGCACGTGCCCCTTCGGATCACTACACTTGAATCTTTAGGGTAAATACCCTGTAGTGTGATTGCTGGGTCATAGGGTAGCTCTGTTTTCAACTTTTTGAGGAACCTCCATACTATTTTCCAGAGTGACTCCACCAGCTTGCATTCCCACTAAGAGTGTAGGAGGGTTCCCCTTTCTCCATATCCTCGCCAGCATCTGTCATTTCCTGACTTGTTAATTTTCACCATTCTGACTGATGTAAGGTGGTATCTCACTGTGGTTTTGATTTGTATTTCCCTGATGCCGAGTGATGTGGAGCACGTTTTCCTGTGTCTGTTGGCCTTCTGGATGTCTTCTTTGCAGAAATATCTGTTCATGTCCTCTGTCCATTTCTTGATTGGATTATTTGTTCATTGGGTTTTGAGTTTGATAACTTATTTATAGATTTTGGATACTAGCCCTTTATCTGATATGTCATTTGTGGTTATCTTCTCCCATTCTGTTAGTTGCCTTTTGTTTTTTTGGTTTTGTTAACTGTTTCCTTTGCTGTGCAAAAGGATCTTGATGAAGTCCCAATAGCTCATTTTTACCCTTGCTTCCCTTGCCTTTGGTGATGTTTCTAGGAAGAAGTTGTGGCTGAGGTCGAAGAGGTTGCCGCCTGTGTTCTCCTCAAAGGATTTTGATGGATTCCTGCCTCACAATGAGGTCCTTAATCCACTTTGAGTCTATTTTTGTGTGTGGTTTAAGGAAATGGTCCAGTTTCATTCTTCTGCATGTGCTGTCCAATTTTCCCAACATCGTTTGTTCAAGAGACTGTCTTTTTTCCATTGGACATTCTTTCTTGCTTTGTCAAAGATTAGTTGACCATAGACTTGAGGGTCCATTTCTGGGCTCTCTTTTCTGTTCCATTGATCTATGTGTCTGTTTTCATGACAGTATCATACTGTCTTGATGATGACAGCTTTGTAATAGAGCTTGAAGTCTAGAATTGGGATGCCACCAACTTTGGTTTTCTTCTTCAACATTCCTCTGGCTATTCAAGTTTTCTTCTGGTTCCATATAAATTTTAGTATTATTTGTTCCATTTCTTTGAAAAAAATTGATGGTATTTTGATAGAGATTGCATTAAATGTGTAGATTGCTTTGGGTAGCATAGTCATTTTCACAATATTTATTCTTCCAGTTCATGGGCATGGAACGTTTTTCCATTTCTTTGTGTCTTCTTCAATTTTTTCATGAGTATTTTATATTTTTCTGAGTACAGATTCTTTGCCTCTTTGGTTAGGTTCATTTCTAGGTATCTTATGGTTTGGGGTGCAATTGTAAATGAGATGGACTCCTTAATTCTCTTTCTTCTGTCTTGCTGTTGGTGTATAGAAATGCAACTCATTTTGATTTTATATTCTGACACTTTACTGAATTCCTGTATGAGTTTTAGTAGTTTTGGGGTGGAGTCTTTTGGGTTTTCCACATAAAGTATCATACCTTCTGCAAAGAGTGAGAGTTTGAGTTCTCTGCTGATTTGGATGTCTTTTATTTCTTTTTGTTGTCTGATTTCTGAGGCTGGGACTTCTAGTACTATGTTGAATAGCAGTGGTGATAGTGGACATCCCTGCCATGTTCCTGACCTTAGGGGAAAAGCTCCAGGTCTTTCCCCATTGAGAATGATATTTGCTGTGGGTTTTTCATAGATGGCTTTGATGATACTGAGGTATGTACCCTCTATCCCTACACTGTGAAGAGTTTTGATCAAGAAAGGATGCTGTAGGGGGGCGCCTGGGTGGCTCAGTGGGTTAAGCCTCTGCCTTCGGCTCAGGTCATGATCTCAGGGTCCTGGGATCGAGTCCCGCATCGGGCTCTCTGCTCAGCGGGGAGCCTGCTTCCCTCTCTCTCTCTGCCTGCCTCTCTGTCTACTGTGATCTCTCTCTGTCAAATAAATAATTAAAATCTTAAAAAAAAAAAAAAGAAAGGATGCTGTATTTTGTCAAATGCTTTTTTATCATCTATTGAGAATATCATATGGTTCTTGTTCTTTTTTAATTAATTAAACAATTTTAATTAATAAAAGGTATCCAAATAAATAAATCAATGTATTGTATCACATTGATTTATTTGAGGATGTTAAACCAACTCTACAGCCCAGGAATAAATCCTACTTCATTGTGGTGAATCATCCTTTTAATGTACTGTTGGATCCTTCCGGCCTACTATTTCAGTGAGAATTTTTGCATCTGTGTTCATTAAGGATATTGGTCTGTAATTCTCCTTTAAATGTGGTCTTTGCCTGGATTTGGGATCAAGGTCATGCTGGCTTCCTAAAAGAGTCTGAAAGTTTTCCTTCCATTTCTATTTTTTGGAACAGTTTCAGGAGAATAGGTATTAATTCTTTAAATGTTTGGTAGAATCCCCTGGGAAGCCATCTGGCCCTGGGCTTTTGTTTGTTGGGAGATTTTTGATGACTGCTTCAATCTCCTTACTGGTTATGGGTCTGTCCAGGTTTTCTAATTCTTCCTGGTTCAATTTTGGTAGTTTATATGTCTCTAGGAATGCATCCATTTCTTCCAGATTGTCAAATTTGCTGGTGTATAGTTGCTCATAATATGTCCTTGTAATTGTTTGTATTTCCTTGGTGTTGGTTGTGGTCTCTCCTCTTTCATTCATGATTTTATTAATTTGGGTCCTTTCTCTTTTCTTTTTGATGAAGTCTGTCCAGGGATATATCAACCTCATTAATTCTTTCAAAGAACCAGCTCCTAGTTTCATTGATTTGTTCTGCTATTCTTTTGGTTTCTATTTCATTGATTTCTGTTCTGATCTTTCTTATTTCTCTTCTGCTGGGTTTAGGCTTTCTTTGCTGTTCTTTCTCCAGCTCCTTTACATGTGGGGTTAGGTTGTGTACTGAGACCTTTCTTGTTTCTTGAGAAAGGCTGGTATTGCTATATATTTTACTCTCAGGATCGCCTTTGCTGTGTCACAAAGATTTTGAATAGTTGTGTTTTAATTTTCATTCATTTCCTTGAATTTTTAAAAATTCTTCTTTAATTTCCTGGTTGACCCATTCATTTTTTTGTAGGATGCTCTTTAGTCTCCATGTATTTGAGTTCTTTCCAACTTTCTTCTTGTGATTGAGTTCTAGTTTCAGGGCACTGCATCTGAAAATATGCAGGGAATGATCCCAATCTTTTGGTACTGGTTGAGACCTGATTTGTGACCCGGGATGTAATCTATTCTGGAGAATGTTCCATGTGCACTAGAGAAGAATGTGTATTCTGTTGCTTTGGATGGAATGTTCTGAATATATCTGTGATGTCCTTCTGGTCCAGTGTGTCATTTAAAGCCTTTATTTCCTTGTTGATCTTTTGCTTAGATGATCTGTCCGTTTCAGTGAGGGGGTGTTAAAGTCCCCTACTATTTTTGCATTATTGTTGATGTGTTTCTTTGATTTTGTTATTAATTGGTTTATATAATAGGTTGCTCCTATGTTAGAGCCATAGATATTTAAAATTGTTAGATCTTCTTGTTGGACAGACCCTTTAATAAGACCAATTAATATGCTGTCTGCAAGAAACTCATTTTAGACCCAAAGACACCTCCAGATTTAAAGTGAGGGGGTGGAAAACAATTTATCATGCTAATGGACATCAAAGGAAAGCTGGGGTGGGGATTCTTATACCAGATAAATTAGATTTTAAGCCAAAGACTATAATAAGAGATGAGGAAGGACACTATATCATATTTAAAGGGTCTGGCTATATCAGGCCAGTCCTTTCTGGTCTGCCACAGTCTGTGGATAAGTCTGCTGCCAATCCTATAGTTCTACCACTGTATGTTATACCTCTTGTTCTGAGCTGCTTTCAGGATTTTCTCTTTGTCACTGAGACTTGTAAGTTTTACTATTAGATGATGGGGTGTAGACCTATTTTTATTGATTTTGAGGGGTGCCTCCTGGATTTTGATGCTTGTTCCCTTCACCAAATTAGGGAAATTATCTTCCATAATTTGTTTCAATATACCTTCTGTCCCTTTCTCTCTTTCTTCTTCTTATGGGATTCCTATTGTTCTAATATTGTTCAGTTTCATGGTATTACTTATCTCTTGAATTATTCCTTCATGGTCCAATAGTTGTTTATCTCTCTTTTTCTCAGCTTCTTTATTATCCATCATTTTGTCTTCTATATCACTAATTCTCTCTTCTGCTTCATTTATCCTGCAGTAAGAGCCTCCATTTTTGATTGCCCCTCATTAAGAGCTTTTTAAAATTTCAACTTTGTTAGATTTTAATTCTTTTATTTTTCCAGAAAAGTTTTTTATTTCTCTATAGAAGGATTCTCTGGTATCTTTCCATGCTTTTTTCAAGCCCAGATAGCACCCTGATAATTGTCATTTTGTACTCTAGTTCTGACATCTTACTAATATCCATATTGATTAAGTCCCTAGTCATCAATACTGCCTCTTGTTTTGTTTTGTTTTGTTTTGTTTTGTTTTTGAGTGAGTTTTTCCACCCTGTCATTTTATTCAGATAAGAATAAAAGCATAAAAGTAACAACCCTGGAACAACCCTGTATGCTTTCCATACAGCTTTGGAGAATAGGAATGAAAATGGCAGCCTCCTACTCTCCAGCCCTGTAGGAGCCGAGAGTTCAGGGTCTTACTCCTCAATGTGCTCTCAGAGAAAGCAGTAAATCCCTCTTGCCTCCCTGGTCTCTGGCCATACTCCAAGGTCACATGGCTTGTGACTGAGTATTTCTATCTCTCGTACATGGTCCTGTTTGAAGTCTCCAAACCCAGCAGGCTCCTACGCTGCTCCTTCTGGAGGAGGAAGGAGTGGGTGTCTCCCCAGATCTGCCACTTGTGGAGTCCCTGCTCAAACAGCAGTTGCCCAACTGTGCTTTGGATCACAGTTTAAAATAACTCTGAGCTGAGAGCCCATATCTAGGCTTTGTCTTTGAAGCTGGCTTCCCCACTCCAATACCTGGGAGCTCTGCAAAAGACCAGACACCCCTGGTCTTTTTGTGACCCCTTGGGTCCTGAGACCCCATCATCCCTGCAAAGCCTCCACCCCCCACTTAGTCTCTGGAACAAGGTCCCTCATTGGAGAAGACGTCTAAAAGCTTGGATTCTGTGCTCCAGGGGGGTCCATGGTCTCTCCTCCTGTATATCAACTCAGATTCACTACTCTACATGTCCTCCCAGAAAGTGGTCACTTTTCTGTTCATAGAATTGCTGCTCTTCTTCTCTTCTCTCTCTTGTTGAGTTTTGTAGGTGTTCAGAATGATTTAAGATCTATCTGAACTCCTGGGACCTGATGATATTTAGCTCTCCTACTCCTGCACCATCTTGTTCCTCCCCTTATTTTTTCAAAACGTGGAAAACATATGTATATATTTACATTTTAGAAAGGTAAGTGGTGATGCAACATGGAGGCTTAAGTGGGTAGGAGAAGAATAAATGAAACAAGATGGGATTGGGAGGGAGACAAACCATAAGTGACTCTTAATCTCACAAAACAAACTGAGGGTTGCTGGGGGAGGGGGTTTGGGAGAAGGGGGTGGGATTATGGACATTGGGGAGGGTATGTGCTTTGGTGAGTGCTGTGAAGTGTGTAAACCTGGTGATTCACAGACCTGTACCCCTGGGGATAAAAATATATGTTTATTAAAAAAAAAAAAATAAAATAAAAATAAAAATAAAAATAAAAAATTTAAAGAAAAAAAAAAAAAAAAAAGAAAGGTCACACTGATAAAATGGCAAAGGAAGCATAGAGGAAGACCAACTGAACAACAAAGTCTACTTTGGGACTGAAATAATATTGGAAAATATGAAAAAGTGGGGTAAATGTCTTGGGTGTGAAGAAGTAGAATCAGTTTTTCATGATAAGTTAGAGGTAGGGTGAAGTAGAGGAGAAATTGGATCCCAAGTGTTTGACTGGGAGACGCAGAGAACTGTGATACTAATATTTGGAACAGAAAAGGAGAAGCAAGTATGGGAGAGGAAACAATGAGTTGGTCATCCTTTGTGTTTGAGATGCCCTTGCAACATCAGGTTGAGATGGCAGCTAACTGAAACTTTGTAACCAATGATTACAGCCCTTGGTAACCATGTATATGACTATTCTAAGCACCTCATATAAGAGGGATCATACAATATTTAGTGTTTTCTGTCTGGTTTATTTCATGTGGCATAACGTCTTCAAGACTTATCCATGTTCTAGCATATTGAAGAACCACCTTGTGTTTAAAGGCTGAATAACATTCTATTATATGTATGTGCCCCATTTTTTTTTTTTTTTATCCATTCATCTGTTAGTGGGTGTTTGGATTGCTTTCACCTTCTGACTATTGTGAATAATGCTATTATAAACATGGGTGTACAAATATCTGTGTGGGTTACCTCTCAATTCTTTTGGATCTATACTTAGACATAGAATTGTTGGATTATATAGCAATTCTATGTTTAATTTCTTGAGGAAACACCATGCTGTTTTCCACAACAACGGTATCATTTTACATTTCTACATTCTCATGGACACTTGTTATTCTGTTATTTTTAATTAATTAATTGTTTGATTGATTAGCTATCATAAGGGGTATGAAGTGGTATCTCATTATGATTTTGGTTTGCATTTCCCCAATGATTAGTGACGTCAAGTATCTTGTCATGTTCCTATTGGTCACTTGAATATCTTCTTTGAGAAATGTCTGAGTCCTTTGCCCACTTTTTAATCAGGTGGTTTGGGTTTTGTTGCTGTTGATGTTGTTACTGAGTAGTAAAGAATATTTGTAATCCCTAAGGAGAGGGGTCAGATTCTGCCATTTACATAATTCTGATTTCCATTATTTGCAACAAACCACTTTATTCCTTTAGAAAACAGCATATGAAACATTGCCTTAAAATGCAATTAAGTGGAACTCATTGTAGGTACATTTGGCAGAGATCTAATATCTCTAGCTATCTCTGCCTAGCCAGATGCTTGAAATAACTTTTCCATGAAACGAATCAATGTATGTTTCTGTTTTGTCCACATTCACAACTATTTCTGAACTCAGTCAGAAGTTTTAAGAACTACTGTAGACTCTTGTCTTGGCTATAAAAATACCAGATAAATATATACAAATGACAGTGTTTTTCCCATTTCAGGATATATTTGGCATCAAATTCAAGACAAAAGAAGACACAAACTTTAGTCTGTGGTTTGAGTCCCCCAACCTTCGTGAAGGTGTTTGTTTCCACCCACTGACTCACAAAGGTACCATTGCTCAAAGAACATCTCAATCTGTTTATAATTTGAGAATAGAGGTGAGAAAGAATGTTGTTTTTCTATTTTGTGACATTTTTGTGGTGGCATAGATATTTTTATTAAATCCAGCCATGAAATTTCCCTTTTCTGTAGAGATAGCACATGAGGAATTATTTTAAGAGTAAACTACTTAACTAACTACCCTTATGTGCTCTAAATAAACCTGCACTCAATTGTTTGTAATTGGCTTAGCTGGCTGATTTGTGGGCAATAAATTTTAATAGATTTCTATGATATTCAGCTATTTCTACATCAACAAAGGGAACCATATTATTTTAAGATGCCCCAGAGTATAAAGTAGTGTTTATAGAGGCACTCAGTAAAATGCTGCTTTGTAAAGGTCCTAAAATCATTTTCATATGTTATCATCTATTTATTCCCAAGAAGATTGTAAGCAACTCAAAGGAGCTGTTTTTAATCCCATTTTATTGCATAATATAATGGTCTTCGTACAGTGCTAGCTACATAAATGTTGCCGACTGATTGATCTGGCACTCAGTGGAACTTTTTTATTGGCTATCCAAAAGTTGTTTAAATTTTGGGTGGAAGGAAGAGAGACTTTAAAATTTATGGTATTTCTGTTAGATAACTAGTTTTAATACATTCTGAGGATTTCAAATATAATGGGTGAGTAGAGCCATGTGTTCTACTTTTGTAAACATTCAAAATTGCTCTTCGGCTGTGCCCTATCCAATTTCATTGACCATAATGTTAATGAAACCAAGACTCATCATCCTGTGGCAGGATGATTCTATTTTTAAAATCCACTTGCTCCTCTCATGCTATGCTTTGAGTTTTTCGTAGGGGTGTTCACAGTTTTGTGCCTCCCGTGGTACTTGTTTAGAGTGAGGAAAATCTTTCATCTAAGGTTGGGAGACCACTTTTCTCCTCTCTTGTAAATTGGAGAGAACTGGCTGTTTCCAAACCAACAAAGTGAAATATATATATTTTTAATCCTCTGGAAGATACACTTTTCTGTATGGTAGCCACATGTAACTGTGTAGTACTCGAAATGTGGCTAAACCAAAGTAAGATATGCTATAGGTATCAAATACACAGTGGTTGTCAAAGACAGTACCAAAAAGGGGAAAATATCTTAATTTTTAAAATATCGATTTTAGATGGAAAATGACATTACTTTGCTTATGTTGGCTAAGTAAATATATATATATATATACATATATATGTATATATATATATTTTTTAAAGGTTTTATTTATTTATTTGACAGAGAGATATAGCAAGAGAGGGAACACAAGCAGGGGCAGTGGGAGAGGGAGAAGCAGGCTCCCTGCTGAGCAGGGAGCCCGATGCAGGGCTCGATCATAGGATCCTGGGGTCATGACCAGAGCTGAAGGCAGAAGCTTAATGACTGAGCCACCCAGGTGCTCTCAAATAAAATATATTATTAAGTTAATCTCTCACTTGTTTTCCCTTTGTCTTACTGTAGCTGTTAGAAAATTTAAAAGTTTGTGTGTGGCTCAGGTTAAACTTTTTTTGGACAGTTACTTCTCTAGTGCAGGATTTCTTAGCTCCAGCAGTGTGGATGTTTGGGGTCAGATGATTTTTTGATGAAGGGGTTTTTCTGTGCATTGTTGGGTGTTTAGCAGCATTTCTGGCCTCTACTCACTAGAGTCCAGTAAATTCCACTCTCTTCAACTATGACAACCGGAAGTGTTTCCAGATATTTTGCCAAATATCCCCTGGGGGACCAAAATTGATCCTAGTTGAGAATGCCCCTTGAGAATGTAAAAGAGCAATTGTAGAGGCATCCTCTAGAATGTTACTTTGGACATGTTCTAAGGTTTTTGGTAGGTTTAAAGATTATTTTACCCAATAGATCTCACACAACTTATGGGACATATTTTTAACCTCACCTTGGTGCATTATGTATACTGTTCTCTGAACAGTTCTGTGGGAAGTCAATAATTGATCTTTATTTTTTTCCAACTTTTCCAGTCCTAATTTCACTGCTTCCAGCTTTTCTAGGCAGTTAAAGTAGAAGGAGTTGTTGGTCACCCGGTAGTCTTTTCAAATCTTGGCATGTAGCAACCACTGTCAACAGTATTGTTTTCATATACATGAGCAGTGCTATGAGTCAATCCATCAGACCAGACTTACCGCAGGGACAAAGTCTGCATAACCATCAGTATACGAACTGTCTGGGGAGGTGTTGAAGAACAGCCAGGACCCTTGAAAGAGCCTAAAGATACTATAATAGAAGCTCCCTAATTTTAGAAGAAATGATTTTCATTTTGGTTACAGCTGTTGGCATTCCAAGTGGTCCTTGTTCTGTGTGTTGAAATGAGGAGGCTGTGTTAGAGGTTTGGTTCAGTCTGAGGATTTGGTGACATCATATCAAGAATTACTAGGCTGTCCATGAATATATTTCATGTAGAGTGGAGAACTATCTACAAGTGGTTTTGTAAGGCTAGGGATGGGATTCTAAGAGCTGACTGGAAGTTGATTCTCAGAAAAAAGTGTCTACTTCTGAGAGTGTTTTTTGTTTTTTAATTGAAGTGGGGAGATTGTTTTGCTGAAGAACATCCAATGTCACTGGCCACTTATGTATAGAAATCTTTGGGGGACCACAGCAAGATTTGCTGGCCACAGAGCTATAGCTCTGAATCTTTCCTTTCCTCCTCATATTTCAAGTGTTTGAGTAACTTGCTAGCAATTTATGGAGTTGCAGGGATGGCATTGTCTTTGCAGGAGTCCTAGCAGGTCTGTTTCCCACTGGATAGTGGGTCAACTGCTGGCTCCCATTGTGGCTTATCTCCTGATACGCTGAGAAGCCACTCTGAATGAAGACTGAGATCATGGCCTATTTGTTTATCATTGTCAAATCTATGGATAACTCTGGTTGAACTCAGTTAAATTTAGCCTGTATTTTATTTTTATTGTTAAAGATTTTATTTATTCATTTTGAGAGAGAGAGATAGAATGAACAGGGAGAACTGCAGAGGGAGAGGGAGAAACAGACTCCTGGCTGAGCAGGGAACCCAACACAGTGCTCAATCCCAGGACCTCGGGATCATGACCTGAGCTGAAGGCAGACATTTATCCATCTGAGCCACCCAGGAGCCCCTTAGCCCACATTTTAAGAGAGAAGACTAGATTCCTTGGCTCTTAGACTTTCTTCTAAAATATGTGCTAGTTTCCTATTTGTTATTTTGCAAGTTGGATTTCTTAAGCCAATATTCATTACCAGGGCTTTAAGCATGGCTCCTGATGTATATACTTTTTTCTTTGAGGAGAAAGTGTTTAGAAGAAACTCTACCCAGAACACAATCTTTCTGAAGTAGAATCTAGAGGTTGGAGAGTTTCAAATCAGGTTGCACTTAGTAGTTAGTTCTTTTTTTTTTATTATGATCTTAAATTATTAGTGTACTTATTTCTGCCAATAGACTTATTTCTGCCAATAGTGCAGTAAGTGAAGGAACCATGTCTTCAAAGAGTATAGCACCCTTAAAAGTATTTCCAATCAACACTTCAATGTATCAGAAGGCACCTTGGTGGCTCAGTGGGTTAAAGCCTCTGCTTTCAGCTCAGGTCATAATCCCAGGGTCCTGGGATCAAGCCCCACGTCGGGTTCTCTGCTCAGCAGGGAGCCTGCTTACTCCTCTGTCTCTGTCTGCCCCTCTGCCTACTTGTGATCTCTGTCTGTCAAATAAATAAATAAAATCTAAAAAAAAATAAAAAATAAGCAAAAAAATAAACCATGCTGTCATCACCCAGCATTGGGTGGTATTTTGTTTTCCCTATTAAGAAATAAGGAAAACAAAATGTCAAGCTCTGTTCATTGGTCCTGTTGGAAGTAGTCTAATTAGGGTACTTGAATTTATCTTCTGACTTTGTATGACCCTTTTAAAAATTTTTATTTTTTAAGAGATTTTATTTATTTATTTGAGAGAGAGGGAGAGAGAGAGAGAGGGAGAAAGATAGAGAGGGAGAGGGAGAAGCAGACTCCCTGCTGAGCAGAGAACTTGTCAGGGGGCTGGATCCCATGACCCCAAGATCATGACCTCAGCCAAAGGCAGTTTTTTAACTGACTGAGCCACCCAGGCTCCTGTCTTTTTTTTTTTTTTTTTTTTTTTTTTTTAATAAATTCTGAAAAGGTGTTCTGACTTTAGGAAAAAAACCCCACTCATACTTTGTCCCTTCTCCACAAAACACTGTCTTCATTGCTTTTTGAGCTACATGAATAAAGAACTAGGTTAGAAATCATCATTGGAAAACAGTGAGACTGGGAAATTTAATCAAGTAAATTTAGTGTTAGGCATTCTGCAAATTGGTTATGGTCTAAACTTGGACATAAATCAAACATATTTGGAAGTCACTTATACTTGGCTACATAAAATACAATTTTGTGTAATTTGAATACTTTGGCCAATATTAATCTGTAACTGCCAATATAATTTTAAAATGGTAGGGTTACATCAAAGTTTCAGGAGCCACATAGTGCTATTTTTCTCTGAATTTTAGTAAATTATAGAGTATCCTTTTTTGAGCAAGCAAATTAGCAATAATAGAAATAACCTACCCTATTTGGACCACCCAATTTTTTCCGCCATTTTTCTCAGTCCTCAATTCCACAAAATTGCTTATTAAAAAACTTAGTTTGCTCAAACTATTTATCAAATGTGCCTACTAAGTACAAAGTACATTCAAGTTTTTTGAACTCTGATTGCCTGAACCACACTTGTTTTGTCTTGATCGTGTTGTATTGCTTTGCTTTATATGGTAATGAGCCCCTTCATAAGTGTAAGTTTTATTTTTGTTCCTCCTCCATGGCTAATCAAGATTATAAAGCAGCACAAGATCAATGCCCAGTAGCTTTTAAATAGTTTGTATTCCTTATGGCACTGAAAAGATCATTCTAAGCACATAGCAGACCCAATGATATTGAGTTGCCAAAATTAATCTCATAAAGACAGGGATTTTCATTGGTTTTGTTCCCTGTTATATCTTTGATGCTTGTAATAATACCTGGCCTACTATAAGTACTCAGCAAATATTTTTTGAATGAATGAATGAATGAATGAATGAAACCACAGTGATAATTTATACTAATTAGGCCTTTTTTAAAAATTCAGCAAATGGTTCATTCTGGCACTATTGACAAATGTTACTAGAGTTTTGGGCATTTTTTTTTTTAAAGATTTTATTTATTTATTTGACAGACAGAGATCACAAGTAGGCAGAGAGGCAGGCAGAGAGAGGAGGAAGCAGGCTCCCTGCAGAGCAGAAAGCCCAATGCGGGGCTCGATCCCAGGACCCTGGGATCATGACCTGAGCTGAGGGCAGAGGCTTAACCCACTGAGCCACCCAGGTGCCTCGAGTTTTGGGCATTATTCACTGCTTTTTATCTCCCTGATTAAGTGGGATTTTTAGATCAATACTATGTAAATTACTTGAGAGACACCCTCCCCTACCATGTTCATTTTTGCTTTAGTCTGGGCCTGGACTTGGAATCCTCACTTCAAAGAACATTGCAATCAGAGAAGAAAAGGAAACATTCCCCCATAGGAGACAGTCATACAGTGAGTATTATCTCAGAGAGTTGTGAAAAAGAAGATAGGCAGCAGCTCTAAGTAAAAGGAATCCCACTGGGGCACCTGAGTGGTTCAGACACAGGGCATCTGCCTTTGGCTCAGGTAGTGATCCTAGGGTGCTGGCATCAAACCCCGCATCATTGAGCTCCCTACTCAGCGGGAACCCTGCTTCTCCCTCTCCCACTCCCCCTGCATGTGTTCCCTCTCTCGCTGTGTCTCTCTCTGTCAAATAAACAAAATCTTAAAAAAAAAAAAAAAAGGAATTCCATTTTTCTTGATGTAAGAATGGGAGATAATTCCCTTTTCAAGCTCTATCAGGTAAAAGAAAGCTGGATCAACTTTCTGTCTGTATCTATCTATCTATCTATCATTATCTATCTTTCTGTCTATCATCTTCAAGAGAGGGCCAAGGATTGCATTAGTTCACTGATTGCAGGGGTAGCTGTTTAAACCATTTTAGATACATTCAGCTTTGTGCATGTCACTCGTTACGTATAATTATATAATATATAATATATGATCTATCTTATTTGTATTATATAATCATAGCTAAATTAATTAAATTATTATGTATACTAGCCATTTTGGCCTACGTCGGAAAAAAATCTCATTTAACCCTGAAAACAATTCATGAAATTGATACTATTATTGATCCCCTCTCTTTTGAAAGTGAGGGAACCGAGGCTCAGAGCAGTCAGTGAACCTGTGCAGATGCAGAGACAAACAGTGCATCATCAAAGTGGGATTCAAAACTGGGAGGCATGACTCCAAGGTGTGGACTTTTAGTGCTGGGATAACATGCCTTAGTGGTGCTTATATTCTTGTTATTGTTTCTCTTATTTGATCGTGAGATTCTTCAGGGCACAAACTGAGTCTTATCCATTTTTCTGTTCCTCACAACACCTTGAACATAGTGGATGCCCAGTAAAATGTACTGGATGGAAGATAGTGCTTTTAGAATAAAAATACGAAGACTTGTGTGCCATAGCAATTAACAATTAACAAGTTACCCTAAGTTGCTCTGAAGCTTACTGACATAGATGCATTTATATATATTTTTTTAATTCTCTGCAAATTAAAAAAAATTCAGAAGGAAGAAGAAAACAACTAGTATGCTCAAAAATACCATGATTCAGTTTTGAATCATCATCTTAGTCTATCATCTTAATCAATTTCCCCCTTGTTTTTTATCTTCTTTTCTTCAGAGCAGGTGCTATGAAACACAGCTTGGGGGTAGTAGTAGTAAAGAATGTGGGATTTGTTGGCTTTTGATTTGGAGACTAGAGAATTCTAGTCTCCAATTCTGCACATGATTAACTTGAGTGTTCTGAGAGATGAGCTTTGACCTTTGGGTACTCGAAGAGAAAGTATATCATGGCTGTTGTTCTAAAGGTAGGGAAACCATCCTACAAAAACTTTTGGTGATCTGGACTTGGGAGCATCTTTTCCTTCATGTTGGAGTGAGAGAGGTAGGAACTGGCCAAGAAGGTTTGTGCTCATGGGCCTTCTCTATTCTGGGTATCTGCCAGTGAAGTCCCGAAGCAGTTTTAAGTTTTTATATTGATTTCAGAATTCTCATATCTTGTATCATAGTCACATGAATGGCCCTGAGCCTCAGTAGCAGCACTGGGGGAAGATGAAGGTCACGGTGATCTGGGGAGGGGCTGCTAGAGTGATGGGCTAGAGTCCAAGACATAGATAAGCCATGTTCCCCAGAATGGTTATGGTATTAAAAAGCAATGCATATTTTTGCACATACCCTTCTATTCTGCCTCTCCTATTCTATCTCTGGGGGAGAGAGTTAAGGCAAGGTCTTTCGTGAAGACCTCTTTCTCCAAAGGAACATCTGAACATGCTGGTTCTCAGAATTTCATTTGAGGTAGGAAAGTAGGATACCTATTTAGGCCTGCTAAGATGGGTTTCCTTGATCTAACTGAAAGCTATTTCTTGGCATTTACGGCCTTTGATCAACTTTTAGTAGCATGGGGCTCATTGAGTATATGCTTTCTTAGTAGTGTTCAGGGAAGAGGGATGTTTGGGAGAACAGGATTTGGGTATTTGGATCTCTGGTTATTAGACTATCTCACCTGTATCAGTTTCCTCTTAACCCCTACCAATATTGTCAAAGTTTAGGACATTGCTCTGGACACTTCAAAGTTAATCAAATAGAGATAGTTTCTGTCTTAAAACATGTTGATAAGCAATGGTGGGAGGAATGTAATCATGTGATGGTAGTTTGGCCAGTACGGACCCCAAAGAAATAAGGTTTTTTTTTTGGATGGCTTTATATAATCAGAATTCATTTGTTGTATAGCCCAAAATTCTTGCTCCTCCATTCCTGAAGGTTTGGCTAATGGAAATAGATACAAAGATTTCCAGTATAAGGGACATTTCGGATCAGAATTCTGCAGTCATTATGGAATGTGGTGAACTGGAAAGAGAACAAGTCAAATCTAAGAAACCTGGGTTCTTCTCACCAATTTGGATTGGAACAAGAGACATTTTGTGTCCCCATCTGCAAAGTGGAGTAATTGGCTCTGATTTCTATGTTGCTTTCCCCCTTCCAGTGCTCTGTGCTTGATGTGTCCCTGTTTGAAGGGGAGCCCATCTTAGACTGAAATACCCTTGCTGGAGAGAAGATTGGATTTCAGAAATGGAACATTTTTATTGCTCCTAATATTCCCTTGTCCCTCCTTCTTTCTCCCTTTTGGTGAAATGTGGATAGCATAGTAAGGAAACCATGATTCAAGAGATTAATGCCCTTAGCTTCGTGGAAATCATTTCTCTTTTTCTTCCCCTGGTCAGTTAAAGGTCAGTGTCACGAACTTGTTTATCTCACTCCCCTTTTCCATTCCTCATCCTCTCCCTTAATTAATGTTTCAGTGATAGCCTAGTTCATTGTCAAAAAAATCCCAGAAATGGTGGGATGCTAGCTGTGATACCCTACATGAGCGACAATGACAGCTCCAAGGGTCTATTCCCACCGTGATGGACAGAATGTGTTCCTGGAATGAAGCCCAGTGCAACATGGACAAAAAAACGTTAAGTGTAAGTTCCATTTGAGGTATAGGAGTTCTTCCAGAAATAAGTGTGTGTGGCCGGCTTTAACTAGGTGTGTGTTTCTGAGGATTGCGGGAGAACCTAGGTGGGAATGCTGGACACTTAAAAAGCCAGAGCCCATATATCCTGACTCCTTCTCTCATTCTGTGAGTAAAAATAGCCTTTAAACCTGGCAATAATCTCAGTCCTAATTTGTTTCTTCTCTCTTCCTATGAGTTATTGTTCATTCTGCAGAATTTTTAAAAAGTCTCTTGTAAGCAGGGCACTTTGTGAAGTTTTATTTAAAAAAAAAAAAAAAACAACAAAAAAACCCCTAACACATAGGCAAACTTTATGGGAATCTGTCTCCACATCTTAATCTGGCCCAGATTATCCTCACTCTTGCACATCAGCCTAGATCGCCCTCCACTTTATGTTAGTAGAAGAAAACTCCTGTATATTTTCTGGAAACGCAGCATGGAAGGATTGTTAAAACTCCAATTTTGGTAAAGCTGGATCTTCTTCTTCTTCTTTTTTTTTTTTTCATTTCATTTTATTTTTTTTCAGTGTCCCAAAATTCATTGTTTATGCACCACACCCAGTGCTCCATGCAATACGTGTCCTCCATAATACCCACAACCAGGTTCACCCAACACCCCCACCTCCCCTCCAAAAACCTCAGTTTGTTTCTCAGAGTCCACATTCTCTCACGGTTTGTCTCCCCCTCAAATTTCCCCTAACTTACTACTCGTCTCCATCTCCCAGTATCCTCTGTGTTATTCCTTAAGCTCCACGAGTAAGTGAAACCATATGATAATTGACTCTCTCTGCTTGACTTATTTCACTCAGCATAATCTCTTCCAGTCCCGTCCATGTTGATACAAAAGCTGGGTATTCATCCCTTCTGATGGAGGCATAATACTCCATTATATGTATGGACCATATCTTCTTTATCCATTCATCTTTTGAAGGACATCTTGGCTCTTTCCACAGATTGGTGATTGTGGCCATTGCTGCTATGAACATTGGGGTACAGATGGCCCTTCTTTTTACTGCATCTGTATCTTTGGGATAAATACCCAGTAGTGCAATTGCAGGTTCATAGGGTAGCTCTATTTTTAATTTCTTAAGGAATCTCCACACAGTTTTCCAAAGTGGCTGCACCGACTTGCCTTCCCACCAACAGTGTAAGAGGGTTCCCCTTTCTCCACATCCTCTTCAACACTTGTTGTTTACTGCCTTGTTGATTTTGGCCATTCTCACTGGTGTAAGGCGATATCTCAATGTAGTTTTGATTTGAATCTCCCTGATTGCTAATGATGATGAATATTTTTTCATGTGTCTGTTACCATTTGTAGGTCTTCTTTGGAGAAGTGTCTCTTTATGTCTTCTGCCCATTTTTTGACATGAATATCTGTTTTGTGTGTGTTGAGTTTAAGGAGTTCTTTATAGATCTTGGACATCAGCCCTTTGTCTGTAGTGCCATCAGGAACACGACAAGGATGTCCACTCTCACTGCTGTTGCTCAACATAGTACTAGAAGTACTAGCAACGGCAATCAGACAACAAAAAGAAATAAAATGTATTCAAGTTGACAAAGAAGAAGTCAAACTCTCTCTCTTTGCAGATGACATGATACTTTAAATGGAAAACACAAAAGACTCCACCACCAAACTACTAGAACTCATACAGCAATTCACTTATGCGGCAGTATACAAAATCAATGTACAGAAATCAATTGCTTTCTTATACACTAACAATGAAAATATAGAAAGGGAAATCAGAGAATAGATTCCACTTACTATAGCACCAAGAATCATAAGATACGTGGGAATAAACCTAACCAGAGAGGCAAAGGATCTGCACTGGAGGAAATACAGAACACTCATGAAAGAAATTAAAGACACAAAAAGATTGAAGAGCATTCCATGTTCATGGATTGGAAGAATAAACATTGTTAAAAATGTCTATACTGCCTAGAGCAATCTATACTTTCAGTGCCATCCTGATCAAAATACCACCAGCATTTTTCAAAGAGCTGGAACAAACAATCCACAAATTTGTATGGAACCAAAAGAGACCCCAAATTACTAAGGAAATGTTGAAAAAGAAAAACAGAACTGGGGCACCGCATTGCCTGACTTCAAAGTTTACTACAAAGCTGTGATCACCAAGACAGCATGGTACTGGCACAAAAACAGACACATACTCCAGTGGAACAGAGTAGAGAGCCCAGATATGGACCCTCAGCTCTATGAGCAAATAATCTTCGACAAAGCAGGAAAAAAATATACAGTGGAAAAAAAGAAAGTCTCTACAATAAATGGTGTTGGGAAAATTGGACAGCTATGTACGGAAGAATGAAACTCGGTCATTCTCTTACACCATACACAAAGATAAACTCAAAATGGATAAAAGACCTCAGTGTGAGGCAGGAATCTATCAAAATCCTAGTCGAGAACATAGGCAGTAACTTCTTCAACATCAGCCACAGCAACTTCTTTCAAGATATGTCTCCAAAGGCAAAGGAAACAAAAGTGAAAATGAACTTTTGGGACTTCATCAAAATCAAAATCTTCTGCACAGCAAAGGAGACAGTCAACAAAACAAAGAGACAACCCACAGAATGGGAAGATGTGGATTTTCTGATATATTTCTCAATTACAAACAAGCTAACAAATCAGTACTCACAGACTTATTTTTCCCCCCTGAAGAGTGGGTGTTGAAAGGAGAAGGTTTTTTTTGTTTTGTTTTATTTTTTTGTTGTTTTATTTTTTCAGATCCATACAAAGTAGACCGTCTCATCTCCATTAGAATTTAAATTCTATGGAGGAATCATTCATGCTTTCCTGTTTGTTGAGTGGGTTATCCATGGTCACATGATGACTCTAGTTTGAGGACTATCTTCCAAGTGGTGCTACCACTTCCATCAACAGTCACAAGCACTTCCGGAGCCTAAGGCTCAGAAATCTGGAGGTTTGAGAGAACAGGGTGACCACAGCTGAAAGCATATAAAAGTGAGAAAGCTCTTGAGATTCTCTAGAGGGCCAAATATTTACCATGTGCCTTTCTGAGTATGATGTTGGGCTTGTTGCAAAATAAACACCTCAAGGCCAGGCTTGCATCAACCTGAGAGAGTGGAACATTTCCTAGTGATTCAGTTCTTTTCAATAAGAATTTATTGAGCTACCCAGTGCTCTTTGCCATGGAAAATACAAAAGAAGTCCAACAGTTGAGGGTATGATCACAGCCCTTAAGCAAGGTTTGATCTGCTTAAGAAAACAAAATTTAACAATAAAAAAGTACACTACAGTGTTTCATTTATTTTGAAGGGCAGATACCTTCCAACTTCCTAATGTTTTTCACACCATGGTACACATAGGAAAAAATTATTTAAGTAGTGTATGGATAAATTTGGAAGTAGAGAGTTACCTATATGGGATTTATTAAAAAAATAAAACATTTTTATACTGTGCCACTGTGGTAAGAAAAATGGAAAACAAAATATTGAATATGTGGAAATCTTCCATAAGCTTTTTTTCAGATAGTTTAAGGAGAAACTTGAAATTGTTTTCATAAACATAATTTTTACTTTTTTTTACATTTTTGTTTGAAATGGCTACATACAATTCCTGAATAAGACATTCTAATAATGTTTGCTCCAAAGCCTGTAGAACCACTATTAATGAGAAAACTGGTTCAGACACATATGTGATACAAAATTTAAAACAAATTTTCGTGTAATTGAAAAGCTGACAGTAGCTGAAATTACATTTAAAGACTGTAACAGCTTTTTCTTACCTTTCACTGACAAATGAAATTAATTTTCCAAGTTTTTCAAATAATGGTGAAGCATTAATTTGTAGAATTCACATGCAGTTTTCTTCATTGAGATGAAGTTCACATAACACATGATTAACCATTTTAAAGTGTACAGATGGGTAGCATTAGTATATTCACAGTGTTGTGCAGCAACCATCTTCTTCTAGTTTCAAAACTTTTTCTTTACCCAAGAATAACACCTTGTGCCCATTAAGTACTCACTCTCCATGTCCCTCTCCCTCCATCTCTAGGCATCTGCTAATCTATCTTCTGTCTGTATGGATTTGCCTATTTGGGATATCTCATAAAAGAAATTGAACAATATGTGACTTTGTATCTGGCTTCTTTCACTTAACAGAATGTTTTTGAAGTTCATCCAAGTCATAGCATGTATCAGTATTTCCTTTTGTTTTGTGGCCAAATAATGCTGCATTGAACATATATACCACAGTTTGTTTATACAGTCATCCATCATTAGACATTGGGTTGTTTTCACCTTTGAGCTACTGTGAATGTTATTTTCTGTTTCTTTCTGAGTCAGTTTTGGTAATTTCTGTGTTTGTAGGAATTTGTCCATTTCATTTAGATTATCTAATTTGTTGGTGTATAATTTCATAGTGGTCTCTTATAGTTCCTACCATTTCTATAAGGTTTGTAGTAATATCTTTACTTTCATTTCTGATTTTAGCTATTTGCATTTTTTTCTCTAGTTAGTCTAGCTTAAAATTTGTCAATTTTGTTGATATTATCAAAGAACCAACTTTTTTTTTTAAAGATTTATTTATTTATTTATTTGACAGCCAGAGATCACAAGTAGGCAGAGAGGCAGGCAGAGAGAGAGAGGAGGAAGCAGGTTCCCTGCCGAGCGGAGAGCCTGATGTAGGGCTCAATTCCAGGACGCTGGGATCATGACTCAAGCCAAAGGCAGAGGCTTTAACCCACTGAGCCACCCAGATGCCCCCAAAGAACCAACTTTTGATTTTGTTGATTACCTCTCTTGTTTTTCTATTCTCTGTTTTGTTTTTCTCTGTTATAATCTTTATTATTTATTTCCTTCTGCTAGCTTGGGGTTGAATTTGCTCTTATTTTCTACTTTTTAAAGATATAATGTTAGAGTATTGATTTATGATCTTTCATCCTTTATAATATGGGCATTTACAACTATACATTTTCTTCTAATCATTGCATTAACTACATCAATGTGTTTTAGTATTATAAAAAATTCATCTAAAAGTATTTTACAATTTCTGTAGTGATTTCTTCTTTGGTCCATTGGATGTGTAAAAGTGTACTGTTTAATTCCATGTTTTTGTGAATTTTCCACTTTCCATTGGTTATTGACTTCTAGCTTCATTCTGTTGTGTCTGGAGAGCATCATTTCTATGATTTCAATCTTTTTAGTATGTGTTCAGAAAAAATATATTGAGAATCGATCTACAGCCTAATATGTAGGCTATCTTGGAGAACATTCCAAGTTCACTTAGAAGACTATGTATTTGGCTATTGTTGGATGGAGTGCTTTCTATATGCCTTTTAGGTCTAGATGGTTTATAGTGTCATTCAAGTCCTCTACTTCCTTATTTACCTTAAATCTAGATTTTTAAGAAAGATTTTTATTTATTTATTTATTTATTTATTTATTTGAGAATGAGAATGATAGAAAGAGAGTATGAGAAGGGGAGGGTCAGAGAGAGAAGAAGACTCCCTGCTGAGCAGGGAGCAAGATGTGGAATGTGATTCTAGGACTCCAGGATCGTGACCTGAGCCAAAGGCAGTCGCTTAACCAACTGAGCCACCCAGGCACCCTGGGTGTTTCAATAGTTATTCAAACTGGGGCACTGAAGTCTCCAACTGGCTTCTTTCACTTAACAGAATGTTAAGTAAAACTGCTTATTTTTCCCTTCTACCTGTCAGTGTTCTTTTCATATATTTTGGGGCTCTTTTGTTTGGTACATATATATTTATAGTTGTTATATCTTCTTGAAGAGTTGATCATTTGCCAATACATAATACACTGTTTTGGGCTCTTATAGCAATTTTCTAAAAAAGCATTTTATTTATTTGTTTATCCAGGGAGGGGAAAGGCAGAGGGAGAGAAAGGGAGAGAAGCAGAGTCCACACTGAGTGCTGACCTTGTTATGGGGCTCAGTCTCATGACTTTGAGACCACAACCCGAGTTGAAATCAAGTCAGACTCCCAGCGGACTGAGCCACTCAGGTGCCCCTCTTAAGCAATTTTTTACTTAAGATCTACTTTGCTTGGTATTAGTATAGCTACCACACTTTCTGTTGGTTCCTATTTGCATGGGATATCATTTTCCATTTTTTTTAAAAGATTTTATTTATTTATTTGACAGAGAGAAATCACAAGTAGACGGAGAGGCAGGCAGAGAGAGAGAGAGGGAAGCAGGCTCCCTGCTGAGCAGAGAGCCCGATGCGGGACTCGATCCCAGGACCCCGAGATCATGACCTGAGCCGAAGGCAGCGGCTTAACCCACTGAGCCACCCAGGCGCCCTCATTTTTATTTGCAACTTATTTGTGTCTTTGGGTCTAAACTGAGCATATAGTTGGATTACTTTTTTAAAAAATCTATTCTTCCGATCTCTTTCAGTGGATCAACTTAACCCAATTGCATTTAGTGTGATTACTAATAATAAAGGTCTTACATCTGTCATTTGCTATTGTTCTATATATGTCATATCTCTTTTGTTCTCAGTTCCTCCAATATTGCCTTCTTACATATTTGCATTTATTTCTAGTGTACCATTTTGATAGGCTCTTCATTTTCTTCTATATATCTTTAGTATATGTGCTGCCAAAGCGAGCACTTCTTCTATATATCTTTAAAAAAGTTATTTACTTAGTGATTACTGTAGGGATTATAGTTAATATTCTAAATTTATAACAATATAGTTTGAATTGGTACCAACTTCATTTCAACAGAATATACTAATATTGCTCCTATCTTATTCTGTTCCCCCCTTATGTTGTTATTGTTACAAATTACATATTAATATATTATGTATACATTAACATGAAATTACAGTTATTTTTAATACACTCAGTTTAAATTGTATAGAAAACAAAACAAAACAAAAAAGGAGGTATAAACAAAAATATAAAAAACCTAGTTTTTATATTTGCCTATGTGATTACCTTTATCACTGATATTAATTTATATTTATGGTTTTAAGTTACTATCTAGAATCCTTTTGTTTCAGCCTGAAGGATTTCCTCTAATATTTCTTATAAGGCAGGTTTGTAAGGTAACAACGAACTGCCTTAGCTTCTGTTTATTTGGAACTGTCTAAATTTTTGCCTTCATTTTTGAAGGAAATTTTTGCCAGATAGATAATTGGTTGACAGACTAGGTTAATAGTTTTGTTTTGGGGTGCCTGAGTGGCTCAGTGGTTAAGCCTCTGCCTTTGGCTCAGGTCATGATCTCAGGGTCCTGGGATCAAGCCCTGCGTCAGGCTCTTTGCTCAGCAGGGAGCCTGCTTCCCCCTCTGTCTGCCTGCCACTCTGCCTTCTTGTGATCTCTGTCTGTCAAATAAATAAATAAAATCTTAAAAAAATAGTTTTATTTTGGTTTGGTTTGGTTTTTGTTTTTTCAAGTCAGCACTTTAAATATTTCCTCCTACTGCTTTCTGGTCTTTATGATTTCTGATGAGAAATCAGTGGTAAATCATATTGAAGATCTCTTATACATCACATAGCTCTTCTCTCTTCCCACTCTTAAGAGTACCTCTTTGTCTTTGTCTTTTGAAAGTTTGATTATAATATGTGTCAGTATAGATTTCTTTGAGCTCAACCTGCTTGGCGGTTTTTGAACTTCTTAGAACTGTAGATTCATGTTTTCCATAAAATTTCAGAAAACTTCTGCTATCATTTCTTTGATTAATCTATCTGTTCTTTTCTTCCTCTCTTCTCCACCTGAGATGTTTATAATCTGAACTTGGTGCTGTCCTAGTGTTCCCTTATTCTATGTTTACTTTTCTTCATTATATTTTTCTTTTTGCTCCTCAGATTGGGTAATTTCACTTACCCTATCTTTAGATTCTTCAATACTTTCTTCTGCTTTCTAAAACCTGCTGTTGAATCCTTCTAGTGAATTTTTTAATTTCAACCATTGTAGTTTTTGGCACCAGAGTTTCTATTTGGTTCCTTTTATAATTTCTCTTTATTGATAGTCTTTTTTTTTTTTTTTTTTACTCATATAGCATTCTTCAGATTTCCTGTAGTTCTTAGTCCCTCGTTTACTCAGTTCTTTGTTCATATTTAGGACAATTAATTTAGAATCTTTAAATTAAAAATTAAAATCTTGAAGTTCAATATCCAGGCTTCCTCAGGGATGGTTTCTGTCAATTCCTTTTTCCCCCCAATGAATGGGCCATATTTTTTGGTTTCTTTATGTGCTTTGTAATTTTTTACTGAGCATTGGGGTCACTTTGGATATTGTAATGTGGTAACTGTGGAAATCAGATACTTTATCCCCCTCAAGGATTACTGTCATTATTTGTTGAGGCCTGCAGTTATCATTTATTTAGAGACTTTCCCAGACCCTTCCCCCCAATGAAATAAAATATTCCTTGTTATGTGTGGTCACTAGATTCTCTATTCTGTTATCTCTGTGGCCAGCCAGTGATCTGGCAGAGATTTCCTTAAATGCCTTGATTCAGTAAGAAAAGAAATAGAAAAGCTGCCTCTCTTTTTAAATCCTTTAACAGATTCCATCAGGGAAGCTGGCTTAATCCTGAAAAGATTGTAAAATAATGGCCACCCTCTGTGATTGTCCCTCAGCGATCCACCAGAGAGATCAAAATGCATAACTCACTGATGTTTGGAGGATAAAATATTTATATCCCACCCTGGTACCCACAACCACATTTGGAAAGTAAGCTATTGTCCTCATTGCTGCCTGTTGCAAAGCTGTAGTAAGAGATAGAATTTGCTATGCAAAATGCTAATATTCATTGAAATTTACTAGCTTCTTTTTAAAAGTTTTTTCTTATTTTTAAATTTATTCTAAGAATTTTTCCAAGTTTTAATTTAAATTCCAGTTAGTTAACCTATAATATAATTAGCTTCTTTCTTAATTGTGTCCTTCCTTGGATGCTGTAATTGCTTAACTAGACCCCAGAGTTCCAAAATAGTTGATTCTGATGATTCTTGCCAATGGTTATTTTGGAGGAAGTACGGATTCCTGGAACTTCCTACTCTGACATTTTCTGCAGTGTCACTCTTCACATGATGTCTTTTAAATAAATCCTCTGCAACTGGGTTATATTATATTAAAAAGTTAAAATCAGCCTTGAGTGGACAAAGTATCCAAAATAGGTGAAGACATTTGTGTCTGCTGCTTAGAGGTAAGTCTTCTAGGACCTCCTGCCTTGACTAATTTCCCATCCCTGACTATACCACTGGCCCTACCTTGGACTACCCTTTGCAACTTTGGACTCTGGATCTCTCTTCTCTGATGGGTGATGGCTTTTCCAAGGCTTCCTGCTGACACTGATGACCTCACAGTTGAGGACCCTCCTCACTGTGCTCTTCATGCTGAGGGGAGCAGGAAATGCTAGAGACAACTCATCACACTGTCTTTTATGGAAACCAAAGAGCTTGTAGCTGCTCATAATCAGAAGTGGCAAGCCTGGAAGTCTCTGGTCACTCCAATAGCCTCAAACTCCCCAAGTTGCCCCAAATGGTGAAGAGATTGATTATGACCAATGTAATCCATTCTTAGGCCATAAGGAGCTTGGCATACCATTTGGGAAGCTCTGGGTGGACCATAATGTTAAAACAATTTGATTTTGTTTTTAAGCTAAACATGATATGAACAAAACCTATAATCTTATCTCATAATACTCATAAACCTGTATACTTGCTAAAGAGTAGATCTGGTATGCAGACCTGTATTGTCTGACTAAAAGCCTCATTAGTCTCCTCCTGGCTGTGCTGTCTGTCTTGGTGAGTGGAGAAGTGTTGAAAACCAGAAAGATCAAAGAGGGCTTCCTGGAGTATTGCACTTACTACTTACTATCGTGCTTACTCTGAGTAGGCTGAGTAGAATTTGGGAAAGCAGAGAGCAAGCAGGACAGGGTGCATTTTAAGGGAAGAGAGCTGTAGACAGGTATTAGAATGGCACTTACAAATAAATTTGGGGAAGAGTAGTGATGAAGGTTTCTCATCATGTATGATTCTCTTTGATCTAAGTGGGACATTTTCAGCTAACAATGGTGTTTCATAACATCTTGTTCCTCACCAAATTGATGTATTTGTTCTTTAAAGCGTGGAGTTCAGAGGTGGAGGAGAGAGTGCTCTGAGTAGTTAGAGGACCATATTCTTGACCTGGCTATGCAGTCATGTGCAATTCATTCTTCTCTATTGTTATATCCCTTCGACACTCTCAAATTTGGCTCATCTCCTTCTTAGAGTTGATTCATTGCTGGGGCTATCCACTTATTGATCATAGTACTTTAAACCTTGGATGTGTAAAATGAATTAAGCCAATCAAGGCTACGTGTGAGAGCCTTTCCAAAAATTATCCCATTGTATCAAAGGGCCTACAAGTAATCCTCCTCTTTTGATAATCCACCGATTGTCAAAAATAATCTTGGGTGTTTGCCAAGTGTCTACAAGTAAAACCATTATTATGTATTTTAAAAGAATCATTTGGAATCATTAGAGATATGGAATTTTCTCTCAAAGTTCTCTTGGTGTCTGACCTTTAAGTAGTATCTTGGTGGGTTCCCCCTTACCAAGAGTAGAGGGTATTTAGTCTGGGGTAGTTATCAGAATGACTGCTCTTAGAGTCCATCCTCTTTGTTGTTTTTGCCCTCTGCCTCTAAGGGCTGTGGTTCCAGGGACCAGGAGGCCTTATTAGCAGTTGTAAAGGCACTAGGGTGAGAGGCATGTCATTGTTGGCAAGCCTAGGCATTGGGAAGGTTCCTGGCCACAGAAGGAAGCTCTGCTCCTTTTATTGCTTGTTCTAGGCGAATTATTATGTTCAGTGCAATGAATAGTTATGGTTGGAGGAGGAAGCTGGGAAGTGTGTTTAAATTAGAATCAGATGACTAAGGGCAAGTGAGTACACATATTTCACACACTTTTTCCAGTGAGATGGAGCATAGCATACATATGGATCTAGAGACATGAAAATAATTTCTAGAAGTTGATCAAAGCTCAGTGTTTGAATACAATCACATGAAGGAATTCATGCTTTGGAAGCAAGAATGTAGCTTGATCTCTGTTTCCTTCAGAAGTTAGTAACTGCTGGCCTGTTTCCTGTGGGTTCTCTCTGCCAGTGGATCCTCCCTGCTGTCCCCCTTGTGCTGGCTTTTGGGGCCTTTACCTGCTTATTACCTCCTCTACTGAAGAAGCCTGGCAGCCAGACCTGGGAAGAGGGCAGGGAGAGCAACCTCCAGCTGGAAATTTTGTCTCTCATTTTAAGTTCGGAGACAGGGTTTGCAGTGGAGGAAACTGATGCCTGTAACCTACGGTGTGGTTTGGGGGTAATGGATAAATTTACTTTACCCACACTGCCCTTCTCTCTCTCCCACATACCCCAGGTGACCAGAACCTGACTGCACAGCAGTTCTCTTACACATGGAAGCTGCCTTTTGAGGGTGTGTGGGAGGGAGAAGAGGAGGCTTTTCTCAGTCTTTCTTCATATGAATTCCACTCAAAGGGTAACTAAGGGGGCTTAGTTATGATCAGAAGACCAGCAGCTTTCCTATTTTATAATTACAATGGAAACAGCTGCAGAGAAAAGCAGATTGCAATTTGGCAAGTTGTTACTGAGTATCTTTGCAAAGTGGTGGCCGCTTTAGGAACTGAAAATGCTGGCTTCCAGCACTGGCTTGCTGCTTATCTTTGGTTCCCAAGTTTTAAGTTCTGACATTACCCAGTCTGAAGTCACCTATTCTCATTTCTGTCCCTGGGAACTACTTTTAAAATGTTTTAACTGAAATACATCTTCCTCTCCATTGTTATCAACAGATAAATTCCAGTGGGCTGGGGGTTTATGGGTAGATTGGTCATTGAGACACAACTTTGTAGATTCCATCTTTAAATATCCTGATAATGGTGATGACAATAATGAAGACGATGAGGTAACTGAAATCTACAGCCCCAACTAGGTTGTTCTTGAATTCTGGAAGTTCACCGGAAGTTACTGAGACTGAAGGGAGCAGAGCATTACTTGGGTAATGACTTGGCCACTTGGCCTGACTGACTTGGCCACTTGCCGTCTCTGTGACCTTGGCCTGGCTATTTAACCTTGCTAAGCCTAATGTTCCCAATCCAAAAAAAATAGGGATTATGAAAGGGAGATATTTAGAGTGGTCACTGGTCATTCTTTTTGGTTGTCCAGCATGCGGACACTCCTTCCTATGCTTAAGGACTGTTTTCACAAACCAATGCCAGCTGCTTGCTCTCCCAGCCTCCCTTGCATTTGGGCTGCAGGAACCTGCCCTACAATTACAGGTCAGAAGGAACTTCTCACAGGGATGACAGCGGAAGGACTGACTTCCCTGGGCAGCAGGGGCAGCAGGAACGGAAGTGCCCCTGGTGGCATTCAGTATCATGGGTTAGGAGTGTGGAAAGGACAGGGTGCGCCAGCCACTTTCCAGACCAGCAGGGGCTGCCTCATCAAAATAGAGCAGTGGGATGATTTTTCATGGTGTCCTGCCTGTAGAACCTCCAAAGGGGCTCTCTAGACCTCCTGGAAATCCTGGGAGCTGCCTGATAGCCTTAAATGAGCCCAAATTGGATTTTGTAGCTTGCACCACAAATTTTGATTGGCACACCACCTCCGAGAGATGAATTTGAAATGAGGGTAGCACTTGGCACAGGGCATGACCCATAGTATGTACTCAATGACTACTATGTTAATAATAGAAGCACTACTAGTAGTGGTAATGGTAGTAGTAGTGGTAGTGATAGTAATGATAGTAAGTAGAGTAACTGGTAATTAGAACTGTAAACAGACCTAAGGTGGTGTGTACTTTTTAGGGAGAGATTTTGAAGGTAATTGGTGGAAGGAATATATAAAGGCAAACTTGATTTTCATAGAATTAACTGAAAAGGGCAAATTAGACTTAGTCTATTTTTTTTTAATGGTTTTATTTATTTATTTGACAGAGAGAGAGAGAGAGAGAGAGAACAAGCAGGCAGAGGGAGAGGAAGAAACTGCCTCCTGCTGAGTGTAGAGCCCAACATGGGGTTGGATCCCAGGACCCTGGGATCACGACCTGAGCCAAAGTCAGACACTTAACCTACTGAGTCACCCAGACACCCCTTAACTTTTGTCATTTACAAATAAGGAAACCTCAAGGATGTTAAATGAATTACTCAGTGTCACCAGCTAGTAAATGGCAAAGCTGAGTGCGAACCTGAGTTTTCTAACTTCTGAGTCTTCTGTTCTTTTGTTCTTTACGCCACATGCTGTCTGAAGCTATTTCAGTTTAAGAATTTAATAGACATCTATGTTTGGTATAGTTTTGGTCCTGTGAGAAACTTTAAAAGAACGAAGGGTTGTACTTTGGATTGTTCAGGGGTGTTTCTCATTATCATGGCTGAACCTGGTGAGGCCAAACATACACATAATGAGAAGAAATAGAGACCAGAGTTAAAGAGCACAGCAGGGGCTGAGCCCTGCAGCCATGGAGCTAAAGCCTGGGGAGTTGTCATGGGGAGGGTAAGCAGTGAAGTGGGTGTGTGGGGGTGACTTTTACCATTGGATGTAGTGTAGGTTATTTTTACTTTTTAAAAAAGTGTTAAGGTAAAGCCAGAGTAAGACATTTACTTGAGGGCTTGTTTGTTTGTTTTCGAGAGAGCATCAGGGTCGAACTTTTAAAAATACCATAGAAATTATAGGATATGAATTATGACGCTTAAATAAAGCAAGGTTTTAAAATCTCTGTTGTAAACTCGTAGAGGGATGTTCTGTTGATGTTTGTCTTAACCATTTTTGGAAATTTAAGTCATATTCCTAACAAATCGAAAATATTAATGCAAATATCTTTAGGGATTTTAAAAAAAGATTTTATTTATTCATTTGGAAGAGAGAGAGTGCATGAGGAGGGAGAGTGGCAGGCAGAGGGAGAAGCAGACTTCCTGCTGAGCTGGGCACCTGGCATGGGGTTCGGTCCCAGGACCCTGAGGTCATGACCTGAGCCAAAGGCAGACGCTTAACCATCTGAGCCACCTAGGCGCCCCTCTTAATGGCTTTTTTAAATGTCATTTGTGTTTTTAAAGGAATATTTATGCGCATGGCCTTGGGTCACTATGACAACAGTGAAACATAGGTAGGGTGGACATTTTTCAAATTGAAAGATGGGGAAATGAAGCTAGGCACAGTGAAACGCTCACCCATCCCATGAAGCAAGCTGGCTTATTAACAAAACTAAGTTCAGGTGACTTGACTTCTACTTTCAAAGTCTATCTGCTAAGAATCTCCAAAAAAATTTCACATGTCAGAAAGCAACTTTGGAAAAATTTTATGTTGTGGTAATAGCCTCTGTTTTCATTTGCTTGGATGTGCTCCTCTCCCTGTTTCAAAGCTGACTTACCCCTGAGAATAGAGAAATTTCTACACACGTCACCAATTCTCGGTTGTCTAAATGATGGTTATGAAATCGAGGCATTGGGTTACTGACTGCTAACTGGCTTAGGAGTTTCAGGCTATAGAGATGTCAGGAACTGGATCTTACGGGGAGTAAAGACGCTCACTGAGCCTGACATTTCCTTCTGGAGTATATTGGTATCAGTGGTGAAAAGTTCTATGTTGTTTCATTTTCAAGAGAGACAGTCTCATATCTAGAATTCTTCTCAAGAGACAGCACCGACATAATTCTAATCTGTCAAAAGGTGAAGAAAGTTATTTTCCGTTCACCAGCCCAAGAAGATAATGAGAAGAGGAATCTGAAACTTGGAATCTCTAATTCACAGATCACTAGTCCAAGAATCAATCATGCCTCTAATTTCTTTCTGTCTTAAAAATCATTTCCTTTTCTCTCTCCCTGCTTCCCTTTGTTCTCACTTTCTTTCGTTCCTTCCTTCTTCCCTCCCCAGCTTCCTCCCTGCCTCTCTCTCTTTCACTAATGACATTTTCCTCAGCCGGAAACGATATCCCGGAATCAAACAGTCTGCCAATCCCGTTCTTTGACCCGACTTTGCAGCAGCATTGAACACTATGGATCACTCGCCTGCCTCCTGCCCCCCGTCTGCTAGAAACGCTCTCCTGGCTTCTATTCTCTACTGGTTTTCCAATGATATTTCCCTCTATTCTTCCTTAATTCCCTGGAGGTTCCTGCTCTTCTATGTGACTATTAAATGTTAGAATTCCTAAAGGCTCAGTCCTGGGCCCTGTTTGTTCTTTTTTTGCTCTTTTTTTTTTTTTTTTTCTTTTTTTCTTCAGCAAGCTCTCATGAGCAAGCCTGAATTCTCATCTACAGGCTGTGGCTTGACAAATTTAAATCTCTAGTTTAGGTCTCTCCTTTGACTACTAGGACCCATGTATCCTTGTATCTTTACTCGCTGGTCTCAAAAACACTTTAAATTCAACATGAATACGACCGATTAATCATGTCGCAGTTGCAGTGACCTGGGCATTGTTCTCTATCAAACACCACATCTCATCCATCAGCCACCGTGATAGTCTCCACATCCATTCACTGCTGTCCATCCCTGCTGCCATCACTGGTCCAGACTTAAGTTTGCCTGCAAGACTGCAGGAACCTCCTAGAAGCTCCTTCTTAAATTCTTACAGGTAAACCATGCAGTTTAAGTTGTGACAATATGGACACAAAGAACCTCCAATACATTCAAGTCCAGCTACCCAATAAGAGCATAGTAGATGTTTGTCGCCCGTTATGTTTCTTCTGTAATGTGGGATGCCCATAGCCTTGGCCTGTAATAGGGTGAGATCCTCAGGCTAGCATTACTTCTAACTTCAGTTTCCATTTCCTCTTTCTTCAAACTTCAGGCCAAAGCCCAGAGAAATTATGTTTTTGCAACAATGTCAGGGACAAAAAAAATACTCAGAATGGCTTGAAATAATCAGTGATACATAGTTTCCATCAAAAGATAATAGGGAGAAGGAGAAGAGCAATTCTAGTAGTTTTCATGTAAGTTTACATACAGATGCAGATAAACAAATGCACATTTAGGTATGTTATGCGTACCAAGAATACACACACACACACATACACACACAGCGTCTAATTCAGGCCTGGTATATAGTAAATATTTGTTGAATGAAAAGAATTAGCTGCTTACTGAGTTTGTACAAACTATTAGCTTCTTGCGTAACCCATTTGTAGATCAGCAGAAAATGGAATCAAAATAGAACAAATCTACTAGTTAAGATGAATTCTTAAAGAATTCTTTTTCAAAATAATCTCAAAATTATTCTGGGGATACATTTACCTTGCACAAATTCTTAGAGTTGAATAAGCCTTTACTTCTTGAATTCTTCTCTCCTATACTATCCTTTCACTTGGGATTCTCAGAGGTAAGTATCCTTCTTTCCCACTTTATAGATTAGGAAACTGAGCCATACTCAAGTTGTGGAGTTCAGATTTGAATCTAAAATTTGTAAAACTAAATTGAGAAAAAGGCAAATAATTATACAACAAGAAATTTCCCTTAAGTCTGATGTTTCATACTAGTAATATTTCCCCAAACTCAATGAAACTATTAAAGTATACAGTGAAGATGCAAAATTGTTAAGTGTTCAGTTTTCTGTAGGTTGATCTATAGATTCAATGCATTCCCAGTCAAAACTTCAGGAGCTTATTTTGGTAGACATTGAGAAACTGATCGTAAATTGTCTATGACAATGCAAGTAACCTGAAAAACCAAAACTATATACTGATAGGGGAAAATTGTATATTTGTAAGGAAAAATAAACTTGATCCTTACCTCATACCCTATACAAAATGATTCCTAAACCTAAGAACAGAAATGATTAAAATTATAGAAGTAAACAGAGAAAAAAATCCTTGGATCCTGGGGTAGGTCCTTAGATAGACAAAAATCTTGACAATGAAAGGAAAAAACCCAATAAATTGGACCATTCAGTGAAAAGCTGTTGCTCTTCAAATGACACCCTGAAGAAAATGAAAAGACAAGCCATAGAATGGGAGAACATTTTTTACAACACATATATGTTGGTTATCTATAGCCACATAACAAATCAGCCCCTAACTCAGCAACTTTAAACAACAAACATTTATTATGTCACATTTCCAAGGGCCAGAATTCTGGGACAAAGTAAGCTGGTGGTTGGGGAGTGTAGTCATTTTAAGTCTTGGTTTGGGGAAGAGTCACTTCCAAGGCCACTTAATGTGGTTGTTGGCAGATCCACTAACACATACGTTCACTGCAACTTCCTTCATGATAGCTGAAAGAGTGGAAATCACCAAATGTCCGCCAACAGGTAATGGAGAAAATGTGGTACATACATACAATGCAGTACTTACTACCCACTGATACAAAGGAAAGAATTACTAATACCCAAAACAACATGGATGAATCCCAAAACGATGATGTTAAGGGAAAGGATTCAGACACAAAAGAGAACATACTGGGGGCGCCTGGGTGGCTCAGTGGGTTAAAGCCTCTACCTTCAGCTCAGATCATGATCCCAGGGTCCTGGGATCGAGCCCCACATTGGGTTCTCTGCTCAGCAGGGAGCCTGCTTCCTCCTCCCTCTCTCTGCCTGCTTCTCTGCCTACTTCTGACCTCAAATAAATAAATAAAAAATCTTAAAAAAAGAGAGAGAGAGAGAGAGAGAGAGAGAGAATATATTGTGTGAATCCAAAAGATATAAAAAATCTGGGAACTGGAAACTGATCCAAAGCGACCAAAGCAGATCAGTTTTTACTTTGGGCTGTGGGTAGAAGGAAGAGTAGAATGACACAGGGAATCTTTTGGGACGGGTGGAAACATTTTATATCTTGATTGTCAAGGGGCTTCAGGAGCTTATACATCTGTCAAAACTCTGATTCATATACCTTAAATGAATGAAGTTTTCTGAATATGAATTCTAGCTCAGTGAAGTTGCCTTTAAACAAAATGAGATGGGGGAAGGTAAAAAAATAACTTTACATCTTTAAAATTATTAAATATCGCTTTGCATGAGCATTCACCATTTGCATAACTTGTGGCTTGGCAGAGCATTTACATGATTTGACTTTCAGTGTTCTGGTCTGTGAAATGTGTGTATTTTGCAGAGTTGTAAGCAAATGGAGGGGGAGTGAGGGGTTGCTGTGCTAGATTAGGCAATCTCTGAGGCTCCCTCCAGTTGATGCATAGTCCTGTCTCCTGTCCCCACATGGACAAGAGCCCAGGCCTTGGAATTTGACAGACCTGGATTTGATTCTGGCTCTGCTATTTCTAGCAGCGTGACCATGGGCCAGTTACTAAGTCTCAGTTTCCTTAGAGGTAAAATAAGGATATTATACCTACACTGAAATGAGTTGATGTATAAAACATCCAACACACAACAAAAGAAGACACAGAGAAGCTGTTCAGGAAATATTCATTTTCTCCTTTCTCCTTCCGGCAAAGTCTTAACATTATCAAGTTAGAAATGAGGGGAGCATTTCTCAATATTTGTCAACAAAACCTGTATCTTTAGAAGCTGTAGGCAAAGCATAATGGCAAACTGATTAATAAAAATACATTGAAGGACAAAAGTAAAAGAAGGGTGAAATCTTTTTTTTTATGTTAAATCCTTTCCTTGTTTTAAATCAGTACTGCAAATTCCGGAGACACAAGTCATTTCCTCAAAACAGGAAGAGAGGGGCACCTGGGTGGCTCAGTGGGTTAAAGCCTCTGCGTTTAGCTCAGGTCATGATCCCAGAGTCCTGGAATTGAGCCCCGCATCGGGCTCTCTGCTCAGCAGGGAGCCTGCTTCCACCCCTCTCTCTCTCTGCCTGCCTCCCTGCCTACTTATGATCTCTGCCTGTCAAATAAATAAATAAATAAAAATCTTTAAAACAAAACAAAACAAAATAGGAAGAGACATTGTAGGTTAGATACACACCACCACTTTACTGGTAAGCCTAACTTTCAAAATGGAAACTATGAACACGTCAATGATTAGTGCCCTCGTCTGGGAAACTATACTGGGAAACCCAGAGCATAGACTCTCCACAAAACAGAAGCTCAGTGACAGTGTTACACTGTCCTTTTCATCTCTGCTGATGCTTTCAGGGTTTGCGGGGGTTCTCCCCTCCAATTTATGAATACTACCTATGCCTTTCCTTGTCTAAAATCAATATGAACTGTGTAATATTTGTATTGGAAAAACAAGTACTAGATATCAGATATGCAGTGAAAAATGCAAGAAAACTAATTTAAAAAAATAGAAAGTTATTATCTCCCTGCCTGGTTTAAAAGATGGGGGTAGAAAAAAAAAAAGAGGAGGTGGTATGCTTATAGGCATTTGGTTTATTTTCATTGTGTTTATTACAGTTTGTTGCATATTTCACTGAAGAATTTCAAATGTTAACTAGGGTGGTTTTTTTCACCATCAATCAGAGCACACACATCCAGGAGTGTGTGTTTGCTAGTTAGTGCAATAGCTTATTGTCAGTTAAGTTAAGATTCATTTCAACCAATTAAGTGGAAGTCAATGTTCCTTAAAAACAAGTTCAGTTTTCACCAGATAATTTAATTCGGCTAGTAGATATTGAATGCTTGCTTTGTGTTGCTTGTGGTTGACTCAAAGCTTCCCTGTTTTTGCTCCATCCTCCACTTCTTTCTCATGTCCTTCCATTTGGTTCGCCTTTCTTGATTACATCACATCCTCCTTGTTTGGAAGCAGGTGAGGACTTATATGGCCAATGGACACCCGCACTCTGAATGCCCTGTATTACACAAGTACAGTGTGGAGTGTGGAGTGGAAGCAAGCTACAGTCTAGTTCTTCTCCACGAGAGAACTCAATGTTTATCATGTCTCATGTCTTCTTGTACCTTTTCTGCTCATCTAGATGGGTGAGGGGTGCTGGAAACGGACACAGGTAGAGTATGGGAGCCTGCCTAGGGCACATCAACAGGTAATGGATACAAGGTCACCCAAGGCTTCAAGTGCTTAGAGGTTCCTCTATTAGTAAGCACAACCACAGTAATAAGTGCCAACAAGCCAGGGGCTCCGTACAGGTTTCAGGGACTTTAGAACAGAAAAAAATTCACGTTCACACGAACCACCCTTTCCTTTCCAGATTTTCCATTAGAGTGAATGGAGGTTATAACCAGGCCCAATCTTCTGAAACATTGAGAGGGAATTCAGTCGCTCAGCTTTGCAAAGACATAAATATCCCCCTCTGAGGTTGAAAATGGAACAACCAGGCTGTAAATTTGAGCTCTGTGATGTTTGCCCCAGCCTCTAAGGAATATGCAATGAACCTTGTGTAAATAGAAAGCTGAATAGCTCGTTTTTGTCTGGGATGACTTACGGGTAGAGTTGCCTAGAAATGGCAGAAGTAGACCAGATGACCCCTCACATTCTCCCAGAAGCTTTTTATTTATGAGTCCTTGGCAGGACATTCCAGGTTCTCCCCAATTGTTTCCAAACCATCTGTCCAGATTCATGAACTTGATTCTTTCATGTAAAACTTCCTTCTGTCAATTTGATATTTTAATAATAGGCCATTCATCAACCACTTTCTCCTCCATACAACATATTTATTTTTTCAGCAAGTATTTACTTAGTTCTTACTCTGTGCCAGGCACTGTTCTAGGTGCTGGGAATCAAATTGTAAACAAAACAGACAAAATTTCCTGCTTTGTAGAGTTTACATTCCAGTAGAAGGAGCATCAAATAAGATAAATAATTAAAAATAAAGATTGGGTAGTGGTAAGTACTAAAGAGAACATCTAAAGCAGGAAAAGGAATATGAAACATTAGGGGAAGGCAAGGGTTGGAATTTTAGATAAGGTCGGCAGAGAAGTCCCCACCGAGAAGGTTGTTTTTAAGTAAAACCCTGAAGGAAGTGAGGGGGTGAGGCACTTGCATGTCTAGGGGGAAGCGTTCCAAGCATAGGGTACACCACATGCAAAGTTCCTGAGGCAGAAGTGCATGTCCCTGCTGTGCGTTTGCTCTCCACAGATTTTCCTGTCATGTCCCTCTTTTTTCCAAACTGTACTTCTTTCATACTTCTTCCACAGAATCTTCTGCATCAGTATTTGATCTCTTTCTCCTCCAGATTTCTGAAGCATTTTTTAGTTTGTACCAATTCTATTACATGTAGGACAAGCTTCCTTCTAAATCTCTCTCTCTCTCTCTCTCTCTCTCTCTCTCTCTCTGTGTGTGTGTGTGTGTGTGTGTGTGTGTGTGTATACATCTCACCAAACAAAGGGCAAGCCCATGAAGGAGTGGGGCCATGTGTCCTGAAAAGGACCACAGAAAGATGGAGCGTAACGTGTGTTTTGATACCACTGCTGCTTTCTGTGAGGATACAGAGTTTCACCTTATATTTAGAATTATGGTTGTGCTACATTTTAATTCTTAGCCTCTTTTAGACTTTCCAGCAATGTGCCCAAAAGTCCTAATCATTCCTTCGGGAGTGCTTTTCTCCATCATCATCTGGCACTCTTTAAGCAATGATTGCTTAATTCTGGAGAATTTTACCCCAGAAACAGCTTCAAACTGGCTATTACTTTTCAAAGAGGTCTTTTCAAAGACTGGGGAAGCTCTTTAATATGGAAGGTTTTTATTAAAGGCGAATGCCATGAAGGTTTGTTTTTCCAGTACTAGTGCCATTTTATTAATTCCTGATATATGTATATATATGGACACACATATGTGTCCATATATATACATATATTGTATTTGTGTGTATATATTACATATGTTATGACATCATATAGATTATAACAAATTGTTTTAGAATGTATCAGTACTAGTGGCATATTAAAAAATAAAAATCAGGGACACCTGGGTGGCTCAGTTGGTTGAGCAGCTGCCTTCGGCTCAGGTCATGATCCCAGCATCCTGGGATGGAGTCCCACATTGGGCTCCTTGCTCAGCAGGGAGCCTGCTTCTCCCTCTGTCTCTGCCTGCTATTCTGTCTGCCTGTGCTCGCTCTCTCCCCCTCTCTCTCTGATAAATAAATAAAATCTTAAAAAAAAATAAAAATCAGTGATAAGTAGATTAAGCTAAAGCTCTGTTAGGTGCACCATTAAATTATGGAAACCACTATAATGAAACTTCAGATATATTTTGGGTAGTTTCATTTTATTTTTCACAAAAGGAAATTTTAGGCTAAAGAGAAAGTCTTCTTTTGGTTTGTTAAGACGTGATGTTTGACAGTTCAAGAGTTAAGTCTGGGCTTTCCATGTCGTCAGATAGTTTCAGATCTCTTCTTTGACTCCAGCCATTCCCCTCATGTGGCCTTTGCAGGTGGCCGTCCTCAAGGGGGTTTCCTCTCAGTGATGCAGCTGTGAGCTAAGTCCCACCAGGAGAACACCTTTCGAGAGCCACGAGGAGAGAATCCTTTTGGGACTTCCAGAAATTTGGGTCATAGAGAGTACTGAGAAATCTTCAGATAGGTAAAGACATTTTTCAGTAAATGACTCCAGGACTGGATGCCCAGTTGAAGATATCTCTGTGATGTCATGTCAGGAAATAAATAACTCAGGTTCAGCTGTGTTGTTTATATATTGGATTCCTGGAGCTTACCTCATGCCAACTATTAGGACTTTGTCGTTACTTCAGATCCCTCTCCAGTTATTTTTGAACCTTGTCTCTTGCCTTGCCTGGGAGTGAAGGGCTCACCTGTGCCCCATTTACCCCATCCATTTATTTAACCAATATTTATTTGCATCTATAATAGATTTATTTGCATCTATAATTGCCCTGGGACCATGGCAGAGATGAAATGACAGTTTCTGCTCTCCCAAATTCCCAGGAGAGACACGCAGGCAATTCCGAGACCAGGATAATGGAGATTTTGCCAATGGAAGCAGAAAGAAAAGGAGGCCTTAGGCTTGTATAGGGGGTACCCAGGGACGACTTCCCCAAAGAAAGCAGTTGTTAGCCCAAACTGAAAGTAAGTAGGAATTTTCCAAGTGAGGGAAGGGTTGGATGGTAGGAAATTCCAGCCAAGGACATACAGGCTGGCTTAACCAGGGAAGAGCAGTATGCCGTTGGGCATGGCTGTGGCTCAGTGCACAAGGGAAGAATGGTAGAAGACTAAGCAGGATGAGCACGCGGAAGCTTCTTTGTGAGTGACGTCGTATGTTCAGATTTTATCTTACAGGAAGCAAAAAAAAAAAAAAAGACAGAAGAATTTTTAAAAGGAGAGTGATGGAAATATATTTGCATATGTAAGATAATTATTCTAGAATGGATTTCCAGGAGAGGGTAAGCCTAGAGGCCAGGAGACCAGTTATTAGGCCGTTGGTAGTGGTAAGTGGCAGAGCCAGATTCAAACCCAGGTGACCTGGAGTGCTCTTGCCAACTGAATGAAGGCTCTTGACCACCACCTCAACTGCCTGTCTTTGACCCAGTTAAGAAGTGGAGGTTCAGGAGGCCATGTACTTAGATGTAAAATCTTACTCTGATCTTTAGGTACAGCAGGGTTATTAACAAATCACTTCGCCTCTTTTTGCCTCAGTTTTCTGGTCTATAAAATGGCAGAATACAAATATAGCACCAAGTGTATGATTTATGTTTGTGAAGATAAAGTGGGCGACTATTTACAAAGTTCTAATAATAATGCCAAGTATATAGGGAACATTACGTAAATGTTGGCAGTGATGATGATGGTGGTGGCTGTGGGGATGATGGTGATGATCATGGCAACTGTGTCTCACGGGTGTTCCCATGGATGGCAGCTCAGCTGGAGTTGACACGCTGTATCATCAAGTCCCACTGTAACGGATTTCTGGACATTGTTGGAACTGATCAGTTACTCTGGGTAGAAATGACTCCACTTTTCTCAGATTCTCTGGGTATGATCTTGACAGTATATTGGCAGTGAGGTTGCCAGTGAGTTTCGAGAATTCTAGGTACCCCCAGATCCAGGAGCAAGTTGAACTTTTCTGAGAGGCCATACAGATGGTTACCTGATCACCCCTTGTTGCAAGGTTCTCCAACACTGACTGGGCATGAGAATCACCTAGAGGATCTGTTAAGCCAGACTGCAGGATCCCTCTTAGAATTCATGATTCAGTTGATCTGGGGTGGGTTCCAAGGCTTTGCTTTTTAAAGAAGTCCCAGGGTGTTCTAATGCTGCTTGTTTGGGTCCAGACTTGGAAAACCTTTGCCCTGTTGGGTGCTGGGCTGCCTTGCATCAGAGAGAGTGAATGAGACACAGCATTCCTGACTTCTTGCTGCCTTCCAGATCCTCCCGCTGAGCAACCCTCTGGATTCCCTCACTATGTCAGGCACACTGGTCCGCCAACTCCAAGTGTGTGCGCACTCTTTGGATCTTCTCCTCTTCTGTATATCCAAGAGATTGGACAACATTTCTAGGCCTACGGAACCAGAATTCAGAACTTCTGTGGGTGGGGCTTAGGAACCGGCATTTTAGTATCACTAGATATTGCCAGGACCCCTTTCAGCTCTGCCATGCAAGATTCCAGACGCCCCCCACCCACAGTTCTCCTGCCACCTCAGACCAGGTGCCACCTCCCAAAGATGAGAGGGGGAGCTCCCTGGTAGTGTGCTTCTGATCGTGACCCTGCTTATGAGTGTGGCCTAGGCCTTTGCCACACAGGGGGTGGAAAATCACCAGCTTAGCCAGAACCTCAGCGTTAGGCATCCTCTTTCATCCCCATGTTCTGACACCACCTTCCCGCCCATGCCCCATCTCTTTGGCCTCTCATAGTACGTTTGCCTGACCTGCTCCATCTGCCTCTGCCTTTGGCTATATACTCTCTTCCAACAGGCAACCCTGGGCTTGACCACCCACACGCTGTTAGCAGGCTAGCAAACCCCCCGTCCCTGCAGTTTGGAGCCAGACCAGTACTGATGAGTACGGCTGAGAAGCTAACTAACTAACCAACTAGCAAGCGAGTACCGCGCTCATACTATATGCCAGCTCTGGTCTAGGCCCTGGTGACACAGATGAGAGAAGACACAGAACCCGCCTTCAAGAAAAATATTTGCCAGTGGGGCTGAAGACAGAAAATCCATACAGAAACAGCAAATAAGGATGAGGATTTCAGGTAGCACTTGCCAGGATGGAATTTGTGAGTCCCTGCTCTGCATGGGGCTTCTTTCTTACACATTCTGTAAGCCCGTGAGAGTCGTGTCGTATAATAGCCTCATCTGACAAAGAAGAGACCTGAACTGAAGCCCAGAGGTTAAGTAACTTTTGGAGGGAATATGTCAATATTAGAAATACATACAGTTCCACAAACAGGGAATGCTAACGCATGCTGTTGGGGAATTATAGGAAATCACTGAGGAGTATTTACTAAATGATTTGATAGGTGATAAGTTTTGGGCATATATGTGTATATATATATATTTATGGTTATATAAATGTGTGTATGTGTATATATACATACACACACAAGAGATCTGTGGGACTCACTCTTTTCCTAATATTGTTCTGTGTTGTTTGGGTTGAGCATGTATTCACGTATTATTTAGCTAAAAAAATAAAGAAAAGAACTGGGAGGGGTACCTGGGTGGCTCATTCAGTTAGGCCCCCGACTCTTGATTTTGGCTCAGGTCATGATCTCAGGGTTGGGAGACAAAGTGTCCCCCTTGCCCCCCGCCCCCAGCCCCCATCAGGCTCCCCGCTGGGTTTGGAGTCTGCTTAAGATTTTCTCTTTCTCTCCCTCTGCCCCTCCCCCTCCCACTCTAAAGGAAGAAAAGTTTATTGGGCATATGTCTCTGGAGAAGAGCAAGAGATCTGTGGGACTCACTCTTTTCCTAATATTGTTCTGTGTTGTTTGGGTTGAGCATGTATTCACGTATTACTTAGCTAAAAAAATAAGTATCAATGTCCTTATACAGTCAGCGTGCTAGAGAGGAATTTGAATGCAGATCTAGTGTGCTTTTAACCACACCGCACGACCTCTCTGGGCAGACATGGAGGCGCCATTACCCTCTGTCTTGGGCCGGGGTAGTGGGGTAGTGCGGGCGGAGAGTCCTGATGGGAGGGGCGACAGGCGAGGACATCAGAAGCCGATTTACATGATTCTGCCCCTCCTTTCCCTATCACGCTCACTAGAATCACTCGCGGAACTGCCTACCGCTCTTTGTTTTTGAAGAAAACAGGGAACGCTGACATTTTTTGTCTGCAGTTTTGGTTTTTGTCTCCTCTAGCAGACTGACGGATCACAAGCCAAAGTTCGGCAACGTCTCTCGTTTAGTCTGGGTAACGATTGCAAAGTGAACTATCCTGGCAACTCAGTGATCTGACAATGGCAGGCAGCCTGGGTCTGATGGGGTTGTGTGTCATTCTTTAACTTGAATTTCCAGGACCTGGCTGCTGCTGTCTGTCGAGCTGGGCCGTAGGAGTCCCGGGAACAAAAGCCTGATGAAAATGACAGGGCAGTTCTTAGGATGAGGAAGAGGGGGAGATTTAAAATACTGCAGGGTTGTGAGCAGCCTCCCTACCATTCAACGCCTAATTTTTGAGGTGGGGCAGGTAGGATTTGAATGGTGCGGTACACACACAATCACCCTCTAAAGGGACAGCACTTTCAGTGGCAGAAGAAGAAAATCCCTCAGTTCTCCCATGGCCAGTTGTTATTACTAATTTAAATATTACCTTATTGTCTTACATATTCTGCCTACATGGGGTGACCTACGTAAGTAAGTACTTAAGTGCTAGGTTTTTGGTCTACCTAATCCTTCCTTTAGGAAAAAAAAAAATGCATAAAAACTCAAATTGAATCCTAACTCATCATTTTTACATTGGGTTCTATTAGAATATCCCTTTTTGAGGCTTTCAAATATTTTAGAGGGACAGAAACATTGATCTTGGCAACGTGCCAGTGATGGTGACAGACCTAGTATATTGTCTCTGTTCGGTATAACAAACACTTGTTGAGTTCCTCTCAGATCAGGGCAAAGCACTAGGTACTGTGGAGATAAAAGGAAAAAAGGGAAGGAAAAAGCTCTTTCTTTTTGACCATTTAATAGGGATATTAAACGATCACACATTGATATAATGCAAATTAAATATTTAAAATACCAAAAACAGTAGGAAATGTAATGGAGGCCATGCCGAGGGAGTGTTTCCTCTGGTTGTGGAGATTTGGAGAGCTGTGAAGGGAAGCAGGGAGAGGTTGGAGTTTCAAGTGTGGCTGAGAATAGGCCATTTGTTCTGGAGTCAGGGAGGGCGATGCTTTGGCACCGTGCAAAGTCACTGCAGGACAACCACACTGAGGCTGGTCTCAAAACTCTTCTCATTCCCACACTGTCTGGCTAGCAACTCCCACAGACATGGCGTCTGGGAGGGAGCATCACACCTCAGAAAGCCCTGTATGGGAAAGGACAGAGAGGCTGTCAAAATGGCCAGGCTTTAAGATGGCCCTGTGTCCTCCATTCTCCTGGACCCTCCTCAAATCATTCCAAAGTTGGAGTTTGGGAATGAATGGACATGCCAGTTGGTAGCTTAGAGAAGGCACCTTTGGTCCTTACAAACTACCAGTGCCGCACATCTGCTGGGGTTAAAGGAAACCAAGGAAAGCTAGGTTTCTGCTATCTTTCAGAGTGAGTTGGTGAGGTGGCCTCAGGTGAGGCTGGGACTAGGGAAGCTTGTATGGAGGACAGGAGAGACACTGGTGCTTCACCTTGAGGATACTATTAGTCAAGGGACGCGGGGTACAGAGTTGTCGGGGCTAAAGCCAGAATATCATCGATGTTGCTCTCCAGAAATAAGGTCGGTAAGCATGCTTAAGTGACAAACAGCTTTGGTGTGCAAACTAAAGTTTAGAAGCCTTGCCTCCCTCATTGGTGAGTGAGGACACTCAGGAAATTCTGTTTCCCATAAAAGTGAGCACCAAGATTGTTTCTGGCCGTTGCCCTGAAAGGTGTGAGGCAGTTTACAGAAATGGTTCACAGGATAAGTGTCAGTTCCCAAAACCTCACTCTTTTCATCCCTATCACCAAGAAGACAGTAAGCAGCACCTCTCAGCCTGCACGCCGATTTCAAGCGGAGCCAGGAGGACAAAGAGCACCTAGTTGTTGGATATGGTGTAGAGAAAGGGGGTTAAAATTTTACTCTTGGGTTGAGGTGGGATCTGAAGTTTGCATCCTGCACGAATGGATCCAGGAAGCATCTAGAAGGAAAGAAGTGATGAATCATGCCTTCCCACCTCAGGTCATGGTCATTTCTCAATTTGTGTGATAAAGTCTCTGTCTGTGTTGGCCTGTTTGCTTTTTAAAACAAACAAGTACAAAATGTATTGTAATTTGTCTAGCCTTGGTTATTAGGAGGTGCTTTAAGTGTCCTTCATGGAAGGAAGATATGAGGGAGGTACCAGAGATCAGAGTCTCCCCAGTAGTTCCTCCTATGCTTTACCTTATAGCTTAAATGTGTCCTCTGAGCTTTATTTAATTTTCTGCATAAGCATCCAGTGTTGGTGTTTCTGGTGTGGGGTTTTTTTTTTTTTTAACTATCTTTAGTGATTTTAATATTTTTAATGATACTGACAGTGCCTTTAGAAATTATTTTGTATCATTTTGGGGCACCTGGGTGGCTCAGTCGGTTAAGCATCTGACTCTTGATTTTGGCTCAGGTCATGATCTCACGAGTTATGAGATTGCACTCTGTGTGGGGCTCCGTGCTCAACGGGGAGTCTCTCTGAAGGTTCTCCCTCCCTCTACCCCTCCTCTCGACTCATGTGCATGTCTTCTCTTTCTCTCTCAAATAAATAAGTAAATCTTCAAAGAGGGTTTTTTTTTTTAAATATTTTATTTATTTATTTGACAGAGACAGATCACAAGTAGGCAGAGAGGCAGGCAGAGAGAGAGAGGAGGAAGCAGGCTCCCTGCTGAGCAGAGAGCCCGATGCGGGACTCGATTCCAGGACCCTGAGATCATGACCTGAGCCGAAGGCAGAGGCTTTAACCCACTGAGCCACCCAGGTGCCCCAAAGAGGTTTTTTTTTTTTAAAGTAAATTATTTTGTATCATTTTAAGGTGCTAGGTTTCTAAAATAAAATTTTAATTTTTTAATTTCAGAACTAGGCTTTTTATTTCAGAAGATAAATAATTTTCTGTAAATATTCCGGAGGAAAATAGGTAACTCTCTCTGACATGTTTTTATTGTGATTTCGATTTCCACTCCATCGCTAGCTAATTTAAATCACCCATAAACCAAAGTTTACCAGCACCACTAGTTAATCTGGATAATGGATGCAAGATTAACTATTTTGGCAATTGAGTGGTTCTGATAACTGTGTAACTTCAAAATGCACTTTAGTCACGAAAAAGCCAATATGGAGAGTTTGGTGAAGTGAAAATGTTAAATTATTTTCCAGCACTGAGGTTGTTATTTGATTACCTAGCACTTTCCCTCATATCAATTCTTTCTTTATGTCTTCAAAATAATAATTTCTGGGTTCTGCAGTTTGTCCAGGGAAAATAATTTGAGCTCCCTTCTTTAAAGCTAAATCAGAATGCTGTCAGTTACCTTTATTTACCTGAATTTATCAGGTATGTGAAATTTAACCCTAGGGGCTATAAGCACCACCTTCTGACATTTATTATCTTGCTGAAAGGTGAGCAGAGAAACAGCTTTGCTGTCCTCCTCCATGATTTTAGAGATTATCTCTGGTCGACAACTGACCTGGACCCTAATGCTTTTTTAGGTGGTTGTGTTTGTCTAGATAGAACCAGGCAGAGATAGCATCATTCCCACCACGCCTGATTTAACTTGGCCTTGGATGATATCACAGACAGGGTTGGAACCTTTCACAGCAGATTACATCAATTTAACCATTATTTCAAGATTTTATCTTTTTGTTTGAACAGCTTAGCGCCAGAGATAACATTTTATAGACCCATGCTCCTTCTACACAAATGTTACTGCCATTTGGACCTATTCTGATGTCTCTCCCATAGACAATGGATTTTACTGAGTCATCCTTGGTCTGGTTTTCCCTGATCCTCACTGGGTTATTTGTGATAGAGCGGGGCCACCAGTGAAATCTCTGGTTCTTGGTCACTGATTTTATCTGCACAAAGCAGACCAGAATAGATAAGGATACAACTGTTTACAGAAACTCTTTACCACCACGCTGGGGAGCACAGGCTTAGACTGTTAGGGTGATAAATGTATGAGAGGTATGTATGTGTGTGTTGGGGGGTGGAGGGGTTGTTGGCATTGAATTTGATTCTGATTACATGGTTACTTTTAGTGTTATTTGGATAGGATAAAAATCTCTAAAGTAATGTCCAAAGAAGTAAATAGCTGATTGATAAAATAGTTTTGGCTGGTTCTTTCACCCAGATCTCTGCACAAAATCTAGTGGTAAGGGTTAGTTATGCCATGACACTTGGGTTCCTGGTGGGAGGATGCCAACTTTTCCTTTTCCAGATTGTGTTTATTTCCCATTTCTTACTTGGCAGCAGAGAACAACTCCCCTGGGTCAACAGAGCCAGAGCAATTTGGAAGGTCAAAATTTGATATATTTAGAGCTAGAAGAGCCAATTTTGACAATTTAAGCAAAAGATTATTTTCTTTGAGTATAGACTGTCCAAGAAGACTCAAATTCTGTGCATGGCTCTGCTATTTTGCTTTGGCTGGCTGACTTATAGGTTCTGGTTTCAACAGCTCTCCCCTGCCCAAAGTAAAAATATTGACACATATGAATTCGATGAGATGGTTAAGGAAAGGGGGTGGAAGGGATGGTACAGAGCAGATTCGATGATTCTATAAACATCCCACTGCTCAGAGAGGTCTTGGGCACGACTAATGTCTTCCAGTGGGAAAGGGACGCTTCCTGAGTAGCCAGTGTGACTCTCCACTCTTGTTTTGCTCTTTGCCTCTCTCTTTCCCTGAAAGGTCTGGGCTGTGCCACTGCCACCTCACCACACAGTGTCACAGGCGTGCTTACCTCCCAGCTGGCCATGTTCTGGTTTTCATAGGGCTCCCGTTCTCAGTGATGGTCCCAGACTTGCTGGACTTCTGTGTGTACCCCACCCCCAGAACCCAGAAGACATGCCAGGATGTCCTGGCTTCCATCCAGCCCAATGCAACTCTCAGTAAAACCTGAGCTTAAAAGGGGACACCCGTCTGTGAACCAGTGGACTATACACTTGATAGAGGAATTAAGAAACCTGAGTTCTCTCCCCAAATCTGCTCTGGATTTGGACTCTCTGCTTTCCTAGTGCTGATTAATTACATGTCATATTGCACAGCATATTATGAAGCCGTTCTTTATCCTCAGTACAACCCTCCTGTCTAACGAATTCAAGAACATGGAGTTCCAAGTACTGAGGTTAGGGGAAGCATTTGGAACCAACTCAGTTTGGGCTTCCTATTTTCCTGTGGAAAGACTGCCATTTCTCACTCTAAGTGTTCTCTACTTGATAGTATTGAGTGTGTGGTGTGGATGGGCCCATTTTCTCTCTCTACATACATTATGGTCTGCTCCTCCAAGTGCTACATTTTAGAGTGGAAACCTTTGGTTTCCTTGGTATTGCCCATGACTGGGAGGATCAGTATGGCTAATTCTGGGGTTTGGCACCCAGGAAACCCATGAGTCCTCCTCCAGCCTGGTCTTTCTCAGTAACAAAGCTGGTATTCTCATCTATGTCTGCCTTATTCTTTTGTCTTATCCATCATTTAGTTTGGAACTCAAGTAGGGAAAACAGAGGTATATTTTATTGGGGCCCTATTATTATGCCTGATGATCAAAGAGGAGTAAAATTTACTCCATACTCTCAAGAAGCTCACAGAACAGGGGGAGAGGTAGAGGTAAATGAAAATAGAAGCAAAACACTGTGACTTGATGTAGTAAGATGGGGGTGGGTGGGTTGTGGGCAGTGTAGAGTGGATTCAAGAACTCCTGTTATGGACTCATTCAACCTTGGCTGCATTCCCAGATGTTGAGTCACTGGTTGAGTGACTGGGGAGAAGTTACATTACTTCAATGCCTCATTTTTCATGGGTACAGTGGGGGTAATGACAATAACCACTTCATGGGGTTGTTGTAAAGTTTCAGTGAGATGATACATGTAAATTGATTAGCACAGTGTCCAGCCAGCAGAAAACATCTTACTTTTTAGCCACTGTTAGAAGTATGATGCCTATGCTGTGGAATGACTCTTCATGTGAGTACTATTATCCACAAAGAGGCGGAAAAGAAATTTGTCCATATGGTGGAAGGATGATAAGCAAAGTAACCCCAGGCTGTACCAATATACTTTTTTTGGGGGGGGGGGAGTATTACTGTGTAGGTTCTAGTTTGCTTCTTGTTAATAATAGTTTGTGTTGAGTTGTAGTTATTATCCTGATTGGCATCAAGTGACAGAGGGAAGGACGGTCCTTGAATAAATATGCCACCAACGTGTGTTTGTTTACTAAAGCAATTATTTCCCAAGGGCAAGAGGAGGAGAGAATATGGAAAGGAAGAAAAAAAGCAGAAGAAGGAAGAGACGGGAAGGAAAGAGAAGAGACAAAAGAGTACGGTTCAGTTCTCCCATAAATATGGCTGGTCATAATTTATATTAAGATCACCAAAGTAGTGAAAAAATAGTAGTATAATAATTCAGTACTGAGAAGAGGAAGTCACAGCCCAGATTAGAATGGACAGAATACAGGTGGAAGGAGGGTATGCATTCAAGAAGAGGGAAAAAGAAAAAAAAGAAAACCTTGAAAAAATATGGAATCGAGAACCCTACTCTTTATTTGCTCATTTTTACTAGGATATCTGTAATCTTGAACTTTCACTGTATTTTCATAAAGTTCATATATACTATTTTCTCATCCATACCCTTTCAACAACAGACTCAGTCTTACCAGGTGACTTTGATCCTATTCAGGTCTTGCTCTTATTTCAATGTTCTGGTACTGCCATGACTTTGCAATGGGAACAAGGAGGCCCTGTTATAGGCCTCTTTAATAATGCCGACATCCAGCCATCTGCTTATGGCCACACTCCTCCCACCTTCCTCTTGGCTGCTTTATTCCAGCCTCCTTTTGGCTCTTCAACCGTGACAAGCACACTAGTTCCTCACTGTGTGGTTCCCGCTGCCTGGAACATTCATGCCCAGACTTTCATGCTTCTCACGTCTTCACTTCCTGTAGGTCTCTGCCAATGTCATCTTATTAGAGAAGGCTTTCTCTACCTGGTTTTATCCGAAATGGGACTCATCTCTCCCAGTTTACCCCTCCATCTTTCCCTTGCTGCATTAGTCTCCAAAACAGTGATCACCATTTGTCATGGTGTATGCTTACCCGTATACTTGCTTATTACTCTCTTCCCTTCTTGTGTTAGGTTGGGTTTCCTAGAGGCAGAAACAGGGGTAGGATTCAAATGCACACTGAGGGAATGCTGTTCAGGAAAGATCTGCAAGGGAGCAAGGGAAGCAGGAGAACCCAAAGCGAAGCAGTCAGGCAAGGGGATGGTGTCAGGCAAAGTCTAATCTTGGGAGAGTTCTTGGTACATGAATTGTGCTGGGAGACAAGGGCCTGGCCTTTTGTGCCCCATAAGTTAGTCATTAGCTGTGGACAAGGGAGAGGGCCTTGTGACATACTGGCTGAGGCCCCTCAGTTGAGGACAGTTCTCTTGGAAATGGGTGCAGTTGGGAGCTGGGAGCCAACACACAGAAACAGGGAGAGGATGTGCTGACTGGGTGAACAGAATCTGAGATAGGCGACTGAAGGACATCTGACACACCTCCACTACAATATCATCTCCATGAGATCTGGGAACTTGATTTTTTTTGTTGCTATGTTTTGTTTTGTTTTGTTTTTAGATTGTATCTCTAATAACACAGAACAGAGAGAGCTTGGTAATAGTTGGTTTTCAGCAAATATTTGTTGGATGAATTCATGTGCTTGTTGAACTGTCAGTGATAGTTCTAGAGGTACAATGGTGAATGAGACAACACGTTTCCTGCCCTCTTGGAGCTTATGGTCTAATGGGCATTTCAGACATAGGCAATTAAAACACAGTGGGACAAATTCTGTCACAGGAAAAGCAGAGAGTATTAAGGACACACAGTAGGAGCACTTAAAATCCAGAATTTAAGAGGAACAGGTATTAGAAACCTTATGGTATGGTTCAGGGCTGTGTTTTCCGGGGTAATTGAGGGATTCCTTGAACATCTGGTAATTGGCTTTTTTTTTTCTCTCCTCTAAAGGAACCCCCCTTATGGTATTTAGGTTTAATGGTCAGTGGGTAAGTCTGTTTTAAGAAAGAGAACTCAAGTGCCCTGAGGAATACAGCTATAACAGTGATACCTTGGCCCCGGGTGATGCTCTATAAACCCTGGTGATGAATTCACTCTGATCTACCTGAGCGAGTCTACACTTGGTGGACACAAACTGCCCTCCCTGGGTTTTATCCTTGTAGTTTTTTGTCTTTCGGTTGTGTGTAAAATTTCACATATTTTATGGAATGATGTGTGTGTGTGTGTGTGTGTGTCCATGGGTGCAAAGGGTAGTGGGATTTGGCTTGGTTTATGATACGACTTTCAACGTTTGAGTCATGTGCTTTAAGATGTTTTCATAATTCACCTTGAAAAATGGGAAAAATAGGTTTTGGTGAAATATGAAAGGGCTATTGAAATGTCACGGGGTGGTTATGTAAGTGTGAATTATATAATGTCTGAAGGTAGGGGCTAGAGGGGGGATATTGTTCAGAAAATTTCTGGTAATTTGAATACAGTCAAAACAAAAATGTTCTTGGGCATTATTTTGTTTATTGCTAGCTTTTGGCAGAGTTGTTTTGAAGGTTGTTAGCTGTGTGCAGGCTGGGCAGTTAACCTGAGCACAGGGCGGGGTCTCTGGCTCTGAGTATCCACCTCTGCCCCATTCGTGCTCCACTTCTTCGCCCCTCAATGGACACTCTTGATTGGCTGTTCTCTTAACCACCCCTTGGAACAGTTGTCTCGAGACCTGCCATATTTAGTGGGGACCCACCCTGCTAATTTATTTTTCCGGCTTTGTGCTTGAATTTCTTCTAGATTTAGAGCTTTGATGGAAGGGATATAATATATCAGAAAACGAGATGGTTTGATTTACCAAATACTAATTTTTTGTAAGATGATAGTTCCCTAAATGCTAGTTAGTTATTAAATACATTTTATGTAAGTTTGTTGAATGTTAGGATACTGGTGAAAATAAAGAGTGGGTGCATATTGCCATGGTTCATAAATTGAAGGCTGACCTAAATAATGGTGATATGGAGTAGATAGGAAGACTCCTGGACAAGCAGGCAGGAGAGATTGGTTCTTGGTATTACTTAGTCATGCCCTTTGGCGAGATGTTTGACCTTTCTTGCCCTCAGTTTCTCCGTAAGACTAGATAAACTTTAAGAATCCTTTTAATTCTATGTGACTAGTTTCTAGGTCTACATAGCTGGAAAACTTGCAAAATCAGCAAGGATGTGTTTTCATTCAGGTATCTTAATCTCCTAGAACTTTGGGTCAAATAAGACTTATAAAGAATGAAACCAAGTGGTAGAGGCTCCAGAATATGAGATACCCTAAATTAATTTTGATCAAAGGTATTTTTTTTTAAATGAAATGGATTACTACAATAATAATATGCTTGGGTGAAGGGCACTGGCTCCAGACAAAGAGATTGTTTTATGACTCTCCCAGTTCTTATCAGGGAAAGCTAATATTTTCATCAGAACTGGAATATGTTCTCCCTAGGGAAAGCCGATGCTATGTAAGCCAACACATATATTGTCTTGGGGCTTAAAGGGAAATTCTATACTGGAGACAATCAGAAACATTCACATATCTCTTTTCTCTTTAAGCAAAAACAGCTTCACCAACAAATTTGGGAAGTTGTCATATTTGAATTATTTTCCTTTTCAGAGGAAGGGTGTGCAGTATTGGATACAGGGAGAAAGGTTTTTCTAGAAAGTTTTAATTTTTTCTGAAGATGGGGAGGAAGAACCCGCGTTTGAGGCAAAACTGTCATAAAATGTCATTTATATATCGACCCATATTTACAAACACCATCCTTTAGCAGATAAGCATGGCTGTTAAGTGCCGGCCAGTTATACTCACTATCTCTTTATAGCCAGAGACACCATTAGGGCCATTAACAGTTACTTACACTAAGCAGAATGGAATAAACAGAAAACTGGCTATGGACAGAAAAATGCAATCAAGTGAGATTGTCATTAAAGGGAAGTTCTATAGGGGCTGAATGGTTGGGATTCTTCCATCAGTCCTAGATCAGAATTACCTCCATACCCTCTTCGTCCTTCCAACAGATGCTCCAGTCAGAATACGCAGCCCTCAGCTGACCTACCGGTAAGGAAACAACCCAATCATACAGACATTTCCATAGAAGGGTTTAAATTTTTTTAAATTTAGTTTTATTTTTTCAGTGTTCCAGGATTCATTGTTTATGCACCACACCCAGTGCTCCATATAATACGTGCCCTCCATAATACCCACCACTAACCTCACCTAACCTCTCACCCCCTCCCCTCCCAAACCCTCAGTTTGTTTCTCAAAGTCCATAGTCTCTCATGCTTTGAGGAGGGCTTGACATAAAGACCTTTCGTAAAATTTCAGGTTTGTTTTTTCAACATGATAAGTATGATTTTAAAATTAAAAAGAATTAATTCTAAATACCACAGCTTATTTAATAGCATAAAGTGAGCCTAGCTATACTTTCAACTTTCAACATTCTCTTTCTCTCTCTGTGTGTGTGTGTGTGTTCAGTTAGCCACTGTATAGTACATCATTAGTTTTTGTGGCAGTGTTCAACTATTCCTTAGTTGTGCATAACACCCAATGCTTATCATCACGCAGGTCCTGCTTAATACCCATCACCTGGTTACCCTATCCCCCACCTCCCAACCTTCTGTAACCCTCAGTCTGTTTCCTGGAGTCCAGAGTCTCTTATGGCTTGTCTCTCTCTCTCTGATTTCTTCCTGTTTTCCCTCCCTTCCCTGTGCTCCTCTGCGCTATTCCTTATGTTTTACGTGTGAGTGGAACCATATAATTGACTCTCTCTGCTTGACTTATTTCAATCAGCATCATCCCCTCCAGTTCCATCCACGTCGATGCAAATGGTGGGTGTTCATCCTTTCTGATGGCAGCCATTCTTTTGGACATGAGTACTGCAAGGTAAGATGACATTGGTGAGTCAAGAGTTAACCCCCCCCCCCCCCCAGCAATTTTCCTCACCTCATAAGGAGGCAAAGACTCAGTCCTGGATATTACTTCCCTCCTTGATTTATTAGATTTTACGGGAAATTTAACGTGGTATGTCCTTTGTATCAAACCACTAAACGAGGGTATTTCACTTTGAGGAAATCCTATACACTCCAAAAGGAATTTCGCAATTAGTGGGGTGAAATTCACACGACTAGCAAAAGTTTCATGCTTCACAAAAGACTCTTTTAGTGAACCACTCCCAGCGCTCTAAAAAGACGTGTTAAGTGAGGAACATAAGCCTGTTTCCTGAGTAATGACTCCAGGTAAATTGACACATAATGGCCAAATGTTCTTCGTGCCCGTCAGGACCCAGGAGAAATCAGCTAATTTATAATTATAATGCCTCTGTGCACTGGCATCAAACCTTCCACCCTGCTTGGATGCAAAATTGTATTTTAGTGTTCAGAAGGTTTTATTTTATTTTTTTCTTAACCACCTCTCTGCCTCTCAACAAGAGGTTCTTTTGGGTGACACCTTTTTATTTATGAGAGAAAACATTTGCAAATCTTTTATTTTTTGTTTAACTTTGTTTTTACCAGAACCCGTGTATGGTGTATTCATGGAGACCAAATTAACTAATAGGGTTTAACTGTGGGTTGAGTGTTCTGGGGAAGTGTTTGGGTACTGAACTTATAAACAGAAGTCCAGTGTTCAGGGTCCCTAGAGAAATAATGACGGGTCCTGCTCACTGAACATTTTGTGCTTCAGGGCAGGCAGTGAAGGGTAGGGGAGGGGAAGAGAGACCAAGTGTGTGTAGAAGTCACAGAGATGTTCCCACCAACCTGATTGTTAGGTATTTTTTTTTTTAAAGCAATGATATGCAGAACCTGTTATTGGAATAACTGATGAAATCATGTAATGAATATGTTCGTGGGTGATTGGGGTTGGCTGTTAAGAGAAATCTGGAGCTGTTTTTAAAAAGGCCTTGCAGACTGTCGGACTCCTCTTGGAATGCTGGTTGTGAGCTGCTCACAACCCAGCTACACTTCATTGAAGCTCTTTTTGTCTCCAAGCTCGTGACACTGGAAGAATTTTTTTTTTTTTTTAAGTTGTTGTCTTTGTTAGAACCTTCTATTTTGGACAAAGGGGAGAGTGAGAACAAAAGTAGAAATGCCCCTTGTTCGAAAAAGAAAAGACATAGCCAAGAAAACTTTATGGGCCCAGCATGCTTCCGCTGCGCTACTCTACTGCCAAGAAAACTTTAAAACGCTTTATTTTTTTCAATCCAAAAAGGTTTTATTTTTTATTTCTCACTTTTCTGCTACATGTCTAGATCACCTCCCACTTGAAGGAATCAGGGAGGAGTTTGAAGAATAAGAAGATTTTTTTTTTTTTTTTTGATAAAAACATTCTGATTTTTTAGAGTCATGTTCTGGAGAGGTAAAGAGAACAATGAAGTGTGGCCCTTGCCCTTGGTCTTCTCTTTCTCCATTACTTCCTTTCTACTTCCTCATTTAGCATGACCGTTAATATGTAGCATTCAAGCTCGCTCATAATGCTCACTTCCTTTCAGTAGGACTTTCCAGCAAACTTACCCACTCTATTGTTCATAGGAAATTACCCGAGTGGAGGTGTGCACTTGGTAACTTGACATACATCCACAACCCAGGACATCTGCTTCTTGTCTCCAGCTGCCACATCTACCAAGTCAACATGCTATCTCTGTCTCTATTTCTGCATTCCTATTAAAGAAGCAAAATGTTACTTTTTAGGGGCCATTAATTGAATAATTGATAGGTCATTTTCTTTCTGGTAAAAATGGATTGCAGGTGTTGCATAGAAGGATTTTAAAGCAATTACAGAGAGAAGGGTAGTGGTGTAGAGCCTGCCTGGGAGCTCAGAGGAGGAAGTCTAGAAGAATGTAGTCACCAGAGAGGCTCTGCTTCAAGAAATGGCTCACGGGGTTCACAGACAAGGGAGTCAGTGAGGCAGAGAGAGACACACATTCCACCCATCTCTAAGGAGGCAGATGTCAACTTGTCCTGGAAACCAAGCCAGTCCTGTTTGTATAGAAAAAGCACAAATAATTTTTTAACTAAAGTCACTTTCTATGGAGAGATTTTTTTATAGGTAAAATGTTATGAGAGTAAATATTTTAGTGGGATGGTTTCTGAACACAATTAAGCACAGTGTGATCACAGACTCATCAGTTTACATCTGTTGTCTGTCATAGTAATACCTCTTCTCACTCTCAAAAATGCCTGTTTGTGTCATATATTATATGGTCATGCTAATGTCCATTGAGACCAGCCTTTAGAAATGGGGCCTTATTAAATTAAGCATTAGATCATGGAATTCTATCTTTGCTGTTAAGGATTTTGCAGTCTAAAACAGAAAATTCTAGAAATAGTATTCAGTATGGAGAGTAAATACTTCTGTCTTGTGTTAAGGATATACACAGGGGATGACCTCAAGTTCTCATTTCTGACTTCCTTTCCTAGTAATGTCTGCCCGCATATCTCTAAGAGATTTCACCTTCCTTTAGACAAGGGTCAGGAAAGGAACAGGGGGCGAGGCTGTATATGACACAGGCATATAAATATCTTTGGGGTGCCTGGGTGGCACAGTCGGTTGAATGTCTGACTGTTGGTTTCAGCTCAGTTTATGTCCTTTCAGGCTCTCAGAGTCTGACTGGGATTCTCTCTGCCCCTTCCTCCCCCCCCCCCCCATGCTCTCTCTCTCTCTCTCAAATAAATAAATCTCACAAAAAATAATAAAAGTAAATATCCTTTATATAAGCAAGGCAAATAAAACTTGCTTTCCTGCTAAACTTACACAGTGAGGCTGCTGGCAGTTTCTATCTCAATGGATTAGTAAAAACACTGAGATCTCTCATCATTGTGATTCAAGCCTAGAACCCAGCGTTGTTAGGAACTCCAGGGGGGAGATTGTTGTCTGTCTGTGGCTGGTCCAAGGATGACAGGATGCCCTGATCACAGCATTGAAATGATATTCTTTCCTCGCAGCCTTGGTCTGCTTCAAGATCTTCAGAGGACAGCTGTTCCCTGGAAGGCTCTCCCACAGGCCCATGTCGTGATCACACATGCAGTTCCACAATTCAGCCAGCAGGGAGAGGTCACCGGCTCGAGTCGGCATCCGGGTTTCCAGCAGTCCAGTTCTTTCTCCAGTTTTCCTGCCAGCTCAGTGTCCTCTAGCGGTAACTCGCCTCCTGAGTGAGCACGGCCGGCCCAGCAGATGCACCATGAGATCCACAGAGATCAGGCCTCTTCGTTGGGGTTTTCTAATGAATGCGATATTTGCAGGCCTACTAAGTGCCGGGTAGTATGTCGTCCTCTGCCCCACCCCAGGCTCTCAGGAACCCTCTGAGAAAGAGGCCCATCACACCATGCGTAGATAAGCAAACTGACCTTTCAGGAATCTAAATGCTGTGTGGTAAGAGTCAGAGGCAGAATTTGAAACTCGAATTCCTGAGCACTCAACCGGATGTGTTTTGTCTTGTTTGTTGTGGTTGTTTTTTTAAACAGTGCTCTACCATTTCACGATTCCAAGCAGATAAACATTTTCTGGCTCCGAATGAGTCCTAGAGGCAACCGATGAAGGAGATTTCAGAAGCCTGGGTTTATCCTGCCTCATGTGAATTGCCTCTGACCTTCCTGACCAAAGGCCTCCTGAGAGGCCAGAGGGCAGAGTGAAAGAAGAAAGAACCGGCTTTTAAGCCAGAATCACATGGCTTTCAACCCTCACTCCATCACTGCACAATAAATACTTTATGTTCTGCTATGCTCGAGGCCCTAGAATTACAGTTTTGTACACGAGAGAGAAAATATTTGTGGTCGGATTTTTTTATTCTAGCTGCCCCTTGGTTTGTCATCTCTGAAATAGGAGAGGGTGTACCCCTAACCATTTGTGGAAAGCCAGTGTTTAAAGTTATTCAACATATTAGGGAAATAAGGGTGTGTTGTAATTGAGGGCACATGATGACAACGGTGACCCAGTGTGAAGCACGTTTCGCAAGTGAGGATAATCTGACTGGTCTAATGTTTGGAGAACCCTCTTTTGGGCTGGCTGGCTGCATATAGGAGGTTTTGCATGATCCCGTATTTCAAGTAAACAAGTCCTGAATTCTTTCTGTGACATTAAAGGAGTGAGCTAACTCTTGCCCTATTTTGTCGAGACTGAATGTTGTGTCCCCTCAAAATTAGTATGTTAAAATCCCCTTGCCCTGTGTTGTGGCATTAGGAGGCGGAGTCTCGGGAGGTGAATAGGTTATGAAAGCAGAGCCCTCATGAATGGGGTTAAAACCCTTATAAGAGAGGCCCTGGAGAGCTTCCTTACCCTCTCTGTCATGTGAGTTACAGCAGAAATATGTCATCTCTGAACTGGGAGGGGGACGTCACTGGACACAGAATCTGCTGGTGCGTTGATCTCAGACTTCCCAGCTTCCAGAACTTTGAGAAGTAAATTTCTGTTGTTTAGAAATCACCCAGTCTATGCTAGGAACTTTCTCTTTCCTTTTCCTAATATAATGATTGAGAACATTGGCTTAGGAAACCGAGAATCATAGAATGTTATAGCGTGAGAAGAAGTTAAAGATTTTCTAAAAAATATGCAGGTTAGAACACAAATGGAATTATGTGTCTTGTCCAAGGTCATTCTTTAGTTCATTCATTCAGTGAATATTTATTGTGCTTCCATCATATGCTAGGTACTGTTCTACTTGTTGAGTTACAGTAGTAAGCAAAACAGATGTGGTCATTGCTTTCGTGGATGTATATTCTAATGGGAAGGGAACATTTGGTAAAAATTACACAAATAAATATATAGTAGGTCAGAAAACATAATTAAGCAAGGCAAGGGATAAAGAATAATGAAGGAAAGTGCTCTTTTAGATAGAATGTTCAATGGAGATGACATTCAAGCAGAGTCCTGAATGAGATGAGGGAGTGAACCGTATGGATACCACATGGATACCTTCCATATGGAAGGAGAATTGCAGGCAGATGGAAGCAAGTGCAAAGGCCCTGAGGTGAATTCACACTCAAAGGTCAATGTAGCTGAAATTGATAGAGGGAGGGAAGAGTGACAGGGAATGTGACCTGACAGTAGCAAGGGAAGATTCACATCACACAGGGTCTGGTGGCCATGGGAACAGTTCTGGATGTTTAGGGTTTCAAGTAGAAGAGTGATGTGATTTATTTATGTTTCAAAAGGAGATGACTCGCAAATCAAGATCAGCCAGAACCCAGGTCTCTTTAAGGTAGATGCCACAGGTCCTCCCATTATACCATGCAGCTCTGTATACTTGCAGTTAACCTAGAAATCTTAGGAAATCTCTGTATTTACACACTGCATTACCAAGATGGATACTTTAAACCAGAGTTCTGTAAACACAAATAATAAAAATTATGCTCACACCTTCTCTTTTTCTTATCTCACTGAAAGAAAAGTAGCAACATTTTAAATTTTTAATTGAAAAATTTTTTTATTAAAATTTTATTAAAATTTTTTATTAAATTTTTTCCCAAAAAATTGAAAAAAATTTTTTCAAAAAATTAATTTTATTAAAATTTTTTATTAAAATTTTTTTATTCAAGCATAATCAACAGTTTTATATTAGTTTAGATGTACAACATAAATATTTAATTCTATACATTAGTGCTCATCACGATAAGTGTACTTTTAATCCCCTTCACTTATTTCCTCCATCCCTATACCCACCTCCCCTCTGGTAGCCATCAGTTTGTTCTCTGTATTAATGGGTCTTTTTGTTTGTCTCTCTTTTTTTTTTAAGATTTTATTTATTTATTTGACAGACAGAGATCACAAGTAGGCAGAGAGTCAGGTGGAGAAAGAAGGGAAAGCAGGCTCCCTGCTGAGCAGAGAGCCCAATGTAGGGCTTGATCCCAAGATCCTGAGATCATGACTTGAGCTGAAGGCAGAGGCTTTAACCCACTGACCACCAAGGTGCCCCTGTCTCTTTTTTTCTTTGCTTGTTTTGTTTCTTAAATTCCACATATTGTTGAAATCATATGACATTTATCTGTCTATGACTGATTTCACTTAATATTATACTCTCTAGATCCATCTGTGTTGTTGCAAATGGCAAGATATCATTTTTTTATGGCTGAGTAATATTCCATTATATACATAGACCACATTGTATATATAGATCACATCTTCTTTATCTATCATCTCTTGATGGACACGTGGGTTGCTTCCATACCTTGGCTATTGTAGATAAAGCTGTAATAAAAATAGGAGTGTATACATGTTTTAAAATTAGTGTTTTCATTTTCTTTGGATAAATACCCAGTAGTAGAATTAGTAGATCATATTATTATTCTAGATATGTCTCCTTTGGCAAGGGAAACAAAAGCAAAATTAAACTTTTGGGACAACATTTTGATTTTCTTAAACATTTCTTCACCAGGAACTTCATTTAAAAAAGAAAAAAAAGAATACTTACAGAAAGTAAAACAGTGTACCTCCTGCTGAGAAATCAGGCTTCCCCTTAGTTGAGACGGAAATAAGTGGGGAAGAAAAGCTGCCCTCAGTCCATTTTGTTGTTTCTCAGCCCACCCATCCCTCGTGGTTCTGAACACCACTGGTTGAGCTGTGTTTATTTCCAGCTGAAGGATATCATTTTACACTCTGCTCTGCAGGATTTAAGCAAACAGGTGTTTAAGCAATTTTGAAAGATGCAAATGTTAGGATTCTATACTTGTGAAGAAAGAAGTTTGGTACTGTTCCTTAAATGAGCTTATTATTTTAATTCTTTTGTACCCTTTACTTGATTTGGTCAGTGTTTTTTGTTGTTGTCTTTTTTTTTTTTTTAATTTAAGGCAGTAAAGTTTATCCAGTTGTGCCAAATCAGTATTGCATTATTGGAACTGGAGTGTCGTTTCCAGACTTTCTCTATGGTAACACTGACAACATCACCTGTGGATTGAGAATCTCTTTGGAACTAAATGCCTTGTGTACACTACCTGCAAGGTTCATGTTTTATCCCCATTTTATAGGAAACTGAGGCTCCTAGAGAATTAATCCACATCTACTCAGTCAGCAAGTAGTAAAGCCAATATTTGAACCCTGTCTGGTTTCATTGCTGGCTAGCTGTCTATGCTATGTTATGCTATGATTAATAAAGGATTTCCATTAATCAGGGTGATAGAATGGAGTTAGGATATCAGATGTGCCTTCATGTTCTGCAGCCCCCCCCCCTTTTTTTTTTTTTAGTAGGCTCCAGGCCCAGCCTGGAGCCCAACGTGGGACTCAAGACCCTGAGATCCAGACCTGAGCTGAGATCAAGAGTCAGATGCTTTACCGATTGAGTCACCGAGGCACCCCTCTGCTGCTTTTAAATACTTGTTTTAGAGTAAAGGAATCCCAGAATCTGGCTTGGGAGAGATGTTACACGTCATTTAGTCCAAACTCCCCATTGATGCCTGCAAAAGTCCCGTCATGGGATATTTTCCCCCATCTGTGTTTGTGCTTCTCTAGTGGTATGAAACTCCTAAGGCAATGTTTCCGTCACTGGGCTACTTTGAAAATGATAAAGTATTTCCTTACACTAAGTTGCCATCAGTCTCCCTGTCAGCCTCTGTAGCACGCAGAACAGAGCCGTGCTACAGAGGCTGACAGGGAGAGCGGTGCTCATATTCCCATTTGGACTTGTCTACGAGATCACTTGTTTACTGGATTTTTCTCAGATGATATAGTTTGAGGTCAGGTTTCCATCCTGTTTCATTTCTTCTGCACACGTTTGGGTTGACCTCTATCCCTTATAATGAGGGAGATCTAGGGCCTGAGACTGTGTCCTTGCTGGGATCAGACCACGTGTCTGCCACCTTGTTGCTGCTGACTCATGCTGAGATTACCCCCACTCATACCCAGCCGTCTCTTTCCCCACATTCCCGCCATAAAACATATCCTCTTCGTCCTACACTAGTTCAGTTTTTAACTGACTTGCCAGAATTTATCTGGATTCGGTTTCTTTCCATGGCCCAACATTATCAGGGTATTTTGAATTCTAGTTCCAACACAAACAAGTCCTACTTGAAAGAAAACCATCTTGTTTCACAAATTTTATTCCTTTTGCATGATGTCACTTATTTTCATCATACAAATAATGTTTTGTAGCACAGATGGAAAATTGAGTATGCGTTGTTTTTAAAGTTGTGTGAAATGTTGGACAATCTCCACTTACTTCAGTGAGTGGACTGCACTTAGGGATCTAGGAGACGTTATTTTCTGGCAGTTCCACCTGCAGGACTTTGGTACCTTGCCCGCAGCAAAATGGTGAGTGGAGAAGAACTTGTGATCTCAAAAGACATGTGAATTTCTTACAAGCGTTGCCAATGTCCCACTCCGTTATGTGGTTTCTCTAACTTTTCGACTATTTGGAACAAAGGTGGAAATGGAGTATTGTCAATCAGTGACACAAAATGGTAAAGTTCATCTAGTAGCTGAATTGTCACTTTATATCAAGAGCGAAATCCTTAAAAGGTAATCCGAGAGTAGATAACAAACCTTACCTATAACAGAGGTTTAACCATTGACAGATGAAGCCGTTATGAAGGCCACAGGGCAGGCAAGTGGTCATGAACGTAGGTCCAATTGATTTTTCCAAAATCTGTAATAGAAATTTGTAGTAACTTTATTTTTTACTCTTGAAGGGACTGTATCACAGAAAAAAAAACTCATATAAGGAGATATTTTTCTTTTCTGCATGCTTTATTATTGTTAGCAACATTTTAGATAGACAAATCTAAAATAAAAGTGCAAAAAATGGCACGAGGTTTCCATTTTGTTATGTAGACATTGGTTCCAATACTTTTTGAAAATATCATAAAATTGGAAAATATCTCAGGAGAATTTTTCTCCTGAGAGAAAAATCTCTGAGGAGAAAAAATTAAAAGGAAATTTGGTGGTGACTGTACTTTGAGTTAAGATAAAGATAAAAATTACAGGTTGAAAGGACTAACAACCTATAGTAACTTACAAAGTGAAGTATTCTTGGTAAAAGTCACAAAATTAAAACTATCCTCAAGCTTATCCATTATATTTGTGGTGGATTTTTGAACATTTCAAAAGTGACTCTATTGTGAACTGCAAAGAAATTTGTATTTCTATCATTTTATTTCTGCATTATTGCTGTAGATTTTATTATTATAGCTTTTAGTAAAGATTCTAGTGAACTAATATTATACATTGATGGAAGTTGCTCCACTATTCCTTTCTTTTTGAAATCTAGTTATTTATTCGTTTATTTTCCAGATGAGATTCATAATTATTTTTATGAAATTCCAAAAAAATTCCCTAGTAGGCAATGGAGAATATCATTAAACATATACATTTTAATAATTTTAATCTGAAAGAATTGACAACTTCAGCATATAATATCTTCCCATCAAATTAAATTGGATTTGTTTACAATTATTTTTCTTTATTTAATGTTCTTTGGTAAAGTCATGAAGTTTGCTTCAAAAAATAACTATACTCTTCTGTTGAGCTCATTGCTTTGTAAGGTCTTGTTTCTATCACAAAAACTATGTTTTTTGAGTTTTGTTGGGATACAGAAAAGCAGTTGATGTCTTTAATAACTGATAACTTTTATAAGTTCCTATTGCAATTTTCCAGTTAGTTCTATGGAGTCTTGTAGGCAGGCAATCTACTGGTAATCAAAATTGGATTTCTTCTTTAATCATAGTTCGTAATCTCTTATCCACAATTCATTTTGAAAATGGCAAGTTTGTAAGTTTGAAACTAAAGCCTGACTGGCAGGGATGTAAGGCAGCTTGTAGTTTCTATTTTATGTTAATATTCATACATTTTAATATAAAAATATTTTGATTATAGAAATCTGCATCTGCTTTTGTTATTATCTGGTATATAGTAAATTAACTTTTCTAAAATATGAAAACTTCTAAATTCTGGCACAACGCAACCCAGAGTCAAAAAGAAATGTGGACTATATCTCTTTTTCTTTTACTTTTCTTATTGAGTTGGCTGGCATTTTCAGTGTTGGGTAAGGGATAACTTGTATTTTTTTAATTGTTTTTGATCTTAATGAAAATGTAATGATCTACTTTCTTACAACTGAGTATGATAATGGCTAAAATCAAGATAGATTTTCCTTATCATAACAGGAAAAATACCTTCCTTAAGTTAGTTTGCTAAAAGAGGTGGACTTTTTCCTTCAAATGTATATTTTGTATTTACTGAGATGATTATATTAAGACTAACATATGCTTTTTGCTAGTCCACTGGTCCAAAGAAGATAAGGGACATGACAGTGAGCTCTAGCTGAGGCTAGCCCAGGTCAGCCAACTTTCAGCCATCCCACTGACATAAAAACAAGCTTATTACTGCACGCTGCTGAAATTTTATAATGGTCTATTATTCAGCATTATTGTAGGAATGGTTGGCTGATGCAAATATATTATTGACTAATTATAGTGATTGAATTTCTGGGATGAAACTATTTTACATTCTTGAAATAAACCTGAAATTCCTGAAATAATAAATGTTTATTATTATTTTAACCTAAGTCTGAATTGTATCTGTTTAATTGTTCATTTAGAACCTGTGTCTGCTTTCATTTGCTATATTGGTCATTTTATCTCCCTTGAAGTTATCATAAAATGTGTTGGGATATCCCCCCATCCTTAACCCCCAATAAACAACAGTGCGTTCCAAATGCTGATCCATAGAAAAGGTCTCAGAAGTCGCTGGTATGAGATAAATAAGGAAAATATAATGTGTTTAAAAACCTAATTTGATTTAATTTAAAGGATAGTCCTTAATCCTGAGATTATGTATTTCTTATGTTCTCAGAGTTAGAGGGTTTTTTTTAAAATTGAAGTGTAGTTGACATACAATATTATATTATCAATGATAGAATTTATTCTCTTGCAAAAGGACTGTGATGACAAGTGCTAATAAAAAAGAATGTTTTTGCTACGAAAAATAGAAAGCTGGTAATTCCATGTTGGTCTCTTCAAATTTTCCTTTAGCTTTCATGGTTTGTGAAATCCAAAAGTTTGAAAATCATCTCTAGAACAATTTGCACAGCGTGTGGTAACTATGAACTTGTTTGTGTCTTGGGAATTGGATTATTCTGAAGCAATGTTTAACAGTGTTTGAGGACAAGGGCTTTGAGCCATGTGACTTCCAGCTGTTACTCATCTATCCCAAGAATAATTTGCCTCAGTTGTAGAATATGGCTAAGAAGGGGGTATCTCATAGGTCTGCCGTGTGGTAAGTATGCTACGAAGTACTTAGCATAATGTTATGCATATAGTAAGGATATTAGCTATTTAGGATATTAGGATTTTACTAATATTTTGACATTTTTCTCTTCATTAAATATATTTTGTCCTTAAAAGCTTTTCTGTTTTTGATTACCTTAAAACATGTCTTAATGGAAATATAACATAGATATTGAGAAGTACATAGATCATAGCATATCACTTGATGAATTAAAGCAAACTGAACATACCCATGTAACCACCTAAGCCAAGGCATAGAATACTACCAGCATCTCAAGAACCTTCCTATAGAGATACACACAGCAATGAAAATTAACTGTTCTTCCCAAAGGTAACCAATATTCTGATTATTAATGCCACAGATTATTTTGCCTATTTTTGAGGTTCTTGCATATAGAAGCATATAATATACATTTTTTCTTTTCTTTTTCTTTTTTTTTGGAGTCCTTTGCCTAACATTGTGGTGTTTTTTTTTTTTTTTTAAGATTTTATTTATTTATTTGACAGAGAGATAGCACAAGTAGGCAGAGTGGTAAGCAGAGGGGAGGGAGAAGCAGGCTCTTTGCTGAGCAGGGATTCCAATGCGGGACTCGATCCCAGGACCCTGGGATCATGACCTGAGCCGAACACAGCTGCTTAACCAGCTGAGCCACCCAGGTGCCCCTAACATTATATCTTTTTTTTTTTTTTAAGATTTTATTTATTTATTTGACAGAGAGAGATCACAAATAGACAGAGAGGCAGGCAGAGAGAGAGGGGGAAGCAAGCTCCCTGCTGAGCAGAAGACCCGATGCGGGGCTCAATCCCAGGACCCTGGGATCATGACCTGAGTCCAAGGCAGAAGATTTAATCCACTGAACCACCCAAGTACTCCTAACATTGTATTTTTGAGATTCATGTGTGTCTCAGTATGCAGCTATAGACTTTACAGGTTTATTGCTGTCTAGTATTCAACTGTATGTAGCAAACATGATTTATTTATTCATTCTGATGTTCATGGACACTTAGCTTGTTTCCAATTTCATGATCAGTACCATCAAGTTATAATTATTTTATTAGTCTTTTGGAGAACCAACTCTTGGATTTATTAATACATAGTTTAGTTAGCCTGCTGGCTTTAGGCTAACTAATCCAAGTCAGCTCTTATCTTTCTCTTTCTCCTGCAACTCTTCCCACTGAACTTGATTGAATACCTTGTTCGTGGACTTTGATTTGGTAAGCAGACTCTTTCATGATGTGAAGTCTAATTCTGTTAGGAAGAAAACATGGGTATATTTTCCTGAACACAAGTGGATTGCTTCTAAATATTAATTCATGGTGTTGTGAGTTTTCATCTTTCTCTTTCTTTATACTCTTTCCAGCAGGGGGTTGGGAATTGGGCTGTAGCCAAATTCTGTGTGAAGCTGGAGGTTGGCTAATCGCATCCGCCCTCGGATTCACTTCTCCACCCGTCCTTCTGCCCATCCGTCCATTCTTCCGTCCATCTTCCCGTCCCTGCATCCATCCAACATTAGTATGTGTGAGAAACACCCCCAGGAGCTAAAAATTTAGGTGAACAAGGTAAGTATGGACAAGAGGTAGCCACTGAAGGAATTCAACAGGGACTGATAAGACCAAGTTGCATTTTAGAGAGGCCGTTCTGACTGTAATGTGGAGAATGGATTTCTGTGAAGTGAATTAGTTTAGGAGCAGTTCTTCAGAGGAACGGGTGACCTTTATGTGCTTACTGCTCAGGGGTTGCTACTAAGAAATGGCAGCCGTGCCCACAAAGAAACACTTTTTAATTACATAAAGGCTTTGCCATCAACCAGACATGGATTTTCGGCATGAGAAGAAGAAACTATAGCTTCAAAAAAAGAAAAAAAAAAAGGGTCTCAATTTTTTTTTGAAAGTTGCTTATTCTAGCCTCTAATAGAAATCATCAGAAATTAATGTTTTTCTAACTAGGGGCAAGGAATAGTTTTAAAGTCTTGAAATTTTCAGAGTTGCTTTAAGCGGCATCTTAACATTAAACTGTTGGTTGCCTTTTTGTGGGACATTTTAAATCTGAATGTAGCACACACAGCCCTTTTCCAGAATCCCGATCGTCTTTTATAGGGAACATGTCAAAGTCTTTGAGCCACCTTGCTCATCCAAAGCATTAATAGTTTATACAAGATAATTTGAGATCAGTCAAAAAAATATGTGACTATTAAGTAATAAAGCTAATTCCACTAAAGCCTCCCAGGTAGGTTAATCTCATGAATTTAATTCTATATCATATAGCCTAATCTTTAAAAAAAAAAAGCTTTTAGTAATGAAGACGCTGTACATACGATGTTAGTCAAAGCTAGACATCTGGGTTGGGAGGAGGATTAGAAGAGGACTACTTTTGGTTTTGTTTTTTTATATTTTATTTATTTATTTGAAATAGAGAGAAAACACGAGTCAGGGGAAGAGGCAGAGGGAGAGGGAGAGAGAGAAGCAGACTCCCTGCTGAGCAGGGAGCCCCGACTTTGGGGCTCTACCCCAGGATCGGGGCTTGAGCTGAAGCCAGACACTTAACTGAGTCACACCAGCGCCCCGGGGCATACTTTTGCATAGACATCCTGCTGGATATGCTGGCAAAAGGAGCAGCTCATTGTGAAGGCTTCTGAGTCTGCACTGCTATGGCCTCCTGCTTTAACGTCCCTGCTGGCCTGGTTGGAAGGAAGGAGGCTGTGCACAGCACAAGGTCAGAAAGATACCAAAGGTGCCATAAAAGAGGAGTTGGTGATTGAGCAAAGCTCTGCGTTAGTCCTGACTCAGGTCTGGGATGGCAGTTGTAGGTCGCAAAGGGCTTTTGAAATGAAGAGATAAAAATGGAGGTCTTAGTCCTGCATCATATTTTTTTATAGAACATTTTCTTAAAATTACCTGAAATGCCCTAAGAAGGTTACAATTTGTAAACCCAAGCAACCTGTATGTGGTTTGGTACAGAGTTTTTTTCTCTACTCTCTAAGGCCTTCAGCAAAGATGTTAACCTGTGCTTCCAACTTGATTTAGAAGTGATTTAAGTGGTGGTCGCTGGCTAGAAAGGTGCCTAGAAACTGACCTTGCAGGTGGCAGAGGTAGGATCGGGGATGAGGGCAGAATGGGGAAGTGGCAGGCAGAGGTCAAGGAGGGAGAAGGGGAATGGCATGCTTAGTTCGATACATCTACAGAGTGGTTTGAGTTCCGTAAGTAAAGTCTCTTAAAACAAATGGATCATAATATGGTATCTCATTGAGCTAGTATAGTCCCCCCAAAAGTAAGTGAATTCTTAGTGTACCCATCTAATCAGAGTTAAAAATTTTTTCTTTTCTTGGATATGTGGTTTTAGTAAGAATTTTAAGTCAGAGATGGATTGTTCAGTGCCTTCCCAGAGTTTATGAAGAAATTATGAAATTAAGATAACAAGCATCTGGAAATTACAGTTGAAAACAAGAGGAGAATATAGAAATTCTCAGAATAATTTATTACGCAAGGGGATTTTTTTCACCATAGTTCAGGCCGTTCTTGGTCTAAAAGTACCAATCACTTCCAGTAGAGGGGAGTAGAGGGTCAACGCATTTGACTTTGAGGCTTAGAAAATCCAATTTAAAAACAAAATAAAAAACTGTAGGCTCTTAAGGCCAAATTTCAGAACAGCCCTCTTTTGTATACTTACCATATCTAATTCCTACTTAATTTCTTGACTAATGATGCTGGTAGATTTATTGTATAATCTGCTATAATGCTTTAACCCACTAAAACACATGGTGATTGACTATCATTCTGGAATAGTAAAGAATATTAAACGTTATGGATGGTGCATGCGGCTTTATGTACACAACTCTGTGAACACTGCCTCAATCCGCCTTCTTGAGCTTTCCGTGATGTCAACACAGTCTACATTCGTCTAACTCCTTATGTGCTCAACTCAAAAACTGTATTTAACACACAATGTGAATATAAGTATGAGCAACTTCAAAGTCACATAAATAATAGTGTTTATCCACTGCAAGTCTCTATCATGGAATATTGCCAACGGCAGATATTAATTTCTTTTCCTGAAAAGTACACTTTGCCAGAAGTGAGGCAGAAAGCTATAGTGTTATACCGTAATTCCTAGATTATCAGAGAAACTCCTACTTATACTACTTACTTCTCTGACATTTGTGATGCCTTTGACTCCTTATTGCATTTCCAACACAGAATGATGTCGCTGAAGTGTATTTTTTAATACAATAGTTGATTGGAAACCAGCCAGTTGAAATAACCACCTACTGGAAATGCCCTTCTCTATCGTGTCTTGACTCACTGAGGAGAGGATCATAGCTTCGGCATAAACCGTGTCCACTCCTGAGTTCTGTTGTGCCTGGGCGTGCCTGCCAAAGTATGTGATGGTTTACCGAGCGATGTCTTTTTCTTTGGGGGCTGAGGAGGCCTCTGGAGAGGTCCGGCAAAGAAGATAGATCAGTAAGGAATGGCGTAAGACTCTGAATAAGCACTGACTTTTTTGCAGAAAAGAAACTACGTGCAGATTCCAGTGAGTGGGCTTTTACACAGGAAGCATAAACTAGGAAGCCCAAGCAAAACCCAAGCAAAAGACCTCCAAGGGACTTAACAAGAGCAGCAGTAGCAGCCCAGTCGGGATGCTCTCAGCTGTCCCAGAAAATGGCCTTCCCGTTCCCGTTCTCTAATCAGGGGCCAGTTCCCACTCAGCTTGAGTAGACGGTCATTCATTCATTCACAGGCTGCTCCCCCCAGCCCCCTGCAACAGGTAACCTGCCAGTCCTCCAAATACATAGAAACAAAAGTCGTTTTTGTTGTCAAGCAGAACCCTCAAATTGAAATTCCTCGTTTAAAGTCAAGTGCCCCCATCCAGCTGTGTATTTAAGAACTAGTGGTTCAACTCATTTGCAGGGCAACCCAATGGGGTGGAGGCCAGTAGTGCAGGTGGTGAGAGAATTCACCCAAGTCAGAACAAAGGAGAGAGAAGTTTATTGGAAACGCTGCAAGGGAGCAAAGGAGCAACTGTCTGCTAGGAGGCGGTGGGGGGGGTTAGGGGGGGCTGGGGGGTGGGGGTGGGTGGGTGGTGTGGGATGCTCTAGGTAAGGGGGAAGGTGAGGAGGCATGGGAACGCATGGGATTTTCCTTTCTTGGTGCCTGTGCTCGGTTGTCAGCAGCCCACTGGTCACTAGGGCTTGTGGCTATTTTGAGGTGGGTCGCCTGACGGGCCTGTTCCCACTCAGCCCCGTGGTCACCGTGGTGGCTTTTACCTTCCTCAGGTTTCCATGGCTCAAGCCTGTTGCCTAAACGTGGCCTGTACATAATTTAGGCAACAGTTCGGTAATACTAAAGAAAATCTTTGTTGAAAGTTCCAAAGATATATATATATTTTTTATCCCCAGGGACCCTATCAAGTCAAAGGGAGAGGCAATTTTCATGACATCTCTGAGCGCATTTTTGGAATTCGTCTCTAAGCCCAGCCTCCAGCGAAAGGATTCTGTTGTGAAGGGGTGTGAGGGGTTGTGCAGAGTAAGATTTGAAAGGGCTGTTTCTCTGAATTTTGAGACTTCAGTGCATTGGCAGCTTGTCCTTTATAGTTCTTTGACAGAATCTGTCTCCTTCCAAGAGAACCCTCTGAAACATAGGTCTCCCTTCTGTGAGACGAGTCGGAGCCCGCAGCAAGCATAAGGTTGGCTGGAAGATGTGCCCCGGTAGGAAAAAGAGAGGCAATAGCAATCAGGGAGACTGGATTTGTTACTGAGCGGAGGTGAGCCACCTACTGGAAATGCCCAGAAACTCTGGTGTGGTGGTAGGGACGCTTTTTTTTTCTTTTCTTTTTTAAAAATTTATTTCTTTTCAGTGTAACAGAATTCATTGTTTATGCACCACACCCAGTGCTCCATGCAATCTGTGCCCTCTCTAATACCCACCACCGGTTCCCCCAACCTCACACCCCCCGACTCTCCAAAACCCTCAGATTGTTTTTCAGAGTCCATAGTCTCTCATGGTTCACCTCCCCTTCCAATTTCCCTCAACTCCCTTCTCCTCTCCATCTCCTCCATGTTATTTGTTATGCTCCACAAATAAGTGAAACCATATGATAATTGACTCTCTCTGCTTGGCTTATTTCACTCAGCATAATCTCTTCCAGTCCTGTCCATGTTGCTACAAAAGTTGGGTATTCATCCTTTCTGATGGAGGCATAATACTCCATAGTGTATATGGACCACATCTTCCTTATCCATTCGTCCCTTGAAGGGCATCTTGGTTCTTTCCACAGTTTGGTGACCATGGCCATTGCTGCTATAAACATTGGGGTACAGATGGCCCTTCTTCTCACTACATCTGTATCTTTGGGGTAAATACCCAGGGGTGCAATTGCAGGGTCATAGGAAAGCTCTATTTTTAATTTCTTGAGGAATCTCCACACTGTTCTCCAAAGAGGCTGCACCAACTTGCATTCCCACCAACAGTGTAAGAGGGTTCCCCTTTCTCCACATCCTCTCCAACACACCTTGTTTCCTGTCTTGCTAATTTTGGCCAAATGTGGGGACTTTCTAACAGACTGGGAGACCTATCTTATGTTAGCACTTGAGGCCAAGAGTCTATAACAATGCATTAAAGCTACATCTTCACCCGTGCCATACCTATAGGATGAACTGGGCAGATAGGTTTCAGCTAGGTGTTACAGGAATAGAATTATGGTGCTTAGAGTCAATGAAGGTGAGTTTAAAAAAATAGGAGCTCTTTAGCTTCCTTTCGACATCTTTGGCAAACACAATTTGGATCATGCTCATTTGAATTTGGACGATGCAGTGCGAAAGTGTTTACTGGGGGGGTATTTATTGACTGCCTGTCATTATCTTCAGCACTCACTGGGTGCCATAGAAGAAATTGAGAAAGAGAAATAGGACCATCCCTCCTTAGGGTCAAGTAGGGAAGAGAATACAGGTGCACAAATAACTCAGAAACAAAATACTGGTGGGAAAGAGGAATATGGAGATATTTGGTTGATAACTAGTACTTGCAAGTAGCCCAAATTAGTAGACTTGGGGTGAGCAAATCCCCCAGGCTAAATTGAAATGAAAAACCAACAGCAGCTATGCAGCTCTCATTTAATCTGTCTTCTAAACTCCTATTCTCTCTGCTTGGACTTTATGCTTAACTGTCATTTTCCTTAATCACCATACAAGTGAAGACGTGCGGGGATTACATTACTTACAGCTAGCGTTGACTCAGCTTCCCAGGTACGTGGCCACTGCTTAATTTCTTTACACTTGGGCCAACTCCCTAATTTCACTGTGTTCAAATCCTTGTGATTGATTACATTCAATTTCTAGACAATCACCTTTATAGTATATTTCACCCTAAGTAGCCACTGATCGTAAAATGCAGCACTATTTAATGTACCACGAAGGGAAAAAACGGTCAAACTGTGCCACTATGCTTTCTTATTACTTAGAATTTTAAATTGATGTTTATTGAAAGAGCTCTTTAAGCATTATTTACATGAGAATTTAATCATACATCCCTCTTGTGCTTATGTAAAGAGGAACACATAAGCCAAATAAATTCCTTGAGATACTTGGAAAACTTCAAATTCAGAGTCCAACTCTTCTGAATCCTTTCTGATTCAGAATTGTTGGTATTTTTCACTTAATGCCTTCTTCGCACATCAGAAGTACTGGGGATGTATCATTACATCATTTAAAATGTTTTATTGAAGAAGCCATGCCTATTACATAAATGTGCAGCTGAATGAATGATCCCAGAGCAAATATCCATTAAACCACTAGCCAGTCAAGAAAAAGAACATTGTCAAGCACCCAAAAAGCACCAGGTACTTCTAAGATCCCAGGCACTGTCCTTGCTCCATCACTGCTCATTTCATAGTTTATCATGATTGATTCATTTCATCTGTTTGTGGTGAATATATATTTATACATATAAATATATAAATGGAAATATTCCATATGTATTCCTGCATTTCTAACTTTCTTTGCTCAACATGACCCTGTAATATACATCCCTGTTTTATGTAACATGTTTTTTTCACTTTTATTGTGAAGATTCATTATATGACTATACCTCATTTTTTATATTTCATTTATGCATTGTCTAGTTAATGGACAATCGGATGGTTTCCATTTTATTCCATTATAAACAATGCTGCGGTAAATAGTCTTGTATTCATCTCATGGTACACATGTGCTTGTACACACTGGCATAGATCTAGGAGTGCAAATGCTGTATATTTTGACACAGAATGCCAACAGTTTCTAAAATGGATGTATCCGTTTACACTCCCTCCAGCAGTTCATGAGAATTCAGCGTTTCTTAATATAATAGTCCTTTATGGGCTCCAGAAGGTTTTTCCTAGCTGTTGACACCCATTCTGCAAGTCTTGATGCTGGCACTTTCTTGATTTTACCAGGAAGTATCCAACAATTAGAATTCCCTCCTTACGTGTATTTCACCAACTAAGAATGGACTGTGGGAATAATCTTGCTGTTACTATTGTTTGTCTCTTGGGATTTCAGTAGACCTGTAAATGCTCATTAAAAGAACCATGAAATGTGAAATATGAGCATACTGGTCTAATAGTTAGGCATGGACCAGGTATACACACACACACATACACACTGGGGAAGGTGTAAGATGAATATCTTGAAGTTAAAGAGCATTAAAGGGCTATTAGCAATATAATCTCAGGCTTCTAGCCATAGGAAGTAAAATCCAAATAGAGGAAAAGCTCTGATGTTCTTTTACTTTTCTGAATTTGTTCATGTTCCTCTTTAGATATATTTTTGATTTCAGTATTTTGCAAACTGAATCGAAATCCTAGGTGACTTTATTCTTATTTTAGCAGAAATGATAGCATAATGCGGAAAGACCTCTCTAGCACAGTAATTCCTTCCAAAGCAGTGTCTTCGTGTGCTTGTGCTGGGGAGTGGGGGTTGTGGGGGTGCCAAACGGTGAAGAGATTGAAATAACTGAAGTGGTGTGTTTAGGGCACTGGTGCTCTAAGGTCACCCTTCTGTATAATGAAAAACAATTTGAATAAAGATAGCTCAACAGATGGCAACAGTGCTTATCAAAATGTCTTTACTTGGCACTGATGGGATGAGTTTGCTTTTCCTAACCAAACGCTAGTGGCCAATGTTTTTATTCCAGGCGTCTTGTATTTGCAGGCACTCTGTTCCTCTCTTCCCTTTCTTATAATTTGAAGTGCTTTTGGTCCTATGATGAGAAGGTTGGGAAAGTTTTGCAAGAGATCTGGGACTTTGAAGAAGGAAGATGGCTGAACCTGTTGTATCATCCATTAACAGCTGGAAAAGTCACCAGTATCCAGGATAGCCATCCAGAGGGGATATCATGAGATAAATGGGGCATCAGAGATTTGAAGTCATCTCTGGTTAAAGGTGTCTGAAGGGAACTGGGGAAGCTTAGGGGGCTTGCCAGGATCCTTCCTAAAGGGGTGAAATGCTTTCCCTTGCAAATTAGAAATAGATTGGAGAGCGCAATTTGTTCAAAAATTGGGTCTTCTTCCCCCTTAAATTACTCTGCCTTGTTTTCCTGAAGTGATCAGTCTATACGAGCAGAAAGAGAATGTCTTTAATTAATCATGAGGATGTAAGGTGGTATACCATGTCATGGGCTCCCCGAAGGTAAGGACCATAGCCAGAGTCTCTTTTTGTTTCCCGTGTTTTCTACAAATCCTGGCTCATGTGAGGTATTTAATAAATGGGTTCAGAATATACAGTTTTCTTTTCTTTTTATTTTTCAGTTTTCTTTTTTTAAAAATGATTTTATTTATTTATTTGCGAGATGGAGAGAGAACATAAGCAAGGGGAGCATCAGCGGGAGGGGAAGAACTAGGCTCCTCTGTGAGCAAGGAGCCTGTTGCAGGATTTGATCCCAGGATTCCAAGATCATAACCTGAGCTCGGGGCAGATGCTTAACTGAGAATATGAATAAAATTACTGGCTCCCATTCTGCTTTCTAATATTGCTCTGAGAAGTGTGTTGTCAGTCTAATTGTTTTACAAATACTCCTTTATGCCCCTCAGATTTGCTTTTTGATCCTTTGTGAATTTTATGCAATTGCCTAGGTTTGGATTTATTTTATTTTGTATTCATGATCCCTTCTGAATCTGGTGATTTTTTGTCTTTATCACTTTCTGAAAACATCTCACAAAATTTCCTCTTCTCAAACCTCCCTCCCCTCTCTTGGACATATCTTATATCTTCTCATGATCACTTTTATATCTCTTAAGTTCTCTTTTCTGTTTTCTAACTTTTTTCTCTCTGGTGGCTTCTTTTTTAAGGTCCTTAGATTTATATTCTAGGTCATGAACCCTCTTGTCAGCCATAGCTAGTCTCTTGTTTTAATCCAGCCTCTGAATATTTTATCCATTCTTACATTGCTTTTTTCTGTAAGTTCTATTTCAGATGTCTAATATTATTATGGTATCTTGGACCAGGCTTTGATTTTGATTCATCTCCTATTTCTTTTAAACATAGATACTGTGTAGTCTTTACCTAACAATGATTTGAACTTTCTTGAGCTCTCCCTCTTCATGATGACTTGTTATGCTTGAGGTTTTAAAATATTGAAGTGGTGATGCAACATGGAGGCTTAAGTGGGTAGGAGAAGAATAAATGAAACAAGATGGGATTGGGAGGGAGACAAACCATAAGTGACTCTTAATCTCACAAAACAAACTGAGGGTTGCTGGGGGGAGGGGGTTTGGGAGAAGGGGGTGGGATTATGGACATTGGGGAGGGTATGTGCTTTGGTGAGTGCTGTGAAGTGTGTAAACCTGGTGATTCACAGACCTGTACCCCTGGGGATAAAAATATATGTTTATAAAAAAAAAAAATTAAAATGTTAAAATATTGACTTATGAATTCATTTTTGACAAGGCTGTATCTGTGGGGCTTGTATAGCCAGGATTGCGAGTTTTTCACTTCAGAGAAATTTTGCATTTGTTTCTGCTATCAATCTCTTAGGTTTTCTCATCCCAGAGTCAGTTTTACCTCCTTATTATTCAGGTTTTCAGATTTCATTTTATTTTCAGTTGTTCCTGTGTCTTTCTCAAAAATTTCTTATAAATTTATTTATGCATTTAAAAGAATGGTGTTAACATTTTATCTAATGTGTCAAGGATTTTATTGTTTTGTTTTTTTTTTAATTTGTTGTCCCAAATAGAAACTCCAGCATAGCTCTTTTGCCTCTAATTTTATGTTTTATAAATAAATATGTTTAAAACCTGGGAGTAGTTTCAGTAAAACTTTCAACTAGAGTATACTGGTTATTTCGGATACTAATTACTGACTCTACAAATTCTGCTATTTCCTTTTACTCGGGTACTATCTTAGTTTAGGTTCCACCAAAAGTGGAGCCTGAGGCAAGCATTTGGGCACAAACAGTGAGAGTTGATGCCAGGAAGCATAGTGAGGGAGTGAGACAGGGAAGAGAGGAAAACCTAGAAGATGTGTTAATGAGTGAGTCCCCACCATGGACGGCCAGGGCTCAAGCTCAACGTGTAGAACACGTCTTCCAGTTGTTCCATCAAAGGCTGAGGAAGCTGGGATATTTATCCAGAAACTCCCACTCCTGATCAGACGGTGATTGCTCGTGGGAACATGAACAGCCTGGTATTTTCAGCCTGCCCCGTGCACAGGCAGAGTCCACTCCCAGGGCCACAAAAAGATGGTCCTGCCCCAGCAAGATCCAGATGGTCAAGCAAGGCAGTCATTAGCCTGTACAGGGATTGTCGCAATGAAGCCGCATCTCACTTTGAGGTGGGGTGAGGGGTTGTGGGTTTATCTTCTAGAGATACTCATGTTCCACATTAAATTCATATGATTCTACTGCAGTTTGCCCCCAGGACAATCATGATAATCGTTATCATCCTCCTCTACCACCATTTTAGATTCACTCACCTTTGACCAGAACTTTTGCTGGCCTAGGGAGCTTGCTCAATGGAGTGATTCACACCTTCATCCCTGAGGGGTCAGAGTCCTTGGTTACTATGTTCTTGTCTTTCCATCGCTGCTCTAGATATCATTATGCAGGGAAGCACCAAGTGCCCGAGGGAATACTCCTACCTGCCCACCCTCCTTTTCTGCAGCAGCAACCTTGGTCTCTTAAGATGATTGGAGTCCACTACTCTTTTTGGTATATTACTCCTTTTTTCCCACTACTGGTCTGCCCGTAGGAGGAACCCAAATGAAGCAAGGGGTAAATCTAATTTTAGGTTTGATGGGAACTTTACTATGTGCTTTGGTTGAGGCCTCTTATTCCCACCCTCGCTAGGAAGCAGGACCTGTAATTCATTAGAGTGTAGTGTTTCATGGACCAGAAACATGTATTTCCCAAGTAGGTCCCTGGAATTGATGGTTAAGGGAAAAAAAAAAATCCCTTGGTTTCCACACCTATCTTCTAGCTAGCGAGGACTGTATAATACAAGAGCCTTTGGACAACATACATACTACATTTTGAAATATGAATACCATCCAATCCAGAGAGATGCTATCTTTAAGCCAGAGGCCACGCAATGTTCCATTAGCAGTTCCATCAGCTTCCAGGTGAAGGTGCGATTTTATAGAATCAGTGGACCCATGCTCATTGTTGTGCCCTGCCTTCTTCACCATAAAATGAGTTATTTGACATGAAGGAGATATTATATTGGCTCCGTTGCTGGCACCTTGGACATTTTTTTGTGCCTTCAGATAATGGCACTGGCAGAGGGACCGTGTCCTGGGAAGGTAAACCTATTCCTAGAATAAATGATCAATCTTGAAAAAGAAGTGCTGCCCCAGCTCCAGGGTGGAAGGATTTGATGTAATCAACTTGCCACTATGTGGTTTGTCTGTCTCCTTCCTGGGGGTCCCTCACCGGTTTCTGCTGCTGACAGGACGGAGATTTGTTTTGGTGAGAGGGTATAAAATGTCCCTCGGTGTTTGGGGGATTAATAACCCTCTCCCACCCTCTGACATGAATATATCTTTCCCAGGCATAAAAAGGAACATTTGTCAATTCCTGCTCTTCTAACCCAATGTCATCCATACAGGGGATGAGCATGACGTCCATTTCGATTGTGTATTCAGGGACCAGCTATTCAGAGACCAAGAACAAGATGAGTTTGTAAGTTCATTGGATCCACTGTCTGGGACTTAGGCCTTTGTCTTCTGGCTTCCATGTGCCTCACTCTAACAGGGAGACAACACGGCATTCTGCCCCTTATTAGTGTCAGCTCTGTTTTTTATAGATAATAGCCCTAGAAAGATTTGGGCATTACCTTCCAAATGTCTCTTTGGGAAAGTATTGGGGAATAATTATTGTATACACTTAAATGGTGGCATTGCAACATCATTCTTCAAAGGGGCCAAGGGCTCTGGACCTGAGCACTGACTCGGGTCAGCAAACAGGGTAAGAGTTTATGATTTTCCATGACTACAGGTTGCATAAGTTCCTTCGCATCTACTTTTGATCTCTTTTGGTTACAGAAGTCAAGCAGTACTCTCAGTCGCTGCCTATCTGTCTCACTTCATGCTTGTTTAGCCATCGCCATAGATCTTTGCACATCAAGGCCTCAGCTGACATTCTGATGTTGCTTTCCACTATGGAAATTATGTCTATCTTGACCCTGATGGTTATATTCTTCCACTAGATCTCTGATATTCCAGAATATTCTCATCCTGCTGACACCAGGGAGCCCGGTAAAATAACAAAAGCCCTGGCCTACAGATGTTCTGGGTCTCTCAACAATGGTAATGCTTTCTTCCCTGGTACATTCTACCTTATTTTCATGAAGGAAGTGCCCCTTGGGCACTCTCAGGAAATATTGTAAGCTAGCGAGTTCTCTGGTCTTCTCACATCAAACCTTTCTTACATGTCCACCCTCAGATTCTTCTGGAAGCTTTCTCAAGCTCTGCCAAGGAAGTTCTGGCATGTCTACCTCATTTTACTGGTAAGAAATTTAAGCAGTGTAATTGAGCCTGGCACTAGGTGTCCTTGCCAAGATTTAGATCCTGAGTCATGGGAGAGTGCCCCATATCAGTCAGTTCTCCTCTATCCCACATATCCTCCGACCCCTCTGTCCAATACCCTCAAGGTCTAGTCCCATGTATGTTATCCTGGCTCATTTGATACATGTCAGCCAGGTCACTTTCCTCCCCCTGCAGGGACTGTGCATTCTCATTCAGGTCATGATGAGACTTGCCACTATTGGTTTGGAATAACTGAAGAAAGGTAGGGTTTGAATTTTAAAGACAAGTATTATCTTGCAAAGAATCTACCTTATTGCTTTCTCCTGAATTCTGAGAGTCATCTTAGTAATGAGTCTCCTCTCTCTCCTAGTGTCCGTGACAGGATGGTAAATTTTATACCCCAATCAGTCTAATCAGTTTATGTTCTAACCTCCTAGATTAAGACCATACAAAGCTAATCCAGTGGGCACTCCCCTTTCTCTTGCTGGGACAGGCTAACTAATGTTTGCAGCTTTGGGGGGAGTAAACTGTTTCCTTCTTTATCAAGCCCAGCATGTCCCCAGATGTGTTATGTTGGAATTTAGCCCTGTTTATTGGCCTGGAAGCAGAAAATGAAGTAGAGGTAGCTTCTTATAGGGGCGTCTTTTCCTTTGTATGGGAGAGAATGCTGCAGTATCTTCTTGCTTGGAACTGCTTCCGACTTTTAACAGGGAAGGGCTGGCCACCTATGCAGACTCTGAGGGTTAAGTAGACTTTGAAGAGCCAGTATTGCTCTTTTCTTTATCCTAAGGCTATTCAGTCAAATATCCCGTCAGATGTTTAGGGTCCCAGGTTTTCTCAATCAGGGCCCTAATCTTAGTCTAACAAACCTGTCTTGGCTGAGTCATCTCTGAAGCTTTGCAACATTAACTCTCAGATCCAGAGTTTAGACTAGGCTGTGCTTTCTTTCCTACTGATTATACTTGTTCTTCTCTAGGGGATCAGTGGATCTTGGTGTAACCAGCCAATCCTGTTGTCTTATATGCATTACTTTCTACACACTCTTCAAATGAGGAAAATGTTGAACTAGTGAAGGCTTTCTCCCCAAGTTACCCTCAGTGAATTTTTAGCAACAGAGCCATCATCTTATGCCAGGATGTTTAAGGAGTGTCAGTGAGGGTTTCTGGAAGAGATTAATACTTGAATGAGTAGACTGAGTAAAGCTCTGCCCTCACCAGTGTGGAGGTGGGTGAGCATCCTCTAACCCACTGAACAGGAAGAGAACAAAGAGGTGGAGGAAGGGTGAATGCTTTCTCTCTCTTCTTGTGCTAGGACATCTATCTTTTCCTGCTTTTGGACATTGAGAACTCCTGGTTTCCTGTCCCACAGACGCTGGGACTTATACACAGTCCCCTACCCCACTTCTAGGCCTTCAGTCTCAGACAGGAAGTTACACCATCTGCTCTCCTGGTTCTCAAACCCTAGGACTGGGACAAGTTATAACACTGTCTTTCCGGGCTCTTCCACTTACAGAGGGCAGGTCATGGGACTTCTTGCCTCCATAGCTAATTTCCATACTAAGTCTCTTATATATATATATCCTACTGGCTCTATTTCTCTGGAGAACACTAACACATATGTGAATGGTATATTCTTTACCAGCTGGGTAGTCGTGTGATGCGGTTCTTAAACCCATCTTACCCCCTGATGCCACAGACCACTTTTGGCGCTGAGCAAGGATTTGGTTGCAGTGGTTTATTTGAAGAATGATCCCAAACTTAACAAGTCAGAGAGGGACAGGAGGAAAATCAGTAAAAAGTGTGTGAATGAATAGGTTATCACTGGATGACTGAAGCTGATCCTATGGATGACTCTGTAGAAGGCACCTTGTCTTGGTCTTACTGAAAACAAGGGAGTGGCAAATTTATCTACCAGCTTCCATCCCCCATTGGCTGGGGCTTGCCCCTGGGGGTGTTGACTTCCCTATTTTTCTGGCTTGCCCTGAATGCAGAAGGCTCTTAACCAGTAAGACACAGGGTCTTGGGGAGGAAGTCACCAGTATGTATGGAAATTGTCCCCCAAAGCTGCATGTGACCTCCAGGACAAGGACACTGACAGGGTCTGCCACAGGTACAAGATTTCTGTTTGTCTTATTTAAAAGCACTTAGCCTTGTCACTCTCTCTGAGTAGTTTTCATTATTCTTTCATCCATCCAATAAATATTTATATTGAGTTTGTATTGTTAGACTGAGAAGCTAGCTCAACATTTTGACCTTCTTTTTGCTTCTTTAAAGTATTTTATAAGACAGGATCATTCTTTTTCTTGTTCTTTTTAGTCCTATGATTTTTTTTCCAATCAGTATGTAGTAACAAATGACCTTGAAATCTGGATACTTTGAGTTCATGTAATATTTTGATTCCTACTCAGTTTCATCTTTCTTTGGCATTAATTATAAGACAATGAAAACTGGATCAATATGTTTAGTCTCCAGGCAACAAAGCAAACACCAATCAATGTAGCCTTAGGCAGAACTTTTTGTAAACCTGATTCTTAAAACAACTGCACTTCTAAAAAATTGATAAATGTGAGCAGTTTTTAAACATTTCTTTTGCTTGGTATTGTATTCTACTGTAGATGAAAGACCTTAGGAATATAAAGCACTTAATAAAGAAGTCGAATTAATCAATGTTAAAAAGTTACCAAGGAGAACGAAACATTTTCATCTTCCTTGCCTGTTCAAAAAGAAAAAAATAATAAAACTAAAAATGTGAGTGTTATGAAAGTCAAAGATAGGCTAAGGATTCATTTCACATTAAAAGAGGCTAAAGAGTTATGAAAACTAAGTGCAGAGTGGATCCTGAAGTAGATCCTGGACCAAGAGAAAAATGTGATAGAGGAAATTATTGGGACAACTGGAGAAATATGAATAATAACTAAAAATTAGTAAACAGTACTATATTATGTCAAATTTCCTCATGTTTTTAGAAAATATAATCTGAAGTATTTCGGGACAAAGAGAAAGAGAGAGAGAGAATGATACAACAAGTGAGACAAAGAGTCATGCCTAAATAGCAAAATTTGGTGATGGGTACCACGGAGTTCTTTGTCAGAGTTCTGTGAGATTATCTGTAAAGTCTATGTTATTTCAAAATTAAAAAGTAAAAACAACAAAAAAATGTCAAAGTTCTAAGGATGGTGCCAGAAAGGAGTCCCTTTGCAAAACACAGAACTCAGCTGTTAAGTAAAACTTGTGTTTCATGTATCTACTCTTCTTATTAGAGACAAATATGTTACATTATCCTGGACTTAATGTAGCATAAAACCTAATTTAGCTCTTTTACGGTTAATGGTTATTGGAAGTTATAGATGTTTGAATTCAAATAGGGTAACATGTGGAAGAGGCTGTCACATACTAGGTTTGCACTAAAACCTAACAGTCTTTCTTTTCTAGTGCAATAATTCTCAACTGGATTTTGGACTCATAAATATGATATTATCAGTAGTGATGTCTATAAATGATGGAGGAAAATTATGCTTAATGTTCAGACTCAACTCAGAAACAATTACACCAGTGTCTATGCTCATGAAAGTGTCTCATATATGAATCTGAGTTAGGACAGAAAAATATTGAGGATGGCTTTTGTTAAATACTGAGAAGCCCACCATCATATTTCCTTTTTGGGAATAATTTTATACCTATCATCTTAGAGCTAGGAACAGAGGAAACAACATTGTTTCTAGTGACTCTAAATTTTTTTTATATTCTGTTATCATTTCCTATATTTTATTTACATATTTTTAAGCCTTTTCTGAAATACAAGTTAAAAATGAAAGAAAGCAGAATCAATGTTTTCTCTCAAGATGGAAAATAGATTGTCTTAATAAAGTGATCATTGTTTTTTAAACAGAGGAGCAGGAGAGATGCCCTGAAACACATTGATTGAGATACAGTCTAGGAGTAATTATCAAACTTTAAAATGTTGTGAGCTTGAGGGCATTTCAAAGGTATAGGAGATGATGGAAAGAATATTTGAAATTAGGATTTGCCTAGAGAATTTGGGCTCTATTTACTTCATTTAACAAGTATGTCCCAAACAGTATTCACTTTCCTTTCAAAATATTCCCGTCGTTATTTCTCTATTTACTACACAGTAAAAGCAGTGGTGACACCCTTACTTTTCATCTGTGGAAGAAACACTTTTATGTATTTGTTTAAAATTTTCTTAGTCTGCATGAATACTTCTTTAATGTTATGATGGTATGCTTCAGCCCAGAATATTCTCCATTCAATCTGTGTCAGTGACAAATTTGAGTCACATTCTATAAGTTTTATGTATTTAACAAATCATTTGGTACAATTTAGAAATAAAAATAACTTCAGATCTTTTAAGGACAATATTTATGAAATGGAAAACATGGTGTTCTTACTGGAGATGGGTAGTTGCTTGATTTGTTGGCGGCAGATGTAGAGGTAAGCTCTAATTCTACAGGTCTGAGGGTGGAGTCACACAGAGTAGACCACATTAGTATGGTCACAAGTTCAAAAACATTCCCTCGGAGATTCTAATCATAAGTTAAGTTTGGGTAACATGGGTCAGTAGCATAGATCTTCATATCTTTCAAAGTATTTTTTGGTTGCCATGTTCATATAAGATAGTATGATAGACCTGATATCCAGAGACAATTTTTTTAAAGATTCTATTTATTTATTTGACAGATAGAAATCACAAGTAGGCAAAGAGGCAGGCAGAGAGAGAGAAGGGGAAGCAGGCTCCCCTCTGAGCAGAGAGCCCGATATGGGGCTCGATCCCAGGACCCTGGGATCATGACCTGAGCCGAAGGCAGGGGCTTTAACCCACTGAGCCACCCAGGTGCCCCTGGAGACGATTTTTTTGTTAATTTAACTCAACAAGCATTAAATATCTATACTGCTAGGAAGTTTAATGTAATACATCATGATATTCAATACAATGGCATTCACTAAAGGGAAATAAGTCGGAATAAATGCAAATAAATTAAAATCATATGAAGTATGTTCTCTGACCACAGTGCAATGAAATTAGAAATTAATAACAAAAATAAATTCAGGAAATTCACAAATAATGTATAAGTTAGATAATATACTACTAAACAGCTAATGAGTTAAAGCTGACATTACCAAAAAATTTAAAACATACTTTGAGATGAGTGAAAATGCAAACAATGTACTAAAACTTACAGGGTATTGCTAAAGCAGTGAGAAGAGGGAAAAGTAAAATTGTAGATGGCATTTTATAAATCTTAATCTGTGACTATAAGAAACCAAAAAAAGAAGACTAAACTAAACCCACAACTAGTAGAAGGAAAAAATAAAGTTCAGAACTGAAGGACATGAAATAGAAAAACAATAGAGAAAGGAAACAAAATCAACAAAACCAAAAGTTGCTTCTTTGAAAAGATGAACCAAATGGATAAACCTTTGGCTAGACTTACCAAGATAAAAAGAGATACGACTCTTAATAAACCAGGATCAAAACAGGGACATACCAACCTTATAGAAATAAAAATGATTATAAGGGAAAATTATAATTTTATAATTATATAATTTAGTTAACAGATGAAACTGATGAATTCCTAGAACACAAACTGATTCAAGAGAAATAGAAAATTTGAATAGACCTTTATTAATTAAAGAAATTGAATTAGTTAGCAAAAGCATTCCCAAGAAGAAACATGTGGGCGCAGTGAATTCTACCAAATATTTAAAGAAAATTAATAACAAACTTCCAAAAATTCTTCCAAAAACTAGACACGGAGGGAAAACTCAACTCATTGTATCAGGCCAATATTATCCTCATGCCAAAACCTGACAAAGTTATCCCAAGAAAGTAAAACAATAGATCGATATTTCTTTTGAATATAGGCACAACAATTCTCAACAGAATACTAGCAAATCAAATGTATAAAATGGATTATACACCACGGCCAAGTGAAACTGATCCCAGGAACGGAGGAATGGTTCAACATATGAAAATTTATCAATGTAATACACCATATTAATAGAAAACAGGACAGACAACACATGATCATCTTAATAAGAGCAGAAAAAGCATTCAACAAAATCCAGTGCTCAGTCATGATAAAAACAGTCCAACAAACTAGAAACAGAAAGGAACTTCTTGAGACACCTAGGTGGCTCAGTCAGTTAAGCATCTGTCCTTGGCTCAGGTCATGATTCCAAGGTCTGAGGATCAAGTCCTGCATCGGGCTCCTTTCTTAGTGGGGAGCCTGCTTCTCCCTATGCTTGCTTCCCCTGCTGCTTGTGATCTCTTTCTCTTTCTGACAAATACATAAGTAAAATGTTAAAAAAAAAAAAATAAAGGAATTTCTTTTTGTTTGTTTCTTTTTTTAAAGTTTGTATTTAAATTCCAGTTACTTAACATACAATGTAATAATAGTTTCAGGTGTGTGATACAGTGATTCAACACCCGGTGCACATCATAAATGCACTCTTTAATACCCATCACCCATTTAATCCCATCTCCATTTTCATGTTATGCTCTCACTCCTTCTATTTTTTTTTTTTAAGATTTTATTTATTTGTCATAGAGAGAGAGAGCAGGCAGGCAGAGCAGCAAGCAGAGGCAGAAGGAGAAGCAGGCTCCCCACCGAGCAAGGAGCCCAATGTGGGACTGGATCCCAGGATGCTAGGATCATGACCTGGGCTGTAGGGAGCTGCTTAACCAACTGACCCACCCTGACATCTGCTCTCATTCCTTCTATTAAACATTGTACTGAATGTTCTAGTGAGGGCAATTATTCAACAAAAAGAAGTAAAGCATCCAGGTTAGAAAGGAAGAAATAAAACTATTTCTATTCACAGATGACATTTTCTTGTATATATAAAGTGCTAGTAAATCTGTAAGACAGCTATTGAAGCTAATAAACAATTTCAGTAAGATTATAATATACACGATCAGTGTAAAAAATTTATTTCTATTAAGTGACAATAGCAATCTAAAAATAAAATTAAGAAGACAAAAAGAATAAAATATTTACAATTTAACAAAAGAAGTACAAGACTTATATACTGAAAACTACAAAACGGTGTTGAAAGAAATTAAAGAGGACCTAAATAAATGGAAATAAATGGAATTACATCTTCGTGGATCAAAATACTTAACATTGTTAAAATAACAATACTCCCCAAACCGATCTACAGATTCAGTGTAATTTCTATCCACTCCCAGCCATGTTTTTGTTTTGTAGAAATTGACAAGTTGTTTGTAAAATTCATATGGAAATGCAAGGGACCAAGAATATTTAAAACAATTTTGAAAAAGAACAAAGTTTTAAAAGCTCTCAATTTTAAAATTACTGCAAAGCCACAATAATGAAGACAGTGTGGTATTTGCACAAGGAGAGACATCTAGATCAATGGAATAGACGAGATTCCACAAATAAACTCTTACATTTATGGTCAATTAATTTTTGACAAGGATATCAAGACAATTCAGTGGGGAAAGGGTGGTAATTTTAATACATGATATTGGGACAATTGAATATGTACATGTGGAAGAATGAAGTTGAATACCTGTCTCATACCATATGTAAAAATTAACTCAAAATGGGTCATATACTTAAATTTAAGGCAAAAAATTATAGTATTTTTGAAAAGAAAACATAAGAGTGAATTTTCATGGCTTGGATTAGACAATGGTTTCTTACATATGATATCCAAAGCAGGAGGAATCAGAGGAAAACTGATAAACTGGACTTCATTAAAATTAAAAATGTTTGTCTTTCAAAGAATATCATCAAGAAAGTAAAAAGATTAGTCCTAGAATTGCAAATTACATATGAGACAGGAGACTTATATCTAAAATATATAAAGAACTTTTACAACTTAATCAAAAGGCAACCCAACTTTTAAAAATAGGTAAAGGATTTGAACAGGCATTTCCCCAAAGAAGATACACAGTTTTCCAATAAGCACATGAAAAGATGTTCAACATCATTACTTATCAGATAAATGCATATCTCAATCCTATGAGATACTACTTTGTACCCACTGGCATGGCTATAATATTTTTTGAAAAAACAAACAGACTAGAATGGGAAGCAACAAGTGTTGATGAGGATTTAGAGAAATCTGAACTCTTGTACACTGCTGATGGGATCATAAAATAATGCAGCTGCTTTGTTAAATAGTTGGACAGTTCCTCAAAAGCTTAAACATTGTGTTATCATACATCCATACAATTCCAATCCTATTCTCTTTCCCAAGAAAATGGAAAACATATGTCCACACAAAATTTGTACATGAATGTTCCTATCTACATTACTCATAATACCCAAAAAGTGGAGACAAACTTAATGTCCATTAACTGATGAAGGGATAAACAGAATGTGGTATATACATGTAATGAATTACTTACCATAAATGGAATGAATTATTGATACATGCCAAAATGTGGATGGGCCTTAAAAATATACTAAGCCATATATTATATGATTCTGTTTATATGGAATGTCCAAAATAGGCAAAATCCTAGGGCAGAAAGCGGTTGCCAGGATTTGAGGGGGAAGAGGGAATGAAGAATAATTGGCAATGAGTATGAGATTTGGGGGGAGGTGATAATATCTTCTGAAATTAGTGGCGGTGGTTTCACAACTTTGTGAGTATGCTCAAAACTATTGAATTGTATACCTTAAAAGGGTGAATTTATGGTATTGAATCACATATCACTTTCTTAAAAGGTACCTAGATTTTGTTTTATTTCCTAGGTGCCTTGCCTAGCCATACACCTTCTGGGAAGGTAATTTCACTTTTTCCCAGAGAAGAGAGTTAAAAACCAAGGCAAACATTACAAGAAGGAATAGTTCATGTCAGCTCCATTCAACCATTCAAACAAAAACAAAAACAAAACAACAACAAAACAACAAAAAAACCCAACACTTCATGATGAATTCTGTCTTGCTAGATACAAGGGATGTATTTTAAGACAGAAGTGCACCCTCCTCTTAAGGGGCATACAGTCAGAGAATTCCTACAGTTGGAGTTGCCAAATAAAATGGCCTCCCCCTAGAGGAGGTGAGATGTCCTCCAATCACTGAGGTGTTCAGCAGAGGCTGTTGGGATGTTGTAGATGGAATTCAACTTCTGACTAAGTTTGCAAGATCTTTAAGGCCCCAGTAGATCTGAAATTCTAATCCTCTAACAAGTCTCACTAATGTGCCCATGGTTGCTTCTGGGTTTTTGTCTTACCTTTAAAAAATCCTTACTTATTGTCTACCATGATTACAACTACTCAGTTTTCCCTTTCTCAGACACTGCTTGTTCCCAGCCTGCTTCCTCTATATCTAGATTTTATTGTTTTGCTTCTGCCTGGATAATTTGCCTACTCTTTAACATTCACTGCAGTAGTAGTATATGAGAAGGAGCATGTTCAGTCTTCAAGGATCTCATCTAAAAGAATGGGATCCTTGGGATGTTATTTTTGAAGAAGTTTGAAGTCCAACAAACTGGACTTTAAATCATGGCTCCAACTTTTAATAAATGGATAATCTTCCTCGAGTTATTTCCCTAAGTCTCAGTGTCTTAATCTGTAAAAATATTTGACTTGCAAAACTGTTCAAAGTTTTAAAAATTATTCATAATCTGGGCACACAAGAATGACAGCTAATATCATTAGGAAGATTATTTTGATAGCACAAAGTTGAATTAAGAACCAACGATCAGGGGGCACCCAGGTGGCTCAGTGGTTAGGCATCTGCCTTCGGCTCGGGCCATGATCCCAGTGGGATTGAGCCCTGTATCGGGCTCCCTGCTTGGCAGGAAGCTTGCTTCTCCCTCTTCCACTCCCCCTGCTTGTGTTCCCTCTCTCCCTGTGTGTCTCTCTCTCTGTCAAATAAATAAATAAAATCTTAAAAAAAAAAAAAGAACAAAGGTGGTCTCTGTCTCTTTTTTTTTCAAGATTTTTACTACAAATATGTATCTAATTTTGAAATATAGACCATTCAAATTATTTTGCCTAGAATAGAGAAGTAAGCATTCAAGTATAGAAAAGTTATGTAGGACATTAGGAAGTACATTGAACCTGGATTTGGAGATTTGAGTTCCTTCTGTAACTCTCATATAATCATGTGATCTTAAAGAAATATTTTATATTTTTGGATATCAACTCTCTCATCTCCGTAACGTGGGGTTACTCTAATCAATATTTTCCAATAGAGTTCCTTGATTAAATCAATTTGGGAAACACTGAGTTGGAAAAAATTAACCTTACAAAAATACTGCAATCCTTCTTAGAATATTTTAAAGCCAATATATATTATAATTCTCAAGCAGGGAATATAATATGCAGTGTTTCTTAAAGTTATTGGAACAGTGTTTTATAGAGCAAGATCAGTGTGCTACAGAGCACATACTGGAAGTGCTGCCCTACATAGTATCTAAGGAAGGTCCTTTAAGCTCTAACGTTCTGAGGTGAGCTGCCTCCTGCACCCAAGACTTTTCTAACTCAAGGGAACCTTAACCTCTCTGAATTTCAGTATTATGTCTGAAAAATGGGAACAGTTGCTATCTGCTTACCCCACAGCTTGGTGGGAAGATGAAATAATATGCTTGGAAGAGCTTTACAAAATATAAGACACTACACAAATGCAAAGGTATTGTCATTTCATTATATGATTCTTTAAAACATGTAATTTTACTAAGAATATTCAAAAGGATATAAACAACAGATGTATGTACATGTTTATACTGAATTTGAGACAGAGAAGTGTGTAAAATTTCTTTCTCTCACACCAAGGGAATTTCCTGATTATTGTTTAGGCTTGTGTTTAATTAATATGATGCATTTTGTAAATATCTATGAATTCCCATATCCTCAAAATGCCTACTTATATAATTAATTAACAAGTAATTAAGTTGTGAAGGCCCATTGAGCTCTGTTATTGCTGAAGGACAGAAAGCACTCACAGAGATTGTGTTTTTCATGTCCTGTTTTCATAGAATTTGTATATGAAAATAGAATCCTTATGGAAGGTTGAAGGGTAAAGATAAGATACAGATATGTGACAAAATGGAAAGAATATATTTGGAGCCATAAGAGTGGAGTATGATTTTAATGATTCCAGTCACTGGCTGGATGACTGTGGGCAAGCAAGAACCCTCTGAGAATCAGATCTTTCCTCTATGAAATGGGCTTTTTGATAAAACATTGTATAGCTATTGTGAAGGAAAAAATGAGAAAATCCTTTGTAATTCGAACTTGCTATGGTAATATTAGCTCTATGACTTTGATAAGGTATTTGAGGGCTTTGATAAAGCACTTCAAATATGCTGAATTGATCAATAAGAAACCACCAGAAAATTCCGATTACATAAGTCTCTACCAGCTTTTTTTGGTCTTTATTAGCATTAAAAAGCACATGATAATATAATATACCATAAATACATAAAATATATAATATACTGTGTAGAAATTATAACTCTTATGATGATTCAACTCCATTTAGTCTAAATCTGCTTTTTTATATTCTTGATCTTATAATATGGAGCATCCTTTAAGAATGATTCTGCTAGGGTGCCTGGGTGGCTCAGTGGGTTAAGTGACTGCTTTCAGCTTGGGTTATGATCCTAGAGTCCCAGGATTGAGTCCTGCAGTAGGTTCGTCACTCAGTGGGGAGCCTGCTTCTCCCTCTGATCCACCTCATCTAGTTTTCTCTCTCTCTCTCAAATAAATAAATAAATAAATAAATAAATAATTCTTAAAAAAAAAAAAAAAAGATTCCACTACAGTATGGATAAAAAAAGAGTATTTAAAAACCCCTAAAATTTCCAAGTAATAGTCACTGCACCTCTTCTTTTTCTACTTTTAAGACACTCTCTATATCCACAGACAAAATAAATACTAACTTAGAAGTTAGAAAGTATTACTATTCATACCACAGTATGCTATATTCTAGAAGAGATTTTCTCAGAAGCATTTTAATCTGATTGTCATCCCATAGAACTAGGTTTGAACTTAGTTTTCTTAAAAAGAATTGATAATCCAGTTGTTTATAGAATAAACCACAAAATTCATTTTTACTGAATTTTTACTTATTTTTATTTTTAAAATTCATTTTTACTTATCAATTATATTTCTTAATGCTATGCAATGACCAATGGATATTTCTTTAGAAAATATTATGAAGGAGGCATTATAATAACCAGTTATATAAAATTACATTTAGTAATTCAGCATCATAGTAAACCATATAACATTTTAATTTTGAATTAAATTTGAATTAATTTTGAACAACATTTTAATACAACAGACATGAAGGTAGAGAACTGCTTTTTGAAGTAGGTGCAGTGGCTCTAATATTGTATATATATTTTTTTCTTTTAGTGAATTTCAAGATCAATTGTTGAATTTGAAGGGGTTGGAATCAATTTTCTCTGAAATATTAGTATAATACATGTGAAAAAGCTGTTGTGTTAGAGTAGAAGTTGGTGTGGTCAAATAGATATGGTTGATGTGGTTTTTTAAGAAATAGCATGAGCTCCAGATTGGACATGAACATAGAAAACAAAAATACAAAAACAGATAAACCTCTAAAACATGTCACAGCCTCAGTGGCAACTTGAGAAAATAGATATAATTCAGATTATAATTTACAATGGACTTATGCATCTGGACCCCTGGGCAGAGTTCTTTGTGTGATTACAGTATCACTGAAATTATGTGATCAACTAGGAAGAAAACCTAAAGACATCAATAGATGGGTCATATACTGGAATCCTTTCTATCATCTTACTTCCGTAATAACTGGGACAAATGCCATTGGAAGATGGGTTTCTTGATGTTCAGGTGATTTCAAGATCACACTTGTATATGCTTTCTTACTTTTGTGAATACTTTGTGTTTAGACACTTACAGGAACTCCATTTATTGTTTCTTACCCAAATGACATATTTTCACTCATCTACTCTTCCTTTTTAGAGCAGCCCTAATTTTTAACTTTCTCTTCTGTGAACTCTTTCCAGTTTATTTATAAATACTTAGTAATGCTTGGGTGGTTCACCTCTTTTCTTCTTTGGGAAGTAGAAGAAAAAAGAGGAAATGCCATTTTATCATTATTTTTTTCATGTGTTTTACTAAAATGGCCACCAGTTCTTCCCTTCACTGCAGCCACATGCTTATAATGTGAAATTACAGATCCTCTCTTTAAAGGGCTAGTCTCTAACCTTGCCCTTTGAATATGGGTTAGTCATGTGACTTGCTTTGACCAATGGAATGTTAGCAAACCTAATGCGTATGAGGTTTGCCTCCTTGCTGGGTTTAGAACCAAGACAGACCCCTGTTGAATAATCAGAGCTAATCTGCTCGAAGATGGAAGAGAACTAGAGAGTCCTACACAGTAGCCTGCCAACCATCAGATGTGAGTGAGGCCCTCCAAGATGATCAGTCACTGTCAAATGTACTAGCTTACCCCAGAGAGATGAGAAAGCCTGGTAAATATCAGATGAACTTGCCCAGTTCTAAATAACTGAAGATCATAAACTGTAGTGAGGATTAAAAGTACCCACAGTGTATGACTTTTCTATTGCTATGTAATAAACCTTCCCCCAGTTTTGCAGCCTGAAACAACAAACATCTATTATCTCATGATTTCTGTAGGTCAAGAGTCCAGACACAACTTTTCTGGGTGCCTCAGGCTTGAGCCTGAGTCAAGGTGTTGGCTGAGACAACAGTCATTCCAAAACTCTGCTAGGGAAGAATACACTTCCAAGCTCACTCACATGTCTTTTGGCAAACCTCAGGTCCTCACTGGCTGTTAATAGGAGATATCAGTTTCTTGACACATGGGTCTCTCAACAGAGCTCCTCACAAAATGGCAGCTTATTTCTTCCAGAGAGAGAGAGAGAGAGAGAGAGCGAGCGCTAAGTGAAAGCAAGTGACAGAAGACCCCCTAAAGCAGAAGACACAGTCTTTTTATAACCTAATCTCAGAACTGAAATTGTATTACTTCTACCACATTCTATTTGTTTGAAGTGATTTATTAAATTCAGCCCCATTCCAGGAGAGGGAATTACACAAGGACATGAAAGCAAGAGCCAAGGATCATTGGAAGTGATCTCTGAGGTTTCCTACTTTACATACTCTTATAAAAAGATCAATTTTTCTCTAACCATTGAAACAAATAGTCGCCATACCAATTTTTTTTTAAATATAGTTTTTTATTTTTTATAAACATATATTTTTATCCCCAGGGGTACAGGTCTGTGAATCACCAGGTTTACACACTTCACAGCACTCACCAAAGCACATACCCTCCCCAATGTCCATAATCCCAGCCCCTTCTCCCAAACCCCCTCCCCCCAGCAACCCTCAGTTTGTTTCGTGAGATTAAGAGTCACTTATGGTTTGTCTCTCTCCCAATCCCATTTTCTTTCATTTATTCTTCTCGTACCACTTAAGCCCCCATGTTGCATCACCATACCAATTTTAAATCCATTTAATAGATCAACTATACCTTGCTTCATTAAACGTGCTTTCATAAGCCCAGCCATCAGTATGGGCCTCTGACTTACGTAGATCAATCAGTCAGGAATGAATTCACTGTCTCTGAGTGTGCCAACCAATCAACAGAAGTCTTGTCCAAGTAGCCATGATTCAATAAATGATGCCAACTCACTTGTGACCCTGAAAATCCACCCATCTTTGTTCTCCATATATCCTCCAAGCCCTGTATAAGATTAGCATTCTGCTTGGAATGACTGTGCCTGATTGGGATAGCTCTCCCAGATCAAGCTAGCACAAAGTTCAGTTTTATCATTTTGTTTGGGATATTGAGTGATGGTTTATCATCATCTAACAACCTAGTAGATGTTTTTAAGTCACTAAATTTGGGTAGTAAGGCATTAAGCAGCAAAAAGCTAACTTACATGCTTTGGCAAATAACAGATCAATCACAAGTAATTTTGTTTTTCATCCTCAAAGAAGTAGGACCCTGACTCATTTGACATGGTATTTGGAGAGGGTATAGATTTTCAATCATTAATGGAAATGCTGGCTTGTAAAAGTGCTTGAGAACCAAAGTTATCATGATCGTGAATTCAGATTAATTTGTGATTCAGTACATTTTATTGTGTCACTCCTATTAAAGTCCAGAATTACAGATGTCTTAAATATTTCTGAATCTTTTCTCCTTGGCTTTAATGCATTTAGGGGGCTTGAACTTTTCTCTTAAAATACTAAAGATGCTGGTGTTGATCTTGTGAAGGCACATCCTCTCACATAATTGCAGAATGGATTCTGAGAAATTGGTATCTGGAAGGCACATTTTAAAAGCTCTGATTTATTTTTATGATGAAAGAAAGAGGAATTATTAAGAAATTCTTGGAAATGGGCTGTGACTATGGTCTTTTTTTTCCTGCCACATTTTACAGGCTTTCATGTGAAGCTCCCTTAGTGCATCATTGGTCAAAACAAGCTCCATGATATCTTGTGCTAATTTTCCTAAAACAAAACAAAACAAAAAAAACAACAAAAACAAAACCCAGCATCCTTAAAAAGATTCTGAGTTTTATCACAAGTTGGTCAACAACCAGATGATCAGTAAGCCCTACAAAGGAGCCATATGGCAAGAAATAGTCTGAGAAATAAAATTGTTTTCTTCAAAGACAATTGTATTCAGTACACATTTTTTTTTAAAGCCAGTTTGATGAAGAATGGAAATCTAGGGGGGAAGATATGATAAGCCCAAGAGTATGAACTGAGAGTAGTAAACTGGGGGAAGCTTAGCAAGGCCTATTTGTTTGGATTCTTTTTAGTGTTCCTGTCTTGGACATAAGGATGCTCCTTTCCTTTGAGTATAAGGAGGCACCTCTCACGTGAAGATCTTATGACTTGCCTCAAGCGTGAAGGGTGGAGGGAAGATCAGAGAGACCTCCCTGTTTCTATGTTTTACTCAAACTCCTTAAGCTTAAAATATTCAATGTGTCAGAATGCCATATTTTGGGGTGCTGTTCTAAACTCTGTTACTATCTACTACCTCTAACTTGGAAATGGCTAAAGTAAACAATACCTCTAAAAGTTGTCTCATCTATTCCTTTTGCCAGTTGTCTCAGAAGATGTGGTAAATGCGGATAGGAAACTTGTGTTTTAAAAACTTCAGTTAAAATTTTTAATTAGTTGAAGTTTAGCTGTTGTCTTTGAATGTTTTATTTTTAATTGAAGTGTAGTTGACATGAAATATTTTATTAGTTTCAGGGATACAGCATAATGATTCAACATTTCTATATGTGATGAAATGTTCACCATGATAAATGGAATTACCATCGATATAAATTTATGTCTCAATGTATATAAAGAACTGGGTTGAGGGGCTGGAATTGGAGATAAAACCAAGAAAGTGGAAACTTTAAAATGCCATAATAAAGAATTTTAAGTATGTTTTTAAAGAGCATAGGAACTTTTGAAGTGATTTAATACAACAATGACATAATCAGAGCTGTGTTTTAGAAACAGTAGTCTGGCATATGTGTAGGAAAAATAGCACCAGGGAAATAATAGATGGAAGGAGACCAGTTAGGAAACCACTGTAGCACTCCAGGTCATAGGTTCATACCTGTTCTACCACTTACCAACTATGTAACCTTTGATGCCACCTAACCATTACACTTCAAGCTCCCCATCAGTAAAATGAAGGTTGATTCATATAATCTCTAAAGTCCTAAGTAGAACTTGAAAAACCAAAGCAAAACTCTTTCACTCAGGGTTTCTCTGGAGCAAAATTAAAGCAAAGTAAGAGTTCGGGACATTGACAGAGCAAAAACAGCTTTAGTGAGTGTTGGTCAAGGATAAGCCTCCTTCATTTCCTTCAGCCATCTCCCAGTGCAGAGATCCCACCTCCACAATAGCTAATAGATGGTCCCCAGTCTTGTCTTCAATACCTCCTGTAATAGGGAGCTCATCTTCTGAAAGCTTTATCCACTGCTGGGCAGCTCTCTTTATGTCTTCATTTGCTTCTATGGGAGGTCACATTTCCTCATTATTAGCAGGTCTGTTATCTGGAATTACACTAAACAAATCCATTAAACTTGAGCTTGGTCCCTCTTAGTCATTCTAAAATATATTTAACTGTTTTCTGAGGATGTGAGGATGTGGTTTTTGGACTCTTCACCATCTTGAATATCCAGAACAAAATGGTTGTAGCTTGTATGAATGTCCAAATGCTGCTGTGACAGTCATGGCTTCTCCTCCTCAATCTCCTCTTCCATTGCTGGAATGAGAGCACAACTCAGACTCTCCCTTCCTGATAAAAACTTGTGGTTCCCCAGTGTGGGGGCTCCAGGAAAGGGGCTTGTGGAATGGCCCAGGAACCCCCTGTAGATTGTTAACCATGAGTTGGCTGGAACTGAAGGCCCCCATTTCCTAGAAAATCTATTAAGTGAAAAATTCAATCCACATGTTTTGAGAAGAGAAATTATATCCAAAATTCAGGGCAGGGCTGTACCTGGACCCTATTTGGGAAGGACATCATAGCCTCTGGACTAGTGGTTTCTTTTCCATAGTGGGAGGGGCTATGGATTCCTATGGACCCTAAAGGTTTCCAGGTCCTGGGGAGCTAACATTTCTCGGTACTCCCCCAGTAAGCCTGCATTTAAGTTCAGGTGGCTTAGCACCAGAGATTGAGAAACTGTTTCTTCCCTTCACTAATAAGTCCACTTTCAAACTTGTACCATAAAGAGAGCAGGGGTCTCCAAACTTCCTTGGATTACACGTTTCCCCAGTAAATCTTGTACTTGATACCTAGTCTGAACGTTTGGAATTTACCCTCATCCACGTCACCTGGTTACAGTGTACACACCTACACCCACACCCACCCACCCACCCCCCCACACACACACAGGCGTGCACATGTGATTCCCCTCCTAATTTCTTCCCTTTGCTGAGGGATTATGTCCTGGTTTTCAGATATAATTTCTCTTCTCAAAGCCACGTGGATTGAATTTTTCACTTAGTGTGTTATCTGAAAGCAAAAGTATTAATTCCAACCACCTGTCTCTTACTCAAGAGGCAATACATGTTCTTAGCCCAAAGGACACAGCGTTACCCCACAAATATGCCTGCCAGCTAAAGATAAATTCTGGGGGAAGGAGATGCAGGGGCCTCCCAGGCCTCCAGAACGTCCCTCTCTGGGTGACTCCTCTATTCAACATCTAGAGCACAGTCACACAGGGAACAGGAGCTGGTGTTTGTCCAGACTAATCTCTACCCCCTGAATCCAGAGTTCCCATAGTTTCTGTTCCCTCCAACCTGATCAATTATTACTCAAGCTGGCCTCTGGTCCCTTAGTCATCTTTCTGTTCAGCATGGTACACTGACCCTCCATCACCAGCAAACAAGAAGGGGCAATGTCTTCTATTGGGAGGAAGTTCTAGGGTGGCAGTTGTCCATCTCCCTACTAGGGCAGAATTAGGGAACTTCATGGAAGTAAAGGACTTAAAGGTATCAGCTAAAGAATAGGAGCCCCTAGGGAACAGATCATACCTGGTATGATCTGTTTTTTATGATCTGTTAAGAAACCTCTATATCATCTCAATCAGGTAAAAAGGCAGAGCCATTTCTTGGATCAGAAAAGCCCATTTATCTTATAAAAACAGATTAAATTTCCTCTGCATGGTTAGCACTTGTAGCATGCCTTCTGGCTATGACACTTCACTGTGAATATTTCAGCCTACTAACAGTAAGAACTAGTTAGTGCTTATTTGGTATTTACTATGTGCAAGACACGTTTCTCATTATTTCACAAATTTTAACCCTTTGAATCCACAGAACAGAAATATGGAAAAGGCACTTGTATTAACTCCATTCTACAGATGAAGGAATGGAGGTGCTGAGAGCTGGTACTCTACTCTGGGTCACACAAGGACATGGCAGACCCAGGACTGGGACCTAAACATCCAGTCTCCAAAGGCAAGGCCTAATCACTGCACCACCCTGGCTCTCCAGACATTACTACCCCTTTAGTATGGCCCTAGCTTACCTTTCTAAGTCAATCTTTTTACTTCCCACTAGGAAAATTGGAGAGCATTCACCATTTTCTTTACAATATTCATTTTCCCCACCTCAGCGTCCTCTCGTGATCTTTTCTGGGCCTAAAACACCTGTCTCCATGTCCCACTCTCTGCCTGTAAATCTCAAACCCATTTAGAGGAGAATCCATCTCAAAGATACCAACAAAGCAAAAGAAACCAACATTCACTAAGTTCCTATATCTTTTGGGTAGCATACTATGGAAATTCACATAAAATATGTTTCATCCTCAATATGACTTTTGGATATAGGATACAAAAAAATGGTTTTGAGTTGAGTTCCCTGCTCAGCCAGGAAAGGGCAGAGCCACACTGTCTGTAGCACCATGCACATGCTGTGAGCACTAGGTTGTTCTTTCTTTTCCTGTCCCTCCCACATAGTACTTTGAGCATCTCTCAGGACACTTTGCCATACCATATAGTACAGGTATTTGGGTAATGCCCCTACAACAAGATTTCTTCTTCTTCTTTTTTTAAGATTTTGTTTATTTATTTGACAGAGAGAGACCACAGGCAGGGGGAGCAGGAGAGAGAGAAGCGGACTCCTGGCTGAGCAGGGAACCCAACACCAGGCTCAATCCCAGGATTTTGGGATTATGACCCAAGATGAAGGAAGATACTTAACCAACTGAGCTACCCAGGAGCCCAACAACAAGACTTCTGATAGCAGAAATTGTGTCATGCTTCTTTTCCTCCTTGGGGTGCCCAGCCTGGTCCTTTATACCAAAGTCAATTAATGAAAGTTTGTGTAATTAAATGACACTGAATTGAGGATCAGGGAGGTAGCCTTCATGGGGAAGACAGGCTCATGCATGCCAACCCCAACACTTCTTCCAATTTCTGAAATAATGAGCTGTCAGTTTCCTTGAGTTGCTAAGCCTTTTGGGAAGGAAGATGTGAACAGAAACAAGCAAGTACCTGCCTCATTCCACCAGGAGGAAGCTCCTGCTTTCAGACATGACAAATTCAAAAAATATGTGGTGTTAACTCCAATAGCGTGCATCTAGCACAATCTGAGACTACATAGGCATGTGCAAACCGGCTCGGGAACAAAGAGACATCCTAACCCCAAAGGTGCCAGAATATATGACAACACCACAAAAGCGATATTAACTTGAATATTGCATGGTGTCTGCAAAAAGAAAATAAGTTGTAAATTTTCTTTTATCATATGCCATGTTTTTACTTAAGTGTGTCTAATTAGCCTGTGTTTGTTGTGGGCTAGCTGTGCAAGTAATTAGATAAGGAGCCCAGGGCACCATGTCTATTCCACCATGGCTGGATTCTGATTTCCAAAAAATAATAAAAAAAAAAACTTTTCAATTTCTGTGGCCCTTTGCTCTCTCATTCTGAAGCAGAGGGCTGAGAGCCATAAAGGTAAGCCTGCCATTCAGGGATTGCAAAAGAGCTTCAAGTTGCGAGCCCTCTTTATCTTGTTTTGATTCTAGATGGTTGGAAAGAGGAGAGCCTTTAAAATGCATAAACCCAATGATACTATTGCCAATTAAATACTGGAGGAAGAAAAGAAGGAGGTTAGCTTACATTTCATCCTATACATAAGAATGCAGGGAGGTTAACAGTATGATGTGGTAGAAGTTGGGTCTGATATCCATCAAAAAGTCTATACGTGGGAGTGATCAGTTTCAAGAGGAAAAGAAATGGGTCCAGTGAGACCCAGAGAAAACCATTGTAATCATTTTCTGAAAAATGATAAGAACACTCTGGGTCATGTTAGAAGGAATGATGAAGCAATGGCAAATCTGAGAAGTATCAGGGATGTATTGGGAAAATGTGGGTAATCGATTAGTTGAGGATTGGTGAGGGAGCAAGGACGACCCCCTTTCTACAGACCGGCTGGGTGGATAGTTTGTCAGCACCTGAAATGCAGAATACAGGAACAGCAGGAGGTGTGAGTAGAAGATGATGTAGAAGTTGTAGCAGCTTAAGCCTGCTTGCTCCAGTGTTCTGGGTGAGTTAAGATGCATTGCCACCTGCTAATAATGAGAGGAGTAGGAGTGTGTTGGGGCATGGTGAAGGTTTACTGTGGTAACTGAATATAGGGAAGATGCTGAACAAAGGTTAAAAAAATAAAAAAACAAGGGGCAGAAGTGAAGACTCAGCAGAGCCTGGAGAACACAGATTGGCAGAATAGTATGACTTTCTCTAGTAATGTCAACTGCCCACCTGTTGGAAGAGAAAGAGCAAAGTGGGCACAAATGGACCCAGAAATAAGCTTCAAAAAGGTGACATTCTATAAGGCCTATTCTGGTCTTATGTACTATAATTGCTAAAGTCTTGGCTGAGATAGGGAGTATCTATTCAGGCCAGATACTGATCTGAAGAGTTTTTGTTTTAAATGAATTGCTGTGTGAAGAAACATACTTTGAATAATCAGTGTGAGAAAGATTTGAGGGAGCTGCATTATTGTATGAATGAGCATTTAAGAGAGAAAAAAAAAACCACAGGTGTTTCATTTATAAGAGATGGTATGATTTGGCAGGTCAAACTGTTAAATCCCCTCCCCACTGGGTTCAAATCCCAACTTTATATGTAAGAGTTGTGTGATCTTTGACAAGTTACCCAACCCTCATCTGTAAAATGGAAATAAGGGTCTTACTTATGTTATACAGTTATTGTAACAATTAAATATGTTAATACAGAAAAACTGCCCAGTCCATATTAAGAACTCAATAAATGTTGGTATTATTCTCATATACACTTAACTCAAATGTCATCATCCCAAAAAGTCATCTTGTTTTTTCTTTTTATTTAAATTCAGTTAGCCAACATATAGTATATCCTTAGTTTCAGATGTAGAGTTCAGTAATTTATCAGTTAATTATAACGTCCCCTGCTCATCATATCACATGCCTCCTTAATGCCCACTACCCAGTTACCCCATATCCCTCACAACCTCTGTTTGTTTCCTGTAGGTTCTTACCTAGGTTTTTTTGTTTCTTATATTCCACATATGAGTGAAACCATATGATAATTGTATTTCTTTTATTGACTAATTTTACTCAGCATAATAGCTTCCAGTTTGATCCATGCCAATGTGAATGGTAAGTATTCATCCTTGCTGATGGCTGTGTAAGATTCCATCGTATATATACAATCTTCTTTATCCATTCATCTGTCAATGGACATCTTAGCTCCTTCCACAGTTTAGCTATTGTGGATATTGCTGCTATAAACATTGAGGGGGCAGGTGCCCCTTCAGATCAGTACCTTTGTATCTTTGGGGTAAATACCTAGTAGTGCAATTGCTGGGTCATAAGGTAGCTATACCATACCGTTTTCCAGAGTGACTGCACCAGCTTGCATTCCCACCAACAGTGTAGAATGGTTTCCCTTTCTCTGTATCCTCATCAACATAGATTGTTTCCCAACTTGTCAATTTTAGCATTCTGACAGGTGTGAGGTGGTATCTCATTGTGGTTTTGATTTGTATTTCCCTGATGTTGAGTGATCTGGAACATTTTATCAAGTGTCTGTTGGCCATTTGGATGTCTTCTTTGGATAAATGTCTGTTCATTTCTTCTGCCCATTTCTTGATTGGATTCTTTGAGGTTTTTTGGGTGTTGAGTTTGCTAAATTCTTTATAGATCTTAGATACTAGCCCTTTACCTGATATGTCCTTTGCAAATATCTTCTCCCATTCTGTAGGTTGACTTTTAGTTTTGTTGGCTGTTTCCTTTGCTGTACAGAAGCTTTTTATTTTGATCAAGTCCCATTAGTTCATATTTGCTTTTGTTTCCCTTGCCTTGGACACATATCTTGTAAGAAGTTGTTGTGGCCAAGGTTGAAAGGTTGCTGCCTGTGTTCTTCTCTAGGATTTTGATGGATTCCTGTTTCACATTGAGGTCTTTCATTCATTTTGAGTTTATCTTTGTGAATGGTGTAAGAAAATGGTCCAATTTCATTCGTCTGCGTGTGGCTGTCTAATTTTCCCAACACCCTTCATTGAAGAGACTGTCCTTTTTCCATTAGATACTCTTCCTGTTTTGTTGAAGATTAATTGACCATAGAATTCAGGGTCCATTTTTAGGTTCTGTATTTTGTTCCATTGATCTATATGTCTGTTTTTGAGCCAATACCATACTGTCTTGATGATTACAGCTTTGTAATAGAGCTTGAAGTCTGACAATGTGATGCCACCAAATTTGGTTTTCTTTTTCAACCTTCCTTTGGCTATTTGGGGTCTTTTCCAGTTCTGTACAATTTTAGGATTAATTGTCCCAGCTCTGTGAAAAATGTCAATGGTATTTGGATAGGGGTTGCTTTGAATGTGTAGATGGCTCTCAGTAGTATAAATATTTTAACAATAATTATTTTTCCAATCCAGAAGTGTGGAATATATTTCTATCTCTTTGTGTCTTCCTCAATTTCTTTCATAAGTGTTCAGTAGTTTTTAGAGTATTTTTTAGATCCTTTACCTCTCTGTTTAGGTTTATTCCTAGGTATCTTATGGTTCTTGGTGCAATTGTAATAGTTCGATTCCTTAATTTCTCTTTCTTCTGTATCATTATTAGTGTATAGAAATGCACTATTTCTGTGATTTTTCAATTTTTTTTATTTTTTAATAAACATATAATGTATTATTTGCCCCAAGGGTACAGATCTGTGAATTGCCAGGTTTACACACTTCACAGCACTCACCATAGCACATACCCTCCTATTTCTGTGATTTTTATGCATTGATTTTATATCCTGCAGGTATTGCTGAATTCCTATATGAGTTCTAGCAATTTTGGGGTAGAGTCTTTTGGGTTTTCCACATAAAGTACCATGTCATATGAGAAAAGTGAGAGTTTGACTTCTCCTTTGCCAATTTTGAATGCCTTTTATTTATTTTTGTTGTCTGATTGCTGAATCTAGGACTTCCAGTGCTATGTTGAACAACAGTGGTGAGAATGGGCATCCTTGTCATATTCCTGACCTTAGGGAAAAAGCTCTCAGTTTTTCCCCATTGAGAATGATATTTGCTGTGAGCTTTTTGTAGGTAGCCTTTATGATAATGAGGTATGTACCCTCTACCCCTACACTGTGCAGTTTTAATCAAGAAAGGATGCTGTATTTTGCCAAAAGCTTTTCTGCATCATTGAGAGGATCATACAGTTCTTGTCCTTTCTTTTATTAATGTGGTGTATCACACTGATTGATTTGCAGATGTTGAACCACTCTTGCAGACCAGGAATAAATTCTACTTGGTTGTGGTGAATAATCTTTTTAACATATTATTGGAACCTATTGGTTAGTATCTTGGTGAGAATTTTGATATCCATGTTCATTAAGGGTGTTGGTCTATAATTTTCCTTGTTAGTGGGGTCTTTGTCTGGTTTTGGGATCAAGATAATGCTGGCCTCATAGGAAGAGTTTGGAAGTTTTCCTTCCATTTCTATTTTGAAACGGTCTCAGAAAAATAGGTATTAGTTGTTCTTTAAATGTTTGGTAGAATTCCCCTGGAAAGTCATCTCGTTCTGGACACTTTTGGGGAGAGTTTTGATTACTGCTTCAATTTCCTTTCTGGTTATGGGTGTCTTCAGGTTTTCTATTTATTCCTGTTTTGGTTTTGGTAGTTTATAAGTTTCTAAGAATGCATCTATTTCTTTCAGATTGCCTAATTTGTTGGCATATGGTTGCTCATAATATGATCTTAAAATTGTTTGTATTTCCTTGGTGTTGGTCATGATTCCTCCTCTTTCATTTATGATTCTATCAATTTGGGTCCTTTCTCTTTTCTTTTTGATAAGTCTAGCTAGGGATTTATTGATCTTATTAATTATTTCAAAGAGCCAGCTTCTAGTTTCATTGATCTGTTCTAATGTTCTTTTGGTTTCTATTTCATTGTTTTCTACTCCAATCTTTATTATTTCTCATCTCAGCTGGGGTAAGCTCTATTTGCTATTCTTTTCTAGCTCCTTAGCTGTAAGGTTATCTTGTGTGTTTGAAACTTTCCTAGTTTCTTGAGAAAGGCTTGTATTAGTATGTATAGCTCTCTTAGGACCATTTTTGCTGCATCCCAAAGATTTTTTAATAGTTGTGTTTTCATTTTCATTTGTTTCCATGAGTTTTTAAAATTCTTTTAAATTTCCTGGTTGACCCATTCATTCATTAGTAGGATATTCTTTAACCTCCAAGTATTTCATTCCTTTCAAATTTCCTCCTGTGATTGAGTTTGAATTTCAAAGCATTGTGATCTGAAAAAATGCAGGGAATAATCTCAGTCTTTTGGTCCTGGTCGACACCTGATTTGTGACCCAGTATGTAATCTAATCTGGAGAATGTTCCACTCAAGAAGAATGTGTATTCTGTTGTTTTAGGATGGAATGCTCCGTGTATATCTGTGAAGGCCATCTGGTCCAGTGGATCATTCAAAGTCCTTGTTTCCTTTTTAATCTGCTTAGATGATCTGTCCTTTGCAGTGAGTGGGTTATTAAAGTCCCCTGCTGTTATTATATTATTATCAATATGTTTATTTTATTTTTTTATTCATTGGTTTATATAATTGGCTGATCCCAAGTTAGGAGCATAAGTATTTATAATTATTAGATCTTCTTGTTGGATAGACCCTTTATGTATGCTATAGTGTCCCTCTTCATCCCTTACTACAGTCTTTGGTTTAAAATCTAATTTGTCTGATAAAAGCACTGATACCTCAGCTTTCTTTAAATGTTCATTAGCATGATAAATGGTTCTCCACCCCCTCACTTTCAATCTGGAGGTGTCTTTGGGTCTAAAATGAGTCTCTTGTAGATAGCATATGGATGGGTCTTGCTTTTTTATCCAATCTGATACCCTGTGTTTTTGATTGGAGCATTTAGCCTATTTACTTTCAGGGTCACTAATAAAGGATATGAATTTAGTGTCATGGTATTACCTATAAAGTCCCCATTTCTGTATATTATCTCTATTTCTATCTGCTCTGTGTGACTCTTGGGCTCTCTCTTTGCTTACAGGATCCCCTTTAATAATTCTTGCAGGCCTAGTTTAGTGATCCCAAATTCTTTTAGTTTCTGTTTGTCCTGGAATCTCTTTATCTCCCTTTTCATTCTGAATGACAGCATTGCAGGATAAAGTTTTCTTGGCAGTATGTTATTCTCATAGTACCCTGAATATATCATGCCAGCTCTTTCTGGCCAACCTATCTCTGTGGAAAGGTCTGTCAAGCTCTTGTCTCAAGTTACATTCAGGATTGTCTTTTAGATCTGAAATTTGAAAGCTTCACTAGTATATGTTGGCAGTGTTGACCTATTTTTATTGATCTTGAGGGGGGGTTTCCTGTGGACTTGAATGCCTGTTTCTTTCCCCAGTTTAGGGAAGCCTTCAGCTATGATTTCCTCAACTATACCTTCTCTCTCTCTCTCTCTCTCTCTCTCTCTTTCCCGTCTTCCTCTGAGACCCCAGTAATTCTAATATTGTTTTGCTTTATGGTCTTGCTGATTTCTCAAAGCCTGCCCTCATGCTCCATTAGTTGTTTTTCTTTCTTTTCCTCAGCTTCCTTCCTTCCCATCATTTTGTTTTCTTTTTTTGCTTCATTTACCCTAGCCATTAGAGCATCCATTTTATTTTATTTTATATTTTTTAATATTTTATTTGTTTATTTGACAGACAGAGATCACAAGTAGGCAGAGAGGCAGGCGGGGGGTGGGTGGGTGGGGAAGCAGACTCCCCACTGAGCAGAGAGCCTGACACAGGGCTCGATCCCAGGACCCTGGGATCATGACCTGAGCCAAAGGCAGAGGCTTAACCCACTGAGCCACCCAGGCACTCCTAGAACATCCATTTTAGACTGCATCTCCATTAAAGCATTTTTTAAAAGATTTTTAAAAATTTATTTGAGAGAGAGAGCATGAGGGAGAGAGAGCACAAGGAGGAGGGAAAGTTAGAGGGAGAGGGAGAAGCATACTCCCTGTTGAGCATGGAGCCAGATGCGAGATTCAATCCCAGGACCCAAGGATCATGACCCGAGCTGAAGGCAGATGCTAACAGACTGAGCCACCCAGGCACCCTCAGTTAAAGTATTTTTAACTTTGGCCTGATTAGGTTTTATTTCTGCACTAAGGAATTCTCTAGTTCTATGTTTTTTTCAAGTCCAGCTAGTAACTTTATAATCATTATTCTGAATTCTAGTTATGACATTTTGTTTATATCCATATTGATTAAATCTATGTCAGAGAGTATTACCCCTGGTTCTTTCTTTTGTTGTGAATTTCTCCTTCTAATCATTTGGTGCAGAGAAAAATGGATGAATGAGAGAACAAAATCAAGGATATCAACCACAACCCCATTGAGGCATACACTAGACACATCCAAAGAGATCAGAAACCAAAAAGGAAAATAAAAAACAAAAAACAAAAACAAATAAACAAACAAGCAAACAAACAAACAAAAACACAGGGTGGAGGCAGAGAGGGAATATAATCTAACAGACACTTAGGGTGCCTGGGTGGCTCGTGTGTTAGGCCTCTGCCTTAAGCTCAGGTCATGATCCCAAGGTCCTGGGACTGAGCCCTGTGTTGGACTCTCTGCTTAGCGGGGAGCCTGCTTCCCCCTCTGTCTCTGCCTGCCTCTTTGCCTACTTGTGATCTTGCTTTCTCTGTCAAATGAATAAATGAAATCTTTAAAAAAATTAAATTAAATAAAAAACCTAACAGACACTAGATCCCAAAATTGTAAAGAAAGAAAGAAAAGTATGTGTGTGTGTATATATATATATATATATATATATATATATATTCACAAAAATAAAACTGAATACAATAAAAGGAAGCCCAAATGAAGAACATATCTATAAAATATAAATATAAAAATGTAAAATTGGGGTGCCTGGGTGGCTCAGTGGGTTAAAACCTCTGCCTTCAGCTCAGGTCATGATCCCAGGCTCCTGGGATCGAGCCCTGCATGGGGCTCTCTGCTCAGCAGGGAGCCTGCTTTCTCCTCTCTCTGCCTGCCTCTCTGCCTACTTGTGATCTCTGTCTGTCAAATAAATACATAAAATCTTTAAAAAAAAATTTAAAAAAATGTAAAATGTAAAAATGACTAAAAATTTAAAAAGACTTAAAAAAAGACTTGATAAAATAAACTATTTGAAAAGGAGGGAAAAAGAAAAAGAAAATTTTAAACTGAAAGACTAAAGACTCATGAGAAAAAATCTTGAATTCTATATACAATTCTCCCCTAGTTCAGGAGTTTTCTAGTCTGTGTACTCTGTAAACTTGGTATCAGCTAGTCTTCTGGGGGAGGGACCTGTTGCCCTGATTCTCAGGTGTCTTTGCCTGGATGGAGTTGCACCTTTCCTTGGCAATGGACCAGGCTCAGTGTAAGCTCCTTTGGGTTGCTCTATGTGGTTTTTGTTCCCTGAAGGCTTTTCTTATCACTTCAGAGGAGGAAAAAGGAATACAAATGGTGCAGCCCCATCTCCAGCCCTGGGGCTGAACAATTGTGGCCACCACTCTTCAGTGTACCCTCAGGGAAAAGCAATCAATCTCTTTTGTTTGTGCCAAACTCCACACACCCACTCCAATCCTCCCTGGGGAAGGAGGGGATGTCCCCTAGGCTCTACTCTTTGCTGGGCCCCTGCTCCAGCAGTGTTTGCCTGATCCTGCACACACCTGTGGAGCTTCTCACCAGGAAAAGGAGAGAGGTCATGTTGCTTATTGGGCCCCTGCTTACAGAGCAGTCTTCAATCTTGTCTTGGTTGGCAGTTTATGGCAACACTTAGCTGAGAGGTTCAGCTAATTGAAGGTTCACTAATTGAAGCCAGCTTCCTGCTCCAATGCTTGGGAATTATGCTGCACTCAGCTAATCCCATTCTTTCTGTGACCTTGGGGATCCTGAGACCACACTGTCCCACCTAGGATTCTGCCCTGCTTCACCACCTGAATACCTTTCAGCCAGAGTCCCTCACAGGAGCAGAATTCTAAAAGTTCTGATTTTGCACTCCATTGCTCTATCACTTTCCAGCAGCCAGTGTATGGAAGCTCCCTCCCCGCCCCCTCTGTGGTTTATCTTCCTATATATTTCCTCAGATTCACTTCTCCACATTTCCTATCTTGCAAAAAGTGATCACTTTTCTATTGCAGAGTTGCAGCAATTCTTTCTTAAATCTCAGGTTAAATTCCCAAGTGTTCAGAATGATTTGATCACCTGATCTCTTGAATCCCTACTCTTCCTCCATCTTCCCTCCCTCTCAAGACATCTTCTTCTTGATTTTAAAATTAAAATGGCCAAAGAGCCTATCTTCAGTGCCCTCCCCCCATTCATGTACATTCCTGTAGATTCTAGCAGCTCTTGCTTATTGAACTTTCAATTTTTTTCTCACCTCCTCTGCCACTTCCCTTTTATCTACCTATTGGTCCAAAGATAGAACACAGCGTCTTGTCCTAGATTTCCCCAATGTATCTCCATCACAAGGCACGTCAGAAGAATTTTCTCTTAGGCTTTGAGGATAGCTTTGAGGCAGCTTGTAACACAGAGCTGAAACTTACCTGGGACTATCACACACCTCTGCTTTCAGCAGTCCATTGGACATGCCCATTTGCCAGGAATGTGTCCCTACTGTGTCTCAAATGTTCTGATCCTGAGCTCTTCCTCTTTCAGCTTCACCTTCTTCACCTTCCTTCCTTTTGAGTCTAGATGCTTCACATTCTCTTTCCTGAGCTGCCAAAGGTGCTCCAACTATTTTTCTTCATTTTTCACAGCAACTAGCTTTCTCTTTGTGTCACACCTCCACCTTCCAGAACTATGTCCTATCAGGGTGTTTTGTCAAGTAAAAAAAATAATATGTTCACTACAAAATGCTGCTGTTGACTTTTGAAATAATTTTTTCTCACTAAAAATGCTTATGTTAATGATAAATGCTACATAGTGCTCTTCTACTATTAATGTCTCACTCTTCTATATATCAATGATTCTCAAACTCCAGTGAAAAGTCTCCTTTTATGAAGAAGTTTTCCATCTTTGTTCATGAGAGAGACTGATGTGCAGTTTTTTATTGAAATATTCTGGACAGTCTTTGGTGTCAAGATGATTCTGGCCTCAGAAAATGAGTTGGGATGCATACTATTTTTCTCTTCTCTGGAAGAATTTGTATAAAAGTACTGTTATGTCTTCTTTAATGCTTGGAAGAGTTTACAAGTAGGAACATTGGACCTGGACTTGTGTGTGTGTGTGTGTGTGTGTGTGTGTGTGTGTGAAGGTTTATTGATGGGAACTCAAACTGTTTTTGTTCTCATGTTTCTTATATGTGGAAAAAAAGAGAACTAGTTATAAACTCCACATGGTCCATAATTCCTATATAAATGTAAGGACAAAATTTATATGCTAAAAACCAACAAATCTATAAAAACCATAATAATAAAAATTAACAATATTATTTCAGTGGGATGGATAATTGTTTTCTTTGGCTGAGTTGCAATTTGAAATGTAGATGTAGTGTCGTTTGGGTCTTCTGAGTTTGCTGTACCTACACTCTCTTGTGTCAAGGGATGACTCAACCCTCCCTTTCCTTTTCTTCATCTGAGGTATGAGAAACTTTTCTCATAAGGTACACAGTGACATCATTGGGCCTTCATTTAGCAGAAATGCCTCATCTATGCATAAGTCCTCAACCACTAGTTTTTACCCTAGTCTTAATCATTAAAATAGTCCATTTATTACTTTGTTACAAGAGGTCTTTTCATGTTGTCAGATCAATCTCATTTATTAACTAATATGTGAGATCGAGATTGCATGCTATGGGAAAATCTTTTAATAGAAAACTATCTTTCAAAAGAGAACTTGCATGTTCATAACTGGTAAAATAATTCAACTTGAGTGTAATTGAGAGTAAGGGATAGTCATTTCTGTTTTGATATTAGGATACCCAAGGTCTGACTGCTGATACAACATCAGGCAAACATGCTTCCAATGCCTTAAAACTTATATGTGGTCACTAAAAGTGATTCCTCTCAGCTACTACAAATGCAGGTGCAGGGGCCAAAATTGCATGATAGTATTCCTTGAGGGTAAAGTGGTTGTCTAGATGATTACTAATGTGTTGATAATATTTTTAAAGATTATCATCAAAAAGAATATGTAGGCTTAAAGAATTTCTGTAGGGAATGTGTGGGCCATTAAAAATATACTTACAGACCCCCATGAGTCTAGGGACACTGGTTGAAACACTATTCCATATTAAGGAATCATTTTTTTTTAAATTCTGCTACTGTCTGATGGCCTATTCATCATCCAGCGCTTTTTTTCTCTCCTGTATGCAATCTGTTATTCTTGTTCCAAAGCCAAATTTTCCTTTTAACAGGGCTTTTACTGTTGGGCAGAAAGATTTCAGGCTTTGCATGTGCACATGTGGAGTTTATACCAAGTGTTGAGCTAAGAAGACTTTGCTGTCCTGAACAGATACTGTAACGGGAATGGCTGCCTACTATGGAGGGGGATCATATTCACCCATGTGGTTTTTGTTATTTAGTTATTTGTTTATCCTGTGACCTGCCCCTCTTGGGACTAGACTAGAGGCTCCTGTTGTCCAGAGAAGAAATCAGGCCAGCAGACCCAGAAGATAAATGCCTTAAGTCCTTAGTTTTTAAGTGTCAAATGTCCTATCCTATCAAAACTGCCAAGTCTGTTTATTAGCCCTTCTGCTCCCTGCGGGATGGGGTGTTAGAAGGAGTTAGGGGAAAACCTCCAGTAGAAGTAGAAAGCAGGATGATGGCGAGGATCTCTAAACAGGTGAGCTGCACCCTGCTTCTCTGCCATATGGTTACCTCCAAGATGCGGGAGTGGGTAGATACTAGAACAATTCTTCAAAATATGAGAAGCCTTGAGTGAAGATGTTCTGCTTCCTCTCTAGAACTCTGGGAAGTGTTCATTCAGCAGTAGCATCTCATGCTTAGAGACAGAAACATGGATTGCAGGGCTCAAGGGGTCTCAGGCAGCCCCTGCAAGTTTCCTGCAACCCATTTTAGAAGATCAAGGAATTGGAAGGAGAGCAGAATTTTCCCATACCCTCAAGAAAGCACAAAAAATAGCAATGAGCAAACTGGCAGATCTGAAGTTGTTAGATCAGTTGCTAGGGGGATATCATTAAAAGACAACAAAGGATGGTATGTCTAGAAAGTCACTAAGAATGTGGTTGTTTAGAAGCTGCCAGCAAGGAGCGGCGGGACCATGACCATGGCTGTGACTGGGCAGGTGACTGTGGACAGATGACTAAGGACTAGATGTCTCCCCGGATGCCATCATGGTACATGAATCCCAACTTAGACGCCACCTCAGGCGAAGGAGGGGCAGGGGACAATCCCCAATGACTGAACCCAGGACAACTACAATGATCTGAGATTGACTAATCATATTTTACAAATTATTTTTCAGTATCTGGCAAAACTTTCAAAATCATAAACTTAATTGATTAAGTACTGTCCTGTAAACATATTTACCAAAGAATTATATCCTGAGGGCAGGCAAAAAGCTATTTTCTGAGAAGATACTTGGGCTCCAGACTGTTGAATTATGCCCAGTTTAGGCACATTTGTTGAGCTTTCCAGGTACCTTATAGAGAGAGATCTTCTCTGGTATACAAAATCTACAAAACAGGTTTATTTAAAGGCATCAATAATTTAAAACCTAGTAACCATAAAATGTAAATTTGAGAAAATTGTAGCTATAACATTTCTTGAAATGCCATATTTAAAAAGATAAATTCTAAAAAAGATAGACATGATGTTGAAGACAGGTAATGTAAGACTGAAGTTTGTGAATATGTATAAATTAGTAATTTTATATATTTTTACAAGGAAGCACAATTTTAAATTTTATTTATGAATAACATGGATATATAAAAGAGCAATAATAATAAGTGTTGAGTTCACTGAATTTTCATAAACTGGAATCAGCAATCAGATGAAAAGAAACAGGACACTCCCAGGACCCCAGAAGCCCTCCACCTCTGTCTGCCTACCCCTCTCAAGACAAACACTATCCTGGCATCTATGACCATAGATTAGTTTTCCTTCTGCTTGAATTCTATTTATGACTTCTTTTGCATCTGGCTTCTTATGCTCAATATTAAATTTGTGTGATTCATCCATGATTTTGTATGTAGTGGTAGGTTGTTTATTCTCATTTTTATGTACCACAATTTTTTCATCTGTTCTTCTGTGGGTGGACATTTGTGATATTTTCAGTTTGGGGCTTTTGTGAATAGTGTTGTAAATGGCATAAGTGTATTCTTGTGTAAGTCTTTTGACAAATATCTGTATGCTTTTCTGTTGGGTCTTATGGGTGGAATTCTTGGATTGTACGGTGTACATAGATTCGGCTTTAAAGGATGCTGCTAGACAGTTTGACAAAACAGTAATAGTGATGTACATGCTTATCTGTGGTACCTGTTCCAGATGCTGATGGCATCTTTATCCTCAGTAACATCTGCAGTTCTTCTTCTCCCACTTCTTTCTCCTTTTTCTCCTCTTCTCCCTCCTTCTCTTCCTCCTCCTTTCCCCCTGCTTATCCTTCTCTTAATTTCTCCTCCTTCCTGTCTCCTTTTCCTCCTCCTCTTTCTTCTCTTCCACCTTCTTTAACTCTTTTTTCTGGTGGATATCTACTGGTAACGTACTGTGGATAATTTGCATTTCCTTGATGTCTAATGAACGGGACCATCTTTTCACACGTTCTAGCCATTTGAATATTCCCTATTGTGAAATACCTGTTCAAATCTTTTGCCCATTTTTAAAAACTTGAGTTATCTGCCTTTTGCTTATAGTTGTAGAGGTCATTATATATTCTGGATATGAGTCCTTTGTCAGATACGTGTATTTCAAATATATCTTCTCACTTAAAAATTATTACCATTAAGTATGACATGTAATATACAATTTTTATAATACTCCTTATCAGAAAATGAATTTCCTTTTGAGTTCTAATTTGATAAAGTTTATCATAGAAGAGTGTTGCATTTTATTAAGTGCTTTTCTGCATCTCTCAAGTTGATCATGACCCTTTTATCCTTTTTTCTATTAATGCATGTGAGATACATTGATTGCATCTGGAATGATAAACCAACTTCAAATTCTTGGAACAAACTCAATTTGGTCATTGTACATTTTCTTTTTCTTTATGTTTCAGAATTTCATTTTTTAGTATTTCATTTGAGGTTTTTGTATCTATATTGTTCAGAAATAATGATCCACAATCTCCCTATCTTTTTATGTCTATGCACAGGGTATTTCCAGGTTTTGATGACCCCATAATACAAGCTAGTAAATACTCTGTTTTTTTTTTTTTCTATTCTCTGAAATATATTATATAAAATCAATTTTTGATTCCTAAAATGTTTGGAAGAATTCATGGGTAAATCTATCAGAGTCTAGAATTTTCTTTGTGGGATGGTTTTAAATTACAGATTGAACATCTTTAATAAATATAAAATTATTCAAGTTTTCAATACCAGTTTTTGGAAGCTCTATTTTTCAAGAAACTGGTCTAGTTCATTTAAAATTTCATATATATAGACATAAAGTTACAACTTTTCATTATCATTTTAATATCAGTAGGATCCATAAGGATGGTTTTTTCCCCCCAATTCTGACATTGTATTTATAGTTTTTCCCCTTTTCCTTGATCAGTTTTCTTAGGAGTTTACTCTTTTCATTAGTCTTTGCAAACAACCACCTTTGGATTTGTTGAGTATTTCTATAAAGCACCAGCTTTCTATTTTAATAATCTTTGTTCTTTATTATTATTCCTCTTTTCTGCCTCCTTTAGATATAATTTGCTAGTATCTAAATTTCACACAATACATTTTCTTATAAGCACAGCTTTGACAGCATCCCACACATTTTGATATGCCATATTTTTATTAACCTTTAGTTAAAAATATTTTTCATTTTCTGCTGTTATACCTTATTTTATCTATAGTTAATTTCTAAGTAGTTGGAGATTTTTAACTTCTCTTTTTTTGTGGCTGATTTTGAGCTTAATTCCACTGTCTTGACAGCATACTTTGTATGGCTTCAATATTTGAAATTGTTTGAGGCCAATGACTAAGTAGGGTAACTATTCCATAGATAATTGCAAAGGAAGTGTCTCCTGAGACTGTTGGTGCAGAGTTCTATATATGTAAACTAGAAGAATTTTGTTAATCATGTTGTTCAAATTGTGTATATCCTTACAGATTCTTAATCTGATTATTATAGCAGTCACTTAGAGATATATGTTAAAATCTTCTATATATAATCGTCTATTATATTTGTGGAGTATATAAATTTCCTTTTAGTCCTATAAATTTTTGCTGTATATGTTTTGAAGCTAAATTATTAGATGACTACAGATTTAGTATTTAATGTGTTATAGTCAACTAACCCCTTTCCCATTAATACATGACCTTTTTTATCTTTTGTAATGCTTCCTGCCTTAAGTACTATCCTGATACTAGTTAAAACTTACCAATTTGGGGGGCCCCTGGCTGGGTCAGTCAGTTAAGCATCTGCCTTCAGCTCAGATCATGATCCCAGAAATCCCAGGGTCCTGGGATTAAGCCCCACTTTGGACTCCCTGCTAAGTGGAGAGTCTGCTTCTCCTTCTCTCTCACCCTCTCCCTCTTTTACTCTCTCTCAAATTAAAAAAAAAAAAAAACTAAAAAAAAAAAAAAGACTTACTCGTTATATTTTGGTTCGTGTTTTTATGGGATATAGTGATTATATGGGACATCCTTTTTACTCTTATTCTTTGTTTTTATATATCTGTTATAACCAGCATGTATTTGTGGGTTTTTAAAATTGGGTCTGACTGTTTTTGTCTTTTATTTAAAGTATTTATTCTATTTCTTTTTACTGTAACTACTAATATATTTAAATTTATACTCACCATCTTACTATTGTGCTCTCTTTGACCCACCTGTTCTGTTTTTTTCCACCTTCAACTTCTTTGGATTAATGAAATCTTTTATTATTCTACTCTTCTGCTTGATTAGTTTGTTAATTACATACTCTAATACCATTCTTCACAGCTTGCCCTAGATATTACACCATGCATTCTTGATGGATTGCAGACTAATATGAATTGTCACTGTTACTACTTTTTGGATAATGCAAGAACCAGAGAACACTTTATTCACTCTTCCTATCCTTATGTTATTCTTGTATTCTGATTCTACACATATGGTAAACTCCTTAAGACATTATTGTCAGTGTTTTGTAGAAATAGCGTTTACTTAGATTAACTCCTCCCACTCTTCATTCTTCATTTCTATGCTTCCATCTTGGATCATTTTTCTACTGCTTAAAAAGTCTCTTAGTGTTCTTTTAGTAAAGGGTTCAGTTTTTCTCTTAAAAATAACTTTATTTTACTATAATTTTTTAAAAAAATATTATCTTCAGGTTGTGTGGTAGTTACTATCAACACTTTAAAAATGTTATATCTTTGTCCTCTGGATTCTGTTATTTTTATTGGTAAGTCAACTCTCAGAATTATTGTTGTTCCCTTGAAGGTAATGCCTCTTAACCTGGTTGCTTAAATTTATTTTGTTTTGTTTTGTTTTGTTTTCAGTGATTTGATTATGCTGTGCTTAGGTGTGGTTTTCTTTGTATTTATCCTGGGTTCATAGGATTTTAAATTAGGTGATTTGATATATTGGTCAATTTTAGAAAATTCTCAAATATTGCTTCTGCCCCATTTTTTTCCCTGAGTACCAATTATATGTATGGTAGGTCCTTCCATCATATTCCATTATATAATACATATATATTACACATTATACACACACACACACACACACACACACACACATATATATATATATTTGTTTAAATTTAAATTTTTTTCTCTCTTTATGTTTTAGATGCTGTACTGCATCACTCCCATTCCCCAAATAGGACTGAGAGGCTTATTTTTCCAACTGCTTGGTGTGTTGGTGCTGACAACTCTCAAGTGTTGGTCCTTTCCAAAAATTTAATTCAGCTGAAGCTAGCCACCTTCCCGAAGTTCATGCCCTCTTCCTGGGAATAGCCTGCATCAAATCACTGATCAATGCAGAGACATAAAACTGGGCCCTGTTGAACCACCCTTAGTGAAATTCTGAAGGGCTCTCCCAGTTTGACCACTTCCCATGGGATTGGCTGACTGAATGGGACCTGATTTTTCCCTCTGTCCAATTCTACTTCCTTCACTTTCTTTACTTCCCTCCAGATATTTTACCCAAAAGCTCTCCTGCCCAAAGAATCTGAATTCTCATTTCTATCTTAAGAGTCTACTTCCTAAGGAATCTGTCCTGCAACACTATCCCTCACTTTGTAGTTTTTCCATTAATCTATCTTATAGTTCACTAATCTTGTCTATGGCTGTGCTGGCTGTGGCTAACCAATTCTTGAGTTTTTAAGTTTAGTTATCTAATTTATAGTTCTAGTTCCCTTAAGGTTTTTTTAAAAATAGATTTCACTTATTTGAAGAAACTCTTCATCTTGCTAAAATCTAACATGATAACCATAATATCTAAATCATCTGTGGGGTTTTCCTTTTGTTGTTGTTCCTTTCTGTTAACATGCTTGATGATTTTTTCAACTGAATATTAAACAATATGAAAAACCATGAAGATTTGGGGTGGGGTCTTTATTCCCTCCCAGGAAAATTTAATTTTTTTCTGGAAGACAGAATAGGGTAGATTACCTCAATGCAGTTAAGCATAGATCAGACTTGAAGGTGAATACAGGCATTTGCAGAAACCTGTTTATTTCTGGCTCCCCTTGCTCCTGTGTTTAGGTCTGTAGGACTACCTTGAAACATAAGGTTTGTAATAGGCTCCTCTTACTTTTCTGGGTCCTAACTTCTATTTTGTTTGTTTGTTTTCCAGTAAGTAAGACTTCTGAAAGCTCTGTTTATTTTCTCAGGCTGTTATACGGTGCTTTCTGCTCAGTCCAGGCTGCTAATTTGAAAAAAGTGCTCCAAATGAAAAAGTGTAGACCTACTGGGTTCACATCATATCACATCAATGATGTTGTCTTCTCTCTGACATCTTGGTCTTCAAGCCTCAGACTCCTTGATAGTTCTGCAGTGTTTCAAAAGAAATCTAAAAACAAGCTTTCAATTCTTTTTTTTTTTTTAAAGATTCCATCTATCTGGGCGCCTGGGTGGCTCAGTGGGTTAAGCCGTTGCCTTCGGCTCAGGTCATGATCTCAGGGTCCTGGGATCGAGTCCCGCATCAGGCTCTCTGCTCAGCAGGGAGCCTGCTTCCCTCTCTCTCTCTCTGCCTGCCTCTCCATCTACTTGTGATTTCTCTCTGTCAAATAAATAAATAAAATCTTAAAAAAAAAAAAGATTCCATCTATCTATGTGACATACAGAGATCACAAGTAGGCAGAGAGGCAGGCAGAGAGAGAGGAAGGGAAGCAGGCTTCCCGCTGAGCAGAGAGCCCAATGAGGGACTCGATCCCAGGACCCCAGGATCATGACTTGAGCTGAAAGCAGAGGCCCTAACCCACTGAGTCACCCAGGCGCCCCCAAAAAGCTTTCAATTCTACTTTCCTTACTTTTCTTGGAGAGATGATTGGTTTCCAACAAAAATCTTGCATGAATTTTTAATGTTTAGGTAATCAAGATAAGTTTCTTTCAAATTTTGTTTTAATGTACAAAGGTATATTTTTAAGGGAGAATTTTCTTTTTAAAGAGTTTTTGAATAGAAGTCTTATACATGTATACCAAAATAACAAGCCAACTTATTGGTAATGTTTATACATGCATTTATTTCTAGTGCCCATTTTCCTTCCCCAAACTGTTCTCAGTTGGAAATAACACCGCTGTATAACAAATAATTCTAAATCTTGAATGCAGAGGCCTAATTTGAATCACTTCAATAAAATGTCATAGCCTCTCCTATAATTTCTAGACCTAGCTTTGTGGTAGGGAGGGTCAAGTAAAATCTCCTGCAGTGCTTTATCCATAACAAATAGTAAAAATGAGGCCATACTGCATGCCATTTAACTCACCTGTGTGACTGTGAAGACCTAGATGTTGGAGAATGACAGTAGGGTATCAGAAGCTTAATCAAATGGTCACTTTAATCGCAACTGCTATTCCTGGATCCTGGGTTGTGAGCTTGAGATGGTTTTCATCCCTTTTTGATTATTTTATCCTTCTGTGCTATACTGATTCATTTTCATATCTCAAAGTATAGCCAGTAATTCACATTTAAGATAATCAACCAAGCAAAAAATTAAAATCACTTCTAGCTGCTCTAACTAGTATAACAAACCTCAGATCTCTAAGTGCCCCCATATCCTTACTTTTAGCTGACATAACGATAACCCCACCCCCACCCAACTTGGTCTACTCAAGTACCATTAGAATCCATTTCCTTATTTATTTATTTATTTATTTGGCCAACTTAGTTTTATTGTTGTCATTACAAATACATGGTAGGTTGAAAAAAGGATTACAAATTATTTGCCCCACTTCCACCAAAAAGTGGTATCTACTTCTCCACTTCTTAAAAATGAGCAGGCCTCTGATTAGCTTTAACCAACTGAATGTAGAGAAAGTGATGTTGCTCAGGTTCTGAATTTAGGCTTCAAGAGGTTTTGTAGCTTCTTTCACAGTGGAAACCAACCATTCTACTACCTTGTGAGCAAACCCAAGCTAGCCCGTTGGCGCATTCGAGATCCTGTGAACATTTCTCGACTATCCACTTAAGGTCCCAGACATGTGAGTGAACTCAGATGTGAATAATTGATCCTAACCCAGAGCAGAAGGACCACCCAGGCCTTCTCAGCCCAAATTGACAACCAAACTCACGAGCTAGATAAAACTGTTATTGCTTTAAGCTGCTAAGTTTTGGGTTGGAATGTTATGTAGCAATATGGAAAATTAATTAGCAAGGTTTTGTAATTTTTTGGCATGTGAACATTCTCCTCCTGGATTTGACTTTCTCATTGGTCTCCTGGGGAATGCTGGGATATAATCAAAAGTCTGAAGGCAATGAAAGAAGGTATGTGTGGAACCTGAGGACACTTCAAGCAAGAATAGTGTCGGGCAGGCTGATGTGACTCTCAAAGGAGGATTAGTTGAGTTTGGGGAATTCAAAATCCTCCTAATCCTCCCAGATGTTACCTAATTCTCATGGTTCCACTCTTCTTCGTCAGTGCTGTTTCACATAAAATACATTGTAAGGCTCAATGCCCCAACCCACATGACGAAACTCTGCATCTGATTTTTATCTATTTTATCTGTTTTATCTATATATCCATTTTATTTATATCTGTTTTTATCCATCTGTTTTATCTCCCTAGCTAACTGTGTCATTCTTAAGTGGTTTTTTGTTTTTTCTTTTTAGAGTAACCTGAGAAACTCCCTGGTTCTCTGTCTTTGTCTAAACATTTACACCACTAAGCCTGCAATTTCTTTAAGTTCTGAAGTGTAGTTAAAAGCCTTTAACACTCAGCACTCGTATTTCATACTGTGCTATGGAAGAAGCCCCCACATGCCTAAATCATTTCTTCAACAGGCACTTTCCGTGTATGGCTGTAAATGATAGTTTTTGTAGCTCTTTTGCCACTGCTAGTTGTGAATTCTAAGTATTCCATTCTCTCTCTCTCTCTCTCTCTTTTTTTTTTTTTTTAAGGGAGAGAGAGAATCTTTTTTTTAAGATTCTGTCTATTCTTTTGACAAAGAGAGACAGAGATCACAAGTAGGCAGAGAGGGAGGCAGAGAGAGAGGGGGAAGCAGGCTCCCTGCTGAGCAGAGAGCCCGATGCGGGGCTCGATCCCAGGACCCTGAGATCATGACCTGAGCCAAAGGCAGAGGCCCCAACCCACTGAACCACCCAGGTGTCCCCCCCCCACCTTGTATTCCATTCTTAAATGGCGAACGGATCCTCACTCCTTTGCCATCCAACCAAGCCAGATAACCAGTCCCTTTCAGTCCCTGTACCTCAGTGAAAGTTCAGTGGTAGATAACAGAATCCATTCAAGCTTGTTAGGGGAGTTAGGGGAATTAGGAGAGATTTAGTTAGGGAATTAGGTGCTTATAAAACTTTGAAAGGTGAAGAAGCAGTCTCTAGGCTGAGCTTCTAGGAATGACTCCCAAAATGTTATCGCAAAACTTGTCTACCAAGTGAGGGAGCTTGTGCCTCTGTCGTGATTAAGAACCTGGGGAAATAGGAACCTGCCTCCACAACTGCTGGTTCTAGAGACCCTCTCACCCCCGACCGCCACCGTGATATGGACAGTAAATGGATCTTCTGCTCCTTACCTCTCAAAAAAGCTAGGGATGGTCTAGGGAGCCAGCTTCTTTTATGTCTGACACAGAAATACTCTTATGATGTAGTTTCCCAGAGGAATAGAGTTGTGCTCTATTTTTCTAGATCCCCTAGAATATGAATCTTCCAAATTCCATGCAGGTGTAACTGCTTAGCCTAAGCTCTGTGAGTGGCTGAACTATAAAGGTATTGGAGAAGTAACCGTTTTTACACTTTTTATCCTCTGTCTCTTGATTCTTCAGAGTGTATCTGTTGCCTGATGACCTCCTCATCCTCTGGAAAGGGATAGCGATGAGTGGGATTATCTGTGGCCTATGACACAAGGACTTAAATACACATGATATACTTTGGATGAGTGCCAGTAACATGGGTAATGTTCAATTCATGCTCTTTTTTGTTTTGTTTTGTTTTTAAGATTTTATTTATCAGAGAGCATGAGCGAGGGAGGGGAGAAGGAGAGGGAGAAGCACACTCCCCGCTGAGCAGGCAGCCCAAGACAGGGCTGGACCCCAGGACCCTGAGATCACGACCTGAGCCAAAGGCAGAGGCTTAACTGACTGAGCCACCCAGGCGCCCCCTTTACTGTTGTTGGCCTGGCATTGCTCAACAAAAGGGAAAAGGCGGACTCCAGGGCAGGGACAATTTGAAGAATCAGGCCAGAGTAGAAATATGCCTTTTTGTATTTTCTTTTTGCCACCGGTGTTGTGCTCTTATGAAAGGTTTTCCCAAAATACCAATACTGGAAGGGGATTCGTTTTCAATGAGCAGCTTTTCATACTGTCTCTCTCATCATTAACTCCCTTCAGCAATTACTTCAGTTTCCCACCGGACACAACTTCACTTTCAGTCCTCATCTTTGATTCTCGATTCCCTCTGGTTTCCTCTCTTGCTCACCTCCCTCTGTTTCCATTCCTGCCATAAAAATAAGGTTTTTACATTATTAGAAACACTTTGTATTCTTTTTTTAGAGTTTTTGACTTTGCTGTTGTTGAGTTAATATTTGTAAAGCATTTAAAAACAATTCCAGTCACATAGTAAGTGTTGTTTGAAATATTCACTTTAATTTATTGACTAACTTAATTTACTAATTAAGAAATGACCTGCCTTAAACATACTCCAGGGCCCACCATGTCTTATAATGGTGTTCTTTCAAAACTTCAGGAACTAATCTGCTTTGGCTGTGAACCAAGATGGACCAATTGAAACCAAATTTTGCTCCTGAGAGTAGAACACTGGGAGATGATTCAGTGTTAGTACAGCAAAGATCCTACCCCCCATAAATACTGTTGAAAATAAGCTGGTGCTGAACGTCAGGTCTGACTGCATGAGGCTAACCTTAAATATGATAAATAAAAACAGCCCAGTTGTAGAAGATGCTCAGTTTCGCAGATCTTCAACACCTGTTCATGCGTACTTGTACTCCTGCCCAACAAGACCAGATACAGGTTTTCCAGAAGAACCCAGGAATAATTGAAAGGGAATTGCACACCTATTCATCACATACACGTTTATGTTTGAGACGATTTTAATTATATCCTGAACTTTTTTTAAAGCTGTTATTTATTTATTTGACAGAGAGGGAAATCATAAGCAGGCAGAGAGGCAGGCAGAGAGAGAGGGGGAAGCAGGCTCCCTGCTGAGAAGAGAGCCTGATGCGGGGCTCGATCCCAAGACCCTGGGATCAATCATGACCTGAGCTGAAAGAGAGGTTTTAACCCACTGAGCCACCCAGGTGCCCCTATCCTGAACTTTTTTAAAGGCTTTGAAGTCCGTAAGAAAACAGGGATACACTGACACAGAATGAACACTTTCAAGTCTGAGAGAATGTACTAGAACCTACATTCAGAGCCTGCATCCTGGAAAGCCCATATCCAGGAAAACCTTGCTGGTGAGGATGTCATCTAAGATTCATAGGGGGCAGACAGAGGTTGTCAGTGGGAAAACCTGACTCTGGCTCACCTGGGCCCTTAGAGCTCTTAGCAGCTTTGTTTTCCTGTGCTTCAAGCCCAGTTGGGTTTAATAAGCCTGGTTGATGGTCTTTTTTTGTCTCCACATGCTTCCTTATGTTTTCCTTAGCTGTGACCAATGGATATGAAGACAGCTTGCAGAGCTCTCCACCTCTGAGATAGTAGTATTATCTCTTAAATCCCTTCAGAGGAACATTTTATGGTCTTGGCCTCTCAGGTTTTGAATGTGAGGAAAAGATCATTTTAAACAAGGGTTGCATTAGACCTCAAATTGGGTACCTTCATTGTTAGATTTACCTCAGGAGTAAATGATGGCAGAATGGGAGGCTCTCAACCAGAATAGCCATTAGCACAGCTTGATTCAAGAACAGAGCCTGGTGTTTGCCAATCATCCCTTCCATGGAAGTACATACGTTGGAATGAAAGTTCTTCAACAATGCTGATGAAACCCCTAGGTGATTTGCAGCCAAGCCAGGATCCAGCTGTTTTCTCCAACTCCAGCGTATAGTAGTGGGTGTAGGCAGTGTGACTAATGACTACCTTATAGGTAGGAGGACTGTATAGCTCCATTTTCCAGACAGTCCTTGTTTACTCATATTGATTGTCCTGCATTCATCCAGTGAATCATCCCATTTCATCTCAATCATACCTAGATTGATCTACTTTCAGGTATATCAATTATCAGGGTAATAAACTTTATGGACAACTTACTTTCAAAAAAGAGGTCAGGAAACAGAGACAGGATAATGCAGCATCTCCTCTTGCCCTCTGGAGTTTCTGGAGTCCTGATGAATTGTTGGGATTCGTGCTAGTTGAATTGGGACATTAATGGAAACTTCAGTGAAAGTGGGGGCCCCTTCTTCCCACTGATCCAAACCCTTCTGACTGCTGTGCCCTCCCTCTGGCCTTCCCTTAAAACCATACAAGTGTCTTGGCGTCCATTAGCTCCTCTTCAGGCTTCCCACTTCCTCTCCATCTCCTAGCTGCTACAACGATTGTTCCAGATTGCTTTTAAATTACGTTTGGGACTCTTCACTCAACAATTTCAATATATATTACAGTTGTCCTATAGGAAATTATTTGTCTTAATGACATGCTCTCCTGGTTACTTGTTCATTTCCTCTATTATTATTTTATTTCTTGTGTCCTATCTCTTTCCCTTTCTTGGATTACATTTTTATTTTTGAGTAATATTTTCATATTTATTTTTGAGAAATTATGTGGGCAGCAAAATTTCCAGATTGTTTGCATGTTCAAAATTATCTTCATTTTGTCCTCATACTTGAATGCTAATTTGGTTGGAAAAAGTTTCCAGATCTTTTTTCCTCGGAATATTTTGGCTATTCCTTTATGACTGTCCTAGCTTCTCCACTTGCTAGGGAGAAGTCTGGTGCCAGGTTCATACACACATTTCTAAATTGTAACTTTATTTGGAGTGGGAGATTTTCCTTACATGATGGTTATTAAAACCTCTAGACAAACTATTTAGAAAATAGTTTTAGAAACTATTTAGAAAAACTATTTAGAAAATGGTTTTCTGTCCTCTTATTTTCTCACTATTAATATTTTCTTTATAAATATATTATCCCCTGTAATCAAATCAGATGACTAAATACTACGTGTACTAAGATATCCGAGATAAGAAGACTTGGTTCAAAGGTTTTTTTAATCGTCAGTACACTTATTTTAGTTACAACAAAGAAAATACAGATAGAATTGATGAAGCATTTTTAAATCAACAAAATCCTAGAATATACATCATAATACAGATTCATTGCTCTGAACTTAAAGAAATGTTTGTATGCAGGTCTTTTTCCCCCCATCCTCCATTTCACCCACCCCCCGACTCATGTCCCCTCTGTAGTCATCGGTTTGTTCACCATAGTTAAGAGTCTGTTTCTTGGTTTGTGTCTTACCCTTTGCTTGTTTGCTTCTCAAATTGCATATATGAGTAAAATCAGATGGTATTTGTCTTTCTCCCACTTATTTCACTTAGCATAATACTCTCTAGCTATACCCATGTTACTGTAAATGGCAAGATTTCATTCTTTTTTATGGCTGAATAACATTCCATTGTATATAAACACCACCTCTTCTTTATCCATTCATCAGTTGATGGGCATTTGGGATGTTTCCGTAGTTTGGCAATTGTAGATAATGCTGCCATAATGCCATAAACACAGGAGTGCATGTGGCCTTTTTGAACCAGTGTTTTTGTATTCTTTGGGTAAATACCCAGTAGTGTGAATCCTGAACTGTAGGGTAGTTCTATTTTTGTGTTTCTGAGGAATCTCCATACTGTTGTCCAGAGTGGCTGCCCCACTTTTCTTCCCCACCAACAGTACAAGAGGGTTCCTTTTCTCTGCATTCTCATCAACACTTGTTGTTTCTTGTGTTTTTTATCTTAGCCATTCTGACAGGTATGAAATGATATCTCATTGTGGTTTTGATTTGCATTTCTCTGATGGATGGTGTTGAACATCTTTTGATATGTCTGGTGCCCATCTGTTGTCCCCTTCTCTGGGGACATGGCTATTCATGTCTTCTGCCAATTTTTTACTTGGATCATCATTTTTTTTGTGTATTGAAATGATTCAGTTCATTATATATTTTGGATACCAACTCTTTATCAGATATATCATTCGCAAATACCTTCTCCCACTCAATAGGTTGCCTTTTGGTTTTGTTGTTTCCTTTGCTCTGCAGAAGCTTTCTACTTTGATGTAGTCCCAATAGTTTATTTTTGCTTTTGTTTTGCCTCAGACATATCTAGAAAAATGTCTCAATAGCAGATGTCGGACAGATTATTGCCTGTGCTCTTTTCAAGGATTTTTATGGTTTCAGGTCTCACATTTAGGTCTTTAATCCATTTTCAGCTTATTTTTGTGTATAGTGTAGGAAAGTGTCCAGTTTCATTCTTTTACATGTGGCTGTCCGGTTTTCCCAACACCATTTATTGAAGAGACTGTCTTTGTTCCATTGTATATTCATTCCTCCTTTGTCAAAGATTAGTTGACCACATAATTGTGGGTTTATTTCTGCATTTTCTGTTCTAGTCCATTGACCTATGTGGTTTTATTTTTATGCCAGTCCCACACTGTTTTAATTACTACCACTTTGTAATAAACTTGAAATCTGGGATTGTGACACATCCAGTTTTGTTTTTCTCTTTCAAGTTTGCTTTGTCTATTTAAGGTCTTTTGTGGTTACCTACAAATTTTAGGATTGTCTGTTCTAGTTCTGTATTGGTATCTTGATAGGGATTGCACTAAATCTATAGATTGCTTTGGGTAATATGGATATTTTAACAATATTTTTTCTTCCATGAGCATGGAATGTCTTTCCATTTCTTTCTGTTGTCTTCAATTTCTTTCATAAATGTCATAGTTTTCAAAAACAGGTCTTTCACTTTTTTGGTTAAATGTATTCCTAGATATTTTATTGTTTTGGATGCATTTGTAAATGGGATAATTTTCTTAACTTCACTTTTTTCTGCTTCATTATTAGTGTATAGAAATGCAACAGATTTCTGTAGCTTCATTTTGTATCCTGTGACCTTACTGAATTCATTGATAAGTTCTAGTAGTTTTTTGGTGGTCTTTTTGGGTTTTCTCTACATAGTATCATGTCATCTGAAAATACAGAGAGTTTTACTACTTCCTTGTCAATTTGGTTGCCTTTTATTTCTTTATTTTTGTTGATTTGCTCTACCTAGGACTTCCAGTATGATGTTGAATTAAAATGGTGAGAGTGGACAATCTTTTCTTGTTCCTGACCTTAGGGGAAAGGCTCTTAAGTTTTTCTCCATTGAGTAGGATGTTGGCTGTTGGTTTTTCATGTAAAGGCCTTACATGGTAAGGTATGTTCACTCTAGACCTACTTTGCAGAGGATTTTAATCATGAATGGATGTTGTACTTTGTCAAATGCTTTTTCTGCATCTATTGAAATGATCATATGATTTTTGTCCTTTCTCATGGTGATGTGGTTTATTATGTTGATGTTTTTGTAAATATTGAACCATCCTTGCATCCTGGGAATAAATCCTACTTGATCATATGCCCAATTTATAATGAATTTTTAGATTTGGTTTGTTAATATTTTGTTGAAGAGTTTTGCATCTATGTTTTTCAGAGGGATTGGCCTGTAGTTCTCCTTTATTGTAATGTCTTTATCTGGTTTTGGTATTAAGGTGATACTGGCTTCATAGACTGAATTTGGAAGTTTTCCTTCCTCTTGTATTTTTTGGAATAGTTTGAGAAGAATAAGTATTAACTCTTTAAGTGTTTGGCAGAATCTCCTGTGAAGCCATCTGGTCCTGAACTTTTGGTTTCTGGTAGGTTTATTTTTTTATTATTATTTTTATCGCTGATTTAATTTCATTGCTGATAATTAATCTGTTCAAATTTTCGATTCCTGTCTCAGTTTTGGTAGGTTATGTTCAAATCATTTTAAACTCACATTAGCACAATGTGTATAAAAAACTGTTAATACAGATTAATAGAAAAACAATTATAATAGGAAAAAATGGGTAAAGGATATAAACAAGCAAATTTGCAATGATGGAACAGTGGTTATAAACACATTTCTAAATATTAATAGAATTCATGTTAATTAAAATGAAATTCTATATTTTATCCATCATGAAGACATTTATCAAAATGACAATATTAAGAAGTTATCAAATTATAAGGAGATGAGTAATGTCTATTCAACTAGTGGGAGAATAAATTGATACAGTTGTTTTGGAGAACTTGACCATTTTTATAAAAGTTGTATGTGCTATTTGGCCCACCTAGAAAAACACCTGCTTATGTATATAGGTAGATATGAATTATGTTCTGCGGGATTTTTGTAATAATGAAAAAATTACAAACAACAAATGACAGTGACTTGAGAAATAGTTAAAATGTGCTCTATTAAACAATGGAGTTGTCATAGTGAAGGCAATAAACTCAATCTACATGAATCAACAAAAATTTCAAAAAATATGCTGATAAAAAGTTATAGAAATAAAGATAGCATATAAACTTATGTTTAAAAATGGTACAAAACAATTTCATATTTTTATCTATGACAAAGTCTACTGGCAAACTCTTAATACCAACCCCCACTAAGAGTGTGAAAGTAGAAGCTTCCAGGCCCCTTGAAGGACTGGCATAGGATCCTTTCAACTACATGCTCTTGGTGATCCTTTCAACTACATGCTCTTGGTTAGAGCAAGTCTGAAGACCAGCCCAGGTTCAAGGGCACTTCATCTCTTAATGGGACAAGTGGCAAGCGTATGGGCAGAGCTGGTGGTTGTGGGATTGATGGCCACCATCTTTGTAAACCGAATACCATTTTCTTTCCCTTATTTCAGGCAATTAACATCCTCTAGCTTTTGGCTCCTTCACCCGCTCCTCTATCAAAGCTTGCTTTTAAGGGAAGATTTTATAGAATTCTTTACTTTAATTGAGAATTTAAAACAGATACACCATTCTAACAGGACATTTATATTTTATATCTCTCTCTGATCGAGGCAAGAAATAATTTATCTCTTAGGGCAAGTTCAGGCATTAATAAGTGGGAGAAGTGTTTTTCAGAGTCTTGCTTTTGAGTCACACTTCATAGTTTTCTAAGTGCTTCACCTCTTCCACCCTTCTAAAAGCTGGCTGGGGATAAAAGGGTAATGTCACCCTGGAGGGACTTAGCTCTCAATTCACAGATGCTGCCCAGAGCTTGTCTTGGAGCCTCTGAAGAGGTGTTCATTGCCTGGAACAGAGGTGTCTTTAACCATATTTTTTCTGGGCCACAGTTAGTTATTGGCCATGTCAGATATCAAATGGAAGGAGGGGGACAAGAAGAAGCTATCCACTGAAAAATACCTGGTGAGGACATTGTAGCTGGATATGATGCAGGGCATGAATGTACCAGTAGTGAGCAAGATGGGCTGAGAATGCCCTTACAGAGCCTCTAGTCTGGTGGGTTGTATAGACAAAGAACCAACAAGTATAGTATGTGTTAAGTATGATAGAGGGAAGGTGCTACAGGAAGACTGCAGAAGGATCTAAAAAGTGGGGTGCTGCTACATTTTCAACAACTAGGTTTACCAATGAAACAAAACTAAACTGTAAGGAAACCCCCTGATTTGCAGTATTTGACAATTTTCCTGGTGTAGATTCCCTATTAATTTCATGCTACCGAAATGATCTCACCAAATGGAGTTATAAAGAGATGCATCCTGTGCAAGCCAGCACAGGCCAACCATGGCATCACCACTGGTTCGAAGCAAGTCGCCAAAATACTGTCATAAAGCTCTGCTAAACAGTACTTCATTTCATAACAGGAATTAAATAGAAAATGAACCATGTGATGAACATACTTCACAGGTAAATTACTTGATGAAACAACCCATTTTTTTTCAGTTTCCTGAACAGCAAGATTATTGCCCTCTTAGCAGTAGCAAGACCCTTTTAGTATTAGCTGGCCCTCAGTGGCTGGCCAAGATGTACACCTTTAGGTAAAGAGCTAAATGTAAAAATGACAACTGGTTTTAGTTCTCCTTAAATTGCCGTGTTTGCGTAAGTTGAAAGAAATGCTGATTACCCATCTGGGAACAGAAGTTTGGGCTGCAGATCAGGCCAGGTTTAGATAATGTCTTACCTAGTAAAACTTGGTGGTTTTCCAAAATTTTAAGTTCCAAAGCTGGCAGTGATAAAACAAATATGTCCATCACTTTCTGGAGAACAGACAAATTTTCCTTTCAGAAGAGAATACCAAGGACTGGACCATAAAGAAATCATTCTTGAGTAGCTTGTTCACAAATGACCCTGATAAAATGCTCTATGACCCAGTGTCAACGGAGCCTGAGCCATGAACAGGGAAGAATTGGGTTTCTGTCCTGTTCCTGGAACCTCCCAGGGCTGGTGGAAAAACTTGAGCTTAGGAACTCTTAAACTGAATGTCAAACTAAGTGTAAAGATTGCTTTGTAGGAGCCTTATTGCTGGCGCTACACATTGCCTGAGTCAGGCTGGGGACTTAGAGACCAATAAGGCCAAGTGCAATGTGAAGGCCATTTTACTATCACCCTGTCATTCCTGGAGCCTCAATTTCCCTTTGGCAAAACAGATAGATACATTTTCTTATGAGTCTTGAAGCTAAGCAATTCGACTAAAATTAACACTGATTTGGAATAATTCAGTTTGCAGTGAATTCATGTTTTCTTTGGTCATCTTTTATAACCCCGCCTTTGGTCTGGCCTGGCCCATCTAAACCATATGCATGCATGCATATGCACACACAGAACTATTCTAGAATTCAAGTGTCACACAGTGATGGAAACCATAACATTTTGTACTATTATGAACAGAAACTCTTAAGAAAAAAAAAAAGGAACCCATATGCTATACACCAAAGTATGTGAATAAGGTTGTTTTATTTGTTTTTTACAAAAAATATATTTCATTAAATTTAAGAGTGCCTACATTTTTAAGATGCACCATTGTATCATGTATGACTAGAAGAGGAAAACTGCCAATTGAGACCCAATGTTTTTTTAAATTTTCATCAGTCTTGCCAAAAGTTTTACAATTTGGAGTTTTCCAAGGAACTTAGCTTTTTGTTTCCCTGATTTTTCTCTATTGTTTTCCTGTTTCCGGCTTCACTGATACATGCTCTTACTTTTACTAACTTCTTTCTGCTCCCTTTTGCTTTATTTTGCCTTTTTCTACTTTTTTACTGTAGGAACTTAAATTATTGATTTGAGACCTTTCTTCATTTCCTTTTTTTTTTTAAATTTATTTTCAGCGTAACAGTATTCATTGTTTTTGCACCACACCCAGTGCTCTATGCAATCCGTGCCCTCTCCAATACCCACCACCTGGTTCCCCCAACCTCCCACCCCCGCCCCTTCAAAACTAATGTAATTTTCGAGGGCTACAAATTTCTCTCAGCACCACTTTAGACACACATTATATTCTGATGTGTTATTTTTTTCATTTTTATTCAATTCTACACACTCCATTTTCCTTTAATGCTTTTGCTTTGGCCCACAGATTGTGTAGAAGTGTATTCTTCAATTTCCATACCTTTCTGCTATTGGTTTCTAGTTGATTCCATTATGGTCAACAAACATCTTCCCTATGATTTCAATTATCTCTAACTGAGGATCATGCCAAGATAGATAGATAGATCATGATCTATCTTGGTAAGTGTTCCCTGCATGCTTGAAAAACAAAACAAAACAAAACAAAACAAAAGCAAAACAAAACAAAACAAAAACAAAACAAAACAAAACAAAACAAAACAAAAACTCTACTGTGTTCTTCCAGGTGGAACATTCTATATATTTCAGTTAGAACCTTTTGGTTGAGTGTATTGCTCAGATGTTCTGTATCTTTGCTGATTTTCTAATAGTTCTATCAGGTTCTGAGAGATGGGTGTAGAAGTCTGCAACTGTAATTATTGATTCATCTTTCTCCGCTTGATTTTTCCTTCAAAAGATAAAAGGCATGGAGAAGGTAATGTCTTTTGAGGCTCTGCTATTCTGTGTGTGTGCAAATTTAGAATTAGTATGTTTTCCTGCTGGATCACCCCTGTCAGGTACCTAATAAAAGGATCAAAGAACACCTTAATGTCTCCAATATTTTCTTTTCTCTAAAGTCTACTTTATCCAATGCGAATATAGCTATGCCCACTTTTCAATTTTTTTTTTTTTTTTGCATGTATATCTTTTATACCCTTTTACTTCTAACCTACCTGTGTCAATGAATTTGAAGTGAGTTTCTTATTCAGTATACAGTTAGGTCATGATTTTTATTTATTCTTTTAATTTTTTTATTGGTATACTTATACCATTTACATTTGATGTAATTATTGATGTTATTGCTTAAGTCTGCCATTTTATGATTGCTTCTTTGTTTTTTCTTGTTCTCATTCCTCTGTTTCTCTTGACTTCCAGTGGGTTAAAATTTTTCGAGAAATTCACCTTTAGTTATGGTGTTTCTCAGTGTATCTCTTTGTATAGTTTTTGTAGCAGTTGCTCTGGGTATTGTAAGATACAAATATGAGGTACATAGTCTACTGGTATCAGCATTTTACCACCCAGAGAAAACTGGGAAAACCTCAGTTCTATAAGTCCCTTTTACCTTCTTCACTTAAAAAAAAATCATTGCCTTGAATATTAGGTGATGATAATTTCTGTTTCAATCAGAAAATGTTATTTATGAAGTTCAGGAAGAAAAAGGTTGTCTATTGTGTGTACCCATATTTCTGGACTTTCCTTTGTTCTCTCCTGATTTTCTAACAGTTGAATCTTTTTGTTTTTTGTTTTTTTTTTCTTTATCATTTTCTGTTTGAAGAATGTTCTTTAGAGCATCTTTACAGGTAGGCCTGCAACCATTCACTTAGTTTTCCTTTCTCTGAGAATGTTATTTCCCCTTTATTCCTGAAAGATAGTTTTGCCGGATATAGAGTTTACTGTTGGAACTTTTCTTCCAGCACTTGAAAAATGTTGTGCTGGTTCTTTGTGATCTCCATGTGTTTTGGTAAGCAAAGCTTAGACATCCAAATGAGTGTTCCGTATAGGTAATGTGTTTCTCACAGGATGCTTTCAAGATTTTTTATCTTGTTCTCAGAAATTTTGATGATTATTTGGGCAGATTTCTTTAGGTTTTGTTTTTGAGAACTCACTGAGTTTTTTAAGTGTGTAGCTTGGTATCTCTCACCAAATTTTGAAGTTCTCTGCCATTATTTCTTTAAATTGTCTTTTAGCTTTAATCCATCTCTTTTCCTTCTGAGACTCTCATAATACAAATGTTGACTTTGTTTTTGTCACACAGGTGCATAGCCCAGTTCTGTTCTATTCTTTTCTTTTTTTGTCCCCCCTAATTTCTTTCCTTTTTTTTTTTTTTTTTGGTTCAAATTAGATGAATTCTATTGATACTTACTCAGGTATGCTGATTCTAATTCTCCATCTCCATTCTACTGAGCACATCCAATGAGTTTTTCTTTAAATTTATATTATATTTTTATTATTATATTTTTATATATATTATATTTTTCAGTTTATAATTTCCAGTTGGTTCTCTTCTTATAAACTTCTGTTTCTTTGCTGGGATGTTCTATTTTTTTCATATGGTTCAACAGAATTTATAATCTATAATCAATAATTGATTATTGAAGCATTTTTAGGATGGCTCCTTTAAAATTCTTGCTAGGTAATCTGAACATCTGATTCATCCCAGTGTTCATATCAGGTGATTATCTTATTCAAATTGTCATTTTCTTTGTTTTTGGTATGGTGGGTGTGTTTCAAGTGCATATCTGACATTCCATTAAAATATCTCATTGTAGCAAGCAGTCACTCTGTTTAGATTTGGCACACAGGTCTTGGACTACTTTGGGGTTGTAGTACTCATCAGCTTAATTTTAAGGATCTTTGTTGTTTTCCTTGGTTTTTATGATTTTTCTGGGGCTTGCACTGATCCCTGCTCAAGCTGCGTATAAGATTTATTTATTAAGTTTTAATCTTTATATATTTTTCTTTATAATAATTTATTCTTTAAAGTTACTAAGTGTGTGGTAATTTGTTATAGCAGCAAAAGGAATCTAATACAGAGTAAGTGGGAGGTGTATGCATGTATGTGTCTGTATGTGTGGAGTGGGAAGTCATAGGAGAAATTGTGTTTTGTGTGTGCTGCTCTCTTTCTCTGTCTTTTTGTCTTACAACTTCAGTGTGTCCTTTGGGATTCAACTTAATGGGCATCTGCTGCCAGAAATCTGACTACTCTCTTTCCCCAAACTTGATTTGGGCATTCATTCTCCTTAGAGGTTCCATAGAATCCCGGGTATATGGCAGGCCATTTACCATTTTATATTATAAATATTTGTATACATGTGCCCCCTCTCTATACTGTAAGCTCCTTAAAGACAAGGACTACTCTGTATTCTCATGCCTAGGATGGTATTTGATGCATGGTTTTCACTGCATGCTTGTCCTTTAAATTATTCAGCCTGAGTGGCAGGGAGGAGTATTCCCCAGAAGCAACTGACCTAATCTAACTCACTTCTAAGACCAAGCTGCAGAAATCATTGCTGCAAGGTATGCTTCTTCTTTTTTTTCAAAAGTTGTTTATATTTATTTAATGCTAAGAACACAGATATCCGAAAAAAGAGACAGACGATAAGAAAATTTCTTCTCAACAGGATTTTGATCATTAAAAACTAGTTGTTAAAATCTCTAAAACTGAAGATGACACATATCTCGAAAAACACAAAACGTATTTTTCTCTCTTACCTGAATTAGCCTGAGACCCCCTAAATGCTCTCTGTAAGAGATACCAATACTCAAGTTGTGCAAAGAAACTGCACCTGCAGTGTTTTAACCATAAAAGCAATACCTGGTTTATATATGACAAAAATAAGATAAAGGCATGTAGAATAATGAGATCTCTGATGATCCCTGACTTATGACTATCAAGCATTTGTACTAGAGTTACAACTATGCTATAAGGGCTTTCTGAATTCCAATGATTTCAAGCTAAATCATCTTAGGAATTGTATCACACAGAGATTATACCAAGAGAAATGAAGAAAAAAACCTGAAGCTCAGTAAAATTAAGTGGCTTCCCCAAACCATGTATCTGACATCCTGGTCTATTGGCTATGCTACACCATTCTTTTTTAAGTCCTTTGCATGCCCCATCTCTGGAGATGTGCTGCCCCATCCTTTCAATGTCTGCTCTAGTCATTAATGACTGTTTCCTAATTGTGAATTGTACTCTCATCCAATTCTGCCTTTAGACTCAGCTGAAAATCTAAAAATGGGTAGAAATTGGCAGCATATCTTAGTTTTTCCAGAAAATATAAATTGAGAGAAAAAGGTCTACTTTTTTTATAGTTAAAAAAGGAATATATAATCTCTGTAGAAAATTTAGAAAATAACAGAAATATTGGAGGATGAAGATTGACATCACAATCTTACTACCTATGACATTTATTTTTATCATTATGTTTATTTCCTTTTTTCCTGTTTCTATTCCATGCATTTTTAATATGTAAAACTGGTATAATAAAGCATTTATTCTTTTTTTTCCACTTTAATATTACGCCATAATTTTTCATTTTATTGGTGATTGTTCAAAAACTTTTTTTTAAAGATTTTTATTTATTTGTCAGAGAGAGCACAAAAGCAGGGGAAGCAGCAGGCAGAGGGAGAAGCAGTCTCCCCACTGAGCTGGGAGCCTGACAGGGGCCTCGATCCCAGGACCCCAGGATCATGACCTGAGCTGAAGGCAGACGCACAACACACTGAACCACACAGACATTCCCCATTCAAAAACATTTTTAATGACTAGGCCTATTTCAGCCTATGAAGGTCCTAGAATTTATTCAATCATTCCAGTTTTGGACTTTTGGAATGCTTCAAAAATGTACCTCATTATATGGTGATAGAATACTTTAGTAGACAGAAGTGAATTCACTTATCTGATTTCTTCCTAAGAACAGAGTCTTAGAAAAGTTAGTGGATCAAAAGCCATGAACATTGTATTTCCTACTTTCCTGTTGCTACAACAAATTGTTATCAATTTAGCAGCTTAAAACAGCACTCCCTCATGACTCCACAAATCTGGAGGTCAGAAGTCTGGAGTCAGAAGTCTAAGTACTCTCCTTAAGGTGTCTCAAGCTTTAGATCGAAGTGTTGGTGCCCTGGGCTCCTAGCTGGAGGCCCAGGAAGAGAACCATTTTTTTGGCTCATTAAAGTTGTTGGCAAAACTCCTTTCCTTCTGTTTCCACGTGGTCTCTTCTGTCTTTAAGCCAGCATTGGCAGTTTGAGTCCCTCTAATGCTTTGACTCCTTCTGACTTCAGGTGAAGAAAGTTCTCTGATTTTAAGGGCTCATTTGATTAGATCTTGGGGGGGGGGGGCAGTTCCACCTAATACAAACATCCTTCGGGATCTTTAAGTGTTGCCAGCTTTCCGGGGAAGCTGAGCCATGATTTCTGCCACCAGTGCTGAATAAGTGTTCAGCTCCACACACTCACCAGCACAACGGATTAACTTTTTTTCTTTTAGTAATACATCAGACAAAACAATTGTACTTGTGTTTCTACTTGCATGTCTTTGACACCTAGTGAGATCAAACAATTTATTTATTTTTCTTCAGTGATTTCCTATCCATTGACCATCTTCTATTAGATTCTTAGTAGTTCCCTTATTGGTTTTTACCTCTTCATACATTAAGGATATCTTGGTCTGTATTTTATAGGAGGTGATGTTTTGTTAATTGCTCTTTAATGCACTGCTATATAATCCCATCGTTGGCCTTCTTATTTCCTTTACTGTGTCTTACTTCCTCAGGCAGCTGTCATGTCATTCTTCCTGAAATGCTGTTGCTTATGTATTGCCTTTCTTATTGCATTTCTCCACTTTGCTGTGTGGTATGAAGAAAAGCTCTAAACTGACTTTTTTTTTCCCCAATCAGTTTCTTCAATACGGTTTATTGAATAATTAGTACCCAATATTTTCTTGGGAAAAGATGGTCACAAGAGTACATGCAAATCTGCTTCACACATGGATGAAAACAGAGTAAAAAGCAAATGATACAACTTCCAAGCTGGTGAATTAGAGCCACATGAAGAGATTTCTTCCGTTTCATCTGTGTGTGCCTGTAACAAGAGCTGAGGAAACTAATGATGTTGATTACAAGTGGCCACAAAGGATTTTTGAGGTCCTGGGCCTATCTAAGTGGTAGTGGGTCTCCTAACCAAGAGACAGAGTGACTTAGCAAAAGTTATTTTTAGACAATTACCTGTAACATATAAAATAAGAACTCTATTTGCATATATTCAATAAAGCTCACTACCAGGCAAGGAAACCTACTACCTACTCCCCACCCCAAGAAAGAGAAAAAGAAGACTTATTCTCTGCATTTGAAAATCTAAACATTAATAATAACACGATCCTAATTAATTTTATCTCAGTAAGACAGAAATTGCAGAGCTGCAGGCTACAAAGACACAGCCCCAGAAAGACAGAATTAAGACACCTTTTGGCAAATGAATAGGCATGTCATAGACTGAGAAAATATATTTGCCATCTCACAAAGGATGTGTGTCCAGAATATATAAAGAACTGACAGATCCACAATAAAAAGACAAACAACCTCTTAATTCTTAAAATGGGTGAAAGATTGGAACAGACTCTTCACAAAAAGAAACCTGAATGGCCATGAAACACATGGAAAATTTCCAACACTAGTCACCAGGGAAACAGAAATGAAAATCACAAAAAAGGAACCATTTCCCACCCACTGTAAAGGCTATAAAGTACAATGCCTGGCGTTGGCAAAGCTGTGAAACACCTGGAGCCCGTATATCTTCTTGGTGAAAATGAAAATGGAAGAAAGGCTTTGGAGAACTATTTGGAACTTTCTTAGAAAGTCAAGCACACAACTTAGCACACAGGTCCTGTGAGTCCCACCACCTGTTGGTTTCGACCCAATCCTCTCATGTTGCTTTCCTTCTTCCATGTCTTCCATGTCTTTATTTGACTACTTTCATATTTCTTCTATTCTTTTTCCATCACAAATGAATTCTCTCTAATTAACCATAAAGAGCCACATTTTCCCACATCCATGCTACAGGTAGGTATGTGATGACCTAAATGAAAGTGATTGAGGATTAGTTGTGTATTTTGCCAGAAGAAGATGGTGACTATTTTTCTTCGACAGCTATAAAGGTTAGTTACATGTCAAGAGTACAATGAAAATGGAACATATGCCAGTAGACAAAAGACCATACATCTTAAGTCTTTTTAAAGACTTAAAATGATTTTCATATACAAATAATTTAAAGCCTTCAACAACAGAAAATCAAATCATGGTCATTTGAAAAGTTCATTTATTATACCAATATACACTTTCTGTAATAAAAAAAAAAAGCCTCCCAATACATTGAACCATCTTATAAATGAAATAAGAAAATAAAATTTTCATCTGTTCATAAATGGGGTTAAATTATCCAGTACAATATAGCATATGTAAGTCTGCCCTGCAGTCTGTGTAAGTTCTAATCTTGAAAATGGCCATGAGAAGAAAAATGGTACTTCATTATTTGGCACTCTAGTATTGCTCTTGAATATCTGTGTAATTGCAGAGGTTGATATTTTCAAGTTAGTCATATAAAAGGTGTAAAGCATTCAAAATATATATAGATTTTATACTTTCCCAATTTTTTTGAATTAATCTTTGATATTTACATTTAAATACAATCAGATTAAAACTTCTTTTTTTTAACACTCAGAAGGTATCTTTTCCCACTTTCCATTTTGATACACTCTTTAGGTGAACATAAATGGAAACCAATCTTAAAGATTCTATTTGGCAAGTATTCTCCAATAATAATGACATAAAATTATGATAGTTTTTAGTAATGTTCAATTTCCATAACAAAGTGCACCATTTGACAGTATTATGCCTCTAGAAATGATACATAAAACAAATGTGTATTTTCTTAAGGCACATTCCAAAGCAACTATTGAAATATGATTTAATATTATACTGCTATGATACTTGTATTTCATATTTGGCTTTACTAAAATACAAAAATATACAATAAATGTTCTTGCTACTGACTTGGGGGGAAAAAAGGGTGGCAAACTCCAGAAATTCTAGGCAGTGAGTGTTAGTTTTTAAATCCATTTCATGTAAGTGTGTTGCAGAAGTGAGCAAGAATAATAGTTCGCATTTCTCTGTAGTGTTAGCACTCCTATTTTTATGGAGAGCCATTTAACATTGTGTTAAATGACAAATGAATGTCAGCAGACTCCTGTGCAAGCCAAAATGAACTAAATCCTATTTTAGACATGCTCAGTTAAAAGAACAACCTTAGCACTGATAATTACTTGCAAACAAGGAACTTATTTTCTTGTGAATGATTGTGTTATTATTGTAAACATTGGCGAGCATTCCTGAACTATGTATAACTTAGGTTTCAAATTTAAAATCCCCAATAGACAGATACGTACAAATGGATTTTTTGAGCCCATCAACTTAATTCCCTGCCCTCACCCTCAATAGTATAAACATTTTGACTGTGAAGAGAGAAAACTACACATGTAAAAAATAAAAGTCAAATGTACCATACATTAAAATTCTGATGACTACGGAATAAGATTATATACATAAACATATAGCAATCACAGTTTCCTGCACTGAATGTTTATCAAATAAAAATGTATCAAACAATACTGGGTAATGTAGGTCCACATGAATCGTGGTCTATCTAAAACTTCTGGATGACAATGGAAGACGAGAGGGAGAGCATTGTTCAATGACAAGCATGACAAGAGGACTAGGAATAGTATTGAAAAACAAATGCTTCCAGATCAGGCAGTTTAGCAATAAGAATTATTTTTGTTGTTGCTCTATCATTTAAATAAAGCCCCTCTCTCTGTTTAATTAGATGTTTTAACGTTTATAAAAAAAAATATCAAACGAAGAAGGCACTCATTCAATGTCACAAAAAGAATGGGCAAAACATTCCTTTAGTGTGGATAATAAGGTGTTCTAGCCTGGTGTCTCATCATTCATGTATATACCTTACTGGGACAGGTCCTAAGACATGCAGGCATATCTCGGACATTGCAGGTTTGGTTCCAGACCACCGCAAATATTACAAGAAAGCAAGTCAAATGGATTTTTTTTTTTTTTTGGTTTCCCAGTACCTACAAAAGTTATGTTTACATTATAGTCTATGAAGTGTGCAAACCTATTCTGTCTAAAAAAAAGCACATACCTTAATTAAAATATTTTATTGCTAAAAAATGCTAACCATATCTGAGCTTTCAGCAAGTCTTAATCACTGATCACAGATCACCATCACAAACATAATAATGAAAAAGTTTGAAATACTGTGAGAATTACCAAAATGTGACACAGAGACACACAGGGAGCAGATGCCGTTGGGAAAATGATGCTCCATGCAAGGTTGCTGCAAACCAATTTGTTAAAAAAAAAAAAAAGAACAACAATCCTCCCTAAAAAACAAACAACCCCCCCGCAAACCCTCAGTATCTGAACACAATAAAGTCAAGCAGAATAAAACAAGGTATGTCTGTGTTTAGTAAGATGTTTTAACATTTACCAAAAATCTATTGGATGAAGAAGTTACGAATTCAATGTCAAGAACAAAATGGGCAAGATATTCCTTACTGTTGAGAGTAACGTGTTGTGTAGCCTGCTGTCTGATCATTCATGTACTTTACAGGGACAGTTATAAGACCTGCCTTCTGCCTCTGTTATTCAGTAAACCCAGAATATTGGGTGTTGGATTGCAGAAAGGCATTAAACAGTTAGATAGCTTTGCCTCCTGGGCATTTCTGTTTGATGTTCCAAAAATACAAGTATTTGGTAATTTGGGGGTGGGTATTATCTGAGGACCATTACCTGCAGCTACCCTTACTCTGCTTGCATAACAGCAAAAATACATCCTCTTACACTGCTCTAGGAGAACATGGGTAGCAACATGCACCACAGGTTTTAAACACATAAACAGCCATTCTTGACAAAAACGATGTTTTTTCTCTTCCTCAGGTGCCTGGTGATGTTACTCTAGACATCTTTGGAATCTTCCTGTTATTTCCTGTGAATAACATTCCAATCAACAGAACTCAATGTCTTTTGCAGCATAATTTGCAGCCATTTCCAATGGAAAAAGTATTTTTTTCCTTGGGTTAGTGATGCTTGGAATTTGGGGGATTGTAAATCCAGTCAATTATAATGAGTGCCATGCTTCCAATCATGAAGATGATTCCAAGCACAAGGAAAATTAAAGCCTGTCGATCAGAGAGAACTGGTTAGGACACACAGAAACCATCTTTAGCACAGCTTGCTCTTTGTATGTTGTTTATAACTAAGGCTTATTGCATATTGATTTGTCTCATCCTTATAGCTCAGTTGGCTGTGCCTAGCGGCTCAGTGAGTTTAGAACTTGAGTTGGAGAAAGAGGGTGAGCTTTAACCCAAATCCTCAAAACAGAGAAATGGTTGACTTGGTACATCGAAATGATAGAATAGCCTGTAATCATTAAAAATCAAGTGACAGAAAAAGATTTAATGACATTGGGGGTGCTCACAATACTTTAGGTGAAAAAGGGCAGGTCCTAGATGGGTGTATCATAGTATATAGGATAGGATTAAATTTTATAAAACAAACAAATAAGAACAAAACCCTAAAACCCTAAAAAAATTTGAAAACAAATTTCATATTCCTTTAAAAAAAAAGGCAAAGTATGTGTGGGAACACACATATACACACACACACGCTTGAAGAGGTCTTCTATATTACCATTTAAATCAATGTCTTCATTTTAAATATAAGGAAGCAACAGTTAAAAAATTTTTTTTCACTAGAAAGGATGTAGGAGACTCTTTCACTCGTTCTTACATCTGGTTAAACTCAGAATGGGTCACAAACAGGACAAGTAATCTGCCAAGTTCACACTGCCCTAAAAGTCCAAGGAAGATGGACTAAAGAGGGTAGGAATTCAGGGGTAAGCTGATGAGAGGAGTTTTTGATGCCAGATTGTCGTGAAGTCCCTGAACAGTCCTGAGGGTTGAATGGCTCTTGGGCAAAATTCAGCGTAACTCACTAAGGGGCATTGGTTTTAAGCCTTACGTGGAAGACTTCATTAAATAGTCATTGATAATATTTAATTACTGGAAAAACAATTCTTTCTGGCATGTTTCTATACCATCATTTTAGGAAAGAAATATGCTCTAGTTTAAAAAAATTATATCTTCTATCTTAAAAGGTTAACTGGAAAAGGAATGATTCTGTTCTGGATCTCTATCTACACCAAGGTACTATGGAGGGGGAAACAGAGCAACATCTTTTCTTTTGGCCTCACAAACCTAACAGATATGACTGAAATGTTTAAATTATTTTCTAACACCACCAGGGAGCCCATTTTCTTCCCACATAATTTCCCATAGATAGTGCTGCAGTCTTGGTGGTGGAATTGGTACACATGCATGTCTGTGGGAAAACCCCATGAGTGTTCAACAGGTAGGAAGGACTCAGCACAAGATACTTAATATGAAGGGAAAAGATCTGGAAGCATCTCAGTACCAGAAATTCACCCCCCCCCCCATTCTCTCCACTAGAGTTCCAGCCCATCTGATTTTTGGTTCTCCTTCATCCGTTTTTTGGAATTGTGTTTTTTCTGCTTTAAGTAGTGGAAGAGCAACTTAAAAATGGGGGAAATTGAAAGCCTTACTTACCCCAACCTTTTGCGGTGACCTAAGGGGTTCTTTCTTGACAAGTTTAAGATAAAACACTGCTGGAAGGATGAAGATCAGCATAGTGGCAGAAGAAGCCCCTGGGGATAGAGGCACAGGACAGGTCAATGTCTTAATTGCCAAGGCAGAGACCCAAGGTCATGCACTTCAAAGAAACCAGCTCTACCCCCACCCTAATCTTAGCATTAAAGGTACCATCATCTTGTCTTGGTTGCTTATTCAAAGATCTGTTTATCAAGAAAATTTTAAATATACCTCACCTCACAGTTGCATCCTAAGTGCACATAATATACAATTAACAATAAAAGGCTGCCTGTTAAAATTCAAAGGAAATTGATAATGCAAACACATACTAAGAAAGCTGAGCTCATCACATACCCTTCCCATCCACTTCTAACTCTTCAAGTTGTTTACACCTAATTTTTAAAAAATCTTATATTGTCTTTAAAATTTGAATCATCCCTCGAATCAGGAGATGAAAACTAAATTAATAGGCTACCCAGTTAAGAGAATATGCTTTGAAAGGCCAGCTTCCTCTACTTCCGGAGACCGCTGGCAATGCTCAGCTGATGCTCGCAGAGCTGAAAAAGCATCCTGTAGGTAAAATCTATCTTCCTTACTGTCTGATGCAGCTTTAAGACCTAAATCCAAAGCCTGGATCTCCTGCAAGTCACAGGTATTCCCCAATTTTGAAAGTTCACGTTACGCCCCTTTGGTTTTCAGGAAGACCTACATTAGTACCCATTTTTGCTAATGGAAAGAACCCTGAAGAGGATTTTTGTCTTTCTGAAAAAAAGGCAAAAAATGAAAATAGCATTCAGACTTTGTTGTGCAGCAAGCATGAAGAGAGGCAGTGTACCCTGAGCAGTGAGAGTGGCATCACCAGGTTCCTTCCCTGGGAGCTACCCTCCATCTCGACATTAAGCTGCCTTAGCTTTTGAATTATGTCTGAATATCTGTGTTTTCTCTCAATTTATTTTCTGCATTTGTTACCAATAGTCTCCTCCGGTATCAGAAAAGCCCAAGAAGGTGATTTTGGGGGTGGAAGGGTGGTCTGGGATGCTCAAAAAATTTTCCATATAAACAAATAGTAATTGCTTCTTTGCTTTACACCTTTTAGGCTTACAAAAGGCTTCCTAGGAACATTCAACTTTTGGATGGGGGGGAGGGTAGAGAAGCTTTATATGACTTGACTTTTATGGGGCTCCATTTCCTCATCTCTCAGAAAATGCAGCTGGATTACATGGCCTCTAAAGTTTTTTTCTCATCCTATGAATAACTTCGAGTCACCTGAGAGGAAGGGAAGGTGACCAGCTGGAGACTGGCTGTGCTAATAGGCATCCCATAAGCCTAAGATGGGACCAGGGATCCTTGACTCCCATCCACCAGCTCCCTGTCTGCCCTTTAAGGAGCTATCAACTTGAGTTGATGAAATAAAAGCTTTTCTCAAACTTACCTATGAATCCAAAGATGTATTTTATTGTTGGTACAAGGATCACCAAAACATTATTCAGTGCAAGAAGCATGGCTGCAATCAAGAAATGTCTTATCCAACTGAAGGGTCTTTTGGGAAATAAGAGTGTGGTCACTGATGTACGAATCTGCAAAAAGAAAGTCCAAAGTTGATTTTCATCTACAATTTCAAATATGTTTGTCCCTCTAAAGCATCTTCTGTGTTTCTTTTCTTTTTCTCCCTAAAATGATCCCGATGCTGATTTATCTTTCAAAATTTCATTATTGTGGTAAAATATACATATTTGCCATCTTACCCATTTTTAAGTGTACAGGTCGGTTATTAAGTCCATTGATACTATTGTGCAACTTTGATGCTGACATTTGTTTGAGAGAGTGTTTTCCTTGTGCTCACTTCCTCAGCTTTCAGACTTTTTTCTTAAAAATCTCAGAAAGATGGGGCACCTGGGTGGCTCAGTTGTTTAAGCAGCTGCTTTCATCTCAGGTCATGATCTTGGAGTCCTGGGATCAAGTCCTACATCAGATGTCCTGCTCAACAGGGAATCTGCTTCTCCCTCTGACCTCTCCCCTCTCATGCTCTCTCTCTCTCAAATAAATAAATAAAATCTTTTTTAAAAATCTCAGAAAGAGATAAAATAACAGGTAAGGCATAGAATTTAGGGACACGGTAAAAACCTTTTCGATTTCTAAATGCATCTGTTAGACTGGATTAAGTATTAAGCACAGGCACTGAATTGATTTATATACTGCTCGTCAATAGAATTTTTACAAATCTTTTTAATTTGGCATTGTATTTAACACTTTTGCCACACAATGTTTTTAAAAATATGATACTCTTTGTATTTGCTCCTCTCTCATTTTTCCCTTCTGCCTCCCCCCTTCCCAATTATAGATTATAAATGCAAGGCAAAGAATAGGGCCTAATAATTTTAACATTCTTCAAAGTTTATAGTTTGGTGTCTTGCACACAGCAGGCACTCAATACACGTTGAATTAAACTGAATGGGACAAATCCCTTCCCTCCCTTCAGGAGCCTTGACTGACTTCAGCCCTATTTTGGAGGCTACAGTAAGTAGGTGAGGGGTCAAGAGAGACTCCATTTGCAGCAGCCTTTTAAGTTACTGTGCTGTAACCCCGGATAAAAAGATCCTTTTGGCTAGAGGGAATGCCCTGCATGTTTGAACAGCTCAACAGAGTAGAAAATACTCATCGCTGGAATCTTTTAGAGGACACTTTTTACTTAGGGGAATTATTCTATTGGCTTTTCAATAAGTGAGCACGTCAGTGAAGCTAGGACTTCACATTTTTAGAAATGCTGGGGTTGATTTTTCACTTAAAATGTTTCTTCTGAAGTCTCTTGCTGGTGGAGAGATGGGATCTCATTTGAGAGAGAAAATGTAAAATGCATTTAGAAACACATGCATGCACGACAAAAACTTCCAGCCGAATTGCTTGTAGTGTCTAATGGGACATTCCTTTCATACCACTGCACCAAAAATTAAAGCCATCTGTTTAGGTTTCAAAAGCAATTTCATTTCCAGAATGGCAGACCAGATAGTCTCTGGAAACGGTTTAAGAGTGACTTTGTAAAGGATTTTAAAAATTGGATTAGTGAAAATTATGAAACTCGCTCTGAAAAGTAGGCTGAAGAAAGCAAATGGTTTGAGAACATTTTCCCCAGCTGCCCATAAATTCTACATTATGATCCACAATTCGTGCTTATTCAGTCTTGTCCAAACTGGTCTCATTAGGCTTAAAAATGAGCTTTCTATGGTATAGCCACATGGCTTCAGGACTTATTTGTCTCAGAATGCTAAACATACAGAACGAACAAGTAGCATGCAGGTTATTTTCAGGCAGAGGTCATACATATGTGCTTTTTTTGTCTTTTGTTAAAATAATACTATTTACTTAAGAGGCTGAGTTAGAGGTAAACCTATAGGTTACAGGTAAACCTGTAGGTACAGGGTCCCTGACTGTAAATTCGGTTTCCTACTGTCTCTTGGCTCCCGGGAAGACTAGGGTGGGGACTGATAATGTAAGAGTACAGAAGTCTTACAGGATTCATGGTTGGAACAAGGGGAAAGCTGGCTTCTCACGGCAAAGAAAGAAGAAAATCCCCAATAGAACTGAAGGTATTTGGAGCTGCCAGTGCATTCCTAGAAGGATAAGAGGGCACACTGGGTGGTCGCAGGTTGCATCTGGTGGGGGGGGGGGTGGGGTGGAAAAGAATAGAAGGAAACTTGCTGGTCCTTCTATGTTAAAATGCAGCCTTGAGAGGTGAGCCTGGATCAATGCATCCTCCACAGTCTGTTTACCTACGGTCAGGAGCCTCAGGAGCAAGGGGGGCTGGCCTCTTACCCACAGTGCAATGCCTGTTGTTCCACTTATCTAAGCGCCTTTTCTCTACTGACACAAACTGATAAGAACCTGGAAATGTGGGTCAGGTGCCAGGGTGGAGGGAGGAGGGAAGTCCCTAGCAACGGCCATGGCCTCTGACCCAGAATGATTCTAGAAAGGTACTTGGAAGCTCTAGGAAAAAAAAAAAAATCTGTTATTTCCAGAGAGCATATTTGGAATAGGGAGTGTGTGAGGGGGTGCCATATTCCAATCTGGGGACCCACTGAGAGGCAGAGTAGAAAGTGGAGACCTGTATTAGGTCTGAACTCTCAAAAAAAAAAATCAAGACTATTGTTTAGAAGTGAATCACAGTTTCACTTTTAAGACTGCTTGGGATAAGGGTGTTGGAAATATCTGTGGATCATGACTCTATTCCAGTTCACAGCAATAGTCACCATATTTCTATGCCTATCTCTAACAGGGGTTCTGAAGGCAGCAACTGTGAAAAGAAAGATTTTACTATCATAAAATAGAATAGAAGTAGCTAGAGAATCTGAAATATGATCTTTTTTTTTTTTTTTTTAAGGTGTGGCAAATGGAATGTGAGTCTGTGTTCCTGATAAACTCATTAGGATTATCTGGTTTTCTGTTTTTCATGGTGATGTGTGAACTTGAGAACATAAAGGGAAGTATAAGCTGAAAATGATGTTCATAGTCTTTGTGAAGGAGGTGCAGTCCCATAATGGACAGCCCTGCCCATACCACCACCACCCCAACATGAGAAGCAGAAAGGTTGGGACACTAGTGAAAAAGCAATTCACTTCATTTATTCATTTGTTTGATAATCATTTTTGCACTCAATATGGGTCTTCAATTAAGAAGGAAAAAACTGACCTAACTGGAGAAAACTAAGATAATAAATGGAATAATCTAAGGAAAATCCATCCAAACATCCAAGTACAGAAACACCCCGTTGTCTCTTCTTGGGCTCCGAAGAAAAAGAGCCCACTTGTCATTTGTTGAAAGAAGTAAAATATAAAATTGTTCCTAAAATTGAGAGATTTTAATCCTAATAGACTAGGTTTTATTTGTTTTTATGATTTGTATGTGGGTATATCAAAGCAAAGTAAATAAATTTCTTATTGGTCAAGAGTTTCATGATTTGAAGAAACCCTCAGGAGAACACTGCCACACATAACTGCATTTGACATGTTGAAAGTCGTGGCTGTAAATCACAAGGAACAAATACACCACCAACTTCTTGCACTTTAGGGGGAAAGTGTCTGAAAGTAGCCTTGTGGGTTTAACTGGGACAAGGAGGCTGGCTTTCTTTCTTTCTTTTTTTTTTTTTCCCTCCATGTTCACTTTTATGCCCTCCATCATATCCATGGAGGCTTAGATCATTTAGCCCAGATCCTCACCCAAATGAAGTTTATGGCAAATGTCAACAAGTGGAACAGCCTCTGCTTTTGCTGGAAAAGGAAGTTTATATGAAAAGGCAAGATTCCTTTGGAGACCATTTTTCTTGGCAACCACTGCTGAGCTCCTGAGCCAGTCACTGTGCACATCCCTAACCTCCAGGACTTGTAACCCAGGGGAGAAGGTGGGCACTTACACAGATGATCTCAGTGTAACATTGGAAGGTCAAAGACAGAACTATGGGGGCGCCTGGGTGGCTCAGTGGGTTAAGCCTCTGCCTTCGGCTCAGGTCATGATCTCAGGGTCCTGGGATTGAGTCCCGCATCGGGCTCTCTGCTAGGCGGGGGCCTGCTTCCTCCTCTCTCTCTCTCTCTCTCTGTCTGCCTCTCTGCCTACTTGTGATCATTCTCTGTCAAATAAATAAAATCTTAAAAACAAAAAAAAGACAGAATTATGTGCAAAGCATTTCATAAATGTTAATGTTGGGTTAAAGTTCTTACTTAAGGATAACAGTTATTTTTTGAAAATTTGGTTCTCATAGTCTGTTTTGATCCTAAGGGCCATCTCATGGGAGATGTTTCCCACCTACTACTGTACCTGATAGTCAGACTTATACCAGTGCCTTATCTGTCATGAGAGAAAGAACTTTTATGGAGAGATCTAGATTTCAAATGTTGAGGTGAAATGACCATCAGTATATGAAAGGCTGACTTCCACTTCCCATTATCTCAACCCTAGCCATCAGTGTCCTGATGGGAGCACTGCATTGGTCAACTGTGACTGACTAGCTTCATGACCATGGCCAAGTCCATTAATCTCCTGAGACCACAACATGAAAGTGCTATATTTAGGGCACTTACAGAAGCACATAACAGATTTCTTTTATACATTACTTTGATTCAATAATGATGGGAGTGCCTACTGAGTGCCAAAACTTAGTTGGTGATATCTTTACACACAAAAAGGTCTTTCAACATTATTTCCTCAGTCACTGTTTGCTTAGAAATTTTACCCTATGGTATACTTTCTGTCTACAGCTGTCTTCTGCTTTGTTCTCCTGATGGAGCTGATTTTAGGCTAAAGCTGTATGCATGTCATTGGAAATACTTTCAGACACATGAGAGGCGAGATATTATTTAAGAGTAAAATATTAGCCCTCCTGGCAATAAGGATCCGATTTCATGCACTCATGAAAAAGGAATGTGTCAAAAAATATTTCAGCACACAGGCTGCATTTAAAGTGACCACAGTGTCATTAGAGGAGTAGTTCTCATATGCTGGGCCCTACATGGAACATTCTGTACAGGATGGCGCTGGTTACTAGGTCGCTTATTTTTCCCCCTAAAATGAATGAGTAAATTCAGTGTTTATGAAAGGAGAAGAGTTGGCAGGAGAATGCAGACCCGTGTTTATCCATAGGTGGTGGTTTTAACTCATGCAGCCCAAATCTCTTCAACCAGCCCTGCCCTGTGATCTCACAAGTGACGCCAAAGGCAAATGCCAAGAAGAGGTAATTCCAGCAGGAGTCTCACAGAGGACGTGGATCAGTTTGGGGGATTGTAGAAAAGATGTATGATTGGTAATATAATTATTTTTCAAGAAATTTATTTCTAGCATGTAATTTACTTAAGAGGATTCCCCTTCTCATTGGTCTTCAAGGAATCAAATGAAGGAGACTTTGAATGTTACTGCAGCAGAACCCACTGGGGGAGGGGGGGAATTAAATACCATCAGAACTGGTGAAAATGCAATGAATTGAAAAGTAATGTGGTTTTGGCTTTCAACTTTCATAAGTTCTACAAACGCCTACTCATTTCTACTAACCCATAAGATCGAAACTCAGATCTGTTTTTTGAATTTGAAACTAATAATAAGTTTTGACCTCAACAAAGCTGGAAAATAAATAAAGAAATACACTTGGTGATCCCCTCCTAATATTTTATAAGTGCTTAACGTCTAAATATTTGTTGTATTTACATATTAAATTGTCCATTTTAAATGGTTCCAAAGTGCTGTATAAAAATGACGTCTTCAGGCATTGCAATTGATGAAATCCACATCAAATCAGAACATATGTACTAATCTAGGAGGTTCAGCAGGATTCTTCCACCAAAGTTTCATGTACTTACTGGGAACAGAACAATAGGCACCGTTAGTGTCACCGCCACAAGGACTGCCAGGCGTACCATGAGGAGAGGGGTGTCGAATGTGTATACTTTGCTATAAGCGTGTAGTAATTCGTCTTCAACTTCTCCTACAAAGAGGAAGAAGAGAATGGGTTCGCTTGGTGCTGTCAATACCAACAGTAACATTTTGCAAAGGGAAGACAGTATAATGTATAAAAACAAAAACCAAACCCAGGTACGGGAATCTAGACCCCTCTGTTTTAATCATATCTCTGAGCTTATTAGTTGTGTGACCTTTCTTCAATGAACAAGGGAACCCTGAAGTTTATAAAACAGAAGCTAGAATCCAGTTATGAAGGGTGCCTCTCTAGCTCATTTGCTTCATAATAAGTCTATCTCTACTGCATAGAAACCTCGCAAAAGAGGTGACAAGCTGAGGTGCTCCGTTGAAGGGGATGAAAGAGCCAAGCCCCACCAGCCTGTCCCTCACATCCTGCCACCGCCTCCACTCCTACCTGCCCATGAGCTTTGATGCAGCTTCTCTGAACCTAGTATGGAAACCTTATGACAAATGAACTCTAACTTTTTTTTTAAGTTTAACAGTTATGACACGGATACACTGACTTCTGGGGATGTTTCAAGCTTTTGCTTGTCTTATGAAACTCATTAGAGTCAGTATAAGGAACATGCAAGGATGAATTAGCATGATTTTTACTGGGTCTCCTAATTAATATTGATCTAAGATTAAGATGTCACCCACCAAGAAAATGTATTCTTTCAGAATTCCAGATACAAATGACGTGGAGATGTTTATAGAATCAGATGTAGTTTGATTTTTTTTTTTCTCCTTACTCCCGTCCAAAGCAGACAGAGGGGGGTAAAAATAGATTCCCTGGTATTAATCTGATTTTTTAAATTCACAATCTAACAAAGAGCTCATGTCCAATCCAAAGTGAGTGCTTGGTTAATAGTGGAATATTAGTCAAATGGAATTAAAAAAAAAAAAACAAGTAAATGGTACCCCCTCCCCAGTCTTTTCCTCCACAATTTGTCTTGCAATCAATTTGATTTACTGAGTCAGAAAAAAGAAAACTAAACTAAAAAGTTAAAGAGGTTTATGTAAAAAATAGTTTTATGTTGCTAACACTGATTCATGACAATAGGCCAATGTTAGAATCCCTGAAATATATCTATAGGGCTTTTGTGTCCATTAAGATGCCATAGAGAAATTGTTTTTAGACATAATCTAAAGTGTCCATAGTTGCTTTTCTTTGTTTCTGGTAGTACATTTCCAGATTGCTGGGAATTGTCATGTCTTCTTTTCTTGGGAAACCATTCACTATAACAGAAGAGAATGAGATGAGCCAGAAAACTTGCCAAACGCTCCAAGCCTCCAGATTCCACTTGCCTGGTAAACAAAAAGCAGATTCCAACTCCAGGACTTTGTACTTTTCCTACCACTTGTTGGGTAGTTAGTTATTCTACCAAGAGAGTTTTCCAATATACAATTGGACTCACCATCATTGTTTCTAGCTCGAGATGGCCTAGGGAGTCAAGTCAAAGAAATACAATCTATCCCTTAGGGAAAATAATTTAAATATGAAGGCTGGTTTTCATAAAATATGCATGAATTCACAAGTGGTTGTATCCTGTTAACTAGGCTGGTTCAGGTCCCATTTTCTTAGGTCAAATGACAAGACTCACATAGCCGGTTAAATGATTATGTGTACTAGAGATCATGCCGCTTGGAGAAGGCGGTTAAAAGAATTACACCTACCCAGGTTAAAGATCAGCCCAACTAGGATTTGCACAAAGAGAATGACTTTGACAGGGTGACCTACCATAGAAGGTTAGGTAACCAAAGAGGGCAGCAAGCAGGTACATGACAAGCATCCCCGTGATGGAAATATTTGACACTGTTTGCATCTTCCTCCGGGACCGACTGAAAAGGAAACACCAAGCTTTGTGGGTTTTGTTTTGTTTTTTAACTTGTGAAGTATCTCTTTTCATAATTAAAACTTTTAAAAAATAGTGAAAGACTGTATGCTTGTGTTGCTTTTATAAAACCACATTTCTAGTGCAGGAAACCTAGCTTGTTTCGATTTGTCTTTGAGAGCTGAGGATTTGTCTCCATTTTACTCATTGTTTCTTTCTTTCTTTCTTTCTTTCTTTCTTTCTTTCTTTCTTTCTTTCTATCTTACAGGTATTTATTTGGGAGAGAGAGAGAGAAAGAGAAAACACGAGCAGGGCAGGCGGAGAAAGAGAGGGAGGGAAAGAATCTCCAGCCGACACCCTGCCGAGGGTAGAGCCCGATGCAGGGCTCCATCTCACGACCCCGAGATCATGACCTTGAGGACCTTATAAAAAACCTTTGAACATATGAGCACATTTTCAAAACAAATTAGCATGCTAACATGAGGGCTGCCTTACTCTTTAAGTTCGCTGTAGATGGGCAGGACCTCGGGGTGGCACACAAAAGCAAATGCTAGAATAGGAATCGCGTAGGCTGTCTGAAAAATAAAGATAACAATGCCGATGTAGCCTTCCAACACAGAGGATGATCCCAAACCATCTCCCCTCATGAAACAGAGATTTGGCTGTAATATTAGGCTTATCACTCACCCGGGAGTTGAATACAAAGTATTTGGGTTGGCACTTGTCATCACTGTGTGCTTCATACTCTACTCCACTGCCATGAAGAGAACCCTTGGCCTGGTTCTCATCTAGCCCTGCAGGATTCTGGTGGGTATAATCCATCATGAAGTTCACCCCACTACTCTCGGAGTTGTTAGGCAGCATTACCACGTGCACTGGAAGTGTATTGTTGAATGTCAGGTTTCCAACATTGTGATCCAGAACAGGCAGAGGGCAGGGTATTTGAAATTTCTTGTAAATCACCTAGGCCCAGGCATTAAAAGAAAAAAAAAAAAATCAGACTTTTGAGGAAAATAATGAAACAAAATCCATATATGTGGCTTATGGGGTAGAGGTGAGGGGTCTCTGCTGAGGACTCCTTTTAGACTAATGGACAATGGAGACTCCCTCCAGCTTCTGCTCTAAGGAAAGAGTTGGAACAATGGTTGCTCCTGAGAGTCAACAGGACCGTATTTTGCATGAATCCATCCTAAGCGTCATTAATATTCTTCTGTGAGAAAGGTGATCATTGCCTTACTAGATTTCTTCTCTCTTAGTTCTTCAAACTAATATAAAAATGAGTTATCAAAAATTCTCCTCTCCTCCTTTGTTTTCTTAGGGAAATGCTGTATACAACTTGGCATCCATGATATTATAAAAAGAAAAAAAAAAATCTCCCTTTTGGTGCAGAGTGGGGGCACTGGGGAGAAGGATTTCTTCTTTAATTCCACTGGGTTTGCCCTCTTTTCATGGGTGGAATGTGCAGCAGAAAATGGCAGGTTGATGTAGATGTGGGTAATTCTATAGCCTACTCATTTCTCTTAAGGGACTCTTCACTTCTTCCTTCACCTTTCTAAATGGTCAGTTGTCACATTACTGCTTGAAGGATTCCTTTTGTCCAAATATACATCCTGTGTGCTTTGAACATACTACCAGCCATGGCCTTGGCATTCTAACTCAACTATTTTTAAACTCATGACTGTCCCTTTCCTCATTCCAATTTAGAATACAAGAAAATGGCTTGTGATGCAAGAAGCATTTCATGCTAGTTAAGTGCTTGAGAAAAATGAGGACACTAATTTAGGTACTAGGTGTCTCATTTTCACTGACCTACAGGGATCATGTCAATAAATCACTTACCACACTGACAAAAAACACCATGCAGGTAAGAGAAAATCCACTGGTATAACCAAGGTAACCTAAAAGTTAGCAGAGAAATTCTGGAAGGTGAATATTGTATCTACAATTGGATTACCTATTAGAATATGAAATGAAAATAAAAACTGAAAATGACTTTACCTAAATTTTTAAGAAGAGAAAGTGGAAGAATGATTCCAAGAGACACAAATATGACGAGGTAGTTGCCATTGAGGTACCATTCTCTGAAAGAGAAAGAGTGGCAAGGCTATTAGGATGCACCTGGGTGGCTCAGTTTGTTAAACGTGCAACACTTGACTCATGATCTCCACATTGTGAGACTGAACCCCGCTTCAGGCTCCATGCTGACCGTGAGCCTGCTTAAGATTCTCTCTCCCTCATCTCTCCCCATCTCTCTAAAAGAAAAAAAAAAAGAAAAAGAAAAAAAGGAAGGAAGGAAGAATCAGGATCAGAATAGACCAAGTAGAATGAGTCAACAGATGTTACAGAGAGAACATAAGACATAAGACATACCCAGTATTTTCTTCAAGTCCCATGAATGCTCTGATTACTTCAGGTAGTTCATATTTAATGATAAAGAGGTAGCTTGACATCGCTAAAATGGAAAACGTGACAGCTTAGTGGTGTACATAGCACTAAAGTCATAGGCAAGTTGTGAGAAGTCCTGGCATTTGGGACATTCAGTCTTCTGGTAAGATGAGCACCTAATCCCCCAGACAGAAAGAAAAGCCACCCAGTGTGTTTTGTACAGCTTCCAAGTTCTTTTCCAAAATAGATATTTGGCCCTCCGACTCTTGCACATGGACCTTTGCTAACAGTATCAATGGTGATTCTGTTTTTAATCCAGCTCTGAGGTTTTCAGTGACATTGCTCTTTCAAAGTTTCCCCCTAATTAGCTGTAAGTCATCATGGCCTATACGGAGTGCTTGTTTTAGTGTCCATCATTTGGGCAGGGGTCTGGCCACAAAAGGCCTAGGCCAGAGTAAAGAGGGAAGTTCCCAAGGGGGTGCTAGTCTAGTCCTCTGTAACCTCCCTGAGGGGCACCCACTCTTCAGAGGACAGATCATCTCAACTGGAGGCTGACTGGATTGACAAAGAATGTAAGTGATGATAGGTTCTCCCACCTTGGTCAATGGATTTGCTTTCTCTATATCTCAGTCTCCCTTTCCCTAATAAGAAATTAAAGAGTATGGTAAATGTTCTTGAGCATCTACATAAGTGATAGGATATGTGATAAATGTGATGAATGATGTGTTATCAGGTACTCTTCTGAAAATCTGTCGGTATAATCTATAAACCCTCTCCCTGGAAAAATGCATATGTATACATACTCATAACATATAATGTTGCCTAAAGTTGTAGGGCTTGAGGCAACATCTCTTTCCCAAGTCCATCCATGCCATGAAATATAATGCTAATTTGACACAGGGTCCAGAAAGTAAAAATAAATTTCATTTTATTAATTTAAATTAAAAATAAGATTGATGAGTTTTGCATTGCAATGTCTAAGTGTATCATACACCTTTCTGGTGAATTTTTGCTCACAGACATGTGAAAGCAGATTTTGTTAAGTTGCAAATTGTACTATTAATAGTTTCAAAGGATTTCTTTAACCTCCAACAAAAGTAATAATGGTGATATTGATTTCCTACATTGGTCAGTCCTACAGATTACTCCATTTGAGCAGCTGAAAAGCCATGTAAGACAACAAGGTGTAGGTTATTTTCATTCCACAGGTGAGGATATAAAGGTTTGAAAGCTTCCTTGACATGTCCAAGATCTCACAGATTGAGAACAACAGACCACAAGCAAAATATAAGATCCTGACTTCTGGCCAGTGTTTCTTCTCTATTGTGAAATGAAATGATTTTTACAATACCTGATGTGTCTTCTGTAAATACTATTTGGTTAATCTTTACAAAGACCTTGGCTAAAGCTAAATCTTACAGAGCGCAAACAGAGGAGATATTTCTGATTAACTGGCTCAGTGAGGTACCCTTCAATTTTAGAGCTGTTAATTGCTGACTTTCAGTGATGTCACCACTGTTAATGTGTTTGGTCTTTGAAAATTTAGAATGATCCAGACCTGTCTGGGTAATGTCAACATTATTCTGCTAATGTTGAAACATCTGTGGTAAATGTTAATTTTTCAGGGGATTGAGAAAATTAAACATTCTAAATGTGGAGTTGCTAAATACAGAAATACAAGTGATTTCCCTTAGGCTAATATAACTACTAATCACATAGAATAACCAAAGTGAGAGCATTTTCAGGAATGGTAGATGAAATTTTGTTTTATTCCCTTAAAGCCACACTTCCTCCATGGGTGTGCATCTTGACTGAGAGACCATTTTATCGTTTATGTCATTATTTAGAAGCATAATGGTAGCTACACTGTGAGCAAAAGACAGTATTGTTGCCCCTTAGCTCATTGGGTTTAGGGCTAAATATGTGCTTGCCCAGTTATTTCAGTTATCCAAACAAGTAAACCAGATCAACTATGAGGTGATCTTATGAAATGCCTGACGTTTTAAGTCTTGAAAAGTCTGAAAATCTGAACCAAATGTAAAGCAATCTATTTGGTGGGGGATGGCTTGTGGCCCCAAAACAATCCAGGGAATTGCTGTCAAAATAGTCTCAATATACACAGATATGAAAAGAAATAAATACAAATCATTAAGAAATGCCTGGACTTTATTTAGCTGCTTACCAACCATACATTAGTAGGAGCAGGTTTAGTTGGATAAAACTTATTAAGAGAATTGCCTTATCCCAGAAATCCTAGATAACTCCAATGATTTTATTTAAGAAGGGTCACTTCCTTGCAAGATCTCTGTGCAAATTTATTTATTGCAGCAATTATTTGTCATAGTGAAAAATTGGAAACAATCCAACATCAATAAGGGATTCAGTAAGCCCATTATGGTACATTTGCGCAATGGAAAATTCAAAAGCCATTTAAAAGAATAATATGCAAATACATTCAAGGCATATTGTCAAGTAAAAAAATGAAGCTTCAAATCAGTATTATAAGATGATTTAATTTTATCAGTAACAATATATTTATTAAATTTTGCATAAAGGAAAACCTTGGAGTAGTTATTTCTAAGAGTGAGTTATATAAACATTTCTTTATAATTAATATATTTATGTAATGTTTTAATTTTTCATAATTAGCATATATTTGTCTTATAATCATAAAAATGCCCATTTAAAAAATATTCAGGAAGGCTCCAGAGACATTGAATCCGAGAACGAGGGAGGAAAGAGTGTACTGAACCCTTATTATGGGCTATATGTTATCTGATTTCACCCTCACAATGACCCTGTGAGATGAAATATTACTCTCATTTTCATAGATGGAAAAATTAGACAAGTAAAGTCACAGACAGTGACAAAAACAGACTCAAATTTAGGTGCACCAGACTCCCAAAGTCTATTCTCTACTCAAGTGCTTTAAAATATTTTAGAAAATCAGTGTCATGTCTGATACATACAAACAGGGCCAAGGGAATCCAGAGGGACTAATATGTACTAGTCTAGAGAAGCAATGGGTCATGGGAGCAAACAGAAAGAAAATTTGTGTGTGTGGGGGGGATTTGGGCTGGGGGACTCCAAGAGTAGGGGAACTGAATATGTTTGTTATGGTATGACAGGACATATAGAAGATAGCTAGCTAGATAGGTAGGTAGGGGGGTGGTAGGAAAGTTATCCAAAAGGTAGGCAGAAGAAAGATGAAGACCCTTATGGTGGGCCAAGGAGTTTAAGTTTTATCCTGAAAATAACAAGGTCATGCTGAAGAATTTTATGCATGTGAGAAGCAAGACTAGATTTGCATCTGAGAAAGTGAACTTGGAAGATAAATCGGAGATAGGAGCAGGAGAAACTCAAGGTAGGAAACCCAGTTAGAAGGCTACTGCAAGAGTCTGAGCAGAAACAGTGACCACCTGAACTGTGATGGAGAGCTGGAAAGAGAGAACATCTCAAGGCAGGTAAAAAACCAGAATGGACAGGAGCTGGTATCTGATTGGATGTTCAGGGTTAAGGAGGGAGAGAGAGGTTATAGGATGACACCTATGATGTTCAGCTCAAGAAAATGGATGCTGCTGGTATTGTTCATTGAGGAAAGAAAGAAGAAAAGAATAAAATGGCAGGTTTGGGGACTGGAGAGGAAGTGAGGAAGTAAGCAGCACTGTGTGATGATAGATTCCAGGTCACCTAAGAGGACGTAGGCAGTAGGACATAGAAATCAAGGGTCTGGATGCCTTCTGAGGGTCAAAGACTCCATAGGGCTGGTGAAGCTGATGGGCAAACATATGACCTGGAACACTATTAAAAATACATATTCTTAGGTTCTACTCTGGTATTATAAGAATTTGTAGAGCCAAGGAATTTGTGGTTTTAATATAATGCTCCTGATGTCTACCTAGCCAGATTTTACCTTTTGCACAACTTCTCGGGACACACTCCAATAGTCTGGCTCTGCGCAGGCTTCCTCAAGGACCCCTCATATTTGGCTATGCCTCTCAGATACTTAATTTTCAGGTTTATGAAATAGACTCAGTCATATGTATGAAATATCAACTGTTCTGGCGATGACAGAAATAAGCACTAATGTTTTAATCTTGTAAATTTAAATGAAAGCCATAATAGCCTTTGAAATCAAGAAAGTTTTTACTTTCTATTTTACTTCTAGAATTCATTTAGTGGGATCCTATATAATATTTTCTTAGATATTATTTTTAATTAAAGAAGGACAGCAAATCTACTTAACAATCCTTATTTTTAAAATTTCTGAATATAAAACAGTTGTTTTTCTGTATTTAAAGTGCTTGTTCATTGCTGTAAGAGTTTTCTGGTTTATTGAACATTCTTTAGAAAGTTAAGTAGTAGCGAACATTATATGCTCTTACCTCCAATGTTCTGCATTGTAATGGAAACAAAAGCTCCGATTTTTCCAGGCCATCCAAATGCCTTTTCCCCTAGTTTTTCGTAAATTAAAGACCCTATAATAAAAAATAAAAGAAACAAAAAACAACCTCTTGAAAGTATTGTTTTAATGACTAAACTATTTCTATAATTGTACACTAGAGTCTCAAAGGTGTACATAAACACACATAGAAATTATAAGCCCCAAATATGCAATCTTAGAAGCCAATACAAAACAAGTTAAATGTTCTGCAGACAAGAAGCAATGGCTTCATTCATCTTAGCTCTGTGCAGCGAGTCAGAACTGTTACTTCTGTCATCCATCAAGACTCCTTTTTCCTATTTGGCTTGAACCTGAGCCAGTTGCCTTTCACTTCTCTTAGCTGCCCCAAATTACTAAAAACATTGAGAAGCCATGCCATTGGGGTCAGAAGAAAATGAAATGTGAAATTGACTAAAATCCTCCTGTAGTTAGAGTGCAATAGACTGAATTAGCCTTCAACAAAGTTCAAAGTAGAACATCTTGGACTTGAGGGGTAGCTTACCTCCTTCCTTGGCGGTCTTTAATAAAAGGTGAACTGAGTAGAGTGATAATATTGCTACAGCAAGCAGCATGATTCTGGAAAGGGAGAGTAGACAGTAAATTTCTATAATAAATAAGACACACTCGTGTTAGATATTATCATAAATTATCACACTGGTCCTTTCAGCCATTAACTTTCCAAAAGTATGTGGAATTGGGGGAAGCTGAGAAATTATTTGGAAGTCACTCTATTTTATGTACTAAAACATACCACCAGAAGTTCTTCGCTTTTTTTTTTTTTTTTTTTTTTAGTGTTACCCACTAGTAGAATCTGGTTCATACTCAGACGCTAAATGTATAGGAGAATTAGCAAATACTTTATCTACATGTTCAGCTTATGAATATATGTCCATCGTATTTGTGTGCTATTCTCAGCAACATTTATAATTGAAGGGCTACTTGACAAGCTGGCTAACCTTTAATGTAAAATCTAGAAATACAAAAGCCAGAGCACACAGAGTCTAACCTGCATCACTACTGATCCTGCACATGAGACAATAAGATACTGTGTGAGCCAGAGGTCAGGGGGTTGCCTATATAACAGAGCAAACAGAAAAAAGGAAGGATAGGGCTCAGAAAAATGTCTTTTTGTGTTGTGGTCAGAAAGAATCATTTCTGGATCAGGACCCTCTACATGTCCACAGGCATGTATGAATTCCTTATGCATATAGTGATCATTGTTTCTCCAAAAACAAGAATTGGAAAACAAAAACAAGAGCATAGATAAAAGCATCTATATAATAAATAAAGAAATAATACTAAAATTACCTGACATCATAAAAAAAAAAAAAACCCAAACCAAAAAACCCCTTATTCTTTGTTTCACATGACCAGAACACATTAAACATTTTCCCCACAATTGATCTAATTCTTTAGTAATTCCTGATGAAGTCAATGTTGCAAATGTGCATTTGGCCATGAGTTACACATTTTTAAAACTACACTAGCTATCTTGTGCTCTTATTTTCCACAAAATACATTTATCAGAACTGTCTAATCAATTACTTACTTATGTAAGTTTCCATACACCTGTGAACTCACCTAAGATGAGATTTGGATTACAGAATTTTGTTTCCTAGAAAAATAATGAGCATTCCCTGTGTTCTAAAACCATACTTCCTTTGGCAGGGAATGCTAAAAGTAAAACCAATGAAATCCTGTGTCACTTGCTGTGAATTAAGGGGGATAACCAAATTCAATCTGTGCTCCTTGGATATACACCTTCCAATATCCAACAATGTAATTGCTCTGGACAGTATAATCTGTTAAATGTTTAGGCCTGAAATGAGGGCCTCGGTTTTAAAAGTGGAATATCCTCCCATGAAAATCATCTTGTGGCCCTAGGCCTAAGGTCAGCGGAAGAGTCTCTTCTTTCTATTCCTCAGTCATCGATGATAACTGCCTAATTGTAATGGTATGTATAATGAATAAAGAGAAGGCAGTCTGTCTTAGAGATAGGGCCTATGACAAAAGTATACAATTGTGTGTATGAATACATCTCTAAGCCATTAAGAATCAGAGGATTAAAAAATGACTTTGTTTCAAAAGTGACATTGATATAAAAATCCATCCAGCTAAAAAATATTATACCCAAAACAGATCAGAGCAGTAACACAATATAAATATTTATAGTTCTGCCTGATCCTTAGCCCTCAAATAGCTGTGTGATTATCTAATCATAAGTGATGCTCAAAACATAAATGGCATATATTTATAACATAAGCATTGCATTCTTAGACAGCTATTTAACGCTCTAACATTGTATTAGGGATGGTGATCTGCATTCACACAGTTGCCTAATATTAGACTATATTCCTGTGAAGAATTTCATGGCTGCCAACTGTGTCTAAGAAAATACCAGGCTGTACGTAATGCACATGAACATCTGTGGCTATTTGTCACAGACAATGTGGTATCCATCGCCCAGGTTGTGATGCTGCTGCCCTTAGGCAGCATTTGACCAAGTACCTAGGTTTAGGAATAAACTCGGGCCTGTCTATAAATATTTCTGTTCCAAGCACTGTACTAGTCTCGGGGATACAGACATGTGGTGAGTGAAAACAGACAGGGGCTCAATCCCCTGGAGATTATAGTCTAGCAAGGGAGAGAGATACTAACCAAATAAATCGAACAACTGCACTAAAGAATTAAAGTTGTGGGGTGTATATAATAAGTATTTGTCCCAGTCATGGAGGTCAACAATGGCATAACTTGGGTAAGGGTGAGCTGTGCTATGAGAAGTCAACTAGATGAAGAAGAAAGGAAAAAGACCATGTGCAAAGGTCCTGTGGTGAGAGGGGAATATGGAACCTTCTGGGATGGAGAGAAAGCCAGTGTGCTCATTGTATCAGGCATCTAGGGGGGGTAGGATATGGGGCACAAGATGGGACCAGGGCATGCAGGACTCTGTAAGCCTGGTTTGGGATGGGATCTTTTCCCTCACAGTGTCATATAGTTGTATCTGCTTCTGGGAAAGGTCTTTTTACAGAGAATCACTTTGTAAAATTCTTCCTTTGAACTAGTAGGGCTGCTCCAGTACTTTGGGTGGTTGAGCACATATATTTTCTGTGAGGTGTTTAGGGGCAGCTGGTTGAACAAGCACCATGATTAGTCTGCTCTGATTAGTCCTCAGGTTGTTGTTTTATCTAGAAGCCAGAGAATATGTTAATACTTTCTCAGATCATTCCTGTTCACAAAGATCAAACTTGAGATCATTAATTAAAAAAACACTAGGCATACATGGGCTTTGAACCAGATATACTTACATAAAAAGTATGATCCCCGTGTTGGCCATGGCATAGGACAGGCCCAAGATTCCACTGCCCATGATGGCATTACTCAGGTTGAATGAAGACATTCCAAAGGAGGTGGTTCCAGGATGCTTCAAGAAAAAAGCATGTATTTTAAGCAAATATTTGCCAAAGGATGAACCCTTTTCAAATTATTTTTATTCTCACATTATCTTTACTGGAGGAGCTTATGGTTTAAAAATGAAGAGTAAGATAAAAATCACAGTGAATAAAAGCTTTTGCTTCCATAAAAGCACATAATTTTCAAAGGAATGCTTGGTTTCAGCAGGGGTCTTGGGGAAAAAAATAGAAAATACCGGTTGGGTATCGTAAAGAAGGGAAAGCATGTCTGATTGCAGATTACATTTGGGTTAGAATGATTTCTCCAAAAAACAAATGAATTTCATAAATGATTTATGTAGCCATATGGTGAACAGGAAAAACAAGTCCTTATTCCAGTAAGGGCCTGAATAAACAGAGAATGTGCTGATCAAGGCTTGGAAAATTTCAGTCACATTGTTTTCCGACAGAGACCTAGGTAGATCAGGCACCCTCAAGTCCTGTTTACTGCCCCAAAGCAGAGATTCACTTACATGTTCATCATCATAATTGGCCAGCTTCTTTTCTCCTAAAAATCCATTCGTCAGGAATTTCTGACTTTCAGCATCTTCATTAGTAAATTGACTGGATGCACATAAAAAAAGAAAATGAAGGAAAAACATCTAAGTAAATGCTCTGAATTATAGTTATGTTTCCGGTGATCTAAGTCACTGAATCTGGGAGGAAAAACAAAGCACTTAAAAATTTTTTTTTTCTTTGCAGAAAGGAGCTGGGCTCCTTTCCTGAATAGATTTGGGAAGGAGAGAAGTTATGAAGGAAGAAAATAATTTTTTAAAACACATTTTTTCTTCCCACGTGAACTGTGAAAAAAAAAAAAAAAAAAAAAAGAATAGTCACAGCTAATTTTGTTTTCATTTTGAGCCCTCCCAAAGAGAAAGTACAGAGCAGTGACTGTGTTTTCTCCACTACTACCACACCAAAATCAGATGATTATATTAATTCAATAAATATTAAGCGCCTAGGCACAGGATCCTCATCTCATTGAACGTTCAAATATCTCTACGAGAGGAACTTTCATGTCCCTGCTCTACAGAAGAGGTGACCCTGCCTCAGAAAATGGAAATAACATGCCCACACCCACCAAGCTCCAAGTCTAGGGTCTTCCATGGCACCTTGCAGTCCCAGGCAGGACTCCATAATTAGTGTTTTCCTCTTTTCTTGGCTCCACCTGTGTAGTCACATATTCCTTGCTAGAATGTAGTTCACTGTTAGCTCTGTGTTGTGTTTGGTTGTTTTTGTGTGTGAGTGCACAGTTTTTCATGACTCTGAAGATATACTTGGAAGGAAGCAGGGCTTTCCACCGTCACCATTTACGAAAACTGTGATTGTGGTCTACCTGGGCAGAGGCTGGTCTCCACATACAGCTGTCCTGTACAGATCCTGGGATTATTTGCCGGGGATTTGAGGAGACAAATCTAGTCCAACCACATGTCCAAAAGGCTTGACTAGTAATTATAGGAGATTTGTACAAATTACCCTTTATAACAGAAGCTAATCCTGAAAATATCTTGTGAGAAAGAGAGATAACAGGGTTACTTTGGGAGAGTAAAGGAGAAGAATGTCAAGTACAGGTAGAACCAGCAGACAACGTTACTAAGTTTGATGTGCGTTTCTAGATATCCACTGGCTGTAAATTAGGAACATCTCCCAGCATTCTCCTCTTTCTCTTAGGAAGCATAATGTCTGTTGGTGTTTTTTTCCCATCCCTGCATGAACCCCTTTACTCCCTGTTCCCTTTTTGTGCTTTATTCTAATAGTCTGTAGTTAATAGACTTCCTATGTGGAGATTGGTACATAATGTTCATATTTGGAAACAGACAATATAAGATGAAATGGAGCCTAAAACAGGCCTAAGGATTAGAAAGCAAAAGTGTCACCTGGATTTAAACTCTGGAATGCCAGCATTCTATTTTTTTTTTTTTTTTTTTACCTCAGTCAATAAATTAGAATCCTTTAGTCCGTGAGTAGTTTTTAAAATTTAAAGTGTGGAAGTAAATAGATTTTTCTTTCTTGAGGCATTCACATGTTTTTATTTTGGCATGAGATGAATTACAATCATAAAGCATGACAAGATTGGATAAAATATATGAGAAATGTTTTGAATGTCTTAAATGTTTTGATACCGAATCCAGCATGTATTGAGAACATAAGTATAATGATTCCAAATAAATGAATTATGTTCAATTTCCCAACAATTTACATTGAAGGGATCAATCCCAACCAAATATAAGCAAAACCCATCTTCTTAAAGTGATTATAAAATTGCAAAATGATGACCTGGGTCTGAGTCAGGAGTTAAAAGCTAAGTCACTGTAAGGAGTCCAGAGCACATTGTACGAAGCTTAACAAAAGCATTCCCATCTTTCCACTGTGGCTTTTAGAGGACCAAAATCGAGTGGCTCTTATAGGACTATTCTCAGGATGATGCCCCCTCTGCTCGGTCACCTTTGCAGGGTTCATATCTCTGGGCCTCCTTCGGAACAAGAGACCCCCAGAGTTGGTCCATTGGCAAGTAGGTTCTGCATTTTTCACTGAAGCTCACGAGAAGATAAATATCTTCTTGCAACTCAGGCAACCACTCTGCAGATCCCAAAGCCCTGAGTTCTGCCACCCTGTAACTTCTCAAGAGTGGCTCAACCGAGAAAATGCCACGAGTTACTTCTCCATCATCTCTAGTCCATCGGCTTACAAACCAACAGTATGGCTCCATGGAGGAAGAACAGGGCTTCCTCCTGATGGTCTTTCCTGAATGTTGTGAAATGAAATGAGATGTCCTTGTTTGAGGGTCATATTCTCTACTTCAGGCCTTGAGCTGGTCAAACAATTCCTTTTAAATATCTGAAGTCATGCATCTTTTGTGTTATATGCCATTTTGTGAGAAATGAATTTCCTTTATCAAATGGCTGTTGTGCACCTACTATGTTCCAGGCAGTATGTTATGTGCTGGGTCCACAGAAGCCAGTAGCCTGTTGTTGTGGAATGATGGAGAGAGGGCACACAAGGGAGGCTGTGGTCACTTCCACCTGAGGGAAGGCTCTATAGGAGTTCCACTTTTGAACTATATCTTGGAGGATGAATGGTATCAACAGACAAAGGGGAAGGTGGGTGGGTGACACAAAAAGATGGCATTCCAGACAGGTGGAGCAGGATGAGTGAAGGTGCAGGAAGCTGGGAGTGGCCCAACAAGGCTTTCCTACAAAAAGGGAGCAGAGCAAGAGATGGACAGGAGAGCCAGGTCAGGGATAGGTCATGAAGAGCCTTACATGCCAAGCAATGTAGGGCCCAATCTTTGTCTTATAGCTAATGGGGAGTCTTTACTAAGGGATGGAACCCAAGTCACTTTGCAATTGTAAAAGATTACTTTTGCAGGGATGTGAAGAGCAGTTGAAGGTGAGCAAAATGTAAAAGAGGGAGACAAAAGAGAAGTTTTATAGGTGACAGAGGATGCGATCCTAGAGTTAGATGGCAGCAGAATGGGTACAGAGAAGAGGGTGGATTTGAGATAGAACCAACCAGATATAATCAAACACACTGGATGTGTGGTTGGGGGAAGGGATGATTTGAGATTGATAGGGTCTACTCACTGAGATGTATAGGACAGTGGCGACTTTTACCATAATGATGATTACTGGAGGAGGAGGAGATTTTGAAAAGAAATATAGGAGTTCAATATTAGACCTCACAAGTCTGACTTTATAAATGAGGCAATTCAGACACACAAGGCACCCTGCAGAGATATGTGGTAGACAGTTGGGTAGAGTGACCTGAAATGAAGTTGAGAAGTCTATCAGGCTGAAGACATGGTGCACACTCAGTGAGTGGAACCGTGGAGAGTTGTCAATGAACTTGGTCACAGGTCCATTTTAGGGACCAAAGACTCCCTACAGAATTCTGGAGATGCCGCAACACTGAGGAGGCAGTCAAAGGAAGAGGACAATAGTCCAAAAGGTGAAAGGAGTGATAGGTTAAGATAACTTCAAATGTTCTATATTAGTGGGGAAAAGAATACTATAACCTCAATTCTAAATTAGTCACATACAGTCTAAAACAGAGTCACATATAGTAATGATATAATAATGAACTTCAGGATCAGAGAGTTGATGTGTGAACATCAATGTCATGGTTATCTTGCAATTAGGTAATGCATTCAGTTCCTCCTGACAAAAATCTTGTTTTGCACATCTGTAAACCTGACATTTTTCCATGGGACCTGGTCATTTTTTAATCCCATACCTGCTCATTGCTGCCTTGTCTAAATTTCCCATCCCGGTGTAGCTATCTTGAGCACTTTCTCCACTGATGCTCTCGTCCTCCGGCTCAGTGTTGACATTTCTCAGCTCCATGGGGTCCATTTGAGCTGCCAGCGTCTCTTGTCCACACACCAGCTCCTTCAGTGTAAACAGTACACTGCACCTTCAGCCTCAGGCTCCTCCACTTTAGGTTGGTGTTCAGAACACTCTTATCTGCAAGCAGAACATGATATAAATCATGATTTTCTTTAAATTAGATAAATGACTATGAATCACCTACATTGTGTAGGATCTCTACAGAAACATAGAAAGAAAGTATACTCCTGAAAATGTCCTATGAATTTATATCTGGCAAATTTCCTTTACTGAATATAAAAACAGAAAATCAAAGAAGGAAAGTCATTGAATAAATTGCTACATCAGCGGATGTTTACAGAGAGCCTGTGTAGGTGAACATGGCAGGTGCTTTGCTAGTCACTATGGGAAGAAAAAACAGTAAGAGCTGGCATCCAACTTCAAGAAGCTTTCCTGTTTGCAAGCCAACTGCTTAAAAGAAAAGAAGACAAAAGTAAATTGTTGACAAAGACCTGACAAGGCAGACTCTAAAAGTGTCTCTACTAGCAGTAAGATAAGAAAATTACTGCTTGAATTTGCTAATTGGGTATGAGAGAATTCCCATCCCCAGAATGCCTGATAACATGCAACACAGGGTAAAAACACTAAGGGAGCTGCTTTCCAGGCACTTGGATCAGGAAGCCAACGCTAAGAACGTACCAAAAGGAAGTATAGGTTTATCTCTGAATAAGTATCTGTCACCATCCATATAAAATTAAAATGCATTTTAACAGCAAAGAGACTCAGCTTTTAGGTTCTGTTCTGCCTTTAATTCATTGGATCCCAGCACAAGTTAACTTTTTTTTTTTTAATTAAGATTTTATTTATTTATTTTCACAAGAGAGAGAGAGAGAGCATGCACTGAGAGTGAAGGAGAAAGCGCACAAGTAGGGGGAGGGACAAAGGGAGGGGCAGATTCCCCGCTGAGCGAGGAGCCCACCTCTACAATCTGGCACCTGGGCAGCACATCTGTAGCAGGCAGCTCACACTTGCCTGCCAAGTTCACAACCCCTAAGTACAAAAGCCACAGAACATACATGGGAACTCAGGGTGAGCATCAGAGAGAGTGAGAAAGAAGATTCATACCGGAGTAACTGGAGCTAGCAAAGCAATCTAAAAGGGACTTTAACACTATATAATAAAAACTAATAGAAAGATTCAAAATAAGAAATAACATCCACAAAATAAGAACATTGTAGAAGATGATCAGGCTGGTTTGAAAAAGAGCCAAAAAAGGAATTCTAAACAAAAAAAAAATATAGTCATGGAAATAAAGAGAACTCAGCTGAAGGGAGAGTCAAAACTGAAACATAGATCCATGGAAATCACTCAAATTATATCATAAATAGGTTAAAAAGACAAATATGAAGTTGAGGGACATGGTAGGGGAAGCAAGAATAAGAAATCTAATATACCCCACTTAACTTCCTATTATGAGAAAAGTATGAGGTCAGGGAAAAGCAAAATAGAAAGACATAATGACAGAAAACTGTCCAGAACCAATAAAAAGATAGTAGCTCCCAGGATCTTTTTAAAAAAGCATATAGTATTACAAGCAGAAGGAATAAAAATGAATATACTCATTAATATGATAAAGCTAAAGAGAAAAAATATAAAAGCCCACAGAGGGGATAGAAGATAAGCATATGGTTAGAGAAAAAATAGAAACTTATATTAAATGAGTAAAGAAGTTTCTCCTATCCATCACACAGACCAGCTTCCCCTAAGAAGAGGAACTCTGAATGATCATTTCTATTTTAGTTCCTTATTTAAAGTTAGTTATTCTAAATTTAAATTATTCACTAAAACCTCTCTGACATGGTTTATCAATTCTAGACTTGTACACATGACAAATGAGGAGATTAGCACACTTCCTTCTATCTGTCCTTCTCACAAGCTCCTGATTGTTTTAATGAAAGACTTAAACAATGTTGAGTTTCATAAATACTTTCCTACCATTCTGTAAAACAATGAAATCTCTCACGATTTTCTGTAGGTTGTTTCTGAACACTAAACGCCCACAATCAGCATTGACAACATTATGATTGTGTGAATGGAATGTTCCAAAGAGCCAAGGGATAATAAATGATAATAAATACATAATAAATGACCTAGAAGTCCTCTGTTAGTAAAACTTTGCAAGTGAATGTCCCATCCTTTCACTTTCTGAATGGTTTCCTTCTCCATCCTCTGGGTCTCACTCAGCTGCCAGTGTCTTCTGAACGCCATTCCATCTTCTTTCTTCCATTCATTTTGCATTGTGCTGAAATCCACCTCGAATAACTCTTTTCACACAATGTGTCCATGCGTGTAAACAAAATTTCTGTGTTGTTTCATGGTGGATAAAAGCTTTGCCCTTAAACTTTGTTTGATGAAGTACTGAGTAGAGTAGAAAAACACAGTTTACTTTGTTTTTTAAGTTTTTATTTAAACTCCAGTGAGATAACATACAGTATAATATTACTTTCAGGCATATAATATAATGATTCAGCACTTCCATAGATCACCCAGTGGTCTTCAGGACAATTGTTCTCCTTCAGCCCCATCCCCTATTTCCCCCAGCCTCCCATCCATAACCACCAGTTTGTTCTCTATAGTTGAGAGTCTGTTTCTTGGTTTGCCTCTCGCTCTTTTTATCCCATTTTTCTTGTTTTCTTTTTTAAATCCGACAATGAATGAAATCATAGGATATGTGTCTTTCTTGGAGTGACTTATCTCATTTAGCAGAATACTCTTGTAGCTCCATCCATGTCGCTGCAAATGGCAAGATTTCCTTCGTTTTTAATGGCAGAATACTATTCCATTGAATAACACTGTTTACTTTTAAGCTGTATCTATTTTATTTTTCACCCTGTCCACTAATTTTACACAATCATGTTTTTCATTTGTAATAGTTTGGTCTTCATCTTCTTCTTTTTGCATCCTACCTTTTTTGTTTGTTTCATGGTGGCAGTGTTTTCTCCAATCTTTCTAAGGACATTGACTGGACGTTTTCAGAAGCTCTTTTTGTTCTGTAAACTGTCTTTTTTCTGGGATTAATTCTGTTTGTTCATCTTGGTCCTTCTCTTGCTTTCAGGTTTTCCATAAATTCTTAGTGATCCTAAATTGTCTGTTCATCTTTATGAATGAAGAGTATTGGGGTTCACTGAGACAGGTAGTATTCGGGGTTTCTCTTCAATCTTACAGCCCCATTTCATTAATGGGTTGCTCTCTTGTAGGTCCCAGAAGTGGCTTCTCTGTAAGTGTCTATGTGTGGAGCATCCTGGAGAATGCCACTCCCGGATGCAGCAGGTGCTCTTGGACAGGTTTCTTTCTGTCTTTTTTTTTTTTTTTTTTTTAAGATTTTATTTATGTATTTGGCAGAGAGAGAGAGAGACAGCGGGAGGCGAAATATAAGCAGGGCGAGTGGGAAAGGGAGAAGCAGGCTTCCTGTTGAGCAGGGAGCCCGATGTTGGGCTCGATCCCAGAACCCTGAGCCGTAAGCAGATGCTTAAGAAATGAGCCACCCAGGTGCCCCTCGGACAGGTTTCTATGGGAGCAAAAATGCTGTCACGTATTTTCTTCTTGGGTGGAGCTTCCATTCCTGCTTGTAACCCCTCTTTGTCTGCTGTGGAGGCCCGAGTGCCTTTTGTAAAGTTGGGCATTCTTTTTAAAATATGTATATTTTAAAGATTTTGTTTATTTATTTGAGAGAGAGAAAGAAAGACAGCACAAGTTGGGGGTGGGGGAGCAGAGGAAGAGGGAGAAGCAGACTCCATGCTGAACGGGGAGCCCAATGTGGGGCTGGTCTCAGAACACCAAAATCAAGACCTGAGCTGAAGTCAGATGATTAACTGACTGAGCCACACAGCATCCCCCCAAAAAAATCTTCTTTCAATAATCAGAATTTAATTGCTGTCTTTATCTGCATATAAACATACATAGTATTTTATATACATATCTATAATTTTTTTAAAAGAGGACTTTACAATTCTCAAAACTCACAAAAAAAATGTAAGCAACGTAGGTACCCTTCCCAAATAAGGAAAGTGAGACCTAATCTCATGGCATTTATAGAATGGTATAAAACATTACATTCTCTTTTGACTATGACATGACATAGCCCATGAAATATGAAACAGTGATTTAAGGTCTTGGCCCCAAATCCTAATTTTAGCCCTGGGCAAGGGCATCTTCTCATAAAAGCTGGAACACATTTTCATAGCTTATATCTTTAGCTCTGAAGATTCTATTATTGACCTATTTTAAGGAAACAACAGCTAAAACAAAATTGAAAAAGAATTAAAACATTATGAGCAACTAGACATTCTGCACCTTTTGCCTGCAGCATAAAGTACATACCTTGAAACATTCAGACCATATCATAATTTTAAAATTTATTAACATGGTTATACTTCAGGGTGGAAGTATTTTACAGATGGCATTTATTCATTCAACAAATATTGAAAATGGAGTATGAGCCAGAAACTATGAAAGAGAAAGCATGATTAAGACAGAATCCCATGGGTCACCAGGTGGCTCAGTCGGTTCAACATCTCACTCTTGGTTTCAGCTCAGGTCATGATCTCCGGATCGTGGGACTAAGCCCCAGGTCGGGCTCTGTTCTCAGCATAGAGTTTGCTTGAGATTCTCTCCCTCCCTCTCCCTCTGGCCCCACCTCCTGCTCGTACACTCTCTGATAAATAATAAATAAATAAATAAATAAAATTTTTTAAAAAAGAAAAAGAGGCAAAATCCCTGCACCAGATGAACTGCTAGGTTAAAAAAAAAAACAGATTTTGAACAAACTATTCTATTATAACATAATTTACAGTTTTATTTACTTTTTCTCTCTAAATAACTACTTAATGAACAATCAATGAATCTTTGCATGGGTAGGTTAGGAAGAATGATGTTGGCATACACCTCGATTGAAAAAATTTATTATGTGTAATATGTGATACATGATATGTAACATTATGAGAGAATAAAATTTTCATAGGCAGAGATTCTTCTACTGCTCTCCATCTCAGTAGGCAACACTTCATTAACCCAATTGCTCATGGGAGGAGTCTGGCTATAGATATTGACACCTCTCATTCTCGATCCTGAATCTCTCCTACCCACATCCAATCTGTCATCAAGTCCTATCAATCTTTCTTTCAATGTTTAAAAATAATTCATTCACTGCTCTCTCCATGACCAATGTTATTCCAAAGGACTATCGGCTAAAGGCCCTGAAATGATTTTTTTCATCACTTTGTAGAACAAAGTCCAAGTTCCTAGTATATTCTAAGGTTCTATCTGTCTCTACATACTTTAACCCCCACACACAGCTCTTTGGGCCCATGTTGAACCACACCTCCCCTAATTCACTGGATACCCTGAGCTGTTTTCATTTCTCCTTGCCACCTCGGGACATTGTAACAGGCTGTTCTGCCTGGAAGGTTCTTCTCCACATTCTTAAGCCCAAGTGTCTCCCAAAGTAAAAACAAAACAAAACAAAACAAAACAAAAAACAAAACAAAAAACAAAACAAAAAAGCCCTAAAAATCTTTAAATGCCAAATGGTCAGAAAGGCCCCCTACCAAACTAGATCCCCCATTATATGCTCTGGTACCATATTCTCCTCTCCTTCACATCCTTTTCACACTTTGCATTTCTGTTTTTTTTTTTTTTTTTAATTTTTTTTTATTTATTTATTTTTAAAGATTTTATTTATTTATTTGACAGAGAGAAATTACAAGTACACTGAGAGGCAGGCAGAGAGAGAGAGAGAAGGAAGCAGGCTCCCTGCTGAGCAGAGAGCCCGATGCGGGACTCGATCCCAGGACCCTGAGATCATGACCTGAGCCGAAGGCAGCAGCTTAACCCACTGAACCACCCAGGCGCCCCGCATTTCTGTTTTAAATTATGTGATTATTTGATAAATACCGGTCTCTTCTACTAGGCAGAGAGCTTCATGAAGGTGGGAAGAGTGCTGGGTTTGTAGATTCTATATGTTCCCGGCACAGTGGCATAATGCTTGGTGTCATATTCTACTAAGATCATTGCATCTATATATGGTCTCCTTTATAGATACAAGAATGCATTCTTGTTATACCTTAAAAAGTTAATATTTCAAAATGAAATAGAAGCGTTTCCCTCTGGCTACCAGAAAAAAGAACAAAGAATGTCTCACAAAGAATGTTCCACATTCTTGCTGCACAAAGAATGTTCAAAATTATTCTAAAAGAAAAAGCAAATTTGATCCGACAGAATTTTCTGTAGTCTAGCTTTTCAATGAAGTGAAGTTTCTGTGTGATACAAAGACTTCTTCAGTGCTCTGGTCATCTGCACTGTTGCTTCAATTTACTTATTCATGAAAATAAAAAATTAGAACTTGAAACAGAGGTATTTAGAATACTCTTACTGTCAGAAGGCTTTGTTTCTTCATATTTATTGAGAGCTATCTAAACGTCCTAAATTGTAGCCAAATTTGTTATTAAAAATTGTGTCTTCTTTTTTGAATAGGTACCCAAGAAACATAGCATGGGAGATTCTCAGCAAAGCAGACTTCTATTTTACTTAGGTAGTTCAACTTCAAAGAAAGACCTCAAATCTGGAAAACAAAGCTGTCCTTGAGTCAAGAGGCAAAAGTTATGACCTTCCCTAGTGACTGCAAACATTTATTTTACCTGATAAGCGAATGTGAAGAGGAAGCTGACATTGGCAGGGCATTTCCCACCATCCCAGTCTGTCTCGTCGTTTATGCCTACCTATTCCTGATGAATCTACTCTGAAATCTAGCCTTAGTTAGCAGATTGCCTCCCATGTCATTTACCTTCTGGTTGAGCAAGTGGGAAGTAGCCGGTCATACAACTTCTAAAAGCTAAATGATCTTTGCATCCAAGGAACTGACTTAAATCCACATTCTAAATGTACCTTAGGTAAATGAATACAGCTTTAACGATGAAGTCAATCTATTATCACCTTTATATTAAATTCTTTTGAACAATTTCCCCAACAATGTCATTCTAGTTGAATATTGAGTCAGATGTCTTGTTAGTTTGTGGCATGATTTTTCACAGAAATTAGCTTCCAGAAATGTCCATAAAAAAAATTCAATATCATTCAGTCTGAGATACAGCTTAGAAAAGAAACAGCTAATGACAGCAAAACTGTATTTACTTGACTACTTCCTATTGCTGGGGCTCCTCTTCTAGCATTTCCATTCCTTTCCTCTACTCAGACATAGCTTAGAAATAATACGTAGGGAGAACCAGAAGAGTTAAAAAAATAACCCTATGTTGAGAACTTTTCCTTTTGCTAAGAATATTAAATGCTTGCTAATATAAGAGTTCCAGCAGCCATTGGATGAGGTATAAAGGTATAAAGGCTAAAAGATAATAAAATATAATATAAAGGCTAAAATAAAATATAAGCAAAATAATATTTCTAGCTCTGTTTTTAGAAAGCAACCTAGATTCTCTAGTCATCTTAAACAATAAGAAATATCTTAAATTTGTGCATAAATTTCAGTTCCTATCTTCCCAATCAGTAGCTTCTAGAAATTCAGAAATATATATACCATGTATGATATTATCATAGTGAACTCTTCATGCTTCATGTATTAAAGCATGGCATTTAAGAACCTGAATTGTGGATGCAGTAAATTCTAAAATGTCTACATTCTGTATAATAGATATGGGGCCACCTCTAGAGGTACTTTTTTTTTTTTAATAAATCATTTTATTTTCTCTAAAGTAACTCATGTATTAAAAATAAGAACTTTAGTAACCTACAAAGCATCCAGTATAACAGTTATAGAAAACTCGAAAGTTTAGTCCATAAAACTATACTTCTCAGTGCTTGAATCTTGCTGACATACTTCTTAAGAGTAGGAAAATGAAGATGTTCAAGAAAACCCTAAAACATTACCTAAATATAAATCTGACGAACTGGAGGATCTTGGCCTGTAGACCATACAGTAGTCTTTTCTAGAAAACACACCTACATTTCTTTAGTGTGTCAAAAATCAAACTTTCAGCCAACTGTCCATGACTGTGAAATATATCCTCTGTCTAAATATTTTTTTCACTGAGTCAGGAAGGACTCTCTGCTATCAGCTGGGCATTTAGTTAAACCATAACTATACGCTCTGTAAGATACCCAAAACATGGGGATACTCAAATCCACCAAGAATTCTCCTCCATCTAATTGATAAATTTGAGGAGTACAGCTCTATTTTTAGATAACTGATTTTAACCCTTCCAAATCTAAAGCTATGTTTTTATTCTCTTCAATTTCCTGGTTTCTTCTAGTAAGTTTACTCTAAAAATACTCCTCCATTAAAAGGGACATATAAGATAAAAAGGCAAGTCACAACTCTTTTTTCTTTTTCATTTGATAATGGTGCAGCCCAATCTCTTAGCCATTCATATCTGCTGTAGTCATGGGATATTCCTCCTTTGGTTAGTTTTTGTGGGTGTTTTTGTTTTCAAGATTAAAAAATTCTTTAATGTTGTAGTATTGAGAATGTACTTCCAAAACCTTCCATATTTTTTAAGACAAATTATGTCCACTCTTTATTCAATGATTAACCAGGAGATGTAAATAACTAAATACTTATTATCTACCATTTTTTTTTGCTATATTTCCCTTTCCTATTATCCACTGTCCTAATTTTATGCCCAAACCTAAAATTATCTGCAAAATAAAGCTGCAATTAAGACCTAGGTAAATAATTTCAATGTCTGACATTATACTGAAGTTACCTTTTTTTTAAAATGAGAAAAAATGCAAATATTTAACCTGTAAAAAATAAATACTCTACACCATAAAAAGAAGAAAGAAGCATCATTTTAACTCCGCAACTATTCATGTAAAAAGAGCTTTACCTTAATTATTTATCCAGTCCTGTGCAATCTTTCTGGAATTGTTTGGAATGGCAGACCCCTGTAACAGTGTAGACGTATATGAACCTTTGGGGATCTAGACAATGATTTAAAGACCAGTGGGCGTGAATGAGACAAGCCAATCACACCACCACCACCTCGCCCCAACACCTCCCTCTGTCCAACTTGCGTCAGCTCTTCAAAAAACAAAAAAAGAGAAGCTAACTCAGTTTACTGTTGTACATGTGGATTAAACATCGGTTACACCAATTTCTATTTGTTTTTAGAATTTTGGCTTCTATACAGCAAAATACTCCACTTACTGAAAGTTTAATCTTGATTGGTATCATTCCGTATCAAGATGTTACAGGTTGGTTGATAAAACTTTTAGAAAATTAACATTTCTAGATTTATGAACCGAAGGCCAAGTATAATAATACAGTAACAATGATTGTTAGGGAGTCAAATTGTTTAATGAAATTATAATAAGAATACATAGAAAATATTAATTATAGAGGAGAAGAGTTATTTTTCTTTGAATTGCTGGCTTATTCAGAGGAGATTTTATAGGATGATAGACACAAATGGCACCAACCCCTCAAGGCACTACAAGACTGAACATCGTCGGTTCTGTCCGCCACTCTTACCATTCCCAAGGCGCGGTGCTGAGTAAGCAAAACGCTGTTTGGAGTTTTTAAAGAATTTCTTAACGAACATTTCGTACTTTTCAAAGAAATCTACGTGGCTTTCCAACATCAGAGAAGGAGTTAAAATGTATTGGCATATAATTTATTCTGTTACCAAAATGCATCCGTTGCACTTACCAAAGTGAGGTGAGAAAAAGATTAAAAATCAATCCAGAATTAAGGGTCCTCTGCCTTTTAAATATTTATGACATGAGGGAACAATCTGATGACCAATCAGAAGAAATGCTGGATTACAACAGGTGAGTCAACTCCTAATTTCCATAAAAACGCAAGTAAACATTGTTCTTTGAGTAAGAAATTCTTAAGCTGAGGCAAGGCATTAAATATTAAGTAAATTGTCCAGTTACCCATTTCTTATTTTCTTTTCAAATGTGCCCATTTGGGCTATTAACTTATATATGGTATATTTGCTTATATAACTTGTTCTTTATTTTTCAAAATTACTCTGTAGATTTGTCTTTTATTGGATGAAAACTATTATGGTCTAAGAAAAATTTTAACAAATATATTAATCTTAATTTCAGAAAAATTTAAAAAGTTCCTTTTCAAATTACTTCCATCATTTAACTGTGATCTGTCCAACTTAAGATTTCCTTTTTTTTTTTTTGCAAAGCTAACAGATGAAATGAACAAAAACCTGCACTGATTCTTAGAAGATTAAATACCTCTCTTCTAGTAAAATTCCATTTCATAGTGGATCAACTGAAAAAAAAAAAAAAAGGATTCAAATATGTGAATTTCATACTATGATATCTTCATATAAAAAAGGATAGAGATAAATGTCTAAGTACCTCAAGTTTTACCTCTCTTAAAATTTCAAGTTTAGATTTCATTTATAATTCAGATCCTCTTCAAATATACTAAATTATAGTATTAGATTAAAATAAAGAGCACACTTAAAAGACTTCTATGAAGTATCTTGTATTTCCTTTGAAACTATTCTAATTGCAAAATTCTTATCACAAACTTTCCTAATATTCCCTTAAAAATCAAATATATACCTTGAAAATTAATTTGACAAAAGTAGCTGAATTAAAATGGCTTAGGAACTTTGTTGTCTATTTTTATCCCTCGATTTTTGTTATGTTTAGCTATGTTAATTAATGAAAAAATGTGTAGTCTGGTCTTGACAGAACTCATTTTAAGTTTCCATTCATAAGGAAAATACATATTTAACACTATCATTTAATGTTCTGCATGTTTCTTAAATTCATACATGATGTATTTTCATATACACTTGATAATATGTCTATGCTCTTTTGATTTTTAAAGCATGGCAAATGCAACATATTCATTTAGTCTCTGATTTGGTTCCAGGACCACTGTAGAAAGAAGTGATGAGCCAGAATATGTCCCAACTTACAAACAAGAATAAAATGAAAAATATGTAGGTAGTGAATATTGAAGCCAGTCTGAACAGGGAGATGACAAACACTCTAACTGATCCTCCATATGAGGAATTCATATAAGTACCACCAGGAACAGATTCATGGGTTGGAGGGCAGGGAAAGGAGGCCCAGAGGGTAAGATATGTCCACATAAAGGGATACCTGACTTCCCAGACTATAACACAGTTAACGTCAGCAGATTTGTACAATATTCTCCAGGACTCCAGAAGATGAAGAGTCCCCTGGGGCAGAGGCCATCCAAGAAGGCATGAGGGTACCCACGGACCTTTGGGGGGGCACTTAAAAGTTCACATGAGATCCCAATAGGTAGAGAGAAAAGGGAAAGTCCTCCTGGGTGAACATTGTAGATAGGCTAAAGCACATTCTGGCAAGAGTGAGAACCAGTCTGGTTGTAGCGGAGACTTTAAGAAGGAAAAGTAGAATAGAATGGAATAGTCCAGACTGTAAAAGCCATTAAGTCTACAAAGCACAGAATTTTAGTGATAAGGATCTCTTGAAATCTTCTGGAAAAAAAAAATCATAAAGTCAGCAGGGAAGGAAGGCAAGCAGGGAGGAAGATTGGATGGAGATAGAGATAGAGACACGGAGGGCAATGAGGAGGCTGAATGATAGTTTGGTTTGGGTGATTTCTGTTATTCTCAGGCAAATGAAAAGGCAGATGGAAAGGATTTAAATTGAGGTCAGTGGTAGTTTGACTCTTTGGGTACTGTTTCCATTTATCACTTTCACTGGTTCACAATACAGGCCATGAATTTTATGTGACTATTCTATGAAAAACAAGAAACTTGCAATGAGACCTTCATTTTCCTTCAGGTACTGAAAAAGACTATATAGTGATACTCCTCCACTTCAGCATCCTTTCCATCCATCTGTGGTTGTCATTTTCAAACAGTGCAGAGAAGGTCTTAAAAGAGTGTATATCCTAATATGTTATCTATGGGAAGTACCAAACTGTTGGCTTGAAATAAATCCAGATCATACCTGTGCACTGAATTAACATTTTTCTTGCTCATCTTTAAAATCCTTGATCATCTTGTTTAAAATTTCTACCTTTCATGATGTCTTCAAAGAGAAAGTTCCAGCTGGATCAAGGCAAAATGAGTCAACAATTAAAAAAAAAAAAAAATGCCTTAGCCAGACCATCATGGCATTTTGCAATGACACTGGGAAAGATAACCTCTTGTACTCATCAGGACTGCACCCAAATTTCTAACACTAGTCATGAGACAAAATAGTACTTGGTAATAGGATCTGGTTATACCAAACTGGAAAATGACGGGTTGAAACCGTAATGACGAAGAAACCAAATTACCTAATTTTTAATAATTTTGTATTGTGTCTGTATCTGCATTTACTTCCTTTTCTTTGCCTTTACTTCAATTTCTCTTTAAGTCCCCTACCTTTTTCTTCTCTTTCTCTTTAACTTTTTTATACTACATTCTTTTTCTGATGCCTTGTTTTTCAGGAAGAGTTACTTTTAAACAAATTATTTGAGAGAGAGTGAGTGAGAGAGAGAGAGCGCGTGCTCATGCACGCTGAATTGGGGGCGGGGGAGGAGAGGGATAGAGAGAATCTCAAGCAGACTCCCTGTCTGGCATGGAGCCCATTGCGGGGCTTGATCTCAGGACCCTGAGATCATGACCTGAGCTGAAATCAGGAGTTGGATCCTTAACTGACTGAACCACACAGGTGCCCCAAGAAAAGTTACGTTTCAGCATTTTCAGCCTTTAGCTTCATAAACTCAAAATCTATTCAAGTAGATCAAGTCCCAAGACCCTATGTCTGTCATCCTACAGTCAATATTAGTGCTTCCAAATACAGACACATCAATCCAACTATTTCTTATCATATTGTAGGAAAATGTCTATCTGATCTACTAAGCCATTCCCCAAAATGAAAGGTACTAGCACAACTGCAGTTAGAAACAAGATCTTGATTACTTCTTTTTGACATAGGATTTACCCTCTGGATTTTAATTTTCAGGCTTATAGTGCTGAAGAGAATTTGTGATCTTTTTTGATGTCATGCTTTCACACTCCAAAATCTTTAGTTTATCTCTTTTAATATGGATAGATGCAAGAAAGGAAAAAAAAATCCATTCTGAAATGGTACAGAAATCTTCTTAAACTATTCCAATAGCAGAATTTTGTGTTCTCCTGAAGGTGAGTTGAGTACTTCTATCCCTGTGCTATTGTAGTCTTTGTTTCATTTGTAGAAGAATGAAAGCTTAGGTATTGCTATTGGTATCTCTTTTCATGGTTATGTAATTGTCAACCTTAATTTACAGAATAAAAAATACAGAATAAAAGAAGACAAAACTGAATATTACTCTGAAGAGCCAAATGTCAAAGTAACTGTAGACAGAAGTAAAGATTAATACTTTCTAATTCTCTATCAGAACAGCCTCTCAGATATCCGTGGAATCTTAGGCCACCTCCATTTTTTTTTGAGGCTCCGAATGTATTTAAAAATCAACTTAAATCCACTACAGGGTTACTAAAGTGTAGTACATTGTCAACGTGGCTATTTAGCAAATTAACACTTAAATGCACACACAATCCAAATGACTTTCAATGGCCTCATTTGAAGATACCTTCAAAAAAGTCTACATTCAGGACACTCTCAAAAACGAGGCTCCAAAGGGCTTCCCAGCCCAGGCCCCTGGGAGAGGCCTGGCTTTTCTGCTCTAAAAACCTCCCTGGTCAAGAAAAAAATGTAATGACCCCTGAATTCTGAGGAATTGCTTAGTTGATGGCATGCCCCTCTCTTCAACCCAGCCGAAAACACCTTCACAGTTTACAATGGTGCATTCTGGAAATGTTTGAATTGTCAACTACTATGTTGCAAAATTAGCAAACAAGTTTGGTGCAGATTGACAAACTAACTGACTTTGCTACAGAGCTAAATAGAAAATTCCTTTTAGCCTCAGATGACAGAAAGAAAAAAAAAGTTAGAAGACAGCTCATGTCATCGATATCCTGTTCTCTGCCATTTGCCTTTGAAGCAACTCAAATTCTTGTCCAGTTTTAGGTCTTGATTCCTCATTGATATGATGCAGAGAAAAAAATGTATCAGAAGTTCATTCCAGGCCTCTGCTCTTACATATCTATTAGGATAAAGAAGAATAACAAGGTCTATGAGGCTTATGGCTGATTACAACTTAAATAATACAACGAAATTCTAAATGTTAAATTAGAGCTTCTAAAAGTTGGTTCTAAAGAATGATTCCTACCCTTTGCAATGCCCGCTTGAGTAAACAGAACTGGGAAGGAAGGAGATGTGTAACTATAATGATAACAACACACCCAGATAAATCACCTTCTTAATCTCTTTGTACGGAATGCAGTATTAACACAATGGTAGTTGGAGGGATTGTCTTTCTAATGAATAGCAAGGGATGGTTTAAAGCTTACATTCTTTGGGGGCCATGGCATGTTAATTTCCATTGCTCTTTTTCATAGACCCATCAATCCCTTTCCTGTAAAAATGAATTCTCTAGCAGAGCAAATTCTATACATTTTGATTTTGTAATTTCATCAGTGATTGGAGATTGTAACACTGGTGCCCTCTTGCTTGCATTGGGACTCCCAACTGTATCTCGAGCTGTGACTCAGACAATTCTTAATGTACCTGCTCTTAGGGAACACAGAGGATTTCCTAAGTCAGGGCTGTGCAGTAAATGAAAGGCATAGGTTTCTGCCAGGAATGTTCATTTCTCTGGCTGGACTGTAAGCAACTCTAGGGCAGGGCTGCACTAGTCAGAGCTCTTCATGGGCCACCTGCAGACAGAAGTACCATCCTTTGCTACAGGGGTTAGCAATGCCCAGTGCAGTAAGACGACCTGAGCTTTTTATACTTTATAGTTTGCTTGAGTGAGGATCCTGGAGGGCTGGGTGTCAAGTTAGTGCATCAATCTTTCCTTAAATATTGACTCCATTAAAGTAAATGTCTTGACCTTACTTAGCCGGACAGCAGCAGATAAGAGATATTGGGTCTGGCGGTATAGGAGGTTTGGGGATGGATTCGAGGATTCTAGACAGCCAATTTAGATTCGTTGTAAACAGTCTCTTTTGCTTGTTTCCCTTGATTAATTTTAGCGTCTGCTTGGGTTATAATGGGTACTGTATAAATGTTGAATTAATGAAAATCTCTATTAAGGACACTGGTTGGATCTATGCATCCAAAACCTTTCTTTGGAACTTACATATGAAGTTTTAACAAGCAACATTGTAATAATTATTTCAACTGACCAATCCTGCAGTAGGTACTTCCTTCTTCTGCTCAGAGCCAATGGCGAGATGGTAGAATGATTGGTCATACTATACACATTAGCTCCTTATAACGAGCTGCCTGCTTAGAATATAAAGCAGAATTACCAGTCATGTGCTCAAAGAATATTCAAGGAATAATAAAGGCACAGGGAAATTATAAAAGTTCTAAAAGCAAGATACAAAATCTACTAGTAATACGATCCCTATGTTTTAAAAATTATGGACATGTAATATATACTAACATATGCAGAGGGAAAATGCCTGAAAGTATATCTATCAAAATATGAATAAGCAGTTATTTCTTGATTGTGGAAATGTGGGTAATCTTTTTTTTTTTCCCTCACCTATGTTTGCAGCTAACCTTTAAAAATTATAGATTACTTTCCCTATGAGAGAAACAGTAATCATTTATTAAAAACAAAAGCAACAAAAACAAAGAGTTCCTCTCCTAGGTTTTGCAACAACTGTTAATCAATCCTGGATATTAGCCACTAGCCAAATGTCTATTTTTAATGAGAATAGTTTGGGTGCTTGACCAGCAACAATCAACTCTCTTAAAAACTCGTTGGTTCTGAATAGGCACTTATGAGTTATTTAGAGCCCCAACAAAATTACACATGTCCAGTTTGTTCTGAAAGGAAGGATTGGTTTTTTCCCCCCACCAGCAGAAGGTACACAAATAGATCTCAAAATGTTGTCAAGAAAAATGGACATAGATATTTTTTTCATAATGCTGTGAGATAGTCCATTTCTGTTATAGTTTGCGTGTTTAAACATTGGCTCTGAGACAGGTCCAGGGATATGTACCAGGTTCATGTGCCATGAACACGCTTGTAAACACAACTCGAGTTCAAACTGGCTAAATAGTTATTTCTTCCTGGGGAGCTCCTTTTGGCCACTGCCTGGACCACAAAACTTAGAAAGATAAGCAGTAGGTAGCTGCACTTCTATGGTAGTCAGAGAAATACCAAAATGGCAATCCGGGAGAGACCTGTTAGACATAAAAATTGATATGCTGACATCAAATCCCACTTCTGCATGTTTCAGTTTAATTAATTCTCATCACAATTTTCACCAAAGTTAAAAGGTGAACAACAGAGAATGCATTGTCTCTAGTCTTTTTTTTTTCTTTCTTTTTCCTGTTATGTCTACAGCCATACCACCCTGAAGGCACCCGATCTCGATCTCGTCTGATCTCTTTCCCGTTATCAGTAAGTCAATCAAGCAGTTAATCAGCAGTCAACACTGAACATCTCTTATATGCCCAGAAGGATGCTCATCTCTGTTTCCATGTCTTTAGGCTTTCCTTTCGCTTTTGAGAACAATGGACTCTGTTTTTTGTTTTTTGTTTTGTTTTATTTTTCTGATTGACTATGAGCCTTAGAATAACTGGTACTTTACAGTTGACTTGATACACTTCAGAGTTCTGCTGGTATCTACGTATCTATGATGTGTTATAAGGATTACGCACGCATGCATTCTATGTTACTCAGATGAAAGGGAGGTCTGTATACCTGTATCTAGTCTACACTTGTATCTGTTAGGAACCACAGCACTTTCTTTTTTCCTATTCAGAGAAGTCCAGCCTTTATCCTGTGGTTCCTAGGCTGTGTTCTGTAAGTGCATTGTTTGCTCACTGCCATTCCAAACTCTTATCAAATACAGGCTTGCCCTATGAAATGGAGACCACATTCACTCTGGATTCCAAACTCATGGATTCTAATCTGATTCTCATTCTGCTGCTTGTCAGCTGAGAACCTTTAGACAAGTTTTAGTTGATCTTTCCTTCGTACTGCTTCCGACAAGCTGTACCGACACAATTGTCTACACATCTGCCCTTTTGGACTTTGAAGTCCTTGGGAGCAGACACTGTGCCTTATTCAGCACAGCACAGCACAAGGTCAGAGAATATAGGTTGTAGGGCTTGAATGCTTAGACTTAAATCCAATTCCCATCATTCATCAGCTGTCCAACTCAGGAGCGAGCTATTTGCCATTTCTGTGTGTCAAGCTTCTCATCAATAAAGAGGAGGTAATAACTGGTAATAACTATAGGTTATTAACTGGAGGTAATAAATGTAAGGTTATTCCAATAACCGTACACTGCTGTTCTGAGGAATAATGAAATTAATATTTGTAGACAATTTAGAAGAGGCACATAGTAAGTGTTATGTAAGCATCTGCATATTTAAAGATTGTCTCTAACTTCAAAACCTAGCATGGCACCTACTTAATAGATCTTCATTGAGTAAGTCATGTAAATATTCTGGAACTCAATTTTCTCTTTAAAACTGGTCTAACAAAAGTCATTATACCAGCTAACTATGAGCTGTCACTGAGATAATGGATGTTTAATCATTATAAATGTAAAAGGTACATGTGGGGTTTTTCTTTGTTTTGTTTTGATTTTTGTTTTGTTTTGGTTTGGGTTTTTTTGCTGTTCATTTATAAGAGTGATTTGATATTAGCAAAACTGATCGTGAAATAGTTTCAGCACAGTTGCTTTGGAAGCGTCCTGTCACTGTTTAATCAGACCGTTATTCCATTTGTTAAACTATTGATTAGCACTGTAGAAAAACTAGAAAACGGCAGGTTTTGACCCTGACCCATGGAATCTCAGAAAACAAGCTCGTAAGAAGACATGATTTGCAATGTGTTTGTTTAACATTAACCAACCTGTGAAGTTGATCAGCACCATGGTACACATCCCTGGACCTGTCCTCAGACCCAGTGTTCAAACGTGTAAATATACTTGTAGATTTCAGGGGGGCTGGGGGGTTGGTTTGGCTTTGCTTTGGTTTATTTTTTCTTTTTGGTGAGACTGACAAAATGTCAAGACTCAAAGATATATCAAGAACACATTTTCCAAATGCCAAAAAGCAAGTGACTTGCATGTTGCTTACACTCTAGGATTTGAGATTGTTGGGCATTTTAGTACTCCTTCTCAGGCTGGCCAGTCCCAGTTCTGGTCTAATTGTCATCACTTAATTCACTTCCAAGACGCTTTTCATCATTATCAATCCGTGGATGAATAAGAGGGCAACAGGAACGGATGACTGCCTCTCCAAGGCAGCTTCTTGAGCAAACAGAACCCCGTAACTTCCATCTTTATGTCTCTTACATACAAAGAAGTCTTACAAGCATGCCTAGATGCTACTTCTCATTAATTTGAGGTTAACCTGGATACGATTGTATAGAATCTGAATTGAAGTTTAAAAGACTGTGCAGTCAAATCCTTGGTTAATTTCAGTTCAATTCATTCTTTGTGATATAGACATGAGGAAACATACATGCAGATGTTTTCCAACAGAATGCTTTTTAGAAATTAAAAAGAATTGATTAAAATCTTTAACATTCTTATAAAATATTTTTAAACTAGCTGAAAAACATGCCAGTTTTTTTTTTTTTTAGCCATCGGGTGGAATGGGTATAAATGTGAGTAAGTGTAACCGCTGATGAAAGCTAGGGTGATGTACACTCTCGTATTTTATTTTCTTTCCACCTCTTCCCCTTTTAAAGAGTTGGTCTTCCAGTCGCTGACATACTAAGCTGATCTCATTGAATATGTTCATATGCACAAGTCCCTGTCGTCCTCCAAAACAGAGTAATACTGGAGTGTATTTATCAAACAAGTATAGACGTCTTTTGGCTTGGTACCTACCCAGACTACTAAGATTCATGGTCTCAACAACCCACTTTGAATTTTATAAGGCAAATGTAGTTAAAAAAAAAAAAAATCAGTTCTGCTATTTGGTGGTAGAATAACCACAGCTAGTCTGCTGAATTTGTCATTGTCCAATGTATAGGCTGGTTTTCCTGGGGCAAAACCCAGGTTTTCCTGTACCAAAGCCGGATAAAGAAAAGAAACAATAGCAGCAAGAGCTACACTATGAAATAGGAGAGAGAATGAGGCCACAGGGAGCTGCTGGAAGCCTCCCTAAGAGTTTACTTGGTGTGTTCTGGTCATGTTTTGGATCATAAGAAACATTATTTAAATATTTCTTAAATATCCAATACAGCTTATTTTTATTATACTAATACAAGGATTGAGAACTATGTGGCAAAAAGATGAAACGCATTTTCGAATGTCTTAGAGAAATCTCCTTATGATGACCTCAGTTAGCTAAATCATTCCAGCTGGAGTGAAAAACGGAGAGCTGTGTTTATTCTTTTTCCTGGGATTTCAGCAAATAAAAGCACTCAGTTTTTATTATAGACATCATCATAAATGTTTGGATATACCCAAATGATTCGTTTTTAGTATGCAGAAATAGATGAGATCACCTGGCTTTGTGGCATGTGAGTTTTCACCTAAAATGTTTAAGAAATGATTTTTTTTTAAAGCATCCCATTAGCTCACCTAATCACAATTCGTTATCCTCTGTTGTGGTCACTGAAATCAATTGAGAATTGACATAATTGATACATAAGAGTACATCTGTATTAACCAGATTTGGGCAGAAAATTATTTTTCAAGGGCCCTTCGTTGTTAGAGGGTCTATCTCATTCTCAATAGCTCTATGAGTCCTATGGAAATGGTCCTCACTTTATGTCATAAGTAGATGGGTAAATTAAGACCTCTTTTTATTTTTTAGTTCCTTCCTTCCTTATTTTTGCACAGACCAGTAGCTTATTAAAGAAGGCATGTGTATTCTTTGTTTACTTTTCTATAAGATAATGACATGTAAAGAGCTTAGAACAGGGCCTGGGATATAGTAAGAGCGAAGTAAATATTACTTATTGTTGTTGCTGGTTGTATATTTTTAAATCCATGAACCACATAAAATAGCCTAGGTTCTTAAAATTTTTATGAGAACCTACTCTTTTTTTTTTTTAAGATTTTATTTATTTATTTGAAAAAGAAAGAGAGAGCACGGAGGGAGAATGAGAAGGAGAAGCAGACCCCCCACTGAGCAGAGACACCCCCCCCCCCCCCGCCACCATGCAGGGCTTGATCCCAGGACCCTGAGATCGTGCCCTGGGCTAAAGGCAGATGCCTAACTGACAGAGCCACCCAGGTGCTTCTATGAGAACCTACTCTTAAGCAGGACATTCTTTTTGAAGAATAACTATCATATACCAACAAAACCATAATTCAAAAATTTTAGTTGGTATTCTTGCCTGAAAACCAAATGGCAAGTTTAATTTCGAGGCCTATTGCGGCTTCCAAACTTCTATTATTTATAATATCCACAGATCTCCAGAAGAAACGTCTTTCCTTTTATTTCCTGTTTTAGGGCCCCTTGAAACATTCAGCCACTTGGGCATTAGCATTTGTTCTCTTGTGTGAACTTGTCACACAGTTCACTTTTCACATGTAGACACGCTGAGAAAACAGATATCTGTAAGAGAAATGGCTACAAAGTCTTGATGCCTCCAGTAGTAACGGGGTCTGCTGCAATGTCTGTTTATTCTGGTCTGGTCTTTAATAAAATATGCAGACTTGCCTTGACAACCACTGCAACACAAATCATAGATGTGCTTCTAAGATAAGGAGAAGTTATTTTTTATTAAAGGAACATTCAAAAATATGTTAGATGTACATAATAGTGACTCTGGCAGAGAAGACACAACCCTAGCAATGTGAAAATTGGGGTTAATGACTATCATTTTATTAAAAACATAATATGGAAATGCGCCTTATTTTTATTTTGTCTGATATTTTCTATGTAAGTTTGGAGTTTATTTGTGAAAAGTGAACCCCAAAGAATTGAAAAAGAACCCCCAAACACTCTATACTAATTTCTAAAGAGCAAATTTAAAACATTTCTTCCTTGGTTATTGTGAGAAGATTATTTATACTTTATATGTCAGAAGGCTAACTGACTCAGGCTTCTGTGGCCTCAATTAGTGTATTTGGTGACCGAAATCCCATGGAATTTGCAGTCTGTCATACCTATTTCCTTACTTTCTCTATTCAAAAGTATACTGTCCTAATTTATTTTTCTCAATTAATTTTGGTAGAGAATAAAAGAACAATAAAAATGTACTTATATAGGCTATAGAATTGTTTTTCTAAATTGTTGGCAGAACTTAAAATGCTTATAAATCTACAAGCTCAGAAATATATACATATATAATAGTTTTACTGAAGGAATTACAAAGGGGCACCAAACAGTTTTTTTATTTTAATTCTGATTAATTTTTTTTTTTAAGTAACTATGTAGGAAGTAACAGCTCAGAGGACCTGGGGGATCTTGGTATAGAATAACTTTTCACCAGTTGAGAGGATCAAATTCTTAAATGACAGGAGAATTCCAGGTTGGGTAACTTAATAGCTTATGGAGCTTATGGAGAAAACATAGTTTATGGGGTTGGGGCCAAGCCTGTGTAAATCTGTAAAATTTTATTTCACTCATAAAAGTGAAAATATTACCAATGATGTTATTACATATTTTAAATTGGTAATAATAAAGACAATTAAATTAAGATTTTTCACTTTTTGCTGACTAAAATGTCTTTAGAATCTCTCCCAGAGTTCCAACAATTGCAAACTCGTACTCCTTTGTTGTACATAAATACACATCTATTGGGACACATTCTTAGCGTATGACCGTATTTCCATAAAATGTTTAATGCTTTTTTGAGCTTATGGATTAGAGGCATTGTCTCCCGCTTGCTATCTCCCAGTGTGGGCCCAGGAACAAGAGGAATGTAGATGCTTGAGATGGAGAAACTTCTGAAAGCCTTCATTAACCTACTAGGCCTAGATGAGTAGATGTTTCTCAAGCCTATTCCTCTGTCTCTCAAAGCAGGTGTTTCTAACCTGGGACATAAAAACTACATCCCAAGGCACAAACTGCTTGGATCTCCCTCCCCTTGAAGCAAGTACCCAACAGGATTGACCCTAAGCCCTAAGATCCCCTGAGGTGTTCCAAGCCTTCACACAAAAGCAGTTCTTCTGACTGTGCATCCATTTTTCTTTCCTTTCCATTTTCAGCCTCAGTTCTTACTCTTTTCCCCTCTATTATCCTCAAGTGGGCTGACTGGGACTTTGTACGTACTGCTTGGTATTAAGTTCACATGAGTTTGGAAAAGATGTCATGAAGCAGCTCCATACGTGACTTTTGCAGGTGCATGGCTGATCACAGTTAAAAACTACCATTATGAATCATTTAGTACGATGCTAATGAAACAACAAAATTATTAATGAAGGCTATATGTCCGTTAAAAAGCATTCCCTGGTTTATACGGCTAATGTAAGCGTAAGTGTTAAATTCCCTTATTTTTCAACAGTTGAACAAAACAAAGAGCGACTGGACTAAAGTTAAAAGCTGGAAGGTCTCTGAAAATGTCTGTCTTTGACTTTCATCTTGGGAGACAGGACCTGTACGTTCTTCTGGTATAGTAGCAGGGAGAGCTAGAAGTGTGATCTTCATAATTCTAGAATCTCTTTCTTACAGGTTAATCAAGTAATTTATGTCCCTCCTCTTCTGGGAGTCTTTGGTCAGCAATTAGGAGAGTACAGGGTCATGTCCATGACTTCTGCCATGCCAGTATCTTAAGAAGGGCAGCTCAGACAAATCACAAACCTAGGGAGCACCTCTCCCTGAGTCGTATTTTCAATCATTCCAAACCACGTCCCTCTTTTATTTAAATATATCTATATGGTGATTTTATTTTACTTTGAAGCTGACTTGGTTTTAGGCAAACCAGACTTAGGGAATAGGAAAAACGAGTATCTTGTTCCTTAGGCACGATTTTCTGATGATCTTTAGCAAAGCTGTTCCAACATCAGCCCTAAAATGAAATGTTTCATTATTTAGCTTAGGTGAAATACCATAATTCATTTCTATTTCTTATTACAGAAAATTTCATATGTATACAAATAAAAGTAGAATAATACAGTGTAACCCGACAGATGCATTATTTAGCTTGAGCAATTACCAACCATGGCCAGTCTTAAATCCACACCACCCCTCTCCCTCCCCCATTATTTTTAAAGTAAATCCCAAGTATATAATTTCCTACTAAATATATCTGTGTATGTCAGCAATCAAAAAGTACTAGTAGTCATGTGACACAATTTTTAAAATCAAGACAACCTACTGATTACTGGTGATGTCTTTTTTTTTTTTTTAAAGATTTTATTTATTTGTGTGTGAGTGTAAGAGAGAGAGAATGTGTGCATGTGAGCACAAGCTGGGGGTGGGGGCAGAGGGAGAAGCAGACTCCCCCACTGAGCTGGGAGCCCAATGTGGGACTCTACCCCAGGACCCCAAGATCATGACCTGAGCCAAAAGCAGACGCTTAACCGCTTAACCTTCTGAGCCACACGGGTACCCTATTGGGGATGTCTTGAGACAATTTAGAGAAAGCTGAGTAAGCACTGGGGGGAGGAGGCCGGTACACATTTTGAAACCTGACCAAAGGGCATTTCTGGTTGGCCAGGTTCTATTAGGAGGGAGTGTTAGGTAAGTCATGGGTATTAAAAAGAAGGATATTTGAGGGGCGCCTGGGTGGCTCAGCGGGTTAAAGCCTCTGCCTTCAGCTCAGGTCATGATCCCAGGGTCCTGGGATCGAGCCCCCATCGGGCTCTCTGCTCAGCAGGGAGCCTGCTTCCTCCTCTCTCTCTGCCTGCCTCTCTGCCTACTTGTGATCTCTGCCTGTCAAATATATAAATAAAAATCTTTAAAAAAAAAAGAAGGATATTTGGGCAAAACTGAGCAAAAGGTAGGCTGGAAAATCCTCAAGGAAACAGGCAAAGAAATGACAAAGTATAATTGTTCTTTAAAAGAGAAGCAATTTTATAAGGGTTAGATTTTAAGAAGGCAGACTATTGAAGCTTGAGGATGACATTTTAAATCAACAAAATTGAGAATATGGGAAATTTTATAGGACAAGTGACTTGGTTTCCCCATCCAATAATTTGCAAGAATGAAAAAGAGAGATGAGGCTTGGTTGAACTTATGTCTCTTAAGTCTCTTTGATTCTGCATCAATCAATGAGTGTGTGAACCCCATTTGAGACAATCAGGCCTATGTGAACATGGCCTAGATATTCGATATTAAGAAAATGGTTCATTTAAGGTGTGATAATTTGATTTCTTTAAGACTTATCTTTGTGAGATAGATACTGAATCCTACATGGGTCAAATTATATGATGACTTGAATTTGCTTGGAAATAATGTAGTAATGGTTGTGGTAAGGGTAGCAAGGAGGAAAGGTATGCATGAGGATGAAATAGAACAGACAAGTATCAGTAGTTGTTGAAGTTTTGTGAAGACAGAGTGTTCTTGTTCTACACGCAACTTTGGAATACATTAGAAATGTTCCATATTAAGAAGGTTTAAGTTTCCTAGTTTAGAGCTTCTACATGTATTATTCTTTTTTTTTTAAAGATTTTATTTATTTATTTGACAGAGAGAGATTACAAGTAGGCAGAGAGGCAGGCAGAGAGAGAGGAGGAGGAAGCAGGCTCCCCGCTGAGCAGAGAGCCCGATGCGGGACTCGATCCCAGGACCCCGAGATCATGACCCGAGCTGAAGGCAGCGGCTTAACCCACTGAGCCACTATAAATGGCTATAAAAACCCACTATAAATTCCTTCAACCAACCAGAAATTTCTATTACCTAGCATCTTTGTGTTTTGATAGATGAAGTTAACAATAGAGTAAGCCTAAGGCACACTAAAACATTAAATCATTTTCAATAAAATTTGAATTTTAAAATGGATCTTGCTGCATTCTTATTCTTTGAAAATTATCCATCCATGGCAGGTATAATCTCCTCTTAACCAGAACACCACACTCTCTAATTATGTAACAGTTTTTCTCAATCCTTAGCTAGACAAATGAGACTTGTAAGCAGAATTTTTCTCTTCTGTGTCTGTGAAATTTATGAATATCCATGTGTGCATGTATCCCTCCGTGATTTTTGGAGGACATCTTAGAGGTTGGGGTTATTATTCTGGAATACTTATACACAGAGAGGTCCACTCACTTAACAAAGAGTAATTACTGAATGTAGGGCCCCAGGAATAGTATAAAATCAGAATCTATATGTGACTATCTGCCCCACCCAACCCAAATCCGATCTACTTTGCAATTTATTTAAAGAACTGTTGTTCTGTTTGTAATCACATACTGTGGTCTAAACACATCATTTTTAGATCTGTACTTTAAAACACAAAAAGGGTTTGTTTAGACATCAGTGTAAGCAAGAGAGCACTAATGCTTCTGCCTTTGATTGGAATGAAGCTATGCTTCAGTGAAATACCAACCAATTTGTAGGGAAGTATCAGAAAACCTACTAATTTGGTATTATGCAGATCAAACCACCAGTTAATTTATTGAACTTTTCACTTTCCTAAGGCTACCGATTGGATCTGTAATAGCTTCACGGACAAATGACTCGTCATGAAACTATTTTAATGACTCTCTGAAGCCAATATCTAGGATGTGTTCCCTTCTTCACAGAAATTAATTCATCATTTGATTACTGTTTATCAAAAATAAAATATGTGCCAAGCCACACATAGTTTTGTTAGATCTAAGGAGGAAAGAATCTTTCTGCTTCAATCTGTCTGCGTCCCATCTTCGTGGGTGGGATTAGAGATTGTCTCCTGTGTAGATAGGCATAGAGGGACCCTGTCCCTTCTGATGACCGCAGTTATGGTTAAGAGACACAGAGAAGCCCAAACAATCAAGTTTTCTAGTCTAAAACCTCCACTCTGACCATAAGTCTGTTAATTTTTAAGTCTGAAGTCTCATTTTTTTAATGTTCTCATTAGTAATAATCATATATGTGACAGCCAGCCCTATGCTAAGCCCTATGCTAAATTAGTAACACCCTCACCTTTGGGTAAGTAGTATTATTATCCCCATTTTACAAGTGAGGCTTGTAACTCCTCTGATGCTCAAGAGGATTGAGTAATTTGCTCAAAGAGGAAACCTGATAAATAAGTGAGTAAGCCAGGATGTACAGCCACACATCAAACTGCAGAGCCCAGCTCCCTAACAGCTTTCCATCACCACTGGGTACCTACTTTTTGTTGGACACTATTCATAACAGGATACTGTCTTCAAGACATGGAACTGAGCAGGAGAGCTCAGTGTGGGAGCTGGGGCAAACAGAACAGGTATCATGGAAGAAGAATAGTATGACTCCAGAGAGAGAGGAAGGTGATTCCAGGCAAGAGAAATGGGATGAGAAGTTTGGCCCCAGTTTTACCCAAACAACTAGAGTCTACTTTAGCTCACATGGGATGTCTTTGTAGAGTCTGGCTAAGATTCACCTTGACTGCCAGGTTGAGGAGTTTGAACTTTCTGGAATTCTGGTGTAAAGAGTAATGTAAAACATTATATATGGTGTCATTCTTCAAAGGGTGGATACTGCTATAGTATGACAAAGTTGTTTGAAAGGAATTGTATAGCTGGTTGGTTTTTGTCTACATTGATATAGTACATGAAGCATTTCTATTTTTTCTTTCAGAGAAATTCTATTTTTTTTTGTTTTTAAAGAAAAAGTTTAAGAAACAAATAGCACCCCCCCACACACACACCACCACCACCACCACCAGTTACCCCTTCAATCAAAAAACAAAGCCTGTAATATTGGGAACCATAGCCTGTGTCTGCATTTCATATCACATCTTGGAATGGGTGTCGTTATTAGTTAAATAAGTAAATAGCATAATATAAGAGGTAAACAAAATTCAGCATACCTTTTGGTCAGTCTCCTGACTTAGGTGGAAGTGTTCACTTCCTAAAGATTGCAGAGCCACGTTCCCTGCCTGTCCCAAGCTGGGGGACCTTAGGGGCCACATACCAGAGATACAATCCACAAGAACAGCCTGCAAAGCTATGTGAGGTGTCTAACATTTACACAAAAATAAAATAAATTACACAAACAGTACAAAGATTCTCTTCCATTTGGAAAGACTCGGGAAAGCAGATTTGCCTATAAAAAGAGTTATAAATGATTAGAGTTATGACAGCGCCATATGTGTTTCATCTTTGAAACCAGCATCCCCTCCCTACCCTCCATCTACCGGCGAAGTCTGGAATAAGGACTATTTTTCTGGTAACAGAAATCATTAAAACCGCGACTCAACGCAATGCCTTCAGCTCAACTTGGATCTAGTCAAGGCTCTAGACTGAAAATTCTGTTATTTTGTGAATTGATACTATGTATCCAAAAGCCCAAAGAGTGAAAATCTAAAAACATAAAGGGGTATTTATACTTTCCAGTGGCATTGGCCATTTGTTCTCTCCTTTGTGTGGGGAGGACAGAGTCAGGCAAGAGCTCTCCCACAGGTACTGGCTGAAGGGAGGCATTGAGCCAAACTCTTCTAGGTACTGTTCAGAAGTGTGGCATTTCCCTTAGTGAGCTACAGCCTTTGCTTGTGGGTGTTCCGGTGGAAAGTCATGTCCTCCTTTTAAAACCTGACTTAAGTGAACTCTGGGAGATGCTCCTCCCACCGGTGGGTGGCGCCCGTGACCAGAATAGAACATTGACAGTCTCAGGACCCTTGATGGTTTCCCCTGCGGGGGGGAGGAGGGGGGCTAAAGATGTTATTTTTACTCTGGTGACCCCTTGTCAAACTGGAGAACCACTCATGGTCATTTCCAACCGGGGCCCTGAGTTATCAGCTATGTGACTGAGCACAGACTGGCAGGGATTCCTACTGCAGAAGCATTTTTAAAATTAGCTTCAGGAAATCTGAGTGGTCCTAACTAAAGATAAAAACCACAGAATAGATTATCCTATTGGTGTGGAAATCTTAAAAAGTGCCAGGTTTTCTATCTTAACGGTCTAACTACATACTTTGCTCTGCCACTTTCCTTTTTTCCTTTCCACTACTCCAGTGGTGTCTCTTTTGAATTAAAATGTAGTTTATTCCTCCCTTTGCCCTATCACACACAAATATCATTTTGAAGTCGAAAACATCCAAATTTTGTCCTCACACTTTTACCGAGTACCCTTAGCACCTGACTGAAGATCTAGACAAAGATATCGATTGAAAAAAAAAAAAACCTCACCATTAAATATGGCGATGCAACTGGAATAATATGCAGCAATAAAAAGGACCCAACTATTGATACAACAACTTGAACGGATCTCAAGAATGTTACGCCCAATGGGGGGGGGGGGGAGAAATCAACCTCAAAAAGATCACAGATAATATGATTTTGTTACTTAACATTCACAAAACAATTAAAATATAGGGACAGAAAATACCTCATTGACCAGGGAAGGGAGAAGGAGGCGAGTTTGCTTGTAGAGGATTCGCACAAGGGAGAACTTCCGGGTGATGGAAGTTCTGTATCTTGGTCATGGTGGCAGCTGCACAAATCTGTGCATGTGAAAAAATGATGTGGAAGCTAGGCATCCGTTTTGAGCACATATGTTGCACCAACATCAATTTCCTGGTTTTGATCTTATATGAAAATTACGTTGGATGTAACCATTGGAGGAAACTGGGTCAAACATATATGGGGCCTCTCTGTGTGACCTTTACAACTTCCTGTGACTGTATTACTTCAAAATAAAACGTTAAATATGTGTAAGTCCACCAAAGCATGGATCCCTCTGTACAGCAAGTATAATTAAATATAGCATAGTGACACATGCCAAAAAAGTGTCTGAAATTTTTTTTAAGTGTGCTCCTTCTAGAAAATTGCTTCAGAAACCCAAAAGAAATAATATAGGGATGATGTGTGTTCTCGGGTCTGTAATAAAACCACCCCGTGTATGCAGTGCCCTGAACCATCTGATTGCTTTTCAAGCACTCACAAAGCCCGCGTGGGAACAAGAATGCTTTTAGTTAGTTCACTTTCACAGTCAAGATCAGTCCGATCATACAGTTTATAAAAACATTTTGTGTCTATGGACCACATTCCTTCCATCTGGAGAAAGTGCAGAAAATAAGACCACAGCATGAGTATAGCCCCACGTTGCAGGCAGGAAATCTTCCTTAACACGGAACGGGCTGCCCTCCCCCTTCCCTCCTTTCTCAGTTGCTCTCTACTTCTCTTTCCGGGTTCATCTCACTCGCTCGCCTGGTTTCTCTAGCGCAGTCCCAGCGAAAGCAGGCAAGCTTGGGAACGGTGCCTGTCCCCCAGACGGCGGCTGTCCGCGGTCCTCCCTGGCGCGGCAACGCAACTCTGACTCCCGCCGCCGCCCGCACGCACCCGAGGACGGCGGGGCAGGATGCGTGTCCCTGGTGAGCCCCCAGCCACCGCTGGAGATGCTGCAGGAAGGTGCCCGTACTGACACTGCAAACACCCCGACGCCGGACCAGCTGTCGGCCAAAGTTGCCTCTTGGGGGATTACAACTTTTTTTTTTTTTTCCTTTCTTTTCCTTCTTTAACATTTTTATAGTACCCCGAGTGTACCCAGGGTTATAAAATTACTCCAAAACAAAGAGCAAAGTCCTTGTCCTAGGAGTATGCAGTGTAAAAAGGCGCAAATGACGCAAGGCAAAATGACAGGACAAACACGGGGTGGGTGGGGAGGAAGTTACCCTGAAATGTAAGGTAGAATCAATAAGACTTTTAGTGGGCCCCAAAAATGGTAAAGACAAGTCAGGACTGGGAACAATGGAAGTAAAGGGTTGCAGTAGTAGCCCTAGGAAGAGGGATATTTTGGAGGGCTTATTGCACAGAGCCATTATGTTCATCTATAAGGTAGGTAATAGCAGTCCATCTAATTGGAAAACCAGGATTTCTTTTAACTGTTTAAAAAACACCCCAATGCTCACCATGTGCCATACATAATTTTATTTTACCTTCCTAAAAGCCTCATGAAATAGGAAGTGTTTCCCTCATTTTATAGGTGAAGAGAAGGAAACAGTTGGGCTAAGACACTAGCTCTCTCTGCATCACTCAGGTAGGAAGTGAGAGAGCCAGAGTTGGAAGCAGCCAAGAGCCGAATCCAGGAAACCCCACTGTGTGATGGCACAGGCATTCCTTTCCACACACCCCACTTCCCCAGCCCACATGCTTAATTGTGTGCAGTAACACACACTGAATAAACAATTTAATTAAACAATATTTATATAGACTGTCGGCAGTGCATACATTCACTTTGCAGAGGCCTTTCATATTTCAGGGAAAACATGCTTCCCTGAAGAATAAGTACTATTGTAAAAAACACAAGAGGGTCATTCTCCTTCCTTCCTTCATTCAGCCAAGACGGATGGGTAGCTGTTTGTGCCGAGTGCCATGGGAGGCCCCACAGAGACAAGAATGACCAGAAGAGGCAAGGAGGAGAGAAAACAAGGGAACTGGAGATGATGTTCATTTTAATAATGGATGCACACTAGATTTATCAGGAGAAATAGGGGCAAATAGCCAACAGGAAATAAGGGAACATTTCAACCTTATTATTATACAGGGAATGACGTTATTCTGGGCTGGACTGTCCTGTGTATTCTTTATCCCTCTTTCCATTTCCTCTCTTCTGTTTCCTTCATTTTAGTTATGACAGAGGAAAACACACTGTCAGGGAACATCTAGTATAGACATTTGCTAACATTTCAAATACTTCTCTGGGTAGCAGAGTAATATCATTAAACAGTAATGTCTGTCCTACACTGAGTGCTCACTATGAATCAGGCATTCGTTTAAGCATTTTACATGTGTTAACTCATTTAATCCTCATAACAATCCCATGAGGTGGGTGCTATTATGATCTCATTTTGTAGCCAAAGAGATTGAGGCTCAAAAAGATTAATATACTTGCCTAAGGATATAATGAGAAAAAGTGGAGGATTTAATGTATTAACTGAAATTAGGTTTTGGATTATTTGTGGATTTCATTTACCCTTTGAATTCCCTTCCAAATAACAGTTTGACTGCGAGTATTTTTTAAGCGTGGAAATGGTGCAGAGACATGCAGACCTCTGAGCCAGGGATGAGAGGTTGTTATGAAAGATCCCTAAAGAAACAAGAGACCCTGGGAGTTGTGTTTTCCAAGTCCGCTATCAAAAGCCAGAATCTTAACTGGCATAAACATCTACTTTGGAGCTAGGAGGTTGCCAATATTACTGTCACTCCATGCCCTATCTCATGTTATTTTTTTTTAACCACATTTTTCCTTTCCAACTCTTGTGTACCACACTAAAATAAATCAAGGCACTAAAAACTAAAGTAAGGAGAGAAATCCTCCCCAGTTAGCCCTCCCCAACGAGAAAAACACACAAAAGCATTTGTTTGGAAATATTTTTTTGTTATTGTGTAGGTTGTACCTTAGTTAAAATAGACTATCCCTTTGAGAGCCAGAAAAGTAATTTGATTTTCTCATAAGGAGGACAACAAAGTCAAGTCTTTCCATTTAAACGCAGTGTTTAAAACATTACAAGGAGTCTAAAACACTATAGTTCAGTATTATAGGAGCATAATATAATGATAAAATAATAAAATGTGTTGCTGATTCCCGTATTCAGTCGTTTTGTCCCTTGTTAACACAGTTAGCTTCTGAAATTTCAAGGGCAGGCAGAACTTTGGGACCCTTGCTGAGAGGATGAGCTAGGACATCACAGACCACACCTTCCTCCCAGCCTCCTCCCTCCTAAGTTCCCAGAGTGGCTTCCACTTTCTCCTTTCTCCCTTCAGAAGGCCAGTCTCTGTTGGGAATTCTCTCTCCTACTACCTTTTATTTCTGCTTCATTACCTAGTCTTGAAATGTTCTCTGACCCTTTCCTGATCCAGCTTCAGTGGAGGCATGCTCAAGCCTGAATTCTTCCTGGCTCTCAACATGCTGTCAGTATGCCTGTTTGCTTGCTTATTCTTTCCTTCCCCTAGACTAATTCATTTCTTCAACAACCATTTCTTGGGCACCTAGTATTTGCCCAGGACTGCGGTAGGTGTTAGGGAAACAGGAATATAAAGAGACTCCCTACCAGGGTTCCTGGAAGATAATGATAGTCAGTGATTGTTTGTGGAATGAATGAATGGAATTAGGTCATTACAAAAATAGTAGAAGGAAGACCAGGGGAAGATTAGCAGTCACACGAAAGACATTTGGCAATTCCATCTCTCCCATCGTGCACATCCTTCCCTGTTGGGTAACATCGTCGTAAGCCTCTTTCCTCCTTAAGTTTTTGTTTTCCTTGTTGACTTTCTTTCTGCCAGCTTTATTGGAAGCAGGAACTCTGGCATAGAAGGGACTTAGTTCTGATGCAAGCACTGTCATTTACTACTGGGTGATCCTTGGCTCTTTCCTCAATTTCCATGGGCTTCAATTTCCTCCAGTGTAAAATAGAATAGAGATAGCAAACATCTATAGCATGGAGGTTTGTGTGAAGATTAAATGGGAGTCACATTTGTAAAGGGCTTAGCTAAAAATCTGGCTTTTAGAAAGTTCTTTCCTTTCTCTTTTCTTTCCCCTACTTCCAACCCTTACCCTTCCTACAGGATGTCATCAAGGCAGTGGTGGCTTGTAAGATGGCTTGGTGATACATGAAGCATATTATTTAAAAAACTAAATTATTTTGATGAATATCAAAAAATATCTAAGTGGCCATAGATCCCATTAACTTTTGTTATTTTTTTTAATAGAAATCATTGCTTTGGATATGTAAAAATTAAAAAAAAAACAAACAAACTAAGGTTTAAGTTTTTAAAAAAATAGTTAGAAAATATGAGTAAGTCAGTACAAAGGTGAGGAGGAAAGATAGAGGAATCAACTCCTGAAAAACACTGAGGAAATAAACAATGACAATGACACGAAAGCAGAAAAACATTTAACACAGAAGTCCAAAGCTGCTGTAATTATTATGCTTGGCCTCAGCATTTGATAAACCGAGAGGTAACCATTTACCATACTATACATTTCTCAAATGTCACTTATTGAAAAAAAACTAGTTCTGGAGCCGCAAGGATTCAGTCTACAGCTGTATGATCCTGTCTTGGCTTTCTTAGTATTGGATTAGTCTGTAACGGGCCAAATGGTCAGCTTTGGGTCCCTAAAAGTCACCTTTCAGTTCTGCTCCTATAATTGTTCATTTGGATTTAAGAATAATGAATGAATAATGAATGACCCCATAGGACTTCCGAAGAGGTTCTGTGTTGTCCAGACTGTGTATGTCTCCGTCCTGCTCTTTAAATGAATATAATAATAGAGTCTATAGCATAAGGCTGTTAATGAAGATTTAACATAAAAGAAATACGGTAATTGATATATATGTGTGAGCCACTGTGCTCATTTACCTAGAACAGACTAGCCTCCTTGAGTGCCTAGTAATGCATACTCAGCCAGAAGAGCTCATCCAGCCCAGCGGCCTTGAGAATGATCTACCCCCTTACACGAATCTCTCTGCTTCTTAAAGTTTTGTGATAGAATCAGCCCAGTGAGAGCTTTCAGTCTCTGAACACATGGCATTGAAGAGTCCACCTGCTCTCCCTCAGTTTCTCTGTCCTCACCAGCTCCACCCACACCATGGACTTTCTGTAGATTCATTTATTAGCATCCGAGAAGCTGTGTTACACACGTGCGTGCACACATTCCAGGTGAGAGTCCCCCAATCTCCATACTCTTCTTTTTTTTTAAGATTTTATTTATTTATTTGACAGAGATCACAAGTAGGCAGAGAGGCAGGCAGAGAGAGAGAGAGAGAGAGAGGGAGAGGAGGAAGCAGGCTCCTCGCTGAGCAAAGAGCCCTATGTGGGGCTCCATCCCAGGACCCTGAGATCATGACCTGAGCTGAAGGCAGAGGTTTTAACCCACTGAGCCATCCAGGCGCCCCTACTCTTGAAGGACAGTTTGCAGTGGGGCTCATGTCCCAAACCCCACCTCTCCCCAAAGTTAAGGTCTATAAAAGGCTATAACCAAACAAACCCAAACCAGAGCCCTGGCCACCAGGCCCTGGAAATCGTGATCTAGGTGTCGCAAGTTCTTTTCATAACGTAAGACAATTCAGTCAAAACGACTCGGTCTGTGCTGCCTGGAAGCAAGTAAATATGAACATAACAATCCAGGAAATTGGGAGATGGACCCTCTAGGCTCCCTCCCTCCCTGAAGGGTGAGACAGCTGGGTCACTCAGAAGTGCATAACAAAGAAAGCTGGGCTAGAAGTTGGGGGCGGAGGGGGCAAAGGCGGTGGAGGGGCGGACGGAAAAGGTGTGGGTAGGACCTGCCCTCCGAGGGGGTCCGCTTACACCTCCAGGGCCGCAGCTACCGCTCTGTCTCTTTTCTCAGGATCTAAGATGCTCCTGAGACCGGTAGAGATGCAGTTTTGTACTGAGAAATTGACATCAAGATCCTCCTGTTCGGCCAGGCCCAGGTATCTAAACACTTGTGCTTAGAACTGTGGCTCCGGATCTCCCGGTCCTCACCAAGCCTCTCAAGGTCCCACCTACTGCCCCCTCACTGCCCGGTACACAACACTGGCACACCACTGACCAAGCCTCCCAGGTTGGGCTTCCCAGTTTAATTCATCCTTTTCCTCTAACCAAGTCGAAAGGCGGGTGCGCATCTCCTGGGCTGTCGGTCCAGGCAGGGCACTCCCCCACTCTCCCTGCTGGATCACTAACAGGAGCTGAGAGCCCGCGGGGCGTACTCCACACCCCGGCGCCACCGCCCCAACCCTGGCGCCTCCACCCCTGCCCGTGGCCAGGGTGCAGCGCCCACCCGTGCCACGGCCAGCGAGGAGCCACTCCCTGAGCGGCTCCCAGGGCCGGGCCCGCTGGTGCCCACGCTCACCTCTCTCCCCTCTCCGGACTCCCACGGGCTCCCACCTCCCCTCGAACCCCGCAAGGGGCTCCCTACGTCCAGGCTCCCTTCTTTCTTCACTTCTTTCATTCATTCTCTTATCTCCATTTCCCTCAGACTCTCACGCACTCCCGCTCTAGCCTCTTACCCCTCCTTGCCTTCTCCCCACCTCCTTGGGCTTCTCTCCTCTCTCTGATGTCCCCTCTCCGTCCCCTCGTCTCCACTGGCCTTTCCCTCTCCGCGTTTCTGCACTTCCCCTGCCTTCTCTCCAGCGCGCTCCAGGCTTTCCAGTCCCACGGCGCTGGACGCCTCTCTTGGAACTTCGGACTCAGGGTTCCCACCACCCCCCGCCACGGCCCCCAGACCCAGCGCAGCTTTCACCTTCCTCCTCTGTTGAAGGAGACTCTCTGGGGACTCCCAGGCCCGCAGCCCCCCACCCAGGGAACCGTGCTGGCCGGGCAGGCAGCCCAGCTGTCAGGGACAGCGGGTCTATTTTAGGTCCAGCACCCAATGTCCCCGCCCTAAGGACATGGGCCCGCAACTTGGGTAGCACTTTCCTATCCAGATCCCAAGCTGACTCGAGCTAGGTTGGTGGCCCCGCCAGGGCTGTGGAAGGCGGTCCCGGGACACCTAACTGGAAATCCAAGTGCCTAGGGAATCTGGGACCGGGGACAGGGGTAGCTGAGTAGCGCTCCCGGGAATGGGCTACCTTGGCACAGCCACTTCTCTTGCAAAGAGAGTCAGTCCCCTTAACCCCGTATGCCCTGGTTTCCTTAATTTCTAGTCAACCCGGTCATTAGTCTGCAATAACCCACCCAAAGCGCGATCCTTTGTGAAATCACAGGAAGAATAAGGGTCAATCAACAAATAAATTACAAAAAGCTGCAATACCTAACCTAAGCCCCAGATGGTTGAGAGACCAGACGGCACACGTGTGCGTGTCCCTGTGCACACACGCACACAGGAGCGCACAAACTCCAGTCCGAGCTGGGATCCAGCCACAAGTTTGCACACTGACAAGTCTCTAAGCCTAGCAGAAAATAGAAAAGTTTCACTCACCTGTGCCGCCTTCTACCTCTGCGACTGAGATCCAGGGAAAGTATCGGAAAAGGGTGGATTGAGAGACCCTCCTTTCTTTTCTTTTCGCCTTTCCGAAGAGTGGAAATTTCCATCATGTGATAGGGGGCAGCATCCTCAGTGTCGCATTTCCTGCGGACCCTCCCTTCCAGCCCAGCCACCAATCGTTGGGCGGCAACCTGAGATGTAAACAAAAGCATCCTCCCAGGTGGGCTGAGTTGTCCAGCTGTCCCGCTAGAGCCAAGCCTGGGAGCCGACAACAGAGAGGATCTTGGTGTAAGTTGGGGTTTTCCTTGTTTGGTTGGTTATTGGTTCTATAATTAAGTCTCTTCATGTCAATGTGGTCTTTGTTGAATCTGCCCTATATGCGGGGATAGGTGTTGATCTTCACTTCTAAGTCAGTAAAAAAGTCTTTCTGGTAGGTGATTCTAAACTGCCTCCAGGTTTAGGGTTATCAAACACGAACTTGATATCAAGGAGGAAAAGAAATTGAGGAAGGGGTACAAATGAAAAACACAGTTAAAGTCACTTTATGATCAGTGAAGTTGGGGATAAGTTGGTAGCATTTAACCATGAGTGGGGATCTTTGGCAATGTTTTTTTCTGAGACTTCAATTTAAACATTATTCCCAGTACATATGGAGAAAGAATTAGGATACAATAAATAGCACTGTAATTTTTTATTCTGTTTATTAAAAGCTTTAACCTACCACTTTAAGGAAAACTGTTTATATTAAAACTATTTTCTGATTTAAGCAAAATTCTTGTTTCAAAAAGGCCTGTGTAACAAATATGTTCACAACCCTCTGTTTATTTTAATACTCATTTGTCATTCTTTGGGGGAAAAATATTCTCCAAAGGAGAACTGATGCCACAGTTCAGGAATTGCTTTCTGAACTCTGGGTGGTCAGTATCACTGTATTCAGAAGGGTAAGTCTCACTGTTTGATCATTCCATGAAAGCCTAGAACCATCTTCTCTTACTTAGAGTTCCCATTGACTAAAACACCAGCCTCACCTTAGCACATCAAAAAATAGAACGATAAGAATTACCCAGATAATGTATGATGATCAAGAACACTCAAGAAACAACATTAATATACACATATGCATATGTACATATATACACATCAAACTGTACTAAAACCTCCAACAATGCAAATTCAACAGAAGGATGATGCAATAAATACCTTCACTGGGGTTTCCATTTTGGAGCCTAAATATGAATAAAAATCAGTATTTAAATAGTACTTGTTTGGGGGCATCTGTGTGGCTCAGTCAGTTGAGTGGCTGGCCCTTGCTTTCAGCTCAGGTCTTGGGATGAGCCCGACCTAGGGCTCTAGGCTCAACGGGGCGTCTCCTTGAAGATTCTCTCTCTCCCTCTCTCTCTGCCCCTCCGTCTGCTTATACACCTGTGCTCTCACAATCTCTCTCTATAAAATACATAAATCCTTAAAAACATAAAAAATAAAAAATACCTGTTTTATGAAAGCAGATTACTCCCTCCTGACCAATTACTGTATACCTGCATAGTTTGTCATAACAAGAAGTTTCCATTCCAAGAAATTAGAATACATCTGAATGATTTTCAAGTCCCTTTAAACTTGCTGAAACTAGATTATTTTTGTGCTCACACTTCCCATTGATTCTTATTTAATGAACATAAGTATATTTTACAAAGCTACTGAAGTGTCAAAATTAGTAGGATTGAGAGACGATTAGTGAGAGATCAAGACAGATGTGTATTCCTCTCTGCCTAACCTAACATTTATTAAAGACAAAACTCAGGTTTCTAAAATGAAAAGCTATTTCAGAAAAAAACAAATGAAGATGACGTCATGCAATTCAAGACAGATACTAGTTAACTGTGCAACTGCTCAACTCTTTAATGATCTGTTCAATCAGTTCTTGGCATCTATATCCTAGTACAGAAAAGATTAAAAAACAGTGTTTCTTTGCCTAATTTGCTGGAGCCCAGTGGGTTAGTCATCTATATAAACTGTTGCTATCAGGTGTGTGTTGAGCTAAAATGAGACGCATTCATCTGTGAATCAGTGAAGTGGCGGACAAAGTTCAAGTGTATCATCTTTTGCAGCTACTGCCCATTAGAGTTAAAGAAGAGCTCAAAACCACGTCTCCATGGTATGAGGCAACTGACAGCCCTTTATTTTCTCTGCTACAGCCCAAACCTGAGCTGCTGACAGCTCTGATGAATCTACCCAATCTTCAAAGATCTGCTTAAACCAGTCTTTGAGATGATGAGAAGAAGCCCTAATCAGCAACATGAATACATCTGCAGGACCACAGTGTAAAACACATTTGATTTACCATCAGATCATTCACTGGCTCCGGAGGTGTTAGCTTAAGTCTGAATCTCAGAGCTACCACTCTCGAGCTATGTGACCTTGGCCCAATCACTAAGTTCTCTGTGACTCATTTTCTCCTTCTGAAAAATGGAGCGCATTTCTTAATATATTGTTTTCCTGACTGAAGTTATTTTCAGATGGCCTAAAAACTCACCTAGTGATGGAGGAAAATGAAATGTTTGCAATTGAGAAAAAAATTTATAGAGCAGATAGCATTTACTACCATCTTGACAAAGCTGGCTTGATCGAAGCTGTCTGCTCTAAAATTGTATTAACACATTAGCACATATATTAACACAAAATTATATGAGCACACAAAAGGTCTCTTTTCTAAAAGCACATTAACCTAGGAATGGTTATTAGTGTTGTCATGAATACTTTTCTCTTTAAGAAAAGTCTATATGGAAAAATATTCCCCCCAAATAGTCTTTTGAACCAAAGCTAATACTTGAAAACAGAGCTCTGTGTTCCAGGAAGTTTGGAAAACATTTTGTCGAAAGTTCTTATGGGATTCCTCAGAAGTTTTAATCAATCTCCCTAAGGAGCATGAAGTATTTCTCCACGACTGTGAGCCCATTTTGGAGGAACATCTCCCAGAGCTGATGATCCAGAATATACCCATTACCAGATTTTAGCATAAATGAATGTCTGATGAAGGAATTAGAACAGAATTATTATTTAAGGCCACAAGACAGTGCTATCAAATTCCTTGGTTTATGGACTATTGTTGAGAAGTTTGATGGCAGTGATTTTAGTAGACTTCATATAAATATTTTTCTTTGATAGTAAACTTTTAACAAGGATTATTTTTCCAACTAATAATTATTAAAATTGGTTAAAATGCTTTAGGCTATAAAATACCTGAACATGTATTATGGCACCGGATACTAAAATAAGTTAGCCGTAATATTATTCTTCTCCCTATTTAATGAGAAAGAAAACAAAGGTTCAGGGGGGTTAGGTGGTTTATCCAGAGACACAGAACTAATAATTGGCAGACTGGAGCATGAACCATTAGCTTCAAGTTCAGTATCTCCCACAGCTCACCTTCCTTTTCTTGTGAGCATTTTCTCTTTTAATACTGGTAAGTGTTTTCCTGCCTATAATGTAGCCAACACTGAATAGCCTGCTTAGCCATAAAATTATGATTTTTAAAGTAATCACTATCAAAGCAATTATCTATCATAATTGCATGAATTCTAATGTCAGTATAATGACTATTTTCTATGAATTTGAGCTTGATTTATGTGAGAAACTGAGTAATACCAGGAATTGTATTTATGGTTGAATTTTAGTGTTATGTTCTATAAATGGGCTGCAATTTCTTACTGGTACTAGGAAAAAGATAGCTGAATAGATCACTCACCATCTCAGTTTCACACATGACAAAACAACTAGCAACCAGTTCTCAAAACAAAATATCAGAATAGATCTAGGCTCTCAGGAGAGCCTCATTTCCAATATTGGGATGCCAGGGGCTAAGCTCTGGGGCCCCCTCCAGGGGGTGAAAAGGGAGAGCAGAGCCCACATGTCGCACATGGATAGCTCAGAGAAGAAAATGTGCCCTGTGTGGTCAGCATTCAACACCAGCCCCAAGGACGTTAGCTCCCGTCTCTCTGGTCTGAAAATGGCATTACATGCAGTCACCTGAACAGTCATAGTCACCAAACACAACACCTTCCTTTTCCAACTCGACACTCGTGGCACAAATCAACTATAGCCATCTATACAACCCATCTTCTAAACTGCTCACTTCCCCCTGGCTTCCCAACACCATGGTCTTCCATGCCTTCATGCCTTTGAGTGTATTCTGTCCACTTTCTGGAAGCCCTTGCCACTGACTCTGCCTGTCAACTTCACCTTTTGCTCATCTTTCTAGTCTCAGCTCACATATCACCACTGAAGTGAATGAAACCCTTCCCAACTCCAGTTATCTTTTTTCTTGGTAGGCTGGGGACGTGGGGTGGAGGTGGAGAGTTCAATGAAGGCTGGAAAAAGAGAACCAGCATGTTTTGGACACGGAATTTAGTACTTAACAACCACCCTGGGAGATGGATGTTTTTACCCTTGCTTTTCAGATGAGATAATAGGGACCGAGTTCTGTGGCTTGCAAGAGGTGGGAATTGAATTGGGACTCAGGTAGATGGGATTCCAAACTCTTCTCATTCCGTCCCATGATTAAACTGGGCTCAAGAAATAGATCATAATACATTGTTTGGCCCCCGTTAGACTCTGGGTCCCTCAACAGCCAGTCTCTGTTATTCTGATCTGTGTTCCCAGCATTTGCCATAGCATCTGACACTAGGAACTCAGTACCCATAGCCAATGAGTGAGTGAGTGAATGAAGAAAGCTCTATGATTTGCGTACTGTAACAAACACTTTCTATTCCTGAGTTATTAAATGAAATGATCTGTGATTTATTCCTAAGGATAATCTGTATCTTCTCTCTATTTATTTTTTCGTAAGTCATGAGGCACACGATTAGGTGTCCAGCTGTAGTTTTGGTGCCCAGAGAGACAGTGATGAAATCTGCCAGGCCACCAGCTACTCTGACGTGCTTTGCACAACTGGTGTTTGAACAGGGACTGACATTGATTTGACATCGCCAGGTAACACAATAGCATGGCGGCTTTCGGAAAATGATATCAAGGTAGTCTAAAAGCAAATTTTACCCCATGTGACATTCCTCCGAGAGTTAAAAACTAATTCATGTCAGTCTTAACTTCATATTTTCTTTATCAGGAAAAATCAAATGAAAAGACTTATCAGCCAAAACCAGACATGTTTAAGGAGAATTACCACATTCTCCTTAAACATGTACATTCTTATGTACAAAAATTTATGTACGAACTCCAAATGTATAGGAGACAGAAAATGAGAAATGAAACACTTGGTTTCGAATTTCTAGAACCAGATGTCCTTTATTTGAACTCCAGCTCTGAATTCACTTACCAGCTAATAACTACTTAGTAGTTACACAATAATTAGGCAAATGATCGGCCTCTCTATACTTCAGTTTCCTCATCCGTTATTTGGGGATAATTGTTGTACCTATTCACAGAGTTGGGTTTTTTGTTTTTATTGATTGATTGATTTGTCAGAGAGAGACACAGTAAGAGTGGGAACATAAACAGAGGGAGTGGGAGAGGATGAAGCAGGCTCCCCTCTGAGCAGGGAACCTGATGCAGGGCTCGATCCCAGGACTCTGGGATCATGACCTGACCTGAAGGCAGACACTTAAGGACTGAGCCACCTAGGTGCCCCTCACAGAGTTGTTTAAAAAACTTTAATTAAGTCACTTGCACCATATACCCTTTTCTTTTTTTTTTTTTAAAGATTTTATTTTTATTTATTTGACAGACAAAGATCACAAGTAGGCAGAGAGGCAGGCAGATAGAGAGGAGGAAGCAGGCTCCCTGGCTGAGCAGAGAGCCCGATGCGGGGCTCGATCCCAGGACCCCGGGATCATGAACTGAGCCGAAAGCAGAGGCTTTAACCCACTGAGCCACCCAGGCGCCCCACCACATACCCTTTTCAAATAGAAAATGTTGGAATGCCTGGGTGGCTCAGTTGTGTAAGTGGCTGCCTTTGGTTCAGATCATGATCCCAATGTCTTGGGATCAAGTCCAACATCAGGCTCCTTGCCCAGTGGGGAGTCTGCTTCTCCCTCTGCCTGCTGCTCCCCCTGCTTGTGCTCTCTCTCTCTCTGACCAATAAATAAATCTTTAAAACACACACACACACACACACACACACACAAAATGGAAAATGCTGGTAATAGTCACATCATTTGTTGGTGAAAAATTCTTATAACCACCCCAGAACTTTATTCAGGTCCCCTGGGCCTGTTTCCTCATCCTTAGTACAAGAGACAGACTGTTTGACCCTTGCATCTTGTGTGATCTACACTCTACAAATGAATAGCTTCTGAGTGTTCTTTATTCCCTTGCCATCACCACAAAACTCCAGTTTCCTATTTGCCTTCTGAAGAGATGGAGGACAGGAAACAATTATTAATCTACTTCTTAATTTTCAGAAGACTCAATCTAAAATAGAACAAAACAAAACTTGCTAAGTTCCATGAAAGCATTTAACTTCTAGTCTTCAAATGTAGGAGAGGTGGTGTGAAAGAGGACAGAAATATGTGCTCACTTTTACGTTTGGCTCTAGCCTCCAGCGGTCCCAAGGGTAGAGCATTACTTCATTCTTTCTCCTTGTTGGCATGGGTTCTCTTGAGACTGTGAGTTCTGTTGCTGTTTTGTCAAGACATATTTGCTGAATAAATAAAAGAATGGATGGGCACATCAATGATGTTTCTCTGTTTTTCAAGAAGTTAAAAAGTTGAATAATAAAAAATGGACTTTTTACCAAACAAAAACATTTCAGATTAAAACACTACTGTGAAGATGACTTTGGCACTTATTGGTCTTAAAATTATAACTGGTGTTACTGCGGGAGATATTCCTATCCTATATGGGACCTTGGAGAAGTTGAGTCTAACTGAGATCATCTTCTGTGTCATTCCAGCCACTGACCAGGGTGGAGTCTGCCTTCTGTTCTTCCCAGAGTGGAAGCATTCTTCCAGCCCCTTCTTTGTTGAGGGTCTCAGCAAAATAGGAGCTCGGGGCCCTTCTCTTCTGTAGCATTCCCACCCCGTCAGTCCTCAACTGCCCACAAACACAGGACTATGTAGATGTGTTAAAATTCTGAAGAGTGAGGCACATCTCAGAAGGGTATTCCAAAGTGAGAGTTTGAAGGTTGAAAATGGGACTAATTTGAGTGTACAAAGGATGGCTCTGACAGAAAACCTCTTGAACACTGTCTTCACTTGAGACATTCCTCCCCTCTGGACTTTGCCTACCCACAGCTAGCCTCTCCATTCAAATCTGGTAACCCCATCTCCTCCCTCAGAAAACCCAGTCCTGTCCATAGCTACTCACCTTCTGACTTAATTGACACTTAGTGGGTGCCCCTCAGTGTTAGGTGCTAGGGACAGAACTATGAGCAAAACAGACATGATCCCTGTCCTTGTGGAGTTTATAATGTGGCAAGAGAAAATATTTTCATCAAAGTGTGACACAAATAAATAGAAAATGACAAAGACTGTAGTGAAGGAACAATCCACTGGGTCCAGGGAAAGACTTCCTTGAGACCATGATACAAGAATCAGCATGAGGAGAGTTTTGTTTCTTAAGACAGTCATGACTTTGGCATAGTCATGTGCCCATGGGCAGCCCATGCCAGCATTTGAGCTGTTGCTCCTGAGATAAGAGAGGTGCAGATCCATTTCAGGTTGCAAGAAGGACTCCTCTCCAGAGGCGGACAAGCTCCTATGTCGAAAATGTGGTAAATGTGGGATTCTGTTCTGTCTCCCTGCCAGTAAGAGCCATGAACTGACTGGTCTATTTCTAGGTCCCCTGTGAATCAGCACATCTTGCAGAACATGCTTTACCCACCTAGAGATAACCAGAGTTACTTAATCTTTTGCTTGATTCTTTAAGGATCATAGAGCTCATCCCACCTGAATACTGTGCTTTCAATTAATTTTCTGTACTGCTTTAGACCAACCACATTGCAATGGGAATCATTGTGTATTAGTTGTCAAGGCTGCTCCCTTTGCTGTCTGGAAGGAATGATCCAGCCTGATGGAATCTTTTTCATTCTGGATCGTCTGGTGATGATTGAGGTGGGAGAGGGAGGCATCTGTTAGTCCAACTTGCCATCGAGAGCTCAAGAGCAAAAAAATATTAAAAAAATAAAAAATTTCTGGTTCTTTTAAAAAGCCTGACTGTAAACTAAAGGGCTATCTGAGTGAGTCAGTAAGGAATTAGCCCCAAAAATGGGGCATGGGGGTACCTCCATTTAGAGAAAGCTATGGTCCATGATCCAGAGGTTCCTTTAAATCTTGAACAAACAAAAATGGTAAAGTCAGTTTGGAAGTGAAATTTACAGTCAGTCCCCGCATTTTTTCTTAAACTTATGTTGACATATTGCAGCATGTAGTACGTTAGGAAAGACATGTTGCAATATTCTGCAATATTTAATGTGTAAAGGACAAAGTCACACCTCAATCCCATGTTCTGGGTTTTGTGGGGTTTTTTTTGTTTGTTTGTTTTATTCTGTTTTGTTTTTTACTCCGTAATCCCCACCACCTGTTTAACCCATCCTCCCGCCCACCTCCACTCTGGTAACCATCAGTTTATTCTCTATAATTAAGAGTCTGTTTCTTGATTTGTCTTTCCTTCTCTTATTTTTTCCCTTTGTTTATTTGTCTTGTTTCTTTAATTCCACATATTAGTGAAATCATAGGGTATTTTCTTTCTCTGACTTATTTTGCTTGGGATCGTCCTCTCTCTCTCTATCCATATTATTGCAAATGACAAGATTTCATTCTTTTTTTATGGATGACTAATATTCCATGACACACACATGTGCATAAACACACACACCCCACTTCTTCAGACATTCATCAACCGATGGCCACCTGGACTGCTTCCATATCTTAGCTGTTGTAAACAATGCTGTGATAAACAGAGGAGTACATGTATCTCTTTGAACAAATGTTCTTGTATTCATTGGGTAAATGCCCAGGGGTGTTGGGTCATAGGATAACTCTATTTTCAAGTTTTTGAGGAACCTCCATACTGTTTTCCGGAGTAGCTGCATCAGGTTACATTCCCACAAACAGTGTAAGAGGGTCTCCCTTTCTCCGCATCCATGCCATCACTTGTAACTTTATTTATATGAATCCTTTCTCTTTTTTTCTTGATTAACCTGGCTAGAAGTTTATCAATTTTATTGATTTTTTTTTTTCAAAGAACAACCTCCTGGTTTCATTGACCTGTTCTATTGTTTTTTTTCTTTCTGTATCATTTATTTCTGCTCTAATCTTCATCATTTCTAATCTTCATCATTTCTTTCCTTCTGCTGGTTTTACATTTTTGTTTGCTGTTCTTTTTCTAGCTCCTATAGGTGCAAGGTTAGGTTGTTCATTTGAGATTTTTCTTGCTTTTTGAGGGAGGCCTGTATGGCTGTGAGTCTCCCTCTTAGAACCACTTTTACTGCATCCCAGAGGTTTGAGGCCATTGTGTTGTCATTTTCACTTGTTTCCATGTGTATTTTTTATTTCTTCTTTTATTTCCTGGTTGACCCATTCATTGTTTCATAGCTTGTTATTTAACTTCCGTGTATTTATGGTCTTTCCAGGTTTTCTCTTGTGATTGACTTCTAGATGCATAAGAGTTTTATGTTTTTCAGTGTAACCAATTTTTATGCTAGCAATTTAACTTATAACATAAAGGGAGAATCCTACCAAAGGTGACTGCGTAGGTAAGTCTGTCATCATGATTATGACATTTGGTTTCCAACTATAATTTCCAAATAGCCTCTTCAAACCAAATCTGCTTATAGACCTGCTCTTATTTAAATATCAGCACCTGAATGTGTAAGGCAAGTAGGCCTTTAGGAACTCCCTTTAGGAACCCAAACCTACAGAGTTGCCTCCTCAGCTTGCTTGCAAAGCAGGCCCTAGAGAGAGCTGTTAGGGCAGCCTAAGAGGTATCTTGAAATGGGAGAGGTATCACCCTTTCTGGAACTGGCCTTGGCTCTGAAAATGAATGTTTGGCATCTGTCTAATATATCTTCCACTTTCTCTGGCCCCATGAAAGGTGGCGTGTGTCCGTGGCAGGGGATGGGGGTGCGGAATTGGAAGGGACAGTGCCCTCCCATTCTCATCCTTCTCCATATCAAAGCCTCCTCAGAAGCAAGGCCTGATAAACTCCCTGGCTTTGAGGTGTGAGGGTTTAAAGTACTATCTTCTATGTATTAAGCAACAATTTACTGACTATTTTTATGCTAGATAATGTCTAAGATACAAGAGAGACAAATTAGACATTCTCAGTTTTTTTTAAATGTGCAATCTAGTGGAGGGGGTCATACATGCAAGAGTAATTATTGAAAACAGAGTCCTTGTCGGCACTGGGTGGTGACCGGTGCAGAGGAGGTCATCCAGAGGAATATGAAGTAAGCAGCCTCGTGGTTCCAGTTGGGACATGGTAGGACCATATCTCTGTACCTTCCCAAAAGCAGCAAGGTAGTGTTTAATGTTAATTATTTTCTCTGGCACTTCAAGCAGGCTTCTTCCTTAATGATGTTTACTATTAACAGAATAATAAAACAATCTTTAGGCCAAAGGACCTAGACCCTCTACATTGAAATTTCAGATACCCAGAAGGAAGGTGCTCTGTCCCTATAGTGCCAGATTACTGACAGGCCTATGTGGAGGTTTACACCAGATTGATGCAGAGCAGAGGGTAAAATAGAAACTCTCAGACTGCATTCTGGAGAAGCTGATTCAGTAATGTTGGCCTTTGCCTCTATAGAGTTTAACCACCTACCCCAGGTCATTTTCATGTATGGCCAAGTTTGAAAATTTCATGATGTCCTGAAACGCCTGAAATTATACCAGGTTGGGGCATGTCTATTTGGAAGTCCAGCTCTCGCCCTTTCCTGACACCATAGCTCAATGTCAAACAGTGACGTAGGTCCCAAACAGATGGGATTCATTTTGTTTGGGTGTTCATATGTGTTACATGGATGCTGCTTGCTCCAGAATCCTGGTCCATGAACTTCAGCAGGATGGGCCTTGGGGCCAAATCAATAGTTTGCAAGCAGTGTCCCTTGGATGGCTACTTGAATAAGAATTCTCCAGGGTGCTTGTGGAAAATTCCCAAATCCTACCCCAGGCCTGTTGAATCAGAATCTCAGGAATGAGCAGGAATCTAATTTTAACAAGTTTAGTCCATATTAAAAGTATTCCTCAAGCGGTTCTTGCTCCTATTGAGAACATCTTGACCAGGTTCACTGACTGAGGAGACAGATGAGGGCCGTGTAGGAAGGTGACAGGTCCAGGTGGCCAAATATAGTACCTACAGGGTCTGGTGACAACTCACCATAATGGAGGGGAGCGTGGTGTCTGCGCAAGGGGAGTGGCTGAGGAGGAAATTCTAGGGGGTGCTATGGGGAGGGTGGAGGGAGACCTTGATGTAGGAGATTCAGGAAATACTTTTGTCATGGATTCTCTCAGCAGAAGGACCCTAGTTACAGCACTTGGAATTGGGGGCAGGACACCAGTCCTCCAAAGAGACCGGGGTCCAAGGTGGATTCCCAAAGAAGAATTAAGATGGGAGGCAAAATGTAGCAATTTGCTGTGAACTCTGGGTACAGCAGTGACTCGAGGTGGAGTCTCTGAATATGAGATTCCTCCAAACTGAGTTGAATGGGCTTCTGCAGATAGAAGTCAAAGGGCCACCATGAGTAAAGAGAGGTATAAGGCTGAAGAAGGCAGCACTTGACAGCCTGGCATTGCTGGGAAGGCTGAGATGCAGAGGAGGATGACCACAGCACCCTAATAGCTGGAAGAAAGCCATGTCCCTGAACTCTAGAGACCCATCTTTTCATGGTACAAGAGAATGATTATAAGAAAACTGAACCCTGAGTAGTTGTAAAAAACCCCATTTGGGGGCACCTGCATGGCTCAGTCTGTTGAGGATCTGCCTCCAGCTTAGGTCATGATCCTAGAGTTCCAGGGTTGAGGCCCGCATCGGGCTCTCCCTGCTCAGCGGGCAGCCTGCTTCTCCCTCTGTCAGTCCCCCTGCTTGTGCTCTTTCTTTCTCTCCAAGAAATAAATAAAATCTTAAAAAAAAAAAAAAAAAAAGAAAACCATCATTTCTAGTTTCACTTATGAAAAGCAGCTGCTTTATATAACCAATAAGATTGGGCCAGTTTACACAGCCAGTAAATGGGGAAAACTTTTGCCCATTTTAATAACAAAAAGGAATTTAAAAAAGAATGCAAAGAACTGTGCATAACTAAGTACACAAGTAGACATTAGTTAAAACAATGCCATTCTGGAGGTGTTTTTTTTTAAATTATTTTATCAGTAATTAGTGTTGGGAATTGGAATAAATAACAAATTTTTTAAATGTGTAATTAAAGGGGTGCTTGGGTGGCTCAGTGGGTTAAGCCTCTGCGTTCGGCTCAGGTCATGATCTCAGGGTCCTGGGATCAAGCCCCGTATCGGGCTCTCTGCTCAGCTGGGGGCCCGTTTCCCCCTCTCTCTCTGCCTGCTTCTCTGCCTACCTGTGATCTCTCTCTCTGTCAAATAAATAAATAAAATCTTATAAATAAATACATAAATAAATAAATGAATAAATGTGTAATTAAGCAAAAGGATAAAGTCATCCATTTTCTCTTTCTACACGTCTATGTATAAAGGCATTAGACAGAACTTTAGCATCTTAAAGTTATGTTTTTTCACTCAGATATTTATTGCCTATTTATCCTAAGATGCAATGTTGTCTGTACCAACATATAAGCCTAAATTTAATAGAGGTTAAATAGTACTATATTATATATATATTGTATAATATATAATATAATATATGGTATTATATTATCATTTATAATATATATTAACATTTGTTACATACTGTGTTATATTATTTACATAATATATTACATGTACATGTGTGTGCATGTACACACTTATACATATATATTACATGCTATGTGTATATGTACACATATCTAATATATACGTAGATACGTAATCTCCTATCAAAATAACAGAAGGAGCTAGTTCCTCTCCTTTCAAAGTGCCCCATTTATTTCCAAGTATGTCCAAAGGTGACACCTCACACATTTCCACAGACCAATCACTATGGTCTTCCATAGTCAACACGTTGTTCTTCCTTTCCTCCTCTGGCACCCATTCCACCACAGCTGTCCAAGAAGCCACATGGAAAAGCTCAGAGTATTTCCTAGCCCACACTCACAGTGTGGTCTCCCAGAATTCCTGTGCATCCATTAGTGCCTGGAGGGGCTGGGTCAGTGGTGGAAAGAATGTACTTCTCTGTTCCTTAGGCCATGGGCAGGAAGAAGAACCCATCAGTCCCAGCATCTGCCTCCTCCTCTAGCTCAGTCTCCAGCCTTCCAGTGATAAAAGTCTTCCCCACACATGGTACTGGCAGGAAATGACTAAAGGGCGCGGAGTGGGGGGGCAGGTTTGGTGAGAAGGAGCTAAGACCCGGCAGCTTCTAGAGTGATAGCTGAACCCACGCTTGGGAGAAAATAATTATATCCTGTTTTTAATAAGCTTTCAGACAACTACCAAGGAGTATTGCCTTTCGTTCCTATGGTCTTTAGGCAAAAATTGTTTGTAGGCTAGTGTTGTTTTTCCTCTACATGAGATAGGAGAAGGGGTAAGAATATTGGAAGTGCTTATAATGCTAGTATTTTGTTAACTTAATTTGTCCTTCTGGAAAATCTGTTTTTACTGCTATGGGAAACATACAAAGATCCAATACTAAAATTTCATTTAAAGTCCTGGGGAATGTGGCTTTCCATTCCTGCATATTACTACCTCACATATAAGTATAGTAAGTAGTACTCACACTGACAAAGGAATTGGGACCCATGTGCAGCTATGATCTGTTTCAAGTTGAGAGAGAAAAACCTTCACTTTAGGAAGCTGAGGCCCCCCAGGTCGTGTCTGGGAGAGCGAGCTGCCCTCCCTTCCTCTCTGGGACCCCAGTGTTAGAGCCTGGGTCAGGGGTGCCTTGGGGGTAAGACTGAGGAGGGAGGATAGAAAGAGCTGTTTCTACTTTCCTGGCCTCAGGCTGGGTGTCTTTGAGGTCTCCTTAGCTTCCTAGTACCTGAGATCCCTGGAAAAGAGTGGTACAAATATAACCCTGTCTGACATTGAACACAGAGCACTCTTTAGGCTCTCCTGACAAACCCACCGGAATCCCATGGTTTGCTGGATTTCTCCCATTTCTCTCTCCTCTTATGTAGCTTCTGACAAGAAATTTAGAGATCAGCTCTTTCAGTAACATCTCTACCCTAGAGCCTGGACCCCTTTGGGGTGAATGATGCCTCAAAAACCCTGAGATAGAATTTCCAAGCCATCACTTCAAATTACTGCATAACTGTGTTCATGGAAGTAGTAATGATGATGCTAATACATGTGTGGAAAAGGAAGAAAAGGAAGAATCTGGGCAACTCAACTCAATGAGGTAATTCCCTTGGTTGCTTTTCTTTTTGCAAAGGAAAAAGTTGAAGTTTTTTATTCATTTGATGACCATTTCTTCAACACTTCTCTTTTCTCTACTATTACACAGTACAAGCATGAGGAACGAGCTCACAATTTCATGGGGGTGACAGAAATGGGTTTTCAAGATGGTAGTGGAGGGACGGAGGCATGCTAAGCATAAGATACCCACCCAGAGCCAGACAAGGAACTTGGCACCTGGAGGCAGAGGGAATGAGAAAAGGTGCTCTAACCTGATGCCTTAACGTTGGTTTCTCAGTGCCACAGACCTGGTGGCTTGTTAACAACAGAGATCTATTTCTGTGACTGAAAGTCTGAGATCAAGGTGCCAGTGTGGTGGGGTTCTGGGGAGATCTCCCTTCTGGCTGCAGACTGCTAATTTCTTGTGTCATCTCTTATGGCAGAAAGAGAATTGGTGAACCCTCTGGGGTCCCTTTTATAATAGCATTCATCCCATTTATGAGGTTTCCACTATTATGACCTCATCACCTCCCAGATATAATTATCTTCACATTGTGGGTTAGGACTTCAACAGATGAATTTTGGGGAAATACATGCAGTCTATAACACCTGAATCTCAAAGAATCATGAAGGATGGGGACTCGGGGCAGCATGGTCTTGCTGACAGATGAAAGTGGGACATGGAATCCAGAGGAAATACTCCCATTAGACCAGAGTTTTACAAAACAAATATTTCTCTGCAAAAACATAGAGTTTGGGTTTAATTTGGAGGAATACTTTTACCCTACTTCTTGAGGGGCACTTACCAAATATGTCTTCATTGGACAGATTTATTTAAAATGGTTCAGGTGTAATTAGTTGGTTTCTTAGTGATTTGGCAGTGGAACTGTTTCTGAGAAAACCTGGTTGCTACAATTAGTGATTGTAGCCTGGAGCCTGCTTGGGATTCTCTCTCCCTCTGCCCATCCCCATTCATGGTCTCTCTCTCTCTCAAAATAAAATAGAATAAAATATTTTTAAAAAAAGAGAGAGGGATAGAGAAAGAGACTTGGTTCTGCTGATGAATAATGTGAATGAACACCAGCAGAAAACAAATTTTCTAGTTTGTAAATGCAACTTAATCAGGTGTATTAATGAGACTGACTCTGAACAGCACCATGTCCTTTCCCAAAGTGCTTTTCCTATACATTCTTTCATCAAATCTGCTGATTTTACTGAATAGCTTCCTGAAACAAGATCTTGTGTATATTTACGGTTGTTTATTGGCTGTTTACTAGGAGCTGGGCACCAGGACAAGCACTTCCCATGCTGTTCAGCTTGCTGATGCTGCCCTATGAGGTAAGAGCTTGACTGACCCATACTACAGAGCTCACATGGCAGAGGCCACCAGAATTCATCACTGCCTCTCTCATCTCATGACTATGTCTTCGATATTATCATTTTAATATTATGTATTAAATTAATATTACATTAATATTAATATTATGAATCCAACTATCTTTTAAAAAATATTTTTATTTATTTATTTGACAGAGATCACAAGCAGGCAGACATTTTGCAAGCAGAGAGAGAGAAAGGGAAGCAGGCTCTTGGCTGAGCAAAGAACCCGATGCAGGGCTTGATCCCAGGACTCCAGGATCATGACCCAAGCCAAAGGCAGAGACTTTAACCCACTGAGCCACCCAGGCGCCCCCCAACTATCTTCAAATACTTTCTATACCTACTCTTCCTTCATTGGTTGGTAGATCAGATACAACTTATTTAGTTTAGGAAGAATCTTCCAGTTCAGCATCTTACCAGATTCTGATAAACATGGAATTCTTAGAATTGTGAGCAACTGTCTACCAGAGTGGCTTTGGGGAGTCCCCCTGGGCTTGCACCCTGGTTCCACTGGTCACTCCCTGAGTGAGCCATTGTACTTCTCTGTGCTGCCCTTAGCAAAACTGGGGGAGTAATGCTATACTTCATGAGACTGTGTGAGGCTGGACAGACAATACAGAAAATGGAATAAAATAGTGCCGCATGTAATAAATACTCAGTAAACACCAGATTTTAAAATTATTGTTCTTAGGGATGTCATTGATTCCATTACTTTCTCACATTTGCATTTGCAACTAACACTCTTAATTTTATTTATTTATTCATTTTTTAGATTTTATTTATTTGACAGACAGAAATCATAAGTAGGCAGAGAGGCAGGCAACACTTGTTGTTTCTTGTCTTGTTAATTTTGGACATTCTAACTGGTGTAAGGTGGTATCTCAATGAGATTTTGATTTGAATTTCCCTGATGGCTAACAATGATGAACATTTTTTCATGTGTCTGTTAGCCATTTGTATGTCTTCTTTGGAGAAGTGTCTGTTCATATTTTTTGCCCATTTTTTGACATCATTATCTGTTTTTTGGGTGTTGAGTTTGAGGGATTCTTTATAGATCTTAGATACCAGCCCTTTGTCTGTAGTGTCATTTGTGAATATCTTCTCCCATTCCATGGGTTGTTTCTTTGTTTTGTTGACTGTTTCCTTTGCTGTGCAGAAGATTTTGATTTTGATGAAGTCCCAAAAGTCCATTTTTGCTTTTGTTTCCTTTGTCTTTGGAGAAATATCTTGAAAGAAGTTGCTGTGGTAGATGTCGAAGAGGTTGCTGCCTATGTTCTTCTCTAGGATTTTGATAGATTTATTGCCTCATTTTGAGGTCTTTTGTTCATTTCAAGTTTATCTTTGTGTATGGAGTAAGAGAATGGTTGAGTTTCATTCTTCTACACATAGCTGTCCAATTTTTCCAACACCATTTATTGAAGGGACTGTCTTTTTTCCACTGTATATTTTTTCCTGCTTTGTCGAAGATTATTTGACCATAGATTTGTGGGTCCATTATCTGGGCTCTCTACCCTGTTCCACTGGTCTATGTGTCTGTTTTTGTGCCAGTATCATGCTCTCTTGGTGATCACAGCTTTGCAGTAAAGCTTGAAATCAGGCAACCGTGAAGCTCCCAGTTTTGTTTTTCTTTTTCAACATTTCCTTAGCAATTCGGGGGCTTTTCTGGTTCCAAACAAATTTTACAATTGTTTGTTCCAGCACTTTGAAAAATGCCAGTGGAATTTTGATTGGGTTGGCATTGAAAGTGTAGATTGCTCTAGGCAGTATAGACATTATAGCAATGTTTATCCTTCCAATCCATGAGCATGGAATGCTTTTCCACCTTTTTGTGTCTTCTTCAATTTCTTTCATGAGTGTTCTGTAGGTCCTCCAGTATAGATCCTTTACCTTTTTTGGTTAGGTTTATTCCAAGGTATCTTATGGTTCTTGGTGCTATAGTAAATGGAATCAATTTTCTAATTTCCCTTTCTATATTTTCATTGTTAATATAAAAGAAAGTGACTGATTTCTGTACCTTGATTTTGTATCCTGCCACATTACTGAATTGCTGTATGAGTTCTAGTAATTTGGGGGTGGAGTCTTTTGGGTTTTCCATATAAGGTATCATGTCATCTGCAAAGAGAGAGAGTTTGAACTCTTCTTTGCCAATTTGAATATCTTTTATTTCTTTTTGTTGTCTGATTGCTGTTGGTAGGACTTCTAGTACTATGTTGAACAACAGTGGCGAGAGTGAGCATCCTTGACATGTTCCTGAGCACAGAGGGAAGGCTATCAACTTTTCCCCATTGAGAATGATATTTGCTTTTGGTTTTTCATAGATAGATTTTATGAAGCTGAGGAATGTTCCCTCTATCCCTATACTTTGAAGAGGTTTAATCAGGAACAGATGCTGTATTTTGTCAAATGCTTTTTCTACATCAATTGAGAGGAACACGTGTTCTTCTCTCTTCTCTTATTGATTTGTTCTATCACATTGATTGATTTGCAAATGTTTAACCACCCTTGCTTCCCAAAGATAAACCTTACCTGGTCATGGTGGATAATCTTTTTAATGTACTGTGGGATAATATTAGTTAGGATCTTGTTGAGAATCTTGGCATCCATGTTCATCAGGGATATTGGTCTGCAGTTTTCCTTTTTGATGGGTCTTTGCCTGGTTTGGGGATCAGGGTAATGTTGGATTCATAAAAGAGTCTAAAAGTTTTCCTTCTGTTTCTATTTTTTGAAACAGCTTCAGAATAGGTATTATTTCTTCTTTGACTGTTTGGTAGAATTCTTCAGGGAATTTGTCAGGTCCGGGCTCTTGTTTTTTGGGGAGGTTTTTATTCACAGCTTCAATCTCATTACTAGATATTGGTCCAGTCAGGTTGTCAATTTCTTCTTGTTTCAGACTTGGAAGGCTGCCTTCTTCTTAAGGATGGCTGCCAACTACTCTTGGGGCTACATGCATGACACCCCCATCCAGGAAAGAGAGAAAGTGAGGGACTGGTTGTGGATGGGGGTGGGGATTAAGGATGCGGTGGGGGGAGGTGTGAGTCACTGCTAATGGGTACAAGATGTCTTTGGGGGGTGAGGAAAACGTTCTTGAGTTGATTGTGGTAATTGGTGTAAGTGTATGAATATACTTAAAACCATTTAATTGTACACTTGAAGTGAATTGCATATGTGAATTATATCTCAATAAAGCTGTTATATTGTTATAAGTGAGAAAAACAGTACTCTACCTGATAGCTCATTCTCTGCCTATACCCAAGAAGTTTTGCATGACCTTGATTGAATTGAAGCTTGCTTTATCCCAAGTTATGTGTAATCTTCAGAACAACATGAATGTGGACACGGGTGAGATGTGTGGCTCTGCTGTGCATGAAGTCTGAAGGTCATTAGAAGAAGACAGGAAGAGAAGAGGACATAGACATTGGGGACACTTTACCTGTAGGGGAATTCTTCTTTTAAGATTTTATTTATTTATTTGACAGACAGAGATCACAAATAGGCAGAGAGAGAGAGAGAGAGGAGGAAGCAGGCTCCCTGCTGAGCAGAGAGCCCCATGCGGGGCTTGATTCAGGACCTGAGCTGAAGGCAGAGGCTTTAACCCACTGAGCCACCCTGGCGCCCCCTACCTGTAGGGGAATTCTAATGGAACTCAAGCATCAATTTTCTCCTCTTCCTTTAGATTACCTCCTTCTAGCATTTGGGAGGAAGTGGTACAGTTACATTTATGTCCATTTCTTTTTATTTATCTACTTTTAAGATTTTATTTATCTACTCAAAAGGAGAGAAATAGAGATTGGGCATGGGAGAGGAGGTGCAGAGAGAAAGAGAATCCCAAGCAGACTCCCTGCAGAGCCTGGAGCCAGACCTGGGGCTCAACCCCACAACTCTGACATAATGATCAGAGCCAAAATCAAGAGCCAGATGCTCAACTTACTGAGCCACCCAGGCACGCTGGACGTATATAGATTTCTAAGCAGTCTACTCGAACTGCTCATGTTCCACTCTGCTCCTCAGCTCTCGGTAGCAGGCCACTGCCTACTTTACTGCTCTTCACAGCCCCGAATTCAAGGATTCTAGTCACTCTAAAAAAAAATGTTGCCAACCTCATAGGGTGTTTGCAGAGATGTGTTAGTTTGCTGGGGCTGTTGTAACAAATTATCTCAAACTGGGCAGTTTAAAACAACAGAAATTTATTCTTCCCAGTTCAGGAGCCTGGAGGTCTGACATCAAGGTTTTGGCAGGGTTGGTTCCTTCTGGAATCAATTCCACACCTCTCTCCTAGCTTCTGACAACCACAGGCAGTCCTTAATGCTCCTGCTAATGGGTCTCTTTAATCTCTGGCTCTGTCTTCACATGGTTTATTCTCTTCATCTCTAGGCTTTCTTCCTTTCTGTATTTTATAAAGGACATTACTAGTCACTGGATTTAGGGCACACCCTATCCAGGATAATCTAATCTAGAGATCTTTGCCTGAATTACATCTGCAAAAGCTTATTCCAAATGAGATCACATTCTAAAGTCCCAGGTGGGGCGTGAGTTATTGGAGGACACTATTCAACCCACTACAAAAAGTGAAGCAATCCTTGCACTTGAAGCCTATCCTTTTATCCCCTCTATAATGTCATCATACACAGTTATGTGGGTTCATCAGATTTTGATGAAATTTGTCAAGAATAAAAAGGAACTATTAGCCTATAAGGGGAAGCATCTATAACCTCACCATGATAAAAGACAAAAGATTCCTCAAGAAATGAAAACTTTCATAGCCATCATGCCATGAGTAACAGACCTTCTACCTTAGACCCATGAACCATGCAGGAGGAATCCCTTCTTTAAGCCTTCACAGTACAGCTGTCCCTTCAGTACTCCAGGGATTGCCCTCATCCTAGAGCCCTTCCCTTTCCCCAGCATGTAGTCCAAGGGACTGGTCATCATTAACCATTTCCTTAAGTCTGAGTTACTTACTAATAGAGGAACACCATAGGGATGAGTCAAACAGGATGGTCCAAGATGGGGTTGGCAGCCCTGCAGTTTGGTAGGAAAATCAGGGCTGGATATAGCACTCCATACAGCATTTTTGTGAGCTACAGCTATGGCCCTTTCTTTTTCTAATTATCTCCACATCTCTCCAGCCTAGCTTCTCAAAACTATGAAGTTTGTATTCTTCTAGGTACTGTGAGAAAAGGTCCATTGTTGAGCCATATATCCCTTAATATAAGGGCCAGAGTAAGTTTTTAGAGGTGATATGCTTCAACAATCCTCCTCTTGGGGGTAGTGAAGAAGAAGAGACAGTGGTGGTTGTGGTAGTTGGTGGTTCTGGGGAGGCAGACGGTGGTTTCATTGTCCTGTTATACTATCAAAGTCATTGCCAATTAGACATCACTTGTAGATCACTAGTCTTGTTTCAGACGTAGCTTGCTTCCAAATTTTAAGTATGTTATGTATAGAAGGCTCACAAAAGTACCATCTATTCATTAAACCAGGCGAATGACTTTTATGTGCAGCCAAAACAAATAATATTGGCCAATTTCTTGCTTCTCATTATCTTGAAATATAAATAGAGCCAAGATTTTATTTGTTACGGTCTCCATAATGTTGGAAATTCCTGAAAATGTATCAATAGAATCTTTCAGGGCACATCTTCTTAGGCTGGGCCAAAATCTTTCATATTGGGGCCAAATGACTCCTTGGCCATATCTCTAATCCTTTTTTTTTTTTTTTTCCCTTAACTGCTTCTGGTATTTAATTTTCTGGCCTGAATTTTCATTGACTTAGTCTCTATTTCCTGGAACATTTTATTGTTACTACTTGTTTAATTATGAAATATTTCACTCAAACAGAATCTACAAAGACATATAAAAAGCACCTATGTATTCACCCCTAGACTTAAACAATGTTGTTACCTTGAATGCTTTGGAATTTTTTAAAAATATAAGTAAAACATTACAGATTCATTTGGGGCCAGAGAGGTGCAGGGTTCTTTGTTTTGTTTTTTAATCTTCTTATTGATGTTAATATTTCAAAATTTATTTAAGAGAAATTTTATCTTAAGAAGTTGCTAAATTTCTTCAGAACATGTTCTTCTTTTAAATGATCAGAAAGTGAGTCCTTTCAATGATGGCTTTCTGGATGTCTCTATCCAAGGCTTCCTCTCACTCTCCAGTTCTTCCCGACTTGTCTCATTCATGCCTATGGCTTGATTACAACTCCACTGATGACTCCTTAGTTCCTATCTTCAACCCAGGTCTCTCTTTGAAATTCTAGACTGGTATAGCCAAAACCCACCTTGTTGTGCCAGAGACCCTTCCATCTTAACATAACCCGCCAAACCCATGATTTCCTCCAACTGCTTTTTCTGTCTTTGCAAATGGTGCCATCACTCGTGTAGTTAGTCCTCTCCAACTCCCGAGACTACAGCACTTCTTTAAATCTATCTGCATGTCCTACTAATTCTACCTCCTCAAATAGATATTAAACTCTTCAACTTCTCCGTCTTCCCCCGTGACCACACTAGTCCAAGGCAATAGCCTCCTGACTCTTCCCTATCCTTCCTGAGACCCTCTGGCAGATTTTTCACACAGCAGTAGATTTTTCAGAACACAAATCTGGTAAGACCCCTCATCCTACTGGACTCTGAGTCTTAATATAAAAAAGAGCATGGTCAGCATAGTCTGGCCCAGGCTACCTCTTGGACCCTCTGTTACCCTCACTGTATGCCCTGACTGCTAGGTTTTGAAAGCAATATGCCTCTTCTTCTATCCAGAGCCTTTGCATGTGCTGTTCTCTCCTTAGGAAGCACTCACCCGTTTATGGGCTTCACTTCCATTCATCACTTAGATCTTAACTCACATGTTATTTCCTTAGGGAAGCTTCCTTGACCTCCCAATCTGGGTCAAGTTTCTTTACTATCAGTTTGTATTCAACTGTACTCTTTTTGTCCTGGGACTTTTCTTAGGTGTAAAAATATACTCTTTCATTTATTTGATTAAAATTGGTCTTCCCACCTCTCCCCATACCTTATGGATATATTGTAAGAACTGGAAAACATGAATAAATACGTGAATCTCAAGCTACATGATTTATAGTCTTTCCTGGATCATGTGGAAACAAGTTGGGGGTGGGTGGGTAGTTCTGATAACAATGTTATAGCTTCCTGGGTTTCCATTGCTATGATCTTTCCCTCTCTGTTTCAAAAATAACATCAGGCCATAAGCTAATGATACCACTTGTGTACTAAGGTCAATGAGGGGAAAGCTCCTGGCATAAAATGAAAAATGGGCTTTAGATTTACTTTTTTGTACCTTAGGGAAATGTAAAGAGCTGTGGATCCAAATTCTTAGTGTACTTCTTAAGAACTCTTAGATGGCAGTCAGGAAGGACAACTGCTAGCCTCAGTTGCAGCTTCTAAAGTGACAATATAGGGCACCTGCCTGGCTCAGTGGGTTAAGCCTCTGCTTTTAGCTCAGATCAAGATCTCAGGGTCCTGGGATCAAGTTCCACATTGGGCTTCCTGCTCGGTGGGGGGCCTGCTTCCCCCATCTCTCTCTGCCTGCCTCTCTGTCAAATAAATAAATAAAACCTTAAAAAAAAATAAAGTGACAATATGCTATCTTCTAAGTGAGTTGTAATAACTAAGGATTACACTTGCATAGCACCTATACCAAGGTAAGAGTCAGTAAATATTTGCAGCCTAAAGAAATAACTGAGGGGCACCTGGGTGGCTCAGGCAGTTAAACGTCTGCCTTTGGCTCAGGTCATGATCCCAGGGGCCTGGAATTGAGTCCCACATCCGGCTCTCTGCTCAGCGGGGTGCCTGCTTCTCCCTTTATCTCTGCCTGCTGTTCTGCCTACTTGCCCATTCTCGCTTTCTCTGGCAAATAAATAAATAAAATTTAAAAAAATAACCAAATGTATAAATTAGTGAATACCCAAATAGCAAATGTTCCATGAATTATAACCATAATACTATTACAAAAAGATGGGAAAGCATGCTTTCTTATAAGGAAAAGGAAGCCGTGAGCAGGGTTTTGTGTCCACACATGGTGCCTGGGCAGCTTTGCTATGTTAACCGCTTGAGAATGGGCAGACACCTAGAGCTGGTTGCTTCCTGATACCCGAGGTCCACAGGCAGCAGTAGATAAAAGTGAGTGGAGACGTAGGGCCTCACCCCGGAATGGGTGAGCCACAGACAGAGCGGCAGAGCCCTCAGAGGGGTGGGTATGTCAGAGAGGCCAAATGAGGAGGCGGCGGTCACAGCTCCAAAGAGTCCGCTCAGAGGGAAACAAGACCATGTAATCTGGATCTAATGACAGCAATATGGAGGCCGAGGATGACTTTGCCAGAGACGGTTTTCAGGGAAGTGGTGGGACAGAAGGCAGAGTCAACCGAGCCAGTCCGCGAGTAAGGGGCGAGGAACACAGACACGGAGCTTGGGTTGGTTCTTTCAAGAAATGCGTCTAAGGGGGCGCCTGGGTGGCTCAGCAGGTTAAAGCCTCTGCCTTAGGCTCAGGTCATGATCCCAGGGTCTTGGGATCGAGCTCCGCATCGGGCTCTCTGCTCGGCAGGGAGCCTGCTTCCTCCTCTCTCTCTGCCTATCTCTCTGCCTACTTGTGATCTCTCTCTGTCAAATAAATAAAATTAAAAAAAAAAAAAAAAAAGAAATGCGTCTGAAATTGGCAGAAGAGAGCCTGGGTGGGGGTACGTTGAAGAGGAGACAGGGTTGAGAGAGAAGCTTTTTGTTTGTTTTTAGGTGAAGAGGGTTAGCATATTTATAGTCTGAGAAAGGAATTAGAATTAGTGTACAAGGGAGAGAGAGGATAATTAATAGGTTGAAGTTCCAAAGAGGGATCAGAGTGCCAGTCCAGCCCTCATCAGTCCCTGGAACACCCCAAAATTTAAAAAAAAAAATGCATTCTTGTTATCCCTTCTTGATTCATCGATATGGCGCTGTACCCTCTCGCTTGGTCTGGGCTTGCATGTGCATTCTTGACCTCCTGCTGGATTCCCCTGACCTTTTACTTAGCCTCTTATTTCCTTTAGCCTGCTCTTACCCTTAAGGTCTGATGACGGATTTAGCTTATCGGGCACGCAGCCACTGTTCCCCTTGGCGACACTATTGCTTTCAACCTCAGCTGTTGCAACTCTTGGCCACCTTGAGCAGAGGCCCTGCCAAGCGCCCCCTCCCTGACTCGTCCACGTGGAGGGGAAGTGCTTCCAGAAGGAGCTCGCAGCAAGAGGATGAAATCTGGGTGCAGGGGGAAGGTGAGCTTGGAGGCCAACAAGGAGGTGAGGAAGGGAGCCAGTGGAATTTCCACACAGAGGGCGACTTGGACAATTCAATTCCCTTCCATCCGATTCTGTACTATTCTGAATTTTTTTTTCCCCATGACAATATATTCTGTTAAAAACAAAACTTTTGTGTTTTAAAACAAAAACTGATCAAAGAGGGAAAGGAAGTGGTTTCCTGCCCTCATGCAACAGATACTTCCGGAACCCCGGGGAGACCATGTGCTGGTACGCGTAGGGGACACCGGTGAACAGGTTCCATCCCCGATCTCAGGGAGCTTTCTGTACCGCAGGAGAGATGCACAGACATTAAACAAATCATTACATACTTCTTTATGTCAGTGCAGAAGTTGGGACTCTGGGAGAGTTCTCCTCTCCCTGAAAGGTAGGAGACAAGGTCATTTGCTCAGAAAGGGGCTAGAGCTGGGTATGTACGGGGCTTGAAAGCCAGGGTGAAGATTAGGAAGAAGGTTGCAGGAAAGGGGGGAACATGTAAACAAAAACAGAGCTACGCATACTTCTTGCTTGAAGGTCTCCAAACTCAGGTGCCCCGAGCTTGATTTCTGAGCTGGTCATGCATGTCACGTATTCGCTTTAAGCAAATCCCTTTTCTTTAGACTCTGTTAATCACCATTCTCCTTTTAACTCTGCCAGCAAGGATCTCCTTTGGCAAACTATCTTCAATCCACAGTACTGGTACTGGTAATAGCCAATTGTGTCTTCAGGACTGTTCAGTGACAGGATAGATCTTTAGATTAAAAGCAATACAACTGTGTCCTTATTAGGTTCTTAATTAGAGTTTAATGTGCTTCTCTGTAGAGTCCCTCAGCCCTCCTCCCCTGGGCTTTGGCAAGCTCAGAACCATTGCCTTCCTAGGGCATTGGCACCATAGCCCTGGTTCAGTTTTAAGAGTGTTTTACCAATAAAGTGACTCAAGTTTTATCTAGCATATTTAAACAGTAACACCTTAGTCATTGTCTTGTAAATTATGTGCCTTGGAACTTTTTTCTTAATCTTACATATACATTTCTTAATATCATTCACTATTTTATGAGCATATATTTTCCAAATATTGGAAAAGAGAACTTAAAAAAAAAAAAGAGAGAGAAGCATCTCCTAACATTTTTCTCTTGCAGAAAGCAGTGCTTTATTTCATTGATCCATAGGTTTATGGATCTCCAAATTTTTTTTTTTTAAGATTTTATTTATTTGTCAGAGAAAGAGAGAGCCATGCACAGGCAGTGTGGGATGGGGGGCAGCAGACAGAGGGAGAAGCAGACTCCCTGCCAAGCAGCGAGCAGATGCGGAACTCCATCCCAGGACTCTGGGACCATGATCTGAGCTGAAGGCAGACGCTTACCTGACTGAGCCACCCAGGCGCCCCTGCAAATATATTTAGAGTTTGCTATTGTGTGCTTGTACAAAAATCAGGGTCTTCAGATGTTAAAGAATAACAAAACAAGGGGTTGTGACAAAGAGAAGTCTTTCACTAATATTTTCTAAATAACAGATTCGTTTATTTTATGCACATCTTGCCTAAATCCCTCCATGCATTTTATTTGTTTTTACAGGAGGTATCTATCTGGGGCAGCTAAATCTGTTATGAGGTGTGAAGAAAGAGACAAGGAGAGACAAGATTTGTTGCTGAATTAAAAAAAAAAAAAACTGCCTATGTTTCACATAAGAGACAAATAATAAATGTTTACTAAATTGACTTAAATGGACCCGGGATCAAAGACGTGTTGGCTTATGGTTGAAATGCTCCTTGCTGTGGTATGCAGTTGAATCAACAGTACTGAGATCCAGAGCCCCCTACTGTATTGAGGCACCACGGCTCCCTGTGTTTTAGAATGCCAGGTTGAAGTCCAAGTAAAGGAAACAGTACCAAGTAAGTGCTAACCCAATTCCTGCGTCCGGAGAAGTCCTCACCTTGGAGTCTGATTGGGCGACTCAGACATTGCTTATCCTTAAAGCAGAAATAAATCAGCGACTGACTTTTTTCACCTCCTCGGGAGCAAGGGCTGAAAGCAGCTTGGGAGTCTCCCACCCGGGGACCAGAGAGACTTGGACACGGTCCAGTGCAGTGGACAGAGCCTGTGCTTGCCTGATCACCCCCAGTCTGCACTCAAGGAGGTGGCAGTGACGGCTTCTTTAGACCAGCCCTCTGTTGGAATGGGGGCATTTTCTAGGTCTGTCACTCTACCCTGACATCTCCACCCAAAGCCTCAGCGAGCTTGTGAGGGGCCTTTCTGTGCAGAAGAAAAAGCTGCCCCCTCCTGGCAGGGGTGGGTCTCTGCCAGTATAGGGCCCTTCTGCTCGGGCCCTTTCAGGGAGTCCCGGAGCTATCCGTGCTCCTTTTCCTAAATTTCTGTTCTGTCAAAAGCCACCCAAATTTGCCTTGTGGCTGACAACAACAAACCCCTGCTGATATAATAAGGCTACCACACTTGTCCAGTTATTTTCAGAGGCCTTTCATAGTATTATGTGCCTCTGAAAAATAGAATTCTTTTATTAAGACATATATTATCTGGCGTTACCCCAGGATCTGTTCTATACCCCTAAAATAACAGAACTAGCCAATGTTTCTACTTAGTTAGCCCTGGTCTACTAACCCAGAGTATATCATTAGCTTAGACCTTTAAATGTTCATATTCAACAATATAAAGGGCTCAACTGCCAATATCTACATGAGATATTTTAAAAGTTGAGTTTATCTCACCCTGGGAAGGAGGAAAAGGAAAAGACTAGTGTTATCAGCTTGGACCTGGGGGACCCTTAAAGTACACATGGCACAAACCCATTCCTGGAAAGAATAATCTGGGTCACTGCTGACCCCACTCCCTCTGCCACTGAGAGACCCCAGCTTCACTCTTGCTGTGCATCTTTTCCAAACATCCTCCGGTCACAATGCCTACCATCGCCAGTGAAGGCACACAAGCCTCCCACTATTGTCAGTGAGCTTACTTCCAGAACACAGTCAAGTCCTACTAAACCATGGTGGTCCCCTCCTCCTTTACACCTCCTATCTGAATTTCTGTGGGTCCCATGAAACATAGGCAGGCATCTCTGGTCACCTACCATCCACTGAGGGCTCCTTCCCGTGTTGCTGTTTTCTCTGTCCTATCTGTTAAACCAAACCCTGAGCTTCTCCCCACCCTCCTACCCAACCCCTGTGATCTCTGGAATTCCTGCCCCATAATCATTCATCTTCCTTACCTTCGACTTCTTTCCTGGACATTGGCTCTGCTTCCTTGACATCACTGAAATAATCCCCCTGGTGACATTAGACGCCCTGGAGACTTCACCTGAAGGCTGTTTTTGTGCTTGCCATTGTCCTTTCTGTATTCACAGAAAGTGTTATGGACAAGTGTTGCCATAGTTACCCAAAACATGTCTCTCCTTGAGTGCTCCTCTCACCTTCCCAAAGACCTTGAGCTACTAATGATCACAACTTCTTTTATGCAGATCCTTCTGGAGAGGAAACTCTAGCCTCTCCCCTCTTATTGATGTGTCATCGATATTGTCTCCCAGGGTGTGGTTTGTCATTTCATTCTTTGCAGTGTTTTTTGATGAACACAAACTCTTAACTTCAATGTGATTAAATCCATCAATCATTTACAGTTAATGAGCCTTATATAATATCTACAACATAACTTTTATTTACAATTTATAGTTTACCTTTATTTACTTAGGACTAACATTCATAATTTATGACCTTAAAGCCCTAAAGATAGTCTATGATATTATCTTCATAATGTTTGATAATTTTTGGCTTTCTTATTTAGATATTTGGTCTACCTGATTATTTTTTATTTCTGGTGTGAGAAAGGCATTCAACTTTGTTTTTGTCTGAAAGGAGGGTCAACTTCCCAGGATGATTTATTGAAAAAAAAATCATAATTTCCCTACTGACCTGCAGTACTATAGTGCATTTGTTAAGGCATCTATTTGGGAAGACTGGATTTTTCTCTGCCTGTACCAACAACTTATCTTAATTACTTTAGCTTGGTAGTACTTTATGTAAGCAATGTCTACTTGTCAACTCACCTATTTTTTTCCTTCAAAAGTCTCTTATTCTTGACTTTTTGCATTATGCAAAATTTATAATCAGCTTATTAATTTTCAAAAAAGAAAAACCTGTTGGGTATATGACTACTTTTTCACTGAATCAACTTAGAGACAGTCAACCTTTTTTAAACATTGTTTTCCAATCAATAAACATGGCCTATCTTCCCATTTACCTAGGCCTCCTTAAACATCATTTAGTAAAGTTTTATACATTTACCCAAGAAGTTTTTGCCTCTGTTATCATTTTTATTACTACATACTTTTTTTCTATTATTTTAAAATCAGATGTTTAATTTTATTTTTCAACTACTGCTGGTCTGTGAAATGCATGCCAACATTTATTTGATTTTATTTCCAGCAATTTGCTAAATAAATTCTCTTGTTATTTCTACTAATTTTCTGAAGCATCTTTTGCAGTGTTTCTGCACAAAACCACATCATTTGCAAGTAATTTCAATTTTGTTTCTTCCTTTCTAAGCTTTGCAATTTTACTTTCTTCTCCTTGTCTTCTTCCACATAGGCATGCTAAATTGAAAGAATTGTGTGGTGTTATAAGCAGATGTGTTACACAAGTTCCACTTTTGTAAGCATTTATTTGCAATAGTTCATTGTTATTAAGTGGAGAGGTAAACATATAATGATAAATGTTCAACAAAACTTTTTAATGTCATGTTAATGAAAACTTCTAAGATGTTACAGATGTTATAATGCTATCTCATCTTGATGCCATTATGTAAACTTCACAGAACTATCAAATTGTGCCTCATTAAAAATGCCATTTGAAGATTTTTCATTGGCAAATGTTGACTACCATGACATCTGATTACCTTGAACTAGCAAGCAAAACTTTGATGTTAGTAACATCATTTTTTATAATAGATTAGAGAGTAAGCATTTGCATTTGTATTGTTGCTTAAAACAACAAAACAAAACAAAAAGACACAGACTTCATCTTTCAACTATTAAGTCAAGCCTTGGCAATTTAGTTTCTGCAAAACAATTGTCTTTTGCAATAGTGTATTAATGTTCCAAATTTGAGATATATTTTTCTCCATGTTTAATTTGTAAATTTATTTGGTCTTATGTGGTATAAGAGCAATGATTTGTATAAGAGTGTTTATGTTTAGTTTTAGTACATATTTTAGTAACATTGTAATTAAAGTAGCTTAAATCAGTCCTGGTTGCCTGGTTGAAATGGTGTCTCATTTCATTACTTAACATTGGAGAAATTCTGTTCTAATGAGCTAGGAGACACTCCTTGGTCTCACTTTGGAGGACCCTAGCTTTGCTGGTCTTCCTAAATGTGTAAATCACCTACTTACATTGGGTAGATAAACCCGACTACATCTATTTCTCCACGGAGAAATAGTGAGGGCTCCTGAGTGCTCTTTTTAAAATGCAGATCTGCTTTAGCCTTTGTCTACTTAGAAGTATTCAATGACTTTATTTTTTAAGATGATGTTAGAAATTCTTTCTTTAGTTTTATTGAAATATAATTGTATAAATGTATAAGTGTATATACACTGTTATGTGTAAATACACAGCATAATGACTTGACATACATATATTACAAAATGATTATTATCACAGTAAGTTAGCTAATATCCAACTCATACAGTTACAAAAAGAATTTTCCCCTTGTGACAAGAACTTTGAGATCTACTCTCTTTCAAAATTCTTAACGTAACTCAGAAAACTCTGTATAATGTACTTCCTATCCACCTCTCTAAACTCACCTTTGCAAACTGCTCCATTCACAGTTAACTCGAAGCGGAAACCTCAGCCTTCCTCAACCTTTGCTCAGACCAAACCCCAGAGTCACCCTCGGCTCTTCCCAATTATACAGCACATCAGCAACTCATTCAGGTTCTACTTTTAAAATATGTAGAAGCGGACCATTTCTTATCTCTCTCATACAGTTGTATGGTCCAGCCCACCAACCTGTAGTCACAACTCTGCAATAACTTCCTGATTAGTGTCCATGCCTTTACCCCTCTGTTAGTTTTCTGTTTCCGTAACAAATTATCACAAACTCAGCATCTTAAAACAACACTAATTATGAATTCGTGGTTCCTCAGCAATCTAATAGGTCTGGCTGGTTTTCTCATCTGGGAACTACAAAGTCAAAGGTGCCTGGAAGCTCTGGGGAAGAATCCACTTTCAAGCTCATTCAAGTTGTTGGCAGCATTCAGCTCCATGTGAGCTGAATGTAAGCTGCCCAGCGTTTCTGCTCAGAAACATGTACAGGCTGAGGGTCTTTACAGCATGGTGGGTGTTACTCCAGTGGCTGAACTGGCCCTGGTTGAGCATGGGAGAAATACACACAGACTCAATGCACTGCTAGAGAGTGTTTTATATAAAAGGTGCTCTGTGTGTGTGTGTATCTTTGAACAAATAAATGTTGCATACATAGGCTGGTCATGCTCTTGCATGACCATTTAATATGAGGCCCTTGCCCTGCTAGACTGTAAGCTTCCAGAGGGCAGAGGTTGGGATTATGTTACTCTATCCTCAGCGCTAAATACAGTGCCTGGCACAGAGGAAGCACTCAGTGAGCACATGTGGAAGAAATACTTGAATAGCATCAGTTAATGTTACCTTCATAATCAAGATAAAAGCACTTAGGTCTCTAATACTTCTGAGTGGATTTAGGAGAAAAGATGTCTATCAGAAGTAAACTTCTGCTCCTGAAGCAATAGTCCTGGGGCGAATCAACCAGAGAGAAGCAGGTCCTGCTCCAGTGGGTAGATGTGGTCTGAGACTTGAACCCACAGCAAGTTGGGGCTGCTGGTATACCTAGCTCACTGGTAGGCTGATACTTTGAGACAGACCCATTCTTTGTGTCTTGTCCCTCTGGCAAGAAGGCAAGGATGGAGATCCAGTGGCAATCAAGCCTTGGTCTGACAGGGAAGTCTAATATCACATTCAGCCCAAACACGGCCACCCCAAGGGAGACTATGTAGACTCTCAAAATTTATTACTTTAGAACTTAGAGAGGAGGCCGCATGGGGGATGGGTTGGTCAGCCTTCCTGAATTTTCTTTATTGATCACTCTTCCCTTTGAGTAGGCCCTTCTTCCTTTTGTGAGGGCCTAGTATTGAGGGCTCAAGTCCATCTGAGAATGTGGGTGGGTTACAATGGCTCTCTATAAATCCACTCAACTAGCAGAGAAGATATCCAGATTAAATTGTGCAAAATAAAGACAGTTAACTCCTGCTGTTTGCAAAGATTTTTCTCTACTTCCAATATTATGGAAGCTAAAAGGAAGGGTTATACTAATCTATGGAACCTAGTCCATAATCCAGAAAATATTCAGTAAGCTAGTGATAAGCATGACTCATAAAAATCCTACCTCTTTAGCCAGGAACCCTAGCTCCACATTTTAGAAGTAGGCTTGTATTTATTCAGTTCATACATTCAACAGGCATTTAAAATAATCATCATTCAACTTTTGTTAATGGTTCAAAAAAGAAAGTTGTATTGGATAACCCCCTATGGGTGTTCTGTGGGTTTCTTGAATTTCCCCAGTACATATCAAGGTCAAAGCCAAGTAGACGAAACCACTTGCGGTGAGAGCTAATGGTTTGCCATATGATTTCAGATGTGGTTTTCTGATCTACCTGGGCTCCGTTCCCTGGTCTCTGACAGGAGGCGAACATTTCTTCTTCAGGGTTTTGAGAAACAATCAACAAGCTCATTATAAAATACTTTGCCAAAATACCATGCCACACACAACTGCTCAATAATAAAGGCCGCTTTGTAACTTCAGAGTGTTTTGAAAGTTGATCAGAGATGACGAGGGTGTTGTTCATTTTGGAGCTAATGTTTTGGTTAGATTTTGTTTTCTTTTCCCGAGGGGTGGTCCTGTGAGCAGCACTGTAGGTCGCAGATGGGGGTCAGTGACTTGGGTCTGGCCACACGGGGTGGCAGGCATTTTGACAAGCCAAGGAAAGACAGCAGTGAATAAGTAGTTCTTGCCTTCAAGGAGCTTCACAAATGGGAAAGCAGAGAAAGATGCACAGTATGTCCTTGTGACAAGTGCTTTGAGAGCACAGATGCGAGTGTTGTGAAATAGAAGGAGAACCCTCAGAGAACAGCTAGAACCTGAGAGAATTAGCAAAGGGGAGAAGAAGGTAGGAAAATATGGTCCCAGAGGCGGGAAGACAGAGAAAGCCAGAAATCTTAGAGGAACTAAAAGTAGCTCTGTCTGGCTGAAATGCAGAGAAGAGTGGCCTCACAGTGAGGTAGTGAGGACTTTCTTCCACATTAGAGTTTAAACTTTTTCCTAAGGGCAGGAGGTAACCACTAATAGGTATTAAACAGGAAAAACAGCAACAACAAAAATCAATGCAATTAGAAAATAGACAAAAGACACGCACCATCATTTTATTGGGGAGGATATACAGATAGCAAATAAGCACCCTGAAGAGGTTCAATATCATTAGCTATTAGGGACATGTGTATGAAAACTCTGGTGAGCTATTACTCCATGCCTAACAGAGGAGTTAAAACTAAAGATAAGGAGAACACCAAATGTTGGTGAGGATGCTTGAGAAACTGCATCATTCACAATTTGCTGTGGGAATGTAATTGGTAGAACCACTCTGAAAAACAGTTTGGGAGTTCTTCATAAAACCAAACATGCAACTACATACCACTTAGCAACTATATTCTTAGGTACTTACCCCAAGAGAAATGAAAACTTATGCTTATACAAAAATCTTTACATGAATGTCCATAGCCACTTTATTGGTTATAGCCAAAAAACTGGAATCAATCTAAAATGTCCTTCCACAGGAATGATTCCACAGACTGTGGTGCATACTTACTCTAGAACTACTCAGCCATAAAAAAAAGAACTAACTATTGACACACAACAACTAAATGTGTTGAGTGAAAAAAAAAAAAAAAAAAAAAAAACCAATCCCAAAAGGCTACTTACTATATGATTTTGGTTCTCTAACATTTTTGAAATGACAAAAGTTTAAGAATGGAGACCAGATTGGAGGCTGCTGAGGGTGAGGGACAAGCCAGTTGTAGGCTGTGCTAAAGGGAAGCGGATGCAGTTAGAAAGGACAAACTGAGGGGTCTCTGTGGTGTTGGAACTTGTCTGAGATGGTTGATGTATGCATCAACAGACACAGGTAATAAAACTGTATGGAGTTAAGAAATAAGTCAATCAGAGAAAGACAATTATCATATGATCTCTCTGATTTGAGGAATTTAAGAGGCAGGGCAAGGGGGTTGTGGGGGAAGGGAGGGAAAAATGAAACAAGATGGGATTGGGAGGGAGACAAACTGTAAGAGACTCTTAATCTCAGGAAGCAAACTGAGGGTTGCTGGAGGGTTGGGGAGAAGGACAGGGTGGCGGGGTGATGGACCCTGGGAAGGGTATATGCTATGGTGAGTGCCGTGAATTGTGTAAGACTGATGATTCACAGACCTGTACCCCTGGGGCAAATAATACATTGTATGTTAATAAAAAATGTTTTTAATTAGAAAACTGTATGGAGCTTAATAGGCACATGTGTGTCCATTCACTAACCACACACTACTACAAGTAAAATGCTGAAATATGAATAAAATAGGTACATCAGAGCAATGTTAAAATCCTGGAGGGGACACTATCCTGTAGTTTTGCAAAATGTTACTACTAAGGGAGCTGGACAAAGTGTACAAAACATCTCCCCATATGATTTCTTACTATTGCCTAAGAATCTACAGTGATCACAATTAAAAAATTCAATTAAAAAAAAAAGTCACTCGGACTGCCTTGTAGAGAATGGATTTGAAGCAGAAGCTGTCCCACTTCAGTGTCTGGGGCGGCTTATCAAACAGATTACTGGGCTTTACCCCCAGAATTTCTGAGACAGGCAGTCTGGGGTGGGGCCTCAGAATCTGCATTTCTCCCAAGTTCCCAGGTGGTACTCAGACTTCCAGTAAGGAAACTGTACTTTGAGAATTACTGAAGTAGAGGATCACTGTGGCTTTCCCCCACTTAAGGGGAGAAACAGAGTTTGGCTTTTCCTCAGTGTTGCTTTTTACCAAGAGTTGAGTCTCATCATGGGCTTCTGGATAGAAGGCTAGGTCTTTGTGTTCTAAGGCAGCTGTGAACTCCCTGGTTAGGGCAGTAGTGCTTAAAGGATTGCCCCTTGAGCATCACCTAGGAACTTCCTAGAACTGCGAAGTTTGGGGCCTCCCCCTGGATTTAGTCACTAGGAAGTCCCAGGGTGGGACCCAGCCACCTGTGCTTTAACAAGCCTAGCAGATGGTTCTGACATGTGCCAAAGTTTGAGGACCCCAGGATTAGAGAGAGGCAAGAAGAGAGGATGCTGGGACACTATTTAGGCCCTTTTGAGTTAATATTAACAGATATGACGGGCTTTCCGGATGTATCTAATTCCAAAACAAGATGTGGCACAGGAAAAATCAAGGTGTGGTCTCCATAGGGTTGTAATTATTGGCTTCTCTAGTCTCTTACGAGTAGACACAAAAGGCAACAATAACTTACTGCCTTCACAGCCAATACTGGCCTAATTAACCAATTTAGGGATCATAAAGCCCACAGAAAGAATAAGCCTAAGATTGACGCTAAGTGGCAATTAGTGGTATTAGGCAGTGCCCATTATATGCTCATAAACATATCAACATGTTGATCTTAAAAGGGAATACAACCAGACAGTGTTCATCAGCTGCCAGGCTTTCAAGAGCCTCTTATTTACTGCAAGTCACAGGATCAATAGCCTCTTGAACAATTACATTTCAGGTTGGTTAATTCCACCAACCCCAAACTTAATCTTTCAGCTACCTATTGCAAACCTATTCCAGTTTTTCCATAATGTGCCAGGAGGTTTCTGGAAGTAAAGAGCAGTATCTGATTTCTCAGTCCTCTTCTATTCCTAGCTGTGATTTTAGATGTGGCTGACTGTCAACATTCAGAGACCCGTTAAGTCCCTGGGGACCACAGTTCAGGGTGCATGTGTGAGCCAGTGGGTTTATTACTGACTCTGTGCAAATGAGTCATCGCTGCTCTATTTGTGGAACGGGGCAAAGATCGCCGGGTCATCGTCAATGCCTGACTTGGCTCAACAGCTATCTAAGTGGATATTAATTTGGAATAGGTTTACTCACTTATTGCTCTGCTTGCAAATTAATGAGTGGTAGTCTAAAACCTGTAACGCTTTTTTAGTACATTGTTAGAAGAAAACTGACAGTTCTCAAAAATGCTCCTTTGTTGAGAACTTCCCCACGGTCTTCTTAAATTTCTCACTAACATCTGACTTCCTGAAGAGATAATATGGTGTAGAGGAAAGAACCCGAGTGTTGAAATAAAACAGATTCATGTTTAAACAGCAGAACTGTCACTTCATAGCTGTTTGGCCGAGGGCTTAAGTTCTCTAAGCCTCAAGTTTCCATCCATAACATGGGCTCAAATGCCTGTCTTGTGTGATTGATTTGAGAAAAAACAAATGACAATGTACAGAGCATGGCGTGCATTTGACACAATGTTAATCTCTCCTAGTGCTGGGGAGAATCCCTTGGTCTTGGTGTGAGTCTCTCCCCCATAAACTTAATAATTTATGGAAAAAATTCCAATGACTGTATAACAGGTCCACTTTTCTTTTCCTTGGTTTCTTTTCTCCACTGTTTCAGTCGGCTTCAAGTCAGTCCTGAGGTTCAGTAAGTTCTAGTTCATTTGCCAAGTATCCTGTCACTCCTTTTATGGTCTGAAAAGTGATATTCATATCTGGAAGGCATCCAAGACATAATGATACTCCAGCTCATGTTTGTCAGACAGGACTGCAAAAAGCATACTATAAAATATTAAAAGGAACAGAATTGTTTTCTTATACCCTCAAAAGAGCTGAACGAAAAAAAACAACTGAATGTTTTCACCAGGATGACCCAAATCATACTACGATACAGGATTCTAACAAAATGATGTAGTAGGATACAAGTTGTTAATATTCAGCTCCACAGATAATAGTAAACTCACTCTGTGTGGGTGCATCAGGCCTTTGGGAATTCTGAAAATAAGTTTCCCTTTAGCGTAAATATTTAAAATTTTGGGGGGAGTAGAAACCAATAGACATAGAATCTAGCTGAAAATCAGTTTGGTTAGATAACATAATATTGTGTAGCAGTTAATGCAAATGCCTTTGGACTGGGCGTGTATTCTCCAGCTAGCTACAGTCCCTAACCCCTTGCTGTCCCATGCCCACTAGCCCAGTTGCTTCACACATTACAGGGCTTACCACGTCCCCAAGGCATTAAGTTTGCAGACCCCAGTCCCAATCACTTAGATCAAATAACTGGGTTCTTGTTCAGGCAGCTGGACTCCAACAGCAGGACCCTCAGCAGCACATCAGAGCTGGCTTTTGGGTAAAGTTTTGCCTCAGAGATAGTCACAGTTTCCTATAGTTATTAATCTTAAAGTAACTTGACTCTATTGTCTTTTGTTCCTTCAGAATTTCCAACAAGCTTGTAAAGAATCTCTCTATTAAATGTGATCTACATTAGTGTTTAAAGCAGCTAGTGTTTTTTTTTGTTTTTGTTCCACTGTTTGGACTCTGACCAATGTGGAGCCAGATTGAACACAATTACAAAGGAAACCCAAGCTCAGTATGTGGACTTACCTGTATTCATAAACATAAAAAGGTAATCAATAGTCACCAAGCACTTAAAGAAAATCAACACCGGGGCACCTGGGTGGCTCAGTGGTTTGGGCCTCTGCCTTCGGCTCAGGTCATGATCTCAGGGACCTGGGATTGAGCCCCACATCGGGCTCTCTGCTCAGCGGGGAGCCTGCTTCCCCCTGCCTCTCTGCCTCCTTGTGATCTCTCTCTGTCTATCAAATAGATAAATAAAAATCTTAAAAAAAAAAAAAGAAAAGAAAATCAACACCATGAAAGAGAAAAAACAAGAGGAACAGAAGAAAGACTAACCCTAGAGACGAGGAGATGGCTTGGTGGACAGACAAGAACTTACACCTTAAAAAACAATTTATACTAGAATTAAAAACTTTTAGGTGGAGGGAGAATGGGTGATGGGGTTGAAGGAGGGCACCTGTTGTGATGAGCACTGGGTGTTGTATGCAGGTATTGAATCACTATATCATACACCTGAAACAATATGACACTGTAAGTTAACTACCTGGAATTTAAACAAAAACTTTAAAAAAATAAGTTTTTGCCACCTAAAATGAGAACAGGCTGCTATGAAAATGGAGCAGTCAGGAAATGGGAAAGATATTATTGCAATTAAAAATACAATTGCTTGGATGAAAAAAAAATGGTCTGAATAAGAGTTGATGATACAGAAGGTAAATTCAAGGAACTCTTAGCATATATGAACAGAGAGCCAATGAAGTGGGAAATAGTGGTAGTCCCTAATATGTGCCCAACTGTTCTAAGAGCTTTAATTGTTACATATTTAATTTTCATAACAACTCTCTGAGCTGAGAACTATTATGATTTACAGAGAAGTTAAGTAACATGCCCAAAGTCACACAGCTACTGGGGCAACAGAGCTGAAAGTGGAATCCAGGGACTCTGACCCAGAGACCTTGCTCTTCAACAAATATTCCCTGTTGCTTATTTAAAACATAGAAGAGATGTTTAACAACATGGAAAACATATTTGTGAAGTCCAATAACCACCTAATTAGAATTCCAAAAGGAGCAAACAGGATGAATAAGAGGAAGGAAATAATTAAGAAACAAGAATAGAAAATATACTGAGCTGAAGAAAGACTTGAAAGACCCTAGTTAGAGTCGAGAATAATAACTTAAAAATTAACGTATTGAGGTGCTTACTTGTGAAATTTTAGAACTCCAGGACAAAGAGAAAACTTAAAATCCTTCAAAGAAAAAAAAATCACTAGCTACAGAATACTTATATCATATTAACATCGGATATTTTATATATAACAATGGAATGATGGCTTGTAAATTATGAAGTTTTGGATTTAGACTTCTGCACCCAAACAAATAGTAATGAGGTGGGCAGGCAAAATAAAGATGTTGTTGGACATACAAGAATGAAGAAAGTCTAGCATTCATTGCTATTCAAACAGACAAACCAAGAAAATATGAAGTGTATCTTAGTCGGTTTGGGCTGCTGTCACAGAATTCCATAGGCTGGTTGGGTTATGAACAACAAACATTCACTTCTCACACCTCTGTAGACTGAGAAGTCCAAGATCAAAGTGCTGGCAGATTCAGTGTCTGGTGAGAGCAGACTTCCTGGTTCTTAGCAGCTTCTTCTACCATCCTCATGTGGCAGAAGAAGTAAGGGCTTTCTGAGGTCCCTTTATAAAGGCACTAATCCCATGCAAGTGGGTTACACCCTCATGGCCAAGTCACCTCCGAAAAGCCCCAACTCCAAATATCATCACACTGGGGATTAGGTTTCAACATATGAATTTGGGGAGGACATAAAAATTCAATTTACAACAAAGTGGTTCGAAGAAACAAAAGGACGTGATATAAAGGAAACATCAGCAGCTGACTATGAATGCAGAAATGAAAGACTCAAAAACAAAATTAAAAATGAACTCATTGGCCAGAGCTTGTGAAAGATTCTCTTTATGAAAATATAAATGACAGTAATATATTTCACTTCTCTGTAACTCCAAGCTCAGTATCTCGTTCCACCAGGAAAATGTTTACGTAGCCCCAGTGTAAGTAACGTAAATGACATTTCAAATTATTATTTGAGATTTTCAAATGTGATGTTCATGTAAGTTTTTTTTTTTAAAGATTTTATTTATTTATTTGACAGACAGAGATCACAAGTAGGCAGAGAGGCAGGCAGAGAGAGAGGAAGGGAAGCAGGCTCCCTGCTGAGCAGAGAGCCCTATGTGGGGCTCCATCCCAGGACCCTGAGATCATGACCTGAGCCGAAGGCAGCGGCTTAACCCACTGAGCCACCCAGGCACCCCGTTCATGTAATTTTTGAATACCTAAGGAATAATGAAGAAAACCAGTAAGTGTCACTAGCTCTGAGGAGATTTAAGCCAAAACAAGCAAACAAACAAAAAAACCCAAGAATAAAACAGATAGTAATTGTTAAGGAGAACTTGATTGAGATCAAACAACTCTCCCACTTTGGGGAGGAAAACACTTTGCTTCTACTGTTTTTTTTTTTTTTTTTTTTTTTCCTTCAGAATAATGGGAACATATCCTTTCCCAATCATGTCTCAACTATTCTTCAAAGGACAAGCAACAACATCTTTCAGAAATCCTAGAGAAATTTCTACATAGCAGTCTGAGACATAGGCAATGGGCTAAGATCAACTTAACAATTTAGAGGTGTTATATCTGAAGTTATCTGAAACTATCTCAGCAAACTAACCACTTTTAGAAGTTAAATCACAAACACCTCCTACTTTGCATTTTCAATTTTCACAGTTTACTAACAGATTAAATTAAGGTGTAGGAAAATACGATGAGTAAAACCATATAAATTTATAACCACATAGTACTATAATGTTCTGTTTGTCTATTTCTCTTTTGCTTCCTCAACTTCAAATACTTCATTTACAACTATCATGGTGTCTCTGTCACCTCATACAAGAAAAATTAATATATACAAAAGTTCTGGTGGTATGAATCCTAATATCTTGGGATTTTCACAATATGACTAAACCAAAGCTCATCTCAAAAAAAGTCATTTCCTCTCATATATTTCAATAGGCTTAAAAAGAGTCATAATTTTGAAACAGCAAGGTAACATACTAATATGTCCTGTTAGAAATTTGATTATCTCTTATAACCACCAAAATGGACTGAATTTATTTATCCAGTTTGAGTCATATTGGTGAACAATGACACTTTGTCTTCTGGAGTTAGTGGGAGAAAGGATGTGGGAAGATTGATTTAAGAGTACGTTTAACTTGCTTTGAAGTCAGATTTGTTTGAACTAGGAGTAAATTCTTATGCCTCATCACCTATGAGTAAAATAGAGCTTAGCTTTGGAGCTATAGTTGAGAAATTAATGTACTTCATCTACCTCCCCCAAGTCAGGATGTAAAAATTGATCAAAATCAGTGTCAAGCTTTGACAAAATCACTTTGATCAAAATCACTTTGATTAAAATCAAAGTGAAACTTTGATCAGTGTCCTATGACTGCTCATTAACCCTTCCATTTGTTTAAAAAACATTTATTGAGACTTCCCTATGTACGGAACACTGTACTAGTCTCTGAGGACTTACTGGGGAAACAGACAAGTTGCCTGTCATCAAGGGAGGTGAAGTTTGTCAATGAAATGACATCTAATATGGACGATAGACTCTAATTTAGAAAGATTATTCTCTGTCTCTCTAACTGTAAATTCACATTTACAAAATCAGATACTCCTACTGAAATTAGCTCTATTCTGATTTAAATGAAATTCTTTCGAAAGCTGTGCACAGTCCAAACTGAAGAGAAACTTCCTTTTAAACACGACATTGTTATCACATTGTTATCTTCCTTTGCTCCTGGACACCATTAGAATAATAAATGACCAAAGCAAGAAAGGGAGATGAGTCATCAGCAAAGTCTTTCAATAGATTTTTCAGATGATGCCATTACAAAGAGGCATAGTGAGTGACTTAGAGTGGAATAAGCTGAAATTCACATGCCCACTGAAAGGCCCACTGATGAGGAATCAGTCAATTTGCTCCACTGAAACTCATAAAAAGTCTCAAGACTTGAAGGCACCAAGGTGTTGATATAGCAAAAGGTTAAAATCCAGGTAATAAGCTGGCAATCTGCATTTGAAATGGTTAAACACAGGCAGATCTTCTCCTCTAACTCACACTGGACAGGTGTCAACCTTCTGCTACCCACCATCCATCACCTCTTCCCAAGTGACCATAGGCTAATTTTTTTTTTGGTAGAAATTATGCAAGAGGTGTTCTAGACCTGAAAGCAGCACGTGCAACTGGGGAAAGTAGTGGGTCAGAGTGACACATCTTTGAATGCTATCTTTTTAGGGAACTCCAGGAAAAGGCCAGGTCATGGCCCAGTAACCCTAGAGGAAAGCCTTCCATCAATTAGCTCCTCCCATTTACAGCAGTTCCAGTTAGTCTTTGAGTGTTTCACTCTTAAATATGGATAAACAAGTCTTTTCAGCAAATGGTGTTGGGACAATTGAATGCTCACATGCAAGAGAATGAAATTGGGCTTCTTCTAAACACCATATACAAAAAGATAACTCAAGATGCATCATAGACTTAAATAGAGGACTAAAACTGTCAAACTCTTAGAAGAAAATACAGGACTAAATCTTTGTGACCATGGGTTAGACAAAGCCTTCTGAGATAAGACAGCAAAAGCACAAGCCACAAAAGAAAAAAAAAATAGATACATTGGACTTCATTAAAATTAAATACTTTTGTGCCTCAAGAAAATGCAAAGATAAACCACAGAATGGGAGAAAACTTGCAAGTCATATATCTGAGAAGGGACTTGCATCTGGGATACATAAAAAATAATTTTACAACTCAACATTTAAAAAGGCAAATTACCATTAAAAATGGTCAAAGAATCTGAAGATACGTTTCTTCAAAGATAATATACACATGGCCAATAAGCACATGAACAGTTACTTAATATCATCAGCTACTAGAGAAATGCAAATCAAAACCATGAGCTACCACTATATACCCACAAGGATTCCTATAATCAATAGGACAGATAACGACTATTGATGAGGATGTAGGGAAACTGAAACCCATATATGTACATTGCAGGTAGGAATGTAAAATAGTACAGGACTTTGGAAATGTTTCGGACAGTTTCATAAAAAGTTACATTTAGAGGGGTGCCTGAGTGGCTCAGTCAGTTGTGTCGGCTCTTGATTTCAGCTGAGGTCGTGGTCTCAGGGTACTAAGATCAAGCCCCAAGTTGGGCTCTACACTCAGCACAGAGTCTGCTTGAGACTCTCTCTCCCCCTCTCCTTGCTGCTTCCTCTGCTTACATGTTCTCTATCAGAATAAATAAATAAATAAAATCTTAAAACTTACACTTAGAGTTATAATATGATCCAATAGTTCCACTCCTAGACATAAATGGAAAAGAAATGAAAACGTATATCCACATAAAAACTTGTACATGAATGTTCACACCAGGTATTCATAATAGTCAAAAAGCGGAAACAGCGTAAATGTCCCCAAATGTATGAATGGATAAACAAAATATGGTATATCCAATACAATGGAATATTATGTGGCAATTAAAAATAATATACTAGGGGCGCCTGGGTGGCTCAGTGGGTTAAGCCGCTGCCTTCGGCTCAGGTCATGATCTCAGGGTCCTGGGATCGAGTCCCGCATCGGGCTCTCGGCTCAGCAGGGAGCCTGCTTCCTTCTCTCTCTCTCTGCCTGCCTCTCAGTGTACTTGTAATTTCTCTCTGTCAAATAAATAAATAAATAATCTTTAAAAAAAAATAAAATAAAAATAAAAATAATATACTATACCTATTACAACATGGTTGAATCTTGAAAACATTGTAAGTGAAGGAGATCAGTCATAAAAGATATTTTATGATTACATTTATATGAAATGGCCAGAATGGACAAATATACAGAAATGGGGAATAAATGAGTGTCTTCCCAGAGCTAGGTTAGAAGAAGCAAGGGAGAGAAGATTGATTGAGGGGAAATAGGAAACGACTACTAATGGGTGTGGGGTTTCTTTTTGGGGTGATAAAAATGTTCTCAAGTTTAATGTGGTGATGGATGCAAAACTCTGTAAAAATAGTGCAAACCATTGCTGTGTTAGCTTTAAATGGGAGAATTGGGTGGTGTATAAAGTACTTTTCAGTAAGGCTGTTACAATAATGTGAATGGGGCAGCTACAGGTTATCAAACATCCATGGAAAGCCTCCAATGAGAGACACTAATGAAAAAAAACCAAAAAATGAACTTGGAGGGAAAAGATACAATGTAAGAGGAAAAAGAAAAGGTAAAATAAAATATTTTTATTAGTGTCCTCAGAGAGATAAGGGAAAGTGCTGCATCCCATTTTTTTTTCAAGATTTTATTTATTTATTTTAGAGAGAGAAAGTGAATGAGTTGGGGAAGGAGCAGAGGGAGAGGGAGAGAGAATCTCAAGCAGACTCCCTGCTGAGCACAGAGCCTGACATGGGGCTTGATCCCAATACCCTGAGATCATGACCAGAGCCAAAATCAGGAGTCAGATGCTCAACTGATTGAGCCACCCAGGAACCCCTCTTACATCCCATTCTCTTCATAGCAGACCAAACTGCTACCGGGGAAATAAAGAAAGAGCCCCTGAAAATACAAATATGATTACAACCAAATCAAACAGACACAGGCTGTCAGAACTATCCCATAAAGTAAGACAAAAGATAAAGAGATGTAACCCAATAGAGATAAGATAACTAAATTGGAGAGCAACTCAGCAATATCAACAATAAGTTTTCTAGAAAAAATGAGCAGAGGATATGGATAGCAAGAAAAATTCCTATGGCTAAAGGACATGAGCTTCCAGAATTAAGCAAAAACAAAAACAACCAACAAAACAAAACATGGTTCCAGGGTGGCTCAGTAGGTTAAGCCTCTCCCTTCAGCTCAGGTCATGATCCCAGGGTTGTGGGATGGAGCCCTGCATTGGGCTCCCTGCTCGGCAGGGAGTCTGATTCTCCCTCTGCCTGCCACTCTCCTTACTTGTGCTCTCTCTCTGACAAATAAATAAGTAAAACCTTTTAAAAAACAAAACTTCACTGAACACTCTGAAAAATGGATTTTTAAAAAATTTATCTCAAGGCATCTTGAAATTTAACGACTCCAGAATATATACTTTATTTTAGATACATATATTTTTATATACATGTACACATATGTATGTGTGTATGTGTGTGTGTGTGTGTATGTAATTCTTAGAGAAGTTTTAAATACCCTGAACATATACAGGAATCAATGTCTTCAAAATCTGAGGGGGAGAAAAAGACTTCAAGTCAAAAGTTCTATACTCAGCCCAACTACCAATCAAGTATGACAGCAAGACACTTTCACATACGCTCAGATTAAGAAAAATCACCACCCATGCACTCCTCCTGGGGAATGTACTAGAGAATATGCTTTGGAAAATGAAGAAATAAACCAAGAAGAAAGAAGTCATGTGACCCAGGAACCCAGGGCCCAGTACAGGAACACAGCAAAGGGAAGGACTGAGGGGAGAGCTCTACTCAGGACTAGAAAGTAATTCGTGTTGGGACACCTGGGTGGCTCAGTCAGTTGGGCGTCTGCCTTCAGCTTGTGTTGTGATCTCCAGGTCCTGGGTCCACCTCCCACTGGGCTCTCTACTCAGATGCAAATCTGCTTCTCCTTCTGTCTCTTTGCCCTAGCTTGTACGCTCTCTCTCTCTCTCTCTCTTTCACTCTCTCACTCACAAATAAATGAATTTTTAAAAAAAGAAAGAAAGTAATTCCTGTCCACTGGAGCAGAAAGGAAGAAGACTCAGGGATAGAAACCTGGAGGTGGGGGGGAATGAAGTCAATGAATAGCTGATGTAGGCATTAATTTGTTAAATATTGTACAGATCTCGTGGAGCAGTTGGATAGATACACGAGCAGTTACAGGAAAAGGAAAGAAAACTAAAGAGCCGTTTGTACAAGGAAGAAAATATCAACACTGTTTGACTCAGCAGTGGTCAATGTTTACATAGCTATGATGGTGTAATCATGAACTGATATGTAATTCTAGAAAGTGTGATACAGCTGTATGAGAAGTGGTAGAAGTGGCTAAGGGGGATGAGACCACCAAGACGTTTAAATAATTTCAACAGTGAATACTGGCCAAAGTTGAAAAAAATCAAAATAGAGAAGTCACAGTTTTAAAACACAAAAAGAAACCCCAAAAGAAACAGTTAAATTGAAAGTTATTGAGGGGAGGGGCGCCTGGGTGGCTCAGTGAGTTAAGTCTCTGCCTTCTGCTCAGGTCATGATCTCAGGGTCCTAGGATAGAACCCTGCATGGGGCTCTCTGCTCAGCAGGGAGCCTGCTTCCTCCTCTCTCTCTCTGCCTGGCTCTCTGCCTGCTTGTCATCTGTCTGTCAAATAAATAAATAAAGTCTTAAAAAAAAGTTATTGGGGAGGGGTGTGATGAAAAGAGGTGGGGTTACCAGCTGCTGATTTTGACTAGAAAAACTGCTTGATTTTTCAGACCATGTGCATGTATTAATTGGAATAAACTATTTTTAATCCATTTTTTTAAATGACAGCACTGAAAAACCAACGTGAAGTGTAGACACAGGCTGTCAGAAACTTGACAGGGTGGGGGAAAGACATGTTCTTTTCTTTCAAGGACCACCATCACACTGAAAGCCAAAGTGCCATAGCTAAATTTTCACTCGACCGTCTGGGAAACGCTCCTTACTCCCAGGATGTCTAGTTCTTTCACAGATTTCTTTAGCATCCAAGGACAGTCATTCTACCTTGCAAGAAAGACATCCTACGAGAAATAAGCATTGCCCAGTGCTGACTCTTTGGCTATGTTTTATGATCAGGAATAGGTTTCCCATCAACAGCCAGTGCATTTAGAAGGAAGCCAAGGAAAAAGGACATTGTTCACGTGCTAATCTCAAAGCCTGGGGCTGCCAGGTAGAAAGGCGAGCAAGATTGAGTGAGAGTATCCTGGGGCTCTCCTGGGGAATCAAATCAGGGGCTGTGTTAAAGGCCTCAGGGGCTGGCCTCATTCATCTCCTCTGAAATTTGCAAGGCCCGAGAGACACAGGGCAATAGACTTCTCTTTAAACCCAATCTTTGAGACCACCTTAGATTAACAACCATATTCTATCCTTTCAACCTCTGCCTTCATTCTAAATCCCAGAATATGGAGTAAACAATCAACCCTGCTACACATAAGGAATTCTGTGGGACAAACCATATCCAGCTTCACAGAGTATAGGCGTTCATACGGGCTAACGTGCCTGCCTGGTTCTGGCAAACCCAGTTGGCCAGTTCCACAGGTCTAGCATTTGAAGACTCCCAGTCCATTCTGCCTTGGCCAAATGGCCAGTTGTGGGGTTTTCCACAGCTCCAAGCAAGGAGGGGAGTTTTTCCTGACCAGTGGTTCCCTAGATGCCACACTCTTTGAAGACCCCTGTCTACCTATCTCTGTCAGGGTTCCATCTTGTCATTCCTTAGGGCTTCCTACATCCTTAGTCTCATGCAATTATTAGCCTCTTATTATCAGGAGAGTGAGCTGCTCAGTACTTTCTACTTTCTGGGGCTCCCAGTTTCCCTCTTTGAGATGAGTTGTTTACTCCTAATTGATAGATGTCCAAACTCTTATGTCCATAGAACCTAATAGCATGGCTCTGCCTATCATGGAAAGGGGCAGAATTATAACATTCATGTAATTTTCCAGCTAAGCAGAGCACAGGGATGTTAAGAAGGGTACTTGGTGGGGGTGGGGGCAGACCTGGGTGGCTCAGTCGGTTAAGCATCTGCCTTCAGCTCAGGTCATGATCCTAAAGCCCTAAGATCGAGCCCCACATGGGGCTCCCTACTCTGCAGGGAGTCTGCTTCTCCCTCTCTCTGGGTCTGCCGCTCCCCTTCCTTGTGCTCTCTCAATCTCTGTCAAATAAATAAACAAAATATTTTTAAAAAGAATCAGACTTGGAGGATATAATGAAGGAATGGATTTTTAAAAACACACCTCCTTAGAATTGTAAATGTTCTGACACGAGTAGATGTGGTTCCCGGCATTCAACTCCAACAGATATTTTCTCGGTGAGTCCTTGTATATAGAGTTTGTGTCTTGTTTATCAAAGAAGGCCCCTAGCAGGAAGGAATTTATAAAATGTGGAAAGATCTCAAGAAGAGAGAGTAAAATGGTAGAAAAGGAGCTCAAGTGAGCTGTATAGGAGAGGTGCTAAGTGTTGTGGTGGTTTGAGGAGAGAGAAAGTCTACCTCGTCAGAGGTGTGGAGTTTCCTTGGTCATTCACAGCTGCAGAAAGCTCTGCTGTGTGCTCACTAGGTGCTCTGCTAGGGGCACCAAGAGCCTAAAGGCAGTGGTGGCACAGGCATGAACAAGCGTTGGAAGGTCCCAGAACAGGAGCTGCTTCATTCTCCTGGGCTTGGGAGGAAGAGTGAGGTGCCAAGAAAAACTTTGTAGAGGATACTGGTTTTCGAACCAGACCTGGAAATGAGGCAGGATGCCGATGGGCGGCAATGCCAACACAGAGCCTCGTGGCCGCATGTGTAACTTGAGGCAACTCACGCAGCCTCTCTGTCTCTTGCTTTCTACTGTCTGTGCTCCCGGGATGAAAAGGAAACCTGGCGTGTGGGCCTCTGTGAGAATTAAATGCACTGTCCGTGTGGACCGATTAGAACACCTGCCACGAAAGGAGTGCTCAGTAAATGTTGCCTGTTGTCATTATTGTCCTTATTCTGGGGAAGGAACGTCAGTGCTGACCAGCTTAGCGACTGGGGACAGCCAGAACACTTCCAAAACCAGTTTCAGTAGGACGATTCAATATTTCTCAAAACTGTCGCTCAAAAATGGACTTTTTGCATGCAGGTGAGAACTCATTTCTTAGGTTTCTGATGCAGCAGTTCATGTTAGGTCTAACAAGCCTATTTTCACAACTACAGACAAGCTTAGAAGGACCTGCACAGAGGGAAACTTCGTGGAAGCTTCCATCGGTAAAGGTGCTCTGAGAGTCTGAGGGAGGCTTTGACCTCTGCTGTCCCCTCTGTCTGCTTGGAATGGTGTCGCATGTGACAGAAATATTGTGTTTAGCATCTGAAGCTTTTTATTAAACATGGTTATTTCACTTTTTCCGTACATTGGACAAAATGTGGTGACAAAATCTTGCACTTAACTCAAACTGGGAAGATCAATGCCTGCCCCGCATACCCCTAGCCCCAGTTCACCTTGTCATTCTGACAAGGCCTGATTGGCCTATGGTTTTCTAATTCCAGGAATCCTAATGTTGAACCAGATTCCTGTCTTGTGTAACTCTGTTAGAGGCTATGCCTGGAAAGTGTTCTCTGAGCCTCTTTCCGAGGGTGTCTCCCTCTGCCTTTCTTTCTCTGTCTCTGACTCTCTGTGTCTCTTCCTGACCCCCTCTCCTTATCTTCCCCTACCACTCAATTAGCTCATTCTTTCCAAACAGTTCGAAAATTCTAGTTCTGCAATCACTGCATTTTAGGGCTGCCTGCTAAACACCTTTCTGCATTGCAACTCCTTTGGCCAGCTAAATCCTGCAGGGTAGCAGGCAAAAGGTTGCAGGGGGAAGGAACCCTGCGTTCCCTTCCCCTTGCTACCTTGCATGCCCTCTGTTTGGTACTGACACTCACCTTTCCATTCTTGCCTGCCGCTTCTCTCTTCCCCTATCTATCTCCTCTCTCAACGCAGAAGAAATGGTTTCTTATGTATTGCACCTGTGTACAATGTAGTTATAATGATGATATTGATAGTAAATTACTGTGAAATACCTTTTATTTCAGACCTTTTGATTCACAATAGGAAACACTTGCCATAGCATATTGAGAAGGATCCAGAGGCTCCCAGGAATGACATAGTCCACATGCAAATGTCACTTAGCTATCCTATCCATTAGGACTTTCCTGACGGCCACTTATAAATACTTGTAAATATGGTGAAGATCTCCTTGAATTTGCACTAGGGCTTTCAGCTGATATTTTCCCACTTGCCAGTCCTGAGCTAACACATATTAAAACTGTAAAGTTTCATTAATAAAACCAATCGTAACATAAAACAGATTTTAAAATAAACCAAGACTGGGGCACCTGGGTGACTCAGTGGGTTAAGCCTCTGCCTTCAGCTCAGGCCATGATCTCAGGGTCCTGGAATCAAGCCCCGTGTCGGGCTCTCTGCTCAGCGGGGAGCCTGCCTCCCTTCCTCTCTCTCTGCCTGCCTCTCTGCCTACTTGTGATCTCTGTCTGTCAAATAAATAAATAAAATCTTAAAAATAAAATAAAATAAAATAAAATAAACCGAGACTTAGAAATATCAGGAAAAGTACAGGTTCTTATCTCTGACATGCACACATGATAACAAATTGGGCTTAAATGAAGGAAAATGAGAATAATTATGTTTAAAAGAGGAGAAACAGCTGAGCTAGAGATAAAAATTGTAAGCAGTATTAGCACATGGATGGGCGTTGGCACAATGGCAATAGATTAAATCATTCTTTTTTTCAAAAAATTTTTTCATGTAAATTCAATTAGGCAACGTATAGAACATCATTAGTTTCAGATGTAGTGTTTTGTAATTTATCAGTCGTGTGTAACACCCAATGAAATCATTCTGTTAAAGTGAGTCCAGAGTGAAGAGAGTAGAGATGGAACCCTACAGGGTATCCACTTGAAGGGAAGGAAAGCAGACCCTGCGGATGAGCCTGAGATGAAGCAGCAGAGAGAGGAGAGTGTCTGTACTCTAGGAGACAAAGGGGACAAGCCTGACCTCACTTTTATTCCTCTCCCAGCTTCCGATTATAGGAAGCTACCAAAAGAAGTAAATACCAAATAAATAATTAAAACTCCCAGTTGTACCGTAAGGACTAAAGAAGAAGAATTTCTGCTCTTTAAATGTCGATGAGGATGGATTGAGAGATGGAGTGGGCGTAATTCCAAGTTGGCCCCTAAGATTCCTGCTTATAATGTACAGGCCCTATAATCCCCTCCCTGAGTGTGGCCAGGACCTGTGAGAAGGACGGATCTCACTTCTGTGATTAGGTTATGGTACATGGCAGGGTAATTAAGATTTTTTTGTCATATAAAATATTTAAATATAATAACTAAGTCCATTTTCAATGAAGTCAATAAATGTCACATCGATTTAGACAAATGAACATAATTGTCATGGGGGGGAATCTCAAGATACAATATACAATAATCCTGAATCATAATGTGCCAAGGATACCAAGAAAAGCGATTCAATCAGTCTGGAATAAGGTGTAGACAGCTATATTGTTATAAAACTCCATACCTAGGTCTGATGCAGATACCCAATGAAAGTGATTGATCTAGAAGGGGCTACATTCAAGTTAAAGGAGTAAAGCTACAGCCACGTAAAATTTGCAACAATAACTAGAATTACGACTGATAACACTGTGAGGTTGCCAAACATCCTCAGGTCATCAAGAGGAGCAACACTCAGACTGATAAATAACAGGAAAATGCAACACAACTATTTCTTAGAGTTTTGGGCAAAGTTATCCCTGGAAGTTGAAATATATTGTGGACAGTGAAGATACTGAAAAATCACTGTATGCGTTCCATAAAGCATATAATGTCTCATAAATTTATATTAATAAAATTTTCCCTATTCAAAGTGAATATGGAAATGAGTGTCTCTTCTGATTAGACAAACTTTCCCATGCAACTCCCTAAACAGACCCAGTTATTTCCAGCACCTCTCTTTTTATAAGCGGAAAGAACCAATATTTGTAATTTTTCAGAGGCCATCTGGGTGATTTCAAAGATAGTTTTAGGTAAAAATAGCTTGAGGATTTTTTTAATGTTTGGGATTAAATTTTTACAAGACAAAAATTTTTAAGAATATCAGTAAATTAGCAATGTGGTTAAGATAGTAATGGGTGACTTAGTAATAACACTTGATTGTCTATTTAATCATAGTGATATAACACATTTTTAAAAAATAAATATCAGAGGGTGGTTGGGTTACAGACATTGGGGATGGTATGTGCTATGGTGAGTGCTGTGAAGTGTGTAAGCCTGACAATTCACAGACCTGTACCCCTATAGCAAATAATACATTATATGTTAATGAAAATAATTAATTAAAAAATTTAAAAGTATTGATGGTAGTATGATGGAAGAGGACCTTAGCTTTTCCAAAACGGAAAGTGAAGGACCTTTGTTCCTTGCCCCCCTTATTCCCAAATAATCAAGTATTTGGGTAGGAGGAGACTGTGGGGAGGTTGGGTGGAGAGAGAGAAAAGCAAGAGCAGTTTGGGGTGGAGTAAGGAAGACAGATGACAACAAGGCTTGTAGTCTGGGCAGCGACCCAGTGTCACTGGAGTGTGGAGCTGGGTGGGATTAACTATATGCAAAATTCTAAATGGAACTCCTGTATCAGGTTGCTGGAGTAGGAGAACAAGGGTGGACTATGAAACTATGACATATGAGACTATGGAGTCAGATATTTGAGGATCTGTATAGTTGGGGCCAGATTAGAGCATTCCTATACCAGATCGGAGTTTATAGAGGTTGTGTTATGATGACTTAACATGTTGATATGAGAAATCATAATTCACGATATCCTGTACATTTTTTTCCTTAGGACTATTTAAATCTCTAAAAAAAATTTGTTCTGAGGTATACCACTTAAAAAATACAGTGTTTACTTCTATAGCAGTTTCTGAGGATTTGTCTATTTTTGTTTATCATTTATGCTCCCCTTCTGATTAAGTTAAATAAGTAATAAAAGTCAGAAAAATAATTCCTGCTTGAAGAGCACCCTAAAAGAAGAGAAGATAAATCTTTGGGGCACTAAAAACCTTTTTCAGAGTATCAGCCTGATAACTTTGGATAGTAAATGTGATTTTGGCTTTTAAGCTTGTCAAATCAGACTGCAACTATACCCCGCCAACATATTTTTTTTTAATGAAAAAAACCCATCATTTGATGTTTCCACAGATTGGGATATTTGGCATTATGTATTTGTAACATCTGCACAGTTGATTGAATTCTTCATCTGGATGTTTTGGCATCCTGACACCAACAACTTTGAAATTCTTTCTTTTTCACCACTAAACACACACACACACGCGCGCGCACACAAACACACATGGTTCAGTGCCTCAAGTGTGAAAGACAAGCAGTATTGCCATTTATTTCTCTTCCCACTAAAATCTTTTTCAGAAGCTAGGCACAGAGCAGATAAATTAATACATTTCCACATTTCTCTACATTAAAAAATGTCCATCCAAACTAGAGGGTGTTATGCTAAGCAAATAAGTCAATCAGAGAAAGACAATTATCATATGATCTCACTCATATGTTGAATTTAAGAAACAAAACAGGATCATAGGGGAAGGGAGGGAAAAATAAAATGAGATGAAATCCGAGAGGGAGACAAACCATAAGAGACTGTTAACCATAGGAAACAAACTGAGGGTTGCTGGAGGGAATTGGGGTGGGCTGGTGGGGTAACTGGGTGATGGGCATTAAGGAAGGTATGTGATATAAGGAGCACTGGGTGTTATATGCAACTGATGGATCATTGGACTCTACTTCTGAAACTAATAATACACTATATGTTAATTAATTGAATTTAAATTTTAAAAAATCTATCCATCCCATTTTCTCCTTACCCTTCCTCTACCTTGTCACTTTAATCCTTTTAAAGAGTCTATCATTCTGGTGTTACAGACACAGGATATTGGAGGGTGGGGAGAGGAGAGAGTTGGTAAATACACGGAGCCAACAGATCATCCCAAATGGAACATATTTGTCTCTAATAGTATAAGAGTTGTTTATGACTATGGTGAAGAGTGTTACTAGCTTCAGTGGAGAATAGAATAGAATTTTCTAGAAGAGTTCTCAGGATCTCTTTCCTTTCTATTGCATGAACATAATTTTGAGCTTCAGATCTGTTCCAGGGCTCTTAGTTAGGTGGTGCTTAGACAATCAGCGTTTAGGGAGCACAGGCTGCAGGCTCCTCTTGGAGTTTATAATCTAGCCGGGAGTTAGGGTTTACAACAGGAAAGTGTGAACAATAAAAGGTTAAGGTCTGTGACAGACTGTATACTCTATTCAAAGGTGATGAATAACAAGGGAGACTTGGAATCTGGGGAAAGGAGTTTTAAGTTGGGGCAGGAAAGATGGCCAGGATGCAATTGTGGAGAAAGGGAATATTTTATAATGGAAGCAACAATGGAGGCAAAGAAATGGTTAACTTAGGAGACTGACTTAAGAAGAGTGCTGTGTGGTCAAGTTGTCTTGTAGGCAATTAGAACATTCCATCAGATACCATATGGCACATAGAACCATGTTAGATGATCAGCAAGACTCTGTGATGGTCACCCACCTCTCTCTGTCTTCTACCACATCCACCCTTAATAGGGAATTACTCAATAGTCCTTGAATTGAAGTGTGGCATGATGATAGAAGCTTTCAAAGAGTTATATACCATAATTAGGACCTAAAATTAATGATTTAAGTGACATTTTATGCTACTTTTCCAGGAAAGGATATTGTTATTTCAGATATAAAAACTACAAACATTGTGAATGTACCTCATCAATAAATAAATTATGGAGATGATACTTCTTACACATTAACTGGGGATAAGGCACTGCTCTAAGTCTCCTGGGATTTCACCATGACCAAGGGAGGCAAGATCCCTGGAAGATCGTTTGATCGTAGTAATGGCTTTGAAGACAACAAACACAGGTGATGGAAGAGTGACTGGGCAGGGGGTAGGCTGATCATTAAGGAAGGGCTCTCTGAAGTTGAGACCTATGAGGAAAGTCCTGAATGAGAAGAAAGAACAAAGCAAGAGAAGGTCAGAGCATTCAATTAGAGGGAAGGGTGAGGCAAAGGCCCTAGGGAGGGGCCAGCTTAGCCTGCTGTAACCCATAATTTAGGAATCTTCTCTTTGGAATTAAATTCATTTTAATCTGGGCAAAGAGGAATCTGGTGGGAAATTTTCTTTTTCTTCTTTTTATCTTTTCTTTTAGACTATTTTCAAGAATAAAACTGAGTCCTCCTAAGACCCCATAGTAAAGGAATAAATTTATAACAGCAAAGGGAACAGAAAGACAAGCATTGGACAAAAGTTCCAACATATATCTGGAAGACTGACAGAGGCTGGAAGGTCAGTGACACATTAACCAAGGGAAGAAAGGATGTGGAGGGGAGAGGCAGAAGCCAAGGAGAGTGAAGAGAATTGCACTGCTTGCTCGCAACACAGAGGCCTGCCTGGCACACAGCCACCCCTTCTTCTCTCCCTCCCTCCATGGAAGAAAACCTGGAAACAAAACTTAAAATGTGGCTGGGGTCAACAGTAGGACCTTGAAATTCTGACTCACAGGGACTCTAAGGAGATCAGCAGGTGTGGGCAAAAAGCATTTAAAAACGTTTTCTTGTGAAGAGGAAAGGGATAGGGCTAGAGCTGGGGGGGGAAAAAGGTGCAGTGGCTGGCAGGTGTTTTTATGATTATTGCTGCTGGTGGTGGTGGTGGTTGTTTTTCAAACAGGATGGGCTTGAAGATGTTGCAACAGCAAGGGCTAATGGAAGGGATGTTCTTAACCAAAGTTCCTGTTTCCAGGTTTCCCCTCTCTTTGCTCTCTTATATTAATCTCGGTTAATTTTTCTAAAATTCAGCTCGAAGCACACTGCACTATCTCCTCCAGCTCCTCAGAGGTCCCCATATCTGCTGTGGTTATGCCATTCTTCGTTACCTTCCTGGTCTTTTAGATGTTCCCTTCACAGGTCTTCACCCAAGAATGCCAGTGAACTTCAGGCTGCATTTCAAATGCATCCTTCTCTGCAAGCAAGCACTTGAACTTATTTCTTGTTTCACAGTCGGGCCATATAATAGATACTTAGTGAGCATTTGTTGATTCGTCCTCCCAAAAAGTTGTCACTTTTTTGGATGCCATTTCTCAAATGGTCATCCACATCCTCACTTCCCACTCACCACATTCTGGCTGATGCACCCAAAGCACTCCTTGAAAAATCTGTGTGGAAGCTCTCCTATTTGCTCTTCATCGCTAATCCAGAGAACACTTCTCAGTTCTTACCCTGTGTCAGATTTCAGCAGATATAACTCTCTAGACCACAATTTTGCCTCGAACATTCTTTTGACTTAAATAACATTCCATTTTCCTGGCTTTCTTTAGATCTCTCTGCTTCTTTTCAGTTGACTTCTCGGGATTTTTTTTTTCCCTGTCTTCCCTTCAGTACCACACTCAATGGTCCAGCCTAGCTTTTCTTCTTCTCTCATTCTGTCTGCTCCCTGGGTGGGCTCAACCACCTCAATGTCACCAAGCTCATCTTTCTCTCCAGCCCAGATATCTCTTCTCCATACTAGACCGACAAGAATAATTATCTCCCAGACACACTCCCTTGAACACTAAATCATGGTTTAAATGTAGTAGATCCCAAATCACAGTTTAGATATAGTATATCCCAAATTAACCTCATCACAGTTGCTCTATTCCTTTTCCACTTGCCCTCACCATCACAACCCATTTTATCCTCCACTCTTCCTTCTTTCAGTGAATTAAAATCCCAGCCATCTAGTTTCTTAAATCAGGTTTTGGCCTGGGCATCATCCCCGATGCTCAAAAGGTGAGTCAATTTGTACACCTGGGAGAACAGTGGTACCCTTAACAGTGACTGGCACTTTCAGGGAAGTTTTGGTTATTTTGTTTGTTTCCTTGGAAAGAACAAGAAAAAATGATTTTACTTGGATTAGGTAAGTTAAATTGGAAGTCATTGGGATATCCAGGTAAAAATGTAGATTGGACATTTGTAAATGTAGTTCCTGGAGTTAGGCAGGGATTTCAGAGTTAGAGCACCATTATTTGAGAGTTCTTGATCATTCTGAGGATATTCATTGAAAATGTGTGAGAAGATTCGATCATCATGGAAAAGAGTACAAAGAAACAGGATAGATGGAAACAAGTTTAAAGAGCAGGTTGTAACTCTTTAAAAGTTGATAGGACCTTATAGATTATCTGGAATAATGTGGTTTTTTGTTTGTTTGTTTGTTTGTTTGTTTTGTTTCGTTTTTCACCTGAAGATTAGATGGAGAATAAAAGAGGAAGGGAGAAATTAAATCCTAAGGAAAAATCATCTACTTAGAAGGTCTTTGATGCCAAGTTAAAGTTCCAAAGCTCAGACTGAGAACAGATTCAGAGTGAGTTGACTCTATTAAGAGTTGGGAGCAAGGCTTCAGAATCAAGCCAACATTGTTGATGGCAGCACAGAGAGCCTAAAAGAACTGGGGTGTTCTACGAGTTCCATGAACCAATAAATAAGCAAGGCCTAATGCTTACAAGACCTCCAGATTTCCTATAATGTAAGTCAATATATTTCCCTTATAGCATGGGCCAGTTTGATTTGTGACTCACTAGAACCAACAGTGTGCATCTCTGGTCAACTCTGTATTTGGGGACGTCATGTTGTTAGCTTGAAACTGGGCAGGATGGAACCATTTACAACCCAGAAATTGACAAATGCTGCAAATTAAGGTTATTGTCTCCATCCCTGGAAATGTGGTTGTTAAACACATTCCAGCACATCACTAGCTACAGCCAAAACATCTTTACTGATATGCACGTTGAGTCAAAAGCTCCTGGTAATTGTCACTGAATAATTCATTTGGAAAGTATCAGTCAATGCCATGGAGCTCTAACCCAGTTGCTACAAGATATCTATCTATAGTTGATAATAAAATGTTAAGTGACAAGGAGATTGAAAATCTGGGCGTCTGCATTTTCTCAGAGGGGCTGTGTGTGTAGGACACATCCCTTCGGGGTCGAAGTGTTACTCTCCTACCTCAGGTCAAAGAATAGGTTTCAAGAGAACCACTTGGAGGACTTGATGTGAGTTTCATAGAGTTTGAAGGACATAGAGACTCACATGTGAGGGTTCTAAGGGAAGAGTCTATGGCTGAAATTGCCAAGAAGCAAAGAGATAGTTGTTTTGCAGGAGCAAAGTGCAGAATATTTTCCATGGACCTGAATGAATCCTTCTGAAGGAGGCTTACTGGATCATCTTGAGAATGCTCTGGCTACGAGGATGGATGATCTGGAGGGTCAAGGTGACCCAACATAGACACGGGCTGCCTGGGGGCCCATGAGGCAGAGGTGGTAGTGGCCAGCAAAGGGGCATTTTATCCAAGGTGAAGAACTGTAGGTTAGAGATCCTTTGGGATGATGCTGGGGGCATTGGGTAGGGGCAAGGTTGCCTCACAAGATCCACAATCATTACCTGGCACACCCACAGGGCACTAATACCAGATCATAACTGTACTAGTATAGTTAGAATAGACTCCCACTGTTATTTCTCTCTTTTCCCATATTCTCCAACCTGAAGGGGTCCAAAGCTAGTGTGCTAGTGTGTGGGTGAGGAGTTAGGAGACTAGAAAGAGGAAGGGAGAAGCCTACCTGGGTCTCCTAACCCCTTAGCTTGCCCAACCAGATAAGGAAGATTGAAATGGAGAGGCAGAGGCTTTAAACTGGATAAAAGATGGACATTTCAAAGTTAAACTGGAAGATACTTTTCAAACCTAGTCAATGTATTTGGTCTTGTGACTGGGAGAGACAAGAAAAGCTATGGAATCTCCCTGGTATTTGTACCAGGGAGCAGGAAAAACCAGCCAGAGAAGGTATGAAGGGTCCTTGGGGGAACAATAGTCTCTGCCCTACTGGCTGATTCAATAAACCTACTAGATTTGCACAGATGATTGCAGCATTTAATAACTTGATTAGCTGTACAGAAGCACAGTCAATGTGCTTAATTGATGTCTGGTCAATGAATGAATAAGACTCTGGCTTGGAGTAAGAAAAGGATGTAGAGGAAAGTCTCCCATCTGAGCAAAATGAGAAATTGTTTGCATCTGTATCACATCAGAGAGAGAGGTACTTTCTTATAATTCTCTCTGTATTTTACAGACTATATATTAAGATTCATAGGAAGATGTTAGTGTGTGGCTATTTAACACTTTTCCCCTTTGGCCCCATAAAGCCAAATAAAGACAAAGAATTTCTGTCTCTCTACCCAACCTCTGCCTGGTGCAGAAGAGAAGTCAAAGATTCCTCTACATGTCTTTTTTTTTTTTTTAAGATTTTATTTATTTATTTGACATACACAGAGAGATCACAAGTAGGCCGAGAGGCAGGCAGAGGAAGAAGGGGAAGCAGGCTCCCTGCTGAGCAGAGAGCCCAATGCGGGGCTCAATCCCAGTACCCTGAGATCGTGACCTGAGCAGAAGGTAGAAGCTTAACCCACTGAGCCACCCAGGCACCCCTGCATGTCTTTTGATGGTTCTCCTTTTCTATGTAGGTAGTAAGCACTGTAGTAGCCATTTGGACTCTTACTTAATATTTAAATAGGGAGAATTAGAATCCATGGCTCTTAGGGTTTAGAAGCCCTGGGTCCACAGTGTCTAAAACAGTAGGCATTAACCACAGGTGGTTATCTAATTTTACATCTAAATTCATTAAAATTAAATAAAATTTAAAATATGATTTTTCTATCTCCTTGACATATTTTAAGTGCTCATTAGACACATGTGGCTAGTGTCACATATTTAGAATATTTTTTTATCATCACAGAGGATGTTACTGGACTGTGCTACCCTAGGTCCTTATTAGAAAAAAAGCATAAAATATTTTTGAGATGAATTTCTATCTGGGATAATTCAGGTTCATTTCAAAACAAGAAAGATAAACTTTCATATTTAAATAAGTTGAGAAAGTAAATAAAATAAATATAGTCTTCAAATTAAGAATTTGGAGTACATCTAAAGACCGACTTCACCAGAGTGATCTTTAGTGTATAAATTTCATTAAGTTGCTTTCAATTGACAGTTTAGGTAGCTTATTTTGCATTGTAATCTTAGAAAATGTCTTTTGGGATCATTCCCAGAGTTTTTGTAAAGCATTCCATGGATATTTGATATTGGCAAAGAGAAATTTAAATTATCTGCACTTAGGGAAGAATCTTTATTCTTCTTGCACCATGACTAAAGTCTTTGGACAGATCTGGACAAATTAGATTGATCCTCACCAGGAGTAAGAAGACTGCTCAGTTCTTCCCTCTGAATGTCAACAGTACTTTATAGGAGTTTCCTTCCAACTCAGAGCTGGTAATGGGGGAAAAGCTATTGTGTCAGAGAATGACCCATTGGATTGAGCATAAAGCATACTTCAATAGAAGATCATTATGATGAAGTATAATTATAACAATTTTTCATAGCATAGGAACTATCAGTGCAGAGGGACAGGGATAGATGGGAGAAATGATGGTAAGACTGAGGTTTTCATAAGACTGAAGGCAGGCCCCATGAAGGCAGGCATCTTTGTTTTGCTATACATGTGTCTCGGGGCCTGGAATATTGTCTGACCCATAGTTGGTGATTGGTATTTGTTGAGTGAAACTTACACAATACTATCCTCTGTGTTATCTCATTTTCTGTGAGGCAGGAAGGGGAGATTACATTAACTCAATTTAGAGACCAGAAATGAACAAAGTTCTGTGGCTTTCCCAAGACAAGATCTAGTGCTAGAGTGTGACTTAGTCTTGCTTTGCAAAGGAGAAGAGATACAGTGCTTTCTTTTGCCTGTGTCTATTCAAGCTAAACATGTATTTTTCTTTTCTTTTTTTTTTTTTTTAAAGATTTTATTTATTTATTTGTCAGAGAGAGAGTGAGGGAGAGCGAGCATAGGCAGACAGAGTGGAAGGCAGAGTCAGAAGCAGGCTCCCTGCGGAGCAAGGAGCCCGATGTGGGACTCGATCCCAGGACGCTGGGATCATGACCTGAGCCGAAGGCAGCTGCTTAACCAACTGAGCCACCCAGGCGTCCCTAAACATGTATTTTTCATTTGTTTCTTTTCCACTTGGGAGTTTGGAGTTGCAGGGGTTAATTGTTACTAATTAGTATGGGGTGAGTAATGAAGGAAGGAATAATAAGAAATACTTTGTTCTGTCTTAATGTGAGCAAATTTCAGGTATTAAGCCTAAATGAGTATTAGTTCTTCATGTTTTACACTTTTTCCCCTGCAATATTTAGTTGTCCAAAGTCCATTTTCTTTAAACTAGAGTTCTAGAAGAGGGACTGAGAAACTTTTTCTGTAAAGGACCAAACAGTAAATATTTTAGGCTCTGTGAACCAGATGGTCTGTGTCCAACTACTCAACTCTGTGATTATAGTCTGAAGCCTCTTGGATAATACATAAATGAGGGTGTGTTGCTGTGTTCTGCTGACACTTTACTTACGGAGACAGAAATCTGAGTTTCATATAATTTTCATGTATCACAAAATATTATTCTGTATTGCTTTTCTTTCAACCATTAAAAAAACATAAAAGCCATTCTTGCCTCTGTTAGGCTGGATTTAGCCCATGGGTTACAGTTTGTCCTACCCTGCTAAAACTCCAACTTTGTGATTTATATCATCCAAGTAAGCTTCCCTGAGCACAGATCTGCTCCTATTCCTTTTCAAAAACTCCCACTGACTCCATATAGCTTATGTAGTGAAGTAGCAACTGTTTGACAGGAGCACAGCTCCATTCATGACTGAGGTCATGATGCGTTCCCAACGTTCCAACCTTCAGATCTCCCAAGCTCTCTCTGAGCAGGTCTACTCATCCACCTCCATTTCTTTGCCTACTCTGTTCTAGATGCCTGCCATGCCTTCTCTACCCAACCCTAGGTCACCCTGCCAAGGTCTGCCCTTCCTTCTACTTCTGTCTCTAAGTCTGCCCTAAACCCACCAGTCCCTCCCCAGCAGGAGTGAAACTTTTCTTCAGTGCCCAACTTTGGCAGCATGTGTTCTTTGTTTTCCTACCCTTCAATAGATCTTATATTTTATTATAATTGTATATATGATCTTCTGACCTACAAAGTTAGCAACTATTGTGTTAGGACCTGCTTAGATGTTTGGTAGGGGTCCATGATATGAACAATGAACATTTGTGAATAACTAATCTGAGAATGATCCAAAAGGACTCTCTTAAAGTATGGTTCTTTGCAATTTCAGAAAAGAATAAATAGGTAACTTTGCTATTTCACAGCAACTTCTAAAATAAAACTACTGATAGTAAGAAGGAAAGATGTCAATAATCCTTATCACTTATTTAACCCACCCCCCTCAACCACCTCCCCTCTGGTAATCATCAGTTTGTTCTCTCTCTTTTTCCCTTTGCTTGTTTGTTTTGTTTCTTAAATTCCACATAAGAGTGGAATAACTTCTATGATTTGTTTTTCTCTGACTGATTTATTTCACTTAGCACAGTACTCTCTAGCTCTATCCACACTGTTGCAGATGGCAAGGTTTCATTCTTTTTATGGTTGTGTAATGTTCCATTGTATATATATACCACATTGTCTTTACCCATTCATCGTTGAATGAACACTTGGGCTGTTTTCATAGTTTGACTATTATCAGTAATGCTGCCATAAACATTGGGGTGCTTGTATCCCTTCGAGCATTACCCTTTGGGTAAGAATTGCTCGTTCATAAGGTAGTTCTATTCTTAACTTTTTGAAGAACCTCCATACTGTCTTCCAGAGTGGCTGCACCAGCTTGCATTCCCACCAGCAGTGCAAGAGGGTTCCTCTTTCTCCACATCCTCCCCAACACCTGTGGTTTCTTGTGTTGTTGATTTTAGATATTCTGACAAGTGTGAAGTGATAGCTTATTGTAGTATTGATTTGCATTTCCCTGAAGATCAGTGATGTTGAACATCTTTTCATGTGTCTGTTGGCCATCTGTATGAAAGCATTGAATCACTATAGTCTACACCTGAAACTAATATGATATTGTACATTAACTGACTGAAATTTAAATAAAAATTTAAAAAAATTGCAACATCAAGAAAAGGAGAAAAAATTGTGTCTTTTACTAAATAGAGTTCTTTTTCATCTAATGAAAAAGATTTTTAAGAATCAACTTACTGAAGCTTAATTAACTGTTATAATTGGCCATAAATGACAGGCTATCAATTAGCTATAAAATGAGTGATGGCAAAGGAATCTTGTCAAGATTGACTTTCAAGAACTTAGAAGCAGGTAAAAGCAAATTAGCTACACCTGCTCATGACACAAGCTTTAGCTGAGTAGACCAAATTGCAAAAAATGTAAACCTGGCAACAGAGACTAAGAAGGCAGAAATATTAATTAACACAAAGAAGTGAGGGACTGAGCCTTGTATGAAGGTGTGTGTTATGGTAAAACTTGTCAGCTTTCTTTGAATTAATCTTATCCGCATATGTAAGTCTTCAAGTGGTATTTTGTTACACTTTCTGGAACCAGGAAACTATCCCAACTATTGTGAAGATTTATTCATTGCCAAAGCCCAATCATTGTTTAAAAGCAAGCGATCTTAGTGCTGAAGACTGTGGGTAGCCTAGCTAGAGCTATATCTGCCCATCCCAGTTCCTGGGACCACTGCAAACTAAACATGTGTCTGTGTCCTGCTCCACTTTCTGGAACACAGTGTTGTGGTGGATGGAGTCACAGAGAATGCAAAGAAATCTTAACAGTAAAACAGAACATCATTAAAGGGTGCTCCAATCTAGGGGAGCAGCACCTTGAGGTGGACTGAGGTCAGGGTGGGAATCTAAGTAATCTAAGTTACTAATCTTCTAGTTAATCAGAAGAAAGTGTTCATTGGCAATAATGTTGAAGGTATAATTTATAAGTTGTTTAAATGGTTGAGAGTAAGTAAGTCTCCCCCAAACATGCAAACTAACAAGATATACAGAGGTAGGAATGTGGTTTGGTGAGTTGAAATGATATGGTGCTTTTCCTTGGAAGGGGAGTCTGTGTCTTAGGAAATAAAGTATTGGTTAGGAATTTGGTTAGGAATTAGAGAGACTAATGAGAATTTCAGTTTAGCTATCTTAAACCAAGGTCACTGTTTTAAATTTATGGTCTGCAGAATTTGAGTCTTATCTACTGAAGGTTGAAAAGAAATGAATGTGTACAAATAGGAAAAGCTGACTGAATTTTAAGTGGATTTTCCAGGTATTCTATCTTTTTAAACTGCTCATCCATTTAACTTATTAGATATAAATTGGTGGGCAAGTTCTTCTATGAGACAAAAATAATCATTTTATTGTTACCCTACAGTATAGGAACCTGGAATAACTATATGTGGGCAGTGGAATCATATTTTGGAATATTGTTTTTTTCTCCTGGTCTTTGTGACTGTTTTCTTTTCCTCACATTCAAAGAGGAAGGCAGCATTAAATCCCACTACCTTGGGAAGTGAGTGTGACAGGACATGGAAGTGAGTGTGACAGGACATGGAAGACAGAAGGGGGAAACAGTGTGCAGAAATGCAGAAGTGGTAACTGGTAACTGATGTTGGTCTACGAAGTGAGGTAGAAGAATGAGGATAGAATGTAGGAAGAAACTGAGTGACTAGAAGAAGGAAACTTCCTTGAAAATAAGAAGGTTTCCCAACCTCTAAAAGGAGATAAGAAGGGTCTGCACTTTCCAGGAGAAGAGGTAACCAAGCTCTGACTCCTCGAGATGCCTCCCAGAGAATTAGCAGGACAGCTGATGGGGGTGAAGCCTAAGACCAAGGACTGGAAGTCAAATGTCTTCAGGATCATCAAGGTAATGCCAATTGTAAAGCATGTGCATACGCAGTAAGGAGTGGTGGCAACTGCGGCTAACTAGAGAGCACGTGACCTGGCTACAGGTATGCAAAATGGTCTTTTGGCTTTGGGGGTTTTGTTGTTGTTGTTGTTATTGTTTTTGCCCTTTTCTTTTTGTTTTGTTTTGTTTTTTGAAAAAGCTTTGCTTGCCCCTAAAATATTTGTGAGCCAAATTCATATCTTCTGGGCTCCAGGACAATACAGAGACGTAATTTGCTTTACCATCAAATCCTATGACATGGAAGCCACAGAGAGCCACTGAACTTGCGTGGACCATGAGGACAAAGATAACTGTCATGTCAATGGTGAGGTTTAGACAAGAAAGAAACAACCCCTGGAAGAGAATGATCTTACCTCCCCTCTTCTGCTTCCAGTTACAGATATTTGAACACTATAATCCTGGGTTCTTGCTATGAACCCAAGCAAGGGGAGGGAAACTCTATGAATGCCTACTGTTAGACTTCTCAATTGTCTTTGCATTAACTTGAAGGTGATGTGGGGCAGGATGGTTCTGTGGTACAGTTGAGGGTTACAAGGTACACACAACTTAGTAAATGGAATAAACCAATGAAAGCCTATTGTGAATGACAAGAGTTTGGCAATGTGACAGATCAGATTCCAAATGGACAGTAGCCAATCAGTGAAACAGATACACTTGCACAGGTGAATGTGAAGGACAAAGGTACAATTGATTTGTTCCTGCAGCAAACAGGAGGCATCTCCTAAAAAGGGAAACTGTTTCTTTACTCTAGGACTCTGTGTTCATAGACTAAGAAGACATTCTCAATGAGAAACTGCAGTTTGGTTCTGCTACATCCCCCTGACTGCTGGATGGTCTTCTCTCTTGTCTCATTTTCTCCCATCCAGTTCTTTTACTGGGCATAAAATAAGCACAAGTTTATTGCTTTTTTAAAAATGGCCAAAGTTTTGATAGATATCAAATAGAGATGGGGTGGGAAAAGCGCTTGTTCTGTGACATCACCTCCTTTATCTCTATGTGGCATACTCATTCAGCTCTCACCTTTATATGCCCGGAAGGAATTTTATCCTCAGAGTTTAACAGCAGCAACAACCACCACAACAGATCCCAAAACATAAAAAATCCTTGCATACCATTTTCCATTAAAAATTTTTAATGTTTTTCACTTATCATTTTAAGATCAAAGATAATCTTTTAAAAAAGATATATTTATTTGTTTTAGAGAGGGAGAGAGAGCGGGCTTGAGGGGCAGAGGGGCAGTGGAGAGGGAGACAGAGACTCTCAAGCAGACTCCCCACTGAGTGTGGATCCCAACATTGGGCTCAGTCTCACGAATCTGACATCATGACCTGAGCCAAAATCAAGAGTTGGACACTTAACTGACTGGGCCACCCAGATGTCCCAAATCAAGGACAATTTTAGAACTTTTTTGTAGGTAGCTGTTATATGTAGGGCAATCTGTATTTAAATCGGGGGTAAATTATGTTAAAAGAAATGAATCCTGAATAGTTTTCCCTTCAAGTCAAGTATTTTAGCAAATTTCTTGTTAAAAGTTGAAAAGAAAAGAAAATGGGAGATAGCAATTTCATATAATCTGTCTTAGCAAGCACTCATTTAGATACCTAATCATATATGATCATCTGTATGGAACAGGGAGATAAAATTGTTAGGAGGAAAGTTTTGCAACCAGGAAACTTGCATCTAGTGGAGGAAACAGAAATACATTGAATACAAGGGAAGGTATGATAAGTACAACCTGAAAAGAACAGAGTCCTGTGGGGACACAGAGGAGAGAAGGGGTTTTATCGGTGGGGAAGGGTTAGATGACCAAGGAAAGACCCATCTGTACTTGAGCTCATTTTAAGCAGGTACCATATTCAGCAGAAGTTTAAGAAACACCCTGAAATTGGATAGAATGTGAAGGCAGCTCATTGCTCCTTCATCCCTTATCTTTCCTGCAGCCTTGTCACCAACCTTTCTGACATATCAGCATCACCCTTTGACTTATTTGTTTGATGTGCCCCATGCAGAGTTTGAGGATTCTGTCCTGGTTGCTTCCTGGTCCCACTTGTGAAAAGTATTTTCAGCTTGTAAAGTAAGAGTCTCTCTCTCCCTAAATATATTTTGCCAAAACAAGTAGTTCTCAACCTCGGGCACATATTGGAATCACATGGGGGAATTTAAAAAAATACAGATGGCTGTCCCTTGCCTCCTAGTAATGATGTACCGAGGGCATAGCATCCCCCTGGGGTGTTCCTGCCAGGAATGCAGAACCTGATTGTAGCCATAAGGAAACACCCAGAAAACCCAAACTGAGTGACATTTTGCAAAATAATTAGAGTGTTGGTTAAAAATTTTTCAGGTCATGAAAACTATAAGGAGCAAACCTGTTTTAAAGGAGACCAAAGAGAAATGGGAACTAAATACAATGGTGACCTTGAACTGGATCCTAGACCAGAAACTGAACCAGAAAAACGACATGAGTGGGGCATTTGGAGAAGTCCCAGTGAGGCTTATAGATTCAATAACATAATTGTTAGCATTGTGGATTTCTTGATTTTGATCATTGTACTGTGATTATGTAAGAGAGTGTCCTTGTTCTTAAGAAACACACACTAAGATATTTTGAAGAAGGATGTCATGTCTTCAACTTTTGAATGTTTTAGAAAAAAAGCATAGGTAAAGGAAGTATGTATATTTGAGAGAGATTCAGAAAGAAGAGAGTGAGGTAGAGGAAAGGAATGATAAAAATACTGTGGAGCGTCTGGATTAATGGTAAACAGGAATTCTTTATGCTAATTCTGCAACTTTTTGGTATGCTTTGTTATTTTTTTTAAAGATTTTATCCATCCACCTGACAGACAGAGATCACAAGCAGGCAGAGAAGCAGGCAAAGAGAGAGAGAGGAGGAGGAAGCAGGCTCCCCGGCAAGCAGAGAGCTGGATGCGGGGCTCGATCCCAGAACCCTGGGATCATGACCTGAGCTGAAGGCAGAGGCTTTAACCCACTGAGCCACCCAGTCGCCCTGGTATGCTTTATTTTATTTCAAAATTTTTTTAAAAAAATTAATTAAAAAAAAAAAAGACATTGATGCCTGGGTCTCACTCCCAGAGGTCCTCTTACTTCATTCAAGGTTTTGGCCTGGGCTTCAGGGTTTGACATTCTCTCCAGTTGATTCTGGGTACAGCCAGGGTTGAGATCCACTGGTCTCCGCAGACCTTGGTGTCTAGACACACTGACTCTCTACCCATCATTTACGGAACTTGTTGGAGTAAAGAGCATTGATGTTAGAGAATTAAAAAAAAAAAAACAACTCTGAGAAGAGCAGTTTATCAGAGTCTTAAATACAGATCCCCCAAGAGCCCAGCAAGAGCACAAGTGTGTAAAGCAGCAGAATCCAAGATAATGGAATGGTGACAACTTGTCTGGATCCAAGTCATTTAACTCAGATTTTTAAAATATTCTCCTGAACAATCTGAAATAGGCAGGACTATCTTAGGGCAATGTCTCATCATGTTGTAACACACAGACCTGAAAGCACAGGGAATGATGGTCACAACTTGTCGACATAGAAATTTGGCAGTCCTTAGGTTCCTCTGAGAATATGCCTGTTGTGGGCCAGACCCTATGTGGAAGCATATTCGGTTTTTATTAAATTTCAGCAAATTATATATTTAAGATAAATTTGGAAATAAGGAAATTTGCATTCAACTGTTTCTATTAGGCTAACTGTGGCTGCAAGTAACATAAAACCTCAATGTAAACAGATTTAAACAATAAAGTGGTTTAACATTTTAACATAACAGGAAGTCTTGCAGCTTAATGTTCTTCAAGATCTGGCTCCTTCCATCTCTCTGTTCCACCTTCTTTAGTGGGGCCCATGTGTGCCTTCCAGCCAGCTCCTGCGACAGTCCCAAAAGGGCAGCAGAAACTCTGGGCCTCACATTCAGATGTAGCAACATCCAAGAAACAATCTTCTTTTGCTTTTACCTCCTAGGAACAAATAAATCTGTTCCAGAAAGCCTTAAGTAGATTCCCCTATGTCCTAACGTCCTGAGAATCCCATATTTATTCCTAAGCTGAGCATTGGAAATAAAACGGGGTATCTTTTTCTTTTCATTTTTTCAAAAGTAGAGGGGGTGCAGAGGGAGAGAGAGAATCTTAAGCAGGCTCCACACCCAGTGTGGAGCCCGATATGGGCCTTGATCTCACAACCCTGAGATCAGGACCTGAGCCGAAATGAAGAGTTGGATGTTTAACCCACTCAGGCACCTTGAAAATGGAATTTTCAGGTTGGGCTTGGACTAAAGAGTATTTGCCTTGAGGACGGGATCACCATCCCTTGAGACACGCGGAGGGCAGGATGGATACCTGGTAAACTTCGGGTGAAGGTGGGAAATGAGCATGAAGTAATCAAGCAGTAGAATCTGAAACAGTAACTTCTTAATTAGTCAATTCTCTGAGATTAAGTCATGGAATGCTCTTGATCAAGTAACAATTTTTCTAGACCTCACTTATCTGTTCACCTAAAACATAAGGGTAGACTGGATGGTTTCTAAGATCATCTCCACCATTAATAGCCTGTTAGTCTATAATCACCGTTTACTAAGATCTAAAATATAAAGGAACTGAAGAACTTGGTATTTGTGAGAATGCCTTTCAGAGCAAATAATTCTTAACAATCTAGACCCCAAATAAGGGAAAAGTAGATTCTTTAATAGCATAACGAGGACTTCTGGTTTCTGGTCCAGCATGTTAAGGACTTAGAAGTCATCACTCCATCTAACAAGCAAAAGGCTGAACAAACTCAAAACCAACAACTCTCCTTAGATCTGTCAGAGAAATGAGATCACAGGGCAAACTGCTGCATGGGCAGAAACAGAGAATCACAACTTACTGGAACAAAGCCCCACATGCATAAGCATGTGAGAAGATGGGTGACATCCTATACTACTAGGGAATGGCAAACTCAAACAAGAATGAGATGCTGTCATATACCTATGAGAATGGCCCCAATCCAAGACACTGTCAACAGGAATGCTGGGAAGATGAGGAACAGCAGGAAGTCTCATTCATTGGCAGTAGGAATACAAAATAGTACAGTCACTTTGGAAGACAGTTTGGAAAACTAAACTTTTGTCAGTTCAGTTTTCTTACAAAACTAAGCCTATTCTTAATATATGACCAAGCAATTATGCTCCTTGCTATATACCCAAATAAGCTGGAAACATATGCCCATACAAAGGCCTGCACACAGGGGCGTCTGGGTGGCTCAGTGAGTTAAAGCATCTGCCTTCAGCTCAGGTCATGATCTCAGGGTCCTGGAATCAAGCCCCGCATCAGACTCTCTGTTCACAGGGAGCTTGCTTCCCCCTCTCCCTCTACCTGCCTCTCTGCCTACTTGTGATCTCTGTCTGTCAAATAAATGAATAAAATCTTAGGGGAAAAAAAACCTGCACACAAATATTTATACCAATATTGGGTAATTATTCACAATTGCCCAAACTTGGAAGCCGAATGTCCTTCACTAGGTGAATAGACAAACTGTGATACCTCCAGACAATGGACTATTGTTCAGAGCTAAAAAGAAAAGAGCTATCAAGGCATGAAAAGACGTGGAGAAAACTTACCTGCATATTACTAAGCGAGGGAGACCAATCTGCAAAGGTAGAGACCGTATGGTTTCTACCATATGACAATCTGAAAAAGGCAAAACTATGGAGACAGTAAAGGGATCAGAGGTTACAAAGGGTTAGGGGAGGGAAGCATGAGTAAGGGGAACATGGGGGATTTTTTTAGGGCAGTGAAACTATTCTGCACAATACTGTAATGGGGAATATGTGTCATTATATATTTGTCAAAACCCATAAAATGTATAACAGCAAGAGGGAACTCTGTACCCTTTGGGTAATAATGATATGTTGATGTTAAGTTCATCCATTAAAACAAATGTACCTTTAGAAGTCCAATAAATGAAACAAGATGGGATTGGGAGGGAGACAAACCATAAGTGACTCTTAATCTCACAAAACAAACTGAGGGTTGCTGGGGGGAGGGGGTTTGGGAGAAGGGGGGTGGGATTATGGACATTGGGGAGGGTATGTGCTTTGGTGAGTGCTGTGAAGTGTGTAAACCTGGTGATTCACAGACCTGTACCCCTGGGGATAAAAATATATGTTTATAAAAAATAAAAAATTTAAAAACAAAAAACAAAAAACAAAACAAAACAAAACAACAAAAAAAAACAAATGTACCTTTCCTGTGCAGAATGTTGCTAGGAAGGGAGCTGGGCCATATCTGAGCAGGAGGAGAGGCAGAATCTCTGTACCTTCTCAATTTTTCCACGAACCAAAAGCTGATCTAAAAAATAAAGTCAACGTTTAAAAAAAAAAAAAAAGCATAATTAAAACTGTCAGATCCTGAGATATAAATTGTATATAATAAAATTAAGCTATTTTCTTTTTCACTTCTTAAACTATTCTCTTTTTCACTTCTTTGTCTGCTACTTTCTTCAGGAATATAACAAATGGATTTATTTGGGACTTTGATAAGCAAGAAAAGCAGGCAAGGTTCCCATTTGCATCTCCCATGTCTCCACGAATGAGGGCAAATTCTCCAAACTTTTTCTCCCAAGAGGAAACACTGAACTTTTTTTTTTTTAAGGTAAACATCTAATTATCGACTTTCTTGAAAAAATAACCTTTTAGATATTTCCTGTCCTTAAGATGTTACCATTGAACATATACGCCCCTGGACGGTGCGGATGCTGCTGATGCCGCAACAGATGCTGCAATTCCATGAGCAAGGTTAGTGCTGACATCTACTGTTGGAGCTGGAGCGTGAATTCTGCTCTCGCAGGCCGTCCTGAGCGAGGAGCCCTGCTGGGGCTGCAGGAGCTGCAGGGGTGGGAGTGGCTGGGGCGGGGTGGGAGAGCATCACCTAAAACTACATCCTCCAGAAAAGGCCGCCAGGAAATCGCTTAGCAGGTCTTGAGATAAGCGTGTTGCAGATAAATTCTCCTCCTGGAGTCTTGGAGTCTTCCTGAGGCTTTGTCATCTCTGACACACCTCCCACTTTGTTTCACTCCTGTTTCTGTCTCAGGTACTTGGAAGAAAAGGTGGATATGGCCGCTGGGTTTCTGACTATCTCTGGAGAGAGTGCGAGGGAGAGAAAAGGAGAACGGGAACTTCTCTGACCTTGGTCTTTCTTCTGCCCCAGGGCTTTGCTCTAGATTGGAAATCAGCTACCTCCCTTTGGTGTTACTTATCTTTCTCTTTCTTGGGAAAGATTTCCCACCCCAACCTGGGAAAGAGCTGTGGAGTTAGTCACTCTGCCTATTTTAGAAGGTAAGCGTTGTGCGAGGTCTCCCGCCCGCTCTGTCAGCTCGCCGCGCTTTCTCCTGAAGGACCGGGACCTAGAGTGTGGAGAAGAGACCCAGAATGTACATTCTTCCAGTCACAGAAAAACACACCCTCATCCTTGTTCTGTGCAAATGGCTGTTAGGCAAGAACTTCTGTAAAAACCAAGAATGGCAATGTCAATAACCAACGTTAGCCCCGGGGACGGTCTTCCAGGCCTGAGAGGATGGACAGAAGGACTCGGGAGCTGGTAATGGACATCATCGAACCCCCCGGAGATAGAGTGGATGCCTCTGTGGGGTCTTCTGCTCTGGCTGTGTGTTCTCATTTCTGGCTACTGTGTTCCTTTTGCCTGATCCAGGCACATTCCCTAAGAATAAGAAGCTTGGTCCCAAGATCTGTGAAGGACTAACTGTGCCCCCACGTGGAGAACACAAAGAAATTGTCTATATTTTCCACCTCTTAACTTCCTTTCAAGACAACTCAAATAGGCTAGTTTAACTAGCCACAGTTTTTTTTTTTCTCTTTTTACAGTGACTTATTTGGGTATTTAGGATAGGAATCGTTTCAGGAAAGATTGTTGGTAGTTGCCAACCTTCTTCCGGGAAGATCTAAATCGGTTTAAAGGGTTTGTGTTCTTTTGAGGAAAATCATAAAAATCTTTCTTTTATTCATACAGATACAATCAAAGGACTCTTTGTAACACTTATCTTACGTGGAAGGCACAGTATGGTAGGACACTTTGTAAAAATCTGTTTTAGAGAATATCATATTGTGTTCATTGAAATTAAAAAAAAAATTGGTGAAACATGACAGAAGAAATGGGCTTGGCTGTTGATGGCTGTGGGCTATCCACCCCCAGGACTCGGTTACACATAGTAATAGAGCAGGATGACACTTAAACACATGGACCCTGGCCTCACAGTGCCAGGGTTCAAAGCTCTGCTCTACCAGTCATGCACTATATGGGACTCTGGATAACTTTATGCTTTATGACTGTTTCCTCATCTGTAAAATGGGGTAATAAGTTAATACATGTATAAAATCCTTAATCCTTTCTGGTACTCGGCTTGTATTAACTGAGAATTTACATCCTCATCATTAAATGTAATGACTAAGTTAATGGTCATAGCCTATCTTATTATAAAAGCAACATTCCAAATCACTGGCTTGTCTTTCCCATTTAAATGTTAGAAATCAGGGAGTGCCAGGCTTAGAAAATATTTGGTTGACGGATGGTCTCCTTATTCAGGGAACATTAGTAGTCCCCTAATTTTCTTTAGAGAAGTTTTTTTTTTTTTTAACAAAATATGCTTTCATCAAAAAAATAATTTTTTAAAACTTTGTCATCTCACTTCTGCTTGATTTTGTTCATTTTTGCTTTCCTCTAGCATTTCAGCCTGTTTTGTGCTCCCATGGCCTTGTCACTGAACGCTGTTTCCAGACATCCATCTCCTGTTTTGACCAGCTTGGGCTGGGGTCTCTGACAGCCAGGCTTTTAAGTGGGGCTCCTTTTAGGCCCTATCATGAAGAGATCACCACGGGGCCTTGAGCAGAAAAAGAGCTTGGAAGGGCTTGGCTATCCGCACTCACCCATTTTCTGGAGAGGAACAGGGAAGGGAAAAGAAGTAATGTCGATTGGCATTAGATTGAATACATGTGAACCCTTCAGCATTATCTCCCTTTTTTTCTCCCCACAGCCTCTGTGAGTCATGGCCACTAACCTGGTGTCTACCTGGGATGCAGGGTGAGCACCTATATTTCCTGTGTCCTCCGTTTAAGAGACATTTAAATGTATTCATTCAGCCTCTTTCTCTTCCTTAAAATATGGATAAGTAAATATTCATTAACTCTAGAAGAAATTTAGAAGAACGTGTGTGTGCAGTCTTCCTCCGAATCCCCACCCCCAGTTATTAGCCACTCTTTGTACTGCTAATATTTGTCATTGCTGATAATGGGAATATAATTCTTCTCTACTTCTGCCTCGGCCACTGCCTGGCTTTGTCTTTCTTGTCTTTTGTGAGACTTCTGCTTGGTCCATTACACATTATTCTCTCCTTCCTTTCTTGCCTTCTTAACCAAAGCTCCACTATGTTGAGGGCACACTAGATTTTGGGGGGACCGCACAGAGACACCTGTGGCCTTTGTGGTAGAAGGTCCCAACTTAATTGACTCAGATGGGTGATGGCGGTTTGTACAGGCTTGATTCTGTACCTAGTACTTTAGTCAACTTTATGCCCTTTAACGATGTTAAAAAAAAAAAAAAAAAAAAACGAAAAACAAAACCATGATAAGATTAACTGGGATGAGGCTCTCATGTCACTGTCGCCACTCATGGGGCCATGTTGTCAGTGGCCCTACTTTACACCGTGGGACTCTTACAGTCCCAGATGACTCACAAAATTGTCCAGCACAAATCCACTGTACTAAAGTGCCTTCTGTGTTTCTAGAGTACTTTATTTTTTTCCAGCTATCAATGGGCCCAATTTTTCCCCAGGTTTTAAAACACAGCTGCTGCGGTGCCTGGGTGGCTCAGTGGGTTAAGCATCTGTCTTTGGCTCAGGTCACGACCCCAGGGTCCTGGGATGGAGCCCTGCATCGGGCTCTCGGCTCAGAAGGGAGCCTTCTTCCCTCCCTCTCTCTCTGCCTGCCTCTCTGCCTACTTGTGATCTTTGTCTGTCAAATAAATAAATAAAATCTTAAAACAAAATTTTAAAACTTTAAAAAAGTAAAAAATAAATAAAATGTTATAGGCATACTCAGTTTGAAACTAGTATGTATTTGGAAGCCAGGAGATTCCGCTATTTCATTGCCCATCTAAAGTGAGATGGCTTGTAACATTTTCTTGGTCAAATTTTCCTCTCAGATTATTCTAAGAGCCCAAATTAGATGTCACCAACAGCCAGGGAGTCCTTGAAAAACCGCTGCCACCCTAAATATCAAAGGCCTTAAAAATACATACAAGCTTTAAACCAGCATTTTTACATTTAGTAATTTATTGTAAGGAAATCATTAATCCCACAGCAACAAAGGCTTAGCTGAAGATGTTTAAGACAGTGCTATTTATAATAGTGCTTTATTGAAAGCAGTCTAACTGGTGAATGTAGAATAATGATTAAATGTTCATGATACCTGACACAAATAAAATTCTATGCCACCATTAAAAATGATGTTGACATAGGAAAATATTAAGTGCAAGAATTGGGTTAAAGGTTTAAGTATGGAGTATGTACAATATACTCCCATCTTTGAAAAAAATATATACATATATGCACTATGAATAGCTTTCAGAAAAAAATGCCAGGGGTGGTTTATTCTTGAGTGGTGAAATTATAAGAATATATATATTTTAAGTAGACTGCATGTCCAGTGTGGAGCCCAACATGGGGCCTGAAATCATGACCCTGAAACCGAGATCTAAGCTTTTATCAAGAGTCAGATGCTTAACTGACTGAGCCACCCAGGCACCCCATAAGAATTTATATTTTTGGGGAGCCTGGGTGGCTCAGTGGGTTAAGCCTCTGCCTTCGGCTCAGGTCATGATCCCAGGGTCCTGGGATCAAGCCCCATATCGGGCTCTCTGCTCAGAGGGGAGTCTGCTTCCCCTTCTTTCTCTGCCTACTTGTGATCTCTCTCTCTGTGTCAAATAAATAAATCAAAAATCTTTAAAAAAAGAGTTTATATTTTCTTGTATTTCTTAATTTGTATTTCTTCTATAATAATTGAATAGTAATTATATGTTTTTTTTGAAGACTTCTAAAAAAAATTACTGTTCATCTTGTGAGAACCACCAATATATATCATTTCAGTTTTTCTGCTATGAAAAGTGTTCAAGGTATTATAGAAACTATACAAGATATAAAAGAAATGTACATGAAAGTCATTCAGAGAATCTAGTTTTATAAAATATTAGATTGTAAGCCAATCATTTACATAGAACATTAAATTAAACAAACGGCACACTTTATCTAAAACATGAAAAAAACCTATTATTTTAGTGATTCATTTTGTCACCATAGAATTTCCATTTCTTCTGGATTGTGGTGTACACATTGCATGTTCTTCTATATAAGAAATTCATTTAAAGGCACCAATAGAATTTAAGCTGCAGATGGACAGTTAAGAGAATAGCTGAAACTCATTTACAAAATTGGAATGAGCCCAAGGTAGAGAATGAAAAAACTGAAGCTTCTATAGATGTTTTCCAGAATTTTTAGAATTCAGGATCATCTTGTTTAATTCTCAAAGCAGCAACTCCTAGCAGCATAGGATCCCTGAAGTACGCAGAGGAGATGATTCAGAAACAAAGGGGAGTAAATCATCTAACAAATAATTAAAATTAAGCCTCATGTCAGTAGGTGGCAGGCACACACTCATCTATTTGGCAAACGTTTATTGAGCACCTGCTTAACAAATCACGAGACCCAAAAATGATTTCCTAGACAACTACATGACTCAAGACGATTCATTCTATATGTGTCCTCTTTGGCTTATAAGCCTTCTATGTGGAAAGTCTCGTTTGGATGAACATCAGGGACAGCAGTGAGAAAAGAATGGCAAAGATGCACCATACAGTGTGAGGTGTGTGTGTGTGTGTGTGTGTGTGAGAGAGAGAGAGAGAGAGAGAGAGAGATACAGAGACAGAGAGAGAGGTACAAGCTACAAAATGTAGCTTTTCTTTCTTTCTAGACTCTTTGCCTTGGGAGCTGGGAAGCACTGTGGTCCTGTCCTCCCCGCTTGCCCCTCTCTTTCTTCAACTCCCACCTCCTCAAATAAACCAGAGCACCTAGGGATCATTTCTCTGATCCACTGTACTCAGGATAACTACAGGAACAAAAAGATGGGCATGGCAAGGAAGCAGGCTGGTGATGCTATCCATCTAGCCTCCCGGGAACTGACTGAATGGCTCACTGACTTGGGAGGTCAGGCTTCAACAGTCTGTAAGAAGCATCTATTTTCCTGTACTGAGAAGTATCACAAAGTCGAGGATAACTACGTGAGAGAATCCTGTTCTTACTCCTCCTGGTGTGCTAAGAGTTAAGTCTCTAAATGCCTTCATCCTTTTGTGTCTCCTCTAGTTGAAATTATTTACTACACCTGCCATTTTATGTCTTGCCTTAGCAAATAGAGCAAAGTACGTTAAATTGCCATAACACAATTTTCAACTGTAAGCAACTGAAGTTCAAGAATATTAAAACCACCTTTGAAGCTGTTATGATTGTTAACTTGCATTTTTTTCCCATAAAAATTAGAGAGGCACCTGTGAAAAAGGTCTGATTATTTGAAGGTTCCAGTGTTTTGGGTTTTATTATTTCAGACCTCCTGCCTTGTTGATGAACTTGAGGTAAACTTGAAGTGTAAGAGTTTTCTGGAACTCAAAGAGAGACTAATTCCCAGATTAAAAAGAGGCTCAAAACGTTTTCGGTTTTGCTGCTCGGATTGCTTCACATTACCTGAAATCCTTGAAAAATATTCTGAACAAGTTTTAAAAAGGGGGAAAAGTAGAAAAAAATGTAGAGGAAATCTCATCCTCGGAATGATATTTTCACATTAATTTAATAAAATGAATCATTAGGGTCAAACAAATTTTATGTGAATTAAATTGTGCTATATAAACTACCACGGGTTAAAAAACAAACAAACAAAAATGAGCAAAAGAGGAAAGGGTCGAGAAGAAGTTAAATCATCTAACTAGAGTTAGACAGTACAACAGACGACTATCCCAGATTCTGACATTGCAGATGGTGTTTTTTGCTACTTCCCTTGCCTCATGGATACTTTGCATTTCACGTCATTTTGAAAGGGATCTGTTCCCAAAGGGTCTGGACATGCAGTCATTTCAGTGTCGCATGTGTTCTCACACGCCTTCTGCATGAAACATTCACTGATGAGGCAAAACTGTGCTCAGCGTCTTTTTCCAATGCTATTTGGACCATTATATAAAAATGGCATGCACTGTTGTTTATTTCACCTGTTCTCAGGACTGACGGTTGTGGAAATTACTATTTCTGAAGACAACATCTGTTCTTATTAAAGAGAACTAAAGTGTTCTCCAGACCCAGCTAGGCATTTCATTAAATGTGATCTATGCTGCAAGGTCTAAAGTGTTCATTTATTCACCTTGAGATGCTATTAGGAATGGACATCTGTGTGATGTCCAATGGATATAATACAGTGCACTAAAATGGGATCCTTCAATTTAAAGCTATTTCACTATGGGTTTCAGAAAGTTACATTTCTCAGAAAGTGTTCAACTCAATGGCCTCCTCTGCCTTTTTAAAATTCGGTAGTATATTTTAGATGTGCGTGTGTGTTCATATATATATAATAGATGCGGAGACTAAAACCAGATAAGTACCACGAACACTTGGAAGTCATGCCATAGTGAAGTTTCTTGCAAGAAGTAATATGGCCTCTAGCAGTTAAATTTTAAGTCAACACATTACCAAGATGCACCATCAGATGACTTAAAGGAAAAGAATGGCTCCTGGGCTGTGGTGTGTGGGCCATGAGAACTAGAGCGTAGGAAACTGACCAGGAATCTGCCTTCTGTGCCCTGAAATCCTTCACCATGTCAGCACTGAGGTCCAACCTCCCATGACTGGGAGCAGTGGGGGATTCCTCCTACAGCCCACTCTACCCTACCCACATCCTCCTGCCTCACCCCTGCCCCCAGGGGCAGTCCGGGACACTCTCTTGTCATTCTCTCCCTTTTCTTTTCACTCGGGGTCAGGTTTGCATCATGCTTCAATGGCCTGCCCAGCCTTCCCTGGCTTCCTCCTCCAGTAAATTCCATGCAATCTCATCTTGACATCTGCTTCCTGGACCAACAGATAAACAAAACTGTAACATGACTAATTAATATCTTAATGCACTAAGGAAAAAAAGTTAGTCTCAGAAAGAGATTGGTCAGTTTAGGGAGCTCCACAAAAGATGCCAGAACAGAGCTGAACATCTTAGCTCATGCTCCTCTGACCACAGGGGAAGATGGCAACATTCCAGCCCAAAGCCTATCTTCATGATGAAATGGATATATGTCTGTGCCCTTAAGTAGTTTGTTAATCTGATCAACACAACTGGCTCTGACTTCATTTGTCTCAGCTGATGTTCAGCTAATTATTCCATGTCTCAGTATGGGTCTCATTATTCCACATGCATGGACTGACGTCTTCGAGGAAATGCTTGGGAGCTTCCGAGTATTGCAGACTGGAGACTTGGAATTATGACTGCTGAGTGGCTCAAACATCCATTGCCAACAGTGGGATAACTGGAAACCTGTGTAGGGGTGAAGGGCACCTGGTTTCTGGAGGGGATCAGGCAGGTTCTGTGGAAGAAACCTTGATGGTGTCTGATATGCATTCAGCAAGCAGCAAATGTTGGCAATCATTCTTGTCATTGCATTATGGGTAGAACTGTCATCCAGAGGGAGAAACTTTGAGGTTTCTTCCAAATATGAGTGTCTCAACTCCCCAGGGCTGTGTATTGTAAACCGGGTACCTTAAGTAAGAGAAATTTATTGACATAGTGCTGGAAGCTACAGTCTAAATCCAAGGTGCTGTTGGGGCTTGTTCCTTCCGAGGGCTCTGAGGGAGAATCTGTTCCATGTTTCTCTCTTACTTTCTGGTGACAGTGCTTGGCATTCCTTGGCATCATTCCAAGCTCTGCGTCCATCTTCAGGTGGCATTCTCCCTGTGCATCTCTGTGTCTTCACATGGCCACCATCTTCTATATGGTTATACCCACCATGTTGGGGTGGGAGCCCATCTACTCCAGGGTAGCCTCACCTTCTTGACTTATTACAGCTACAACTGTCCCATTTCTAAATATTTCTGAGGTATTGGGGGTGAGGATTCCAGCATATCTTTTTGAGGATACACAATAATGATCAAATTTGATGACTCTATAGAATTCCCCAGAAGTATAGTTCCATAATAGATGTTAAATATAAACTAGGACGTAATTAGGGATATTACTAACATTACACTTGATGCTTGTTCAAATTGGCTTAGTGAGGGTAAGGGGGGTTATACAAATGGAATCCAGAGGAGGGGGCCCAGAGAACATATGGCTGATTTCTACATCAGAAAGAATTTTCTTTCTGCCCTTGAGCTGCTGACAGATTTAGGATGAGGACTGTGGACTGAGTTGCTCTGTCACCTCACCCCCCTACCCAGCTAGACATGCACGCTGTCCGACAACCCAGTCTCCACACATTTTCTTCTAATCCTTCTGCCTCATACCCTGCCTCCAGGCCCCTGGAATGCTAATGCAAATAAAATTTATCTATTATTCTGTTATATTTGAATAATGAAAAAGCACTTCCAGTCTCTACATTCAAATTTCCTTGCAATATTAGATTGCTTGCTCTATTTTAGCCTATTAACTATGGGCAAAATACATTAACTATGTTTTACTTCTCTATTTTGTGACATTAACATTTGAGTTTCAGATAATCATTTAAATATGTGCCACTGGAAAATATAGCTTATAATTACCACAGTATTTACATTTCTCAGGGTTGAAGCATAGCATTCTGAGTGAATGCTGTTTAAGAATTAATATGGCTAGATGAAAATGACAGAGAATTTTTAAAAGGTCCAGTGGTTTGGGGAAGCTATTCTCTGGCAATCCCTTGTGTTTGATTTGGGAAAAAAAAAAAAAAAAAAAAGCAAGGCAGCTGTTAGGTGCTCTTAGGCTACTCTGCATTTATGGAATTTTCCACTGAGTTGTATGTATTCAGGTCACATACACAGTGAGATTTCCTGCAGTGACAGTACAGATAAAAAGGCTGTGCAACTTGGTGATAATTGTGCTCCATTTAGGCAAACTGTCAACTGGTGCATTTCTGCATTGTCTCGGAAGCATGGGAGGTGCTTCTGTGTACATGCCTTAAATATGAATTCATTAGCACCCAGAGAACAATAGGATGCATTTTGAAATACATTTTAATGAGAAATCGGCATTGAAAGGCCTTCAGAGTTCATGTTTCTATATCATTTTAGAGCTATGAGTTAATTAGTGCCTATTTCAAATGTAGGAATAAATAAACCCTTTCTTCCCATTTTCTATGGGTGGCTTCCCTGAAACATGATAACATATCTTGAATATTTACTGTTTCTAATGATGATGATGATGGTTTAGTAACTCCAAATTATAGAAGGAGGAGCTGGAGAGAAAAAGAATATTAAGATAATTCATGTGTTTTTCTTTTTCTTTTTAGTTCAAGGTGTGCCCTACAGCCCTAGAACCAAGATGAAAGAATGTGTACTGCCCATGAGCTATCTGAAGTTCTCACCCCTCCTGGTTCCAAAGCAACAATGTTATTGAAACCTTTGTGCCATATCTGTTGGATTTCTAAGACTTTCTAGAAGATAATGTCTTTGGTGTGCAGTACTGTGCTAACAGCACTGTGCTAATAGAAGTGTTGGCTTTTGACTAACTATCTGTCAGCAAAGCTGCCTTGAGGTCTACTCAAAGACATGGAAACCTGTGCCTATAAACTTGGGGCAGTAAGAAGTCAGCCATTGCCAGGGAAGGATGGACACAATGCAGAAGTGATGAAGGGTTTAAAATATTCCTTGTGATAAATCAGATGGAAAATGTCTAACACAATTAAAAATACCTAACACTAGTTTCCAAAGAAATTATAGTGATAGGCTAGACTACTCCTTGGAAAGATGCTTTTGCAAATGAAATCATTATCAAGATATTATGTAAATTCCCAAAGCTGAAACAAGTCTTAGGAGAATGACTTTTTACATATAAGCTGTCTTAGAAAAGGGAAAGACTCTTCTCTCCTCTCTCAGTACTTCATGGCTTCTGTCCTTTTCACTCTGCCTAGAGGAGTTCTCTGGCTCTCTATGTATCTGCACTGTCTAAAACAGGAGCCACTAAGCCCAGGTAATTATTTAGATATCAATGTCAATTAATTAAAAAGAATGTTGAAAATTCAGTTCCTCAGAGCCCCAGACACATTGCAAGTGCTCAGTACCCATATGTGACTAGCGGATACTGTGATGGACAGGAGGAATCATAGATCATTTGCGTCATTGAAGAAAAGCTTGCCTTCTTCTCTAGCCATTTCTCCATCCAGATGACAGGCTGGTCCTATTACTCCACCTAACTCTTAATCTCTGCTTTACTGATTATACAACTGACACTCAGGGAAGCAAAGATTCATGGTCAGTTTCATATAACCAATAAACAATAGAGCTCTTGATCCTAGCTCAATTGTCTCTAAATTAATTCTTTTTCTCTTTTAACTACCATGTCACTTGTACTCTAATTCAGTAACAAGTCTTCTTTCCATATTAGAAATAAAGAATGAGTAGTCATAAATACAAAAATTTAAAATAAAAACTCCAAAGTTAGAATTACTATTTAGTTTAAATAAGCAGATAAAAACCTGTGTTATCAGTGAAGTTATCAATGCACTGATGGCCCCCTCTTAGGGCTCAAAATAACTATTGCCTTTTTAGCCTTAGCCCTTCCTTTTGATCTGATCATCAAAGAATGGTATTTTCTTGTTTCATTTCCTTCCTGGAATATCCAGTATGATGAAAGAGGAGAGGATTAGGAGTCAAGATGCCTAGGATGTAGCTCAGGCTAACTAACTAGATAAGATGTGGGCAAGTCAATTTTGTTCTGGGTCTGTTTTCCTGGCAGTCAAGAGATAGCTGAGTTTCTAAGTTCCAGGCCTTGGTGTGCTCCAATGTGATCACATGGTTTATTAAATTATTGAAATCGTCCCATAGCAGTTGGTAAATGGCACCTCTTCTCAGCCCTCCTAGATCCTCCCCTGGGATCCTCTCATCTCCCCGTGATGTAAAAACAGCAGGGTCAGTGGTTGGTACAATATGGGGCTTCTAACACACTGCTCCAGTCCACAGCTGGTGTTCATTCTGACTTTCAGTTTTCATGTCATAATGGTTATTAACTATTTTGGATATATATGCATCCTGCATGCATCCAAATATATGTGCACAATCTTCCCATTTATTATGTGTGTAGCTTGTCTGTTTGGTTCAATTTAGGTTTAAAGTACAGACTTGAAGTTGGTAAATTATTTAAGGAATCTGTCAGGCTTTCAGCAGATAAGTCAAGGAGCCTAACCCCACTGAGGAGTGGAAAGGCATAGAAATGAGGACAGGATTGCAGGGTTCATGTTCTGGATTGCTATCCATGTGTCGATAGCCATTAAGTCCTGTGAGCAATTCCTGTTGTCTGAATCATTCTACATCAGTAACCAGCTTTGCCTCTTAAAAATATTTAGATAACGGGTTGCCTACCCTCTCCCCACCCTGTGCAAAAAAAAAAATAAAAACAAAAACAAAAACCTAGAAAAAAGAGTATAAATGATCATCTTTGACACTGAATATATTTCAAAATCATTGAACCAGATTCCCTTCCTATGACTCACTATATACATCCTGAACCAACATTAATTTACCTCTTAAGACACCTGACAACTTCGGGGAAACTATAGAGCATATAATAATTTATTCATAAAGTTCCAGTCATGGTTGATTTTAAAAGATGTTAGCTTCTTATTTAAAGATCCCTCTCTCTACCGTCCTTCTAAAGTTAAAAATGCAATTTCTACATTTTAGATTGTATTTCAATCTAAATTCTCAAGTCCCAACTGATTTTCACAATTTATGCTATTAATCTTCCAAAAACTGCTTTTGCTAAATAACTGGAGGCTCCTTCCATATTTCTGTACTGGTGCTCTTATCTCATCTGCTAGTTTTCCTCATAGCAGCAAGATGACTGCAGAGTTCTTGACATCACATCTTCACAAACCAGTGTGAAGAGATAAGAAACATTTCCCTGAAGTCACTTTTATATATATATATATTTTTTTAATTTATTTATTTGTCAGAGAGAGAGAAAGAGAGTGAGAGCAAGCACATGCAGACAGAGTGGCAGGCAGAGACAGAGAGAGAAGCAGGCTCCCCGCTGAGCAAGGAGCCCGATGTGGGACTCAATCCCAGGATGCTGGGATCATGACCTGAGCCTAAGGCAGCCACTTAACCAACTGAGCCACCCAGGAGTCCCATTCCCTGAAGTCACTTTAAGTCTTATCCTACATCTCATTGTCTAATGTTGGATTCTTCCTAAGTCAGTTACTGAGAGAGCAGAGAGAATCACTATTATCGGCTAAGATGAATCAAGATCTACCCAGTGGGGTAGAGCCAATCTGCTTACAGTATTCATGGAGGACTGTATTCTGTTGGTGAAGAAGATGATGTGATTGTCTGTTGGGTGGGCAATTATTACCATCTTCCACACAGAATGGCCCTGTGGGGTAGAAATTTTTCCCCCATGTTGTAGTCGAGTAGACCATAATTTGACATGGTGAGCAAGATGCCCAAAGCTGAAAAGTGGTCAGTGGTGGAGGTGTGACTTGAACTCAAGTCTGGACAAAACTAAGACAGGTGTACCCAACTGCTATGCTCTGCCATCTCTTGGTCATAATATACTGACTAAAGATTTCACCTTCTCACTGCCTTCCTCTTCAGTGCAATCTTTCTCATTTCCCGGGGGATTTTGATATTGTATGAGTGACCCATCAAATCCTACTCATAACATTGGTCTGATACCCACTTCGGTGGTGTTTCTTTTCACCCCACTGTAGCCTCTCACTCCCTTGGCCTTATCTCCAATAACTTATCTACTGTCGAATCTTAAATTCTAACATCTCATGCTCTGACACAACTCTCAGCCTTCCAGCCTCTCCTTATTCCTACTCTTTCCTACTTACATCTACACCAGGTTCTTTAAGTTCCTGGAGTCCTCCAAGCTCCTTTCTGCCTGGAATGTATATTCGAATTTGTGAATTTGTCGACCTCTCAAAGCCCCAGTTAAACCCTCTTGATGGTGTTCAGGACACGCTACCCCAAAACATGGCACCTTGGCGTGTCACCTGTTTTAAGCTGAAGGAGTTTGAGAAAACAGAAGAAGCAGGAAAGTCACTTTGATCTTCCCTCCATCTTTCTCCTGTAACAGGTCATAAACCCCTTATTGTGAGAGGTGTTTTTCCTATACCTAAAGGAAAGGAACATCTTTATTTCCACAGACTAACAGATCCTTAGAAGAATGCTAACAAACAGACCTTGCTAAGTTTCTCCCAAGTTTGCTATACTCATACCCTTTCATCACCTACAGGATCTCTCCATGACTTCCCACTCTTCATCAAATCTAGCATAAAAACACCCAGACCCAAATATTTCTTCCGGTCTTCATTTCCTTATGAAAGCTCCCATATCACATAAAACATATTAAATAAATGCATATGTTACTTTCCTGCTAATCTGTCTTTGTTGGTTTAATTTTTAGGTCCAGACAGGGACTCTAAGAAAGTTTTTCTCCCCTATGCCTTTATCTGGAAGAGAAGAAAACAGAAGACCAGAAGGCTGATGTGAGTTGTCTGAGATCTCATTATTTGCAATTACAGGGCTGGAACTCTGGTCCCCTCTGGTTCTGAGTCAAGGCCAATGTTTCGTTTTGTTGTCCTTACTCTGTCACTTTAGGTTGTGTCTTTCCTTCTGGCAAACATTTAAAAATACACAGCTAGAACAATATTTAGCACATTAGCCATTTATACAGAAGTATGTTATACTTGTTATACTATGTTATAAATGTTTTTTTAAGGTCAGGAAAAAGATGCAGTTATGTGAAGTCCCAAAGTTAAAAAACCTTTTTACAGATATCCCCGCTAACAGAAAATCTGTAATTGAATGGTCAAAGACGGTCAACTGCTCACAATTCCAGTACTCCAGGCAGATAGTCAAAAGATAGCTGAAATTCTCTGAAGTTCTCTTCAGAATGGATGTTGTGGATTAAATTGTTTTCAGATCCAGACGAAGGCTCAAGAACAAAGTGATACTGGATTTTCCTTAGGACCAGATCTCTAGAAGGCATTGTTTAGATTGTTACTTGGTAATTAAAACAAACACATATGCACGCACACACCCACAAAACAGCACAAAGTGCAATACGAAAGTACTCCAAAAAATAGGAAAAAGAAAAAGGGAAATACTCCCTACTGACTCATAATCTCAGAAAACAAACTGAGGGTTGCTGGAGAGAATGGAGGTGGGAGGGCTGGTTTGGCTGGGTGATGGACATTGGGGAGGGTATGTGCTATGGTGAGTGCTGGGAATTGTGTAAGACACATGATTCACAGACCTGTACCTCTGAAACAAATAATACATTACATTTTATGTTAATTTAAAAAAAGCTCTTTTTTCTGCAAAACAAGATTTACTGGAGTTTAATTGCTTCATTTGATTGATCCGAAATTACAAATTTAGATAATCTAGAGATGAGACCTTCATATTTCCAAACACATGCAAATGTGGCTATTTTGTAATGCACTAGCTGGTTATGTTTACTAGCTGGATCAGAATCCTATTGCCTCACACGAAGATAATCACATAAACTGAAATGAGCTTCGAGAAAACACAAAAGTGTTGATTAACAAAAAAGTGATAACGTGTTTAGGGTCAAAACAAAAAAATTCCTGATTTAGTTTAATTTATGTTAACAATGACGTCTTCTGAGGCAAATTTTACCTGTGTAATTAACAGTCTTCCAGCTTGATGTGAAATGACATGATAAATATTTTAAGAGATTTGTGTTTAGGAAACTTCCTATTTACCCATTGGAGTTCTTAGCCTAGAAAGAGAATCCGGGTCATTTAAAGTACTTGTGTGAATTATATCTAATTACAGTGGTATGGGAACAGATCTCTACCGTAGCTACCCTCCTCAACCCCACCCCACTGAGTGAAAAATGGAAAAAAAAGAACAAAGAGGGGAAAAAGGATGGGGGTGCAAAAAATTCTGTGTTTAATTATGGCTGTAACTGTCAACAGGTGGAGTCAATATCTGAAGGAATTTTCACTGTGGATCACAGGGATGAATGTGAAAAAGTTGTCTGAAAGATGGCTACATCCTGGGGGGATTTTTGTCTGTGTTAGGCATGCCGGCAGTGGCCATCGGTCCTAGATCAAGAATGCATGCCATCCAGCACACTGGTCTGGGGGCACTTCTGATCTCTTTAGGGTCTGGTGCCTTTTGACTGTGTGGGTATCATAGACATATTTCACCACTGCTCTGTTCCAGAACTGGTCTTTTAATCATAGATCTTGCAGACAATCCATGGGGAAAACACAGGAAAGGATCTCAAAAATCTGGAAATAAGGGAAGTAAGATTGTTATTTGAAAAGTAAACTAAGAAATAAGTCCACCATAATTTGTAGTAAAGAGAGATACATAAGGTCCCGTTAAAGTCATGGGCAAATCTGAGTTGTACGTGTTTAAGCAATGGCAGAAAGTGGATATATCAAGTCGGCCTGGCCAGTGTATTCATATTATGGGGATGGATATGTCAGGCTATCAAAACCAAAGCTTGCTGCATATCCTGTTCACATAATTAGCTCCTCTTGTTTCCTTTTCCCTAATGTAAACTTCTTATGTATTTTGCACTGACTTGAATGTGAGGTCTCCTTGGCAGTTAGATTTCTTTTTAAATTTTAATAAATTGGTATTCTGTGTTTCTACCTCATGATCTTTTGAGGTTTGTTAGAATAAGGTACATTTCTAAGTCCAAAGAACTCTAGGTTACCGATGGAGATTCAGAGCCCACAATTCTGAGGTCGTTCTCTGGAAAGTGGTGGATTCACTGTCTGAAATACTCTCCTTCTGAGGACCTGTCTAGGCAGCTAGCTAGTCCTATTTAGGCAATGCCCCCATCTCCTGTGTACCCCTGCTTCCCTGCCTCTTAGCCAGTCTCCAGTTAGATGTCCTTGTTACCATGTTCTTTTCATTAGTGAGCCATTGCTCTTCTGGTAAGGCCTTGGGGTACCCAACTCCATGATGGATGATGGTCCTATCCTACAACAGAACAGGGGATATAGCTGTACCTAAGTCAAAGAGAGAGGAAAAACAACCCATCAACCCAGTGGACAATCCATGGCTCTGGTGATACATAGGACTAAATAATTGTAACAGTTTTTCCTGGAAGTTTTGTGTGCATGGATAGTAAATAGACCCTCATAGAAGGCTTTATTTCAAGAACTCATCAACCTCAATTAACCCTTGCACTTTTTTGGCTAATTCCATTCTGTAACTGTCACACCAAATTCATTTTTAGAGGCAAGAAACTCAACTATGCTATGCCTTTTTCCTCAAGAAAGCATTGTGACAGGGACAATTTATAAATTGTTTTTATTTCATTTGTCAGCCAAATGTAATTTTTTGTATGTGACCAGAAAGTTTGTTTTTTTTTTTTAATACTAAATGCTCAAACTGGTGTCAAACATTCAAATATGAAGTCAAAGTAAGTTTCACACCACTTGGTAACTTGTGTTAATGTTTCCTTAGTAACACATGAAAACAATGTTTATTTATGATAATTTTTTTTTTAAATAACAAACACTAGATGTATATGTCACCAGGGAGCATAGTTCCCTTGTGGATCACACTTTCTGATTTCAAAATTTCAGAGTATCTCCTGACCTATCAATCATTAACTTTTTTTTTTTTTTTTTTAACCTACTAAGAAGACTGTGTTATATAACAGATTGTCCCTGACTACTGAAATGATTAATCTGGGGGTGGTATGGTGGGTGGGGAATATTTAAAAATTTTAAGTAAATCTACTTTATAACACCTCAAAATCTAGTATCTCATAATGAACCAAACCTATGCAAATTTATTTAAAAATCAAAGAAAAGAAGAAAAGAGTTACTAAACTGGTAGAACTTGAGCACCGTTTCAGACTATCTACCATGTGTCTGGCATTGTGGGATGTATAGAAGTACTTCAGGCATTTTACACGAAAGACTCCTAGAAGAGATGGGACGTGGAGGCACTGCCGGGTCTAAGTGGTGGTCTGCCGTCATTGTAGTTCATGTGTTTGTGTAGTTCTTTCCTCCAGAGATGGCGAGTATCCTGGGCAGGAGGACTTGAATTCATCCCTATTGCTACCATTGTCAGCTCCCCTCTACCTCAACTTTCCATCAGCTCTCTGCACAATGACTGGTGTGAATAAATAAGGACATAAGAGATGAAAGGGCTGCATAGAGAATGCAAACTGTGGTGCTTCCACTTCCTCCCACAAATCCAATGCTACAAATGTCTTCAGGAATTAGAGCCTTTCTCTACTTTCTCCTCAGGAGAGTGACCGAGGAATCTGTGATTTTTAACTTCTTGGCAGTTACAATCCATAGCTCAGCTTGGTCCTAACCCCCGTGCCCTGTCCCCTTTTTTTCTCTTTGTGCCTTTGGAGTGACCAGGTCCACTCCTATGACAATGGGCTGACCAGTCCAAACAACTAGTTGCTACAGCTTATAAAAAATAACCACACTGGGTGGGTTGGCAAAGCCTGGACTTGAGGGAAGATGAGTAGTGGTCTGAGTCATCTCCTCATGAAATTCAAGCATTTTTAATGGTGATAATGGTGGTAAGGAAAGAGAATTGATCGTGACCAAAATGTCCCCAGGTAACATGTCACCTGGTTATGTGATAATGGTGGTAAGGAAAGAGAATTGATGGTGACCAAAATGTCCCCAGGTAACATGTCACCTCACTGAGGAAATAGAGATAGAAATAAATGGGTGAGCAGAGAAACATGCCAGTAGATTTTTAAAGAAAATAATTTCTGCTGATCTTATAGTGTAAAAGATTACATTGACTTGCACTTATTGGAACTTAAGTATAGTAATTAATCTAATGAGGTTTTTTCTAATGTAAAGGTTTTTATTTATTTATTTGACAGAGAGAGAGTGAGTACAAGCAGGGAGAGCAGCAGACAGAGGAAGAAGGAGAAGCAAGCTCCCCACTGAGCAGGGAGCCCGATGTGGGGCTCCATCCCAGGACTCTGGAATCATGACATGAGCCAAAGGCAGATGCTTAACTGACTGAGCCACCCATGTGGCTGAAAGTAGGATAAGTTGTCCTCAAAAATTCTCAATATTACCAGAATTTAATTTTTTAGCAATAAACCCCATAGGACTTTGGGGGAGTCTGCAGTTGGGTCAATGTTTGGCTCCTATTCTAAAGGCCCCCCAAATATTTTATTTTCTGTCAGGCTTTGTGTCTCGCCAGTAGATTTAATCATAATTCATGAGTGATAATTGTTATCTTTCATCGATTTAATATCCATTTGACTCGAAGACCAGAATATTGTGTTTTTAAGAAATTAAAAGAAGTCAGTTTTGTTGAATACCATTAGTTATTTTTTGCACAGCTGAGTATGTGTAACCATGTATACTTGCGGCTGGGGTGTGGATACCCACTGTGTATTTTCCTTATTAGTACCCAGGCAAAAATGCAAGAGGCCGAGGGACAGAAATTAAACCAAAATTTGGAAAAGCAATCCACATAAAAGTGGAATATTAGTCTCCACCAATTGTGGCTAAAAATGCTTGTATATTTATGCCAAAGTCTCTTCAGCCTCAATAATTAGCTTCCATAAACCATTAGTCAACGGGGGATGTTAATGCTTTTTGTGCTTTTTAATACTTGGAGTATTAAATATTTGTAACACATACTTTTGAAGTTTTGAAGAGACCCCATCTCCCCTGTGTAGGAAGAAGTAGGAGACTAACAGAGTCCGTCATGTTTCACAAAGCAAGGTCACATACCTCACACCATCCTGTGAGATTTTACAGAAGAGGAAACAGAAGCACCAAGAACAGAAATGCCTCTTCTAGGAGAACACAGCAAAAGATAGAGACTGGATTTCAAGTTTTCTCCAGACCCTGAGACTTTTCCACAGTATCACTTGACAAATCCCAAGTAGACAGCACTCATTTCTCAACAGACAGAAATAGGGCAATGTGCAATCTTGGAATATAAATGAAGTCTTTCTCCTAAGGCTAATGGGCATCTTAATTGATGAGACCTCTTAGGGCCCCCCAATTTTTTTTCTTAAAACTGCATTATTATTCACACAGTGTTAAGAAAAGACTTTCAGATTTCTAGATTTTAAATGGGAAATGAAGATTTATCCTAGAGTAACTTAAAAATTTTCAAAATAATATGTATATAGTTTTTTTTTTAATTTTTTTTTTTTTTTTTACAGAGAGAAATCACAAGTAGACGGAGAGGCAGGCAGAGAGAGAGAGAGAGGGAAGCAGGCTCCCTGCTGAGCAGAGAGCCCGATGCAGGACTCGATCCCAGGACCCTGAGATTATGACCTGAGCCAAAGGCAGCGGCTTAACCCACTGAACCACCCAGGCGCCCAATATGTATATAGTTTTGAAAACATTCTCAAAACTGATTTTGGAACCAGAAGTTCCTTGGAATATTAAGCAAATAAAATTGGAAAAGACAAGAGATGTTGGGTGGGAAGAAGTGGTTAAATCTCTTGAAATTATACTTAGGCTAAATGACCAGAGAAATATATGATTGATGGCAATTAAATCACGGTGAGACTCAGTCTCCTTACCTTAGGACATCAGTCAGGACCAGCGCTTTGCTCTATCATAGGCTTTTTTTGGAATCGTCTTCTAAATGATTGAAAAATAATTTTGTCTTCTTCAGAGAAGAAAGCAAACTAATGTCAGGTTTTAATCTGGAGGACACACACATACACACACACTATCCTTCTACTCATAGATCCTATGGGAATGAATTTGGTAGACAGATGACCTCTTCAGGCCATTCTCTTTAAAAGCCAATTAAATTTCTATTTTTAAAAGCCTCCTCTCTAAAGATCCCTGGGATAGTCTTTAAAATGGTTGTGGAAATATGCCTAGCACATAGTAGATGCTTGTTTCGTATTTCTTGTCTTGGCGATTAATACTGGATGGGTTAAAAATGAGAGAAGGGAGACAGGGAGGCTAGTTAGGTGACTAATGGAACAGTCCAGCAAGGTGATGGTGACTAATTTGGGGGCAGTGGAAAGAAGAGGGCAGACATCAGGACAACTATACAGGTAGAGCTGACTTCCTTCTTGAATGTTTGGTAGACTCCCACAATCCAGAAAAACTATTGAAGACTCTCCACCAACTTCCTCTATCTACTGCTCTAATTTTACCTATATTACCTATTTCTCTGCTCATTCTCTATGAAAAGATTTATCCTCTAATCATCTAGGAAGTAAAGCTAAACCTCTTAAGTAATTAAAACGAATTATATTCTAATAACATTGGAGACAATTGCTATAGTCTTCATAATATATTTTACAGACAAATCTTTATGTAATATATTCAAGTCTGCATAGGTTAAAAACATTTAAAGGAAACATTTGTCTTCAGGGAATAAGATAATAAAAAAAGAAAAAATCCAGACTATCATTTATATGAATTTTGAAGGTGCACATATTTGCCTATTACATTTTGCTACTTTGTGAACTCAAGGAGCATGACCCCTAAGAAGTCCAAGCCATTTTGTTGAGACTGGTTCTTGGGTGAGACAAACTGGATCCTATACACAGTGTGTCAGTTCCCTTTGAGCTTGGGGACAAATGTGGGGTAGAGTGCTTGGTTCCCTCTGTAGACTCATTCTTACATACAGAATTCATAAGTGTCTGCTAGAATTTATCCTCAAAAACTGCATTGGCTTCATCTATTGATGCCTGTGGACTAATCTTTGTCAGGGAGGTGAGACAAAAGGAAGAGGTCACCAGGAACCCTAGGCAGATTCTGAAGAGCTCAGGGAGTTTAAGAAATTAGAATGAGTGTTAGTTCAATTCGATGATTGCATATCAAGTACCTGCTATGTGTTTATTGATGGGCCTTATAAAAATTCTTGCATTCCATTGTTGTCATAAGATGTAAAAAAAATTTCCTCTGTGCATTTGACTTGTTTTCAGCATTCCTTCTTTTGATGTCTCCAAGTTGATAAGAAATGTTGCCTCCATTCTCATGAGCAATTAGCAAACGAACTCTCTTGCCTGTTCCCTGTGATCCCTTATGTGTCTTCTTAGCAGCTTGTTTGAGATGTTAAGAAAGAGTGCTGTTCTGGAGACAGGATTTCATATCAGGAAGAAATAACTGCTGGACAACTAATCACTTTTGCTTGGAGTAAAGGACTGTAGGGTGATGAAAGAAATCAGAGGACAGTTAAGGCTACATAAGGATATTTTTAAATTATGGCTCATGTGCAGAAGCTGAAAAAGTATGTCTGTGCTCTTTTCACTCATGTGACCTGATACTTAATGCCATTGGCTTCAAAGTTGAAAATGACAAAGTCAGTACTCCCCTTCTATTTTGAGGATTTCAACCCATTCTTCTTCTTTATGCTTATATAAAGGATCCATGGCTGTGCTGTTGGTGGAGGACAGATGAGCTCTCCACCTATGGAAACAAAGCATTTGAAATGTGCTCCAGTGTAGTACCTGGATAAGTCACATGAGGTCAAGGATTGCAAACAGTTCCTCTTGAGGGCACTCGGGACAAGCCAGAGTGACTCCCTGGTGCCTATGAGGTCCATGTGTATTCCAAGTTCTGGAAATAGAAAGGATTTCAGAAAGCTCTGCCAGACACCTCATCCTGGCAGGTTTTTCTCTTATTATTCCCCTTGAGTGCCAAGGAGCAACACCCCCTATCACCATACGTAGGTCAGCGGCTGTGTAATCAACAAATCGATCAAATAGGCAGCAATTGGCTTTTAGGAACTAACTCCAGGTCTGCAGCAAAGGCTCCTGTGGGGATTATACTCAGCCAAACCTGGTAAGGGCATTATCGGATGGATCTGCCCTGGGACACTGTATTGTTCGAGCTCCCAGATATTTCTCTGTGAAATGTGCAGGGGTTGTCTTTGACAAGGAAGAATGAATTTGGGGTGGTTGGTGTGAACTCATTATTTCTGGATTCCTCAAGGTTGGAATGATGAACACCCACATGTAACAACTTTTTTTCTGGATTGGGATGTGATGAAGGGGTGGAGGTACTTAGCCATAGTCCATGTACATGTACATAGTCCATGTACAGATGCTCCATCTGTACCCATGGTGACCACCACTCATCCATCATGAACTTCTTGCTAAACCCAGCCACAGAGTTTTCTCAATTCAACATTCCAGGAGTTCTATCAGCATTACTATGTGAAATACAACCTATTTGCCTACATTAGAGAGCTCCAGGTCTGAGTGGCCCTAGAGGGCTTATCCAAGAAAGCTGTATTTAGGACAGGGCTCCTTAGCTGACCCCTGGCTTGCCCTGGAGAGAACACCAAACCTCTGAATGGTCCAGCAACACAGCCAGGCTTTCAGGAAGTGGTAGGATAAGCAATGCCAACTCTCTTGTTCTCATCTTACGTTGTATTAATCATGCTAAGTCTGGATTTATTTCCAGAGAAGAAAAATGCCAACCTTACTTTATTCAGGTTTCATTGTCTCATTTTAGACTGTGCTATATAGTAGAGCCCATAGTTTTTGTTTCAATGAAAAACTACAACAACAACAAAAAATGATCATTTGTGACTGGTAACACTCATCACCTCAGGATGTCCTCTCCTTGAATATGCTTTTGGGAGCTTCTCTTTCTTTCCTGGAAGTAATTTGACTCATGTAAGCAGGAGTGGCAGAAGTTTTGTGTACAAAGTGTCATGTTGAGATGACAACATGCATGTAACAAATTCTTATTAAGTGCCAGGGAGGTTCTAGTTGAAGGTCAACAGAGAAGAAGGGTGCAAGTGTCCTACTTTTCAGAGGATGAAGGTAAACCCTAATGGATACCACCCCAGTGTGTAACTCTTGTGCAGTATGGGCTACAGTCACTAGGAGAACACAGAGAAGGAGACGTCTGAGGCCCAGAAGCTCAGGAAACCTTTCTCAGAGGAGGGAAGTTGTTCAACATAGATTGTTGTTTCACATGAGACATTCTGGGGGTGGGGCGCTCGAAAAGAACATTGAACAACTCCAACAACTCAAAGTGTGCATAGCAAAGTTGATGGCATTGAAAGAAGCCTGCCGTTGGGGGTCTAACAGTTCACAGCTGAAAAGCTTGGAGGAGAGTCACAGGGAGTAGGCTTCCCCCGTTATGCTGCAATCCTGGTTTAGTGCTATGTAGAATTGTCTTGACAACCTTTTTGTCCAGTTTGATTTTTGGTTTTGGCTTTTACCCTAACGTATATTCCCCTGCAACTATAATGCCCTCGGGTCATACCATGGCCTAGTCCAAATACGAGGGTCCTACTAGTTTTGTAAATGCCTGAAACGTTGCTCAAAACTTGCAGAGAAATAAATCAGAGAGCTATCTCCGTTGGCCTTTACTCTTGAGGTGGCTTGGCTGGTCCCAACTGCAAGCCATGGAAGTTATTCAGGATAAGCCTTGGCAGTCAAATCTGGAAAGCCCAGGGAGCCATTGAGATGATCTTTGCAGAGCTCCCACTGGTCCAGCCAAGAGGAGGACCCCGACTTCGTAGTTTCTGCTTTGGGCGAGGACACACAGCCCCGGTCAGGCATACAGGGTGGCGATGCAGTGAGTTACACACGTAAAGTGAGCACTGGCAGACACCCCAATACAAGCCCAGAGACTGCTGGGAGGGATTTCACCAAATAGATCAGGCTGCCCCACAGCCAAGGGCACCTCACAGGGAGTAATTTCGAGGCCTTTCACAATGGCAGGAGTTTGAACCATTTATTTTTCTCTCAGAACAATGCACAAAATTGAGAGGCTTTTTAGTTATTACCAAGACTTGAGGAATTCCTGTCACCTGGTTCTTTTTCATCTGAGGCTTCTCTTCGCTGAGAATGATCTAGCCCTGCAGGTGGATCTGATGGTTTTTACTTCAGAGTTGAAAGGAAACTAGTATTTGGTTTTATCACTTGTCAAAGCCCACCTAATGTGGGAGCCACTCTGTAAGTAGACCAGCTCTGTAGTACATTCTGGGAAAAAAAGCTTTGTAATTGGAGTCCAAAGCCTTGCCTTTAAGCCCCTAGTTCTGCCAAGTATTAAGTGTGCACCTTTGGGCAAGTGATTTAACTTCTCCAAAATTCAGTTTCCTCATTCGTGGAAGTAGTCCCTAGCTGTAGAAAATAGGTAGATGAATTTTACTGGTTATTGTCCCAAACTAAAAATGGTTTTGCAGTGAGATGTCTTTGCTATCTGGCTGATTATGAAGAGATCATGAGCTTCCACTCTAACCCCCAATTGTCATTTTTGTAAGAGAAGTTCTCCAAACTTCTAACGGTTTTTCCTACTTACAAGTAAATAACAGTTTCTCTGCTTTAATCTTTTAAGGAAACATTTTACAACTATTTTTTCCTTTAGGAGTTGTTTATTTTTCCTGCTATGGGACATGATCTATCTCAAAGGAACATTATGGAAAAAATTCTTTTGCCACTGAGCCAGGCATTGAGCTATGTGCTAAGGACACTGGCCTCATTCTTGAGGATTCTATAGTCTTGAGAGGGAGAGTACCACATACACAGAAAACTCTTATAGAGTCTAGTAAGGCTGTGATAGATCCATCCACAGGCTATAAGAAAGGAGCCCAGAATATATGTTCCTCTGGTGCAGATATGCAACACCTTGGAGGCAGTCTTGCAAAAAACTTTAACTTGAATTTGATCAAGCCCTTGACAATTTACAGGAAATATGAAGGACAGAGGAATGTTTTAAGGATATCCCAGGTGCACAATCAACAAGTTTCCCAGATGGTGGGAAACTCCACAGGACAAAACTCTCTGTTTCTTCAACAACACAAACTGAAAGAAAGAAAAGACAGGGCATCTATAAAGAGATCTCTCAACAATTAAAAGTGTGTGGATCCTTTTTTAAAAGAACTTTATTATTTTTTTCTCTAAGTTTTTATTTAAATTCTAGTTAGTTAACATACAAAGCAATATTGGGTTCAGGTATAGAATTTAGTGATTCATCACTTTCATATAACACCCAGTGCTCATAATAACAAGTGCCCTCCTTAATGTCCAACCCCCATCTAGCCCATCCCCACCACCTCCCCTCCATCAACCCTCAGTTTGTTCTCTATCATTAAGAATCTCATACGGTTTGCTTCCCTCTCTCTTTTCTCCCCTCTTCCCATATGTTTGTTTTGTTTCCTAAATTCAACATATGAGTGAAATCATATGGTATTTGTCTTTCTCTGATTGATGTATTTCACTTAGCATAATACATTCTAGCTCCATACAAATTCCTGCAAATGACAATATTTCTTTTCTTAATGGCTGAATAATATTCCATTGTATACATATACCACATCTTCTTTATCCATTCATCAGTTGATGGACATTTGGGCTCTCTCCATAGTCTGGCTATTGTTAATATTGCTACTATAAACACTGGAGTGCATCTGCCCCTTCGGATCTGTATTTTTGTATCCTTTGGGTAAAAACTTAGTAGTGCAATTTCTTGGTCATAGGGTAGCTCTATTTTTAACTTTTTGAGGACCCTCCATACTGTTTTCCAGAGTGGCTGCACCAGCTTGCATTCCCACCAACAGTGTAAGAGGTTTCCTCCTCCTCCACACCCTCACCAATATCTGTTGTTTCCTGTGTTGTTAATTTTAGCCATCCTGACAGGTGCGAGGTGATATCTTATTGTGGTTTTTATTTGTATTTCCCTGATGCTGAATGATGTGGAATGCTTTTTCATGTGTCTGTTGGCCATCTGGATGTCTTCTTTGCAGAAATGTCTGTTCATGTCTTCTGACCATTTCTTAATTGGATTATTTTGGGCAGAGGGGTGTTGACTCTGATAAGTTCTTTTTTTTTTTTTAAGATTTGTGACTCTTAATCCCACAAAACAAACTGAGGGTTGCTGGGGGGAGGGGGTTTGGGAGAAGGGGGTGGGATTATGGACATTGGGGAGGGTATGTGCTTTGGTGAGTGCTGTGAAGTGTGTAAACCTGGTGATTCACAGACCTGTACCCCTGGGGATAAAAATATATGTTTATAAAAAATAAAAAATTTAAAAAAAAGATTTTATTTATTTATTTGAGAGAGAGACAGTGAGAGAGCACACGAGAGGGGAGAAGGTCAGAGGGAGAAGCAGACTCCCCGTGGAGCTGGGAGCCTGATGTGGGACTCAATCCCAGGACTCTGGGATCATGACCTGAGCTGAAGGCAGATGCTTAACTAACTGAGCCACCCAGGCACCCTGGTAAGTTCTTTATAGGTTTTGGATACCAGCCCTGTATCAGATATGTCGTTTGCAAATATCTTTCATAGGATGCCTTTTAGTTTTGTTGATTGTTTCCTTCACTGTGCAGAAGCTTTTTATCTTGAAGCTTTTTATCTTGATGAGGTCCCAATAGGTCATTTTTGTTTTTGTTTCCCTTATTTCCAGAGGCGTGTCTAGCAAGAAGTTGCTGAGGTCGAGGTCAGAGGTTGCTGCCTATGTTCTCCTCTAGGATTTTGATGTTTTCCTGTTTCAGGATTTTGATGATTTCCTGTTTAGATATTTCATTCTAAAATGTGTGGATTCTTACTTGGACCCAGCTTTCAATAAAATATCTTTAAAGAATAAAAAAGATTATTACAGGAAAATTGGGGAAATACAAGCACCGATGAGGTAATTGGTACCAACAAATTGTTGATGCAAGATTATGATGATGATAAAATGATTTTGTTTATAAAACAGATCCTTGTCATTTAGACAACATATTAAAATATTTATGGATGAACTAATATGAATCTGTAATTCTGCTTTGAAATGATCCTGGGAAAGTGGCAGCCGTAACTGAGAGTATAGAAGAAAGAAAATGGAATCTGAGTAGATAAATGTTGAAGCTGGTTGTTGGTTATATAGGTGTTTATTATGTCATTCACCCTGTTTTTTTCATATGTTTGACATTTTCAAAATGTCAAAAACCTAAAGAGAGCAAGGTTAACTGCATCACAGACTACTGGGCTATCTAGTTACTTTCTGAGAGCAAAATGGGCTTAGGTTAGTGGGCAAAGCTACGATGTATCAGCCTTGTTATTTACAGACACTAGAAAGTGAATGTCAATGGTGCTATTATAGGTCCTTGGCTGGGGCAACTTTAACACCATGTTTGAGAAGGGAGCCAGACAGTTTCAGATGAGTGTTGGGGAAGAAAGGAAGACAATGAATGTAGACTTATCTTTTCAGGAGTGGGGAAGAGAAGGATTCCATTTCAAAGGGAATTTGGATTAAAATAGATTTTTTCCCCAAAATAGAAATAATTGAAGCCATTGCAAATGTGGATAAGAGACAGCAGACAGGCAGAGGGAGTCTAGCGGGAGACATAAGGAGTGGAGTCACATCACAGAGGAGACTGGAAGAAGGAAGCATGAAAGGCTCAGGGTCTGAAAACACTGGCAAGCACTTAAAAGAGGTGTTGTGGGCTTTACGTCACAGCAAATCGGAATTTTATACTACATGTGTGGGTTTGGTAATATCAGAACTGACTTGCAATAATTTATGCAAAAGATAATTTACTGGAGGACTCACTCCGTGGCTGCAGTGTGGAAACTGGCAGGAGAGATGCACTCTGACTGTGGAAAGGGGGCCAAGCCAGGAACTGGACCCGCATTGCTGTCCCTTGTCTCTGTGAATCTTTGCACACACGTTCTCTCCATGAACTGGTGCGGACTATGGCCACTCCAATTCCCCAGAATAGGGGTCCTAACTGCCTGTGACAAACAAAATATGTTCCATCATGTTACACATTCCCAGGAGACTCAGCGTAATTGCTCTTCTGATCTAATCAACTATAAGAAAGAAGCAGGATCATAAAATAGGAAAAGACAACTGGAGGCCCCCGAATTTGGGTAGAGAGGGAAACAACAGTGAAAGGAGACAGGCTGGAAATCCAATGCAGCAGTGTCACTAGAGGCTGAAATGTAAAAATAAACCATGACCACACCGTTATGTAGCTGGAAAGGGAGAAGGATTTTAATAGCCTTCCAGATAATTGTGCGTATTCTCTGATACTACAACAGAACTTGACAAGTGGTATGTTTTTAAAGATTGGTCCTAGCATGGAACATGAAATTAGTACAGAAAAGGATGCACATTCAAATAGATATGATGAGGCAACGGACCCAAGAAGAAATTTGAATGGCAAATAAACATAGAAACTGTTTCAAATTGAGTGCTAGTCTTTAAAACAAAAATTAAAGCTATGTGAGCCACCCCTATGACTCATCAGACTGAAAAACAGGTGAAAAAGAATGATAATCCTGTGTTGGTGTGAATGTGGACAAACAGGAACTTGGGGACTGTATTCATTTTCTATTACTACTAAAACAATTTACCCTAAACTTAGTGGCCTAAAGCAACACTGATATATTCTCTTAGGGTCCTGAAGATCAGAAGTGTGAACTGGGTCAGCAGAGGCTCCGGGAGAGAATGTGTTTCTAGGCCTTGTCCATTTTCTTGAGTCAGCTCTGGTTCTTGGCTGCTGGCCTCTCTTCAGTGATTCCTTCACTACTACCCCCCTACCCCCGACTCAGACTCCCTGGCCTACCTCTCATAAGGATGCTTGTGATTACATTGAGCCCTCCCGATACTACAGAATAATCTCCCTATCTCAAAAATCCTTAATTTAATCACATCTGCAAAGTCTCTTTTTACCAGGAAGGGAACATATTCACTGGTGTTGGGTATTGAGATATGGACAGCTTTGAGGGTGAGGATTATTATTCAGACTACCATGGAGACTAAATTGATATAAAGGTTCTAGAGAAAAATTTGGCAATATGTATCAAAGTCCTTATAAAGTACATATTTTTGATCCAGTAATTCACCTTCCAGGAATTTATCCTCAGTATTAATCAAACAAGGGCAAGAAGCACAGGATCTGTCTGCAATAACATTTTCATAGAAGAACTAGTACGTGTTCTAAATAAACAGCAGTAAATAAATGGCAACATTTATAAAAAGCAAGATTTGGGCTAAATATATTGTACCTCATCCAAATAATAGAATACTACACAGTCATTGCTAATGATGATCTGATTTATATTTATTGATATGGAAAGATCTGCACTGTTAAGTGAGAATCCCAGGTAACAAAAGGGTCAACACAGTATGATTCCACTCTGTAAATACACATACTATATATACTATATACTATACTATATATACTATATACTATACATACTATATGCTATATATACTGTATACCATACACTATACATACTATACATGCTATATACTATATATAGTGTGTATATATTTGTATAAATATACATTATATAGTGTGTATATATATGCATATATACACAAGTATATTTACATAACAAATTAGCAAAGATAGGCACAAAAACTCTAGTGCAAAATAGTGCTGAGTAGAGGGATTTATTACCTTTTTTTGCAGTGGAAAATAGAAGTGAGAATTGACTGAGACATTTAAAAGAACAGGCAGCATTTAGCTGAGTTTGGTGGTCATGAATCTGCAGTGAAGACTAGAGAAAGATCCTTGAGGATATTGGCAAGTGAATGGATCCTGGAACCAGGTGAAAGAGGGAACCAAAAGAAGTCAGGAGGGCTCTGATGAACCAGGAGAAAATGGATGGCTGTTCTCTTCTAGAAGCTGAGGTCCTGCTCTCCACTGCTGCCCAACATGTGAACCTGATGCCCACTGAGACGAGGTCTCCCCTGCTTTCATTCATAGACACACTTTCAGGCTCAAGTTGTCTCACAGAACCAGTGTCTTCTCACTTGGAGGCCAGTGCTTCCTTTTTCAGATTCTCTAACACAGAATTTCTTAGCATTCATCTTTCTCAAGGGCTTGATTTATTGTCACAATACAATGGTGTTGGTGCAGAGGGGCAAGGAGCTGGTATCATCTCCACACTGCAAAAGTTCTCGCCAATCCTGGGATGACCAAGGTCACATACACCCGGACACACATGCATACTTGTTCTCTGGAAAAGCACCTCATCACAGATTTACAGCCTATGGTTACTCTTGAATGAACACAGTCTCCAGGAGTTGTTCGGGGAAGCAGGGAGAGAGGAGGTAGATTCCTCATTCTGTCACTTGCATCACTGGATTGGGGCAATTACTTTAATCCCCACAATAGGAACATATTCATAGTTCCATGTTTGTACAACTCTTCCATCTACTTAAATGGATATCCAAGGACACTATTAGTCAATATCTAATTTAACAGTTTTGTAAAGGAGACAGTAAAGAAATGAACCCAAGCCAAATAAATGGCCTCCTATAAATGGTATCTCCAATACCTTCAGCGACCAGACAGATAATGTATGATGCTATTGTAGTTTTCTTTAAAGAGAGCACCGAAGCAACTTCATCTCTAACATCCTCCCTAAGGTGGTTAAATAATAGCGGATAAGATTATATCCCCACTGGGTATTCAGTAACTCATTCTTTGACCTTAGATAAATACATTCTTGTTTCATGGATTTTAAAAAAGCCTTTGCTTGGAACTAAAATCTGACCAACATCCTATAGCATGGATGATTCCTGAAGGGTTACTGGGGCTTCTTTGGAAACTTACCCACGTATAACCAGTGAAATTTCACTTGCATTGAAATACATTCACAGGGAATAAAAGAATGCAAATGAGATTGAATCAGAAGCACTGTATTTCCTGTTTTAAAAAACTATGTTTTAGAAATGCTTGCTTTTCAAAACAGGCAAATGAGGACACACACATCCAAACACTGAGGCATTGGCAAAGCCTGCTGCTTCTTTCATGACTATTTATTTATTTATTTATTTAGCATTTATTTACTTCTCTCTGGCAGAAAAACTGCAACCTATATATTTGAAGACTGGAGAGGATGCAGGGGGAAAAAATTAAGACTTTGTTGAGAGAAGGTTGTGACTCCCTCCAGAGTCAAGGGAGAGACTGTGACGCACGCTATCATGGATAGAGCCGTGCCTGAGAGCTCTGCCATGGGGTCCCGTCAGCATTTGGACTTGTTCCATTCCCACCAGCTTTCCTTCCTCCCATGCTTCCAGCTCCCCACCCCACCCCCCACGCACCAATCCCCAACCCCACCCACATCCCCATTTCTGGTTCTCTGTGTCCTGGCACAGTCTGGGAGTAGTGCTGAAGTTATGTCTGGTGTCTCTGTCTTCCAGGACTTGGCTAACTCCTCCAGGGAACCTTCCCTGATGTCCTGCTCTAACAGAGCTGCTGTTTTCTGCATGACCTAATGCCTGTTTAATGTCTGTGAAATGGAAAGGACATATGGCTCTCCCAGTAGAGGCAGAGGATACTGGAAGGGAATGTGTGGGCAGCTGGCAGAGGAGGCAAGGGGAATCCAACACAAAAGCCTGAAGAACTGACTGAAACCTCATCCTCTCTGTGATTGGAGGTCCAGTCCCCTCCCCATTACCTGCTCCTGCACCTCAGTTTGCTACTGGAAGCACACAGGATGCTCAAAGAAACATTTGTTGAATGGATGAACTGGTGGGAAGAAACCAGGGAAGCAGAGAGGAAGCTGAAAGCTGCGGGTCTCAATGTCTGCTCTGTAAAATGGGCTTACACATATACTGCCAGAGATTTCAAAGAGATGGGGAGGGTCTTGCCTGGGGGTCTCCTCTTCCCTCAGGGATTAGCTGAGGTATTGCCTGCCCCAGGAAGCTTTCTTCAACCCTCCACTTTGCCAGACACAGGATTCATGGTCCCTGATGGCTTGTGGAGGGAGGACCATGCATAAGCCTGGTTTTTGGAGGATAATTATTGGTATGTTCCCCTCCAACCAGATAACTGTGAAATGTAAAATGCTCTTTGCTTTTCTTTACATATTCTTCATTTTTGCTTCTAATCAACAGAAAAATGAGATTTACATCCTGAAAACCCCTCAAGATGGACCAAGTTCAGAAAGATCCATTGCAAAACCATAAGAGTCTGTGGGGTGGCCTCGTGGGCTTTGCCTTTTTTTAAAAAACCTTTTAAAATTAAAGGCAATTTTCAAAAATTCTTTTAAAAGGTCTTTTTCAATAAGAAGGTATTCCTGCTGGAGTGGGGAATCTGTCTTCAAGAATATTTGAAGAATATATCCTGGGGAAGACCTTCCTTTTGTTCTATAGGAATATATCCTAGGACAGACCTTCCTTTTGTTTTATAGGAAACCACACCTATAAGCCAGTCTGGTTGTAAATCTAATAAGACACTTCATTGTTTTGGGGTAAAGTCCCACTGAAAGCCCCAAACCAATAAAGTGATACTACTGCAGGTGTTTCAGAAAGGGCACTTTTTTCCTAATTTTTACAGAAGTTCCAGAGAAGTTTGGGTTCCTGAGAGACATAATACCTACCACCAGGCCAAGCTGAGGACCTAGGGATCTGATCTTCTCTTCATCCTTTACCAGAGGAAAGATTATGGAGAGGAAATACACTGAGGTTGGTTTGGAAGTACTGGACTACTTGATTCTGTTCCACACACATGGTCTTAAGCTTGAGGAATTGTGTAGTCAACTGTTGAGTGTGTCTTCTCTAAGCAATGGAGGAAAGAGGTGGAGTGGGCAGACCACATGTTGCAGTGGAAGGTGGCCACTGTCCTAAACAAATGGGTCCTCCTACTGTGAATCTTCCTGGAATAGGAAAAAACAGGTCTGGGGAAGAATTGGGGAAGTCTCTGGAACCATGAGCAGTTGAGCCTGGATAGCAGGCTGGAGGACATGGGCAAAGATCCTTGCAAAAAGGCAGCAGACTCAGGATCAAAGAGGAAGAATGTCAATAGAGGATGACCTACAGAAGGGTAGGATAAGGTCTTAAGAGTAGTGATAGTTGGATACTTTTTGACTATATCACAGTCCATTCAGTAATCTCCAAACTTGTGATGAAGTTAAAACAACAACAACAACAACCACAACCTTATTTAGCTATGCTGTGGAGCAATACGTTAGATTCCTGCCTCCATATGTGGGGTAAGGGAGAAGTCATGACAGCCTGGACAAGGCATTACATGAGGAGAGCAGCAGTGTGGGAAAAATGGCTGGATAAGAGGAAAAAAACAGTGGAGACATCTTTGTGCGACACATGCAAATTCTTCGAGACATCAGAAATACTTGGTGAGGGCAACCAGATAACCTGAACTTCATGCAGTTGTTCAGGGAAGGAGCTTAGATTAAATTAATTGGTATGAAAGGATAGGTTACCCTTGAAAGGTTAGGGGCTGTGGGGGCATGTAAGATGTACAGGGAAGAATGAATGTACAGAAGGGAAAAGAACGGGGTATTGCTGACTCTGTAGTGCCCCCCCCCCACATTCCTCCCTCAGCCCTTACACAGAAAAGCTGACGTTTCATTCCCATAAAGGGGAAAATATTTTGCTAGATATACTCTTATTTTCATTTTTTCTCTGTTGTGACTGAAATACTAATTAATTATAAACAATTGCACAAGAACAATTGATACTCAGATCCTTTAAGAATTAAATGTATTTTAAAATTGAATATATTCTTCCAATACACATAAAAGAAAAACAAAAAAGACAGAAAAGACAGAAAAACAAATCAGATTTTGCATTTTTATCACTCTTTTGATATTGACTAGTTACCTACCTGTTTTCCTAGCTTCCAGATATTTTAACTGAAATGCCTACAAAAAGCCAATACTGCCTATTGTTAAAATAAAATAAAATAAAATAAATTAAATTAAAAGCCCACTTCAGAAAATTGCACGTTATTTTATCTTAAATAAACCTGCATATTTCCAGATTGTCAGGTCTATCCCAAGCAGAAAGAGCCTTGTTAAAATAATGCATAAAGTCTGAGGAAAACAAATAAGATGTAAAAGCAAGAAGAATAATTTTTAGAATTACTGATACATAATTTCCCTGGGATTCTAGTGATCTGAAGTAATCTAAGGAAATGTTTACTTTGGTCAACTTGCAACTTAATATTAACATAACTATGTGGATTTGAAGTGTTAGAACTGAGCCAATAAAAGAAACATCTGTGATGAAGTCATGGGTGTAATATTCCCACTGCAGTGAACAACATATAGAGAACTTCACACTAAAACAACCACTGCCAAACACTATAGTGACTGTTCATCTCTATTTGTCTACAACAAACACAATTTAATATAAACTGTGCATTTTAGAAAACTAATACTTTTAATAGATCAAAAAAAAGAAGACCATGAAACCACCAAAACTGATATGCAAATTGGTCCATAAATGTACTCAGTATTTAGTGAGTACCTTCTATGCAAGGGCACAGAACTAGATGCTGGAGTTGAAGATGGGTGTAGGACATATGTCATTTCTGCCTCACAAAGCTGATTGTGTAACCTGACCTTAAAGAGATCCATGTCACGAGTTACACAGAAGTGTCTGACCTAAATGTGGGTCTTACAGAGGAGGAAGCATCAGTGAAGGGTGAGCAACCACAACACGCTAACCTAAGTATAACTGGAGTTCCTGAACAAGAAAGGGAGATGTAGAAAATACTTGAAGAAATAATGGCAGATTTTTCTTAACTATTTGATGAAACTATAAACACACAGATTCAAGACATTCAACAAGTCACAAGTGCAAGAAATATGGATAAAACCACACAAGGTACAAAATTTTCAAGAAAGCAGTGATAAAGGAAGGAACCTAAACACAATGGTGGTGAGTAAGGGGAAGACAGCATTACATATAGAGCTAAGAAAGACAGCTAATTGATTGTCAGAGGCCAGGCAAGCAAGCAGAGAGTAAAGCAACATCTTTAAAATCCTTGGGGGGAGGGGGGAGTAAACTGAGTATAATTCTATTTCCAATGAAAATATCTTTCAAAAATGAAGGCAAAATACATTTTCAGACATATAAGCACTGAAATAATTTATCACCCAGAGAGATGAACTACACATATGTTGAAAAAAGTCCTCCAGGCAAATGAAAAATTATATTAAATGGAAATCTGAATGTACACAAAAGAAAAGAATGAAGATTTTCAGAAATGATAGATATGTGAGTAATAATAATTTTCTTGTTAATTAAATCTCTTTGAAAGATAAGTGAACTGTGAAAAGAAAAATAATAATAAATTTTGAGCATATAAAATATTTAGAAATGAAATATATGATAACAATAGCATAAGGAAAAGGAGGGGTGGATGGAAATACATGGATACATTTTTCTTATATTTGACATGAAATGATATAAAGTCACTGTAAGGTAGAGTCTGATAAGTTAAAGTTGTATACTATAGACCCTAAAGCAAGCACTTAAAACACAATAAGAAGTTACAGCTAATGAGCTAACAAAGGAGAACATGGAATCACTAATAAAAAATTTGTCCAAAAAAAGGTACAGAAGGAAGAAAAACAGGAGAAAAGAGCAGAAGAAACAAATAGTAAAAGCAAAATGATAGATTTAGACATTACCACATCAACAATCTATTAAATTTAAATGGTATACACATTCTAAATAAAAGGCAGAGATTGTCAGATTGGATTTGGAAAAAAAAAAAAAAAAGGAAAACCCCAAACCCAATTATACACTGCCTACAAGAAACACATTTTAAATACAGACACGAATAAGTTAACAGAAAAGGATGGGGAAAGCTATGTCATGCTAACAAAAGTCAAAAAATAGCTGGAGTGTCTGTGTTAATACCAGACAATGTATATTATCTGGGATAAAGCAGATGATTTAATTATGATGAAAGAATCAATTTATTAAGAGGGAAGAAGGGAGAGGATGGAAGAAGAAAAGAGGACCTCTGTTTCATCTGGTCCCTTGAATTCAACTAGTTATCTATCAAATCATTCTGAACACCTGTGAATTCAACCTGAGTTCTAAGAAAAGAACTGTTGTAATTCTATAAATAGAAAAGCGACCACTTTTTGTAAGGTAGGAGGTGCAGAGACATGAATCTGAGGGATATATCAGAAGATACTCCCAAGATACTAGCCAATAGGATCAACCAGTACATTAAAAAGATTATTCACCATGACCAAGTTAGATTTATTCCTGGGCTGCAAGTGTGGTTCAACATTCACAGATCAATCAACATGATACATCACATTAATAAAAGAAAGGACAAGAACCATATGATCCTTCCAACTGATGCAGAAAAAGCATTTGACAAAATACAGCATCCTTTCTTGATTAAAACTCTCCACAGTGCAGGGGTAGAGGGAACATAACTCAATATCATAAAAGCCATCCATGAAAAACCCACAGCCAATATCATTCTCAATGTGGAAAAACTGAGAGCTTTTCCCCTAAGATCAGGAACATGACAGGGATGCCCACTCTCACCACTGTTATTCCACATAGTACTAGAAGTCTTAGCCTCAGCAATCAGACAACAAAAATAAAAGTCATTCAAATTGACAAAGAAGTCAAACTCTCACTCTTTGCAGATGACATGATACTTCATGTGGAAAACCCAAAAGACTCTACCCCAAAATTGCTAGAATTCATACAGGAATTCAGCAAAGTGGCAGGATATAAACTCAATGCACAAAAATCAGTTGCATTTCTATACACTAACAATGAGACTGAAGAAAGAGAAATTAAAGAATAGACCCATTTACATTTGCACCAAAAACCATAAGATACCCGGGAATAAACCTAATCAGAGAGGTAAATGATCTGTAATATAAACTATGGAACATTTAAGAAAAAAGTTGAGGGAGATATGAAGAAATGGAAAAATGTTACATGCTCATGGATTGGAAGAGTAGATATTGTTAAAATGTCTATGCTACCCAGAGCCTTCTATACCTTCGATGCAATCCCTATCAAAATACTATCAATATTTTTAACAGAGCTGGAACAAATAATCCCAAAATTTGTATAGAGCCAGAAAAAAAAACCCAAATAGTCAGAGGAATGTTGAAAAAGAAAACGAAAGCTGGGGATATCACAATTCCAGACTTCAAACTATATTATAAAGCTATAATCATCAAGACAATATGGAACTGGCACAAAAAAAGACACATAGATCAATGGAGCAGAATACAGAACTCAGAAAGGGACCCTCCACTCTATGGTCAACTAATCTTTGACAAAACAGGAAAGAATTTCCAAAAGAAAAAAGACAGTCTCTTCAACAAATGATGTTGGGAAAATTAGACAGTCACATGCAGAAGAAGAAAACTGGGCCATTTTCTTATACCATACACAAAGATAAACTCAAAATGGATGAAAGACCTAAATGTGAGACAGGAGTCCATCAAAATCTTAGAGAAGAACACAGGCAGCAACCTCTTTGACCTTGGCTGCTGCAACTTCTTGCTAGACATGTCTCCAAAGGCAAGGGAAACAAAAGCAAAAATGAACTATTGAGACTTCATCAAGATAAAAAGCTTCTGCAAAGGAAAGGAAACAGTCAACAAAACAAAGAGGCAACCCACAGAATGGAGAAGATATTTGCAAATGACATTAGAGATAAAGGGCTGGTATCCAAGATCTATAAAAAAAACTTAGCAAACTCAACACCCAAAAAACAAAGAATCCAGTCAACAAATGGGCAGAAGACATGAACAGACATTTCTCCATAAAAGACATCCAAATGGCCAACAGACATATGAGAAAATGCTCCATATCACTCGACATCAAGGAAATAAAATTCAAAGCCACAATGAGATACCACCTTACATAAGTCAGAATGGCTAAAATTAACAATTCAGTTGAAGGGCATCTTGGTTCTTTCCACAGTTTGGCGACTGTGGCCATTGCATCTGTAAACAATGGGGTACAGATGGCCCTTCTTTTCACTACATCTGTATCTTTGGGGTAAATACCCAGTAGTGCAATTGCAGGGTCACAGGGAAGCTCTATTTTTAATTTCTTGAGGAATCTCCACACTTTTCTCCAAAGTGGCTGCACCAACTTGCATTCCCACCAACAGTGTAAGAGGGTTCCCCTTTCTCCACATCCCCTCCAACACACGTTGTTTCCTGTCCTGCTAATTTTGGCCATTCTAACTGGTGTAAGGTGGTAGCTCAATGTGGTTTTAATTTGAATCTCCCTGATGGCTAGTGATGGTGAACATTTTTTCATGTGTCTGATAGCCATTTGCACGTCTTCATTGGAGAAGTGTCTATTCATATCTTCTGCCCATTTTTTATATGATTGTCTGTTTTGTGTGTGTTGAGTTTGAGGAGTTGCCAAGATGCCCTTCAACGGATGAATGGATAAGGAAGATGTGGTCCATATACACTATGGAGTATTATGCCTCCATCAGAGGATGAATATCCAACTTTTGTAGCAACATGGTCGGGACTGGAAGAGATTATGCTGAGTGAAATAAGTCAAGCATAGAGAGTCAATTATTATATGGCTTCACTTATTTGTGGAGCATAACAAATAGCATGGAGGAGAAGGGGAGTTAGAGAGTAGAAGGGAGTTGAGGGAAATTGGAAGGGGAGGTGAACCATGATAGACTATGGACTCTGAAAAACAATCTGAGGGGTTTGAAGGGGCAGGGGGGTGGGAGGTTGGGAGAACCAGGTGGTGGGTATTGGAGAGGGCACGGATTGCATGGAGCACTAGGTGTGGTGCAAAAACAATGAATACTGTTATGCTGAAAATAAATAAATAAATCTAAAAAAATTAACAAGTCAGGAAACAACAAATGTTGGTGAGGATGCAGAGAAAGGGGAACCCTCTTACACTGTTGGTGGGAATGACAACTTGTGCACCCACGCCGGAAAACAGTATGGAGGTTCCTCAAGAAGTTAAAAATAAAGCTATACTAGGACCCATCAAATGCTCTACTAGGTATTTACCTCAAAGTTACCAAGGTAGTGATCCAAAGGGGCACCTGTGCTCCAGTGTTTATAGCAACGATGTCCACAATAGCCAAATGGTGGACAGAGTTGAGATGCCCATTGGCAGATGAATGGATAAAGAAGATGTAGTATATATACAATGGAATATTACTCAGCCATCAGAAAGGATGAATACTTGCCATTTACAATAACATGGATTGAACTGGAGGGTATTATGCTGAGCAAAATAAGACAGTCAGAGAAAGACAATTACCATAAGGTTTCACTCATATGTGGAATATAAGAAACAAAACAGAGGATTACAGGAGAAGGGAGGGGAAACTGAATGGAAAGTAATCAGAGACAGATACAAACCATTAGAGACTCTTAACTATAGGAAACAAACTGAGGGTTGCTGGAGGAGAGGTTGATGGGGAGATGGGGTAATTGGGTGATGAGCATTAAGAAGGGTACATGATATGATGAGCCCTGGGTGTTATATACAAATGATGAATCATTGAACCCTACATCTGAAACTAAGGAAGTACTATATGTTGGCTAATTGAATTTAAATTTTAAAAAAGAGGGAATAATAATCCTGAACACTTATGTACTAATAACAGAGTTTCAAAACACATGGCATACACACACAGAATGAGAGTACTGAAGAGTAATCCACAATTTCAAAGATTTAAACAAAACCAAACACCAACTTGACCTGATTGACACTCGTATAACACTGCACCCATGATCAGCATAGTAGATTTCTTTTCAAGTGCAGAGTATTTACACAAAATATTTACCGAGATATGCCATATTTTAGGACCATAAATCAAGCCTTGATAGACCTTAAATCATTCAAATTACATAACATATGTTCTCTGTTTGTGGTAGAATTAAATGATAAATAAATAGCTGAAACTATCTGGGGAAATCCTCAAATATTTGGAAGCTAAATAACTTCTAAATAACTTCTAAATAACCATGAGCTAAATGAAAAGTCAAAAGGAAAATTAGAAAGTATTTTGAACTGAATGAAAATGAAAGCGCAGCATTTTAAACTTGTGGGAGATGGCTCAAATAGTGACAAAATGAAGTCTACACCCTTCAGTGCCCATAAAAGGAAAGAAGAGAGATCTCAAACAGACGCCTTCAGTTTCTACCTTAAAAAAAGAAATAAAAGGGGCACCTGGGTGGCTCAGTGGGTTAAGTCACTGCCTTCGGCTCAGGTCATGATCTCAGGGTCCTGGGATCGAGTCCCGCATCGGGCTCTCTGCTCTGTGGAGAGCCTGCTTCTTCCTCTCTCTCTGCCTGCCTCTCTGTCTACTTGTGATCTCTCTCTGTCAAATAAATAAATAAAATCTTTAAAAAAAAAAGAAATAAAAGTGTAAGAGTAAGCAGAAGAAATAATAAAGATCAGAGTGAAAGTCAATGAAATAGAAAACAGTAGGAAAACACCAATAAAACCAAAATTCAGTTCTTTAAGATCAACAAAACTAATAAACCTCTAGACTAATCAGGAAAAGTTGAACTGTAACTTACCTATATTAGGATAGACAGAAGTGGCATCACTGTAGACACTACATCACTATGAATACTACATATATACACACTACTCATGAAAATATTATGAAACATTTTGTCAATAAATTTGATAACTTAGAATAAACAGACAAATTCCTTGAAAGACACAAACTACCTAAGTTCACTTAAGAATTAGCTAACCTGAAGAGTTCTAGATCTAGTAAAGAAATTGATGTTTTATTTAAAAATCCACCCAAGGACCAGCAGAAGGGTGGTTTAATATTTGCAAAATGTTACCTATTATATTATACATAGTCTAATCTTAAGTGTGTTTTTTAAATGCATCAAAAAAGGGGCGCCTGGGTGGCTCAGTGGGTTAAGCCGCTGCCTTCGGCTCTGGTCATGATCTCAGGGTCCTGGGATCGAGTCCCACGTCAGGCTCTCTGCTCAGCAGGGAGCCTGCTTCCTCCTCTCTCTCTCTGCCTGCCTCTCTGCCTACTTGTGATCTCTCTCTGTCAAATAAATAAATAAAAAATCTTCTAAAAAATGCATCAAAAAAGGACTAGCAGGAAATACCAAAATATTAACAGTGGTTTTCACACTAAGGCATGACTAGAAGATTCCATTTTCTCTTGCCTAGATGTCTATATTTTACAAAGCTTTTACAGTGAATGTTTACTACTCATACATACAGAAAATTTTTTTTTATTTTATTAAGTGGCATATATGAATTTGAGATGATGTCTATTCAAAGAGAAGGTATCATCCCTTGAAAATATAAGTCCCTGGAAAGTGCTTGACATAGTAAGCGTAATTTCCATCCTGATTCATATGGGAGAGATATACCTTTACAAAGCATTGTTCTTGGACACAGTGTCTTCTCTAACTGTTAAAAATTAAACCTCAGTCCAGTTTAGATTTGGCTCTTTTATGTGAAGGGAAAAAAGGGTTCTAGAATAGAGATTCTTAAACACAATCCCCAAAGAAGTGGCAGGCAGGCTAAGTTCAAGGTTCATTTTTTGTTTCTTGTGCCCCTCTGCTTGTAGAATCAATGAAATGCCAGATTTTGGAGAATCTTTCTTGGAATGAAAACACAATTCTCAGTGAGGCTATACATGTGACATTTGAATAAACAGGAACAGATAGAAGGAAGTTCCCACTGCTGTTGGTGAACTGAATGTCCTATTGAGCCTGCCACGTACCCTGGTTTGATAAGCTACTGACTGAAAACCTTGGTCTGTGTGACTGCTGTGGTCAGAGGTCAAAGTGAGATGGACAAGGGAAATGTTTTCTTCATACCTGATAACACTCACTTTTCTCCTTTCCCTTCATGTCCTCGAAAGACTGTCAAGGTAAATTTTTGGTTTGGTCCTAGAAGAGTATTTTGTCCCAACCAAGCAAGCACTCAGCTATTTTTACGTTAATAAGACTTGGTAAAAACAAAACAAAGCAAAGCAAGAACTGCCCATCAAATCTTCATACTGGTCTTTGGAGGCAAGGAATACCGCTGACAGCTTGAATATAGGAATAGTCTTGGTCAGCGAGTAGTTCTGGAGCCTCATGGTGTCAGAGTATTTGCATATCTACTTTCTCCTTCACAAGCTCTCCTACCCCTTTCCTTCTCCTTGTTTTTATTCAAATTATAACAAATAGAAGATGGAGAATATATTACCTATGGGGTATGACATGGAGTATGTGCTCAGCTCTCTACTTTAATGAGCTCTGTCCTTAGGCAAGTCATCAATCCTCTCTAGTCATCAGATTACTAAGATAAAGTGAGGCTTTAGAGTAGATGATGTTCCATTTCCCTTCTATCTCCAAGAGTCAGAGACACTGAGTATTTGAGATTTGATCCTTGAGGGTAATTATGACCCCATTCAGGCTTCAGATTCAATTATTCTGCTCAATTGCTCTTTCTTAATAATAAACAAAACCAGACAACTCAGACAAATTTTCAGGTAAAGTTTCAGCATTACCCAACAGTCTTCCTCTCAATTTCTTATTAAATGCCCATGAAAACATACAAAAAAATAAAAATTTGGCACCATCTTTATAAACTAAAAATAAGAGGAGATTTGTCAAAGTTCAGAGGGACTTTCCACTAACTGCATCATTAATGGGAGGGATTGAGAAACACATTCGTGGGTGGCACAAACACTACCCTTTGAACCAGAACAACAAGAACAACCCCCAAAGCAAAAGAAAGACTTTGACTCACCCCCACTGCCTGCCCTTATCTCCAGGACAAGGTAATGCACTGGCCAGAGAAAGTAAGAGTTGTCATCTGAGCCAGCCAAAGTCATGACCTCCCTTTCTTCTCAATCAGCAATTCTATTTTGATATCCAAGTAGAAACTACATCTCCCAGGGTGCAGCTCAACTCAACTTGAAATAGAGGAAGTTGAGTAACAGGGTGATGAATATACCAAGTAAGAACAGGACAACAATTCCACTCACAACTGTGTGTGTGGGTGTTGGGCAGGGGTTGGAGTGCTGCATTTCATGGACACTTTCACAGGAATCACACTTCAATCACTGTCAGAAACCCCAGATCCTCCCAGCAGATGTATCCTGATAAGGTATCATATATAGGACCTTTACCCCACTTTGGCTAAATGTGGGAAGGAGAAACTGCCAGCTCCAGAGTGAGCAGTGAGGGAGACTAAGAACAGCTCATTGCCGGTCACCCAATACCGACATCTGTGAAATTATTCAGGAACAGTAGAGGAAAGCTATTTATTCCGAAGAGTCAAGGGAGTGCATATTTTTAAAAAATGATTGTCACAAAAACAAGTAGAGTAACTCTATTTTAAAACATCGACTTTAGTGTTTTTTACTGGCTAAATATTCTCAGGCTCTTTTGGTGTTTGGGAGCCATTTCGTGGTGATCCTGCCCACAGAGGTTGTTTTGACCATAGCTTTTTGCAATAATTATCCAGGAGACTGGATTTATTAGTGTAACCATTTCACCTTTAATGATTCTGTCAACTGGAATATAGCAGACATAATTTGTCAACTCGACAATTGAATCTATTCTTAATTTGAAAGTAAAAACCAATGGAAGCCCCTGATGAGGTCAATAATGCATTAGACACAGTGCAGAATGTTACCAGAAGGATTTTGTTCTGGTTTCTCTACAATAGGTCATATAGACAAAATGACTATAATAGTCTAAACTGTTATATTATTGCAACCAAACTGGTGCTAGAAAGGTTTGGAGTCTAGATAGCTTCTTATAAAACAAATATTTGATTCAATGAAAGACAATTTAGAATTTGCCTAATTTTCACTTTACCAAGACAGCAGATAGCTGTATTTTTTTTTAATTTTTTATAAACATTTATTTATTTTTTTTTTAAGATTTTATTTATTTATTTGTCAGAGAGAGATCACAGTAGGAGAGAGGAAGGGAAGAGATCACACAGAGAGAGGAAGGGAAGCAGGCCCCCTGCTGAGCAGAGAGCCCGATGCGGGACTCGATCCCAGGACCCTGAGATCATGACCTGAGCTGAAGGCAGCGGCTTAACCCACTGAGCCACCCAGGCGCCCTATAAACATTTATTTTTATCCCCAGGAGATAGCTGTATTTTAAATCCTTCGTTTCATCCCCTAAATTTAGATAACATAACATGTTAGGAATGTGAATAATTAAGAGACCTCCTCCTTTTCTGTACTTTTGAATGCTTTCACTGTAGGAATCCAGCAGCTAAGGCATTAGAGTTCATAGCTAGCCCTGGTTGAATGCACACCACTCATTTGACCATGTGGCCTACACCATGCTCAGCTTTTCATATACATCTCCTCATATAATCTCAATGAACATTCTAGGAAACATGTATGTGATAATCCCCATTGTGTACATAACGGATGCAAATATCAAACATCCTTGCTTGAGAATATTCTTTGAGAAAGAAAATCTGTAATAGTACAAATGTATTGGTTCATAAATACTAGGGTAAATTAAATCTTATGTCTTATTGTGATCAAGAGTTTCTCACAATAATTAATCAAAACCCACAAATATTTATTGTGTGTCCACCAAGACAATTACCTAGGCAATTAGGGATATAGCAATGGACAAAACAAATCATACTGTCACAATAAATATAAGTCATCATAGGCATAGGTCATAAATAAATATGAACAAAACTGTAGTTTCTATGAGTAAAATGAAACACGATAAGAGATCTAATGGTCAGGGATATTCAGGGGGCAGAAATGGTAGCTGTGGATCATTTCTCTGAGGAGATCTTTTTAAGCTGAGAACTTAGAAGTGAGGGAGTGAGACATGTGAAGTGTGGGGTAAAGGATTTCAGACAGAACAAAGAGCAGTTGCAAAGCCCCTGGGGTGAAAACAGACTTGATAAGTTCAAGGACTAGAAAGAGGGCCAGGGAGGCTGGATCTAAATTAGCAGTAGGAAGCCTAAAGAAAATTTGGAATTTACTGTGTGTGAAATAATAAATTTTCTTGGTTTTTATCCAAATCTTTGTCCTCTTTATCCTAGGCACATAGCCAGACCAAATGACACAGTATGTATTGCACCTTGATGTGTCCTATGAATGAGTACCGACCAATAGAACATGAGTGGAAGTGATGCTCTCCACTTCCAGGACTGGCGGGTAAAAATCATTCACACATGCATCTCTGTACCATTTCTCCCCTCTTGTTCTCTGGGAACCATATGTTAAAGATAACAGAGCCACCATAACCTGGATCCCAAATGACCACATTGAAAAACGTCCAGTCAACAACCAGCTCACTCTCCCAAAATTCCCATTGTTTGGGTCTATGGTCAAAGGGGCGAGACTGATACAAAGTGAAGGTCAAGCAAAGCTTTATTTCGCGCCAAACATCGAGAATCAAACTGACCATTCAGAGCCATTTCTTGCAAAGAGGAGACCCCTCCCAGCCTCACAGACGAATTCTTTGAATTACAATTCACCCTATAGTAGCTATTTGAACTAGCCTATCACGCTGGTCAGAATTGGCACCCAAAAGGCAGGGCCCACATTCTCGGGTGGTTAGGGAGGTGCTCTCCTGATTGGATGTCTCCACCTGACTTAACTCATTCTTGTATTCTGGGCTCTGTTACCTCCTCCTGACCTGACACGTCCTGGTATATGGGCTCTATTATTAGGGGCTGGTCAGTCATATTATACTGGTTTCCCAGACTTGTTTCTAAGTAAGTTCCTCTGGGGGTAGGGGGCAGGGTCAATCTAATTTTACTGCATAAACAACAAAATGGCTCTCTCTGGCTAAGTAGGCCCTTACACCTATGGTTTTTTTTTTTTTTTTTTTTTTTGAAAAAGGACTTTAATTTTGTTGAGCCATAACATATTTGGGTCTTCTTATTACCACAACCTAGTCTACCACAATACACCTGAATACCCTTTCTTCCTTTTTGCTATTTTGATAGAACCCATACTTGCCAGCTCAGTATATGACTACATGAAACAAAGATATTTCTAAGCCTCTCTTACATGTTGAATTAAATATGGAGTAACACATTAAATTTCTGGCCAATAGGATGTGAGTTAAATGTGGTAACACAATTTCTGGCCAATAGGAGTTAAAGACATGCATATCTTCAAGATTATAGCCTTATAGAAAGGAGCATGCCTGCCTCTTTTCCACTTCCTACTGATCTGAAAGCAGATGTAGTAACTCTGATCCATCTGGAATCACGTGGACGAGAGGGCACACTATGTGTAGAACAATAAAATATGGGTTACTAGGGTCCTTGACCTGTGGAGGCAGCATTAACAGCCCTTGGGTCTTGTTAAAGCTGGTTATTTGGGAGTTCCCAATTTCAACAGCTACCTATCTAAATAATCCAGAGTCATTGAAAGGCTGAAGGTAGGGAAGATATAATTATGATCTGATTTATATTTTAAAAGTCTGGTTGCTGGGTGTAGAACAAACTGTAGGAGGGGGCGCAGAGCAGAAGCTGGGAGACCAGTTAAAAGCTATTCCAGTGACCTAGGTAACAGATGATGGAATATGCAGCCTGAGGAAAGTGGTGGGATTCAGGATGTTTTTGGAAGACTGGAACAATGTTATCCAATATAGCTGGAAGGCAAGGTGGTTACCAGAAAGAGAAGAGGAAGGAGTGACTCCAAATGTTCTGTTTTGGAGAAGTTTGGTGAATGGCGGTGAGCTAGGACACTGAGAAAGAAATAAGATGGGGGTTGGGGGGTAGGTATCAGAAGCTCTTTTCTGGTTACTCTTCCAAGTGGAGATGTCAAGTGAGTTTAGGAGTGTCCAGTCTGGAGTTTAGGGAAGATGTTGGTGCTAGAAACATAAATTTGGGAAAATCAACTAGATGCATTTCTAACACAATGTACTAGTATAATTCAAGAGGTCCTCTATAGTCAAGAAGACAGATAAAATACTATCACGTTGGGTTGGCCTAACCTAACACTGGATGTTTTCTTAACTGGCAGTAAAATAGAACTTAATACACAGTATTTTTGTTTATTTTTAATTGATATGTAGATAATTGGTATTCAGCCCTGCGTCCTTGACGAGATGACATACTATTTTAAAACACAAAAATAGGGAAAAGAATTATTGGCCTGATATCCAAGAAGACCATAGATGGTTGTCTTCTGCTCATTTTTAATCATGTTAACTATGGAAGTATTACTGTCTGTCTTGCATTGTCTCCCAAAGGAGTGGGAAGGCCTTTACTACTGGGAGCTATTCTTGCTAAAGAACAGAAGCAAATGGCATTTGGACTTCCAAAGGCCAAAGTAAAAGAAGTAACTCTCCCCTACTTTCCCCATTCTCTTAGTGGATTCATATTCTCTGGGTAATTATTATCTATCTACTCTGCTTTTATTAACCTCACCACTAACTGCCTAGCTCCACCACAAAGCATTGAATTATAATGCTTTCTTAAGGCTCTAGAACTCATAAAGCCTTCAAGCCCAGTGGGTTTAACTACATTGACTTGAATGACCTTTCTTTTTTTTTTTTTTTTTTTTAAAGATTTTATTTATTTATTTGACAGACAGAGATCACAAGTAGGCAGAGAGGCAGACAGAGAGAGAGAGAGAGGCAGGCTCCCCGCAGAGCAGAGAGCCCGATGCGGGGCTCGATCCCAGCACCCTGAGATCATGACCTGAGCCGAAGGCAGAGGCCTTAACCCACTGAGCCACCCAGGCACCCCTGACCTTTCTTTTTTAATGTAAACAGAAATTTACAAGTCTGCTCAATATTTTTGAAATGGTTAATGATGTAAAGATAGAGTTCTGAATGGTGCAAGACCAAAATCAAAATAGCCTATTAAATTGTGAGCATTCTTGAGTGGCAAAAAGATGTCCTATATTATTTCCAATTATTTTCTGTCTCCCATATTCAATCCTGTCTTAATTACTTTTGCTACTTTATGTCACCTGAACCTGTAGGTCCTTGTATTAGCTTCCTAGGAAGGCTGTAACAAATTACCACACATCTGGTGGCTTAAACAACAGAAATTGATTCTCTCCTTAGTCTAGAGGCCAGAAATCAAGGTATTGGCAGGACCTTGCTTATTATGAAGGCTTAAGGGAAGGATCCTTCCTTCCTTTTCCAGCTTCTGGTGGCTCCAAGCGTTCTGTGATGTGTGATCTCTGTCTCTGCTCTTAATGTGGCCTTCCCATCTCTCTGTCTCTTAGAAGGATACTTGTCATTGAATTTAGGGCCCACCTAAATAATCCAGGATGATTTCTTCTGAAAATCCTTAACTTAATTGAATCTGCAAAGACTCTTTCCAAAAAAAGTTCAAATTCACAGCTTCTGGGGATTAAGGCAGATGTATCAACCCACTAATTCCCAAATCTAAACCAATCACTAGAATTACCTGGGTAAACTTATAAAATGCAGATCCCTAGGCCTCCTCCTTAGAGATTCTGATTCCATCAACCTGGTTTGCGTGCATGTGTTATTTTCTGGTAGGAGATGAGAACTACATCAGGGTTAAACAAAAAATGAAAAACTGGGTAATTTTGATGGTCATCGTGCCCCAATCCTTTCAATATCTTGATTTTTGAAAGTATCATTTTTATCTGTTATGTTATCAATGCAGTGCAAAATAATATAATATCAAGAATGCCAAGATGATACAAGGGAATTTATGGGCTTAGGAATCATCCAAGCTTGAGTTTGAAATCTGGTTCCATCTTGTTTTATTACCTAACTTCTCCAAGCTTCAATTTTCTCACCAGTGGAGTGGAGATCTTTACATCAGAGCATTATTGTGAGGATCAGTGAGATAACATGTAAAACCCCAACACATGCCCAGGGTTCAATTAAGTGAAAACTATTATTATGAAAAGGTAGATTGGGTAGCCTACTTTATACCGTACAGTTAAACATAATTATCTAAAAATAACTTATTAATTATGTATCATGATTTGCAAAGAATTTACTGTGTAAAAGAATAGTCTTTATCAGTTTTAGGATTGTGGGGAAGTTCTACAAAACAGTGAGAGAATATGGTAGAAAATATTACATTCTAAGGTTTCTCTGCCTTTGGGCTAAGATCAAGTGAAAATATTATTTTCTTACCTGCCACAGTGATGATTTGGCATCTACCACATTGTTTCTCAAATCCTGGACAAATGAAAAATCTTCAACGTCCAATTGATTCAGTGGTTGCCCCTAACTTCCTGCTGTGGACTAAATTGTGATCATCCCCCAACAAGAGCAAAAAAACATATATTGAAGCCCTAAACCCCAATGTGACTGTATCTGGAGATACAGTCTTTAGGAGACAATTAATGTTGAAGGCCTGAAGGTGAGGCCCTAATCTAATAAGACTAGCCTCAGAAGAGGAAGAGAGCTTTCTTGCTTTCTTGCTCTCTCTCTCTTTGGCATATGAGGATACATCAAGAAGGCAGCAATCTCTAAGTTAGGAGGGGAAATCTCACCAGAAACTGAATTGGCTAGCACCCTGATCTTGGACTTCCCAGCTTCCAGAACTGTAAATCAGTCTCTGTCGTGTTAGCCACCCAGGTCAGTGGTAGTTATGGTAGTCAAAAAAGACCAATACACCCACTAATATTAATACACTAGTACCACTAATACACTAGCACTCAGAGTTTTGGCAAGCATTCATTCCCCAGGCTTGCTACTTCTTAATAAGTGACAGCAGAAAAGGGGTAAGTGGAGGTAACAGGGTCTGTTTCCTAGATATGAGTTTGTAGGAAGCCCAGCTCATCAAGTGTAAACTGAAGTCATTATTATAGATTTCTTTAATGGGAATATCAGATCCATAGTTTCTCTTAAATCAGAATCAATTTTTTTCCCTATTTTTTTTTCCTTCTTCCATGAGTGAATTCTTCAAACAATAGGTGGGTTCATTATCCATCTCGTGTTCTAAAAAGCTTTGGTATTCATAACTGCTTTCAGAAAATTCTGAAGAATTCACAGTTACAAAGGCCTACCTTGCCTTGGCTTCTACTCTTTATGGGAACTTTCCATCAGGTCAGCTGGTGTACTGATAACCTACTGGCAGGCTTCATTCTTCTACCTCCACACATTTCTGCATCTCATTCCCTCTACTTCACATGCTCTTCCAGCCCTGTAGATCTCATCTAAACAGCACTTCTGACCTCACCTCCTACCTTTTCTGAAAAAGCTTTGCTGACCACTTCATTTTTTTTTAAATTTTAATCAAGATGATTTTATTTCATAAATGTGTAATGTTAAGCTATCAAAATTCTACACTGAAAGTTCAACCATCCACTTCCATTAAGTAGACTTTATAATGATACAAATCACAAATACAGGTAAGAACTAAGTAATTGTTCAAAATTTTATTTTGATATACAGGATGAGATGAGAACTTTTACATCCACTGAATTTCATGGAAAATGAAACTGCAAATAAATTAGACCCACATCAAAATAGATCAGTTAAATGTCCAAACTTGAGGATACAGGAGCCAAAGATAAACTGAGATTCCAGTCTTCTTTAAGAGATTGAGGTCTTTCCAACACAATTCTATGAACTGGTCCAGAGCTCAAGAGCATATGGGGATGCTTAATAGGGGTTGTGATCAGGGACTGTGTCCTGGGTGCCACTTGATACTGTCCACAGTGAGAATCACCTCTGCTGCTTCAACTCCACTCAAAGAACTTGTCACTTGACTTAGAAACTTTCTGTTACACTCAGCATGGCCACATCTCGAGTGGAACCTTCCCTTGTATCCACTCCAACAGTTGTGTTGTCTTTACTGACTCATATTAGGGGCCTCATTCTTGCCATGTCACACCAATACTGATACTTTTCACAGGGTTAACATTACCCCCAAAATGTGTTGATATAAATATATCCATCTATATATAATGGGGAAAAGAATGAAAGATTTAAATGACCTTGCAAGGCCTCTTCTGAATTGAGTTGCCCTGATTCCATGAACTTTAAAGTGTATCAAAACACAATACACACAGGCTTCTCAGTGTTGGAACAATAATGTTCTTTAAAGTAGCTGCTGCATTTCCCACATTTTTTCCATGGTCCAGAAGAAGGCTTGATAAGCCCACTAAAATGATTTGGAATTCTTCCAGGCCTTGTGAGCCCATTGTTTGCAATTTTCTAACTGGTGCTTTAAAGTCACTGGACCTAAAAGAGCTAGTCTGGAAGTGATGGAATTTTCCAGTTATGGAGAAGAACGCTAATGATTTGGAGACATCTCACTCCTGTAGATGTTCCAACAAAAGGTTAATGTGAATGTAATTGCCTGTCGAAATTTTCCACCTATAGACTAGTTACCTTTTCTTGAAGGCAGCTCAAGGCAATTGCATATAGGCTCAAATGAATGTTTAATTTAGATGGTCTTTTCCGAAATGGAGTCAAAAGAATCTGCTCTCTTGATTTAAACTTGAATATTATACTTCTGTGATTCTCATTTCTGCGTATTGGTTCCATGCACGAGAGGCTAATGCCTTCGGGGGGACAGTGACATAGAGCCGTGTTCACATTGACAACACTCGGAGGCACAAAGGCTGAGTGATTTCAGGGACTCCCAGATCCCTGTCGCTTCCAAATATAACCCCTCTGGTCTTCACTCATCCTGAAGTTTCTACTTTTTGATATATTTATGGAAAAATCAATTTTATACACTGGTTTAAAAATAAGAATGCACACTCACATATACACATGCACATACACATATACATACACAGAAGAAAATGCAAAATTTCAAAAAGTTATGGAGATAAAAAATAGTACTTAAAAAGAAGAAGAAAGTAAAATTTTAAAATCTTATTTAAAACTGTCATTTGGTTTGGCCCCATGCAAACCCCAAAATCTCTTATGCCAAAAATCTTAAAAACAAAAGCATGTGTCTATATTTCTGCATGCCCAAGGTTACATTAATAACTACCATTCTTATGAGCAATGCTGCCTTCACAAAACCTCTCCATTCTCTCCTCTTCTCTCCCATGTTCAGTCTTTATTCGGCACAGCACCTCTTGTCAGAATTTAAAAAACAAATTTTAGATCTCCCAGTCTCTCCTTTCTCTTCATTTCCACCCAGAGCTAAGCCAGATTCTCTACTCTGCTTAGCAACACCCAAAGCCCTGTATTGCTCAGCTCTTTGGAGTGACCTGCAGGGTTTTTGTGTTAGGTCCTTCAGGTTCACCTCTACTCTTCTCTCCAAGCACACTGGGTCTTCCCATTCCCTACACAACTCCCAAATGCTTAAGCATTCTGCATACGGGTCCCAAGATCTTCCTCTCATCATGTTACCCTCATTGGATCGTACAATGCAAGCTCTGACTCTGAGATGAGGGGCAGATAGAAGCTATGTCCCCTCTGAATCAGTTTTTCCTCACCCCCACATCATCCAATAAGCACAATGAACTCTGGGCACATGGTACCACTGATCATCCCCACCACCTCTGTCATTGTCTTTCTAACTTTCTCAAAAGGGCCCAAGGCTGGTAGGTCAGACTCAAATTTAGAGTTAGCAAGCTTCTTGAAGTTCTACACAGAAATTCTGAAGAATCACTTCCTCTCCCACACTGGGAGGCACAGGCTGGTGGATACCCTAGCCTGTATGACCAAACTCAATCTACAGCCACTCCCAAGCACCATCACTTGAAATATGGAGCTACTTGGGCAAAGAATTCCAGGGTTACAGTGCCCAGAATATGGTAGAAGAGAAGACACGGGCTACAGGTGACCATGTCTCTTACATTATGGGAAGGGTATGGCCACTTTCACCTGGGCCTTCTGATAAAAGAAAGGGGTAGAGAGTAGGGACCGAGGACAAGGATTTATTGTCCTGATTTAAGAGAATGAGGCAGTGGTTTGTCTTCAAATAAAAACAAAGACAAATCTCATTTAGTGAACTATTGGCTTCTGTAAAACAGTGAATCTCAACCAGTGCTGATTTTGTTACCATAGGATCCTTGTCAGTGTTTGAAGACCTGTTTGTTTTTCACAATTTGAAGAGAGTGGGAGTTGGTACTGTTGTTTAGCTGTTGGAGACCAAAGCTGCTGCTAAGTATTCTACAAGGCAAAGAATGACCCCATTTAACCAAAGTTAATCTGTAAGTTGGCTACATACAGTATTATTGCCAAACAAACCTTCCAAAAGCAGAGATTGGCTCATGTCACTTGACAGCACAAAAGACTTAATAATACCCCTCCTTTCATTTGCCTATAGATCAAAGTCCAAATTTCTTGGCTTGAGATTCAATATCATTCTATTTCCCCAGTTTTATTGAGATATAATTGTCATACAGCACTATCTAAGTTTAAGGTATACAGCATAATTATTTGACCTCTGTATATCACAAAATGATTACCACATTAAGTTTAGTTTACATCTACCATCCCAAATAGACACAAAAAAGAGAGAGAGAGAGAAAGAAAGAAAAATATTTTTCCTTATGATGGGAGGGCTTAGGATCTAATCTCTTAAACACATTCCTATATACCAGACAGTAATGTGAAGGATTATCATCATTCAATAGCATTCTTGATCTGGAGCCTACTGTCAACAATTTCATTTTTCTCTATTATCTCTCTATGTAGCCTAAAGCTTATATCTATGGTACAGCCAGACATAATACTTTAGAATGGCATGCAACCATCTCCCATATTTTCCCCATCAATCTTTGGCTTACTCAACCCCATCCCCAGTAGTGAATCAAGTCTTTAGCTGGACCTTCTAACATAAAATGTTCACAAGTCAGAGACTGCCTACACTTAAATAGAATTATCCAGTAGTATAAGTCAAGTCCAGTGACACGAGCATGATTAGCTCTTGGGGTTGGGAAAATTTGCAAAATGATACCATGTAGAAATCACTGTGAGGATGTCACCATTATGATATCCCTAACATATAGGTGTCTAATAAACAGTCTCTATCTCCCCTTACAGTGGAAAAGACATTTCAAGTAGCAGAATAGCTTTGCAAGTAAATTAGTTAAGATTACTAGTTGTATTTAAGAAAAAGAAGGTGCTTCATGACTTAGCATACCAGCAATGTATTTTTTACTCATATATGATCCAAAACAGATGTTCCTGGTTGAGTAGCAGGACTGGAAGGCAGGGTAGGGTGTAGTAGTGGAGAAAGACTGCTCCACACCATCATTCAGAACCCTATGCTGATAGAGTCTCTATCACCTTCCCTATGTGGCTTCCAGCCTCACCCTGTGTGTTAATATCCACTTAGTAGATGGGGAGAGAAAAAGCACAGAGGAGGCATTACCACTTCTTAATCATCTTGACCAAGAAGAGATCCACGTGATTACTGCTCATAGTCTACCAGCAAGAACTAGTCACATTGTCCCACCTGGATACAAGGAAGCATGGGGTCTGAGAAATGTGGGCCCAGGCTGGTCAGGGTTCCCAGCAATAGGCCTACGCTATGGAAAGGGCATTTGCCATCTTTGCCAAAGCAAAGCACAGGGGGTGAGGGAGAAGGAGCAGCACTCTGAACAGTGAGCAGCCTTGCTGGGTGGATTGTGAAATGGAGCCTCATGGCCAATGAGAAGGGTTAGGCAAGGGCAGAGCCAGATGGGGGGGGGGGGGCACCTATGATCCCATCATTACTGGTTTTATTTTGACTTGAAAGTGCTGTAGATCAGATCTTGAAGAAGTTATTTGATAAATGATGATATTTAAATAAAGTACTATAGCTTCAGAGACAAGTTTATTTTAATATGAAGGTGATCCTCACTCAGGCATACCTTCATAATTTAGAAAAAAAAAATGAATCTTTGGATCATTCAGGACCCTTTCACAGATTTCCACATCCCTTCCAATGACGCGCTTCAGTCAATGGGCTTTTCCATCACCTCTTCTGCTGCTGTCTCTGCTGTGTTCAGTTCTCCTCCTTTTTTTTTGACCCAGACTATTTATTTCTAAAATCTATCAGCAAAAAACCAAAAAGAACAAACAGAAAAAACAAAAACAAAAAACCTATCAATATTCAGCAAATACTGGGAACTACATTAGACCAACTCAAATGGGTTATGTCTGAGTGATTTTGAGCCCCATGTATTTAGTGAAGTTTATTTTCCTAGACCTGATGATGGTCTTTCAAACATGCAATTAATCCTCACTGTATAACATTTGCATTTGGACGTTTTAATATCCTTATTAAATCTTTAACATTTTAATAAAGATATTAAAATGGAATTTTCTGGGGCCTCTGGATGGCTCAGTCAATTTAGCATCTGACTCTTGATTTCAGCTCAGGTCATGATCTCAGGGTCGGGCTATCAAAGCCTGTATAGGGCTCCATGCTGGGTGCAGAGCCTGCGTAAAATTCTTTCTCCCTCTTCCTCTGCCCCGTCCCCTTGCTTGCTCCCTTTCAAAAAATAGAGTAAAATAAAAAATTTAAAAGAAAATAATTTTTCTTTAAATACATCAACACGAAAGATGTTGCTTTTCTATATCATGCACATCAACTTTTATCTAAAGGAACACATTATCTACAGAAACACATTTTTGATTTTATAATAGAAGTTAGTGAGAAAAGAAAATTTATTGTGTACATAATTCATATCATAGTCAGCTTTTTGATGTTTGCATTTACCCAATGATATAATGTATATCCATATAATCTGTTTTAACTCTGTAGATTTAAGAAATGGTTTGATGGCCACCTTACGCTTGAGTATTACTGCTATTAGAGTGCCATCTCGTGGCTCACGTTGTGATAGCTTCTATTCTTTGGTGAAATTAAAGACATTGGATAGAAGATTTACGGAAAGGTCCAGTGAGATTCTTTTCTTTGGAACGACGCGGATAAGACTGTGGTATAAAATAGCCAATGATAAAATGATAAGTCATCCACAAATTTATAGGAGGTCATATGTTAGTTCTTATTTAACCAATATAATTAAGAAATGAAAAAAATTTATAACTATGTATGGTGGTGGGTGTTAACTAGACTTATTGTGGTGATCACTTTGCGCTATATGTAAATATCAAATCATTACATTTTACACCTAAAACTAATATGTCAATGTTACCACAATTTAAAAAATAAATTAAACTTTCAGAAAATTGAATATATTTGTAATTTATTGTATCATGATATACAATCCATACGTACATTGGTAATATACCAACAACCAGGATATAGTAACAGAAACTTGACCCTAAACTTAAATTAGTTTTAATTTCTCTTGTTATTCAGATGATTCTTTAGAGTCCTAAAGGTCTATACTGTGAATATCAAACAGTCCATATTTGAGCTTTCTGGATGCTTGTATTTAAAGTTAAACGTGATGCCCTATTTATCAAAGACCAAACCTATGGAAATAGTGTGATTGGTTGCAAATGCACCATTTTAATTGATCCTTTGTAGAACTACAACCACATGATCTTACGTATGGCTTTATTCCTTATGAGCACTAAATAGAGATTGAGAGATAATGATGATTTTTATGCTTTAATTATAGAAATGCCTCCAAATGCAGTATTTGCTAACCATCTCAAAGTGATAGGAAAGATTCCTTTCATTGAGACATATATTTTCAAAGTTAGGAGACTTATAATTGATGGGAGAATGAGTTGTTTTGCTGATAAGATAAAAGGACAAAAGCAAAATCATATTTTCCAAACTTATACCGATAATACTGGAAAGAAGCAAAATCAGAAGGAAGTATGGAAAGAATTAGTGATGACACATTGGCCCTTAGAAACTGCAATTATTATAATAGAACACATGTTATATTTGTTATGATTAAAGGGACATTACCACAAATGACATCATTTCAGAATAACTTTTTTTGAATCACACACAAGTGAACATCCACAGTAACTTCCACTTCTTAAGCTCTTACTATATGCTAACTGCTTTACTTGTGTCATTTAATCCCTAAAATGACCTGACAATCATTTTATGGAAGAAGAAACTGGGCCTGAGCCATTAAGGGACTGGTTCAAAGTCACATTGCCAATAAAGGGCCTCCTCTGCTGAGGACCTGAGTGCATCTCATTCTAGGTCTTGTGCTCATAAATGTGACCAGAAGAATTTTAAAACAGTGTCCTGAAAGCCTGCATCGTCCATGCTTCCCAACCAAGCCCAGGCAAGTGCAGAGCAGCCATAAGCAAATCAATAGGACAGCGAAGCATAAACAGTAGTTAACCCAGACTAGCCTGTTACTGGGGCTTATAAGGTGACCTGCCAGCCATGATTGCGGAAGCAAAGCTACCAATCATTTGAGTAACATGATTGTTAAATACCAAAGTAGGTAAATGCCACATCAGATTTTTTAAAGGATAGAGTCATCACCACAGAGGAGTGTCCATCTTTTTTTTTTCCCCTAACTTCCGCCAAATGACCAGTATTGGGATTTTTATTCAGAACAAACAAACAAATAAATTAATAGCATATATTATCTTCTATTATTATCTTCTTCCAACTTTCTGGTCTAGGTGCCAGGTCACTGATTTCACCAGAAGTCAGGATCCCTCTTAACCTTTTTTTGAAGCTCATAGACCGCTATGCCCCATACACAGCAACACATGAAACTGAGCTTTCAAGGATGGATTGTAATATTATGATCATACAAACCTTGCAAAACTGATTTGTAGGACTGTATCGTTTTCTTGAGCTGCATGATAAGTAGGCACAGTGCTAAGCAACCAGTGTAAAAAATTATATATAACTCATAGTGTTTTACACATTTACATCCAGAAATGGAAAATCTTCTCAGAGTTTCTTTAAAAACCTAAAGATGCCTGATAACCAGAAGGGAATTGTGAAGGCTACCATTTGTTGTCCTTCCTATATCCACTCCCACCCCACTCTACCCCTCCCCCGCAATGGCACAGCAGTGTGCTCAGGGGGTGGCTGAGAGCTCCTCCCCTCTGAGAGAGTAGGCTACCACCTGGGGGTGGGGGGTGGGTAGGGGATGAATCACGGTTGGTCTAAGTCGGCTTTAGTAATCTCATTTTTCTCTGTCTGGGTCTGGGAGTGACCATGTGACAGATTTTGGTCAATGAGATTTAAATGGAAATTTTTGAATGGGGTACCAAGGAAATCTTTTGTCTTTCTGATTAACACCAACGACCTTGACTGACATAGGTAGTAGCCATTCACCTTCCCCGCCGTTTGTCTGTCTGGGATCAGGTATGGCCCCTGGAACACAGCAGACCTGTGTGACAATGAGAGGACAAGCATGAGCACAAAAATCCATTTTGTGAGGGAGTTAGTGCAGAAATAGAAAAAGACCCTTGGTCTCTGACAGCATCATTAAGCAGCGTTATCTATCATCCCAGGGCTGCTTTGGACTTGTTGTTACACAAGAGAAATCTTATTTACTTAAGTTACCATTTGTTGGGTTTTCTGTTAACTGTAGCCTGTGTATTAGGTTGAGTCATGAAATTCCATTCTTGAGGTTTAAAAATTGTTGAAGATCAAAGTTTCATATGCCTCAATCGATACGACGAATTGATGTAGATAGAATTCAAGATCATTTCACTTCTTCAGTAATCAAAACCTCTCCTTTCCTTCTCTCCTGCCACCTAAAAGTGTATCTTTTTGTCATGGTCTCTGGCATTTAACCCGTGGTGTGCTGGTAAACTCGTCTGCTGGGGTGGGCGGAGGGAAAAAAGCCCGGATGCGTGGGATTTACTGATTTCCGTGGTGTCAACGCTCCCACCACAGCCCTATCAACTTGAGGTCGAGATCGAGGAAAGAGATGCGCACACTCCACTCCGGGTAGCTGGGACCACAGCCAGGGCCAGCACAGCCGCCTCCACACTGGCCGCCGCTCTCCGCTCTAGTGTGCGAAGGGCTACAATGTCGTTAGGAAGGGACTGATTATTCCCCATTTCATTTTTCTTTGTAAGGTGAGAAAAAAGTATGAGGAAAAGGATATAATTAAGACTTGGGGAAATTGGACAGTGGAAATAAAAGTCTTTATCCTTTGATTCATTTAGATCTTATGAGAAAGAATAAAGAAAATATGTAGCCAAAGAAGACAGTAGCCATCAGGGAAATATAAAATAATAATTAACTAATTTTTTTCGTTTTTTTACCAAGCGCCATTTCTATTGTCTAAGTCTATTAGCTGTCTCTGAAAGAATGGGTAAGAAAGTGAAGCAAGATATGTCTCATTTTTGTTCTTCCCTTTTTTTTAACAACAGTATTTTTGCGGCAGTGAAAGAAGATGAGGCATTTGGCTTCCATTTGGGCCAGTGACCTTTATAAAACTACAATAAAACTCATCTCCTCTAGCTGTGAAATGCCAAATAACCATCCAGTTTTCAAACATTGACTTTTCCATCGGTTTCCAGTAACCCCTCCAAGCAGTGATTAAAATTCTTCCCAGCTTAAGCCCCATCACAGCTGAACATGTTCAAACCGACCACCAGTATCTAATGGAAAGTCTCTGCACTCCTTGTTACTCACGTCTTGGTCCTAGATGGAGAGACTATCTCCAGAACTGCATGCAGAATGATTGTACCACCTGGGCTTTTCCTTTAGACTCAAGAAGCCCACCTTTGAAATGTGGGAGAAACAGGTGCTTGATTCCTGCGTGGGCATTTGAACCTGAAAAACAATGCAGCAAAGGTCTCCGCTCAGTTAACTCCCGCTGCTTTTCAGATGTTGCAGGTGGAATATTCTATGTGGACAGAAACCAAAATGCCTTCCAGTCCTGAAAGTGTTTTTTTTTTTTTTATAATATGTTTCCTTTCATGTTAAAGCTAAGCACATATGTGCTGTAAAACAAATTATTTGTTTTCTGTAGAAAAACATCTGATACCAATTGAAAGGATCAAACATACTTATAAAAGAAGAAAAATAATAAATTAGAGGAGAGCAGAATTAACATAGTTTGTGGCTGAGAAGTCTGTAGAAAAGGGATCTGACCAAAGCTTTGAAGGATGGGGAGAGATTTAAAGACTGGAGAAGAAAAGGGTTGCAAAGAGAGAAGAGGAGGTCACAGAGAGCCCATGTTTTCTCCCCCTGGCTTTCTTTATCTCACAAGCATCAACCATTTCAAGAAAGGTACATGAAAACAACTTCTAAAACCCATCCATCTTTCCTATTGTTTATGACCATGACTTAGGATTCTAATGTCTGAAACCATTTGTTATGCTCATGACCTTGAGAATGAGAAGTGGCATTGGGTGTGGTACCTATTCCAGGAAGGCCGTGGGTCCATGGGTCCATCAGGTGTCTTTCTCCAAATTGCCTTGCGTATATTAAGTATCTCTTTTTCTTCTATTTAAATAGTGCTTACAATCAGGAAAAACCTTTGATTTTCTGTCCTTTGACGGATCACTCAAAGGATAATCATGTACATTCTGTTTCAAAAGAAGTCTAGGGGCACCTGGGTGGCTCAGTTGTTAAGTGTCTGCCTTCGGCTCAGGTCATGATTCTGGGGTCCTGGGATCAAGCCCCGCATCAGGCTCCCTGCTCAGCAGAAGGCCTGCTTCTCCCTCTGCCTGCTGCTCCCCCTACTTGTGTGTGTGCTCTCTCTCTCTCTCTCTTTCTCACTATCAAACAAATAAATAAAGTATTTAAAAAAAAGGAGTCTAACTAAATTAACTAAGTTAACTAAGTCTATTAAAATTTGTAACTCTTACAGGATGGTAATATCAAGCCTGCAAATCTTAGATGGAGATGGAGATTCTGAAGTCAAACTCCATTCAGACCAGTGTTTTGTTGTGTCCCGTTGAGGTTCAAGTGGGGATACATCCATTCCGAACACTCTTGGTCAGAGGGTCTCCAGTCCTGGTGAGGAGTGAAAAACGTAAGGAGCAAAGGGCTCTTAATGTATCGTTCTATGTAATCCCCACAATAGTCCAGTGTGTAAAGTGACTGCCCTCCCTCGCAGAGGAGCCAGCTGAGGCTCAGGGAAGTTAAGCCACTTGTCGAAGTCTTGCCACAGTGGCAGACAATTATGAAAGATTTTCCCTCCCTCCTTGCCTCCCCAAGGCATTCATCCCTTCCTTGAATACCTACTAACTTAATGCTAGTTTATTCCATTGTCAGTTCCTGCCTAGATTTGCCGTAATACCTCCTAACTGATCTCACCGTCTCCGATCTTGTCCCCACTCCCTCGTGCTTCTTTACCCAGCTGGCAGTGTGTTTCCCAAACTGTCGGTGGGATCAAGCTCCTCCCTGTGGCTTACATAAGAAATCAGAAACTTCATCTCTCAGCAACCCTGGCTCCATGTGTTGTGAACCTTGTCTTCCTTTATCACCACTCCCCTGCACATCTGATACCCCAATTCTAGGAAACCAGCTGAATTTTCCCAAGGACATCATGCTTTTACAGAGCAACTCTTTGCCTTTGAGCATACTTTGCTTTCTGCCTGGGATGTGATACTCTCTTTTTTCCATGTGACTAATTTCTACTCGCCCTTCCAATCTCTGGTCAGGAGCATCTCTCTAGCACAGTATCTTGGGCATGGCTCACATTGCATCTGTCTTCAAGGAGCCCCGAGTGTCCTCAGGAGGTGGACAACTAAACCACAGTAACAGCCAATTCCTGTTTTTAAGTCACAGATCTTAATCCCACAATGTATATTCTTACGGTATTCGCAAAGGAAAACACCCTCCTTTGGATTGTTGTGCTTTAAATATGAATGACACTTGACTGGTCAAGGAGTCTTCACTATGACCCATGTTCCTAGGACCCATGTTCTCCTGATTTGTCAGGTCTACTGGGAAGAGCACTCTAAAGTATTTTTACAACAGAATAAATTTTATGTCTTTATTTCCCTTGGCAATTGTGGCTTTTGGTTTATTTATTTCTTGGTGTTCTTTCCTGAGTTTCCTAAAAAGGCTGAAGATACAAAAAACAAACAAACAAACCCACAAAAAAAAAAAAAAAAAAGATTTAAAGGGGAAATCTCAAAAGACATTTTCTTTTTTGAAATGAACTAAGCCACTACCTATTGCTTTACTTTATAAGTTTGATCAATCTTTGACCCTAGACATGAAGTAGGAATATGAGGCTGGCTAACTACAGAAGAGGCAAGTCCATTTCATGGGTTGACAGTGCTGAAATAAGATTAATCCATAAATAAATGAGTAAGAGATCAACCTGGAAACTGTGTGTGAGGTCATTCTATGCTTTTAAACTAGACTCCAGCAGATTGTGAACATTTCCCACCCCACAAATGCCTCTTATACTCTCCTCCTTCAATAGCCATTCTGGTATTTGATCTTTGGCACAGGTGACTAAGGAATGCACATGAAGTTGAAAAGCCAGGAGAGAGTTTGTACTAATACCATAGCCTCATTTGGGGGGTACCTGGATATAGAGCATCCAAAATGTTTTTACATAAAGTACATCAAGAGAGTGCTGAGTAAAAGGCATTCTCATTGACAAAGATGTGGGAATTCTTTGGAAGCTCAGAAGTGAATAAAAGTAGAGGGTAACAGACTGGCAAACCATAGGTCTTCCTCTACTCTAGCATGCCAGAAATATGAATATCTATGAAGTAATGTAGAAGTTGCAGGTTTCAGAAAATAATTAAGTCTTATAACCTTTTATAAGACTCACAACATTTGAACACATTTGGGCTGGATATTAGCTATTCTTGCTTGACCCTTAGTGCCAACTTCTTTATCTTCTTCTGTATCTTAAGGCCAGTGAGCCCCAAAACCACATTTTTCAAAACCACTTGGAGCTAAGGTTTTGTTTTGTTTTTGTTTTTGTTTTAAGATTTTATTTATTTGGGGCGCCTGGGTGGCTCAGTGGGTCAAAGCCTCTGCCTTCAGCTCAAGTCATGATCCCAGGGTCCTGGGACCAAGCCCCGCATGGGGCTCTCTGCTCATCGGGGAGCCTGCTTCCCCCTCTCTCTCTGCCTGCCTCTCTGCCTACTTGTGATCTCTGTCTGTCAAATAAATAAATAAAATCTTCAAAAAAAAAAAAGAATTATTAAAAAAAATTTATTTACTTACTTATTTGAGAGAGAGAGAGAGGGGGGATGCAGAGGGAAAAGGAGAAGCAGACTCCCCACTAAGCAGGGAGTTGGATGCAGGGCTCAGTTGCAGGACCCCGGAATCATGATCCGAGCTGAAGGCAGATGCTTAACTGACTGAGCCACCCTAGTGTCCTTGGAGCCAAAGTTTTAAATGAGATTTGAGTCGATATAATGACATATACTCATGTAAACATAGAGAGTAGAATTACAGGGCATCTCATCCTTGTGGTGTGTGAGTTGGCACGCAGGATCCACAAACATTAGTGAGGTGATAGCTGCATTCTGTGCTCTCCTGGTGAGGGCTCAGCTCCCTGGGTGCGAGCAGCTGTGAAGGCAGCTGTGACCGTGAGACATTAGCAGCCCAGGAGGCTAGACCATGAAGACAATGGTCCAATGGGAGCCCCATGACTTTCCAATGGATTTGTAAGTGCCTAATTGTCTACATTATGTTCCTTCCTAATTGAAAAAGCTCAATTGGTTTCTTGTTCATGCACTGAGCTTGTAACATCTAAACGTACAACATCGGAACAGCAAGAAGCAGCAGCCTGATTTATTAAACACAAACAACGCAACATCTATGACTAACTCTGTCCTATGCCACAACACTTTGTCAGCATATAGATTCCAAAACTGGGGGAACGGTTGCTCAAGGTCTGTCAGCGAATGCTGTATTTCTGTAGGCATCCTAGGGCTTCCAAGAATGGGACACAGACACAGAGGAATTGGTAGGTGTAACAGGAATCAGCCTGTGGAAGGAGGGACCCCTGAATTCATGGAGGATCACTAATAACACAGTGTTTCGTACAATCAGTCATTCTCTCCTCACTCTCATCACCTCCTCTGTTGGGATCTCCTTTTCCAGCCCTTTGAATGCGGAAGTATCCCAAGGCCCTCCCCTTGAACTTCTCTCTGGGCTATGCTCATTTCTTAAATGATCTCACTTGGTCATTTGGTTTTAAATGACATCCTTATGATAATGGCTTTAAGTCCTCAGGTCAGGCTCTCTCCAGATCAGCATGTGGTTAGTTTGTTCATGGAGGGGTTGGGGAGAGGACTGTGGGGCAGGGTGGCTAAATGACTAGTACTCAGGGTCTTTGAACATCCATATGATTGAAGAACAAAGTCTTCCAGAAAATGAGCCATGAAAGGCCTTGCTGAGATGGTGAGGTACAGTCTGTTCACATTACACTGAGGCTCTTAGGATGTTTAATAGCAGAAAAAAGCACAAAACTGTGTTACAAAATAGTGATGTATTTTATATGTTTATTCAATAATTTAATGCCTTTAATCTCAATAATTGAATGCCTTTATATACAAATACAGTGACTCTACTGACAGCCTCATTTGGCATGGTCTCTTGCTCCTTCCCACCAGTGGTCTTATAGCCATGTGACCGCCAACACCAGGCAAGTCTTTGGGGAGCTGAGGGACTCAGAGGCTGTCCTTCTTTTGAGCAAAGGGAAATGGAGCTGGGTTCACTACAGCTGGACTTTCTGCACTCATCCACTCACTCCCAATGTTGTTATTGTCAGATATTCCCATCTTTGACAAGGACCATCCCATTTGACAAGGACCAAACTGTAATCGGGTTCTTCCAAGCACTTGTCATGACTGGCCTCATCCTTGGTCTTGTGCGTCAGTTTGACAATAGGCCTTCCCCTACCACAGGAACCCAGAAATACAAATATTTATGAAGAGAATCCCCCAGTCCATGATGTCTAATCATGTTCCTCTTCCCCTACCTTTGATATCTAAACAAGTCTCATTGATTTTCCACCCATGGATCTCTTCCCCCTGCCCCCGGCTATAAATCCCCAGCAGCCCTTGCTGTCTCTGCAGTTGAGCTCAGTTCTCCACTAAAGACTGAGAAAAGCATACCAACCTGAGAAATGGGGCTGGTAGACTAGAATGAAGTCATCATGGTGGATGTCAGTGGAGAGTCCTGCCCGGTCCACCACCACGTACTTGAGGATGGACACTGGACTCTGAATTGGTGAGAGGATGAGGATAAACCCCGAGCAACACTGGAGTCAATATTTTGTCTTCTGCTTACTGTCTCTTTCATAATATTGTTTACTGGGCACAAAATACCCGTGAGAGTATTTGGGGAGTCTTGTGATCCTGCTGTATGGCAGTCTGGTGATCCTGAATCACAGCATCCTACCTACCTGCCAATTTTCTATGCTTAAGATTTTCTTCCTAGTTGACACCACGAATCAAAGCTTATCAAAACTGTGTCTCCTCCTTCAGAGAACTATTTCCATTTAAATGTGCCAATAGAAAACAATGGTAGGGGAGGGAAATTTTTCCTGTTTTCCCTTCTAGATTCTTTGGCTGGTCTAATAGTTAAATTGACATGAGACAGATTTGCAGGAGAAAAACAAATTTCACATGTATGAGAGTCCCATAAAAAATACAAGGTTTAAAGAAGTGACAAAAGCAGGAAGCATTTCTATCTTTTAGGCAAGGAAACAATAAATTTGTAAAGAATTGACAAGACAAAGGGGTTTGGGCTCTAGGTAGTAAATTAGTGAAGGAGTAACTTTGTTTATATGGCTTTCTCTGCCCTAAACTCCCGTTTCTGGCGATAAGGATGCCTTCTACCCTCCAGGGGCAGGGATTATAACTTTCACAAGGGAGACTGATTTCCTGCTTTCAGAGAGACAAAGGAGGGTCAGCTGTTTGTGTTTGTGTTTGTGTTTGTCATGTAACTTTATTTAAAATAATCAATATGGAATATGGAATATGCACCAATATGCATGGTGACAGATGGTAACTAGACTTATTGCAGTGATCATTTCACAATATACAGAGATATCTGATCATTATGTCCTAATGCCTGAAACTAATACCATGCATACATCCATTATACCTCAACAAAAACAAAATAAAATATGCCAAAGTAGCATATTCTGCCATCCTTCAAAATCCTAAAATATAGGCATTCTAAAGAGTGAAACACTCCAAATGTATAGATTGTTCCTCTCCGTGTTTGTACATTTAAAAGGAAACATTGCCCTGACACCACGAAGACTTCTTAATCGTGGAGGGCTGTTAGAAACTGGAATTATCTACTCTCATACTCAGCCAGGACACCAAGAACCAATACATCCCACTTTCTATCTACATGAGCATGACTTCGCTCCTCCTCTGTCTTCATCTGCATGACTATTTTTCTAGGAGTGTTCTGCTGAAATGGCTTAATTGTTTATTACAGGAACTTCCCAAAAAACCATCATCTCTTCAACAAAAAACATCAACAGATTCTTTGAACCCCTTGCCTTGATATCTCCACCAATCCTGGATTTTGTATCCATGATCTGTACCGAGTTCTGAGCCCCATTTTGAAAGACTCACCTTAAATCTCACTTCTAAGTCTCGATAAATTCTGTCCTCGCCTTCCCCCACTCTGAGACAACATCAAAGTTTGGCAAGGTGATGTTCACGCTAACTGGGGAAAGTGAAAAACTCAAATTTGTCTTATCACCAGTTTGTGCTGGTGACCTTTGGGGTTCCAGCTTTGGACAGCTCAGGAATTTTGCATTGAGAGAAGTCTTAGCAACACCATGAAATCATCAACATCACTTAAATGTGAGGATGGCCCTAGGCTGATTTCTTTCAAAACAGATATTATAGAAAAGCAGAGAGGTCGGTGCCACAAAATTATTTTAGTTTTCAGGATAGACTAAAACCTCCACAGGAGGCCAACATTTTGCCATTTCGCAAAACTCGGAGAACTCACATGGGTCATTACCATGTCCATATTATTTGAATGAACCAATTAAGAAGTCCAGATAGGTCTTATAAAGTGCACTAGAGAAACATGCTAATTCTAAATATAAAAATGTTAGCTCTTTACATTGTAATTGTTAAATGGGGAATACTTTTCATGTGGAGCTAATTATGCAAATGCAGATATGATAACATATTTCATTTTGGAAGAATAAAAAGGATAGGTATAAACTACCACAAGTTTTCAATATCTGTCTTTAAAGCTTCTGAGAACTAACATGTAAACAAAAGGAGGATTTTTTTCTTTCTCTTAACAGGGTTTCATGGTCATGGTTAGTATTTAATATTCAAGAAACCACTAGAGGGCCCTAAAGCCCACCTCAAATCCAGAAGACCTACCCTTCAAAGGGAGTGATAGACACACACCATTACATATAAGCTGGAAAGAAGAAGAAGAAGAAAAAAAAATCTAGTCGTTTGCTCTTGAGTAAAAACTGGGAAAAGATAATAATTCACACAAAGGCATAAGATCTATGCTGTGTTAATTGATCAAGAGAATCAAGTTTTATTTCTTGAGTCCAGTAGCATTTTTTTTTCTTTCTGGTAACCTAGGGGTCCCTCCCATAATAACCAACTTGTCTACCATGTTAAGTCAATTTCACAGGTACTAATAGATGAGGGGCTTGTTTTCCAGTGTAGACCTGATTAGCAGAACTTCTCATCAGGACCTTTCTAGTAAAGAAATTCAATTTATAAGAAATAGTGAATTTAAGGGAGTCTGCAACTCATTTGATCAAGACAAGAGACGAGAAACAACACCACACATATACACTCCACTCTGGTGCTTCCGCCCCTCATTACTATTCCTGCTGGCCTATCCACCGCCCAGCAGGGACAGTGCCTGTGGCTCTTGGTCACCATACCTTCCAATAACCTACTTTAATCCATCGGTCATTCAAATGTCCCCGGCATGACTGTGCCCGGCATATGATAGGTGCTTAATATATATTCACCGAAGAAGTTCTACACGTTCCTTAGAATGAAGAAGTAACATTTAGTGCTATAAATTGGTTGGCTTATTCAAAACAGAAATACAAAATAAGCAAACCTTCTGATTTCCACTGTGTGTTGACACCAAAGTAGAGATGAAGAGTAAGCATGAGTACAGCGTGCAAAACAGCGATTCCTCAGTGCCTGGAAGTGGGAGCCAGAGATGGCCTTGAGGCTGGCCCTGAGCCTCCCAGGAATGAGAAGAAATCTCGAAGAAGATATTAGATTTTCCACAGGGCATGAAATGGGCATTCAAGCTAATCTGATTAAACTCTTCAAGAATCAGAAGACCCCAGCAGACCCAAGGTTGTTACATAAGCATTTTAAAATAGAAACCACGCTGAGAAGTGGGCAGCTAAAATGCAAGCGACAGAAAGGCTCTGGGTAAATTGGCTCCGGAGCTTCTCAATGCTGAAGGAAATGAGATCAGCCTCAGGCAAAAGAGAAGGCAGCAGGGGAAAGAGAGAGCCCTGAGAAACAACCTTTGGCGAGCACATCTGCACGGTGGGAGCTGAACATCCCTGAAAGAAGCCGATAAGGTCAACAGTGGGCATCTCTTAATCAGTCAGGGCTGCAGATTCTTTAAAACGCAAATGCCTAGATTTTTACTGGCAAAATAAAGGTTTCAGGAGTGAGCAGCCACATTAATAAGGGGAGAAAAATCATGTTGCCCTTTGCTCGGTTTTGTTGTTCCCATCACTCCTTTTCCTATTAAGGTTAATTCTATGTCTGAGAAGAGCATATGGTTTCATTACCTGGTAAAAATATCTGAATTTTTACATTTATTAGCATCTATTTTTGTCATAATTTTATATTTAATTTTATATTTTATAAAATTTATATTTTATAAATTTATATTTAATTCTATGTTAATTTTCTATTTTGTCATAATTTTATACTTACTGGCATTTGTTTTTGTCATAATACATCCAGAAATAAAGGAAATTGCCAAAGTTTCTGTGTTGTGTTGTGTTTTTTGTTTTGATGGCTCATGAGCCCTCATTTGTCTCAAGGTACCCCTGGTTTCTTTAGGAAATCCTTCCACAGCACCAGTTCCTGATTAGCAAGCTCAGTAGTTATAATACATCAAAAGAAATTAATTCACTCATCAAACATCTACTGTGCCTACCATATGCTGCAGATAGAGAAAGAAATAAGCCCAGAGCACTACCCTCAAGGAACTCAGGTCTAGTAGAAGTGAAAGAAAACCAGATAAGATACTGTAAGTATTGCACTGGAGGTTCACAATGGAGTTCTAAAACTTTGGGGTGCAATTAATTTATTAGTTAAGAGTACCTTCAACGGTAAGAAAACCCACACAACACTCACCTGAAAAAAAAAAAGTTTATTTGTCTTGGATAATGGGGTCAGAGGTAGGAAGTCCAGGGCTGGAACAGGAGCTCAAACAAAAAAAAAAAGTTTATTTGTCTTGAATAATGAATGGGGTCAGAGGTAGGAAGTCCAGGCTGGAACAGGAGCTCATGAAGCTGTCAGAGGCTCATCTGTGTTTCCCTTTGCCATCCTTAATTTTCAAAGCAAAGAGGAAGGGGAAGAACAAAAGGCAAAATGAGGCCTGCTAGTCCCTTCTGTCTTTTTTTCAGGAAAGTGTTGAGGAGGAAAATTTTTATTTTACCCTTCAAGGCTAATCTAGCTGGTCTAAGAATCAGATTGGCAGACAGGTTAATTGGAGAAAAATCAAAGTTTTAATTATATATGCTTGGAGGCTCAGTAATGAAATTGAGACTCCAAGAATCAATTAAGGCAAGCATTTTCTAATATTTTTTAGGCAAAGAGGAAATATATCTGTAAGGAATTGACAGGATAGAGACAACTCATGTTTGGGAGCTTTAGTTAATATGGATTTCTAAACAGAATTTAGACTGTGGTAGTTAATTAGTAGAAGTACGAGGTGTGTTTATACAGCCTTCTTGGCTCTGAATTTCCTCTTTCAGGTGGTAAGGATGTCCGTTTATCTCTTGGTGCAGGGAGGGTACCTTTCAAATGGGAGATTTGTTCCGTGCTTTCTGGTGACAGAGGTGGGAGGTGGGATTGGGATGTTCTTGCATTGGCTGTTTCTTAAGTAACTTTTAATTCAAAATAATCAATATGTTGATGTGGCACCTTTTGCAGTGGCCTGTCCCTGGTCCCTACAAAAGAAAACAAAACAAAACAAAACAAAACCCAAAACTTTTCCAGAGGCCCCAGTACTTATGTTCTCTTCTCACCCATCATAGCTACACCACAGGTCTACCCCTTGCTGGGACGGGGCTGATGAGAAGGGTACTTGGGATAAAAATTTGCCTAGCCAATCCATAGTACAGAACACATTAATGTATTTCAAAATTCTCCATTTTTCTTTCTCACCCACTCCAGCAAGCACTCTTTCTAGTTAATCGGGACACTGGTAAGGAAAGATGGCAGATGATTCCCAAATATGCTTATGGTTATTGCTCTTCCAAAACATTTCCCTGGAATAAGATGATGATAAAGGAAGTTCATCTTTTTGGGAAGACATTTGGTCTTTCAGGGTTGAACTGGAAATTTAAAGAAGAGTCACTGTTTCTCCCTAAATAGGTTTACCCTTCCCCTCTCTGGAGCTCAGTATCTGTTTTAGACTACAGGGCACTCAGTGGCCCCAACTCCATTTTAAGTTGAGGTGACCAGAACTTCACCCTTTTGCTGGTATCCCCACCATCTCTTTACAAGAGAACTGAATGTTCCCTCCCAAGGGGATCTTCTTTCCCGGCTTCCTGGGAATGCCAGGCACTCCAAATATCCCCTAACCTACTGTCAAATAAGGAAATGGCATTCATTAAGCACTCATTATGTGCCAGGCACTGTATTAAGTTCCTTTAATTCTTCAACCACCGTATTGTGAGAAATATCAAGGTACACAAAAATTAAGTCTCTAGTCCAAGGTCAAAAGGATAGTCAGTGGTAGAGTGGGTATCCAAACGAAGGCAGCCTTCTTCTCAGTGGGCACTGGGGAGGGGCACCTCTCCTCATCTCTACTCCTTTCTTAATCTACATTACACTTTAGGGAAAATTATGTTCTTAGGAACTCTTCAGATACAAACAGTAGGACCTTGTAACCAGCTCTAAGTCACCTTTGAAAGATACATGGTTAACAGTAATAATTCAAGAATGTAAGAAAGTTTAAGATTTTAATTGTTCATTTGTTTATTCAATAAATATTTATTGAACCTCTGATATATGCTAGGTACTACTTCTGGGCTGAGGATTCAACTATGAGCAAGATAGCATGGTCTCTTTCCTAAGAGTTTACAGTCTCTAGGAAAGACAAGCAAATAAATGAAATTTGATGAGTGATAAAAAAAAATTCAAGGTGCTATAAAAGTACATTATGGGTATGGTTCTTATTTTGGGGTTAGAGGAGGGGAGCTATCACTTCCAGGAGGAAGTGATATTTAAACCCTTTGAAAGGTTGAAGTTAGCCAGACAAAGAACTTGATGGGAAAGAGTGTTCCAGGTAGAGGGTGTGTGTGTGTGTGTGTGTGTGTGTGTGTGTGTTGGTGTACATCTACAGTCACAGAACACCTGACTTATTGGAGAATTGGAATGAATCACAAAACCCCGAGGGCAAAAGTTCAAGGAGAAGAGAGGAGTGGGCAGAAGTTGAATCATGAAGAGATCTATAACCTTCCAAACTAACTTAAGGTCAAGTGTTCTACTCATGCATTCAGTTTTTTACAATTAGAATCACAATGTTACCAGTAAAGAAACCATAAGACAGCTCATGTCATTTTTGTTCCAAATGAGCTTGTTAACTTCATGATACTTTGATCCCTTAAAAATGAGATCTTTTTCTCAGTAAGTTTAAGATGTTTGGAAATGAATTGCTTAACATTTGAAAACGTTTCTTATGCTTTATGATAAAGGAAATAGGTATCTATGTGTTTGTGTTATCACATTTTGATTTTGGTTCACATTTTGATTTTGGTTCTTATTTCATGATTTTTTTTTTAAGATTTTATTTATTTATTTATTTGACAGACAGAGATCACAAGTAGGCAGAGAGGCAGGCAGGGGCAGAGGTGGTAAGCAGGCTCCCTGCTGAGCAGAGAGCCCGATGTGGGGCTCGATCCCAGGACCCTGAGATTATGACCTGAGCCGAAGGCAGAGGCTTAAACCACTGAGCCACTCAGGCGCCCCTTGTTTCATGATTCTTGATGAAAGACATACGCTTCAGCTCTTCCTATGTATTCAGAGACCACTTTCAAGGATGAATTTCACAAAACAGATTAGAGTTTTTCCCAGAGTATAGGATGTTCAGCATTAGTTTCTGGGAAATAACCAAGATCGGGCACATTCTCTTCAACTTTTCTCCTTGTCCCTTGCCTGTCCCCAAGGTGTCTTATGCCAGCCAGTTGCAAGAGTTGTGTTGGGAGAGCAGTGAGCAAGTGATTCATGAATCTGTTAAATCTTAGATTTAGAATGTAAGGAATCAATACTACACAGGTGGGCTGAGGAGATGGGTAAGAAGGCAGAGCTGCCTTTGAGAAGGAGATATGGGTTGTTTGGTATTGGCTCTTGTGCTCAGTCTTGGGGAGTGTGACCCTGTGCAGCTAGAAGAAATGGCTCCAGCTCAGCTTAGGGCTCTCTGTTCACAGGCCAACTAAAGAGTATCACAATCCTAAAGGATTCATTCATTCAACAAATATGTCATGGGAATACAGCAGTGGATAAAACAGACCTGTGTTCATGAAGCTTATATTCTACAGATAGAATTCAGTAATATTTTAAAAAAATATAACAGTTAATGACTAAGTTGGGTTTATTCCAAAAATGCAATTTTGAATTTTGGTCTCTCATGGAAAAAAAAATCAATCAATGTGATTCACCACATTAATTGAATGACAGAGAAAAATCACATGTCATCTTAATAGTTGCAGAAAAAAATTTGGAAAATTCAATATCCATTCATAACTCTAAAAAGCAAACACTACAAGGACTGCAAGGGACCTTTCTTAACCTAATAAAGAATATTTACAAAACAACCTTTGATGAGTGTCATACTTAGTGGTAGAATGTTGAAAGTTTCAGTTTTGAGATTCATAGCAAGACAAGTTATTTCATTACCACTTTTATTCAACATAAACCATTGAAAAACCTGAAGGTCTTAGCCAGTGCATTATGAAAAGAAAAATTTAAAAATTGCAGAATTGTTGGAAATGAAGATGTAAAACATCATTATTCACAGATGATATGATTACGTAAGTGGAAACTTGAAAAGAACCTACAGCTAAAATAAAAGAATTAATAAGAGAGTTAAGTAAAGTTACTAGAAACAGTATTTTTAAATCTATTTAAATTTCTGTATACAAGCCAGAAAATAATCAAAATGATACCATTTAAAATAACTTCAAAAAATAAAATTAACTTCAAAAATATTAAATATCAAAGAATACATCTAACAAAGGATAGATATGTAAGACTTCAATGCAAAAAGCTATAAAACATTATTAATGAAAATAAATAAAATGATATCTAAATAATTTATGAGAAATGCCATATTCATGAAATAGAGGAATCAGAACTGTAAAGAATAATTCTCCCCAGATGGATCAATACACTCAGTGCAAAATCCCTCTGTTTTTTTTTTTAATGAAACTTGACAAGCTGATTTTAAATTTAGTTAGAAATCTAAGGACCAAGAATAGTCAAGACTATTTTTTTCTAAAAGAAGAGCAGAGCTGGATTTTTTTTTTTATGATTTTATTTATTTATTTGACAGTCAGAGATCACAAGTAGGCAGAGAGGCAGGCAGAGAGCGGGGGGGTGGGGGGAGTGGATCAGGCTCCCCGCTGAGCAGAGAGCCTGATGTGGGTCCCTCCCAGGACCAGGACCTGGTCCTCCATCCCAGGACCCTGGGATCATGACCTGAGCCGAAGGCAGAGGCTTTAACCCACTGAGCCACCCAGGCACCGGAGAGCTGGAATTTTGATGCACAAGACTAGGAAGCTCTATCTGTTGACATTGGCACAAGAGACTGGTGCAGGAGAGGAAAATAGAACAATGAAATAGGAATAGAGTCAAAAAAGACAACCAAGTGTGGACACTTGACTTATGAGAAAGGTGGTAATATAGAAGTGTGGGGGAAAGGAGGATCTCTATAATCAATAATATTGGGACAATTAAATAGTCATATAAAAAAGAAACTTAGCTCCTACCTAACAACATAAACAGATATTAATTCCAAATTTGTTTTTAGTCATAAGTGTGAAAAAAAGCAAAAGAACTTCAAAAAGATATGACAGGAGAATATTTTCATGATGTCAGAGTAGGGAGTCTTTTAAAATAGGACACTCACACACAAAAAAATGACACAATAAACACCATAAAGAAATCATAAAAGCACAAATCACATATTTGATTACATTGAAATTTGTAACTTCTCTTCACCAAAAGACACCATTAAGAATGAAAGGGGGGGGCATCTGGGTGGCTCAGTGGGTTAAGCTGCTGCCTTCGGCTCAGGTCATGATCTCAGGGTCCTGGGATCAAGTCCTGAATCGGGCTCTCGGCTCGGCAGGGAGCCTGCTTCCTCCTCTCTCTGACTGCCTCTCTGTCTACTTGTGATCTGTGTCTGTCAAATAAATAAATAAATCTTTAAAAAAAAAAAAAAAGAATGAAAGGGGAAGCCCAGAGCAGAAGAAAATATTTATAACACAAACCACAACTAACAGGCTATCACAAGTATGTAAATAATGTCTACAAATTAATAAGAAAAATGGATAATCCAATACAAAAGTGAATAAGAACAAATCACGAAAGAATCTATTCAAATGGCCAGTAGTAGACTTTTCTTTGATATTCAAATTCCTGAAAAACAAACAGAAAGTGAAAGATAAACAAAACACAGAAAAGTGGAGGCACCATGACTGATTGGCACTCAGGTGTGCAGAGGAAAGGTATGGGAGCCCTTGGGCTAAAAGACTTGGTGATAGTCAGTAAAGCAACACTATTTTTTTAAAAAAGATTTTTATTTATTTGTTTGACGAACAGAGATCAGAATAGGCAGAGAGGCAGGCAGAGAGAGGTGGGGAAGCAGGCTCCCTGCTGAGCAGAGAGCCCCATGCAGGGACTGGATCCCAGGACCCTGGGATTATGACCTGAGCAGAAGGCAGAGGCTTAACCCACTAAGCCGCCCAGGCACCCAGCAACACTATTTTCAATTGGGATTCTTGGGACCAGCCTCTGTCATTGGAAAGCTTACCAGTTTTCTGTGGGTCTTTGGATTTTCAGTCTTTCCCTATCTTCATACATCAACTCTGCCCTCAGTCATAGAGCCCAGTTTTTTTTTCTGTTGGCTGCTAAATGTGATCATCCAGAAGGAGGCTTATGGCTGTTTCTTTTTTCATTAGTAGTGTGTTTTGGAGCTGAGCGGAGATCTACAGTTGATTTGTTAGCTGGCAGAAATAGAGTGCGGAAAATGTAAATTGCAAATTGAATTTTTCCTTGAAGGGACAACTATTGGCTCACATTCTCAGATAATCGGTTATGATGTTGTCAAATAAAATCACTAGCAACTGGGGATGTCGCTGATGACCTCACATGCTCTTAACTCCTTAAAAACACTTGTTCATGGCTTCAGTTACATCTCCAGTGAGAGAAACTTGCAATAAGACTTGACTTGATGATTAAATCTATTTTAAGAGTAATTTTAAGAGTAACCGTGTAAGAAGAAAGCAATTGGAGTTACCTACTTAATCACCACTCTGAAAATGAGCTCAATTCTTCATTCGAGGTGAAATTTTGAATTTTGATCAGATTTTTTTTAATGTATAAAGATGAATTTTGAGTGTGGCTCAACCATACTCCATTCTAGAAAATCAATTTTTATGCATTACCAATTATTCACATTAATATGTCACAATCTCTATAACTTTAGACACTGATTTATTCATCTTATTTGACAGTAAAAAATAGAGCAACCTAAAATAAAATCAGCATTGCCTTGGTGAAATGTTCTAGTAATCTCTCAAGTTTGAAAATGAATACCACAGGGGGAAAAAAAAGAAAAAAAGAAAAAAGAAAATGAATGCCACAGGAAAATGTCACAAACAATAAAAAGTTTATTAGGGTAATGGAAGAAAATTCAAAGTACTCTCCTAAAAGCTCAGAGCTAGGCTATGCCCCCAAACTGTCTTTGAGTGAAAATTTTAAGGGCGATATTGAGTTACAGGTGTGTTTGAGTTAATGTAACTAGAGAAAATGTAGAAAAACATTTTGCCACTAATTCCAGGGAATATTGTATATAGTTGTAAGTGAAAATGTTGTCGATACAATAGCACTTTTTTTTTCCACATTCGCTGACACCCACAAAGTTGATAGCAACATATATGTGATTCATAATAGTCCATTATCCAGAACTTGCCCTGCGAAGACCTGTAGGGTGTTCCCTGTTGGGGCTGGCTTCCTGGGCATGGGATATGGGCAGTCACATGACCCCAAGCTTAGAAGGACCTTGCACTTGGTTTAATAACCTGCTCATCTTCTTGAAATTATTAATAATTTTTAGACAAATCACCTGCAATTTCATTTAGTAGTGGGCCCACATATTATGTAACTGATCCTCTTCTTTGGTGTGAAAACTGAATTGTGATTCAGGCCACACTTGATGTTCCCCATTCCTTAAATAGTAAGGAAAACTGGTTTGGCTTTGGTAAAATGTATACACAAATCAGTATTTCTCCAATGGTCTTTTGACCATTTTCCCATCCTATTTCTCTCTTTACCCTTGTATCTTCTCTGCTTAACACTGCTATCTACATATATGTAGATCTATTATTATTGGACTCTCTAGTCTATTCCTTTGATCTATCCCTGTGCTACCACACGATGTTGTAGCTACTACAGCCTTATGATCGGTCAGTCTTGACATCTGATTATAAAAGACCTTACCTTCTTTAGAAGTGTTGTTGTTATTCTTGGTCCTTCACAAGGACCAATTTAACACCAATTTGCTATACTGTGGGGATTTCAGAAGAATTAAAATCACTTGATTGATTTGATGATTTTAAGATAGATTAAAATCAGTCAAGGAGAGAAGCACACAGGGCAGAGTCCAGGAGACACCAAACATGGAACTCCTGTTACCCTCCTCCCAGGGAACCATGGACCCATTTCTCTTCCAGGTTCAGTGTGTGACAATTATGCACAAAGTATTGTCAACCAGGAAGGCTTACTCACCTGAGCCCGGAGTCCAGAGTTTTTGCTGAGGGTTCATTACACAGGCATGACTGATTGCCCATGTGGCTGATTTCAGTCTCTAGTCACCGGTTCTTGCAGGCATGACCCAAAGTCTCGACCCGATATCACACTGTCCTTCTTCTGATGTAGCCAGCCACTTCCCTAAATCTTATTGTTAGACTATCCAGTTATCCAAAGCTCCAGGGCAATCAAAGGCACTCCTATCAGGTGTGACATAGCAAAAACTGAGAGATGACTTTCCAGAAGTGAAGGACGAAGGCCAGACCTCTTGGAGGCAAGTTTAAAATCTTTACTACATATGAACAGAATAATATCATTTTTCCTCCTTTTTTCTCAAAGATTTATTTATTTAAGAGAGAAAGCATGAGCAGGAGGGGCAGAGGGAGAAAGAAAGAGAGACTCTCAGACTCCATGCTCAGCCTCAGCCTGGAGCCTGATGTGGAGTTTGATCTCATGACCCTGAGATTGTGACCTGAGCCAAAACCAGGAGTTGGATATGTAACCAATGGTGCCACCCAGGTGTCCCATAATTTTACCTTCCTACATTAAATCAGCTTTGTATTCCTAGAATGAATTCAACCTGATCATGAATTATTTGCTTTTTTTACAGATTACAGAATTTGGTTTTTACCAGATTCTGTTTAGAATTTTTGCATCTGTGTTCACAAATGAGATTACACTATAAATTTTCTATTTATTATTGTTTTAGGGAAGGCCAAACTTTACTTCTACCCGCTTAGAGTCTCTGGCTCGGCTGAGAATTAAACTGACATGAGACAGAAGGAAAAGGAAAAGCAGGAAAAGCACACAGAGGTTTACATATATCTGGGAGTTCCCATAGAAAAGTGAAGACCCAAAGAAGTGACTGGGCCTGAGTGCTTAGATACCAGGTTGAACAAAGAGTAGCCATTGTAGAAAAGTAACTGAAATATGGGGGGTAGACTAAAGAAAGATAAGAGTTATTTTAACAATGTCTGTGCAGATTTTTCTCTACCTTGACTCCTCACCTCTGATGATAGGAATGTTTCTTCCTTTTGGTACAGTGAAAGCACCTTTCACATGGGAATTATTATCTCTTGCTTTTAGGAAGAAAAAGAAGTCAGAGTGTCCTTGCATTTGCTGTTTTTCAAGTGTTTTTAGCTCAGAATAATCCTTGAGCCAAAGTAGCATATTTTGGGTGTCATATCCTGCCAGCCTTCACTGTCCTTTTCTAGTTTTGGTATCAAGAATGTGTTAACATCAGGGGTGTCTGGGTGGCTCAGTGGGTTAAAGCCTCTGCCTTCGGCTCAGATCATGGTCTCAGGGTCCTGGGATCGAGCCCCGCATCGGGCTCTCTGCTCAGCAGGGAGTCTGCTTCCCCTCTCTCTGCCTGCCTCTCTGCCTACTTGTGATCTCTGTCTCTGTCAATAAATAAATAAAATCTTCAAAAAAAAAAAAAAAAAGAATATGTTAACATCATAAAATGAATGGGGGATGTTCCCTCTTTTTTTAGAATCAAAAAGTTTTTATGCAATTGGAATTATTATTTGAGTTTGAATTAAATTTGGTAGAATTTGTCCTTTACTACTTGTTAGAATGTGTGAAGGTTTTTTTTTAAACTAACGAGTAAGTGTTAAATTTCAATTAATGTTTTTTTCTTACATCTATAAAGATTAGCATATGGTTTTCCTCTTTATAATGTGAATGTTGCAAATTGTAATGATAGGCTTCTGATGTTGAACATTTAATATATTTTGGTTTTGTATATTGCTAGATTTTATTTGCAAATATTTTTATAAAATAATGTTTGTAAGTAGAACTGGCCTACAATTTTTTCTTAAATTACTCTTATATTTTTATCAAGATTATATTGTATATAAAATAAATTAATTTCCCTCTTTTTCTATAAAAGTTTATATAAAATGAGATGGTTTGCTCTTAAAGTTGTAGTACAATTCACTTATAAAACCTTCTGACCTAATGTCTTTGGGGGATAGAAAGGTTTGACCACTAATATATCACTAATGAGCGCTAGTATTTTTGCATTTAAAGAATGTCTTTCTTTTAAAAAAAAAATTGTTCTTAAGTCACATATTGGTTATTTATGTTTTTCTTAAAATAACTATTCCATCCATGTTTTCAGAAATTATTGTCATGACTTACTTATTTTATTCTCTATAATCTAAAAATCCCTGGGGTGCCTGGTTGGCTGAGTCAGTGGAATGTGCAGCTCTTGATCTTAAGAGTTGTAAGTTCGAGCCCTACATTGTGTGAAGAGATTACTTAAAAATAAAAACTCTTTTTTAAAAAAATTCCTAAAAGAATTTACTCTTCTTCATGCCTAATATTATTAACTTATACTTTCTATCTTATTTATTTATTTATTTATTTTTATTTCTTTTCAGGGTAACAGTATTCATTGTTTTTGCACCACACCCAGTGCTCCATGAAATCGGTGCCCTCCTTAATACCCACCACCTGGTTCCCCCAACCTCCCGCCCCCCACCCCTTCAAAACCCTCAGATTGTTTTTCAGAGTCCATAGTCTTTCATGGTTCACCTCCCCTTCCAATTTCCCTCACCTCCCTTCTCCTCTATCTTTTTTCTTGATCAAAATTGCCAGAATTTTTAGTCTTCTCAAATAGCCACTTCTGTGTTGATCATCTCTATAGGATTTATTTCATTAATTTTTTAATTTATCAGTATTATTTCCTTTATTTTACTGTCTTTGGAATGATTTAGGGTTTTGTTCCTGCTGATTTTTAATCTGAGGCCATTAATTTTCTATCTTCTTATTTTAGTGTAGATATTTTTTAGTCTGTTCTTACCTGAATACTAACTTAACTATATTCCACAAATTTTGACATGTTTATCAGCAATGAGTGCAAATCCTCTGGTTCAGAAACATATTTATGTGTTTGTGTATCCACAAGGAGGACAATTGGACTAGACCCCAGGCAATGGATCAGGGAGGAAATGGGTCAGATCATTTGGCTGTTAGCCTGAGTCAGATAGGGAGGCATGAAAGAATTTTGAGCAGTGAAAACATATGATCTGACTCATTTTAATATGATCACTATTGATGTATTAACCACAAATATGAATTTTACCATAAAAATCAGTAAAGATAAGGAAAAAATTAGCTTTGCCATTTTGTCTAACTTCACAACAGAATCTTCAAAGTCATCTGCTCCATATATGTAATAAGCATCTATTGATAGCATGACCATGTAGCTTTTTGTCCAAACGGGACACTTCTGAAAATAGAGGACACTATTAATAATTATGCAAGAAAAACAGGAGTACACAAGGACTGTGCTAGGATGACCAGCTATCCCAGTTGCCTATCTATTGATCACTTACTGTGACTTAACCATGTGCCAGTGCCTCTGCTAGGACACAGCGTCTCATCTGAGACTAGGAAAGGGTCCTTGGGAAAGACAAATAACTTCAATACCATGTGACCAGAGCTGGGGAGGATATCAGAGAGCAAGCCAAGCAGTCCTTTTGTCTTCACAGGCTCTTCATGAAGAATAATGTTTTTAAATTAAAGCAATACTAGCAGCAGCCTATTTCCAGATCTGTAACATCTTGCATCCAATCTTTTTTACTTTTCTTAATGGATCTCATTTGATTAGGACACCACTTAACAACAAACAAGCCTTTTCGGTATTACATTGTCGTTACAGTGTTGTCTCAGTTTCCTAAGACTGCTGTAGCAAACTATTACAAACTTGGTGGTTTCAAATAATAGATACTTATTCTTTCATAGTTCTGGAGGCTTGAAGTCTGAAATCAAGGTGTCATCAACGTTGGTATTGAGGGAAAAATTATTCCATGCTTCTCTACTAGCTTCTGGTGATTACTGACAATCCTTGGTGTTTTCTTTGTTTGTAGACCCGTATCTCCAATCTCTGCCTCTGTCTCCACATATCCTTTTCTCTGTCTTCCTGTGTCTTCTCCTCTCCTTATTAAAAAACAAACAAACAAACAAACAAAACAGTTGTAGGATTGAGGGCCCAGACTAAATCTGGAATGATTTCATCTTGAGACCCTTAACCAATTACATCTACACATTTCCAAAAAGGTCACATTTTGAGGTTCTGGGTGGACGTGAATTTTCAGGGGACACTATTCAATCCTCTACAATGGCCTCAAATACAAAAAAAAGAAAAAACAACAACACAAATACCTGATATAATTCTGAAGCATAAAAGAAAAAAAAAAGTTTTCCTAAATAAGAGTTTTGAAAGTTTTAATTAATACTTCGTTCTGGGTCTGAGGAAATGAAGCCTATTTGAGTTGGAATTTCTTTTAAAAATCACTCTGCCTGAAAGAGTAGATGGGCCAGAGGCTAAAGGCCACAAAAAGAAAGACTATGAGCAGTCTTTGGGGAAGAACAATCACTTATCAGATCATCGATCAAGCCTGCAAGGTAGTTTAATGGGTAAATGAAAATAAGAGTGACAATGTCTCCATGAAGCATTTAAAAATGCTCATCCAATCTTTATTCAATATTGGGTTTCTGCTGAAACTGCGAACTTTAACAACGTTGTTAGAGGCATGATAGAAGATGGATTAGCCCCAATAAGCATTTCATTAAGTTGGCTCCAAATCCTTCCCGTGGCAAATGATTTAAAGTGATTTATTGGCATGATTTAGCCTTAATCAGTGCTTAAGAAGTAAGTGACTACAGCCTAGTATTTAACAATATATTTAAAGTTATAACTATATAAACCTCCTAGATTATTGCCCTTCTAGATTATTGCCTCCTCGATTATTAATGTTTCTCAGGAAATATTTTTCTTGAAATCCAGAAGAGATCATTCTGGAAGAGAAAGTTGACTGAAAAGCAGCCTTAAAACAATGTGTGCAAAATAGAAAGCAACAGAATTGGGCAAGATTTTTTAAATTTCTAATTGTAAGTGCTTCCAACAAAGGAAGCACTGAAGGAGAAAACATATGGACATCCATTGGGGAGGCTATAGAATGGACTCTTGGGTTCTCTTCCACTTCTAAGAGTCCATGACATCCCTGAGTTGTGGGGAAGCGAGCATGGGCGAGAATGCCAACATGCCCAAGTGAAGGGAACTAAGGCAAGGGACTTAGCAACTGCTTCGAGGTCTCCTTGATATCCATATCCCAGGCCAAGTGGCAGCCTCGCTAATAGTAAGCCAGAGTAATGTAACAGAAATATAAATCTTGGATCCCGGCTCCCCTATCTGTAGCTGTGTGTGTCTCTGTTCCTTCATATACCTCAATTAAAATTCAAATGAGATAAAATATGCAAAGTATCTGAATATTAAGAAAATGACAAATGGTAGCTGGTATTATTCATAACTAGGAAAGAGAAAAACTGTGGCATAAATGGCAGCAGTTCTAATCAGAAAACCATTTACATAGTATGCATAAACTTTTAGTACTTATGATAGTATCTCTTATAAAGGAAAATTGTACCAACATAAACAAGCTCCATAATGGGGGTTATTTGTACATTTGCGCTTGGCAACACCTCACCCGTGCCAGACTGTCGTTGAAAACAGATGCTGCTCTTACTGTGACTAAGAAGTGGGGTTATCACTGGCCTGGCTTCCTCCATTTCACTTCCCAAACAAGCAAATATTTCATGCATTTATGGGTGGAAGAAAAATTTTCTCTTTCTTTGAAGGAATGAAATACTTAGGCAAAAAATGTTTACCCATAATTTAAAAAATGATCAGAATGCTCTCATTAGTATTGAGTTATTTATCTGGATTGGGTCAAAAAGCGGCTTTCTTGCTGCAAAGTTTTATGGAAATAATACTGAAACTGATGTCTGATTATCAAGTAATTCAGTTACTGTAGACACTTTTCCATAATATTCGGTGACTTGAAGAGGGCTAAGTTGTTAAAGATTCATGCTGTTGGGAGGCAATTCTCCATGGATCTCAGGCCTGTAGTCTCAGTGATTCTCTGCACATCTTATAAACAGAGACACTGACTACCTTTGTTTATGAACTAACTTTTCAAGGATGTTTGTATAAAGAACAACCTTGACAGACAGAGTTAGGGTTTCTCACTAGAGAAAAGGACAGATATGTTTGCTGTCCAGTATAATAAATATAATGTCTCTGGCGGGAAGACCAGGTGTGTTGACTGCCCATCATAAAAGATTCAAGTCCAAGTTCCTTTCCTGTAACAGAACCCGCTGCATGTGAAGGCATCATCAGGCTTTTTCCTGTTGCTCTCTGGAGGCTAGGGCTTCGGGAACTGGGGCACAAATGCTAATATTCTGACTTGGACTGGTGTCATGAAAAATAAACTATTCTTTGCCTGTGATGTGAGAGTCTGATGTCTTCCACCAACATCCATGAGACCATGGCAGGTAAACTAGTTAGTCTGCAAGTTGGTAAACTCAGACCCTTTGCCTTTTTGACACATACCTGAAATATTTTATTTGATCACTAACAGAAGGAACTCAGGAAAGGCACATAGTCTAATGAAGTATGTGAGGACCTGTTAAGTTCACACGAAGGGAAACGTCTCAATTATTTTTAACTCTTTAATTCAGAAGGCCCTGGAAGGGGGCTGAGAAGAAAGAGAAATTTATTGTATAGCCGCGAAAACTTTGTTATAAAGAGCTCTGCGCTTGGAACTGGGAATCTGAGACCCTTGGATTCAAATTATAACTCCACTAGCAAAGCCTTGGACAAGTCACTGAGCCTCTCAGAGGTTGAGCGAAGTCATCCATAAGGTCCCCTTTCAAGTTCTAAAGTGTATGATCAACTACTCCGAAAGCTGCCATGATTCCCCTGAAAGAAACTTTGGCCGCACAATTTCAGCTTTGTGGAAAGCCAGGCCTCCATCAGTTGCAGTCAGGGCACCCATGTTGTTTGAGTGTCTACATTGCACATCAGACTTTGCTACTTATACAATGATAATTACTTGGAACCCATTTGGTGTTTTGGAAGTAATCCATGCTTCAACATGAATCCAAGTACAGAGTCAAGTGTAAGACTCCAAAGTAATCTAGCTGTAATTGTGAGATTTGGAAAAATGCCTTCATTTCTGAAGGGTAGAGGAGGTCAGTGAGTAAGAGCACACATCTTTAAGCCAAAGGATGAGGCTTCCTAACTTAGCGTTGCCACTTCCTAGCTGGACAGCTTTGAGTAAATTACCTAACCTCTTCGTGGGTCAGTTTCCTCATGGGTAGAATGGAGATAACTGTCATACCTACCTCCCAGAAAACAATAAGAACAGGGCTTGGTAAAAGGAACTGCCAAATCTGTTTCGGTCATTTTCATGAACTCATGTCACAGGAGATATTAAATGCCCTAAAATATTAAGAGAAACAAAGGCACAAATCAATAATTCTACCGTGATAGACTGTTGATCCACTGATTGCTTTCTCAAAACCTGTTTTCGTGTAAGGCGAGGAAGAAATGAACATTTTCTGCAGCCCCATCTGTACCTGGGGAGGGGGAGAGAGAGGAGAGCAGGAAGATGGGGGAGACCCCGATGCTACCCAAATCTGACCTCTTCCTTTCCCACTTTCTCAGCCACCTTACAAAAGTGAAGACAAGGTTAAATCTGGGGAATCTTACAGAGAACCAAGAACAAAACCTTTAAATGAGCTTTGGGTGGATTGAGAAATTCAGCAGGAGCCCTTCTTTCCCATCTAAAATGTATCCACCAAGAGGTTTTTCAGAGTAATGGAGTGGAGCAACCTCTTGTGGTTCTGTCGGCAATTATGCCCTTGGGTCACATGGGACATGGGACACCTCCCATAACCACTGCAGTGTGGCAAAAATACGAGGAGTAACTAGCAGGGCCATGTGCAAAACTTTCAAATGTTTCTCATTTGAGCCTCACAACAGCACTGCCAGAGCACGAGGTAGGAAGAACATATGATTTGAAGTCAAGTTCGCCTGTCGGGTAATTTACCAAAACTGTGCTAATTGCCTACTATGTGCCAGGCACTGCCCTGATTTCCCAGGGACCTCAGCTCTTTGGCTCTTAGTTAAGCCTCAATCATAAGCAAACCCATTCTTATTCCTAATCCTTTTTTTTTTTTTTTTTTAGCCAAATAGTTTTAGTGGTTTTCTTAAAGATTTTATTTATCTATTTATTTGAGATAAAGAGCAAGAACAAGTGAGAGAGAGATAGAGAGAGAGACAGCAGAGGGAGAGGGAGCAGGGAGTCTGACCCCAGCACCCTGGGATCGTGACCTGAGCCGAAGGCAGATGCTTAACCGACTCAGCCACCCAGATGCCCCGAGGGCCAAAGAGCTTTGGGTGGCTATAAGCATGGGTGGGACAGGGGATTTTTGCAACACTCTGAATATCATGCTTTCTGCTGGGCATTTATATTAGCAGTCTGAGCGGATAAAGATGCATGAGTCAGTGACTCATATTCTAGCATGCCTAGAGCAGACTAGGAAAGAGTAAGTGTAACAATTATAAAGTTGTGTCTGTGTATAATCAATTACATATTTTTAGAAACCAGAGGAATGTGTTTTGCTTTTTTTTTGCTTTTTAAAAATTAACATATAATATATTATTTGTTTCAGGGGTACAGGTCTGTGATTCATCAGTCTTGCACAATTCACAGCACTCACCATAACTCATACCCTCCCCAGTGTCCATCACCTGCCAACCCATCCTTCCCACCCATCTCCCCTCCAGCAACCCTCAGTTTGTTTCCTGAGACCAGAATCCTTAACACTTCCTAGAATGTGAAATTTTCCTGAAACAAGGTATCAAGTGAAGTGACATTTCCTATCAACTCAAATTTAAAGAAAATCAAAACTATATGATAAACAGAATGTTATACCTACAAACACACGAGACAATAGCTATAAGCCAATAAATAACATAGATTGTCTCTAAAATAAGCCCATAAAGTGAAAATCACATATGCTACAAGTGTGTCTTGAAAATACCTATAACTATTCACATAGTATACTGATCATACTAACTTTTTGAAACAAATAATCTCATGTCTTTGTCATGGTTGAGGAACCTTGAAAATCATTTACATGTTCTATCTTTAGGTTCTGAAACTCCTGCAGATGGTTTTCTGACTTGACTGCATCTGCTATGTAAGTCATGGGATTGGTAATATTGAGGAATGCCCACTTAAGAGTGTTTAGCTAACTTAACACACTTGAAACATATGTATGACATGATTTCATTGTACCTTAAAATATTTTCATCATTAAGCAAGAGAAAATGAAAAATAAGCAAATGTATGGAATTTTAAAAGGTGAAAAAGCCAACTTAAAAACAGGCAGAACAAGAAAACAGTAAGGCTAAAGAAAGATATTAATAAACTCAAAAACAGAAAATTGGTTGAATTAATAAATCCAAGAAGTGCTCTTTGAAATAATAAAACAAAATGGTCCGTGCTCATAGACTGGGAGAACAAATATTATTAAAATGTCCATACCACTCAAAGCAGTCTACAGATTTTATGCCATCCCTACCAAAATACCAACAGCATTTTTCATGGAACTAGAACAAATAATTATATAATTTGTATGGAACCACACTTTTGTGTTTTGGTTTTTTTGTTTTGTTTTGTTTTGTTGTTGTTGTTGTTGTTATTTTGAGTAGCCAAAGCAATCCTGAAAAGGAACAACAAAACTGGAGGCATCACACTCTCAGATTTTAAGATATGTAACAAAACCTAGTAATCAAAAACAGTATGGTACTGGCACAAAAATAGAGACATAGATCGATAGAACAGAATAGATAGCCCAGAAATAAACCTGTGATTATATGGACGGTTAATCTTCTACAAAGGAGGCAAGGCTATGTAATGAGAAAGAGAGTCTCTTCAACAAATGCTGTGGGAAAACTGGATAGCAACATGCAAAAGAATGAAACTGGGCCATTTTCTTACACCATACACAAAAATAAACTCCAACTGAATTAAAGACCTAAATGTGACACATGGAACCATAAAAACCCAGGGAGAGAGCAAAGGCAATAATTTCTCTGACATCAGCAGAGCAGCATTTTTCTAGATATGTCCCATGAAGCAAGGGAAACAAAAGCAAAATAAACTATTGGGACTACATCAAAATGAAGGGCTTCTGCACAGCAAAGGAAACAATCAACAAAACAAAAAGACAACCTACTGAATGGGAGGGGTTACTTGCAAATGACATATCCAATAAGGGGTTAGTATCCAAAATATATAGAGAACTTCTGCAACTCAATACTCAAAAAACAAATAATCCCAATTAAAAAATGAATGGACATGAACAGACGTATATCCAAAGAAGTCATAAGACGGCCAATAGACACATGGAAGGATGCTCAATATCACTCATCATCAGGGAAATGCAAATCAAAACCACAATGAAATATCACCTCACATCTATCAGAATGGTTAAAATCAACAACACAAAAAACAAGTATTAGTGAGGATGTCGGAAAAAGGAATCCTCCTGCTCTATTGATGGAAATACAACCTGGTTCAAGCACTGTGGAAAACAGTATGGAAGTTCTTCAAAAAATTAAAAATAAAATTGCCATATAATCCAGTAAGTCCACTACTGGGTATTTATCCAAAGGATATGAAAACGTTAATGTGAAAAAATATATGCACTCCTATGTTTATTGAAGCATTATTTAAAATAGCCAAATTATGGAAGCAACCCAAGTGTCCATCAATAGATGAATGGATAAGGAAGAGGTAGTGTCTATGTGAATATTTATACACATATATACATGTATATATATGGAATATTACTCCCATAAAAAGTAGTGTGTTTGTGCGTGCGTGCGTGTGTGTGTGTGTGTGTGTTTATTAGCCATAAATAAGAATGAAATCTTGCCATTTGCTAGACATGGGTGGATCTAGAAAGTACAATATTAAGTGAAAGTATAATGTTAAGTGAAATAAATCAGAGAAAGACAAACGTCTTAATATTTCACTCGTATGTGGAATTTAAGAAACAAAACAAAGAAAAAAAGAGACAAACAAAAGACACTCTTAAATATAAAGAACAAACTGGTGGCTACCAGAGGGGAGGTGGGGGATGGGTGAAACAGGTGAAGGGGATTAAGAGTACACGTACAGTGATGAGCACAGAGTAATGGATAGAATTGTTGACTCAAGTATAGAATTGCCTGAAACTAATGTAACTATAGTTAATTATACTGGCATTAAAAATTTTTTAAATGTACAGTTGAATAAGAAGGGCTTGAGTTGCACAAGTCCACTATACACAGATTTTTTTTTCAATAAATACAGTACAGTACTGTAAATGTAAAAGAAAAAAAAAGGAAAAATTCCTATAGTTCACCAATCAACTAGAATGTAGTAAGCTCCATTCTAGGACACAGTGCCTGGCATATAATGGGCATATAGTAAATACTATTTAAATGAATGACTAGATTAAAAATATAGGACATTATAGAACACTTTGGTTCTTCTGCTTATTCTTTTCATGAAGAGGGAAAACAGAGAGAATGGAAACCAGTAGGATGTTTAATGCCAAGACTAAGGGTGGCATCCATAACTTCTACCTGTATTCCAGTGGCCAACCCTGTTACCTGACTTCTTAGAAACAGGATGTGCTAAGAAAGGCCTTCTTCCTGAGCCCAGGAAGGAAATGAAATAATTTGGTTTCTCTGCAACAGACAATGCTTGGAGACTATCTTGATTCCTTCTCATCTATAAATAGTCTATCTTTTAGGATTTTATTGCCTGATTTGTGTTCATCTTCTCACGGCTTATCTTTCCCAATCAGATGGTAAGATCCAAGAGAAGAAAAATCATGCCTTAAACTTCTTGTCCCAAACAGTACCCAGCATGGGCTCTGTGTGCCCAACAAATTCCTGACTCCTACAGAGTGCATTTCAATTTACAGAGTGTCTTCACAGATTTATCTCACTGTTGATTGCTGAAGTGGAAGACCAGTATTTCTGACTTCATGATATACGAATGTTTGGATGAGCAGCAGAAGGTTGGGCAAAGCAAATGTTTCCATTCCACCCAGTTCAGCCAGGCCCACATAGGCATAACCTCTCTCTTTTTTTCCTAAAATAAACTCTACTGGGTCATGCTGTATTTTTCTTTTATTACTGTTGGCATTTTACTTAAAATTTTTTATCCATATTCATAAATGAGATGGTCATAGTCCTTTCCTCATGCTCTCCTTCTTAAGTTTTGTATTAGGGTTATAGAACCCCAGGTGGGCAGAGCCACACACAATGGTCCCGATCCCAAAGTAATTGTTTGGAAGACAGCTCCTGGGACAACTGCCTGGCCAAACTGACTGTGACATGAGAGAGAAACAAACTGATTTTGGTAAGTCACAGAAATCTAGGAGGTTCTTGTTACAGCAGGAAGCTGTAACTTCCTGCCTCATACATCCTTCTCATCAGGTCCTACCATCACCCTAGATGACTCCTAGTTCCACATGGATGACCCTTTGAAAGCCTTTGTCTCACAGTTCCTCTTAAGTTTGTTAACCTTCATTCCCACATTCTCTCTGTGACATCTAATGACAATCCTAGAGCTTGTCATCCCCTAAAGTTTCTACTCCTTGGCAATCATAAATTCCAACCGTCACTCTGGCCCACAGCTTCCTTTGGCTGGAATGCAGCCACTTCCTTGTTCTTTCACATGTTGGTGATCTCTTACCACTTTTCTGTTATACTCTATCCAACTGTAATCCCCTCCCTGTTCATCTGGGTTAGTAGCCCAAGTTGCCATAACAAAATACCATGGAGTAGGTGGCTTAAACAATAGAAATTTATTTCTTACCGTTCAGGGGCTTGAAGTCCAAGATCAAGGTTCTGGTTGATTTCGGTTGCTGGTGACAATTCTCATTTTGTCTTGTAGACAGCCACTTTCTCACTATGTCCTCACATGGCCTTCCCTTTGTGAGTGTGCATGGAGATAGCAAGAGCCCTCTGGTGTCTCTTGTTATAAGGACACTAATCCTGTTAGTTAGGGGCCCCACCCTTATGACCCTGTTAAACCTCACTTGCTTCCTTAGAGGCCCCATCTCTGAATATAGGATTAGGGCTTCAACATAGGAATTGTAGGGGAGCAAAAATATTCAGTCCATGACACCATTTTGTTCTCAATGATCCCTCTGCTTAGTCATTATTGGGTTAAGACCCTGACTCCCTGACCACTGTCCTTCCATCACAACAATTTGGAGAAACTAAGCATGGATCAATTCTAGGGTCTACTTTCTCTACTCCTACACCTACCCCACTGGGTACTGTGGGGAAAAAAATTACACAAATGTATACATATGTCATTGTCTTCAACTTGAAAACCCTTTACATTTCCCTAATCATCTCTTTTATTTCCCATGAAGGGATCCAGAATATGCCACTGTGGCATCAAATGGTTTTGAGCTGATGGAGGTTTTTTTTGGTTTTGTTTCATTTTTTTTCCTGAACTCTCCTATCTGCCTGAAAGCAGAGCCTCCCAGAAGAACTCAGCTGTCATAAATCCTCTTGCTGGGGGCAGAATTGACTCCTATCACCAAAGACAAGAAGTCAGGACCGAGTAACCGATCACCTAAACAGACATTGTCACAAAACTATCATCTCTTACATCTGTTCTCCTGGGGGTCCATTTACCTTTCTTAAAAGTCATTTGTTTCCCCAAGTGCCCTTCTCCCCCTTTTTTTTCCCATTAGGGGGTATATAAGCCCCCAAATTCTAACCATCTCCATAAGTCACATTTTCTGTATATTTCTGTGTACAGAAGACCCCCTTTCCACAGGGGACACGTTCCAAGACCTCCAGCAGGTAGCTGAGACCTTGATAGTATGAACACTATATATGCTATGTTTTTCCCATACAGACATACTTATGATAAAGTTTAATATATGAATTAATTTACAAATTCACAGTAAGTGATTCACAACAATAACTAATAGTAAAATAGATAATTATACTGTGATAAAGGTTATATGAATGTGATTTTAGAATATCAATAAGATTATAAGAATGAATCTTAAAATCTTACTGTCCTGTACTCACCCTTCTTGTGATGTGATGTGATAAAATGCCTACATGCTGACAGAAGTGAGGTCAATGACATTGGCGCTGCGATTCAGCATTAGGCTGCTATTGGCCTTCTGATGATATATCAGGAGGATTATCTGCTTCTAGACCGGGACTGAGTGTGGGAAACTAAAACCCTGGGAAGCAGAACTTCAAATAAGAGGGACTACAGTGTGTATGTGAATAAAAATATGTTCTCTCCTGCGTATCTGTCACTTGTCAGTTTAATCCTACGGATCCTATAGACAGAACCTAAGAGGACACAGAGGAAAAAAACTTTCCTCCCTGACACCCACAACAATTATTTCAAATCTCCAGTCTCTTTAAGCCACTCCCAACGATATTGTTTCCTTTCGATTTCATCAGATGACATCCTCTTCTATTTACAAAGAAATTGAGATCCTCAGGCAGAGTCCCTCAACTTCCTACCCAGTCCTCCAAATCCTGTTTGTGTTCATACCCATATTCTTCTTCCCTCTTCTCTGTATCCCCCATGCACTCATTACCTGTCTTCATTCTTTCCCTCCTTCCTTCCTTCTTTCCTCCTTCCTGCCCCTCCCTCCTTCTTGCTTCCTACTATCTCATGCCTTTGTTCCATTCCTTATGCCCTGTCTTCCCTGGATCTTTTTCTCTCCTCTACTGACTTTCCCATGCTAGCATTCAAGTACGCCCACACCTTCTGAATCTCAACAACCCTCTCTTGATTCTGTGTTCCCCCTACACAGTGCAGCCTCTATCTTTTGTTTTTCTTCCCTCATATCCACACTTCTTGAAAGAGATGTCTGCACTTACTCATTTCTATGCATTCCTCAACCCACTGCCATATGTCTTTCTCTTCCACTTAACTACTCATGCCAAGGTCACCTGTTTCTAAATCCAGTGAACATTTCCAGGCTTTCTCTTTCTAGATCTCTATACTGTGTTTGGCCCTGCTGGACAACCATCTCTTTCTTATCATTTAGCTTCAGTGATTCTGTCCTCTTTCTTTCCTGTGGCTCTTCTCTTGGTTCCCATGCTTCCAACGACTGAAATGTTGCTCTCTCCACTATTCCATTCTCTTCTCTTCTTTTCCTACATAGTCTCTTATTTGTTTTGTCTACTTCCATGGTTTGAACTACCAACTAAATGCTGACTGACCACCAAAATTTAAATCTCTGACTCAACTCTTCTTCTGAGATCCAGGCATCTTCATCCATCTTTGTACTGGGCATTTGTTCTTTGATGCCCCACAAGCTATTCAATCTCAACACATCCAAAATGAAACTCATTTTCTTCCACCTCCAACACATTTCCCATCGTGGAGAATGGTATCACCCTCTACTGTACCACCTAAGCTGTAAGTCAAAAAGTAAGTCCTGATGCTCTCTTCCACCCTCCTCCATCAAATGAAGCACCAATCTTATCAATCCCAGCGTCTTAACATCTTCCAACTACATCTCTTTCTCCATCTCCATTACCATATTGCAATTCACGCTTTCATCATTTCTTACTTGGATTATTCTTAGAGTACCCTAACTACTCTGTTACTCACTCCTCATTATAGTTAAAAAGCTCTTTCTAATTAAGTGGAGGAAGAAAAATAATTTCCTTTCTACTTATCTTAGGTTTATTCCTGAGGTCCTGCAAATTAGAGTAACAAAAGGCAGGTTAACAAGAGAAAAACAAAAGCATATTAACAAGCTCATCGTGCATACACATGGGAGTGCTCAGTGATGACTACCTCAAAGGAGTGGTTAGAATTTGGGCTAATACAGAATCTTGACAGAATAATAATAATTTTTAGAGAAGTAACAAGATAAAGGAAAAGAACTGCACTTCTAAGGCAGGAAATAGTGGGAAGATAAAAGCTGGTTAGTAAAATATGTTATGTAAAGTTAAAGTTTGTTAGTGCCATCTCTGGGCTGATAAGACTCTAGAGCTCTCTCTTGTAACTAACTTCTATGCTTGGTAGAGAGAGGAAGGCAACCATCTTTATAAATGTATGTCCTGCTTTTAGGCAAGTAAAAGGAAGGCAGAGAACTCTTTTCATATGTGTTTCTTCTTAATTACCTTCAGCTCAAAATCATTCTTATGCCAAAGTGGTATTTTGGGGTGGCATATTTTGCTACACTTCAATTACAAATCATATCATCGTAGCTGCTAAATTCATTCACAAGCTGACCTCCTAGCTTTCAGAGTAAGAGTGAAATGCCTTGTGTGGTACAAAGGACCCTTCATAATTTCACATCTTCCTACCTTCTCACCTTACCCTCTGTATAGTTCCTCCTTCTATCCATTCCTCACTATCATTCTGGCAAAACCAAACTATTATACTTGCAACTCATTGAACATACCACAATCTCTCTCATCTCTCAGCCTTTACCCATGCTACTCCCTCCAACTGGGTAGATTCTCCCACCTCCCTCTCCACTTCACGTACAAACTCATTCTTCAAGGCTTGTCTTGGGGTATTCTATCCTTAGAAAAGCTGTTCTGGATAATCACTTCTGCCACCCTTCTTTGTTCTCCTATAATGCTTTGTGCATATCTTCATTATTACCCTTGTGTGAACCTGAAATGATGTCTAATTTCAATCAATGAAGTCCAGAAAATTGTGCATCTTTATAATGCTTTGTGCATATCTTCATTATTACCCTTATGTGAACCTGAAATGATGTCTAATTTCAATCAATGAAGTCCAGAAAATTGTGCATCTTAATCTCTCTGCAAACCTCTCCTACTCCTGCTCCTGGGCCACTGTAAAGGACTCCATTTGGCTTCCCTCCTTCCAGTCCTGCCTTCCCCATACCCAACACATCTTAACTTCACTACCAGAAGATTTCTCTCTTTTTTTTTTTCTCTCAGATGCAAATCTGAATATCTTTCAGATGTAAAATTGAATATCCCTTCCCTATTCCAAAAGCATCTTTTAAGGAGGGCTTAAATCAAAACTGATTCAGAAACTGATACTTTCACCTAAGAATACATGAATGAGGTCAAAGATGGCTTCATAGAAGTTGGATTTTTGCCAGGTTTTTAGGACCACTAGACTATCAATCAGTGGAACATGCTAGGGAGTACATTCTAGGTGCCTCTTTAGGGACACTGAGCAGGCCACATTAGAATGCATTGTTTAGATAGAAGAATTTTGGGGGTGAGTACCTGAAAAATTGCCTGGAGCCAATGTAAGGAGAATTTGAAAGTCCTGTAGAGTTGCACCATTAAATGTGTTTGCTGCAAGACAAAAATTGAGTTCTGCTTCTAATTTCCCTACTTCAGACTAACACAGCTTAGCAAAGTTAAATGTGAAGTGAGAGGGATTATTTTAGTTATTATTAGTAGGTGACAGGTCATTCACAAGATCCCAGAAGACTGAAATGTCATAGCAATGCCAGAAGAGAAGCCAGGAGAGATGCTGGGAAGGAAAGAGCTGAAGGGGGCAATAGAAATCATTTTAAAGGCTGCAATTTGAGTATCCTGAGATGAAAATCACTGAGATATAGATTGGTCTGGAAATAATATTTCAGAAAATAAACCATTAGCACTGTAATATTTCACCAAAGGCAGTCTTTGTTTATTTTTTTTAAAGATTTTGTTTATTTATTTGACAGACAGAGATCACAAGGAGGCAGAGAGGCAGGTAGAGGGGTGGGGGGAAGCCGGCTCCCTGCTGAGCGGAGAGCCCAATGCGGGGCTCGATCCCAGGACCCCAAGATCATGACCTAAGCCGAAGGCAGAGACTTAACCAACTGAGCCACCCAGGTGCCCCGGCAGTCCTTGTTTAAATGTTTAATTTTAGAATGTATGTCAATCTGACATATCTAAGAACATCTTATTCTCAAAAAATCAATTTAACCATTAAGAATATGAAAAAGATTAGGAAAAAGAGTACTGTTATTTAAGTAGAAAACAAAGGCCTACAAAAATTTGTCTGCAGAGAAAGTGATAGATTGTTAAAGACGATGAATTATGTAAAAGCTTGTTTATCAAATTGAAATACTTGAGGGAAAGACTCCTGTTCTGTGTGCCACCAAATAAATAATTCTCCATAGTTTCTCCTTAATGGTGTGAATTATCTTTGACTTGGTAATAATTACACTAGTGATTTTTAATTCTTTAAACTATTTGAAGACTGAGAAAGGTTGAATTAATGTAGTTACTATTACTATTTTCAAGCCTTTTTTAAACAATTGACCGAGAATTGAACACCTGGCTGAAATTCCCAGACCTACAATGATTGAAGAACTTCATGCTGTTGCATTCTGTCAGTCAACAAATGTCTTGCAAAAAAAAAAAAAAAATCTGAGTAGCAATGTGCTAATGACTTACAGTTTGCAGACTTAGATTAAGGTCATATAATAATTTCTCAGGAAAATATTAAATATTAGCTATCATGATTCTGAATGTGAGTTCTGGCAATATTATGGGATATTTTATGGCACCTAGAGGAACACTGAAGGTTAGGTAAAATGGAGGTCTGGTGAATTAAGTGTGATTATCTCCATTTTCTCCTCCATTGGAATGACATTTACTGAAATGGCAGCAATCATAGGAGTAACACAGAAAAGTAATCTCTACCAGTTATATACCATTTAAGAAAGACTGGTGATAGCAATGATTCAAATTTAATGTTAGAAATTGTGCTGAATGATAAAACATAATGTGTTTCCAGACTATAAATGGCCATATATTAGCAGAGTCCCAACTGTGAGATTCTAAAGAATATAATGACCTAGGAGGGGAATACAAAATCTTTTCTATACTAGAACTAAAATTATTATGAAATGAGTAGTGATTTAATAAAAAGAGAGAGAGAGAGAGAGAGAGAAAACAGAGATGGGGAGAAAGAGAGAGAGAGAGAGAAAGAAATGCAGGAAGGACAAAGTGAGAAAGGAAAAGAGAAAATTAAAAAGAAGTAAAAAGAACTGACTTCGGATTTTTTTCCCCCAAGAGACAAAACCGAACACAAGACTAGAAACATGAATAATATGTATGAACACAAATTCTACACTTGCTGTCAAAATGATAATGCCATTCCTATTTTCAGAAATGTTTTTATTGGACACATTTAGTTAATTTTATCCAGCTGTCAGTAAATACTTTCTAGAAGTTGCCAGAAAATGAATTGAATGTGAACATTTAAAATGATGAATAAATAATCATAATACATCCATGAGCATAAGGAAGAGCATGTGGGCCAAATGGCTTTGATGTCTACTTTTTGGCAGAGCTCTCAAGATGCTGCTGGACCTGGTATGTGGAAGCTATTCTCTCAGAATTATTTTTCCAACAGAACTGTTATGTTTATGATGACTATCTTCAATCTTAAAAGGTCTTCCTGTGGCCAGAAGTAGCATCTCTTCTTGAGATTGCTGCCTAGGACAGAGAACTAGTCTGCTTGCTGCCTCTGGTAGATGGATTCAGACCAGCTCATGTAGGGATCTGGCCCTTGGAAACACACTCAAAAAATTTCCAATGCAATGACTTTTTTTTTCTTTTTTAAAAGAAAGCGTTCTTTTTAAAAATTAATTAATGTATTTATTTATTTATTTTGAGAGCGAGAGTAAGTGCATGCAGGGGGAGAGGCAGAGGGAGAGAAAAAATCTCAAGCAGGCTCCACACTCAGCATGCAGCCCGATGTGGGGCTCGATTGGAGGATGCTGACATCAAGATCTGATGTGAAATCAAGAGTCAGATGCTTAACCAGTTGAGTCACCCAGGCACCCCAAGCATTACAAAGGAGGCGGGGGGGGACGATGAGACTAAGTTGTCTAGGTATCTCGCAGCACATGACCTTTGCACTGACCATTGGTAGAGAGAGAACTATGGGCCAAGCACAGGCTTTGGAGTCAAGGGACAGAGGATCATATCCTGTCTCAGCTCTCTACTAGCAGTGGTGTATAACCTCAGGCAAGTTTCCCCATTTGAAAATGGGTCTGTTGATGCCTATCCCCAAGGGATGGCATACCTCTTTGCAATGCTGTCAGCAAGAAGCAAGCACATAGACCACATTTGTGGTGTCTCAGGATAACTCTCTGCCACTCTACCATGCTGCTGGTCAGATTTTGAGGATTGGCTTATTTTTTTTAATTTAAATGAAGCTAACAATTACAGTTTTGCTTCCAGCAAGATTTATGGTAATAGCAAATTTAGAATATTAGTAACGAAGAAAAGAGTGGGCTTGGGGTGCCTGGGTGACTCAGTGGGTTGAGCCTCTGCCTTTACCTCAGGTCATGGTCTCAGGGTCCTGGGATCGAGCCCCGCATCAGGCTCTCTGCTCAGCAGGGAGCCTGCTTCTCCCTCCCTCTCTCTGCCTGCCTCTCTGCCTCCTTGTGATCTCATTCTCTCTGTGTCAAATAAATAAATACAATCTTTAAAAAAAAAAAAAAAAAGAGTGGGCTTTACCCCAAAAGCCAATTTAAGCATGGCCAGGGCTTTGGAAATAGATAACTTAGGTTTTGATCTTCTTACTACTTAATAACCACATGACCATACGTGAATAATTTGTTGCCGTTTCCTCCTCTGTAAAATGGAGCAGCTGTACCTCAGCACAGTGTTCACCTCAGCATGGTGTCCAGATTAAATGCAATGTGTATGAATCCTGGCACTGTCATTGACCAGCTAATCCTGGCACTGTCACTGACCACCTAAATGACCTTGGGCAATTTTCAAATTCTCTCTGTGCTTCAGTTTGCTCACAGGCCTGGTGACTTTCATAGTAATGCCTAACTCAGAGGCTGTTTTAAGGATTATATGGGTTAGCTCATGAAAAGCACTTAAAACAGTGGTGGGCACGTGGTGAGTGCTCAAAAAAGGTCAGCTGTTCATTTTGCAATGTCACTTATTTGGTGATGTTATTGTAATAGCTAGAAGAGTCATCTAGGTTGATGAGATGACAATGGCGTAGACAAAAAAAAAAAAGTGTGTTTATAATATAGAGCATAATATGGCAAGAGGAGTGATCTACCAAAAGTAGTACATTGACCCCTATTCTCTAGGGTTTAGCAATACACAGACTCTCAATGGAACAGAAAAAAAGGCCCAGGTGGAAGAGAGCAGTAGCTGTTCTAGAAGACATTGGTGGTAGAGGAGAGAGCCCTTTCAGTAGTGGTGACTCCCCTATGTGCCACTGAAACCGGACTGGCTGCCATCTTTGATAATCACCATCATCTTGTATTTCCCAGTCCACAGACCACTTCACATCCACTGTCACATACTTGACTCTCACTCAGGGCAGGTGGATGCTTTGAGTGGCCAGCTTTCACGTGAGGCACTCCAATTTCTTCAGGCTTCTTCTTTCGCCTGGCTTTCTCTGGGGTAATGTAGCTTTTTCCTCATACCAGGAACTAATCCAGAAAACACACTGCCGTGGAAGTTGCCAGAAGTTTCCATGTATTGACAGGGACAGTTCACTGGTTTGTCAGACCATGTGACCTCCCTGGAGATCATGTTTGATGGCACTCAGTATCACCAAGCAAACACAGCATCTCTGCTGTTTATTCACTAAAGCAGTCAGAATTCCTCTTGGCAGAACTGGATTAAAAAAACGAAAACAAACAAACAAACAAACAAAAAACACCAGAAAACAACAACCTCCTCCAAAGGTAGGAGGCAGCTTATTAAAATTGTGTCAGGCCCACTGCCAGGTGCCTTCAAGCCCAGTCTGATTCCTTTCAGGCCCTCGACCCATGTTCATCGGCGTTACTCCAATTAGCAGATTGTGAGAGGAGGCAGACACGGCCTTCCTGCTTCTCGTGTACTTGGCATGACATCTTTTCATAAATACCAAATGGGGTGCTTTAAACAAGTGCAAAATATGTGCAAAATGGGTATTAAGCTGTATTTAGACAGTTTACTCATCACCGCATACGGCAAAACCCCTCTTGTGCTCTTTTCGGGGGAGAAGAGCACCGAAAACTAGGACAGAGTAGACAATGTACCACATGAAAACAATCACATTGTCAATGGCCAGGACTATTGTGACCACCCCGGAGTCCATGCCAGCGGGCAGCCTTAAGGCTCCTTCCTAGGTCCGGTTTGTTCACTGGATGACTCTTTATTTGCAAATATGTATTTGTTCTGTTCTTGGCACTGGGAATACAAGACCAAGAAAAACTCATAGAAATTCCTGCCCTCATGGAACTCACACAGTGAGTAAAATATATGGCATGTCAGATGTCAATGAAGGCGATGGCAAAAAATAAAACGGGAAAGGGAGTAAGGAGGCTGGACTGGGGTGGGGCGGGAAATTCAGCCTTCAGTAACCTGGGTCAGAGCCTCATTAAGGAGACATTTGAGCAAAGACCTTGAAAGAGGAAAAGTCATTCAGGCAGGAATTGGGAAGACAATTGAAGGTAGAGGGAACAGAAGCACAAAACAGGAGTGGGCCTTGTGTACCCAGAGGTCAATGGAGCAAGACCAGAGTGTGGGACGGAGAGGTGGGAAAAGAGGCCAGAGATCTGGGGTGGTGTTAAGGGCCTGCAGACCCCCCGTAAGGACTCAACTGTGACTACACTTTAGAGTCACCTGGGAACTGTTACAATCGCATGAATCACAATCTCCAGGGATGGAACCAGGCCTAAGAATTGGTTTTGATAATCTCACATGTACTTCTCAGGAGCAATCAGGGGTTGAGAGGTAGTGAATCCTAAGGTTCTGAGCAGAAAGGCCATGAACAACTGGTCTTTTCGGAAGGCTCATGGCGGCTGCGGTTCTAAAAACAGACCCTCGGAGGGCCAAGATGGAACAAGGGGACCAGCCAGTCCAGAGAGGAATAATGGTGGCTTAGATGGAGATGGGATGGAGGTCAGGAGGCGAGGCTGGACTCCAGATAGATTTTGAAGGTAGAGCTAAGGGACTTTTCCCACAGATCAGACATGGGGTGAGAGCAAAAGAAGAGTCAAAGATGACACCAGTGTTTTGGGGCCCAAGCAGTCGGAAGGATGGGGTTACCATGTGATGGAAATAAGACCATGGGAAGGACCACATTTATGCAACAACCCAAAGGCATTTCCAGATCAAATATAAACACATCACATGGGAATGTCCATAGATAGTAAAGTGCTCAGTGCCTGGCTCTTACCCAGGGTCAACAATGCCTTCGAGAGAGAGCGCATGGGCGGGGGGATGAGGGCTCCCGTGTGTATAGCTGCCGATCTTTAAGGTGGCTGATGGCAAATAATGAACACACGTTCCTAGCATCTTTCAGAAGTTAGTAGAGGAGATGAAGACAATCGTCAGGCAAAACCTCCTCTAAATGCCTCTGCCTCCATCTCCTCGAAATCTTTAGACCCTGTGGGAAGAGGCTTTGCTGCCTGGCAGGAATCCCGGCAACGGCCAGGATTCAAGAGATATATGGGATGTGTGCCATGGGTAGATGGTTCTCCCGTCTCCCTGAGTGTGCTGTACTTACAACCGAAGCAGGACTCGAGACTATCTGGAATGACAAATAGAGGAGTTAGTCAGCCGCCTCATCATTAGATGCGGAAAAGTCCTACAGTGCAATGACTGAGTTTCCTTCTTCAGGAACATCTCAGACCCCGTACAAGGCTGCTGAGGCTTGCATTTTCAAATCCCCTGCCAGATTCCAAAGATGCTTCATGTTGACGAATTGAACAAGACCCAAAAGAACCGTAATAACGTATTTGCCAGTCAAATCACGATATCCTCTCTAACTAATGAAGTTCATTTTTAAGGTCCTTATTACAAATTATATGTAATATTTAGCAATGTAATTTTCAGTTGCATCCTTATGTGAATAAGATTTATTAATATAAATAGCTCCTGACAAAGTTGGCCCAGGATCAAGAACTACATTTCCTCTGGGTTTTAGGAAAAAGTCAAAGTTATTATAGATGGTGATTTAAGGGAGATATTTGTTATTTCTCCACTGATTTGAAGTAGGTCAGATGGAGAGCTGCAGGCTTCCCTAAGGTTGTAATTAAGTATGAATATTTTAAAAACTGAGAGCAAATAAAAAAGTAAACAACTTCTTTTAAGCTTTCACATCACAGGTCTTTCATTATGTTTCCACCTCGGGCAAGATGATTTTCTTTGGAAAAGGAATTCAGCTGAAAAAAAAAAAATTAAAAACCCTGCGCAATAGTTCTACAAGTCTAGACTTCAAGATTCACTCAAGCATGAAGTCTTTCAAGAAGTATTTAAGCAGCCAGAGTTGGGGCAAAAATGCACGCGGATGCCCCACCAGCAGCCTGAATTGTCGAAATTTAATTCCGCAGGTCAGTCTGATGCGGCTTTTCCCCCCTGCTTGAAAAATCACATCTTTCTGTCCCTTCTCACCCAAATCACTCGCTCTTATAAAACCAGCTTAGTCAAATCAATATCTAGGCTAGCAGTGTAAATTTAATTACAGCGAAGCTTGGATAAACATTAGCTCTAAGACATTCCTTGGTCTATAGAGTGATAACTGAATTAAGTAGGATTATTTCATCATTACCGCGTTAAGCCTACACTGTTACACAAAAGAAGCTAATATTTCTATCTCTTTTTAGCCTGGCAAAACATGCCATCAGCATTTACATGAGCCAGTTTAGTATGTTTTCTCCTTGAAGAGCTATGAAAAAGGACTACATTGAAGCTACATTTTCAGGAAGGCTGGACCCCATCCTGAGGGCCTTGCGATCAAGCTGCAGAAGGGTCCCATTAGAAGGTAGTTCTCCGTGCGGAACCCAGTGCCCTCATTTCTGACAATCAGTTTAGTCCAATCCCCGGGGACCAGGGCACAGTCACCATCTTGCCTTCTATCATATCCACATGTCCAACAAACTAGACTCTAAACATACAGACTTTGGGGTGCCTGGGTGGCTCAGTGGGTTAGGCCTCTGCTTTCTGCTCAGGCGGTGATCTCAGGGTCCTGGGATCCAGCCCCTGCTCAGCAGGGAGCCTGCTCCTCCCCAGCCCCCTGCCCCCGCCTGCCTCTCCGTCTACTTGTGATCTCTGTCTGTCAAATAAATAAATAAAATCTTTAAAAAAAATAAAAAGTAAACATACAGATCTCTTTGAAGCCTCTGCTGAGGCATTATTTCTCCTGGAAAACTTGCGCTGACCTCCCTGTCTTTGGGCACTTCTGTATCAGCACACTTCCCTGATGACAAAACACTCCTCCTGCTTCTCTTCAAAACTTGGGATGGGTGCCTGGGTGGCTCAGGTCATGATCTCAGGGTCCTGGGATCAAGCCCTGCATCAGGCTCTCTGCACAGCAGGGAGTCTGCTTTCTCTTTTCTCTCTCTGGCTGCTGACTACTTGTGATTTCTCTTTCTCTCTCTGTGTCAAATAAATAAATAACATCTTTTAAAAAACAAAAACAAAACTTGGGAGCAGCATGGCTGGACCCTAGTTGATCTACGGGCCGAGCTCAGGGACTGGTACCTATGAGCTATTCAATATTGTGTGTTGAATGAATGAATGTAATTGAAAAGCTGAGACAAATACCTATGTGCAAGGTGCAGGATAAAGAGATAGGAGATGCACCCTCCAGCCGCTGAGAATGTGGTCAGGAACATGGGGAACCTAAAGAGAGGCAGAAAGTGCAAGCCAGCATTGGTGAAGGGCCAAAGCAGTGAGCTGCTACAGAGCTGAGTGTGTGGCTCTGCAGTAGTGTGTAGCAATGTGGTAATAGACTACCACGTGTAGACAGAAGTACAGTGTGGACATTGAGAGACTGGGTTCTGTTTGGATCCAGACAAAACTGGATTCAAATCCTGACTTATTTACCATATGTTCTTTAAACAATCACTTAACGTCCCTAAGCCTCAGTTCTCCCATCTGCGAAATGGACATGAAAATAGTAACTTCTTCCATAGGAGTGAGAAAAAAATATGTAAAGCCCTTAGCATGGTGCTTACACATAAAGATGGAACTATTGTTACTATTATCACTGTCACTGTTGTTATTTTCATTCCTCCTCTCCCAGCATCCACCTTAACCATGGCTGGGGTGAGGCTTGGAGCTGTGAGTGCAGAGAGGGGACTAGTGTGAAATGTCTAGGTTTTTTTTCCCCTCTAGATCTGATTAAAAATAATAGATTGGTGGTAGAATTTTAAATAGAATCCCTGACATTATTTACAGAGCGCTATGAGCCAGCATGCACCACTCCTTACCATACAGGCTTTGGAAGGTAAGGATCCCTGTTAGCATAAGGTTCCAGCTATCTCCAGGAAGGCCATCTAGCTTTCACGCCTGTGCTGCCTTAGTCCAGTTGTCAAAGCAAGGTCTCTGCCAGTGAGCTTCCTTCTCTCACCTCCTATTTGCCAGAATAATCATGAGCAGGCAAATCAACTTTTACTCTTGAATTAGTTTAATAATGTTTTCTCTCTGAGAGAGAGTAGTTAATTAGACATCATTTATGGTTTCCACACTATCTAGCAATGCTCAGTCATCTCTTGGCAGCAACCGGCCGTTCATCACTAAGGATTTGATCCTTGATCTCATTATATTTGATTCTATAGACACTGCAAAATTCTCTGAGAATATATTTGATGCTCTGTTGACATATTACCTAATAGAGATGTTTAATCAGACCAGCTACTGAGTCTGTCTTGGGAAATAATTTTAAAATTATTTTGAGAAAGGTGATTTTAAAATTTAGTTGAAAAGTACCCCCGGCTTGTCTGAGTTGTCCCTACCACTCTTTCAGAAATTTACTTGTTTATTTATTTTTATTTTTTTTAATATTTTATTTATTTATTTGCCAGAGAAAGAGAGGGAGAGAGAGCACAGGCAGCCAGAATGGCAGGCAGAGGCAGAGGGAGAAGCAGGCTCCCTGCTGAGCAAGGAGCCCAGTGTGGGACTCGATCCCAGGACACTGGGATCATGACCCGGGCCAAAGGCAGCCAGCCACTTAACCAACTGAGCCACCCAGGTGTCCCAGAAATTTACTTGTTTTTAAAATATTTTATTTATTTGACAGAGAGAGAAAGATCACAAGTAGGCAGAGAGAGGGGGGATAGTAAGCTCCCTGCGGACCAGCGAGTCCCATGTGGGGCTCAATCCCAGGACCCTGAGACCATGACCTGAGCTGAAGGCAGAGGCTTTAACCCACTGAGCCACCCAGGTGCCCCATCTTCTGGAAATTTAAAACAAACTCTCAGATAGCCTCTCCAATAGAACTATTTACTCTATAAATTTGGGTCATTTTTAATTTTAAAAAACTTAATTGGCTCATTTATTGATTTAAATATCTTGAATATGTCATTTATAATGATCAAACAGATATTTTCCTTTTTTTTTTCCTATTAGCCGATTTCAGGCATGAAGGGCAGCCTGACTGAAAAGAGTCAGTAGACTGGAGGCCTTGTCTGTTAAACCTATAGATTTCCAATTTTGCTACTTGTGGTGAATCATGTGTTACAGGGGGAAAAAAAAATTCCTACCTTTATTATGTTTGAATGACTTCTGATCCCCTGACCTTCTATTCCTCTTCTCCCAGATTTGCTGTGCACACTAATCCATTCACTTTTATGTTTACAGAAAGTTTACTCATGACCCGGGCTTTCCAAACTCTTTCTATGTGGTAAAACACCTGTAAGACTGCTGTAAGACCTGTAAGACTTCTTTCAAATGACTCTCATGGTAAAATGGCTGATTAGCTGAGTTATCGGGGAAAATTATCTATCCGGGTAAATTATTTTTCCCTTTTGAGCCTCTTTTCCCTATCTGTGACAGGGTGGGATATTGCCCATCTTGGAGGGCTTCTGTGGTAAGGAATGATAATACCACCACCTATCACAGTGGGCCTGGCATTTAGCAGGGGGTTAAAAAATTAAACCACACACACACACACACACACACATACATCCAGTGCCTAGCACTTAGCAGATATATATACAGATCTAAAAATAGATCTATATATATATAAAATAATTTACAAGGAGACTGTGTGTTTCCAAACTCTGCTCTGGTCCTCACTATAGAAGGGATCTCCTCCCTGGAATCTATCCACAAGAAACAATGACCCTTTACAGAGTCCTCTAAATTATTCAGGATGTTATTATATAAGTATTTTGTTCTATTTCTTAATATATTACTATGCGATAATGCTTGCCAGGGCAAAGTAACCATCATCTTTCCACACTAGCTGTCTTATTATAAAATATAAAAATAGGGCTTTGGGGGTTGGCTCTTGGGCAGGGAGTCATGAGAGAACCATGAGAAGAATCTTAATGTTCTCTTTAAAAACTAGTATTCTACTATATTGAAAAAACAAAGGAGTTTGTTTTTCTGTAGATGAAATCTACACGCAAACATGCCTTCCCTTTACTATGATATAATCAAATCTGAAAGCTCCAAATTTTATTGTTACAGACCAGATCTGCTGTAGCTGCTTTCAAACCAAAAATAGTTTAAAAATGAGAGAATCAGAGATGGAGTCATCGCAAAGTAATTATTCTATATTTTTTTAATTTGGAAAAATATAAATCATAAATCACAGCTAAGGGACGCCTGGGTGGCTCAGTTGGTTAAGCAGCTGCCTTCGGCTCAGGTCATGATCCCAGCGTCCTGGGATCGAGTCCCACATCGGGCTCCTTGCTCCGCAGGGAGCCTGCTTCTCCCTCTGACTCTGCCTTCCACTCTGTCTGCCTGTGCTCACTCTCGCTCGCTCTCTCTCTGACAAATAAATAAATAAAATCTTAAAAAAATAAAATAAAATAAAATAAATCACAGCTAACAATTTACTCTCGATTTCATTTAATATCAGAGAATCAACTCCTTTGTTTCTCTAACACTTTAGAATTTTTTTGAAAGAGAGCTCTAAAATTCCTTTTATTAATAAATCCATTAATGAGTAATAACAATGTTTTGACACAGCCTTGACCACAATATTTGCTGTGGTTCCAGTTTAGGATTTATTTAATCAGAACAGGAAGAATCAGAATTATGAAGAAAGGTCTTAAAAATAAGATGGGAGGGCCTTACCCCAAACGTCCTCAGTCAGAATCTCTGGTTGGGGAGTGTGGAGAGGATATCTGCTAAAAACCATTGTTTATCTACCTTTTCCCTGTGATTCTATCAAGAAGCCTGGTGTCTAACTTGTTACTAAATCACTTGGTAAACCCTAGATGATATCCCAAAAGGGTAATCAAGCAGCAGTTATGGCAAAGGAAAAGCCAGTGATGTTAGAGGATATTTAGGCTGTTTCCTGTTTTGTTTTTTTAGAAAATCTTACTTACTTATTTGACAGAGAGAGAGCAAGAGCACAAGCAAGGGGAGTGGCAGAGGAAGAGGGAGTAGCAGGAACCTGATGATGGACTCAATCCCAGGACCCCAGGATCATGACCTAAGCCAAAGGCAGCCAATTAACCAACTGAGCCACCCAGGCTCTGCTAGGCTCGTTCCTGTTTCAACAGTGCTTAGCAGGATAATCCCAAATCAGGTGTCTTTTTAGAAACCAGACTGACAATGTATCTTCCTGTCTCTGGTTCCCACCTCCATAAGTTTCACCTACATCCCTTGTGATAAGCATCTAGGAAAATGTTTATTTGGAAAAATAAAAAAAAATCTTAAACCACTTTTTTTTCTGGGCAAATAATTCATGATATTAAAGCCAAAAATAAATATATTTACATCCCTTTAGGCCAAAAATGAGGAATAATGCAGAAGTTGATTCTAAATAAGAAAATGTCTTAGGTCATCCTTTTAGATTATAAATCTTTTTTTTTTAAAGATTTTATTTATTTATTTGAGAGAGCCCATGCATACAAGATAGCATGAGGCAGGGAGAGGGGCAGAGGGAAAGGGAGAAGCAGGTTCCTCACTGAGAAGGGCCCCACCCCCTTACCCCACCCCTGCCATTTCAGGACCCTGGGATCATGATCGGAGCTGAAGGCAGACACTTAACCAACTGGGCACCAGGCACCCCTAAGATTAGTTAAGAAATTTATCTAATGATTATCTACAGAGTCCACTGCCATAAGACTATTATCATCTAATTTTAGTGAAAAAATATTCTGAGTCCAGAAAAATTTCACATCTTTGGTCTTTGCTTGATTTCTCCAATGTGCATCCACTTCTCTCACAACTCTATAATAAAAAATACTAACTATTTTAAAAGAATAACCTAGTTACATAATTCAGATTATTACTTGGAAGGGAAATTATATAAAATTTTTGAGTGGGACAAATTTAAGGTACAAATTAGTTCTGTTTCTATATTTGAAATACATGTGATCAGGATGCTACAAAAAAAAAAAGATATACCTAAAAACTTAGAATTCCACATTCTAACATTTAGTTCCATGCTTTCACCACAATGCCATCTTACTTTTGTTCAAAACACAGATTTGCTTTTCAGTATTCAGGATTTTGTTTGTTCGTTTTCATTGTGATTATGTATAGTTAATGTGGATCTCAGCTCAGCTTGTCATTTACCTGAAATGTACAAGGACCAGCCAGGATCAAGATCCACAAACTCCTTCCTCCAAGCACTGTCCATGTTATTCTGCCAAAAGCAACAGTCGTTTCCTAGGATCTAGGGTTTTGAGGGCTGAAGGACCCTTGAGATCCTGTCCAGAAAATATACAATTCAGATACCCTCTCTGAAACTTCCCTGCCAGTAGTGTATGGCTCGCTCAAAGTCAAGGTAATCATGGCCCGGAGGCAGCCCTGCCCATTGCCGGAGAGCATTGGTGGTTCAAGAGTTTTTCCTTGTGTCCAGACTAGCTGTGGGAAGCTCAACAAATCACAGTATCTTTGAGTGAGTTTCTCCAAGCATGAAGAGTGAGGACTTCAACATCATACATATCACAAAATTCTTCCTAATTAATTAAATGGCAGGAACAGGAATAAAACGTTTGCCTATAACAGCTTTGGGTCTAAAGAATCTTGTTTAATTGGTGAGGTCTATGTTTTAAAGGCAGAAGCTGCAATTTTTACACACCACACCACAAAGAATTTTCAAAGCTAGCGAGTAGTGTCTCTGCATCTTATTCTGTGGGGGTACAGGACCCGGCCACTCACTCACTCACTCCTCAGCCCCGTGGTGACCTGCCACTGGGAGCCTGGCTTGGCACTTAAAGAACTGTCACCAAATGTCCACTGTTGCCCCCAAACCACCAGTGTGTCAGTCTTCCCTTGTCATCTCCTCTGAGTCTTTGTCACTGTTGCCCATTTTCAGCTTTTGCAAATCATCTTCTCTCTCAGCCCCAGGGACAACACAGCTCTCATTCCCCTTTGCCACTTTCTGACCACTCTTTTGTCTCATTCTTTGGCTCTTTCTCTACTCCCACCATTCTTGGACTCCCTAGTCTTTGCCAGGAAGAATCCCATACCTGAGCTCTCCTACCATCCTGGTCACTAATTCACTGTGTGGTCTTACATAACCTGCAATTTTCTCTGGGCTTCATTTGTCCTTGAGATAGAGAAGGAGATGAACTTGATGGTCCAAAATGTCCCTTCGGGCTATGCAGTACTAGGCTAGTCTATCCTAACCCCACTCCTGGAGTCCATTGGTAGGTGGGACAGTTTCCGAGAGCCCGTACAAGTCTGTAATGGGGCCAAGGCCACCCAAACATCATCACTTCCGGCATGGGCAGGAACCTAAAACATCCCTTGCCCTTGATCTTCTTATAGCTGAGGCAGTCTAGGTCCAGAAGGAGTACTCGATCACCTCACAGCAGAGTCGGGAACAAGGAGGAGGTCTCTTGGGCCCTCAGTGTGCTGCAGGATAGGGGCTGAAGTACATAATGATATCAGAGCAAAGCATCAAATAAAGGCATAAATTGGAGAGAGAACACTTTAGAGCTTTTCTCTGAAAAGATGAACTCCATGCTGTAACTCCAAAAAAATCTGAAGAGATACTTGCTAGAGAGGGTGCTTTAGACAGAGCAGAACAATCTGATCACATAAAACATCTGAGATTTATGTTTTTAAATAGCCAAATAAAACAGAACATCAAGTCACAGAATACATATATTTACATTAATTCAAATGCTCAAAGCACAACACAGTAGGATCTATTGAATTGTTCATATAATTTGGTTTACATATACACGAGCCTATGAACAAACATTAGCTAGAACAAAGGTTTAAGAAGTTACTCAGACATTTTGGTATTGACACCTACATATTTATGGCAACAAATGATGATAACTTTCAACTTTCAATAAGATCTTTTGTGTAAGGATAAGAAATGTACAGAATGGAAAAGAAGACAGTCAAACAAATGTACCTTTATTGCACTATTTATCTAACACCATTTGGGATGTGGTGTTATCCAGCAAATTGTATCAGTGCATTCTGTTTCTTGCAGTCTCGGATGATGAAATTAGCTGAATTATTCCCAAATCTAACTTTACTTTTGTGCTTTGTAAATGCCACTTGGCTCTTCCTTCTGCATCTTTTAAAAAATAAAATAGGACACTAATGCTTTTCTTTAAAATAACTTTGGTCCTAAGAAGTTAGTAAAGTCTCTTTTTAAGAAGTACCCATTCATGAAATTTATTATTTCTTTCAAGAATCCTGGACAAAAAGACAAGGTCACCTCCAGACCAGCTTTGAAATGGTCAGCAGCGCTAAAGACTAAGAGACTGTTATCTAGAACTTAAACTTTGGAAAACAACCCCATCTTTTTCTGGCACACTGAGGAACCGAAGTACCCCTCACTACATTTCCTAGTAAGCAGTTAAAGAGGCCATTTGGTTGCATTTCAAAACACAAAACAATACCATTTCTGTCCTCCTGTTTATTCTGCAAACTGCAAGGAAAGTTAAGTATGAAGTGATTAAATGACTACAGCCTACACAGACAGGCACAAAATTAAGCGGACGCCACAAAGGGTGTGTCTGAAAACACAGAATTGACCGAATCGGAGTCGGATTTCACCCTCGTGGACTTCAGGATGCTCTCGGCTATGACTGGTTCACTGGGAAAGAGCCTGACTTTGCCATTCTGCCCTGCAGCGGTATCCTTCAGGGGTTCCAAAAACACCACTCTTTTCCCAGCCCCTGCCTTCCGTTCGTCAGCGGGGGTGTCGCTGGCAGGGCCGGGGTTGAGAATAGACGCATGGGCATTGCTTTGGTTGAGATTATTTTTTTGTCTCTTGGTTTTACACTTGCAAGGACACGGCGTCAGATAGAGGTACAAAAGTACCAAAACGATACTGGCCACGCAGGCTGCGAGGGTGGTGAATGCTGTGTTAAATGCCTCGTGGGCATGGGATTTGTTTACGGTGAAATTGCTTACGTTGATGGTGACATCCACCGTCTCGTTTAAGAGGCGCTGCCTGTTCATGGCGATACAGGAATAGACTCCAGCGTCCTCAAAACGAGGACTTTCTATGACCAGACTTCCATTGCGAAACACGTGAAAGTTCTCCAGCTCTTTATCGGGTTCCAGCAGCCTGTTATCCGGATGGACCCAAATGAAATCGGTATTTGCATTGCTTGTCTTGCTGTCACAGGGGACAATCAGCCTTTCCCCGACTTGAGCTTCATGAATAAAGCCAAGTGCACGGAAGGAGCCATTGATGATGCTGTCCGAGCAATTCAGAAAGCTATCCTGGAGCAGAAGCACCTGCTGGGAGTGCTTAGAATCAGACCACAGGCGACAGGTATAATCATTCTTAAAATCCATCACTGAGCTAAAGTGTCTGCGATACCAAAAGATCAGCAATGAATAAAGGGAACAGTCACAGACAAATGGGTTTCCATGAAGGTAGATACCTCTCAGCTGTTTTCCTGGTACTAAATTAATGTGGTGTATTGGCAGGGAGGGGATTCGGTTATAAGAAACATCTAGAAACATCAGTTCTGCCAGCTTGAACCTTCCAACATACAAATCCATGGGGAACTGCGTAAGAAAGTTTCCACTTAAGTAGAGTTTTTGCAACTGGGAGAGCCCTCCAAAAGCTGAGGGATCCAGATAGGAAATGTGATTGTTGTAAAGCAGGAGCACTTCCAGAACCTTTAACTCTTGGAACACTGCACTTTTCAGTGTCTTCAGCTTGTTGGACGATAAGTCAAGACACTTCAGATTTGGAGTTGTGGAAAAACTGCCTGTGGCTACGCTGGTGATGTTGTTATGACGAATAATGAGGGTGTTCAGCTTAACAAATGATACTGGAATCCACTCGGCATCCAGGAGCCCGATTCTGTTATAGCTCAGATCCAGCCTCTTAATCAGTCTGAAAAGGTTCCCAGGCACCTTGGACAGGTTTTTGTTGGTGCAGCTCACGATGTCCGTGGCACAGATGCAAGCAGTGGGGCACACCCCGGAGGCGCCACGGCTCACGGTCACCGTGATCACCAACAAACACAGCAGCTCCCTGCAGCCCCGTCTGACAACTCCAGGCAGGGTGGGCAGCGTGTGTAAACGTAAAGACATTATGGTCGCCTCCAAGTCTCTTCCTGGAGCCTTTCCACCAGCTCAGCCTCCCACCAGTGAACCTGGTAAACAATCAATATTGGGGGGGGGGGGAGAAAGCAAAGTTAACTACCACCAGTTAACCCTTAAGAGTCATATCTTGCTTTCTTTTCAATAACTTTTGAAATGCAGGTTGTATGTCACGCTGGGGGAGCCTACTACGGTGGTTTTTACTGTTAAATGCAATTTCTTTTCCTGGGGTACTCCTGCTTAAAGACACTGACGGTCGCAATCTATCAATACAACCGTCTCAACATCAGAAAGTCAGTATTTTTTTAACGTGCAGCCTGCGTCGTTTTTTTAAACTCCCTGCAACAGACACAAAAATACACAAAAGCATCCTACAAACAAACGGAAATGCATAGGAAGCCACCCCTCCAGAAAACAACTCACAGAGCTGAAAAGCCTCACCAGCTCTGGGGATAGGCCGCCGACGGTGGTGTCTTCCGAAGGTCTGTGAGTCTGTCTGTCTCTGTCCGTCCCTCCTGCCTTTCCCGAGTTCCTTTCCCTCCTGCTCCCGGCGGGCGGCAGCCTCTCGCTGGCTCTCAACTTTGGGGAGTTTCAAGCAGCCGCGGCGGCGGCAGCCACCCGGGGCGCAGGAAACGTCTCGGCCGGCTCCGGAGGGTTCTCCCGGGCTCTCTTCATTGCTCGGCTCAAGGTACCGGCTCGGCGCCCTGGCCGTCGCGTGTCCCGGCGCGGGGCGACCCACTCCCGGAGCAGGGTCCGAGGGGCGGGGGCGCCGGCAGCGGGTCGGTCCCGGCCCCGCCTCCCGGCTCTCGGGAGCCAGCAGGACCCGGGGTTCCCGCGCGCCGCCGCCCGGGTTTTATCCCCGTGCGCGGGGTCGGATGCGGGGCGGGGACACGGTCCCGCCCCTGCGCGTCCTCCCGCCTGGAAGCGGCTCCGAGGCTGCGGGCGGGAGCCGGCTGGGCGCACTGCTGGGGGCGCGCGGCGCGGGGAGGGGGCGGCGGCGCAGCCAATCGGAGCGGCGGCCGGCATCCCTCTCACCGTCCCCCCCACACCCCGCGGCCTTGCCGCCACCTCCTGCCTCCCGCGAGAGGGACGCGGCGGAGTGGGGTGCACGCCCGAGGCTCACCCATTCCCACCCGCTGTGTGTGCGTGTGTCCAGCCCCGAACGGGGTGGTCGGGTGGGGCGGGGGTTCAGGGGGCACGGCCAGCCAGGGAAGGAGAGGTCTCTCCTTTGAAGACCCCACTTGTCGCGGCCGCCGGGGTCCACTGAGCTCCCGACCTCTTGTAGCTTTCTTTGGGCCAGGGCCAAGAGGGCTCCCGCCGGACTAAGTGCAGCGGCTTTTAAACGTCTACAAAATAAATCCAGAAATGGCCTTCCGTCCTCGGCCACGTTTGGGGGGGTGAGGTGGGCGGGAGTATAGGGAAATGACACTTTCCCTCCGGTGCCACCAGGATCTCTGTTTGGGGGAAGGAACCGGGAAGGCACTGTGGGGACACGCCGCACCTCCCTGGGAAAGTTCTATCCCTTTCCTAACTCAGGAGGCGGCATCAAGGATGGTGCCCAATCCGAAAAGGAGAAGACAGGAAAGAAGGCTTGGGGCCGACCTTCCGGCTGGAATGCAAAGATAAGGATTTTAAGCTTTATAAAAAGGAAAAAAAAAAAAAAATATATATATATATATATATATATATATATATATATATATATATCCCGGAGCCAGACCCCCCCCCACTTTTTTTAGGGGGTTGGAGTGGGCCAGGGCGGTTGGGGGGGAAGGCGGTGGAAGCAAGTGTGTTCATGCCAGATACGGACTGATCCCTAGAAGGGGTCCCTGCGCCGGGTTCTTCATAACTCCCAAGAGACTGGGGGGCGCCAGACTCGAGCGTGCTTCGGTCTTAGCCAGCTAGGAAAGGCGCAGTCCGAGGTGAACACCCCGCCAACCTACCCCACCCCCACCCCGCAAACAAACAAACAGAAAAGCCCAGCAGAACAAATGCAAGGTGAAGGGCTTGGGGCTGATGAGCTTTTCGATTAAAAATCCGTTTTGTTTAATTCCAAGATCAGTTTTAGCGATGGGATTTGACTGAGCCAGATGGCCCATTTGTCCATTATATCTGGATTAAAAAAAAATAAATTACTGCCCTGACAAGAGATAACTAACTAAAGCGGCAGGGATAAGGAGATGGAAAAGCAGACCAAATTGAGAAAACAGGAGTGGGGCAAATAACTTGTAATATTACTTGAAAAAATAAAATGGATGTTATAACAACCAACTCCTCCCTCTCCTCCAACCCCCAAGCACACTTGAACAACCTTGAATTTACTGGGAGTTGGTCCCTTCATTGTTCATGAATGGATTCACGTGGTAGCACAGATCTGTTAGGCCAGTGCCAAATTTAAATAGAACTGTGTGCATTGTTAATTTAGTCAGCCTGCTTGTAGAACAGATCTGGACTAGCCCTGGGAAATCAAGATTTTTTTTTCAGGTGAAAGCAGCTTGATTCAGGGTAGTTTCAGTTTCGTGAAAAGTGGAATTTTATCCTAAGAGTGCAGCCTGACATGCTCTAGGAAAGCTTCCTCACTGTGGGCTCCCAAGAGAGGGAGAGGATGAACGTTTCGAAAGTTAAGCCACACTTCCTAGGGCTGTCAGAAATCCTGGGTCTCCAGGCCTTGGTTTTTACAGTTAACAATGGTTAACACAGAGAAATGGAATTGAACTCACTTAGAGGAATGCTCTCTAAATGACTAACAAACGGGTTTTTGCAATGTTTTACTAAGGATGTGACATCCTATTCAAAGGAAGCCATGAAGGTGGAAGAAAGTCCTTTATGTCCTAGGAAAATACTGTGAAAAGAAAAGGGACTCAAACGTGGACCCAGATTATGTCCTTATAGCTCTAGGGGCATCCTAGAAACACCCGTGCAAAGATCCCACAGCAGAAATAAACCAAATGCTCGCAACATCTACACATGCTTCTCTATTTGAAGTCCTGATTTTTGAGATTCTGCCCATTTGGCAAGAGGAAAGGAGTTTTGAAAGGGGTGGGTTTTCTTGGCTTTGAGAAGAAAAAGCTAAGCATTTACCTTAATTTGGGGTGTAAGGTGTGACCTTATGTTATGGAGGGAGCTTTCTCTACATCCTTTTATCTCTCCTGCCAGTTCCTCTCTTTCCATTAGAAGGGAAGTTCCACAAGGGCAGAAATGTTTTGTCTGGGACACTGCTCTATTCTTAGCTTCTAGAACTCTGCTTGACACTTGCTTGGCATTCAGTAAATTTTTGATAAATAGACTGAGGAATGGGGAACCTCTTCTAGGCCTATTTGAGCTGAGTCTGGTAGTTGATATCCTGTTCTCTATACTTCATGAAGCTTGTCAGAGAGACAGAAGAGAAGGGAGGGAAAGAGGAGCCCTGTGAACAAGACTTGAGTCCTAGATCCAGTGGTACCTGAAGGCCACTGTCTACATTTACTTCCTTTCTAATTACATTCTCTATCCCCCTTTATTTTCTTAAATTATTTTAAGTTACGTTCATGTGCTTGTGACTGCAGGAGTCTTACAGTGTGTAATGATGGTGATGATAACTATGAAGGGCTCTTATGATGTGCTACATTCTGAGCTCTTTGTTTTACATGAATTATTTCATTTACCGCTCGCCATAACACTGCAACATTATGTAATCCTATAATCCAGATGGTAAACAACTGTGTTCCAAATTATTTGAAAATGGAATGGGATGAAATTAGCTTGAGGCTCCATTTGAAGGATTTAGATGAAACTGAAAAGAGATGTTTCTGACGGGGTGGCTCGAGGCTGGAATGGTTGCCAAGACAGATGGTTGAGTTGCCTTCTCAGGAGTTTAAAATAGGAAAGATAGATATTCTTCTGGTCTTTTCCACATGGCACAATCTTTTGGTATTTTTGACCATTCAATGACTCCAGTGGCTGGTAGAAAGTGGATCAATTCTGAATCTAGTGTGCAGAGGCAAGGGTGAGTGTGTGAGAGTGTCTGACCTGGTCTGCAAGTAACTCTGACCTGGGGGCAGGGATTTAGGTAGATGAAATCTCAGGGTTTTCCCCTATTGCCGTCAAAGACTTAAGGCCTCAGAGACATGAAACAAGAAATGGTGATAGCACTGGTTTGGGATTCCGAGTCCTTTTTACTAAGAATGAACAGTTCACTAGCACTTTAGGTTCTATGAAGGGCGTGTCCATTCTGTGTCTCCTCAGATTCTAACACTCATCCTGTGTAAACAGGTGGCGCTGGGACACCAGCAGATATCTAACATGGCCTCCTTTTGTCACCTGGGGATGCATCCGGGGTTCTTCAGGAATAGCCCCCAGGGGTCTCCAGCTCTGCAGTCACCTGACTGTTGCACACAGGAGCTTTCTGCCAAGGCTCCCTCACTCTGGGGAAAACACTGTGCAGAGGATTTTTACAGTGTGTGGAGACCCGGCCTATGGGAAATACGGCCCTTTGCCCACCACCTCTGGAAGTGTGCTCTGCTCCTGTAACAGAGCTCCTGTTTTAATTTTGGTCTCATTCAGTTGGTTTTTGTAAATTGTCCAGGACTTACAGTAGAACCAGATTTCTCACCCAGTCCTATGTCCCTGGCTGTACGGAGATTCAGGCTCCGGTGCCGCCATGCTCTCTGAACTCCAGGGGGGCTTGGGTCAGCTGGTGGCTTGGTTCTCTGGGAGCCGTCTTGACTAGAAATGCTGCGGGCTAGTCGGTTACCCACGAGCCCTCTCCAGGGAGAGTCCAGAATGGGCAATTTTTTGAGCAGTTTTCACTCATCTGTTCTATCTCCTGTCTTCAAGGACATAGACTGTGTAGGTTGTTTCTTTTTTTTTCTTTCTTTTTTTTTTTTTTCTAGTGTAGTTGACATGAAATTCACAGAAACAAAACTCACCTTTTTTCACCTTTGAAGATCATCTGAAAGAGTACACACACGTCACAGCAGTAGGTTTTTAGAATTGTCATCTTTCCTTATCTGCATTTTCTGGTTTTTTTTTACAATGATTTTGTGATATGAAAAAACACAATGAGTACTTGCAGTTGTTTCAAGTTACTTGTGACTAAGTCATACGCATCAATGTTTCTGCTTTATTTTGATTCCGATTTAATATTCAGGGACTCTAGTTTCAGAGAGCAAAACCCTCTTCTGATTTCTCCGATGGAAGTGACTCTAATTTCCCCTGTCTTGTTCTGGGTTGGCACTACAATCCTTTATTTGGCAAATATTTACTGAGCATCTACTATGTGCCAGACACTATTCTTTAGGCTGAGAATTATCACCATACATAAAGGCTGTCATAGCCATGCAAGCCCAACTAGAATGAGAGGCATACTAGTCACTCACGTATTTCTCGGTGACCAGTTGTCCGTGATCCCAGATGTGAGGCTCAACATGGTTGGCTGGGTCAGCTCCCAAGAGCTATGCATCCTTCTCTCTCAGTGCATTTTTAGACCAGCCTTTGTGAAGGCAGCAGGACTCTGCCCCACACCATGTGTTTTTGCGTGAGAAAGAAAAACAAAAAGAACAACTGAAGCCCTTTTTTCTTAATCCTAAAAGTACGACATGCTCAGTGTAGAAAAATTGGAAATACAGAATGTAAAGAATCAGAGAATGTCATTTACAATCTTACTGGTAAATTACATTTCTGCTCAAAGAATAAATCCATTGTAGTAAGGAAACTGAGATGTTGCAAAAGGATGGTTTGTCATAATTATGTAAAAAGAAAAGAAATAAACAGACTTTGGTTTTTGTTGGTGGTGGTAGTGGTGGTTTTTTGTAGGTTTTCTTTTTTTCCTTAATGCTCTGAAATTCTCAGCCTTAGGAATGAAGTAAGCAGATGAACACTTGCTTTATAAAATTCAGTGTGTCAAAGCCGTGCTCCTAGCATTATGGTTACCTCTTGCAATTTTGGTCATAAATGGTGGCTGCTCTAATTTCCGTTTTGCTCATTATTAGCCTGAAGGAATCATCTAATTGAATCCCTAAATGCTGTTACATTCCTCAAAACTGGGGCTAATTCTATCTCTCTGATAAATATGGGCAATGTTTCACAAACCCAGTTTGGAGACTTATAGGAAGTGTTCAGACTCCTATTTTATGTTCTTTAAAAAAAATAGGATTTCCTGGGCGCCTGGGTGGCTCAGTGGGTTAATCCTCTGCCTTCGGCTGGGCTCATGATCTCGGGGTCCTGGGATCGCCCCGCATCAGGCTCTCTGCTTGGCAGGGGGCCTGCTTCCTCCTCTCTGCCTGTGTCCCTGCCTCCCTGTCTGTCAAATAAATAAATAAAAATCTAAAAAAAAAAAAGGATTTCCTGTAGCAGTAATTAAATGGTCACTTTTCATAAAGGTACTATCTGCATATTCAAAGAAATACTTGATTTGGAGCAATAAGTATTTGCTAGACAAAATTAACACAAAATAAAATGGAATTGAGAGAAAAAATAATAGACTCTGTCAGAGAGCCACCACAATTGTAAATGCTCATTCTGTTATTTTCAGCAAATATAAGGCTCTCTGTGGTGGTTTTTGCATGCATAATTTGCTCTGGAACTCTGACCTTTCAGCCTGTGATAGTGAAAAGCAATATTGCATTCATGTAAGGGAAGTCAGAAGGACCTGTGGAAAGATCCAAGAAAGTGCATTTGATAACAAGACCCAACATTTATTGCATTTTTACTACAATACACCAGACTTTGCATTTAATTCTTTCAAGAGCCCTAAGAGATGGTCATTAACATCCCCATTGTCTAATGAGGGCAATGGGGCTGAGGTGGTTTATGTAACTCACCCAAGATTAGCGGTAGAACCAGATCTCTCACCCTGCTGTCTCACTGTGATCTCATTCCCTACCATTAGCTCTAATGCTTCCCATTAGGGAGGAAAGGGGTCAGCCCTGATTTAAATTCCATTCAGCAAATATTGTTAGTCCTGGCCACAGTCCCAGAGCCATCATATAGTTGCTCTCCTCTAGGAATTTGTAGTGTTATTCGAAATAATTATAGGGTATAAGACAGTATATAATTCAATTTCAAAGTGGACTAGCAAAGAGCCAAAATATTTGCAACAGAATAGGCATTTTGAACATTGAAAAATTCCAATACAGGCGGATTTTTAGACCTTCCTCATTTCTTGTTGACCCAATAGCTGACTCAACAAAGACAGTCATATGCAAATAAAAGTACAATTTGGGAAGAACCCCTTGAATGGTTAGGGACAACGATTATCTTAGAATCAAGCGACAATAATATGGCTTCTTTTATCCATGGCATTCATAGTGGAGAATTATAAGCAAGGAAAGGAGTATCTCTCTTGCCACAATTAAGAGTCTCAAACGTCCTCTAATCACATGCCAAAAGGCAATGTGTCAAGGAAAAAAAAAGGTGACATGGTAAAATAGAGCATTGACTAACGAATCAACTTTCTGTGTTGTGGTGGTCAGAACTTCCATTTATTAATTGCATAATCTTGGGTAAGTGACCTGGTCTTTCAGGCTCACCCTCCTCATCTATAAAACGGGAATCCCGTGTGAGCAGAGGCACCGCTGGGTTTCACACAGTTGACTGAGGTGAGCGGAGACCTGGAAAGTTGCTTTGGGAATGATAAAGCGGGAAACAAGCATCACAGGGAGTCCCAGTCCTGTGTTATTCATCTTTGCTGTCCTTGCGCCTTGGACGTGATCTGACACAGCACAGATGTTGAGCAAATGTCTGTTGAGCCTAATGGAACAGAAGCTTGTTTTATGTACAAAAGAAACAGAGCTGGAGAGGTGCCTTGCCACAGTGATGTTTGCACTAATTATGTGGCTCCCCTGGGCCTGGCTGTACCAGAGTACAGCGGGTCCTTCAAATGAGGACCTGCTGTTGGCTCAGCCCTGCCTTATCCTCCTAGGTACTCTGCCGCAGACTGGAGGGAGCTGCAGGTCTGCAGCGTGGGCTTCTTCAAGCCCCTTGGGACTCGAAGCTTTCATGTCGTGGGGAAACATCCTGGGCGGAGACTTTTTAGCTAGGAGTGATGATTGGCAACCTCAGAACACACGAGAGACTACTCAGAGGGGTTTTGAACTACAGGGGAAAAAAACAAAATAAAACACCAATAATAATAATAATAATAATCACTCTCTCCAGAGGGCAGCTCTCACATGTTGTTACTTGCATCACAAGACAAATATGTGGAAAGAAACCAGAGAAGCCGTCTTGGAAGCTGTTGTGTAGAAGTAGTCAGGGGCAAATCTGAACAAGTTGCTGAAGGATGAGTCTGCTCGTTGACATTTCCTACTTTGCAGAAACAGCAGGATGACGGAAAACATGCTGTTGTGGCCGCCGTCCACATTTATCTAGAGGTAGAACTTTTTCATTGACTCCATTATTGGACATCTCAATTCCTCTCTTCTGAATCTCTTTTGCCGGGAAGGCCCCGAGGACCTCAGGTCCATTTGCACAAGCAGGATATGCATTTACCCAGTAAGTATCAACATGCGTCTTTTTATTTGTTTGGTATGTCTGGGAGAAAGCTGGATGTGGGACTCTCCAGATAGGGCCACCTTCATAACATCCACATAGCCCACCTTGACAGGTTCAAAAGCTTGATATTTTTGATGTCCCAGAGTTCATTGTAGAGAATGTTGAATGATTTATAATGTCCCCCCGAAGAATTCGCACCTGTGCATTTAAAATAAAAATCAAGTGGATCAGAACTTGATATGGGCCTGATCAGAATCTCCACCTGTAAGGAAGCTTTGGGAAGCCAAGTTTATAGTCATAGGTATGTTTGGTGAGTGTGAAATGATGGGGAAGTGTAGATCGTCTGATGAATGTAATGTGTAGGGGGATCAAACTGTTATAGCACAATAAATCCATTGTTGCAAAAGAGTTATGTCTTCTAATAAGACCACATACTCAGATTGGCTGCACCTGGCACCATCATCCCTGGGCAGGAGGTGCCAAGCAGCTGATCAGTGAGCTTTCAAGTTACACAGGAAAAGCAATGACATTATGATTCTGCCCCACTAAGAAAATTACACTTTTTTTTAAAGGCAAGATCTCCCTCTTTTTCTCATCACTACAAGAACAGAGTACACAAAGACAGAACAATGTCATCAGTAAGGCTGAATGGTGGTCACACAGAAGAGACGTGGATAAACAAAGAACCCAACTCAATCAGAAGGAGAGATCAGAGAGGTGCCTGGGTGGTGCAGTTGGTTAAACCTCTGACTCTTGGTTTCAGGTCAGGTTGTGATCTTGGGGTCATGAGATCAAGCCTGGCATCGGGCTCTGTGCTCAGCATGGAGTCTGCCTAAGACCTCTCTGACCCTCCCCCCTGTGCTCGCTCTCTCTCTCTCTCTCTCTCTCTCAAGGAAATAAATAAATCTTTTAAAAAGAACTTTTAAAAAAAAGGAAGGAAAGAAGGCGGGAGGAAGGGAAGGAAAGAGGAAGGGAAGGGGGAAGGAAGGAAGGAAGGGGTATCAGAAAGCAATGGAGCTGCCTGGAAAGAAAGGAGCCATTCTGCAGAACCTCAATAAAACATCATGATAAATATATACAGTGAAAGTAAAACGAATAATTACATAAAGAGAAGTTGAGTTCTGACCAACCATTCTGATGAAAAAATCATAAGTTTCCATAGTCATGAGACAAGAATCACGGAACATACACAGAAGAGAATTAGCCAAATAAGGGCAATGTCACCCAAATCAAGGAACAGAACCTTTACCAGCACTCTAAGGCTCCCATGTTTCCTTCTAGGCACTAACTCCCCACTGGTAACCATTCTCCTGACCTCCATCAACATGGATTAGTTCTGCTTGTTTTTATACTTTATAGAAATGAAATATATACTCTTTGTGTCTGGCTCTGATTGCTGAACTTGCATTTGAGAGATTCACCCTTATTTTTACATGTTGGCCTAGATAGTTTTCATAGCTATATAGTCACTATGTGACTCTTTAACAATTTAGTGAACCGTTCTATTATTGATGGACATCTAAGTAATTTTCAATTTTTTCTATTTCAAGTACTGTTTCCATGAATATTCTAATACTGGTCTTTTGACAAACATAATGTGCACATTTCTATTGGGTATATACCTCAGAATGTATTTGCTTGGCCCAGGTGGTACACATACTCAACTTGAGTAGTTAACTGCCAGTTTTCCAAAGTGGATGTACACATTTATTCTCCCACAGGTATGGGAGAATTCCTGTTCCTCCACATTCTCATCAGTACTCTTTACTTCCCATATTTTTCATCTTGACCATTTTGGGGGGTAGGTAGTGGCATTCCATTGAGTATTGATTTTCACTTATCTGAGGACTAATGAATTTGGGCAAATTGTCATATGGTTATCATTTATTTACATCTACTCCTTTATGAGTCTTTGGACCATTCTGCTATTGAGCTGTCTTTTTCTTATTGATTCTTTATATATTCTGGATTTGTGGGATCTTTTATCATATGTATAGGGTAAGTGTACATAAATATATATATTCAATATTTTATGCCATCCTGTGTGTTGCCATTTTGTTCACCTTGGTGAATAGTTCTTAGTTTTAATATAGCCAAGATTATCATGTTTTTCTTTTATGTTTCTTCTTTTGTATTTCCTATTTAGGAAACATGGCCTACTCAAAGATCAAAAAGATGTTTTCCTCTAAAAACTTTATTGTTTTGTTTTTCAGTTTATTTCTCTAATCCATCTTGCTGTGATCTGAGTTTGTATTCCCCCAAAATTCATATGTTGAAATCGTAACCCCTACGCTGTTGGAATTAGGAGACAGGACATTTGGGACATGATTAGTTCATCAGGTTGGAGACCTCATGAATGGAATTAGGCTACAGAGAGATCCCTGAACACTTTCCACCACAGAATGACAGCAAAAGGTTGCCATCTATGAACAAGAAAGCAGACCCTCACCAGACACCAAAGTTTATTGTATTTTTGTTTTAGCGGCCCCAACCGACTGAGACACACCTGGAATTGATTCTTGTGTGTAATGTGAGGTAGAAGTCAATATACATTTTTTCCCATATGGATATTCAGTTGCCCCAATATGATTTATTGAAAAGACCATCCTTTTCCCTACTGCCCTGCATGTTCACTTTTGTCATAAATCATGTATGGGTCATGAAACCATGTATGCATATGTGGGTCTGTTCCATTGGACAGTTATCTGTTCCAGCACCATACAATTTTGATTACCATCACTTTATTATTCCTTATTAATTTTTTTGAAAGTTTATTTATTTTGACACCCAATGTGGGGCTCAAAGTCACATGCTCCTCCAACTAAGCCAGCCAAGTGCCCCACTTACCCTGGCTTTATAATAATAGTTTCTGATATCTCATAACGTTAGTCCTTCATATTTGCTCTTCAAGCATGTCTTGGTTAGTCTTGGCCTTTTGCGTTTCCACATGAATTTTGTTTTATTAATTTTTTTAGAGAGTGAATGGGAAGGAGAGGGAGAGAGAATCTTAAGCAGTCTCCATGCCCAGCACAAAGTCCAAGGCTACCTCACAACGCTGAGATCATGATCTGAGCCAAAATCAAGAGTAGGACGCTCCATATGAATTTTAAAATTGATTTATAAATTCTTGAGGGAGGAAACCCACATCTTGGATTTTGGTTGCAAGAGCAGAGAGGTATACATCAATTTGGAAAGAATGTACATTTTTACAACATTGAATCATCCATTCCATAACAATATATATACAGCCATTTATTTGGCTCTCCTATATTTTTTCTCAATAGTATTTTATAATTTCAGCTAGAGGTCTTGCATATTTTTAATTAGATTTATTTCTAAACATTTGAGTTTGGGGATGCTATTGAAGGCTTGTTTTATGTTCTATTTGTTTGTTGCCAGTATATATAAATATGACCCATGCCGTAGTCAGCTTGGGCTGCTATAACAAAGTACCATAAACTGCACAGATTACAGGCAGCATTTATATCTTATAGTTCTGGAGGCAGGAAGTCCAATATCAAGGTGCTGGTAGCTTTGGTGTCTGGGGAGGACCTTCTTCATTCATAGATCTTGGCTTCTCACCATGTTCAAAATGATGGCAAGAAGGGGCGGGAGACTCTCTGGAAGGTCTTTACTAAGGGTATTAATCCTGTTCATCAAAGCTCTGTTCTCATGTCTTAATTGCCTCCCAAATACCCCATTTCTTTTTTTGAATTAACATATAATGTATTATTTGCCCCAGGGGTACAGGTCTGTGATTCATCAGTCTTAACAATTCACAGTATTCACCATAGCACATAGCCTCCCCAATGTCCATCACCCAGTCACCCTATCCCTCACTTCCCACTCCCCAGCAACCCTCACTTTGTTTCCTGCGATTAAGAGTCTCTTATGGTTTGTCTTTCTCTTTGGTTCCATCTTGTTTCACTTTTCCTTCTCTTTCCCTATGATTCTCTGTCTTGTTTCTTGAATTCCTCATATCAGTGAGATCACATGATAATTGTCTTTCTCTGACTGACTTATTTCACTTAGCATAATACCCTCTCGTTCCATGCATATTGTCGCAAATGGCCAGATTTGGGGTTTTGATGGCTGCATAATATTCCATTATGTATATGTGTGTGTGTGTGTGTATATACACATATATATACATATACATATATACATATACATATATATATACATATATATGTATATGTATGCATATATACATATATGTATGTGTGTGTGTGTGTGTGTGTGTGTGTGTGTGTATATATATATATATATATATATATATATATATATATATCCTCTTATTTATCCACTCTCCTGTTGATGGACATCTAGGCTCTTTCCATATTTGGGCTATTGTGGACATTGCTGCTATAAACACTGGGGCACGTGTGACCCTTCAGGTCACTACATATGTATCTTTGGAGTAAATGCCCAATAGTGCAATTGCTGAGTCATAGGGTAGCTCTATTTTCAACTTTTCGAGGAACCTTCATGCTGTTTTCCAGAGTGGCTGCACCAGCTTGCATTTCCACCAACAGTATAAGAGGGTTCCCCTTTCTCTGCATCGTTGCCAAAACTTGTAGTTTCCTGACTGGCTAATTTTAGCCATTCTAAAATTAGTTTTGATTTGTATTTTTTGTGGTTTTGATTTGTGTTTTTCTGATGCTGTGATGCTGAACACATTCTCATGTGTCTGTTGGCCATTTGAACATCATCTTTGCAAAAATGTCTGTTCATGTCTTCTGCCCATTTCTTGATTGGATTATTTGTTCTTTGGGAGTTGAGTTTGATAAGTTATTTATAGATTTTGGGTACTAGCCCTTTATCTGATATGTCCTTTGCAAATATCTTCTCCCATTCTGTCCATTGTCTTTTAGTTTTGTTGACTGTTTCTTTTGTTGTGCAAAAGCTTTGTATCTTGATGAAGTCCCAATAATTCATTTTTATCCTTGCTTTCCTTGTCTTTGGCTACGTTTCTAGGAAGAAGTTGCTGTGATCGAGGTGGAAGAGGTTGCTGCCTGTGTTCTCCTCAAGGGCTTTAATGGATCCTATCTCACATTTAGGTCTTCAACGTATTTGTGTCTATTTTTGTGTGTGGTGTAAGGAAATGGTCCAGTGTCATTCTTCTGCATGTGGTTGTCCAATTTTCCCAACACCATTTGTTGAAAAGACTGTCTTTTTTCCATTGGACCTTCTTTCCTACTTTGTTGAAGATTAGTTGACCATGGAGTTGAGGGTTCATTTCTGGGCTCTCTATTATGTTCCATTGATCTATGTATCTGTTTTTGTGCCAGTACCATACTGTCTTGATGATTACAGCTTTGTAATAGAGCCTGAAGTCTGGAATTGTGATGTTACCAACTTTGGTCTTCTTTTTCAACATTCCTCTGGCTATTCAGGGTCTTTTCTGGTTCCATACAAATTTTAGCATTACCAAACATCCCATCTCTTAATATCCTCACCTTGGGGTCAGGATTTGAAAATATAAATTGGAAGGGACACAAACATTCAATCTGTAGCAATTAATTTTGTATTTTGACTCTAATTTTAGTATTTTGACTATGTCCTTCCTATGTTCTTTTATTAATGCTAAGAGTCTGTCTATAGATTCTTTAGAAATTTTCTATGTGCATGATTTTATTGTCTGGAAATGACAGTTTATTTCTTCTTTTTCAATATCCATAACTTCTCTTTGTCTTGCCTATTGCATGGGCTAGACCTCCAGTTACAATGTTGAATAGAAGTGGTCACAGTGGCTATTCTAGACTCAGTCCTAATATTCAAGGAAAGTTTTCAATATTCTACCATTGAGAATGATGTTTGCTGTGGGTATTTTGTAGCTTTTTTTAATCACATTACAGAAGTTCTATTCTTAGTTGGCTAAAAGTTTTTGTCACAAATGAATATTGAATTCATCAGATGTCTGTTCCACATTTGAAAAGATCATGTAATTATATTCCTTTTTCTGTGAATGTGGTAAACTAAGTTTATGAGTTTTGAATGCTAAACCATGCTTGCTACCTAGACTGAACTGCACTGTTTACTGCACCACTGAATTTGATTTCTTAATACTTCATTAAGAATTTTAAACTATTGGGGCAGGGTGGCTCAGTCATTAAGCATCTGCCTTCAGTTCAGGTCATGATCCCAGGGTCCTTACTCAACGGGAAGCCTGCTTCTTCCTATCTTACTCCCTCTCTTGTGTTTCCTCTCTCGCTGTCTCTCTCTCTCTGTCAAATAAATAAATAAATAAAATCTTTTAAAAAAATTTTTTTAATTAAAAAAAAGAATTTTTAATATTTATGAAAAAGGTTTGCAGTTTTTTTCTCAGAATGTCAGAGTTTCAAAGTCAAATCTCTACTGTTTCATTTTTTGAAAAGTCTGTGAACCTTTGATTTTGTTTCTGCCTTTTTGAAGAATTATATAAGACAAGTGTTATTTTTCCTTAAGTGTTTTGGAAGAATTCATTGATAAGCTCACTGGGCCTGGGATTTTCTTTGGGGAAAGGTTTTTAAATTATAAGTTCTAATTTTTCATATATACAAGATCACTCATATTTTTTTATTTCTTCTTCTATCAACTTTGGTAAATTGTGTTTTTCAAATAATTTGTCCATTTCATCTACATTATCAAATTCATCTGCAGAGTTGTTTTTAGAATACCTTTATTGTGCAATCTATAGTGGTATCATCTTTGTCACTGCTATTGTTGTTATTTGTGTTTTGTCTACTTTTTATTTTTTTTAAAGATTTTATTTATTTATTTATTTGTCAGAGAGAGAGAGAGCACAAGCAAGGAGAGTAGCAGATAGAGGGAGAAGCAGGCTTCTGGATGAGCAAGAAGCCCGATGCAGGACTGGATCCCAGGATTCTGGGGTCATGACCTGGGCTGAAGGCAGGCACTTAACTGACTGAACCACCCAGACATCCCTATTTTGTCTACATTTTAAATATCAGTCTTTTTAGGGTTTTGTCAGTTTTGCTAATCTTTTGGAAGAATAAAGTTTTGAGTTTGTTGATTTTCTCTATTATATATTTCATTTTTGTTCCCTTGGTTTCAGCTTTTATCTTTATCATTTATTTCCTTAGGTTTGGTTGCTGCTCTTTGTTCTAGCTTTTTGAGACTAATCCTTAAATTGTTAATTTTTAGACTCTTTGGACTTTTATATATGCATTTAAGACTATATATTTCCTCTTAAGCATCATTTTACCTTTTTCCCAAAAGTTTTGAAATATATTTTTAATTATTCAGTTTAAATATTTTCTAATTTCTGTTTTTTCTTTATCTTATGGGTTATTTCAACTGTATCATTTAATTTTTAGGCAGTTGGGTTTTGTTCTATTTTTATTTTTGACCTCTAGCTTAATTCCATGGTGGTCAGAGACCATATACTCCTCCTCTTTCTCCTTTTTCTCCTCCTCCTCCTCCTTTTTCTCCTTCTTCTTCTTCTTCTTTTTTAGTTTCAAATTTTTATTTTAATTCCAGTTAGTTGGCACCTGGGTGGCTCAGTTTGTTAAGCCTCAGCTCTTGATTTTGGCTCAGGTCATGATCTCAGGGTCCTGGTATCAAGCCCTACATTGGGCTCCAAACTCAGTGGGGAGTCTGCTTAAGATTCTCTCTCTCCCTTTGCCCCTTGCCCCACTTTGGTGCTCTCTCTGTCTCTCAAATAAATAAATCTTTAAAAATAATATGAAATAAATTACAGTTAGTTGAAATATCATGTAATATTAGTTTCAGGAGTAGAATTTGGTGATTCATCACTTACATATAATAATACCAAGTGCTCATCACAAGTTCCCTCCTTGATACCCACTCTAGCTACATCCATGTTGTTTCAAATGCCAAGATTTCATTCCTTTTGGTAGCTGAATAGTATTCCTTGTATATATACACACCATCTCTTCTTTACCCTTTCATCAGTTGATGGATGTTTGGGCTCTTTCCATAATTTGGCTCTTGTTATTATTGCTGCTATAAACATTGGGGTGCATGTATCCCCTTGAATGAATATTTTTGTATCCTTTGGGCAAATACCTAGCAGTGCAATTGCTGGATCATAGGGTAGCTCTATTTTTAACATTTTGGGGGAACCTCCATACTGTTTTCCACAGTGGCGGCACCACATTTGCATTCCCACCAACAGTGGAAGAGGGTTCCTCTTTCTCTACATCCTTACCAACATCTGTTGTTTCCTGTGTTCCTAATTTTAGTCATTCTGGCAGGTGTGAAGTGCTATCTCATTGTAGTTTTGATGTGTATTTCCTTGATGATGAGTGATGTTGAGCCTCTTTCCATGTGTCTGTTGCCATCTGAATGTCTTCTTTGGAAAAATGTCTGTTCGTGTCTTCTGCCCATTTCTTAGTTGGATTATTTGGTTTTTGGGTCTTGATAAATTCTCTATAGATTTTAGAAATGAACACTTTATCAGATATGTCATTAGCAAATATCTTCTCCCATTCCAATAGTTGCCTTTTACTTTTGTTGATTGTTTCCTTAGCTGTGCAGAAGATTTTCATCTTAATGAAGTCCCAATAGTTCATTTTTATTTTTGTTTCCCTTGTCTCTGGAGATGTATCTAGTAAGAAGTTGCTAGGGCAGGTGTTGAAGAGGTTGCTGCCGGTGTTCTCCTCTAGGATATTGATGGTTTCCTGTTTCACATTTAGGTTTTTTTTCCCTTTTGAATGTATTTTTGTGTATGTATGGTGTAAGAAAGTGGTCCAATTTCATTCTTTTGCATATTGCTATCAAGTTTTCCCAAAACCATTTGTAGGAGGGATGTCTTTTTTTCCATTGGATATTCTTTCCTGCTTTGTCAAAAGTTAGACCATGTAGTTTTGAGTCCAAATCTGGGTTTGCTATTCTATTCCACAGATCTATGTGTCTGTTTTTGTACCAGAACCATACTGTCTTGATGATTACAACTTTGAAATATAGCCTGAAGTCTGGAATTGTGATGCCTCCAGCTTTGCTTTGCTTTTTCAAGGTTGCTTTAGCTATTCAGTCTCTCTTGTGGTCCCATACAAATTTTAGGATTGTTTGATTTAGCTCTGTGAAAAAATGCTGATAGTATTTTGATAGGGATTGCATTAAGTGTGTTGATTGCTTTGGGTAGTACAGATATTTTAGCAATATTTGTTTTTCCAATCCATGAGCATGAAATGTTTTTCTATTTCTTTGTGTCCTCTTCAGTTGCTTTCATGATGTTTTATAGTTTTTGGAGTACAGATCTTTCACCTCTTTGCTTAGGTTTGTTCCCAGGTATCTCATGGTTTTTGGTGTAATGGTAAATGCGTTTGATTCCTTGATTTCTCTTTCTGCTGCTTCATTATTGCTGTATAGAAATGCAACAGATTGCTGTATGCTAATTTTGCATCCTGCGATTGTACTGAATTTATTAATCAGTTCTAGCAATCTTTTTGGTGGTCTTTCAGGTTTTCTACATAGGGTTTCATGTCTTCTGGGAATAATGAAAGTTTGACTTCTTCTTTGCCAATTTGGATGCCTTTCATTTCTTTTCGTTGTCTGATTGCTGAGTGTAGGACTTCCCCTACTATGTTAAATAACAATGGTGAGAGTGGATATCCCTGTTATTTTTCCTGACCATAGAGGAAAGCCCTCAGTTTTTCCTCATTGAGGATGATAATTACCTGTGGGTCTTTCATATATGGAATTTATGATGTTGGAGATATGTTCCCTCTATCCCTACTTTGTTGAGGGTTTTTATCAAGAATGGATGCTGTACTTTGTCAAATGCTTTTTCTGCACCTATTGAGAGACTCATGTGGTTCTTATACTTTCTTTTATTAATGTGATGTATCATATTGATTGATTTGTGAAATGACACTTGCAGCCTAGTAATAAATCCCACTTGATCATGGTGAGTGATTTAATGTATTGTTGGATTCATTTTGCTAGTATATTATTGAGAATTTTTGCATTGATATTCAGCAGGGATATTGACCTGTAATTCTCTTTTTTAGTGGGATCTTTGGTTTTAGAATCAAAGTAATGCTGCTCTAAGAGTCTAGAAGTTTTCCTTCCATTTCTATTTTTTGGAACAGTTTGACAAGAGTAGGTATTACATCTTCTTTATTTTATTTTATATTTTTTAAAGATTTTATTTATTTATTTATTTGACAGAGAGAGATCACAAGTAGACAGAGAGGCAGGCAGAGAGAGAGAGAGAGGGAAGCAGCTCCCTGCTGAACAGAGAGCTCAATGTGGGACTCGATCCCAGGACCCTGAGATCATGACCTGAGCTGAAGGCAGCGGCTTAACCTACTGTGCCACCCAGGTGCCCTTATCTTCTTTAAATGTTTGTTAGAATTCCCCTAGGAAGCTACCTGGTCCTGGACTTTTGTTTATTGGGAGATTTCTGATTACTGATTCAATTTCTTTGCTGATTATTGGTTTGTTCAGGTTTTCTATTCTTATTTTAAATATCTTAGTTGATACATTTCTAGGAATTTATCCCTTTCTCCTTGATTGTCCTATTTGTTGATATATAATTTTTCATAATATCCCCATAAAATTATTTAAATTTTCTGTGGTCTTGGTTTTGATCTCTCCTCTCTAGTTTATGATTTTATTTATTTGGGTTCTTTCCTTTTTGTTTTTGATAAGTCTGGCTAGGAGATTATCAATTTTACTAATTCTTTCAAAGAGCCAGCTCCTGGCTTCATTGATCTGTTCTACTGTTTAGTTGTTGTTTTTTCTGTATCATTTATTTCTGCTCTAATCTTTATTACTTCTCTTTTTCTGCTGGCTTTAGGCTTCATTTGTTATTCTTTGTCTATCTCACTTAGGTGTTAAGTTAAGTTACCTATTTGAGATTTCTCGCTTCTTGAGGTAGACCTATATTGCTTTATATTTCTCTTATGGCTGCTTTTGTGGCATCCCAAAGGTCGGACTATTGTGTTTTCATTATCATTTGTTTCTATGTATTTTTGTATTTCTTATTTAATTTCCTGGTTGATCCATTTTCTCATTCTTTAGTAGGATGTTCTTTAACCTCCGTGTGCTTGTGTTCTTTCCAAATATTTTCTTGTGGTTGACTTCAAGTTTCATAGTGTTGTGGTTGGAAAATATGCATGATATGATCTCAATATTTTTGTACTTGTTAAGGCCTGATTTGTGACCTAGTATGTGATCTATTCTGGAAAATGTCCCATGTGCCCTTGAAAAGAATGTATATTCTGCTGCATTAGGACGAAATGTTCTGTATATATCTGTTAAGTCCGTCTGGTCCAGTATGTCATTCAAAGCCATTGTTTCCTTGTTGATTTGCTGCTTTGATGATCTGTCCATTACTATAAATGGGGTGTTAAATTCCCCTATTATTGTTGTATTGTTATCAATGAGTTTCTTTATGTTTGTTATGAATTGTTTCATATATTTGGGTGCTCTCAAGTTAGGGCCATAAATATTAACAATTGTTATATCTTCTTGTTGGATAGTCCCCCTTATGATATAGTGCCCTTCTTCATCTCTTATTACAATCTTTGGTTTAAAATCTAGTTTGTCTGATATAAGAATGTCTACTCTAGCTTTCTTTTGACATCCATGCATGACAGATGGTTCTCCATCCCTCACTTTCAATCGTAGGTGTTTTTAGGTCTAAAATGAGTCTCTCTCTCTTTTTTTTCTTTTTCTGAAATGAGTCTCTTATAGGCAGTATGTAGCTGGGTCTTTTTTTTTTTTCCTTATCCATTCTGACAAACTGGCTTTTGATTGGATCATTTAGTCCATTTGCATCAGAGTAATTATTGATAAATATGTATTTAGTGCCATTTTATTACTTGTTTTGTCATTGTTTCTGGAGATTTTCTCTGTTCCTTTCTAGTCTGTCACTTTTGATCTTTCCCAGTCAGAGTCCCCTTTAATAGTTCTTGCAGGGTTCGTTTAGTGTTTATGAACTCCTTTAGTTTCTGTTTGTCTGGGACACTCTTTATCTCTCCTATTTTGAATGACTGCCTCGCTGGACAGAGTATTCTTTGCTGCATATTCTTTCCATTCAGCACATATCCTGCCACTTTTTTTCTGGTCTGCTAAGTTTCTGTAGAGAACTCTCTTGCTAACCTTATTTGTCTTCCCTTGTAAGCTTCTCTTGCTTCTTTTAGAACTTTTTCTTTATCTCTATGTTTTGCAAATTTAACTATGATATATCTTGGTGTTGGCCTATTTTTATTGATTTTGATGGGAGTTCTCTGTGCCTCCTGGATTTGGATGCCTGTTTCCTTCCCCACATTAGGGAAGTTTTCAGCTATTATTTGCTCAAATAAACTGTCTATCCCTTTTCCCTCTCTTCTTGTTCTGGGACTCCTATGATACCAATGTTATCACACTTTTGGAGTCACTGAGGTCGCTAAGTCTACATTCATGATCTAATATTTTTCTTTCCCTCTTCTTTTCAGCGTCATTCTTTTTCATAATTTTATCTTATGTATCACTTATTTGTTCCTCTTGTTCTTGCATCCTTGTGGTCATTACATCCAGGCAGTTTTGAATCTTTGTTATAGCATTTTTTATTTTGGCCTGACTAGTTTTTAGGTCTTTTATCTCTGTGGTAAGGAATTCCTTGGTGTCTTCCATGTTTTTCTTAAACCCAGCTAGTATCCTTATGTTTGTTGCTTTAAATTCTGGATCAGGCTTATTACTTATATCTGTTTCAACTACATCCCTACTCATGATCTTTTCTAGTTCTTTCTTTCCTCTTTGTGTTTTGGCTAAGTATCTGTTTTCTTCTCTGTGTTAGGAAAAACTGTTACGTTTATTGCACCTGAGAGTAATAGCTTTAAGGAGAAGAGGTCATATAGTGTTCAGGGCATGGCACTCCGGGAGTATCTGGTGTGTGCTGCGTGCACTCTACTGCTGTGTTTTGGCTGCTCTGTCCCTCAGGTCAGTCATGGGCAGAGTTTCTCCTTGCCTGCAATGGGGGATGTTTGAGCATTAACCAGAGTGTGGAGAGTTTTAAATAGGTGTGCTCTGGTCTGCTTGCTAAAAGAGACTTGTTGCTATATCCACATAGCTGAAGCTTTCCAGAACTCTATGGTCAGTAGTTGTGGTGCACGTGGTGGGGAGAGGGAATTGTGTTGCTCTTTTGGGCAAAGGCCTACTTCTCTAGTTCTCAGGCCCATTTGCCTAAGAAAAGCAGCACCTGCAAGAGGCCAGGGGATTGGGGCTTGCTGTAAGCAGTTTAGGCCTCTACTGTTGGCACTGCACTGCTTACTGAAATTAGTTCATGCTCAGGGGTGGGGGAGAGAGATGGCACCAGCCACCTCCCTGTCCCCAGAGAACAGAGTTTGCCCCCACTGCTGTCCGAGAAGCCCTTCCAGAAGAATAAATAACCTTCCCTCATGTGTCCCAGACATCCTTCAGATCCCTGGCTTTACTCCGTCTGTATTCAGGCCAGCCGCGTATTGGCAATGTAGTATACCTCTGTTCTATCCCAGGTAGGCAAGGCTGAGTTTGTTGGTATTTTTTAAAAGATTTATTTATTTATTTGAGAGAGAGAGAGAGAGAGAGAGATCATGTTGGGGGAGGGGCAGAGGGAATGTGAGAGGGGGAGCAGGCTCCCTGCTGAGTGCAGAGCCAGATGCAGGCTCAACCTCATGAGCCTGAGATCATGACCCAGCTGAAACCAAGAGCTGGGTACTCAACTGACTGAACCACCTAGGAACCCCCTCACCCCTTGGCTGAGTTTAAAACTGCAGTCTTTCTTTCTGGCATGGCACAGACTTGAGCTGGTCCTGTGGAAGATGGTCTTGTTGTTCTGGGACTGATGCAGGTTTGTCCCCGATGGACGGTCCAAAGTACCGTCCATTGGGGACATGGTATTTGGAGTAAGGCACAGCAAATGGCCAGTATCTAGGTTAGCTGCTCTCAGCAGGTGTGTCCGCACCCATGCTAAGGGGGAGGAGAGGAAGCGTAATGGCACCTGCCAACTCTTTTGTCCCCAGAGAGGCAATGCCACCTTTCTCAGATGTTCTCCAAGAAGGGGAGACTATCTCTCCCAGTTTGTTCCAGGGTATCCTCAGATCATGCCATCTGTTCCCAGGCTATCTGCTTTCCTTCTCTCTGGCAGCACAGCCGTGATCTTAGGGCTCCACAACAGCCATGCTATGGACCTCTAAAACTCTAGTCTTTGAGCCCTGCTGGTTGTAAAAATCTTATGAAAATCAGCCTCTGTCCTTTCCACAGTCAGTGGCTTTGGGGAAGTGTTTTCCTTGTATAATCCCCTATGAGCTCTTCTCTCTCTTTCTCCCTCTCAATCTCTCTGTCTCTCATCTTTCTCTGTGACCAGGGCTCCCTCGCCTCTGTAGAACCTGTGATCCATTTCTCCCCAAAATCGCATCTCCCCACCACCTACTTTCCGTGATGTGGCCTCTTCTCTCCTTCTAGCTGTGCAGTTTGTTCTGCCAGATTGGTTTCTTGGGCAGTCAGAATGATTTGATATTTATCTAGCTGTGTTTGAGGGTCGAGGCAAGCCTAGGGTCCTCCCAGTACTCCCCCATCTTAGTTTCTCCTACCTAGGGAAGATATTCTGAAGGATTCCAATAATTTCAAATTGTTGAGGCTTCGTATATATTACACTATATTGATTTAAAGAAGTGTTTCACATACACTTGAAAAAAAATGAATTGGCCATAAGTAGGTGCAATTTTACATGTGTGGCAATTAGATCAGTTTTGCAAACTTGTGCTGTTTATATCTTCCATATTCTTACTGATTTCTTCTACCAGCTATTGAAAAAGATATATTAATGCCTTTCACTATGACTATCGATTTGTACAGAGTTCCTTTTTCTGTTTGTTTTTGTTTAAATTATTTCAAAGCAATGCTATTGGGTGTATAGAGACTTGCGATTGTAATATCTTCCTATCGGATTGACCCATTTATAATTACAAACCATCTCTCTTTATTTCTGACAATATATCTTGCCATAAAATTCACATTGCCTGATACTGGTAGAGCTATCTAAACTTTTTCACTGTAGTTAGTGGTTACATGGTTTATTTATCTTTCCTTATACATTAAACATTTCTTGATAGTCAAGTTTAAAGCATATAGTTGGGTTTGTTTTTTATCTAGTCTAATAACCATAATCTTTTACTTCAAATTTATTTCACTTATATGCTGTGTAATCACTGACCCTATTGGGTTTCTAGACACCATCTTATTTTAAATTTTCTATTAGACTTTTCTCTTTTATGTTCTCTTGTTTCTTTCCGTTTTGCCTCTTTTAAATTATTCAAAGAATTCTCATTATTTAATGTTTTCATCCTAATAACTTGGCAAATTATATATTAGTTTTTCATTCTGATGGTAGTTATCCTGGAGCTTACAACATATACCCTTGATTTATTCAAGAATTATACAAATTATTATTTTTACCACTCCTATGATATTAGACCCTTAAACTTTTAAAACTATTTATCCCTCCTGACTTTTGTGTTCTTCTTGTTTTGCATTTTAGTTCTAGGTAGATTTTATACTACAAAGGAAATTATAGTTATTGTTTTGTATAGTCAATATTAATTTATAAATATCCATACACTTACCCTTTCCAATATTTTTTATTCCTTCCTGCACCTTTTTAGAAAATAGTCTTGCAACACAACCACTATATAAGTTAAGTACACTAGTACACTATACTGTACTAGTAAACATAGTACACTGTAGTACACTACAGTACTAGTAAATATAGTACACTATATTTAGATATATTTGAGATGGAATTTTGATTAAATAATCACCAAAAATATATTCTAAGTTTGAGTAAGACAACTTCACTATCACGGTCAGGCAATGATACTGATTTTCAATAAACTAATGAATTGAGTCAAATTCAGTTACTGAATGGGATTTTGCAGTTTTCAAAGACCATTAACATTTCCAGTTCTCAGTTGATCCCATTAATAAGATGATGGATATGCCAAAAAGACAAAGAAGTACAGAACATGGAGAGAAAGGGACTTGCCCACATTTACACACCTTACCTTGAATTCAAGTCCCCTGACACCTGTACCAATTAAAATCAACTTAAAAAACCTAAAATAATTCACATGGCCATAAAAATAAATGCATTTATAGAAAACACATCCATTTAAATACATAGTTTAATTATAATTTCTTAAACGATCACTCTCTTCCTTCACTTTTTAGTTTCTTATCAGTAGGTTTTAACATCAAAACACACATTAATATCTGCCTATAGTAAACATAATAAGTTTGATTACAACTGGAAGCTCACATTAAAGACATCCCTTTATGGGGAGGGAAAGTGAGACTGATAATATTATGTTTGTTTTAGTCTTTCTGTTTAGTTTTTCTTTCCAGGCACTGGGCTGAACTTAGTTTTCAGAGCCAGAAATGACTATTGTTTCTGTATCTAAATTTATTCACACTCTGTTTTTGGAAATTTTTAGGTACAATAGATTCCAAGAGTATTTTGGAAATCCTTACTGATGAAATCTAAATTGTGTTCTTTGGAAAGCCCAACAAACACGTATCCCAAAGAGCCATTAATAAAATAAACTTTCGGAGTATCTGAGACTCTTCTCATCTGTCACAGGCAGAGCAGGTGGTTGCTATGGTTAATTAATTGAATGAATGAATAAATGAATTAAAAGTATATAATTCAGTTTACCCAAAGATTCTCTTAACCCTATTTGCAGTGATGGCTATGTCACTGTAGAGGAGCTGTTAACTTTCTGCTTAATTTGTAGTTTAAGGAGAAAAAATACACAGAACCAGAAATTAAATTGTTATCCATGTTCCAAATACTATCCAACTTGGTTTTGTGCCATAACCAACAGGATCTTGCCTTCCCCAAATAAGGCTTGCCCACTGTCACAGTGTCAGGAGAAAACACTGGGTTTGGGGTAGTTGTCGACATGTGTTGGGACATTTGTCCCACCTCTCCAGTTCCTGTCTCAGAATTCCTGCTCTTCAGTCTCTACTGTGAAGGCCAGACCTACATGGCTCTCACCCCAACCCATGGCCACCTCACCCCATTCTAAATAGGCCAGGAACAGACTCATGGACAACAAAGGTCAGACTCTCTCAAGAATTTGAGCCAAATCACAGAAACTACACTCAGTCATTGTGAACTTTCTCTGAGAGCTCACATCCAACATGGCTGAAGTTGGTACCAGTACACACCAAAATCGAGGACAATCAAAGTCACTTTTAAATTATTTTTGGAAGCCTAGTCTCTAGAGAGAAGATAATATTCTTTAAAATCTATTTGTTTTTGTTTTTGTTTTTGTTCATTTTTTGTTTTTTGTTTTTGGTGCCTGGATGGCTCAGTGGGTTAAATCCTCTGCCTTCGGTTCAGGTCATGATCCCCGGGTCCTGGGATTGAGTCCCGCATCAGGCTCTCTGCTGAGCCTGATTCCTCCTCTCTCTCTGCCTGCTCCTCTGCCTGCTTGTGATCTCCATCTGTCAAATAAATAAATAAAATCTTTAAAAAATAATAAAAATAAACAGATGTTCTTTAAAAAGCAAGAAGAGTCAAAGGAGAAAGAGTCCATAAACAGGAGAGAAAGAAGGAATCAGAGTCAGAGAACAAAGATGGACTGACTTGAGTTTCAGTTTAGGTCATGGTGAAGTCCAGCTTGGACTTTGTTTCCTGCTTCTGTGTGTCTTTAAGATTGCTGCCTTTATCTTTACAGTTAACTCCTCTTTTTTTTTTTTAATTTGAGTTCATCTGAATGAGAGTTGATGCCTAGCAACCAACAATCTCTTGACTAATGGGGTTCCCTTCTCCCCCTGACACCCATGCTTTGGTGCAGCTCTTCTCTCCTGTAAGGAAAGTGATGTGAAAAACTTTCAAACTATCCAATGCTTAGTTTGTTGCCTTTTCCAGTAATGTTTTAGAAAAGCCCTTCCCTGAGAAGGCAGCATTATATACTAAGGAATAACAATTCACGATACCATTTTTTGCATTAGTTAGAATATATTTTGGGAGGAGTCTTCCCAGAACACCATCCCTTAGCTCAGTAGCCTATCATTTCCTCTGCCCAAAAGAGTGCTCATCACATATAAACCTTTCCCTTGCCCTCCTCTTCTACACATGTTAACTCTTCTATCACATTTTAGTGCCTTGAAAATCGGGGTTATGTCTCCACCACCTTTGCACACTCAGCATCTTAGAACTGTGTCTAACAATTACAGCATTCACTTGAAGGGATACACGTCATATATGTAATCTGAGCAAATATCCTTTCTCCACCTCTCATGAATATTTTTGAGAACATGAGGGCCTAATACTCAGATATCACTTTTTCAGAAACTTTTCGTTTCCTTTTTGCCACTCCTTTTAAACTTTCATGTATCCTTGGACCTCTGTGATGTCTACTAATTGTTTGAAGAGCATGAGAAAGACAGGGAAGCAGTAGTAGTCTTTACCTAGACCAGGAAAAGAAGACTTGGAGTTGGCCCAGTAATACTTATAACTGTGATTTAAAAAGCCAATATAGGCAACTGAACAGGATTTTCTGGGTCCTCACAGCCTCCCATTCCATCTGGGCACTCCTGACATTGACCTGCAAATCTACAAGCTTGCCTCCAGTACATGGCAGTTATAAAGTTGTCTTTCTGAAGAAGACACAGCACACAAGTAGCACTTTTGCATCAATGCAAAACTCGGTTTATAAGTGTATAAACCGAGTGCTTCCAAAGAGCTACACTATTCATCATTTAACTATTTCCTTGGAAAAGCGGCCATTCACACCGATTTGATCTAGCACCAATGAGGGAATGTTAATAGAAACTCTTGAATCCTGTACTGTTTGTAACTACTCTTTTAGAAAATTATTTTCATGCCTATTGGATTGCATTATCTGACAAACTCTCAGGAACATTTTATTTCCTTGTTATTTGTCATTAAAGGCAAGAGTAATATTCAGAACACTCAAAAGTCCTATACAAAAATAAAAGAAAATTATATTTTGAATGTGTTTGGTTATCTAGCATAGTGTATACTTGTCTCTTCGGGTGCAGTAGTATATCTTATTTCCTAAATGTTCCAAGTTTTATAGAATGAGTCATTATTAGTACAGAAACCAACTGAATCAATTCACCCATCAATATACTTGTTTTTCTTCTTCCATATATTTATCATTATGTGAAAAAAGATATTAAGAATTGTTTTCATTTAAAGTCCTCCCCTTTGATTGTTTTATTTGATTCACAAATATCATGGTAGAGCTGTCATTAACATTGTGTTGGTTTAGATGCCCTATTTATAATACTGAGTCAGAAATCTGAACGATGCCCAACCCTCCAGTATCTCAACTTTGATGTCTTCCACGTAGGAGGTCAACAGAGTCCAGAAAGCACAGGATAGAAAAGAAGTATTTTCTGGCCCCAAGAAAGGCCAGACTTTGGGGTGGTAAATCCATATGAGTTGACTTAAAAAATTTTGATCATCTTGTTTCAACAAATCTGAAGAATCATCCCATCTTAAATATAATCTTCAGGATGCTGAGTTCTTTTTAATAAATTAATTTGGGGGACACATCTTTTATTATATGTTTGAGATTGCTGTAGGTACAGAAGTGTAGGTAGAAAAAAACAAAATATTACTTGGACTCAAACTAGGATTTTAAGGGAGAAAACATTGGCCCAGGAATCAAAAGAACTGAATGCTAGTCACTGTGGCATTACCAGGGAGTAGAATGGCTCTGTGGTTTATTTGGCTTTCTTGTAACTCATTTTCCCTTTTAGTGAAATTAGATTCTCCCCCTGACTGAAATACTCCAAGACTCACAGATCCTTTCCTTAATATTTATCTTTTGAAACTTTTGATGCTAAATCTTCCTCCTTATTATGCATTTAACAACCGACTGTTCAATGGCCATCCTATATTAGCAGTAATAATTTTTAAAAAATATTTTATTTATTTATTTGATAGAGATTACAAGCAGACAGAGAGAGAGGAGAAAGTAGGCTTCCCGCAGAGCAGAGAGCCCGATGTGAGGCTCGATCCCAAGACCCTGGGATCATGACCTGAGCCAAAGGCAGAGGCTTTAACCCACTGAGCCACCCAGGCGCCCCAACAGTAATAATTATTAGTAGCCACCTTAATATTTCCCATTCAAACTGTAACAGTGGAGAAAGCTGTTCAGGATTTGGGTTTCCTATGCATGATTACTAGAGGAAGAACTCAGAGAAATAATTTGTCATAGAAATAATATTGTCATAACTTCTATCTGAACCACTATGCTATTGATTCCCAGGCAAGTCTCAAGAAACTCTATTGCTCTTCCCAAATTCTCTTTTTAATACATCTGCATTATAAACTCACAGCCTACCTGTTCATTCATATATGTGGCCTACCAAATCATATTTTAACATCATTAACTTTTTTTTTAATTTTTGAAACATTTAAAAAGTTTCTATTTTAATTCCGGTATAGTTAACATACAGTATAATATTAGTTTCAGGTACACAATAGTGATTCAAGACTTCCATACATCACCCAGTGCTCATCACCAGGGCCTTCCTTCATCTCACCCCTATTTCTCACATCCCTCTGCCCACCGCCCCTCTGGTAACGATCGGTTTGTTCTCTATAGTCAGGAGTCTGTTTCTCGGTTTGCCTCTCTCTCTTTTCTCTCCTTTGCTCCTTTCTTTTGTTTCTTAAACTCCACATATGAGTGTAATCATATGGTATTTGTCTTTCTCTGCCTTAACATCATTAAATTTTAAGTACTAGAAGTCACTTCAATGCTTAGGAAAGTCTGGAGAGCAGATTACATGTGGAGATTTTTAGATAGAATGTATCAGAGAATATAAGTAGATTAAAGAGGGTTTTTTTTTCCATTTACTTATTTTTTTATTATATCAGTCACCATACTGTACATTATTATATATTATTATACATTATTATACATTATTATGTATAATCATACATGTCACCATACTATACATTATACTGTACATTATATGTTCCCAAGATTCATTGTTTGCATATAACACCCAGTGCTCCATGCAATACATGCCCTCCTTAATATCCATCACTGGGCCAATCCATTACCCCTCCTCCCCTCCCCTCTAAAACCCTCAGTTTGTTTCCCAGAGTCCATAGTCTCTCATGGTTCATCTCCCCCTCCAATTCCACCTCCCTTCATTTTCCCTTCTCCTAATGTCCTCCAAGTTCTTCCTTGTGTTCCACAAGTAAGTGAAACCATATGATAATTGACTTTCTCTGCTTGACTTATTTCACTCAGTATAATCTTGTCCAGTCCCATCCATGTTGATGCAAAAGTTGGGTATTCATCCTTTCTGATGGAGGTGTAATATTCCAGATTAAAGAGTTTTGATATGCTTTATCATTTCTGATATAGATTCACATCGTATCTTTACTTGTAATAATAATAATAACTATTCAAAGATAAGAAATTATATATTACCACCTCCCCCAGTCCCCAGGACTGCTTCAGACAATTTTCTAGACAACACACTGCCTGTCCGTGAGGAGTCTTTGTGATGTCAGGAGAATATTCTAGTTTCCTGTTAGGGCCAATGCATCCTCCTGGTAACTTGAACCATAAAATTGGCATTATTGATCAAAAATTGCTGGACCACTGGCAGTGTCATACAACTCGAGCTAGAGAGCCTTAAGTTTGAATTCCAGCCCCGAGAGTCACTTGCCTGTCATCTCAGGACAGTTCCCAACTTCAGAGCCCTGGTGTGTGAAATGGAAAGAGCACCTACTTTGTATGGTTGCTGTGAGGCTTAGCGACATGGGGAAGCCCCACGCTTGACAATAGTAAATGTTCCAAACCTAGCTGACAATGCAATATGATTACCAATATAAGTAATTAAGGGAGTTTCTTCCCTTTCCCATTAGCAGTTTCTGCACCTGTGACAAAGGCGACAGTCGCTATGGCAAAGAGAAATGGAAAATGCTCGTGAGGAGAGCATCATTTGTAAAGCCCCATTAGCTTTCAAGGCCTTCCGTTCCCGTCCCGTCCGCTCCAATATGTCCTAGTAAGGTTACGGATAGAGTTTGACACACACTGGGCGGAGTATCTAAATAGGAAATGTACTGAAGCAAATCAAAAACAGAGTTAAAAAAAAAAAAAAAGAAAGAAAGAAATCAAAGCACTAAGAAAACATTCTGCACTTTTGGCAGAGCAATCGGATTCACTGGATCCCCATGACTCTTTGAGTTATTAATAGGCACTCCTTTTGCCATATTTTTGGCAGTTCTGTATTTATATGTCATGCAGCGTGCGGGAGGCTTTTGGGGCCCGACGGCGTTTTGAAAAAAAAAAAAAAAAAAAATGTGTTACTCGGTGCTGGATGGAGCCGGGCAAGGCGGATGTCACGCTGGCCTCGGCTGCACCGCGCTCCTTAGCGGGGAAGGAAAAGCCCGGAGGCCGAGTGGTGCCCGGAACGCCGCTCCCATCTGCTCCGCCACAAGTCTTGAGTTGCACAACTGTAGTAATTCGCAGCTATTTATGACCATTTTCATAGCGGGGCTCTAGATTAGAAGGCTGTGTTTACATGCCGAGCCGCAGAATGGCTCCAGGAATCACGCCCACAGTAACTTTTGGTCAAACGAATCAACCAAGTCATGAAGAAACCGACCTGCTGGTCCTGAAGCCGGGCAGTGATGGGCAGGTCCCCGCGTTAGCCACCGCTTCCCTGATGCCCTTTGGCATCTGACACCCAAGGGCTCCTGCTCCCCACCCCCACCCCGGGCCCACAGCCTCCCCTCCCCGCCCCCCTGCAAGCCTCTGTCCATCCTCACTCAGAACCTAAGACTCAGGCGGCCCAGAGCAGCTTTAGAGACGCCTGAAGAGCACCTGTGAACACAATTAAGGCGACGCGCCTATTTTTAGCCCGTGTTTATTGTCTCATTGCCTCTGCTGCATTGTGACTGAATCAGTTATTGACCCTGATAGTTCATTTACATCGAGACCGGAAAACACTTCCATTTGTCCTTTGAAACTGACTCTGGTTTTAGTTAATTATCACTTCCTGACAGCCTGAAGGTCAAACCATTTCCTTTTTCCTCTTTTTTTTTTTTTTCCACGGCAGTTAATCCCCTCATTAAGGGTGTTGGAAAGTGAATAATTAAACATGCCATTTTCATATTTCAGGTCATGAGAGACCCTAAGATCCCAGGGGTACCCTGTGGCAAGTCAGGACTCCTAAGAATATGGGAGTTTCTCTCTTCTAGCCTCTCAGCAAAGAAGGTTCAGCACAGGCCCTTTCCCTAAATTTAACTAGAACAAAACAAACAAGAAAACAGTTACTGGCTCAGCTTTGCACCTCACTGGCTGTGTGACCTGGGGAAAGGCAGCTAACCTTTTGATATGAAAGATTTTCTCAACTGTAAAATGGACATGATAAGAACCAATTTAGAGGATTGCTGTAAGTACGAAATGCATGGGTGAATGGAAAGTACTTAGGAGAGCGCCTGCCGCACAGGAAGGGCCCAGTAATGCTCATCAGGCGTAAGATGGCTATCATTATCCCTGTGGGATATCATCTTTATGCTGCGGGTATCCGGCTTCAGCCTGCTGTTCATCCACTTGCACAGTCCCTGCTCACGACTGGGTCGAGGTCCCTTTGACCCATCGGGAACCCAGATTCAAGTGAAATTATGTTAGGTCTCCAAGAGTGACCCAGGTAACCATGCTGTTGGGCCTTAGGGAGCACAGGTTTTATCTATCCTCTTCCAATTACTCTAAAAAGAATTTTTTGAAGGGTGGAGGTGGTAGAAGGTAGGAGGACATAATAGATGGGACACAGAAGACCATACATGGGGAGGGAAGGTGTCACTGGCCCTTCCTTGGGTTCTCTGTCTTTCAGGACGCCAGCTCCCTGTCCCATTCTGCTGAGACTAGTCAGAGGGCCACCTTTGGACTTTGACTCTTGTCCCACCTGACTGTGTTATAGGGGGACCTTGAACTTGTGCTGAGTGAAATTAGGCTCAGCACTGCTGAGGAAATCCAGCTGCATGAGACAATACCTCCCAGTCTCATGTGGTCATGTCTTTTCCTGTGCCAGGCAGTAGACTTTACAAAGTAGGGCTGGCCTCCTTCAAGATGCAGAGATCGGGGAAAGCTCTGTAGAGGAAGGGGGATCTCGGCTGGGTTTTAAAAGATCAGTGGGATTCAGATGGCCAAAGAGAAGGAGGGAAGATGTTCCAATTCAGTGAGGAGAAGGAGCAAAGTGGGATGGGTCTGAGATGTGCCTGGAACAGGGACTCTACCCAGAGACTCTACGTAGACCGTGTAAGGGAGCAATGGTAGCTGAGCTGCTCAGATAGATGCACACCAGCCAGGAAGAGTCTAAGTTGGGTTCAGGTCTGAGACTAGCCTGCAGCCAATATAAACTTCAGAGGGCGGGAGCAGCGTTTCAGGGGGAAGTTTAGTGCCTATGGAATCCGTGGGCTTAGACTGGGCTTAGACTGCTCATCAGGGAGCCTGCTTTCCCCCACCCGCGCCTGCCTCTCTGCCTGCTTGTGATCTCTGTCTGTCAAATAAACAAATAAAATCTTAAAAAAAAAAAAAAATCTTATGGCTAAAGTAACACCATAACAAATAAAATAGTGAAAAAGTTTGAAATATTGCAAGAATTGCCAAAATGGGACCCAGAGACATGAAGTGAGCAAAGACTGTTGGAAAAATAGTACCAGTGGGCTTTCTTGACAGAGGGTTGCCACAGACCTTTAATCTGGAAAAAACAATGATCTGCAAAGCTCAGTAAAGTGAAGTGCAGTAAAATGAGGCATATGCCTAAAAATCCTGGTGGGATTTTCATAGAGAAAATATTTTGCCCCTTGAAAAAAGTTTCTCTATGAAGCAGATTAAAACCGCTTCTGGAAGAATCAAAGTCACAAGGGACGTGGGTGGGGCTCAAATGACTGAGGGGGACAAAGTGCTGGTGCCTTGGAAGGAACACGCCGTGAGTCGATGCTTGCTGTGACAAGTACAATTTCATCCCCTCGTTACTATTGCTTTCTGTGTCCTCCTACCAAGAGTAGAAAAATATCCTAATAATGATGCAGTCAGCAGGTTTTATTTATTTTTTTTTTTAAGTTTTATCATTTTTAACTGAAACGCTTAGATGGAACGTCAGAGAATTAAACCTGGAAGAGAACTTAGATCTTTTCGTCCTTTTACCGAAAGGAAAAGGGGACAGGGGACCCCACAAAGCCATTCTCCAGTGGCTCCGTATCCTACAATGCAGGATCCTACAGCTTGGTATCCTACAACACAACTCCATTCTGACACTGTCTCTCTGAAGACAGCATCGGATCCCACAGGGTAAGGGTTCAGTCCTACAAGACTGTCTCCCAGCCCCACTTCAGAAGCCAATCCCCAGTCCAGGCTGTCACCTGGGCTTCTGACCCACTGTTGTGGATTAAAGGTTGCAACAACCTTCTCCTTGAGTTGATGAATTCGCTGGAACCAGTCACAAAACTCAGGGCAGCCTTTTACATATTAGATTATCAGTTTATTGTAAGATGAAACAACACAGAAATGGCCAGATGGGAGAGATGCATAGGGCAAGGTGTGGGGAAAGGGCACAGAGGGCCAGTGCCCACGCCAAGTGCACCACTCTCCCTGAATCTCTGTGTGTTCACCCTCCTGGAAGCACTCTGAAGGCCTTGCCGTTGGGATTGAATGGACGTTCCCTCACATAGGACGTTTCCTCACATAGGCATGATCAGTTGTGAACTCCATTTCCAGTCCCTCTTTCCTCTCTAGGAAAGCTGTGGTACGGCAGAACATTCCAGGCTTCTAATCATGGCTGGGTCATCCTCAGTTGCCTCAGTAAAACAAAACATGCCCCTGGTGCTCTTATCACTTAGCAAATCAAGAGAGGGTTTTAAGGGCCCCGTATCAGGGACTGGGGACCAAGATCAAATATATCTTTCTTATTTATACATGATGGGGCCCCTCCCCCTCCTCAACCCCCTGACTTCACAGAAGTCTTGGCTTCCCCCGGGCTTTCATCGGCCTCAATTCCCCCTTCTCCACTTTTCCTAGACAAAGTTTAAAAGAGAAATAAATTCATCCTGTAGGAGCATTCCCCTTCTCTTTTTCCTCCAACATTTCCCATTGCTCCGATCCTGTCTCTCAGCTGAAATTGCGTTTCTCTACAATAGGCGTATATACAGTGGCCTAGGTTCCTCTGCCTCTGGGGCCCACAGTCTCCCCTCCAGGGCACCTTCTCCCCCAGACATGTTTCTCTCTGCAGATCAAGAACCCACATTGGGGAGGGGGTGCCCCAGGAACCTCCACAGCTAACTGCTGCTGACTCTCTCTCCCAGTGGCTCAGTGACCTGGCCCAGGCTCAGGCACAGGAAGTCCTGCTCACCTGAAGCTGCAGTCTTAATTAACAGAAACTCAAACAGTTGAATTTTATTAAAGTGTACATAGGGAAGGAACATGTGCAATTGAGAGCCTTTGAAAGCCATAATTTTTAACACGACCTAACGAAGTACTCTGGCAGTGTGTTTTCATTAGGGTGCTCCTCCTTTAAACACAGACAGAGAGATCTCTCTGGATGCCTGGTCCGATGATTCTTCCCTTTTAAAATTGGGATAAATGAAAATATAGTAATAGGTGGTAAGTATCTTAAGCTCAGTTCTGTACTCATATAGTATAAATGTCAACTTCTTTGGTAAACTTTAAAATTTTCAGAATTGGCTGAAACTTTTTTGAACCTCTTTCTTTTATAACTATCTTGAGTTTTTTGACGTTTAGCTCCTGAGACTTTATTTTTTGGTATGTCCATATCTGTATGCTATGGATTCCTTCTCAGGTGAGGGTGGTTGGATCTTCTAGTTCTAGGCAGTCATATCATTAACTCTTTCTTTCCATCAGTGTTTCTAAACTTACGATTCTTTACCTTTGGAATCATCCAATGCTGACTTAGCTTGAATCTAGCATCAAGGTTGAGCTGATTCTTCATTGGATCCTTCAAGAGGGGTGGTTGACTCAGTCATGCCAGGAATGTTCTAGGTGCTGAGGAAACAACAGTGAATAAAAGTACTTGCAATACCTGCCCTCGTGGAGTTTACACTCCAGCTGAGCAAACAAACAATAATCAAATGTTCATATGATAAGGAAATAATTAAAATTATAATAAATGGCATCAGGGGAAAAATATGGATAATAAATTAAGACCTAATTTCCAATGGTTGCAATCTCATCAATTGGAATTCTCTCTGTGAAAACCTATTTCAACTATTAAAAAAACAAAATGACAATGGGAGCTAAATAAAAGAAATGTATGTTTTACAGACACTGTTTCATTGCGTAGAACTGTAGTGGTCACTTTTCATTTTCTGCCCAGCACTCCTTTCTCTTTCTCATGATAACGAAGCCCATTCCAGTTATCAGAGATGGTCACATGATCCAAAAGAGGCCATTTAAATCTTGCTTTGGGATTTTTTTAAGGGGAGCTGCTAGAAAGGTTTTTCTCTTGGTGGTGGTGGGACGGAAGAGCTGTAAGCTTGAGCTGCTGTTGTCCATTCCCATTCTCCTACCCACCCCTCCAACCCCTGAAGAATACCTCCATAGTGCCTCTGAACTTGCAGTGAAGCCAGTATGAGAGAGAGGCCAAGATCAGAGACAAAGAGTGCCCCGCTTGGGAGTTGCTAGCTTCAGAAATACCAAAGTCCAGTCTTCTCTGACTTTTTCCATGGTTCAGATACAGGAGACTTTCAACCCCTATTTCCAGCTCAAGTGAGTTGGAGTCAATGCCTGTCTGTCGCTAATGATGAGTCCATATTAATACAGAAAGCAACATTGGATGTTGTAAATATTTCTTAGGATGGATTATTATGTGAAATTATTATTATTATGTGGCTGGGCTGGCTAGGCATATCTTCAAATGAGTCCACTGAATTTCTCATTTTCTTGCTGAATCTCTTTGAAGCAAATTTTCTTTATACTGAGTACCCTAGTTCTTTGTTCAAATTCAGTGGGATGAGTGTGATGGTGTCAATCTTGATATTCCTCATTGCTGATTCATACCCATGAAAGATTTCTAAAGTTCTGATTGGTGAATATCAATCAGGGGTGTCAGGGTTCACAACTCAGAGCGGTCACCATAATGTATCCATATGAAAAGGTTGGAGGTCTTGATAGGGACAGTCTTGCCCACATTGATGGACCGCGACCTTGCTTTTCCAGACAGATCTATGGGACAAAACAGCATATACTCTGCTATAGAAAGAAGGAGGCTGTTCTTTCTTCTTCCCAATGGGACACAGGGAGGGATCACAAGGTGGCAGCCCTCATGGCTCAAATTAAGAGGGTAAATTGAGGCAAACTTATTGAGGTTTTGGTTATCTTCCTCGAAGAAGCAAGGAGTGCAACAGATCAAAAAGCACTACCGGGGTCCATGGCCTACCCCCTGACATCAACTTGAGCAGAGACCAGGTTCCAGAAGGTGGCAGTAGTGAGAACAGTGACCTCTTCATCCAATGACTGTGCAGTGGAGGGCACACAGGGACTGATCTGCACGCAGGACTGGCAGTGACCTTGGAAGGGAGGGAGCCAGTCTCTGCAGTGGATGCCGAGCCTGAGGGTGGAAAGGAAGCAGAGCCTAGGGTTAGGGCTTAAGCACTGGTGTCACCATCCTAGGGTCATCACCCAGAGATTAGCCAGCTCTACAAGGATTTGGTCAGAGGCAGTGTCCTCTGGAAGAAGGAATTGGTGGTAAAGTATGTTTTTGTACCCCCTAAATTTATATCCAGGTGGCACTCCTAAACCAGAAAAGTAGGGTCTTTCCTGCCAATTACAAGCTGAGTATCCTCACGAAAGACATTTAAGCTTTCTAAGTCTCTGTTTTCTCATATGTAAATATGAATAAAAATAATAATTACCTTATAGGGCTGTTGGAAGACAAAAATGACAAGATGACAAAATGCAGTGCTTTGCCTGATAACAGAAAATACTCAGTAAATGGTAGGAAGAAACACATCCAGCAATTGAGCTGGTGAGAAGCTTACTATTCAGGGGTATGGGACTTGCAGACTTGCCCAATGATGAGGCATTCCTGACACAGCGGGGTGAGTGAGCATTGCTTTATCCCACTGAGGACACCGAGATTCACTGTTAGAGTAGACTCAGAGTAAGAACAAGAGGCAAGTGAGAAAGAGAGTTGCCCAAACACTGCTGAGCTTCTCAGGAGTTGATTCTGGAACAGTTCAGACACACTAAGCAAGGATTAGTGTGTCTGATGGGGCAGGTCAATGATCTCAGTGGAAGACAAAATAATGGGGTTGGCGAGGAACAATCGATCCTTCCCAATGACCTCCTCTCCTAGGACCTTATGTACTCTGCACATTCTTGATATTCAAGCTCTGTCTGGAAGCAACACTTTTCCCAAATATGCACAGGATTGCCCTTTTCCCCACGTCTTTGCCCAGTCTAGCTGTTAGTCTTTGGTTTTTTTGGTTTTTTTTTTTGTTTGTTTTTTTGCTTTTTCTCGATCTGATAAATAAATGATGGTTTATATTACAGTTTCCTGGAACACAATGAGACTGGGAATCTTTTCACATGTTTACTGGCCATTTGCACTTCCTCTTGGGTTTCTATTAGTTGACTTTTACAGCACAATGGAATTGTCTTTAGAATCAGTCCTGTTATTTCATTTCTCTTTTCTTCTCTTCTTTAACTTCATGCCCCTAATTAATCTATTTAATTTTAGAGTGTATAATATCTCCAAGGCATACACCGATGATATTTGTCTTCCTTTGTCAGATTTCTGATAATAAGTAAAACTTTCTCACCTTTTGGATTCCTTGCAATTCAGATATAAAAATGAAAACTAAAATAAAGTTTCCATCATGCACTTGATCTCAATTTAAATCTTTCTTTGTTGAATAAAAATTACCTACTTGATAGTATTTTGCTTATTTTTTTTTTTGTACTTTCTAAAGAACCGAATACTGTAAAAGACACTTTCAAGAGGTGTAGAGTTCTAGATTTGGGATTTTAAAGTCCCTTTTTGCATCCTTATACCAATTTCCACATTACTTTTGGGCCATCATTCCCATTTTCTCTCTCTAAATGGGAGTGAGGAGGGGAGTTATGCTGTGTCAGTGATTCTTAAGCTTAGCTACACATTAGAATTGCCAGAAAATAATTTTTAAATACTGAGGTCCACCCTAAGGCCAGTTAAATCAGAATACCTGGGAGTGGAACCTATGCATAAGTATTTTTTTTAAAGAGCCCTAGTGATTTTGACGTGCAATCAAGAATGCGGTTCACTAAACTCGATCTCTAACACGGCTTCTGGCAAATGTCTCTAGGACTCTGAAATCCACTGAGATTTGGGTAGTGTATCAATCCCCTTAATGATTTTTAAGTTCATAAAATAAAGATTCTACTCTATTTTTTTTTTTTTTTTTTACATAATGCAATGGAATTTAGAACTGTCTTACATAGATGGCTTGGAGGCTGTTTGCTCCTGGTTGACATCATTCATGGATCTTCTTGCCTTTTCCACTCCTTCTGTGGTGTTCTTATCTCTAAATGAAACATCATGGGCTTTTGTTGAGCAAAGTGGATGAACATAATACTTCCATTCATAGCAGCATTATTCACAATAACTAAAATGCGGAAGCAACCCATCAACAACAGATAAGCAAGATACGGTCTTGACGTAGAAAGGAAGGAAATTCTGACACATGCTACAACATGGATGAACCTTGAGGATATTATGTGTGAAATAAACCAGGCACCAAAAAGTCATATGCTGTATTATTCCACTTACATAAGGTATTTAGAATAGTCAAGATCGTAGAGACGGGCTGTAGACTTGTGGTTTCCAGGGGCTGGGGAGGAGAGAGGGGGCTTGGGGAGTAATTGTTCAATGTGTATAGGGTTTCAGTTTTATAAGATGAAAACAGTTCTGAAGATGGCTGGTGGTGATAGTTGCACATTGTGGTAGTGTTTAATGCCTCTCAACCATACACTGAAAAATGGTGAGGATGGTAAATTTTATGTATATGTGTGTTTTACCACAATAAAAAATGTTTTTTTTCCAAAGCAAATGAACGAAGATGGGAGAGAGAAAGGGATGAACAATCTGTCGCATAAATCACCAATCTAGAGAATAACCAACATTTACCTCTTCTGTCCTTACTTTGAGATTAAAAACAAAAACAATGAATTTAAAATGTGTAAAGAGAGTTTTGCAAACTTGGTTGTCATTGAAGAGAAAAGTACAATGGTAGCAATAAGACCCACTTGAATAAACAATATTTTTCAATCAACAGCCACTTAACCAATCAATTACAAATTGCAAGCATATTTAACCCAGAAAGGGATTGGTAAATTTGTAGTTGACAAAGGCAATGTGTCAGGTATAAGTTCAGGTCCAACTTTACTAACAAAATATGATAACTCTGCTCACAAGGAACTTTGAATATTCCAGGGGAAAACAAAACTTTTAAGACACAAAGATAACACCCTTTTTAAAATCTCATGGCAAGAGATTTAAAATCTCAAGTCCAAGAGAAGTAGCCTCACCTTGAACTTCAAGTGAGAAATGTTTGGGGATCCCTTTGCATCACCAGTTGGGGGGTATAATCGGTGAAAGGGTATGAGTCTCCCTCAGAAGGTGCTTTGATCATAAAAACATGAGCTTCATAGATCACACTAGCATTTTCTTTCAGGTAATTATTGATCAGGCCTTTCTCTGCTGAATCAATAACTGACACATAACACAGTTTGGTCCAATGTTAAGTTTGCTTTCCCAGGCTACAGATAGGAGGAAACATGAGGTCAGAGCACCAAAGTTTTGAGTTCTTCAATTCAAAAACCATAAGAGGCATGAAAGAGTGTGCTAGTGTTCTTTGAAGTTTGACTTATATAACTTCAGATTTCAAAGAGAGATACATTTCTCCTCCTACTGAATTTGGTTGCTTTAGAAGCAGTCTAATTTTTTAAAATTAATTTTTGGTGAAATGGGAGAATCTCTTTGACATTTGGATTGTCTTAATCAGTCCAGGGACACTGTGGACCTCATATTCTGAGCCATAAGGACACAAAGATGAAGATGGCCTCCCCCTGCCCCAGAAGAGCTCATGTTCTAGGGGGAAACAGCACCAACATGGGAGAGTGTTGTGGAACGTTGCCTTTAAAATGCTCCATCTGCTCTCATTTTATGAGAAGAACATCTCCATGGTTTTCAGGGACCCTCAGGGGAAAAAAAAATAGATGCTTATTAGATTTTTAGGTATATGTTTATTTTATGTATTTTTTTAATTGTGGTAAAATACACCTCGTACAAAATTTTCCATCTTCACTACTTTTTTTAAATTTTATTTATTTTATTTATTTATCTGACAGAGAGACAGTGAAAGAGGGAACACAAGGTGGGGAAGTGGAAGAGGGAGAAGTAGGCTCTCCACTGAGCAAGGAGCCCGATGTGGGGTTCAATCCCAGGACCCCGGGGTCATGACCTGAGCCAAAGGCAGATGCTTAACCAACTGAACCACCCAGGTGCCTGCCATCTTAACCATTATTTACGTGTACAGTTCCGTGGTAATACGTACACCCATGTGTTTGCACACCATCACCACCATCCATCCTCAGAACCCTTCTTGCAAAACTGAAACTCTGTCCCCATTAAACAATAACTCCCCGTGCCCCCTTTCCTAGTCTGTAGCAGCCACCCTTCTCCTTTCTGTCTCTATGCATTTGACGACTCTGAAGAACTCTTATAGGTGAAATCACCCAAGATTTGCTCTTTCATGATTGACTTATTTCACTCAGCACAACGCCCTCGCGGAAGAGTGTTTTTTTAAGGAGCTAATACTTTCAAACATCTTATAAACAGCCAACCCACACCTGTTCTAGCTGAGGCGTCCCAGTTTCTTTACAGATCCTATTAGGAAGTTCCTTCTCCCTCTAGGTGGTGAACAGAGTTGAGAAGAAGTCGTTTTGCCCAGAGCTGAGGGAAATCCGTGTCATTCATGAATTGTCTGGACCCATCCTAGGCTCGCTGAGCTCTCAAAACCACTAGCTCGGTAGGGAAGCTCTTCCACAAGAGGGAGAGAGAAGGCTGCGGCCTTAGTCAGAGCCACCACGCCAACCCCCAGCCCACACGGCTTTGCACTTGATTACGGGTCTGTGTAAGCATCTGGTATGTAGGTTTAGCAGTAAGAATGAGAGAAGCAGGCTCTCCATTGTCACATGGTGGTATTGTTTTATTTAACGCTCATTATATAGCCAACACTGCACCAAGCATAAACCTGGAATTACTCAGTACAGACCCTGTCTGTTACACAAGGGACAGTTCTGCCCAGTTTGCTCCAGGGGATAGATTCCTCCAGTCCACTGAAAACTATGCTTGTTTCCTAATGCCTTTCAAATACAGAATCTTGATTGTTTAAATTCTAAGAGCTGTGCTACAGAATTTTTTTTTTTTTAAGTAAGTGCTATTCCCATGAGAGTCTCTAGGCAAATTTCACCATACTTCATTAGGTTTCTCTTTTGGAGGAAAATATATCCATCCAAATTCTCTGAAGTTAGTGAAGAAAAGGAAGCAAGCATTTCCACCCACTCTATCCCTCACTGTTTCTATTTAACACAATGCTGATGTTAACTGAAGATTGGCAATTTTAATCACGATCTACGTATTTGACCTCAGCAAATAGAAATTTGTGGGTTTTTTTCATAGGAAAGCCACTTCCAAGATACATTATTCTGCCATAGTGCCTTCCGGTGTTGTAAATTTTTAATGAAAACTTTGTAAAGTCACATTATTTGTAAATGCTCATAACAGACATGATACTTGCCTTTCCCTTATGCCCTTTATTTATTTTTAGAAAGATTTTATTTTTTAATTTGACAGCGAGAGAGGCAAGGGGGAGGGGGAGAGGGAGAAACGGGCTTCTTGCTGAGCCGGGAGCCCAATGCCGGGCTCGATCCCAGGACCCTGGGATAATGACCTGAGCCGAAGGCAGAGGCTTAAGGACTGAGCCACCCAGGTGCCCCTCTCTTATGCCCTTTAAAGGACTCCCCATTTTCCCCTGGGCTCCAGGGGTGTTGGGATATTCAAGTGCTTCCTCTCTTTGACGTGGACACTGAAGGTTCATTTCTACAGTGAAGAATCTCATTCTGCAGGGGGATCTCAACCATGCAAGAGATTGTCATTGATGTACCCTCAGCACATCCCATTGCCTTGCTGGGTGCAAAGCTAAATGGAAATGCCTTTCCCTTCCTCTTAATTAATATTCCCCTCTTGGTCATTCGTCCTTAGAGTCTAGTAGAGCTTGCTATTTATTTATTTATGTATTTATTTAGAACTTGCTTTCTTTAAAGTCACATACAGTCTCCTGCCAATTACAAAGGATATCTTAGTCATTCCCTAAATGAATGCTGGGTACAGGGCTAGGTCTCTGGGATGTGTTAGGATAAAGTAGAGAGAGTCCTCATCTACAAGGGTAAGGAGGAGATTTGCACTCGTTTACTGTCATACGAGTTAGACATGATACATGATAGAAGAGAATGCTAAGGGAAATCAGAAAATGGGTGAATCTGTGAATTTAGGAGTCACAGACAAGGAGTAGAAATAACCAACTTTTCTTGAACACCCACTGTGCATCAGGCAAGGTGTTCAAGAAAAGTTGGTTATTTCTACTCCTTGTCTGCAGCTTAACCTATATTATCTCTCTCAATCCTCACAACCGTGATATAATGAGGTATTTTACCACCAACTTAGAAATGAGGATGCTGACGTTTGTCCAAGTGTGATTGTTTGCTTGGCTTTTATGCTTTTTACTGAACTATTTCATGCTGCTAACTTCCTGCTTCCTGTCCATCATCGATCCTGAGTCCCACTCCTAAAAAAGGAGGGAATGATGGGGAGGCTTCAGAAAATCATCTTTTACCAGATTTGAACTGCTTTCTAGTTTGCATCTTCAATTTGTGGGACATATATGCAGAAAAACACATGCGCCCTAAGGGGAGGGGGCAAAAATGTGATTTTTTTCTTTTTTAAAAGAACATGGTTTTGAGAGTCATGTTTTACCTAGAGAAACATACGGATTTGCATCATTCTCTCTTCTTCCATTCAGAAGGGAAAAATCTAAGTTTGGGACTTGAGTAATTCACTAAAGATTTGGTGAGGATAGGAAGAGATACAAAGACAAAGTAAACAGGGGCGCGCACGTAGAGAGAACAATTATCAAAATCAAGGCCAGGCCCACCTTCCTCAGCTACCAGAGTGCACAGCTGTATTAGAGGTGTGCTTCCGCCATTTTACCTTCGCAGCAAACCCGGGAGTTGGACCAGGGACTATCAGCAAGAAGCAGGTTGCGGGGTAAGCTTTTAAGAACTAGAGAATGCCAGGATCTGGCTTCCTATAGTGATCCACCTACTCCAAGGCACAGCAGGTTTTTAAGAGGTTTTACTTTCATGTTTCCTGCTATCCCATTAAGCAAGGTTTAACCACATGGTCTGGAAATTCAGGTGCAAAGAGTTTTGGAAAGTTAGACTATGTGCAAATTAAGACTATAACTTTTGGCTCATTTACTCCCTAGTTGTTGTCATTTTCAAAAATAATAAAGAACACGTATAGCAAATTAAATCAATTCTAGTCCAGTTCACAGTGGTCTGAATATAACATGCTGTTAGCAGTTTATCTAAGTATATAAAGGGGTTACTATACCAAAGCCCGTCACATAGGTTATCAATAAATGTTTGGATAAATGAATGGATGGTGGTTTTAGGACCTTTCCAAAACCAAGGGTGACAGCCTTCTTGGCATTAGGCCTAATTAGGAATTTTTTAAAAACGATGGAGGAAATTTCAGGTACAGGAGTCAGGAGAAGTGTTAAAAGCTTCTTCTGGGACTCCCTCGGTCTCTGCCAAAATCAGTAGGAAGCCACCTGTGAGAAGGATCCGTCCTCGATTCTGGCCTCTGCTGATGTTTTCTCTACCCCTCACCTCTCTGCTTTTCTTCCAATGTGATTATCCGATATGACAAGCTGGGCTTCTTTTCAAGGAGGTAAACACAGTAGGTTTGCTTTAAAGCCATAGCCATAGTCATGAGGTACAACCCGAAACTGTTTTAAAAAAAAGAAGGTGTAGCAAATGCTGAATGACCTTTTCTTGTGCAGAATTCTTTTACCTCATTGGTGATAGGCCCAATGAGTAGGTCCTTTTCTTGGACACTGAGAGAGTTTTCACAAGAATTTTAAAGACATCACAAGCTCTATCTGTTGCGGTAAGTGTTAATGTCCTCTGGAAATGTGTTAGTGCAATTTCAGTACAATTACAGTGGCCCTATTTGTTAAGATAATCACTCACTGGGTCATCTGTCTTAGGAGAATTGGGCATATAAAGGGAAATTTGGCCAAGAGTCTCAAAACAATTGATAAACAGATTGATTAACAGGTGAATGAATGAAGCAGTTGAGTAGTGTATATGGAATGGCTTTATTCACCTTCCCCACAGTTTTGCACCTCCTTTGACAAATCTTGGCTGGAAATTTTAAATCTTTAATATTTTAAAGAATTTTTCAATGATTTTTTTAGGTCCCAGAGTTTTGAGTATTAGGATTCTCCTTTGATTTGCATTAGTTCAAGTACCTTGCTGTATTTCCAGAAATAACTTTTGTTTTAAGATTAAAATTCTTTTTCTTAGCCTTGGTTAGGTTTCTTTCAAAAATATTCAAGCTTGGGGCTCTGTTGTTTCAATAACTCACAAGCTCGTGTGGCACATTTGAGTTCCCAACCTCAGTGTACCTACAGCATTTCTATAATTGAATCAGCTTTCCTATATTGGTATTTAAATAGTGCAATGCACTTTTAAAGTTTTTCAAAGGAAGGGCCATCTGATGTTTACAAACAAACAAGCAAACAAGAAAAAAAGTTATTTGCTTTATCTGTTTCCTCCTTTAAAAAAAAAATTCCTTCTTCTCCTCCTTTCCTCCATTCTCCTTTTCTTCATCTTCTCCTCCTTCTTCTTCTTGAAGTGTTTTCAACTAAAAAATACTCTATTCCTTTGGTGTTAAAAAAAAAATGTGGTATGAGGGAGCTGTGGCTTAGTTGGTTAAGTGTCCTGCTCTTGATTTCAACTCAGGTGCTGAACTCGGGGTCCTGGGATTGAACCCCAAGTTGGGCTCTGCACACAATGCAGGGTCTACTTGAGATCGTCTCCCTCTGTCCCTCCCTCTGCTCACTCCCTCTGTCTCTAAAATCAATCAATCAATCAATCAATCAAAATATATAAATAAAAAACATGGTATGGGTTGTATCTCCTTGTTCATCTTACAGATCAGGTTTTGTGTTCATCCAATATGCAACTATCTGTTCTCTACTTGATGGGATGATTAGAACAGATCGGAGGCACTCTTCCAGATTTATACCTCATACATCTTCATATCATCCTTTCACATATAAGTGCAATGAAAAACAATTGCATACAACAATGTGAACTGCTAGCTAGATTCCAATCCTGAAAAATTGTCTAGATTGGTTTTTGGCATCTAGGAGTATTTATTGGTCAGTTTGGACTGTTGTAATAAAAACACCATAGACAGTGTGGCTTGAACCACAGAAATGTTCTTCTCACAGTTCCAGAGGCTAGGAAGTCTCTATCTCATTGCTGATTAGTTCAGTCTCTGGCAAGAACTCCCTTCCGGGTTGTTGACAACGGCCTCCTTGCTGTGTCCTTACATGGTAGAGACAGAGAGAGAGAGAGAGAGAGAGAGAGAGAGAGAAAGAGAAAGAGAGTTTTCATGTCCATTCCTCTTCTTACAAGAGCACCAGCCCTATGGAATCAGGGGTCCACCCTGATGATTTTATTTAAACTTATCACCTCTTCACAGGCCCTGTCTCCAAACTGGGGGGTTAGGGTTGCAAAATACGAGTTTGAGGGAGACACAGTTCAATGCTTAGCAGAACACTAGAGATTTCATTCAATATCAATAAAACCATGTTCCTTTAACTTAACACACTAGAAATTTATATTAATCAGACAAATGAAAAATTCAAATATACAAGGTTTACAGAACAAGATAATGGTCCCCAATCATTCCATGATTTCTATTAGTTTATTTCATTAGTGTTTTGTTTCAAAATATGACAGTTATTTTCTCAATATGTCTCTATTTTAAGATGATCTTTACTAATAAGATTTTTTTCTGGGGTCTACATGGGGCCAGGTATCCAGAAGACATACAAAATTCTGTCATCTAAATATTTGCTGACATACCTTCTGTGTGATGGGTCTTGGCTACAAAAGGGATGTTGATAAACTCTGTCCACACCAATAATTGCTTGTTCCCTTTCGAGAGGTTCATAGTCTGTCAAACTATCTGAATTATTTCTAGTCTGCAAATAAATTTAATGGAGCAAATGCTTTTTAGGTCACACTTTGGGAGAAGGTGACACCTTTATTATGAAAATAGTCAATGTCTGATTTTTTTAATCTGTAAAAACAACAAAACAGATTGGTCTAGATAATGTCAAAGTTTTTTTTCCTCTTCCAAAATTGTATAATTTATTGTATTTTTGAAACTTTGATATTCAAAAAGCATAATCAGATAAGACAATGTGACTTATTTTTGTCATGCAAATTTCATCCCAAGCATGATAGATGGCATGCAACTTTATAGCAGTTTACTACTGATAAAATATAAGGCTCCAAAAAGTGGTTGGCCATTTGAGCCAAATTATTTTTCAAGCTAAATGTTACTTAATTGTTATTGGAGTTACAAGGTCCTGGATCATGTCAACCATGAATGTTTGTAAAATATTATTTTGTGCAAAACAGCAGTACTGGCATGGGAATAAGGATAGATGTATAGAATATAGATATTTAGAATAGAATTGAGAGTCTAGAAAAACCAATATGTCTATGGTCCAACTTTTTTTTTTAAAACGATGCCAAAACCATTTAAGAAGAAAGAAAAATCTTTTCAACAAATGGTACTAGGATAGCTGGATAGCCACATGAAAAAGAATGAAGTTGGACCCTTACCTCACACCATATACAAAAATTAATTCAAGATAGATCAAAGACCTAAACTAAATAGCTTAAAACGCCCAGAAGAAAACTTAGGGTTAAATTTTCATGACCTCATATTTGGCAGGGGATTCTTACAGCCATAGTTTCATTGAAACTAATAACTTTTGTACATCAAAGAACACCATCAAGAAAGTGAAAAGACAAACCACAGAATGGGAGAAAATATGTGCAAATCTTGTATCTAATAAGGGACTTGTGGGCAGAATTTATAAAGAACTCTTATAACTCACTGATCAAAAAGACAGCTCAATTATAAAATGGGCAAAGGATCTGAAAAGACATTTCTCCAGTGAAGATAGGGAAATTATCATATGGTTTCACTTATTTGTGGAGCATAACAAATATCATGGAGGACAAGGGGTGTTAGAGAGGAAAAGGGAGTTGGGGTAAATTGGAAGGGGAGGTGAATCACGAGAGACTATGGACTCTGAAAAACAATCTGAGGGGTTTGAAGTGGTGGGGGGGGGTGGGAGGTTGGGGTACCAGGTGGTGGGTATTATAGAGGGCACGGATTGCATGGAGCACTGGGTGTGGTGAAAAAATAATGAATACTGTTTTTCTGAAAATAAATAAATTGAAAAAAAAAAAGATAGGGAAATGGCCAATAGGCATACGAAGAGATGCTCAACATTTTAAGTCAGTCATGAGGGAAGTGCAAATCAAAACCTCAATGAGATACTACTTCACATCACTAGCATGGCTAGAGTAAATATGTCAGATAAAAAAATGTTAGCATTTTTTGCCATTTTTAATGGCAATTTGTAACAATACAAACACTTTTGAAAACGGTCTGGCAATTCCTCAAGCATTTACACATAGAGTTACCATATGGCCCAGTAATTTTACCCCTGGGTGGGTACCCAAGAAGAATAAAAACATATGTCCACATAAAAACTTGCACAATGCTTTGTTTCTAGCAGCATTATTCCTAATAGCCCAAAGGTGGAAACAATCCAAGTGTTTATCAGCTGATGAGTAGACCAACAAAAGGTGGTGTATATACATACAGTGGGTTATTATGTAGCCATAAAAAATGAATGGAGCCCTGGTACATGCTACAACATGGATGAATCTTGCAAACATTATGCTACATGAAAAACAACATGTTTTATGATTCCATTTATATGAAATATTCATATTGGGCAAACCTACAAAGACAGAAAATAGATGAATAGTCCCTTAGGGCTGGGGAAAATGGGAACACGGTTTCTTTTTGAAGCTAAAGAATTCAAGGTTTCTTTTTGAGGTAATGAAATGTTCTGAGACAGTGGTGATGTAAAATACTGAATCCATTGAACTATATATTTTAAATGGATAAGTTGTATGTTTTGTACCTCATAGCTCAAAATAGCTAAGCGAAAAGTCAATGAAAAGCTTATTCTTTATACACTGGGAAAGAATCCACTGTGCTGGTGCATTGTGGGGGATGGTTTATAGATGAGGCTTTGGCCAAAGGCAGAGGCCTCTACGTGCTTTACATGGGTTTCCCCAGTTTTCTTTCATAGCTACAAATTTATGTCACTAATGAGAAGGGGTGCTCATTGTCCTGTAAGAAAAAACCTGCTCTATCTAAAACCACTGACTCTTCAGGAACAAAACCACTTCCAAATTTTATAAAATGTAAAGTAAATTGAACCCATAGTAAACAGAGTTTTTTAATTACTAAAAAACATTGGAAGTGGTTTTGTTTTGTTTTGTTTTTTAAGGAAAACGTCCTTTGTAATTTTTCCTCAGTATGCAAGAATAAGAATGCCTGTTTGAGATGTGATAATATGCTTTCTAATAAAACAATAATTTAACCTAATTAAATATCCAAAGAGAATATTTGGATGGGTAGGCTAACCTGTTCAAGGAAGGGCTGGGGGCAGTAGAGAAGTGGTTCAAAACACCATGGACTTCGGCTCCTGTCCTGGCTCTATCAAAGCAACCTGTAAAAAGGTGTTGTCAATTTCCGTTTTTTGACCTCTAAAATGGGTATATAATTACGGTTTGGTCTTCACAAAATTGTAAACACATTAAGCAGTAAAATAAAATATAAGAATATGGTTTATATATAGTATTCTCACTATAGGCTTTTTGTCATTATTATTTTCAATTAGGCCTTCAGCCCTTGGCCTGAAAGTATTCTATTGGAGGAATATATAGAATCCATTATTCATTCTGGCCCTCTTTTTTTTGTAAGCATCATGGCGGATTTGCCACTGACTTCAGTATTTATAACCACAGAAAATGTGCTTCACTTGTAATTGGAGTCAACATGATGTTTCCCTGAAGATGGGCAGGACGCCAATCACACACACTCAGATCCAGAACTTGGAATTCCACTTTGTCAGGGTGTGAGTTACATCGTAATCGCTCAAACCCTATTTTGTTAAGTCCTCAGTAATAGGAAGTCATTATACATCTTGAAGCTGCTTGATCTTTTTGTCAAAATCTAGAGTATGGACAACTAGACTGATGGTGTCTCTCTCCTTCCAACCTCTGCTCTCAATATCTACCATCCTTCTTTAGAAAATGAACATTTTGGGGGCACCTGGGTGGCTCAGTGGGTTAAGCTGCTGCCTTCGGCTCAGGTCATGGTCTCAGGGTCCTGGGATCGAGTCCCACATCGGGCTCTCTGCTCAGCGGGGAGCCTGCTTCCCCCTCTCTCTCTGCCTGCCTCTCTGCCTGCTTGTGATCTCTACCTGTCAAATAAATAAAATTAAAAAAAAAAATGAACATTTTCCTCAAGGCATTGAGCAGCTTCACTGTAGGCTGTAGTTAAGTTCCTCAATTCCGGAAGATGAGGGATTAGAGATGGGGACACACTCCGTGGTACTTGGATGATAAGTGATTTATAAGTTGATCTTGCTTTTACTTGTAGAGCTTGGCTGCACGGTGCAAATCTTGTCAAAAACCTGTTCGATGATTAAAGATTTATTAAGGGCAACACAATGTCCTGTGCATTTTTGAGAAGTCACAAAAGAATTACTGACCTTGTGGAGATTATAACTCCCTAAATCAAGACCAAATATCACATGTCCATTTTCTCATTAAAGAGGGGAACACCTGAGCTTCATGGTAAGCATACCATAATATGTGAAGCAGAATGCAGAAAAGAAGCTTATAAGATTGATTGAATAAATGAAGAATTTAACATCTGCTGATTGGGAAATCCTACTTCCTAGGATAATTGCACAGTTATACCATAGCATAGCTTGTTTGACCAAATATGCAGCTTCTTGGTTTTTCACAAAATCAGGTGTTCCCTTTGATAGCAGTCCCATTAAAGAAATCCATATTCAGTGACAATTAGTGGTCAAAAGAAAACCTTTGCCCACAACTTCTACTAGGTAAAAAAGATGTTTCACGTTTCTGAACACTAAAAATGTTTGTGTAAGGTATAACAGCATTCCTTGAGTTCTGGAATGGCCCCTTCTAAACAGTGTATAAACACAGCTTCATATATATCCAGGTCTGCCCAAGCAGAGAGAGGTGATTAATTTTTCATGACATCAGTTATCTGTGGAGAAGAGAAATTGCAAAAACATAGCCTTTTAAAGATCCTATTTGATCTATGCTGAAGATACATGCTTTCATTAAAATCAACAAAGCGATGTACCAAAATTCTATTATGTTTACCAGGATATAAAAAAAAGTTTTAGTAGCAGTTTCTTTTCTCCTTCCTTAATATATTTTATATTCAAGTCAGAGATGCATGGATCTAAGATCCACGAACCAAAGTTGAATATAAATGTTAAGATGCCTGTTCTTGTGAAGCAGCCAGGTCAACGCAGATGTGCAAGTGACATTTTTCTTCCTGCTTTGTTTCTCTTTTCTTTTAATTTATAAAATCAGACCATTCTAATCTAGAATTTTGAATTTTCTCTATTCTTAATGTTTGTATTGTGATGTGAACTTTTCTCCATGTTGTTAAACATCCTCTGACCATATTTCAGGGGCTGCATGATAATTATATTTTATGTAGGCCTCATTATTTAATTAACCATTTCCCTACAATTGGACATTTTGTGGTCTCCATTTTGCATTACTGTAAATAATAACTCAATGAACATCTTTATGCATAGATATTTTAACAATATTATGGATGTATAATTGATGTGCTGTAAACTGTATGAAAGTATAGACCCTAGTAGGTTTTCACATGTGTATAGACTCATAAACTATCACTACAATTGAAAAGCTTTCTCATGTTCTTTAATCTCTCTTTAACTGCTCTTTACCCCCTACCCTCGGAAAATTATTCATCTGCTCTCTGCCACTATATATTAGTTGGTATTTTCTAGAATTCTGTAGAAGGGAATGATAAAGTATGTACTTCTTTTGTCTCGCTTTTTTCACTCGACCTAATTATTTTGAGATTGATGTGTGTTGTTTTATGTTTTGAGAGTTCATTCTTTTTATTGCTTTGTAATGTTCCATTGTATGGATATATCTTAATGTGTTTATCCACTTACCTGTTGATGAACATATGGGTTTTTTCCAATTTTTGGCTATTACCAATAGAGCTTCTATAAACATTTATGTACATATCCTTGTGTAGACATATGCTTTTGTTTCTGTTGAGTAGAAAACTGGAAATGGAATGGCTGGGTCTTGGGGTAGGTGTCCATTTACCTTTTTCAGAATTCCAACAATTGGGTGTGATGACAATTCCAGTTATTTCAGTGTTTACTGATTCTTAATATAGCAAGTCTTTCATTTCAGATATTCTGAATAGGGTGGGATACTAGATATTCTAGATAGATATTTTAATAAGGAATGGTGACATTCCACTCTAATTTTAATTTGCATTTTGCTAATGGTTAAGGATGTTAAGCCACTTTTTAAAAAAGATTTTATTTATTTATTTGACAGAGAGAGATCACAAGTAGGCAGAAAGGCAGGCAGGTGGGGGGGTGGCGGGAGAAGCAGGCTCCCCGCTGAGCAGAGAGCCCGATGTGTGGCTCGATTCCAGGACCCTGAGATCACAACCTGAGCCGAAGGCAGCAGCCGAACCCACTGAGCCACCCAGGCGCCCCATTAAGCCACTTTTTACATCCTAATTTGCTATCTGTGTAACATCTTTGGTGATATGTCTGTCCAAATCTTTTTGCCATTTTTTATTGCATTATTTGTTTTCTAATTATTAAGTTTTGACTGTTCTTTATATATTCAGTCTTTTATCAGATGGACCATTTGCAAACATTTTTCTCCCAGTCTACGGTTTGACTTCTCAATCAAACAAAACAAAGCAGTGTCTTTCAAATAGCAGGTATACTTGGTTTTGGTAAAGACTCACTAAGGTTTTATTGTATGGATCTCATTTCTGGTGTTATACCTGAGAACACTTTGCCTAACTCAAAGTCACAAAAAAATTTCTTCTATGTATCCAAGTTTTATAATTTTAGATCTTAAATTTAGATCAATGATCCATTTTGTTATTTTTTTATACACTGTGCAAAGTATGGAATGAAGAAGAGTTTTTTGTTCTTTTTCTTTGATTCTGGATTATAAATTTTTTTGTTTCCATTTTTTGAAAAGACTATCCTTCCTCTAGTAAATTGACCTTTGTACTTTTGCCAGAAGTCAATTGTCAATATGTGTGTAGGTCTGGACTTTCTGGACTTGCTATTCTGTTCCATTGATTTATATATCTATTATGATGACAACATCATGCTGTTTTAATTACTGTAGCTTTCTAATATGTCTTAATATCAGGTAGTATTAGCCCTCCACTTTTATTCCTTTTCCAAGTTGTGTCAGCTCTTCTAGGTCCTTTTCATTTTCTTGTGAAGTCTAGAGTCAACTTGTCAATTTTGGCCCCAAAAATCCTGCTTGGATTCAGATTGGGATTATGTTGACTCAAATGATGAATTTGAGGTTGATTTACCTCTTACTAATATTGAGTCTTCTGATCCATAAATATAATATATCTCTTCATTTATTTAGGTCTTTAATTTTTCTCAGCAGTGTTTTTCCTTTTATTTTTCCATATTGCATTAGTTGAATCTCCAGTTCAATGATGAATGAAAGTGGACATCCTTGCCTTGTTTTCAATAATATAAGGAAAACATTCAGTCAGTTTCTCATCATTAGGTATGATGTTAGCTGTAAACTTTTTTGTAAAAATTGTTTTTTATGTTGAGAATTTTCCTTTCTATTCCTAGTTTACTATGAGTTCTTAAGAGAAATACATGTTGGGTTTGGCAAAAGGGCAAATACAAGTAGACTTTGCCAAATGTATCTACTGAGATGTTCAGTTTTTCACTTTAATCTCTTAATAGGGATAGATTATATTACTGCTTTCCTAATGTTAAAGCAACCTTGTTTTCCTGGAACAAATCCTATTCACCATGATGTATTATCCTATTTATGTGATGTTGGATTAAATTCACTAAACTCTTAAGAAATTTCCACCTGGGTAGCTCAGTCAGTTAAGCTCTCACTCTTGGTTTTGGCTTGGGTCCTGATCTCAGGATGCTGAGAACCAGCCCTGCGTCAGGCTCTGTGCTCAGTATGGAGTCTGCTTGAGATTCTCTCCTTCTCCCTCTGCCCCTACCCCCCCAAATAAAAAAATATAATCTTAAAAAAAAAAAAAGAACTTTTGCACTGTTTGATGAAGGACATTTGTGTATCGATTTTTAATCTTATAATGTCTTTTGTTATTGGGACAGTGCTCACGTGCTTGACTGAATTGAGAAGTATTTGTTTTTCTGTAATTCTCTTGAAGAGTTTTTGTAAAGTTGGTATTATTTCTTCCTTAAATATCTGGTAAGAATCACCAGAGAAGTCTTCTGAGTCTGAAGTTTCTTTGGGGGAGAGCTTTAATTTCAAATTCAATTTCTTTAATAGATATTGAATTATTTAGGTTATTTATTTTTTGTAAAATGGGCTTTCATAGTTTATGCCTTTCAGAGAATTTCATCTAAGTTGTCAAATTTATTGGCATAAATTTTTTAAAAGTAATATTCTTTTATTATCCTTTTTATTATCTGTTGAGTTTGTCATGTTATTACCTCTCTCATTCCTGATGTTTATTGTTTTATGTGTTTATTTTTCTCCTGCTCTCTTTCTCTCCCTTTTTTGCCTGAGCAGTCTGGCTGGAGTTCTGAGGGTTTTTTGTTTTTTAATTAATTGTATTGATTTTTCCAAAGAACTGTTTTTTTGTTTTGTTCATTTTGTGTTGCTCTTCTGCTTTCTCTTTCACTGGTTCTCACTCTGATCCTAATTATTTCATTTCTTCTGTTTACTTTGGATTCTATTTGCTCTTTATTTCCTAATATTTAAAGTGGAAGCTGAAGTCGATGATTTCAGAAACTTCTTTTTGAATATAGGCATCTTTGTGTTAGAAACTACCCTTTAATAACTGTCAGCTGAATCCCACTGTATCCCACATATTTTGATATGTTTTTATTACATTTGCATTCAGCACAAAGTATTTTCTCATTTCCTTTAATTTACTTTATTACTGAGGGGTTATTTAGAAATGTGTTACTTAGTTTCCAGATATTTGATGACTTTCTAGTTATCTTTCTGTTATTGATTTCTAATTTAATTCTGCTGTGGCAAGAGAACATACTTTGCATGACTTAAATCCTTTTAAACTTATTTAATCATATTTTATGGCTCAGAATATTGTCTGTCTTGGTAAATGTTTCATTTGCACCTGAAAAGAAATATATATTCTGCTGCTTGGTGAAGTGTTCTGTACATTAACCATTAGATCAAATGGGCTGATGATGATGTCCAAGTCACTGATGTATGAGAGAGTATTTCATTAATTAAAAAAAAAAAAATCTGAAAGCAGCACTTAGAAATGTTGTTCTGCCAATTTAGATCTGGAAATGAGAAGTTTAAATAGTTGGCTGATTATGCCACTAGATGGTTTCAGTCAGATAAGTCTATGAAATGTTATGGTGTCACAAACATGGGTGCCCGATATAATACTTCAGTGATTTGGGGGGAAAAGGTGTTTAGTTGCAGAGACCTTTCCACAAATAAAATTTTACCAAGAATTTTAATATATATATCAGCTATTCAACTTTTATGTGGACTTTGATTACTCAGCCTCACTCTGAGCCTTACTCTCCTTCCCCCAGAGGCAACTCCTGAGGTATCCCAGCTGAAGCTTTCAGATACTATAGGATGTATTGAAAACCATAGATCCACCCGAATACTCTACTAAATAAGAAAAGAAAAATAGTTCCATGCAAAACATCTACTGAAGTAAGGTAAATAGGCTTCAACTCTTGCATCAATAATATTGATTGATAAACTGCATAGTGGACTCCTTGAAAAAGTTTTGGAGGGGCGCCTGCGTGGCTCAGTGGGTTAGAGCTCCACCTTCGGCTCAGGTCATGATCTCAGGGTCCTGGGATCGAGCCTTACATTGGGTCTGCTCAATGGGGAGCCTGCTTCCCCTCTCTCTCTGCCTGCCTCTCTGCCTACTTGTGATCTCTCTCTCTGTGTCAAATAAATAAATAAAATCTTTTTTTTTTTTAAGTTTCTGAAATTGATTCCTGTCCCAACAGTAAAATAAAGGGTCATGTTCAATCACTGATGCCTGCCAGGGGGTCCAGGCGTGGAACTAGAAGAGCACATGCCTTGCATTTGATGTTCTGGGTCCTGAGATATAGACACATCTGGTGTCTAAACCATGTTGCACATGTGATCTCCTCAGTTGAATTATAGGTTTGTTAAAGTAGGAAGACTACCCAATGGCGTTAGTCAGGCTTTGTCTAATTGAAATCCACAGGGTGTGCTTAGGTAAGCTTGTATGACAGATATTTCTATAAGGATCCCCAGAAAAGTAAGGAATTGTGGGAAGCAATCCCAGAATTTTCTTCGTGGCAGGCCAGTGGTCCCAACCATCTGGCAAGGGAACTGAAGAAGGAATGGCCGCTTCCTTACCCAGGGCTCTGCCTCATGATGACCTACCCGCCATCTTCTTTTGTTCCACTTGTCCTGCCATAACTAACTCCATTTCATGTTGTCTCAAGTCTTCTACTTTCTACCTTCTTTCTGTATATCTCCCTACTACATTCCTCCCTGTACCCAAGTTCAAATTTCCCATAGAAATGGGACCCTCCAGAATGCAGTGCCCCTTTGGGCAGAATTCTCATACCAGGTTACCTAAGTGTCACTAGGAATCTTATACATAACTGTCCCAACATCAGGTGCCCATCCCTAGTCCAGTCACCTGTGGCTGAGGTCAGAGAAACACAAGGTACAAAGGATGGAGAAGGGACCTTGTATCTAGCAGGAACTCTGAAGAATCCCAGCAGAGGGCAGCATACCTGGGAGGCACAGAACAGGACCTATCCCTAACAGCCCACTCAGCAGGTTAGTGTACACAGACTGACTTGTCTGGTACTGGATGAAGAACACATTTCCTTATTATGGGCTGCGGCAGTGGTTTTCAGACTATACGAGGCTGGAAGTCTTGAGTTCTGCCCACAGTTCCATAAGCTGCTCAGTAGATAGGATCCTGAGCTCCCTCTGCCCATTTTCAACCAGAGTGGTTTCATATGATTCACTATTACATATTCAATTTTCAAATTAAACTTCATTTGAAGATAAGATTCTACTACTCACAAATAATGGATGGAGAGCCATCAAGCTATAGAAGCAGAAAGACTTTTGTTTGGATAATTTTTTGTTTAAAGTCGTGGAACTTTCATTTTTTTTTTTAATTTTTTATTTTTTATAAACATATATTTTTATCCCCAGGGGTACAGGTCTGTGAATCACCAGGTTTACACACTTCACAGCACTCACCAAAGCACATACCCTCCCCAATGTCCATAATCCCACCCCCTTCTCCCAAACCCACTCCCCCCAGCAACCCTCAGTTTGTTTTGTGAGATTAAGAGTCACTTATGGTTTGTCTCCCTCCCAATCCCATCTTGTTTCATTTATTCTTCTCCTACCCACTTAAGCCTCCATGTTGCATCACCACTTCCTCATATCAGGGAGATCATATGATAGTTGTCTTTCTCCGCTTGACTTATTTCGCTAAGCATGATACGCTCTAGTTCCATCCATGTTGTCGCAAATGGCAAGATTTCATTTATTTTGATGGCTGCATAGTATTCCATTGTGTATATATACCACATCTTCTTGATCCATTCATCTGTTGATGGACATCTAGGTTCTTTCCATAGTTTGGCTATTGTGGACATTGCTGCTATAAACATTCGGGTGCATGTGCCCCTTTGGATCACTACATTTGTATCTTTAGGGTAAATACCCAATAGTGCAATTGCTGGGTCATAGGGCAGTTCTATTTTCAACATTTTGAGGAACCTCCATGCTGTTCATGCTGTTTTCCAGAGTGGCTGCACCAGCTTGCATTCCCACCAACAGTGTAGGAGGGTTCCCCTTTCTCCGCATCCTCGCCAGCATCTGTCATTTCCTGACTTGTTGATTTTAGCCATTCTGACTGGTGTGAGGTGATATCTCATTGTGGTTTTGATTTGTATTTCCCTGATGCCGAGTGATATGGAGCACTTATTCATGTGTCTGTTGGCCATCTGGATGTCTTCTTTGCAGAAATGTCTGTTCATGTCCTCTGCCCATTTCTTGATTGGATTATTTGTTCTTTGGGTGTTGAGTTTGCTAAGTTCTTTATAGATTCTGGACACTAGTCCTTTATCTGATATGTCGTTTGCAAATATCTTCTCCCATTCTGTCAGTTGTCTTTTGATTTTGTTAACTGTTTCCTTTGCTGTGCAAAAGCTTTTGATCTTAATGAAATCCCAATAGTTCATTTTTTCCCTTGCTTCCCTTGCCTTTTGCGTTGTTCCTAGGAAGATGTTGCTGCGGCAGAGGTCGAAGAGGTTGCTGCCCGTGTTCTCCTCAAGGATTTTGATGGATTCCTTTCGCACATTGAGGTCCTTCATCCATTTTGAGTCTATTTTTGTGTGTGGTGTAAGGAAATGGTCCAATTTCATTTTTCTGCATGTGGCTGTCCAATTTTCCCAGCACCATTTATTGAAGAGGCTGTCTTTTTTCCATTGGACATTCTTTCCTGCTTTGTCGAAGATTAGTTGACCATAGAGTTGAGGGTCTATTTCTGGGCTCTCTATTCTGTTCCATTGATCTATGTGTCTGTTTTTGTGCCAGTACCATGCTGTCTTGATGATGACAGCTTTGTAATAGAGCTTGAAGTCCGGAATTGTGATGCCACCAACGTTGGCTTTCTTTTTCAATATCCCTTTGGCTATTCGAGGTCTTTTCTGGTTCCATATAAATTTTAGCATTATTTGTTCCATTTCTTTGAAAAAGATGGATGGTACTTTGATAGGAATTGCATTAAATGTGTAGATTGCTTTAGGTAGCATAGACATTTTCACAATATTTATTCTTCCAATCCAGGAGCATGGAACATTTTTCCATTTCTTTGTGTCTTCCTCAATTTCTTTCATGAGTACTTTATAGTTTTCTGAGTATAGATTCTGTGTCTCTTTGGTTAGGTTTATTCCTAGGTATCTTATGGTTTTGGATGCAATTGTAAATGGGATTGACTCCTTAATATCTCTTTCTTCTGTCTTGCTGTTGGTGTAGAGAAATGCAACTGATTTCTGTGCATTGATTTTATATCCTGACACTTTACTGAATTCCTGTATAAGTTCTAGCAGTTTTGGAGTGGAGTCTTTTGGGTTTTCCACATATAGTATCATATCATCTGCGAAGAGTGATAATTTGACTTCTTCTTTGCCGATTTGGATGCCTTTAATTTCCTTTTGTTGTCTGATTGCTGAGGCTAGGACCTCTAGTACTATGTTGAATAGCAGTGGTGATAATGGACATCCCTGCCGTGTTCCTGACCTTAGCGGAAAAGCTTTCAGTTTTTCTCCATTGAGAATGATATTTGCGGTGGGTTTTTCATAGATGGCTTTGATGATATTGAGGTATGTGCCCTCTATCCCTACACTTTGAAGAGTTTTGATCAGGAAGGGATGCTGTACTTTGTCAAATGCTTTTTCAGCATCTATTGAGAGTATCATATGGTTCTTGTTCTTTCTTTTATTGATGTGTTGTATCACATTGACTGATTTGCGGATGTTGAACCAACCTTGCAGCCCTGGAATAAATCCCACTTGGTCGTGGTGAATAATCTTTTTAATGTACTGTTGAATCCTATTGGCTAGTATTTTGTTGAGTATTTTCGCATCTGTGTTCATCAAGGATATCGGTCTATAGCTCTCTTTTTTGGTGGGATCCTTGTCTGGTTTTGGGATCAAGGTGATGCTGGCCTCATAAAATGAGTTTGGAAGTTTTCCTTCCATTTCTATTTTTTGGAACAGTTTCAGGAGAATAGGAATTAGTTCTTCTTTAAATGTTTGGTAGAATTCCCCCGGGAAGCCGTCTGGCCCTGGGCTTTTGTTTGTTTGGAGATTTTTAATGACTGTTTCAATCTCCTTACTGGCTATGGGTCTGTTCAGGCTTTCTATTTCTTCCTGGTTCAGTTGTGGTAGTTTATATGTTTCTAGGAATGCATCCATTTCTTCCAGATTGTCAAATTTATTGCCGTAGAGTTGCTCATAGTATGTTCTTATAATAGTTTGTATTTCTTTGGTGTTAGTTGTGATCTCTCCTCTTTCATTCATGATTTTATTTATTTGGGTCCTTTCTCTTTTCTTTTTGATAAGTCGGGCCAGGGGTTTATCAATTTTATTAATTCTTTCAAAGAACCATCTCCATCTCTTTTGGTTTCTATTTCATTGATTTCTGCTCTGATCTTTATGATTTCTCTTCTCCTGCTGGGCTTAGGGTTTCTTTCTTGTTCTTTCTCCAACTCCTTTAGGTGTAGGGTTAGGTTGTGTACCTGAGACCTTTCTTGTTTCTTGAGAAAGGCTTGTACCGCTATATATTTTCCTCTCAGGACTGCCTTTGTTGTGTCCCACAGATTTTGAACCGTTGTATTTTCATTATCCTTTGTTTCCATGATTTTTTTCAATTCTTCTTTAATTTCCCGGTTGACCCATTCATTCTTTAGAAGGATACTGTTTAGTCTCCATGTATTTGGGTTCTTTCCAAACTTCCTTTTGTGGTTGAGTTCTAGCTTTAGAGCATTGTGGTCTGAAAATATGCAGGGAATGATCCCAATCTTTTGATACCGGTTGAGTCCTGATTTAGGACCGAGGATGTGATCTATTCTGGAGAATGTTCCATATGCACTAGAGAAGAATGTGTATTCTGTTGCTTTGGGATGAAATATTCTGAATATATCTGTGATGTCCATCTGGTCCAGTGTGTCGTTTAAGGCCTTTATTTCCTTGCTGATCTTTTGCTTGGATGACCTGTCCATTTCAGTGAGGGGAGTGTTAAAGTCCCCTACTATTATTGTATTATTGTTGATGTGTTTCTTTGATTTTGTTATTAATTGGTTTATATAGTTGGCTGCTCCCACGTTGGGGGCATAGATATTTAAAATTGTTAAATCTTCTTGTTGGACAGACCCTTTGAGTATGATATAGTGTCCTTCCTCATCTCTTATTATAGTCTTTGGCTTAAAATCTAATTGATCTGATATAAGGATTGCCACTCCTGCTTTCTTCTGATGTCCATTAGCATGGTAAATTCTTTTCCACCCCCTCACTTTAAATCTGGAGGTGTCTTCAGGCTTAAAATGAGTTTCTTGGAGGCAACATATAGATGGGTTTTGTTTTTTTATCCATTCTGATACCCTGTGTCTTTTGACAGGGGCATTCAGCCCATTCACATTCAGGGTAACTATTGAGAGATATGAATTTAGTGCCATTGTATTGCCTGTAAGGTGGCTGTTACTGTATATGGTCTCTGTTCCTTTCTGATCTACCACTTGTAGGCTCTCTCTTTGCTTAGAGGACCCCTTTCAATATTTCCTGTAGAGCTGGTTTGGTATTTGCAAATTCTTTCAGTTTTTGTTTGTCCTGGAAGCTTTTAATCTCTCCTTCTATTTTCAATGATAGCCTAGCTGGATATAGTATTCTTGGCTGCATTTTTTTCTCGTTTAGTGCTCTGTAAATATCATGCCAGCTCTTTCTGGCCTGCCAGGTCTCTGTGGATAAGTCAGCTGCTAATCTAATATTTTTACCATTGTATGTTACAGACTTCTTTTCCCGGGCTGCTTTCAGGATTTTCTCTTTGTCACTGAGACTTGTAAATTTTACTATTAGGTGACGGGGTGTGGGCCTATTCTTATTGATTTTAAGGGGCGTTCTCTGAACCTCCTGAATTTTGATGCTCATTCCCTTTGCCATATTGGGGAAATTCTCCCCAATAATTCTCTCCAGTATACCTTCTGCTCCCCTCTCTCTTTCTTCTTCTTCTGGAATCCCAATTATTCTAATGTTGTTTCGTCTTATGGTGTCACTTATCTCTCGAATTCTCCCCTCGTGGTCCAGTAGCTGTTTGTCCCTCTTTTGCTCAGCTTCTTTATTCTCTGTCATTTGGTCTTCTATATCACTAATTCTTTCTTCTGCCTCATTTATCCTAGCAGTTAGAGCCTCCATTTTTGATTGCACCTCATTAATAGCTTTTTTGATTTCAACTTGGTTAGATTTTAGTTCTTTTATTTCTCCAGAAAGGGCTTTTATATCTCTCGAGAGGGTTTCTCTAATATTTTCCATGCCTTTTTCGAGCCCGGCTAGAACCTTGAGAATTGTCATTCTGAACTCTAGATCTGACATGTTACCGATGTCTGTATTGATTAGGTCCCTAGCCTTCGGTACTGCCTCTTGTTCTTCTTTTTGTGTTGAATTTTTACATCTTGTCATTTTGTCCAGATAAGAGTAAATGAAGGGGCAAGTAAAATACTAAAAGGGCGGCAACAACCCCAGGAAAATATGCTTTAACCAAATTAGAAGAGATCCAAAATCGTGAGTGGGTAGAAAGGGGATAAAAAGAGGCTCAAAAAGGAAGAAAGGAAAAAAAAAAAGCAAAAAGAAAAAAAAAGAAAAAAGAATTTTTAAAAAAAGAAAACACCTAAGAAAAATGTAAAAAAGAAAAAGTATATATATTAGATAAACTAGTAAAAAATCGTTAAAAAAGAAAAAGGTAACAGTTAAAAAAAAAAAATTTTACCCGAAGGCGAGAAAAAAAGAAAAAAAAACTGAAAAAAAAAATTAAATTAACTGCAAGACTAAAAAAAATCACAGGAAAAAAGCCATGAGTTCCATGGTTGGCTTTCTCCTCCTCTGGAGTTCTGCTGCTCTCCTTGGTATTGAAACCGCACTCCTTGGTAGGTGAACTTGGCTTCAGCTGGATTTCTTGTTGATCTTCTGGGGGAGGGGCCTGTTGTAGTGATTCTCAAGTGTCTTTGCCCCAGGCGGAATTACACCGCCCTTACCCGGGGCCGGGGTGAGTAATCTGCTCGGGTTTGCTTTCAGGAGCTTTTGTTCCCTGAGCGCTTTCCGTAGAGTTCCGGAGGACGGGAATACAAATGGCAGCCTCCTGGTCTCCAGCCCGGAGGAGCCGAGAGCCCAGGGCCCCACTCCTCAGTGCGCCCTCAGAGAACAGCGCCCAGTTACTCCCGTCTGCCTGACCTCCGGCCGCGCTCCGAGCTCACCGAGCCTGCGACCGGTTCAAGGTAACACCGAGCTGTGAGCTTACTGTCGGCTCTGTCTCTGTAGCCGGCTTTCCCGTTCCAATACCCGCAAGCTCTGCGACACTCAGACACCCCCGATCCTTCTGTGACCCTGCGGGACCTGAGGCCACGCTGACCCCGCGTGGGCTTCGCCCCGGTTTAGCCTCTGGAGCGATGTCCCTCAGCGGAACAGACTTTTAAAAGTCCTGATTTTGTGCGCGGTTGCTCCACCGCTTGCTGGGAGCCGGCCCCTCCCCCCGGGGTCTATCTTCCCGTCGCTTTGGATTCACTTCTCCGCCGGTCCTACCTTTCAGAAAGTGGTTGTTTTTCTGTTTCCAGAATTGCTGTTCTTCTTCTCTTCGATCTGCCGATGGATTTTCAGGTGTTTGCAATCTTTAGATAAGCTATCTAGCTGATCTCCGGCTAGCTGAAGCAGTCTCAGCTTGCTACTTCTCCGCCATCTTGACTCCTCCCCTCCGCCATCTTGACTCCTCCCCTCCGTCATTGTTAATTAGATATACACTGAAATACAAGATATCACTTAAAGTATGTTCTCAGTTTGCTGCAAAATGCTTTTGGGAAGGGTAAACAGAAAAACAGAGTAAGGTTACTTAACATTATATTTCTTATCCCAATTTTTTTTATGTTTTGGGTGTTATGGGAATTGCTTAGTCATAAGTGTAAGTATATACTAGAGTGGGATAAAAATGTTGATGGCAATAAGCAGACTGCACGTTCAAAGAGTTAAAATAACATATTTACATGCGCTTTGTTTGATTGGGTTTACAGATATGGAACTGCCACATCAGGGTAAAAGCTTATGTTAATTGTTAGTTACATTGGAAGTTAACTATAATGAACTTGGATATAACACAGCAACCATACATATTACTTATATGTCAGATCAAGGCATATATTATATTTTATTATAGCAATCATATTTGTTATGTTCAGTCTTTAGAATACAATGATCATCTGCTAAGAGCATTTTTTAAAACCTGAAGACATCCTCGTGGTATTTATAAATATGAATTACTTTTCTAATTGAGGAACCATGTTCTCATTCTAAGACTGGGGACATCCCAACACTTGTCACATACTTAAAAGATGACTCAGCCAGTAAAACTCTCAAGCCACTGTGACTTATTGACAAGGCACATAGAAGTATCTGAAACTCTCGTCCAAGCATTCCACTTCTTAGGTTGAACCAAACTATCCCCGATAGACACTTCTCTCCAGAAAGCTCCCCCAGAGCCTTCTCCAACAAGCACAAGGGAACAGCCTTCCTCTGCCTCCTCTCAGACTCCTGGTCTCTGATTTAAGCAGAAAAGTATTCAACTAGTCATCTTTGCTCGAACACTTGTTCGAGTAAACATGTAAAACGTTGCAGCTCCTCATCTGGGAGAACGCTCAGAGGTGCGCCCTGCTGTTCTATGCCGCCCCCTGTCCTGGCAGGAATCCTACAGCAGATTCTTGCTCTTGGTACAACTGAGAGCAGAGGCAAAGGGAAGGGCGGTTGGGGGCGGGGGGGTTATTTCCAGTTGGGGGGCTTTTTTTTTGAGATTTATGTATTTATTTGACAAAAAGAGAGAAAGCACAAGCAGGGGAAGTGGCAGGGAGAGGGAGAAGCAGGCTCCCACTGAGCAAAGATCCCAACATGGGGCTTGATCTCAAGACTCCAGGATTAGTACCTGAGCCCTTAAGGCTCAACCAACTGAGCCACCCAGGTGCCCCTCGTTTCCAGTTTTATCCAACATCTGTGCTGACTCTGTTGTTGGGTTTTGCTTCATGTTTCCATAAAAAATTAGGAAGTCAGGGTGAAAGCAGGTGTCTTGGACTTTGCATGAAAAGTCATTTGCATCAAGGACAGCGAACAACAGTGAAAAGATTGCAATTTTTCCAATGCCTTTGGTTTTTTAATAAAGCAATAACCAGCTGCCAGTACTCATAATAATAAATAGTAAATCACCCCTTCCCTTTTCGTGAACTCTCTTCTTTGCCAGTGACCTTCTTCTAAATAAGTCAGTTAAGACAGAGCCTTGATGTATTTAAGTGGCTATGCATAAACACAGTAATGGGGCAAAAAATAACCATGCCATAAACACACTGCACTGATTAATTTTTATTCTTGTGTGCACTTAATCCTGTAGTGTGGACCTTTGATACAGTTCATTCAGAATAAAAATAAGGCCCTAATACAATCTTTTTAAAAATTTATTTATCTGAATTTTTTTCATTAACATATAATGTATAATTTGTTTCACGGGTACAGGTCTGTGATTCATCAGGCACTAATATAATCTTAGTAAGACATTTTCCTCTGAAATAAATGTCCCTGTATAAAATGTCCTAAAGCTATGGAGGAATTAAATGGCTTACAGTTGGATTTAGAGTCCAAACTTGAATGTCTTCTTTCTATTATCAAGGAAACAATACATCCCACCCAGCAAGGCCTATGAAATCATGAGGCAAAGGGGTGGGCTTCTGAGATCAAGCAAGCCATTGTACTCTACTGAGTCAATTTTCAGATGGCTCTAACTACACCCTTAACCCTACCCAAGACCTAAGAAATGGTGCTGTCAGTTAGAAGGGAGACTGAAGGGGACATGACACACAACTCAACCCAGATGCATTACTGTTCCTGGAATAAACCCCAAACCATGACCTTCTGAGGCTGGCAAGTACCAACTTCTTCGCGCTGAAGAGTAGGCATCCCTACCAAAGGAGAACCACGCCCAGCTGGGACACAAGCAACATCTTCAGAATTGAGAAGTTAGCCCTTTTTGAGAGAGAAAGGCAAACCCCAGGAGACTGTTACCGATAGAACACAAACTGAAGGTTAATGGGGGGAGGTGAGTGGGGGATGGGCTGCATGGGGGACAAGGATGAGGAGGCAGTTGTGATGAGCACTAGGTGTGATATGGAAATGATAAATCAGTGACTTCTACTCCTGAAACCAATATTCCACTATACATCAACCAAGCAGAATGCGAAGAAAAACTTAAAATAATAAAAATAAATAAATAAATAAATAAATAGCGGAGATTAAGGAGGGCACTTGTTGTGACAGGCACTGGGTGATGTATGGAAGTGTTGAATCACTATATTGTATACCTGAAACTAACACTGTATGTCAACTAAACAGAATTTCAATACACACACACACACACACACACACACACAAAGTTAGCTCTTTTTCATAAAGATTATCATTAGAAATAGAGTACATACAGGGGGAAATAATAAAAGAAATAGGACATGATGGTCATCCATAATACTGATGGGTAGAGTCTGGTGTGATATACTCTTCTACTTTTATAGATGTTTAAAAGGTTTCCTATTTGTAGCTTAAAAATACAGGTTGAGAAGTAACTTCACCCTCTTTCCAATAAAAGAGACTCTAGAGAATATTGTCTTTACATGTAGTCCCATAATATAATACTAACGTTAATTTAAATCACTTTATTTGCTGGCTGTTTTTGCATGTTTATATATCTGCACAAGTTTTAGAATTTAACCCTTGAAAAACCAAATCAAATAAGGCAGCATGACATCTGCGCATTTTCCAAGTACCACAAAGTCTGTGATTTCAGTAGCAGAGGTGTACTGAGAGAAGAAAGAAGACTCTATCCTGGGGTGCCTGGGTGGCTCAGTTGGTTAAGAGTCTGCCTTCAGCTTGGGTCGTGATTTCAGTGTCCCTGCTCAGCTGGGAGTCTGCTTCTCCCTCCCCTTCTGCTCCTCAACCCTGTTCGGTGTGTGCTCTCTCTTGCTCTCTCTCTCTCAAATAAACAAATCATTAAAAAAAAGAAAAGAAAAGAAAAGAAAAGAAAAAGACTCTATCGTGGTCCTAAAAAGATTTGCTCTGTTGGATGCCCTGATGTGACACCCCTCCTATGGGGCCCTAAGAGAAGAGAAATGAAGTGGGTAGATAATTGGACCAAAAGCAGTTATGTGATTTCCAATTTGATAATAATGGCCTCGGTTGAATTTTGGATGTGGACTGGTTGGGGTGGGGTACCTCATGCGGGTGAGATCTGGAAGATTGTTTTGGAGTTTCTGGGGTCCAGACCCAATCACCTGATAGACACTGAGACTGGTTGTTAAAGATAAGCAAAGCCAGGCAGGAGTTAAAGCTGGGAGGGCAGATTTTATGCATTCGCAGACTATTACAAGCAGGAAAGAGAGTCCAGCCTGAACTGGACTCCACACAGCCAAGAAGCAGAAGTCTTTGTAAAGGCCAGAGTGTATTAAGGAAAAGTCCCTGAGGGTGTTAAGGGGCTTTGGTCCATGTGACTAGATCATCTGGATTTGCTGATTAGTGCTTAGCTGGAAGAGAAGCAAATGTCTCACATCTTTATGACCCACAGGAGGCGGCCATGCAGATTACAGCAAGATGGCCCCCAACTTAGTCCCTGGCCCTCCCCAGAGGTCTACAGCAGTCATCTCCCTGAGTGTCCGCATTCCAGAGACTCTTGGGTCCCTGAGGAAACAGTTTGGTGGTAGAATTTTATCTCAAAGGGCAGAGGAAAAAATTGCAATTGCAAGCTTTCTAAAGAATCTGCTTGAAGATGGAGTTCAGGGGCTGATCTGCCTGTTACCAGGTTGTAGCCTGGAGCAAATAGTAAATTCTCTGGGAAGCACTGAGCTTTTTCAGGCAGGTCCTTTAAGAGAGGCTGGAGTAAACCTAGGAGAGCAGCCTTGAGCTGTTAGAAACTGTGCTAGAGTTGATTCAAGCCAATGGGAATGGACGAAATCATTTGTGCTGAGATTCTGCACTTTCTAGAGGCTGAAGTTGAGATCAAGCTGAGAAGAGGGTTCAGAGGAGCCTGACTCCAGCTTAGCCAAGGAGAGAAGCTTTGTCATGGCCCAGACTTGGCACTAATATGATCCTGTTGCATATTAAATACATCCCCACTCCTTGAAGGTCAATATCATGATACAAGCATAAGATGACTCACAGCAGGCATATTACTTGTCGAGGGCAAGTGAAAGAAAGGAAGTCCTAGTGGTGACTTTTAAGATATAATTTCCAGGGGGCACCTGGGTGGCTCAGTTGGTTAAGCCTCTGCCTTCAAGATTAGGTCACGATCCCAGGGTCTTGGGATCAAGCCCCATGTCAGGCTTCCTGCTCAATGGGGAGTCTGCTTCTCCCCCAACCCTGCCCCTGCTCCTGCACCCGCCCTTCTTCTTTTGCATGCACTCTAATAAAAATAAATAAAATCTTTTTTTAAAAAAGATACGATTTCCAGTGACCAGGATCCCTGATTGCTTCCTGATGCGAATTGTCAATCAAGATGTCAGGGCATCTGCAGATGCTCAAGGATGTAATCCAGGACAAGAGGGGTCTATATTATGCCACAGGGGAGAATCAGGAGGGGATTTAGAAAATGAAAGGCCTTTATTTGATTAGGATAGGAGATAACTGTGAATTTGCTTTGTGGATCGGACTGTTGATGTGTTTATTTTCCTTATCAACACAAAACCCCTTTCTTTGTCCTTTTCTTCCTTTTTATTCCACACTCCCCCCCTTCAATGAAATGGAGAGAAGATATTCCTTATTAACACTTAAACAGAAAATGATACATGTATCTAGTTAGAAAATAGAAAATTCAAACAAGGCAAACACACAAAATGAAATCACAAGCCACGTCCCCTCTCCCGAGTTGACTCCTTCTTGTCCAGAATTTCACATAAGAGGTAATTGCTACCCAGTAGTGTTTTGTGATTCACTCACAACACAGAGGGACTTGTACAAGCATCTATGCTTGTGCATGCATTCATGTGTATTTTTCTACTTATTTTTCTTCTTTTTTAATCTGTGGAATAGGGTATCATACTATACATCTCTTTACTTTTTTTTTAAAATCTTATTACCAAATACTAAAAAACATGCCACATACAGATCTATGTTATCTTTTATCTTTTATGTACCAGCATTTGTACCTATGGACTTATCTTTCTTTTATTTTGCCAGTTTCCTACTGATAGGAATTGATTACTTATAGTTTTTTTTTTCCCATTACAGATAGTCATGTAATTAATGAAATTTGATGTCCATAGAATCTAGGTGAACTTCCATCAATACATCTATATAGTAAGATCCATGCAATGGGGTTATTCCTTCAAAGGATACATGCAGTTAAAATTTTATAGATCATAACAAATTGCCTTCCAGAAGGGGATTCAAATTTACACTTCCATCAACAGGATACAAGAGATTTCATTCCCCCAAACCTTCACGGGGAGTAAGTACCATCCAACTTCCCCCCACACCTCTGCCCCATTTAATAGGCATTTCATTGATTTGCTATTCATTCCTTTTATTATAAGCATTTCTCATATATTTATTGGCCATTTGTATTTTTGTACTATAAGGTTCATGATATTTTATACCCATTTTTCTGTTGGCTTGCTCACCTTTTAATTTATTTGAATGAGTTCTTTGTAAACCAAGAAAACTTGCCTGTCCATCTGTCAAAAGCTTCTAATGGTAAAAATAAATTGTCTTCCTTCATCTTAGCAGATGGAATTATTAAGCCTTCTTATAAAAAGAATTTCAGCTTGATCTGATTTAAAAATGAGATATTGGAGACGACAAAAGCCAAACTATCACTTACTTTAAAGGATAAGTGAACAGTACGAAGGCAGCATGATGTACTCAAGGGAAATATGACCAGGAAGAGTCAGGAAAGCAACCAAATATTCATGTCTTTAGAATCTGCAGAAAACTTGCACACCAGGACTTCAAAAAGCTGATTCTTCCCTGTAGTTCTTCACTATCTTTCAGAATCCTGAATCTTTCCATTTTAAGTGTTGCCTCTGACAAATGTTAAGTCCTTTTCTGAACAGCTCAGCCTCACTGCAAAATAATGGTAAGCAAATCCTTAAACTAAAATGATATTAACTTGGGGCACCTGGGTGGCTCAGTTGTTAAGCCTCTGCCTTCAGTTCGGGTCATGATCCCTGGGATCAAGCCCTGCATCGGGCTCCCTGTTTGGTGGAGGGTCTGCTTCTCCCACTCCCTCTGCTGATCCCCTGATTGTGTTCCCTCCCTCACTGTCTCTCTCTATATATCTATCAAATAAATAAATAAAATCTTTAAAAATAAATAAACAGATAAACAAATAAATAAAATGATACCAACTTATATTTGAAGACAAGACATAGTACAGCAAGAGAACTATGTTGTCAAGTGGCCATTATGAGTAGGGTCTGGGGAATTTTCTCTGTCACTTTCTTGTCTTGTAACCTTAGGTAAGTCCCTCTGGTTCTCTGTGTCTCAATTTTCTCATCTATAACATTAAAATAAAATAATTTTTCTACCTATCAGATAGTTGTTTTGCAAATTAAAAGATCTCATAGCAAAACATTTTTTGCAAGCCACATAGCACTCTCAATTACTTTAATTGTTGGAAAGGAAGGAATATATCTATAAATCACATTCGGCAATGTCTCATTGGCTTCTTGATTGTTCTCTAGCTTGTGGAAGTTGTGGTACTGATCACAAAACCTAATATAAAACTTTCCCACAATGTATAAGCAGAGCCTTGGTTTTATTTTATATCCTTCATATTTAAACAATGGTATATTTTGATTAAATATGCACATTATAACTTCTCATTTGATCATTTTTGATGTCTTCAAATACAGGAATGATTAGAATCAGAATCAGCAACAAATCCAAAGTAGTCCCTGGCAAAGATGATTAATCTATTACAGGAAATAAAATATTTAAGGTATATAAAGTAAAACTCAGAAGAACATTATTAGAAAGATTTCTATGTAAGAAGTATTTCTAAAATGTTTCTATTCTAATTTCTAAACATTTTGGGAAAGCATTTATTGTCTTTCAAAAAAGAGATCTTTTTTTAATTAATTAATTTATTTTCAGCATAACAGTATTCATTATTTTTTCACCACACCCAGTGCTCCATGCAATCCGTGCCCTCTATAATACCCACCACCTGGTACCCCGACTGACCTCCCACCCCCTGCCCCTTCAAAACCCTCAGATTGTTTTTCAGAGCCCATAGTCTCTCATGATTCACCTCCCCTTCCAATTTCTCCCAACTCCCTTCTCCTCTCTATCTCCCCATGTCCTCCATGCTATTTGTTATGCTCCACAAATAAGTGAAACCATATGATAATTGGCTCTCTCTGCTTGACTTATTTCACTTAGCATAATCTCTTCAAGTCCAGTCCACGTTGCTACAAAAGTTGGGTATTCATCCTTTCTGATGGAGGCATAATACTCCATAGTGTATATGGACCACATCTTCCTTATCCATTCGTTCGTTGAAGGGCATCTTGGTTCTTTCCATAATTTGGCGACCGTGGCCATTGCTGCTATAAACATTGGGGTACAGATGGCCCTTCTTTTCATGACATCTGTATCTTTGGGGTAAATACCCAGGAGTGCAATTGCAGGGTCATAAGGAAGTTCTATTTTTAATTTCTTTTTTTTTTTTTTCTATTTTTAATTTCTTGAGGAATCTCCACACTGTTCTCCAAAGAGTCTGCACCAACTTGCATTCCCACCAACAGTGTAAGAGGATTCCCCTTTCTCCACATCCCCTCCAACACATGTTGTTTTCTGTCTTGTTAATTTTGGCCATTCGAACTGGTGTAAGGTGATATCTCAGTGTGGATGTGAATCTCCCTGAGGGCTAGTGATGATGAACATTTTTTCATGTGTCTGATAGCCATTTGTATGTCTTCATTGGAGAAGTCTCTGTTCATATCTTCTGCCCATTTTTTGATATGATTGCCTGTTTTGTATGTGTTGAGTTTGAGGAGTCCATTATAGATCCTGGATATCAACCTTTTGTCTGTACTGTCATTTGCAAATATCTTCTCCGATTCCATGGGTTGCCTCTTTTTTTTTTTTTTTTTTTTGACTGTTTCCTTTGCTGTACAGAAGCTTTTGATTTTGATGAAGTCCCAAAAGTTTATTTTCGCTTTTGTTTCCTTTGCCTTTGGAGACATATCTTGAAAGAAGTTGCTGTGGCTGATATCTAAGAGATTACTGCCTATGTTCTCCTCTAGGATTCTGATGGATTCCTGTCTCACGTTGAGGTCTTTTATCCATTTTGAGTTTATATTTACTATAGCACCAAGAACCATAAGATACCTGGGAATAAACCTAACCAAAGAGGTAAAGGATCTGTACTTGAGGATCTACAGAACACTCATGAAGGAAATTGAAGAAGACACAAAAAGATGGAAGACCATTCCACGCTCTTGGATCAGAAGAAAAACATTGTTAAAATGTCTATTCTGCCTAGAGCAATCTATACTTTTAATGCCATTCCGATCAAAATTCCACCAGTATTCTTCAAAGAGCCGGAGCAAATAATCCAAAAATTGTATGGAATCAGAAGAGACCCCGAATCGCTAAGGAAATGTTGAAAAACAAAAATAAAACTGGGGGCATCACATTACCTGATTTCAAGCTTTATTACAAAGCTGTGATCACCAAGACAGCATGGTACTGAAATAAAAACAGACACATAGACCAGTGGAACAGAGTAGAGAGCCCGGATATGGATCCTCAACTCTATGGTCAATTAATCTTTGACAAAACTGGAAAAAATATACAGTGGAAAAAAGACAGTCTCTTCAATAAATGGTGCTGGAAAAACTGGACAGCTATATGTAGAAGAATGAAACTCGACCATTCTCTTACACCGTACACAAAGATAAACTCAAAAACAAGAGATCTTTTTAATGCTTAAAATTATGAGGATTGTGTAGTCCTAAAGTCTACATTATACCCAGAGATGCTAATATTGAAGCTGAGGGGTTTGAGGCACTTTAGATACTTGAAACTTTATTCAGAAACACTCAACCTTGTCATTGAAGAGGGCCTTATTATTTAAGTGCAAATGGCCTATTTTGTGGAAATTGCCAATGAACAGTTGTGATAATCTGAGAAGCAGCCCTCATTCTGGAAGTTTGAGCAGAAAAGCCCAGGCTACATTCACAAGAGAATTCTTTGCTTAAAATATGATAAGTTGAGTTAATTGTACCAGACAAGGCAGACAGGACATTTTATTAACATGTAGGGACTCCTCCCCAAGTATGCCTGCTCTCTCACCACACAAACACACACACACACGCATATGCCCGCACACTCAGATGTTCCCATCTGAAGGAGGAAGGTGCCCCCTTCCTAGACAGAACCTCAAGCATGAGGAGACAAAAGGAGTCTCTGAGCTACAGGCAGGTCATTCTCTTAGGTACCATTGCTTCTTGATCTCTTTGTTCAGATCTTTGTTTGTTTTGTTAAGAACAAAGATCTCTCTTTGTTCTTAGCCTTTGTATTACTGGGTCTCATCTCATGATAGCACCAGTAGACCATTATGGGTCCAAAATGGGTCTAGACTGGGCCATTCCTAATGAGAAGTCTGATTTTGCTGTTGCTCTGTGCGTGACCACGTTTGAGATCTGAATCCTCAGCTTTCGGGAGCCTGGCTCCCACTTTCTGATGGTTGATTATTTTCTTAGAAGATTCCGTGTGTTCCCCGGTTTCAAGCAGTCTAGTCACTATTGGTAACCGACACTAATCGGTTACCAATGTAAACTCTGTGATGGTTCATTATGCACAGTGTTCTGAATGGATTCTGTCCAGATTTCACCATTATCTTAGCTGCAATTATTGCTACAGTGAAAGTCCTTATGCCATCTAAGGGTGTTTTACACTTGCCAAGGTTAGAGGCAGAAATTGTGCCTCCTTTTAAAGTTCAAAGGAACCCCTTGCCAAACCTTCTGCACTCAAGTTAGCCTGCCACCTGGCTACCTCTTCAATGAACAGATGTTTTAACATCTGGAGAACTTCCAACGGACTCTATCTCCATATGCCTTTGGGATGTTTCTCAACTATTCCTGGCTATTTCTTACTTCTGGTCTCCGCCCCTCCCCTTTTTGTTTTGCTTAGTTTTATTTTTTAAGCATGAATCACTCCTTAACATTGACTATACATTTACTTGCTTATTACCTGTCTCCCTGAATAGAATGTAAGTTTCCTTGCCTTCTATGTACCCCTCCAACATCTCCTACTGAGCCCCCATCTGGCACATAGGAGCTACTAAACATTTGCTGAATGAATGAATGAATGATCTGTGTAACCTTGGACAACTTATTTCTCTCAAGTTTTCACATTGTTTTCTGCAAAATGAGACCATCAGACTAGATTAGATGATTTCTAAGAACCACTTGCAACTTGCGGTTGGGACTGCAAATAAAAGACCTAAAACACATTTGAAAAGTAATGGGAAGGGACAGACACACAGACAGTGAGGGATTTGTGTGCCTCCCTGGGGTAGAGGGGTCAGGGAAGGAAGCCAAGTCATGTGCAGATCCAAGATAGAGGGGACTGCAGATGCAAAGACTGGAGTGTGTTTGGAATGTTCGAGAGTCAGGTCGGAGGTGGCAATATCTGAAGTATAGTAAATGATGGAGAGAAGGCTGGAATTTAGGTGAGAAGGTAGTTAGTGGCCAGATCATGTTGGGGTGAGTGGGGAAGGGGCTATATTGTGCTTGGTGTGAGAGGGCACGTGCATGGGGTATAGTGTGCAAGGTGTGTGGGGGAAATCTTGTGTTGTGTGATGTGTGTGTGTGGTATGCATGTATGTGTGGTGTGGTGTGATGTCTGTACACGTATGTGTGTTTGATGTAAGAAGTGTGTGTGCGTGCACACACGTGAGACAGTGTGTGGCATACAGTGATGCGCGTGTGCAGTGGATTGATTTGTGCTTGGCAGACAGGAAATGTGTGTGTGTGATATAGTACGTGGGGTGAGTGTGTGATACACTATGTGTGGCATGTGTGTGTACGCAGTGTAGTGCCTGTAGGGTGTGATGTACATACTGTGTATAGCATGCAGGTGTGTTTGGTATGAGAGGGGAGCTGTGGGGTGGCGGGTGTGTATGTGTGTATTGAAATTACTATCAGAGTTACAACAAAATCTTGTCAAAACTCGTGCTGCCGGCGTGTTTTAAAACCTTAGCTGGAAAAAAAGACAACTATCTCATTTCTGAGTGTTGCCTTCTGCATAAGCTCACAGGGTTAGAGACCACCTTGCGTATGTTACTGCATACTAATAAGGAATCTTGCTTATCAGATAATCCAGATTTTCAATAATACACTGATGCTTTCTGAGAAAGAACAGAGTTTTGCTTCTGCTATGTCATGATCATTGAAATCTAATACCAGTGTAAATATACACTGCAGCAAAGCACATATTCCAAAACAAATCCATAACACATCTCAAGAAAGTACAGAGTCTTAAGATTCATTTGTTTGTAATTCTGTTTGAAATGTGAGTTTCAAAGCCCAAGGATCCTTGACCTATATTATCCAGTCTCTTATACCCCTGGCATCTTGGGCTGCCAAGAAATGTGTATTGAAGTGTCAGGGACAGCAAAATATGTTGTCACTTTCAACTCTGTTTTATGTATGAATTTCTGTACCCAAAACCTCTTTCCTCTTTTAATCAGTGAAATGAAATAATATACTGTTTCCATCTTGACCCACATAGAAAACACAACCAAGACTGAGGTACTAAAGATGTGTTTCACAACCAAGCTTTCAGTTATCCCAGAAGACAGTGGAAAATGCTTCACACACTTGACAGGTGACATAACAGACTTCTCCCCTCATCATGAGACATAACAAACTTCTCCTCTCATCATGACTGTGGCAGCTGTAGGTCAACAGGAAAATCTATCCAAAATACAACTGGGTAAACAGAGAAAGGGAGCAAGAGCAGTCAAGCCCCCCTCCTCTTGTTAGCTGGGTCAACTGATTCCCTGGAAAGAGCCCCTGGAAAGAGCTGTTAACTAACTAACCTCCAGTTAGTTGTTGGATGGTGTGTCTGTAAGTGTCCCAAGATGGGTTTACTTGTTGAGTATCCTGACCCAGAAAGAAGGAAAATTGTCTTAGGTAAGACAAGTGTATTTTCTCTAGTAACCTCGGTCTAGGGATCATTTCTAGGTTGTTACTGGTATTTTACATCTCTAAGGTGTTTTACATTTAAGAGACTGAATTCACTGGAGGCACTTGAAAGAACAGAACTGCATTGTAAAATGGGTGATTGCTTGGGCTCTTCAACCAGACGCCTATGGTTTGAGTTCTAGTTTTGCTCTTTACTAGTTATAGAACCGTGGAAAGTTTATTTTATTTCCTCCTCATGAAGCTTCTATTGAAGATATAACATGAGGTTGATTCCAGAGTGGGGATTAAATGAGCCTGTACGTGTTAAAGTTCCTGGCACAAATTCAGCACTCAGTGTTAGCCACTAAATATTCCACCTCTGTGTCAAGTGTTTAAAGTATATGCAACATCTAATCATTAAAAATCCATACATTTTTCAAAACGTTGTCACGTGCATTATCTGATGTGCTCCCCACAATGACCCATTATAGGAGACAGAGCAGATATTGCCCTACTTGGCCAAAGAGGACAGATTAGAGATCTGTGACTTCCCCAAGGCCCCGTCAATGCCATGTCATGGAACCAGAAGAGGATTCCAAGTCTTGCGTGTCCCCGGGCTCTTTCCAGAGGATCAGTTGACCCAGTAAAATACTGAGTTTAATGTGACTCTAGGAAGAATATAAGAGATTCCAACAGAAGTTTTAGGTTTCTGTGTAGTGGAGTGTCAGGGATCCCCAAAACCACCCTCAGGCTCAATGATTCTCTAGAAGGACTCACAGAACTCAGAAAATCTGGTAAATGTATGTTCTTTGCAGCAAAGAATACAGATTGAAATCAGTAAAGGCGAAGATGCACAGAGCAGGAGAAACCAGGCATAAGCTTCCTTCCATTGGTCTACCCCCAGAGGAACTGTACAGGCTGTGCTTAATGCTTCCAACAACATGTGATGGTCACATACAAAGTCTTATTGCCAGCCAGGGCACCCACCTGAGCCTGCGTGTCCAGGGTTCTTACTTGGGGTCACTCACATAGGCAAGGAGCACCTGAGTGACTGACTAACCTTAACTACTCAGTCTCCAGGTCTCCAAGAGTCAAAGAGATATAGTGTGGCCCAACGCCCCAGGCAGATGAAACAGATGTTCCCCCTAAATCACATCATTAGCATAGATGATCTGGGTTGGATCAAAGAATCAATTATATGAAGATACTCTCATTAGGAAGGATATTCCCAGGGCCTAGAGGGTATCTGCTAGAATTAGTTAAGGCCAGGCCTTTCCTTAGAATGTGCAAGTTTTGAGCATTTTGAGTCTCCTGAGCTAATCCTATAAAGGATTACACAGCAGACAGATAGTATCTAGGCGTCCTGAAAACACCAGGGCACAGCAGGTTACTCAGAGCCAGATCCAGACCAAAGGTGAGCCTAAGAACCAATTTCTAAGCTGGGTCCATGCATCAATCCTCCAAGCCAATGGGCATTTTTGGCTACTGCGGTGGGCTACCAAAACCTAGAAAAGCTGCCTTTGAATCTAGCTATGATGGGAGCCCGTGTCTCTCTTTGGGGCCCACTGGCATTCTAGGAGTATCCCACTCTGCACTCTGCGAGACCTCTCACACAGTGACGTGGAGAGAGGCCTTACTCTTACTCCATAACCGGCCCCTAAGTAAGGATTTTGTTGCAGGCACATTCAAAGTTTCATAAGAAGAGTAAGAAAATGAAACAGGAGCAGCTTGGGAAACAGCTCAACTCAAGACAGCTGAAACAGCAAAGGGATTTCTTAGCTCACACAACAAGGAGTCCTGAGGTAGTACGTCTTTGGGATTATTCCACTCAGCACCATGACAACGTCATCAAGAGCCCAAGTTCTATCTTCTGCTCTTCCATTCCCATCATGTTGGTTAGCTTCCTCGTGGCTAAAAAAAAAAAAAAAAAAAAAGCTGTAGTGGTCCAGGTATTGAAAGACACCCCCCCCCCCCCCCCCCCCCCGTCGTTAACGAATTAACTGCTCTTTTGTTGTGTAAGAGTACCCCTCCTCCCCTTGCAAGGAAAAGACCCTTCCCCCAGGGTTGAATTCAATGTAACTGCTCTTTTGCCTTTCTGTAACCACTTGGCTTTTAGGGCATGACACTTGTCTCCTGTTTGAACCAGATACCTTCTCCTAATAGCCGAGGCAAGGTCATGCAGGCAAGGGGGCTGCATGGTCACGTAGGTCACATAGACAGGGGGCTGCATAGTCAGGTAGACAGGATGTCTTTCTGCTGAGTAATAAGGTCAAACTTCCCCTCTTTGTTTCCCCTTCCCGCCTTTCTCTTCACGCGAGGGGGTCTTCCAAAGCCAATACGCTAACACCAAGTATGCCTTTTTTCAAATGTTCAAATTGTCAGCCAATCGGCCCCGTCCCATCCGGGACTTGTATGTACCTGTCTATAAAAACCCTGCACCACCCCAGCCAGGTGTGCTCAGCTAGCAGGAGCTGCTGACCACCCGCAGGCGCGCGCTGACCACCCGCAGGCGCCTGCATAACAATAAAGAACCTCTTGCTGTTTGCATCCTGTGGCAGTGTTGAATTCTTGGGTAAGGGGATCCGCAGGTCTTTCAGTATCACATCTTAGCAGTCCATTATCCAAACTCAAAAATGGGACTTCTCCTTGTGTCTCTTTTAAGGAGCTACAAAATGCTTCCCAGAAGCCCCAACCACCAGCTTCCCCGACGTCCCCCTGGACAAAATGGCCTCTTCCTAAGCCAGTCACTGTCAGGGAAAGAAATTTTCTCCATTGGTTTAGTGTAATCAATCATCCACACCTGGGACTGGGAATGGAACCAGCATTCTCTAAAGCCCATGGTTCCCTGGCAAAGGGTGGGATACTAGAAGAAAAAACTCAGGGTCTGTTGGAAGAGAGCAAGTTGGGGATTGCTATTGGACAGGCAACCAAAGTTGTCTCCTGATGCAAACTGCTGGGTAGATCAGCATGGCAGAGTCGATTCTGAAATTGGTCATCCTCATGGGGGAATCCCAGGGATTGTTTGTGTTGCCTCAGTTTCCTAGAGTTAAAAGGTAATTGTTGAGCTGGTTCTTAGGGAACTTGACAAAGGGAGACAGAAGTGAGAAGAAAAAGGAATTGAGCTCTAATAGAGGGTCAGGGTGTTGCTGTCTTCTCCTGCATTTAAACACAATAAGGCGGGTGGGAGGATAGCTCTGGAGGGGGAAGCACTTAAGATAAGTGAACTGTATTATCAGCTCTAGGATACAATGTTTGGAAGCCAGAAAATTCTGAAGGCCTAAAGAGCCATGTTGGATGCTCACATAAGCTTTATCTTCCCACTTTTTGTCCAGGTGTTCTCTGTGAAGGAGAGCCCTTGACTTTAGGAAGGAAACACACCCTTCATCTCACCAATGTCTTCATCATTAACTCAGATTCGTCCACCCTTCTGGGCCCTGATGCTGTTCCTACTTACTAGAGTCCATTAAATCTCAGACAGCTCTCCATCACCAGAGGGACAACAGAGGTCTTCAACATTTGTCAATTTTCAGAGTCTTTCCCTTATCCCATGAGATTTTATAAAATTAAGACTTCCTGTCCTCTCTCTCTTTTCCCCTTGTGCATTTCATTTACCATCACCCCCATACCCTCAGGTCTGGTAACATGCCATCAGGAAACAGGATGGCTGAGAACCTTCCCCAGTGAAACTTGGTGTAGGATTCCATTAATCTAACAATCCCTTTGGCTAGTCCCAGGCTTTTCAATGTACAGAAATAAATCTGCGCTCTCAACTGGTGGAAACAACTTTCCAGCTATTATTTCTCAGTTGAAAAACCATTCAATTGCTTTCATAATTTGATGTTTTGTATCTGGCTTCCAAACACTGTATCCTAGAGCTGATAATACAGTTCACTTATCTTAAGTGCTTCCCTCTCCAGAGCTATCCTCCCACCCGCCTTATTGTGTTTAAATGCAGGAGAAGACAGTAACACCCTGACCCTCTATTAGAGCTCAATTCCTTTTTCTTCTCACTTCTGTCTCCCTTTGTCAAGTTCCCTAAGAACCAGCTCAACAATTACCTTGCACTTTTGGTGATCTCTTATTGTTTCCTTTTCCTGCCTCTTCCATTAAATGATTTGGGATAACTGTCTTGTTATAGGCTGCTTTACCCAATTGTAGATGGCCTGTCCGTTGGTGAAAATATGCTCCACAGTCCTTTTTTTCAGAGAGCTGCCTTAAAAGTTGATTCTGGAGCCTGTCAACAGGAAAGATTCCCCAGGAGGATGAGGAGCGAGGGAGGGTATCCTAATAATCACAATAATCCTTTGATGGGAGCTCACACTTGAACAGATAAGCTTGTAGGCATAGCTATTGCTGCTTTTTCTTATTATAAAAGTAATATGCATTCACTGTTGGGAATTTAGGAGAAAAAAACATTTGCTTTCTACGGACAGACAGCTATCAGAAGAGATGAGGATGAGTGAATATACTCGTCATGCAAACGCTCTAATGAATAAGACTGGAATCACATACTGTACTTGCACAGTTACTGTAATGTGCATTTGAGACAGAAATACAGATTGTTGGTCCTTACGCTGGCAGTTTATTAGCAAATTAACACTCATCACTGACATCTAAAACATCTAAGACATTTTCTTAAAGAAATATGAAGCAGGTTAATTCAGCAACATTCAACAACAAATATATTTCAGTTCCTACAAGTTCCAGGTACTGTCCTAGATTGGGGAGCGTGGCAGCGAGCAGAACAAAACATTCATGGAACTTACATTTTTATAAGTAAGACAGATAAAGAAATAAATATATGAAGTTCTTCTTCCACAGAAGCCTGAAGGAAGTGAGGGCCTCACCTAAGTTGAGCCAAAAGTAATTACGGAAGCATGTGTGGGATGCTGTGGGAACAACAAGGAGGCCAGGGTGTCTGGACAGGGGTGAGCAAGGGGCTATGTGGTGGGAAGATGAGCTCAGAAAGGCATAGGAGGCTGGATCATGGGGCACTTAAAACAGAAAAGTACTTTCGTGTGTGTCTTATATTAGTCACCATACAGTACTTCATTATTTTTTGTTGTAGCATTCCATGATTCATTGTTTGTGTATGACACCCAGTGCTCATTGCAATACATGCTCTCCTCAATACCCATCACCAGGCCCACCCATTCCCTCACGCTCTTCCCTTCTAAAACCCTCAGTTTGTTTTCCGGAGTCCATAGTCTCTCGTGCTTCGTCTCCCACTCTGATTTCTCTCCTTTGGTTTTTTCCTTCTCCAAATGTCCTCCATACCATTCCTTATGTTCTACAATTAAGTGAAACCATATGATAATTGACTTTCCCTTTTTTACTTATTTCACTTAGCAAAATCTCCTCCAGTCCCATCCATGCTGATGTAAAAGTTGGGTATTCATCCTTTCTGATGGCTGAGTAATATTCCCTTATTTATATGGACCACATCTTCTTTATCCATTCGTCTGCTGAAGGGCATCTTGGCTCTTTCCACAGTTTGGCTATTGTGGACATTGCTGCTATGAAAATTGGGGTGCATATGACCCTTCTTTACTCCATAGATACACTTGCATCTTTGGGATAAATACCCAGTAGTGCAATTGCAGGGTCATAGGGTAGCTCTATTTTTAATTTTTTAAGGAACTTCCACACTGTTTTCCAAAGTGGCTGCACTATTTTGCATTCCCACCAGCAGGTAAGAAGGTTCCTCTTTCTCCACAACTTCTCCAACATTTGTTGTTTCTTGTCTTGTCAATTTTTACCATTCTAACTGGTGTAAGGTGGTATCTCAATGTGGTTTTGATTTGATTTTCCCTGATGCCTAATGATGAATACTTTCTCATGTGTCTATTAGCCATTTGTATGTTTTCTTTGGAGAAGTGTCTGGTCATGACTTCTTCCCATTTTTTTACTTGATTATGTTTTTGTGTGTTGAGTCTGAGAAGTTCTTTATAGATCTTGGATATCAACCCTTTGTCTGTAGTGTCATTTGCAAATATCTTCTCCCATTCTGTGGGTTGCCTCTTTGTTTTGTTGACTGTTTCCTTTGCTGTACAGAACTTTTTATCTTGATGAAGTCCCAAAAGTTCATTTTCACTTTTGTTTCCCTTGCCTTTGGAGATGTGTCTTAAAAGAAATTGCTGTGACCAATGTCAAAGAGATTACTGCTTATGTTCTCCTCTAGTATTTTGACGGATTTCTGTCTCACATTGAGGTCTTTCATCCATTTAGAGTTGATCTTTGTGTATGGTGCAAGAGAATAGTCCAGTTTCATTCTTCTGTATATAGCTGTCCAATTTTCCCATCATTGTTTATTGAAAAAACTGTCTTTCTTCCATTGGATATTTTTTCCTGCTTTGCCAAAGTTGACCATAGCATTGAGAGTCACAGAAATACTTCTAATTTGACTTAGACTAAGATGGGAAGTCCTAGAAGGTTTTGTGCAGATATGACCTGACTTAATTTTTTAAAGGAATATAAATGGTACCAACTTACAAATGAACATGACTATGGCAAAGAGAATACCAAATAAAAGCCTTAACCTAAGTAATTTTAGAAAATAATATTTTGATTATATATTGTGTATTAGTAGTCCATGTTCTCCAGAGAAACAGAAGCAGGAGGAGATGGATACAGATTGGAATCGGAGATATGAATGGGAGTCATGGTTTTAAATAGAGAGACAGAGATGTGTATGTATGTATGTGTGTGTGCATACAGATGTTTCCTAGCTCTTTCATTGAAAGGGACTGACAATGACACCCCAGTAATGATGAGCACACCGTACTCATCACATCTTGGTTTCTAAACATCTTTCTTCAGTCAGAGGAACCAGGGCTCCCTGGAGAAATGGCTGATCCCAGGACTAGAAAGTGAAAGTCCAAGGATAAGCCTGGACTCAGTAGAATTCCAATTAATGAATGCTGAAGGAATGACAGAAAAATGATTCTTTCGTAAACATCACAGTAGAATTGTCACAGGATAGCAAGATTGCTAAAATTCATGGACAAACTATGATGAAAAATAGGATATTTGCATAATCTCAAAGTATCTCTCCACAAGATATTTATTAGTTACAATGAGAAAAAAACATAAATTTACAGTGAAAAGTCCTTGTAGACACCACCATGACCAAATGATCAAAATCAGCATCACTAATAAGGAGACCTACTGACTTCGAGTACCCCCTGATAGGCTGCCGTGAGAAGGGTTCAATATCACTTCTTTAATCTCCTTGCCAAAAATGCATAAGCTCTGCATAATCATGAGAAAACGTCACACCAATTCAAAGAGTAAGGCATGGAAAATAAGGAACTGTTTCAGATTGCAGAGATTTTAAAAACTTGAAAACTACATGCAGTGGGGGACCTGGACTGAATTTTGGACCAGAAAGAACAATTGACAAAAATTGAATAAGGTACAAGTTAGCTACCTTTTAGTATATATAGGCAAAATAGCATGAGGCTACCAGTTATCAAAGTTATTAAGAAAATGACTATTCCACAGAACACAATAATCACATGTATTCATTTTGGGAAAAGGGGAAAAAATGCTTAGAATTTAGAAATCAGAGTTACAGCTGAATTACTCATGTTAAGGTTATGTGAAATGTTCCAATCAGTTTGATACAGAAATTCAAAATGATTCAAGTTCCATTCATCTCAAATCTGGCAACTTTCTCTCCCAATTCAAGTCCTTTGAGTACGAGGACAAGGCACCGTTAGATCCAACCCAAAGAAAAGAAAAGCCATCTATGCTGAAAGAGGAACAAAATTAGCACTCTATAATGGAATTTTGAACCCTTGGATTGCCTTTAGGCTAAAATTTTTCCAACTACTTTTAAGCACCCAATTTTACCCTTTCCTCTGAATGATGAAATGCATGATATGATCATCTCTGAATAAGAAGGAAAAAAACTATTGTTTCCTTTGTCCTATTTCCTTCTCTATGAATTGACCTTTTTATTCAAGCTCATTCCCAGGAGAATATGAACTCTTCTTTGCTCTAGGCAAGAGCTGGACCATATGAACTTCCTACACAGTCTAATAATCTGCTCTTGACATTGATATTCTTTTGGTATATGTTTCAATATACTGTTCAATAAGTTTGTTTAGTGGGGTGGGCATACTATACTGTATTCCACTAGGTCCCATTAAGAGGCTGTTGCTGGGAAACAATTCTCCAAGGTTTCTGACATTTCCACACCTCTTGTAGGCAAGGTGGTAACTGTCTTGCCTCCAGACTATCTGACCCAGAAACGTGTCCCCTCCTAGTACCCAAACAAACAGTGGCAGACTGTAAGCATGCTTATAAGCACACCCTTGTAAGCATGCAAGGGAGCAAAATTTCACATCCTTGACAGTTTTTGACGGTCGTTTGAACTTGCTAACCACCAGTACTAGTTTCAGGCATGAGCGTTTAGGATCGGTGGTCAGTCTGGGAACCACACTAGATGACTTGCCAACAAGCACCCCAAACATAAGTTGAGCACCTGGAGGAAGTTGTGTTTCCTTTGTTAATTTGTGTTGTTTTTAACTATTTCTCCTAGAAGTCAGTGTCTCATTGAGCGGAAACAGTACCCACCTGTGTTTCTTTCAGCCCGTCACCAGGCAGAGAAAGCTGCTTTTCAAAACCGGAGCTAGCTGGTATCATGGTTCTAGTTCATGCCAATGACATTTTAGCCCCCTGATAGGTTGGACCCCCAAACAAGTGCCTCCCAACTTGCTCCATAATCTGGTTCTGTTTCCTGAAAGGGTCAGTGCTCTCGTGTGTGCGTGTACGTGTGTGTGTGTGTGTGTGTGTGTATTTGCGTGAACATCTTCCTACTTTCCTCCCCAGCAGTAAGCCTTGCCGCTGGGATCAACGCGTTCCTACAAGCCCAGAAAGTTACGTTCATTACATTTCCGGTTCCATTTTAGAAAGGGCACTGAAAATCTCGAAGTCTCTTCTGTTTTGTTTCCACTTACAGCAGCGCGTGCAGTGGGGAGGACCATGGAGGAGATAGGGAAAGGGGACAGCAGATGGTATGGACCACATAGGAGACTGAATACACGGATGCTCCGATGTGTCTTTTCTAAGGAACAGATGTGTTGCCAGGCTGCGACCAGCTCAGGAAGATGAGATGAGGACTTGTCATGAATCTTATCTTTGCTGTCAGAGATTTACCGAATAGGCGTAGGGTTTGGCTCTTTCTTTTATCTGTTGGCCGGTAACCAAACAAAAATGCTCCATATGCTGGAAGGGACTAGCCCATTTCGTTTAATGTTAAGATTTCGCCCACTGTGAGATGCTCCATTATTTTCTGATCCGGTAGGAAAGAAAAACCACTGCCAATTAACTCTGACACATTTTCTATTATAAGACAGATCCCAATTTCGGAGATGTTACAACAGGAAAACCTGCATGTGGCTCAGGATGAGTGGCCCAGGGTACCAGGGCTGCGTACTGTTTGCCTAGGCCTCTGCAGGGTCTCCTGGTCTGGCTCAGCCTGAGAGCTCGTGGCCCTGAATCAAGAATATCAGCTAAGAATCTTTAAACACCAACCGCGTGCCTGTCCCAGTTACATTCACTCTCTAGACTGGAGGGGCATGAGTCCCATTTTACAAAGCAGGGAAACTGAGCTCCTGGAGGTTAGGTGAGGTGTGAAGGGGAAGCCGCTGGGAAAAGGCAGGGGATCCAAATTCCAACCCAGCCCAGGCTCCTCTCCCCACGAGAAGCGTCCCGTTCCTCTGAAGAACTGTCACTTTGAAGAAGCTGAGCGACTGGGGAGCAGCTTTGAGAAGGGTACGGAATCTAAATATTTGTGGGTTTGTTTTAGAAACAAGTCCCACCCGCCATGCAGCTGTCACGGCAATAATTGTGAGACTGCGCTCCTCTCTTTAAGCTCGAGTTAAGAGTGAAAGGAGGGGCGAGGGGGTGGCGTTCGCCCCACAGCAACCATTACTGGCGACATAATGGGGCTGATGCTTCTGGAAGCTACAGAGTGCAGTGTCATTGTTTACCTCCTGTCAAGTCTTTATTCCTACCGAGAAAGCCCTTTCAGAACTCTGCCTCCATCCGGCTTCTGGCCTTTTCAAGGGGCTGATAGGTTAAAGCCTCTGAATTCTTAAAGCATATGCATAAAGTATTTCTAGTACATTATTTAAAATATCCCTCCCTCCCCCTCTCTCTTTCTCTCTCTCAGCTATGATTTGAAGAAGTCTTCACCACACAGAATTTTAACTGATGGCAAAAATATAAAGCCTTGAGGTAATGTTTTATCACTGTTTATTATTGTATCCAAAGAAGAGGCCTTGACAAGTGTTGGCTGCTGCTGGGTTGCCATGGCACTCATCAGTCAAGCAGGGATGGGATTTTTAAAGCCTGCTTAACCCTTTTTCTTACCCATGTGCACAACCCTGAAAGACTCATTCTGTGCAGTATTCTTGGGTGAAGCCTCAGGTTTGCTGCCTGGGTCATCATGCCTCCTGGCCCCCTGGCCCCACCCATACACACTGCCCCCTCCTCACAGGCCACCATCCCTTGGGCCTCTCCGCGCAGACACCCATGGCATCCTCTGCCTGGAACAGCCTTCTGCGCCTGTCCCAGCCCCAGCTCCCATTCAGGTTCTATTCTGTGAAGGTAGCGCCTCCTCCAGGGAGCCTTCCCCATCCTTTTCACCCCTCACTCTGGATTAAAAACACATTCTAGGTGCTCCAAGAACACTCTGCATTTACCTCCCTTTTGGCACACATCACCTTGAGTATAATTGTTTGAGACAGTTTTGGTGAAAGGCGTCTAGAGCTGGTGTGGCTGTGCTCGAAGTTCCCCTCTGCTACATCCAAGTTGTGATCTTGGCCAAGTCACTTGACCTCTCTAAGCCTCAGCCTCCCTCTATGTGAAGGAAGAATAATATGAATATTTGCTTCACAGAATAATTGTAGGGGTTCAATGAGGTCCTCTAAACAAAACACCTAGCACAAGGGAAAATTCAATAAGCAGTAGAGTAAAAACTTGTCTCCTCCATGTAAGCTCCATGAAGATAGCGACTGTGTCTTTTATTTTTGATTATGCAGGACCTAACATAGTGGGTGTTTCCTAAAAGTCTAACACAGGATGGGTTCATCAGGGCATGGGTTTCTCTACATAAACGAATTTTTGAGATAGCTACAGCTTACCCCTGAATGCACACAAAGAAAATCCTTTCTTATTTCTGCTTATTAAATTAATTCACATATAGAGGTGAAAATTGTGAAAATACAGCACGTCAAGAAACAAAATGAAAACCATCTGTGATCCTTCCATCCACTGTTAATATGTTAGTTACATCCTTTCATACACACATGCATTCTTTTTAATGTACATGTATACATTTATATTACACTGAAACATTCTAATTTAATTTTCAAACCATTTGTTGACTATTTCTTTACTGGTGAACAGTGTTTCATAGTGTTAATACTGGAGTGAACATCCTTGTGTCTTATGTTTTCACAAACCCATGGCTTTGTTCTTAAAATGTTTTTCTTGAACTGTTTGTGCTTTCCAGAAGTTCATAAGCATATCCATATCCCTATGCCCTTACTGGCACGGGCCAATTTGATAGATGAAAAATAGTATCTCATTTTCCCCTTCCTTCTATAAATTGATCACACAGCTCCTCATTTAAACCTTCTAATGACTCAGCATGGTCATTTTGAGTATCAAATACTCATCCCTCTGAATCTCCTTGCAATTCCCAGGGGCTAATGAGGTGTGTGAAGCTCTTTGTCCATACATTGAATGACCCCAGATGGCTGGGCTTTTCTTCTTTGATTTTAGCTTCTTCCTACACTGTAACCACCATATGTAACTTCTTGCCACTTCCAACAGAACATTGACTCTTCTAATTCTCTATTATTGATCCATTGTGTTGAACAAGCATTCATTGGATGACTACAGGCTATGAGGATTTGGGAAAGATTCTGAAGGAGAAAGGAATACAAATAGTAACAGTACATGAAGGACCTACCCTGAAAGAAGAAACAGAGTCGTAAACAATTACACAATGGAGTCAACAGAACACAGACAGAGTCCTAAAATTAGGACTGAGGACAAAAGGCAACAAGATTCCAAATGGGGTCCGGTATTTCTTAAAGCATGCTTTCAAATTCTACCCCTAGGAAACTAGCACTGAGTAAAACTCCTCTAACCTTTGGCATAGAAACTAGGTTAAAGTATTTAAATTCTGTGCTAAATGAGATCATGTAAACCTGATTTGGGGCTCTGGGTGTTTCTTCAGCCATAGGGGAACATGCCAGCTCTGGCTACAGGAATTTCAGCTGGCTCTAGAGAGAACATTTTTGCTTCTTTCTTTGGTCTCAGCTGTTTTTTTTGGGGGAGGGAGGGGAGATCTGGTGCCAGGATATTCCAATTAAATGCTTCTGGATAATAGTGAGAAATAGTGAGAAAGGATGATATTAATAATGTGGCTTCTCTGTAACTGAACAATTTGAGATTCTTTCCTTTTATTCTCTCTTTGTAAAAGATGCTTATACAGGAGTGATTCAACTGCTTGAAATGTAAATATTACTCAATATCTAAGATATTTTATTTACATGTGGCCAAAATACACATTTTGAAAACTTCACCTACTATGTATTTCCTGATGTCTACTGTGTGCCAGGCACTAAATTTTGGACTATTGGTTTGTAAATTCCTAACTAGAATTGTTTTGTTCAATTTTCACCCAGATCTATTGGCATCACCTAAGCCTAAATGTGATCTATAATAAGATGACTTTTTCTTTTTTTTTCCTGTAGGACCTTCAGCATACAGTATAGAACCGACCTTACCAGGGGAATATTTGATTTAGTGAAACATTTACTCCATTTCCCTATAGCATATTATCCTATATAATTCTTCTTGTGATTGCAAAGATAAAACAATTTTACAATCCATAATGAATGAACGATGGGCAATTTTTTCTAGAATTACTTTTTATCTTTGTCAGCTTTATGAAGGGTGTCACATTTTCACATATATATTTCCAAATAGTGTATATGTATTGGGAAAATGCTCTGATAACTAATCTGACACAGCTTCTTTTAACAACTCCAGAGAGAACATAGATCATTTATTGCTAGTTGTTTCAATAATTTTTCCACAATAAAAGGATTCATGAGGTTAAAAAGTTCCATCCTGTATGTACTTGTTCAAGTGCCTATTTATAAGCTTTTATGACTAACTCCTTGATTTTCTAGCACCACTTAAAGTTGGTGGGCAAAAGCTGACTTATCTGAGTTATGCCCCCATAAAAACTTCTTCTTTAAAAAAAAAGAAAGGAAGGAAGGAAAAAAGAAAATAAAAAGGAAAAGTTGTTCCAGATAGCTGACTCAGGGTTATCCTTTGGAGTTGGTTATATACATGTTATGCTGCTACTTTGCAATGTCTTCAGAGGCTACTGAGGCATAGTATTTGATGCGGCCTCTACTCAATTAAAAAGCGCAATGTGTAGTATTTATTTGACCTATTATGAGTAAACAAAATTATAAATTCAGTGACAAAGAGAAATCCTATGGTAATAGCTGTATGTATTAAGATCACTATTGTAGCCCAATTTATTTAGGTTACACCTGAAAACTGTCCTTTACTCTCGTTGCAAACGATTTCTCCCAGCCTTCCCCCCACCACACACACACACGGACACACACAGCTCTTAAGCAAACACTAACAAGGCTTCTAATAGGTCAAAGCCACATCTGTGAGACAACCCAGCCCCATTAATTTCCTTCCTGGGAAAACTCAAGGTTGACAGTATAATTTACTGCTTCTTCCAGCTAACGCCTGAAGATAGGACCCCTATTCCCCAGTCTCCGTGGGCCAACAGAAACCCTGCTTCCTAACAGCCAGTTAACAAACCCCGATGGCCTAATCACATTGACCTACCCCCTCACCTGCTTTTTATAATTTTCCACTTCTCTGACTCCTGCTCCGCCTCCACACATCTATGCAGGTGAGCTCTCCACACCTCAGCATTCAGCTCAGTTCTACATTCAAGCTTTTTCTCTACTGTAGTTGTTAACTCAAGAAAGTCTGTGTTTACTGGCTTTCACTAGTGTCCAACTTTTTTTTTAAAATACATCCCACTGAAAACTCAAACTAAACCAATTAAAATATGGATACATAGAAACTTTCAGGTCATTTCCAAAACATGTCAATAGCGTTGGTGGTATAGTGGTGAGCATAGCTGCCTTCCAAAACATGTCAATAGCAGTAGTCTACGAATTAACCACAGGCCAGAGTTATGACAACAGGTGATTTACAATCCATTCTAGGAAAAGGATCTAAAATAACGTTATTCTATCCTCTCCCATCTTCTCCTCTCAATTTTTCCTCCCATAAGATGAAAGAATCCAAGGGGGAAGTCTTTTGACAAACAAGTAACAAGTCAGCATAAACTATAGTCAAACTTCAGAACATCACCCTCATCCAAAGGGTTAATTTTTCTGTTGGTGACGAGTGTTACTTCTGGTGGGCATTTCTGGGGTGTTCATGCTGGATCTCCTCACTGACCAACTGGGGACATGAGGTGGAATTCAGTGGACATTGTCCCTGGTTTCTAACAGTCACTCCTCAGATGATTCGTCAAAGCCAACCACGCCACTCACCTGTGATTGGGCTGAGATGTCAGGTGAGGTTTGCTGGAGTCGTCTGGGAAAAGAACCAGTTGTCTTTCCATCCTGCACATGGGCAAGGATGAAGTTAGTGAGATAAATAGAGGGCAGAAATAGAAGGGAGCTGGATTGCAGATAATATTGTTGAGCCCCTGAATCAACCACCTCTACAGCCTGCATCGACTTAGAGTTATATAAGAGAAGGCACTTCTTGTTTATGACATTTGGGGTTCGTATTCTCTTACTGGAAGACAGAGACATCTTCACTGAGACCAGAATCTGCAAGGTGTTTTATAAGGTTTTCTCTCCACCAGCAGTAACAGAGCCCACAGGAGGGAGGCAGTGCTCTCCAAGGAAGACAGAGGGGCCTTCCAGCTCAAGGGAGACCCCCAGGGGTAAAACAGTCTGTTTGATCTGAGCAGGGGAAGTTGGGTCTTCTAAAACTCAGCCTGACCAGCTGCCAGGGGATGCAGAATTTCTGATGAGGGAAGGGGGCTAGAGAGGGGGCAAGGAGAAATAATTTTGAAGTCAGCAATTCTGTGAAGGCAGCTAAATGTGTATGTGTGTTGGGGTTGGGGGAATGAGGCAGCTTTGGGTGATCTAGAGGGGAAGATGAACATTAAAGAGAGGAAAGATAATGAAGACAATAATGTGAGGACACTAAAGGTTTCTTTTTCTCTCTCTTTTTTTTTTTCTGGAAAAGTATGTTACATTTGGATCACCTTGTTTATTTGTTTATTTTTAAAGATTAGCTAGAACTTAGTTCTGAATCCATCTGGTCCTGGTGACTTTTTCAAATAATAAGTCTTTTAAACAGAGTACCAAAAGGAAGCTATTTCCATCCTGATGGTGTCCTTGGCTGGAAATGCCACTGGCCTTTCAGCCCGGGGATGGAACAGACTCAACTCATGTATTCAGCTCTCCTGAAAAACCAAGGAGACCAGCAGACGTCCCAGGAACACCTACCTGTGCTAGTGCCATGTCCCTCCCTTCAAAGGTCCTCCGAATCAGTTGATACTAGTCCCTGGGCTCTTTGCAGCACTCTCCAAGCTCTGATTCAGTTTAGAGGGCAGAAGTCCTATGCCAGCTGCCAGATTTCTCCATCCAGTACAGCTCAGACCAAGGCCATGCTCCTATCCTCCAGGTTCAACTTGCCTACAAGCTGTAGAACCCACTCACCTCCAGAGGAAAAGCAGGTGGATGCTTTTCAAAAGACAAAGAACATCAACTTCCAAACTCATCAAATGTTTAGGAGGAGAAAAACTGGAGCTGGAGGAATCAGAAGAATCCTTTGGAAGATAAACATAGCCTTGAAGAATGTGCAAACCTAGGACAGGAGAAGGAAAATGTATTCTAGGCCAAAACATACATCTTACCTTAAGGAGGGCCATATGGTAGTAAGCTTGGATGAAATTTGGGGCTAATATAAAACTGGTTGGATAAAATTGGATCCTGATCAAGAAAATCTATGCGTGCTAGACTGAGTTTGATCCTAGATGTGGTAGACAGCAAGATGACATAGTGGAACAGAGTGAACTTTGTGGTCAGGAAGACTCAGGTATCAATCTCTGTTCTTCATTTTCTGGCTTCGTGAACTTGGGAAAATTGCTTAAATTCTCTGGCCCTCATGGAGATAACAATACCTTCTTCCAGAGCTCTTGCTAGAAGATCATGTCTCTAAAAGATGAGGACTGACATATCATAAATTCTCTTTCCTCTTCTGGTGGTATTGAGGAAGGAAGATGTGGTCTCCAGAGACCCCAGAGGAAACTGAAATGTTGCTGGGGGGAATGAGGTTGAGGAGGTAGAAAGAGGAAATCAGTCTGAAACAGAAGAAGCTGGGAAGGTCCCCAACTGTACTTGTGTGTTTGTTGGGGCAGTTTTTTGGGAGATGAACTGTTGAAAGAGCTAGTGGGGAAGACAAAACAATAGATGAGGAAGAGGAACTAAGAAAGTGAAGTAAACGGACTTTAAAATTTTTTGTGTGTGTGTGACTCCAGGTCAGCCACATAGAAGACAGCAAATGACAGAGATTGACAAATCAAGCATTAAATTGGATAATTTAAATTACAGCAAATCATAGAAGAAAGAAAGGAGCCATCTGAAGAGTTGTAAACAAAGTTCCCCCAAAGCTAATATATAACTTACAGTACCCTTTGGAAAGTTCGGAATTATATATTATTTTTTTAGCTTTTTACACAAACACATACATTTTTTTTTTCCTCTTGAACATGGGATGGGGGAGGGGAGGACATAATGTCTGTGATTGAGCCATCCTGCCAAAGAAGATTCTCTAGTTTTACTAATTTTAGGATGCATGTGATTCATCTCTGAGATATTAGAAGAAAAATATAATCCCCAAATAAGAGATGCTATTTATTATCAGCTGTTTAAATGTTATTCATCTAAAAGGAATGAATCCAGATCTTAGAAAAATGATCATAAGAACCTTACAAATACTTCCCAGGTTTTTCATATGTTTTGAAACACTGAGGAAACCATCTGCAGGAAATGTGGCAGATGCATTAAAGGATATTCTTATTGAAACAAATTAAAATAAATATATGTGCGAAAGTGTCTAGCATGATGTCCAGCAAACAAGACAAACTCAGTTAATGTTAGGGGAATCCAATTAAGTTCTTTAATCCAAATTTAATCCAAAATACTATCAGACAGCCCTTTGCATTAGAACAGATTTGGGTACAAAAATGTGGCTGGAGTAAACCTCAAGGCTAACAACTGCTAATTCAAAGCTCCCAGAGACAGGCTGAGGATTAGTTGAAATTCACTCCATTTTTCAATATTTAATTTAGTGGGTTACAAAGAGAATATATCTTTTTTTTTTTTAAGATTTTATTTATTTATTTGACAGAGATCACAAGTAGGCAGAAAGACAGGCAGAGAGAGAAGAGGAAGCAGGCTCCCTGCTGAACAAAGAGACCGTCATGGGGCTCCATCCAGGATCCTGGGATCATGACCTGGGCCAAAGGCAGAGGCTTTAACCCACTGAGCCACCCATGCGCCACTAGGGAGAATATTTCTATTGCACCTTTAAAACACCCGTGATTACCGCAAGGCATGGTTGATCGGAAGGCCGTTGGAATTGAAATGGTATTTCTGGTCATAGAAGAGTGCAGTGATCCACAAAAGCCAGGGTTTCCCACACTTCTTTTCTCTGAAGTCTTGGCTGGCTATAAGATGTGTTAACTAGAGATCATTTTGTGTGTGTGTGGACACACTCCCATCATTGAGATCTCATTATATCCCACATACTTGCAGACATTTTCTCATTTGATTCTCATAGCCACCTCCTGAAATAGCTATTATTATCATCTTCATTTTGTGTTTGGGAGAACACAGTCTGGGGGTAAAACCAGCGCTGGGTGGATAGGTCAGTGGAATTTGGAATTAGATGGACCTCAATTTAAATCTCAGCCCATGACTTTGGCATTTCCTACCCATTATGGGCCTCCATTTGCAAATTCTAGCTTTGGTAGAATAATTCTTAGAAGACTAGAATTAGAAGTTGAGGTTATAATTACCCAACAAGTATTTTTTAATAACTGCTAACAGCAAGATGTGGATATCAAATGCCCAACATGCAATGTTTGGGAATAACTGGCTGAAATTGTTTTATTCGTCAGGTTGTTTAGCATTAGGAAGACCCAGTTTGAATTTACTCTGCACCATGGCATCACGCCAGAACTAAATTTTCAGGACCTAGGAATCCCTAATTGATTTGGTGACTTACTCTGTTTCTTAACAGATCCTCTCTCACCACCACCCGCTCCATAATGTAGGTGTTCTATATTCGACCCGCCTCCACCTGAAGATATATGAAGGGAAAACTGAATAAACACACACAATTATATTATATTTACCATTTCCAATGGAAATGCATTTTCATTCCATTTCCAATGGTTTCCTTCCTGAATATTCGGATTCCCATCTGGTAGCATTTCTTAGTGCAGGTCTTCTGGCAATGAATTCCCTTAATTTCCATTTATCTGAAAATGTTGGGGTTTTTTTCTTCACCTTCATTTTTCAAGTGCTTTTTAAAAAAAAATTTTTTTTTAAGGTTTCATTTATTTATTTGACACAGAGAGAGATCACTAGCAGGCAGAGAGGCAGGCATAGAAAGAGGGGGAAGCAGGCTCCCCGCTGAGCAGAGAGCCTGATGCAGGGCTTGATCCCAGGACCCTGAGATCATGACCTGAGCCTAAGGCAGAGACTTAACCTACTGAGCCAAACCAGGCTCCCCTCAAGTGCTTTAATGGAGAAACAGTTCACCTTCTGTTAAATGCCCAAATTTCAATGTTCAGCTTGATGAATTTTTATGTAGTTATATACCCCTGTAACAACCATTCCAATAAAGATATAAACATTTCTGCCACCCCAAAACTTCCTCTGTGTCTCCTTGTAGTCAATTTCCTCCCTCTACCCCAGACTTTCTAATCATTAATCTGTTGTCAGTCACTGTAGTTATGCCTTTTCCAAAATATCGTATAAATAGCCTCATATAATACATACCCTTTTCAGTATGGCTTTTTTCACCTGGCACAATGCATTTGAGATTCATCCAAGTCATTGGATGAAATTTCTTTTCATTGCTGAGTAGTATTCCATCATATGGATGGACCACAGTTTGTTTATCCATCCATCTCTAAGGACACCTGGGTTGTTTTCAGTTTCTGGCAATTTTGGATAGAGCTGCCATAACATTAGGAAACACATTTTTGTGTGACTATGATTTTCAATGACCTGAATTAAATGGATAGAGGAATGCTGAGTCAAAAGGGTATGTTTAATGTTATAAGAAACTGTCAAACTGTTTTTCAAAGTACTGTACCATTTTATATTTCTACTCAAAGTGTATGAATTTTGGTTTCTTGGGGCATGGTATTACCAGTTTTATTATGTTTTACTCATTCTCATTATGGTTTTAATTTGCATTTCCTTAATCACTCACAATGCTGAGCATCTTTTCATGTGATCACTTACTATCTATAAATCACCTTCAGCAAAGGGTCTTCAAATCTTTTTTTTCCATTTTTTTTTTCCTGGATTGTTTGTTTCCTTACTGCTGAACTTTAAAAGTTTTTTTGTACTTTAACTACCAGTCTTTGATTAGACATGTGTTCTGCAAACATTTTCTCTCAGTCTGCAGTTAGTCTTTATTTTCTTAACAGTGGCTTTCAAAGAGAAGCTTCCAGATGTGATAAAGTCTAATTTATTACTGTCTGTTTTATGGTTTGTGCTTTTGTGCCATATCTAGGAAATCTTTGACTAACCCAAGGTGACAAAGAATTTTTCCTATGTTTTATTCTAGAACTTTTACAGCTTTACATTATACATTTAGTTCTCTGTGACATCTTGAGTTCCTTCTTATATACAGTTCAGGGTACCATCGGTGTTCTCTCTCTCTTTTTCTTTTTTGCATATAAATGTCCAACTGTTCCAACATCATTTTTTCACTTCTTGAGTCCATTGGCTCCATTGATTCTCTGTTACCAGTTATTGAGTCTGTATTCTGTCTTTCAAGAGTCTTATCTCACACTCACTTTGGCTAAGAACTGAGATTTGAGCTTTTGTAATAAAACATTTGAAGGATTTAGGAAGGAAGAATGAGAGGGAGGGAAAGAAAGAAAGAAAGAAAGAGCAAGACAAACAGACTGTCCATTGACAATCTTTGGGCTGCCTGCCCTGGCGTACCTCACTGAGAGAGCACGAACCTTTAACACAGCCCAGGCTCAGGGAGAGGTCTGAGTCAGGGGTCCTGCCCGGAGAAGGCATTATCAGGCGCCTGCCTCAGGAACAGGGCCCGTGACAACCCCCGCTGCATAAGGCTCTCCTAGGACAAAGGGCATCAAGAGAGAAGAGAAGGCTCTGAATGGGAGCTAGACGCTATGAAAGAATCTTTCCAGTTCTACCCAGTTATACCCGGGTTTGAATCATTGTTTTCAGTGTCAAATACCAAGAACCCCCACACCTGAGTAGGTAATCTCTTGTTCTTGCTAAGACTCTGATTAGTAAATGTGAACCAAGCACACGAAGGTCAATCTGGCAACCTAGTAAAAACCATAGGCAGGAAGGTTTTCTCCTCCTCCTCTCTCCCCTTCTCCCTCTAGGGGGAAGGCAACAGAAAGGAATAACTAGTCAACCATCCAAATAATTATTTAAGCTTCAGTTACCAAAAACTCTGCCATTGGACATGGTGGCTGGCTACAAAATGCAGAGATGTGGTACATCTGAACTATTATTGAGATGGTCAAATGCTTAGTGGACACTTGGCCATTATTACGCTCATCCTTGCAGAGGGAGATCCCTTTTATCCCCAATGTTTCCTACTTAACTTTGCATTCTAGAAGATCAGCACATGAGGTGATTTCATCTTATGCATAAGTGCATAAGATGCACTTTCTCTCACATTGCTGTCATCTTAAAGTCACAGAAAGTGATGGTAGAATGAGATATTTATATATTTCTAATGTCTGGGTCCTGGCCATCAATGTTCTTAATGAAGTCGAATTCACACATTCTGCTGCAATTCGCCCTTGTGGTACAAAGTCCTGAGTCAATCAGTTGGTCTAGTTGCTCAAGGCAGACCTAGCTTCAGGCTGAACTTATGCCTCGCCAACCACTTGGAAATTTGGAAACAAAGATGTAGTGAACATTTCATATATAAGAAACCGAAATGACTGCTAAAGCAATTCAGTGAATTGCTGAAATTTCTATGCTTTCATGACTTGACTCTTACAGTAACCCACTTGTCCATATTCATGCCTGTTTCCCCCATGCGCCACCAGCCCCTTGCAGACCACGTCTAGTTTATCATAAATACCTCTCAATCATCCTTGCATCTAAAAGAGTGACTGATTCAATATGTGTTCGATAAATATTTGTTGGGGTACCTGTGTAGCACAGTGGGTTAAGCCTCTGCCTTCAGCTCATGTCATGATCTCAGGGTCCTGGGATCAAGTCCCGCATGGGGCTCTCTGCTCGGTGGGGAGCCTGTTTCCCCCTCCCCGTCTGTCTGCCTCTCTGCCTACTTGTGATCTTTCTCTCTCTCTGTCAAATAAATAATCTTTAAAAAAAAAAAAAAAAACAGGCCAGCTGACTTAGCCAGCATTTTTAAATAAGTACATACATACATACATACATACATACATATTTGTTGACTTTGGTCGAAAATTGTTGGATTTACTGAAGACACACAAAGCAGTTTACCTTATTTGCGGGTATCGCGGAGCATGAAGAGTTTGGCACCGCAGGTGCCGATGACATAATCAGCTGGCTGGAATTCAACCTGATCTCAGCAATTTGGAATGTTTAGCCGCTGAAACCACAAAGAAATTAATAGGAATACAGGCAAAGACCCACGTAAAATGTGTTTGTAACTGGGTTTTCATAAGTCTAGGACGGATATCTGGTTTGATAGCTGCTAAGTGAAAAAGATCTAGCAGTTTTCAATGCCTCACACTCAGAACAGGTGCGATGTGGCAGTTTGCAATACTAAGGCAATTTAAATGACAAGTACCCTGAGCTTGAGGTGCTGTTCAGGGAAGGAGCACGCTCACTGTACACTGCTGGCCAAGCCTCAGGTGGGATGACACATGAGTCTCCCGCACTACATTCTAAGGGGAGAATTGGCAATTAGAGCGTGTTCTGCAAGGCAGGAACGGATGAGGCTTAACGCATGGTATGCATGGCTCAGGATAATGTGTGACTCACTGAGTTCAGAAAGCGAGAGGGGCCCTGTAATTTACAATGTAGCTAGGAAAATGTTTTCTTTGTGGGCTCAGATGGAACTGTCTCTGCGAGCTGATGTTTGCCCTTAGGAGACAAGAGGGCATAATCTAGTGGAGCTCTGTAGAGAGCAGGAATATCTGGGAGTCCAGAAGAAACGCGCTACTCTGGGTACTTCATCTACCTGGTGCTTCCCATGGCAGGCTTCAGTCTTGCCTACAGAGGCTGTGGCTCATCTTCATGCTTCGGGCTGAGACCCTCTGTTCCCACTCTGATGCCAGCAGCCTAGACTGATTCTGCTGGGATCGGCTACTGACGTGGGGACCCTTAGAAAATGTGGGTGCAGGGCCAGGAGCAGCCACCAGCAGGCTTCCCTGGCCCAAGCTTCTGCTTTGGATGCTTCTCGTGCCCTCTCATCTCCTGAAACCCCCACCCTCCCCAGATCTTGTATGTGACCTGGAGCAGCATCTTTCTCCTCGCTTCTCCCTCTTGCACTGATTCCTATGTCCCTCAGACTTCCGCTTCCTCTGTGTTCTGATAAGTTGCTCATCGGGATCCTCCGCCCACTCGTCTTGCCGTCCATCAGACCCCATTACTCTCAACTCCTCCTCTTTTCCTGCATTTGCTTTATCAGAGCCTTCACTAATTTGTATGAACATAATAATTTTGTAAGGAGATAGAAAAATAATGTATAGGGGCACCTGAGTGGCTCCCTCGGTTAAGCGTCTGCTGTCAGCTCAGATCATGATCCCAGGGTCCTAGGATTGAGCCCCATGTCGGGCTCCTTGCTCAGCAGGGAGCCTGCTTCTCCCTCTCCCTTTTCTCCTCTCTCCCTACTCCTGTTCTGTCTCACTTGCTCTGCTCTCTCTCTCTCTCTCTCAAATAAAGTAATCTTAAAAAAAAAAGAAAAATAATTTATATATTTTGCACACCTGAGATTTAATGCCCCCCCACCTTTTTCAAGTGGCTTCCTGTCCTGCCTGTCTCATAGCATATCTCATAGCATATAGTAAGCTATATGCATAATCGCTGGGGTCAGACATGTGCAGGTTCAAATCCTGGGCCTGCCACTAACTTGCACATTGTTAAGTTGGGCAAGTTATTCAGTATTGCTGAGCATTAATTTCCTCATTTGTAAAATGGGAATTACAACTACCTAATGTATAAATCAAATGAGATACTGTAAGTAAGTTCTGGAAGAGTAATCTGGTAGCTAGTAAGCTTAAAGACACATTACTTATAACACTTCTAATTATATACATTTTTATACCTTATTTATAAAACTGTATAATTTTATATAACTGGATACTATAACACAATTATTTTAAAATATCCCTTTAACATCCCTGCTCAAATTTCTCCTATTCTGTATTTTCATGTTTAGTAGAGGGTATTGAGTCACAAATTATGGAAAAATTGAATGGCTAGTTGAGTAGAATATTTACAGTTACCATATGGTACTGGCTTTATTTCAGAAAACTGATCTTAGAAATTTAATTTTCCTTTTCTTTCTTTCTTTTTTCTTTTTAAAAAAATTTTTTAACATTACATTATCCTCAAGGCAAATTGGCCAAGTGCCTGTAATACCTGGGCAACAAAACCAAGTTCAATGTAAAAGTATTTATTCATTCTGAGGCCCTCATATTATTTGAGTTGGTAAATCAATATGAACTTGCACGGTATCCTCATATCCATGAATTAAATTAGTTCACAGCTTTTTTCCAAAGGAGCCAAACCTCATAATTAATTTTATTTGGTCATTATCCAGACTATTGTAATAATTTCTAAATGTCAGGTCAGACATTTCTAATGTATAGAAACCCCATTTGGGGATTCAAAAACTTATCTGTCTGCTCCTTTTAATACTGGTGTGTCCTGGCTGATGGTTCTTTAAACAATATTATTCCTTAATACTTTTTCTTCTTAAAAAGTACCTGAGTTTTAAACTAGCTAAAATCAGGAAAACTTAAGGAAAAGAAGTCAAAACTTCTCTTGCTATTTGGAGAGCCAGAAGATATAGTTAATGCCGAGTAGAGAAGGAAATGGTGGAGAGAAGATAAATAAGACACCAACCCCTGTGCACAGGCTTAGCGGTCCCATATGGAACATCAGGGATGAACTCAGAGAGGCCTCCGAGCAGGAGGGAGAGGCTTACACCGCATGTTCTTCATGGCACTGGAGAAGAGGAAAAGGCCTGCTGTTGGTTCCAAGACACCTAACAAAAACAAATACTCATCTGGAAGCCTGTGAGGAGACTCTGTGTCCCTAAGAAAAATTTCCACAGAGGTCCTTTATATTCAACAAAGGGATGACTAAGCCCTAGACAGAGGCAGTGCCCACCCAAATGATGCTCTGAAGGAAATTACATGGTGTGCAAGAATTTGTTTCATCACCGCAGAAACAGGAGGAAAAATCTCCTTCTGTAGGTAGCCCACTGACTGCTCGTGGGCACACTCACCTGGTCTCCTCCAGAATTCCCATCATGGTCCCTCAGAATTCCCACAGAATTCCCTCACGTTCAATTCTCCTATGAATGTGGAGCTTCTGCTTGTGTCTGAGTCTGGTTGGAGCCGGAGTGCCAAAGGTGAGGGCAGAAATGAGGACTAAGGCATCTTTGCCCCCAAATGATGCCTTAGCCCAGCCTCAGGGGGGTGTGGAGGTGGCAACTGGGAGCTTAGGGAATGTTTCCAAGAGAATGTTTGAGACTCTGGCTGAGGAATGAGTCCCAGAATCTGAAAGAATTATTTCTGTGAGAGGATTGGTAAGATTCTGAGTGAGGGTAAAGAAAAGAAGCAGAAGGAATATGAAGAGGACCCTGAATGCAGTCAGGTCTGCTTAAGGACCCACGTAAACCAGCATAGCAGGGAATTGGAGAAAGGGCCTTTCTCCCTTCCTCTGCACTAAAGTCAGCACCACATATGACACCTCTGGAATGAACAACCTTACCTCAGACAGTGGTGGTTGGCCGTGGTAGGTTTAGTCAAATGTGAGCCAGCAGAAGAACACGGTGGATGCCATGTAGTAACTCTCTGACAGACAGGTCTGTGAGCAAATGTAAATCACCTCTTTGGGTAGGCCCCAAAATAAATAGGAATGACTTGGTGGTGGGGTGGGCAGAAATACTAAGTTACCATTTGAGAAAATGGAGTGTTGCTACAGGAAACTTCCTAGGCTGGTGAGGCCTGATAATGCTGGGTTTACACATGCACATATTGGAAAGGCAACAGTCAAATATCCCAGTATAGCTTCTGCTATCACCTCAAAAAATAAAGAGAGGAAAAACACATTAAAAAGAGAGAAGTTGGGGTGCGTGGGTGGCTCAGTGGGCTAGGGCCTCTGCCTTCCGCTCAGGTCATGATCCCGGGCGTCCGGCTCTCTGTTCGGCAGGGAGCCTGCTTCCCTGTCTCTCTCTGCCTGCCTCTCTGCCTACTTGTGAGCTCTGTCTGTCAAATAAGTAAATAAACTCTTTAAGAAAAAAAAAAAGAGAGAGAGAGAGAGAAGTTACCTCAGATCTACCAGTGTCATAAATTTGGCATAAGATTAAATCTTTTCATGCTAAATGACACAAAAATGCATTACCTTTTTCACAAAATGTTTACAAAACCCTGCAAAGCAATTGCCTATCATTTTTAATTTTGAAAAGTAAAGAAGGATTAATGAGCCAAATTTATAACTAGATGATACAAATCGCAAATGGCAGCACTGCTGTAATTTGCTTATGAAGTGCCCACAAGCACAGTTTAGACCTTAATAACGAATCTCCATCTTCCCCTCTCTGCTTCTGATCTTCTTCATCTCCAAAAGCCTCACACAGGACCTTCTGTGCCAATGTTACTTAGTCTCAATTAAGAGGAAGAAAATTAATATGGAGTTTAAATTGGGGTGACCTCTTCTCAGAGATGAAATAAGGGACCATCAAAGTTCACCAGAACATTTGGCAACACTAGCTGAGGGAGAAATTCCCATAAGGCTTTATTATCAAAGACAAGGTTTGTACTGATTGCAATAATTCATAACCTCGGAGTCAGCACTTCTATTCTTAAAGCCTCAGTTCATTGAAATTGGTGGACCATTCCAATGAAAGAATATTTCTGGTTCATCAATCTTTATTTTTTTTTTTAAGTCAGTACTTTGTCAGCATCTTCCTAAATACTTGAAAAGTCAACTGTTCTGCTTTAAGAGGTCCAATTCCTTTCCATATAACTGATATTGTACTGAGGATTACAAACCTTATAATGCCTCTGCTCCATAATTCTGAACTCTCACTTCTCATTTTTCTAGTACCATTCATTCATTCACCAGTTCATTTGTCAAGTATTTACTGAATGCCTGCTATGTGACAAGTACTCTTCTAGAGGCTGAGGATATACCAGAGAACAAAACAGACAAAAATCACTTTCATGGAGAATAACTTCTAGTTATGGATAAGGAATAAGAGGCTGGGCTGACTTAAGCTATACCAAGACATATCCTTGTACTTGATTTTTGATTAATCACGGATGTCTATTAGCCTGATGTTATATATATGATGCTTTCTCCTGAAATATATATTTCTAATCTATTTAAATGTAGTTTCAGGGATCTGGGTCCTGGTTAGTGAAAGTATTCTCCATCGTTTTTCTCTTAATTATGGACTATGAGAAAGAAAAAGGCATGTATAGTAGAAAGAACGCTGAATCTCTGAATCCTTTTAAATCTAGACCTATTTTTACCCCCTCGGCCTAAGCTATCTCCTCTACTGGGGGGAAAATTGTTTTAAGTAAAACAACTCCATTTTTCTCAGTGCTGAACCAAGGACAGAACATCATTACCAGCCATCACAACCCTTCTGCAATCTTAGTCCTGTCAAGGAACATCCTGTAATTTCCCCCACTTCAAAATCAGAACCGAGTCCAAGATCAGTACAGAACTGGGGGCTAATAATAGTCCACTCCCACTGATAACAGAAAGGCTGAGGTCTTCACAAACCTTTTCAAAGAACAGTTTGATGTAACTTTAAAGTCACAAATGGTTCTATGTCTCTAAGCCAACATTTTGCAGAGGGCTGAGCTCAGTTAGAAATCCAAAAACTGAAGAGAGCCAGTGAAGCCGGAAGCTGGTTCATAAAAGAGCAGAGCAGCTGAAATGGCTGGCCGAAAGCTTGGGAGGCACTCCTGGTGAGGAGATGCTAGAACCAAATATATTGGTCTGAGTTGCCCAGGTATCAGAGAGCACCTGGAGGAATTCAAGGGGACTTGGCAGAGAGGCACTGCAAGCAGTAGACCTAAATGTTGAGAGAGCTAAACTGAAAATGATACTATGTCGAATGCTTGACATGTATTATCCTTCTGAAGCCATCCAATAACTCAAGGGGCAGAGATCATTGATACCATTCCCATTGCATGGTTGAGGAAAACCAAGACTTTCCTAACTTGCACAAGGCCACACAGCTAATCATGGAAGAACTAGGATGGGAAACCAAGTTGCTCCAAAGCCTCCAGATCCTAGTTGCTACACCATACAGATTTAAGAGCAGAAACAGCAAACTGTCCACAAGATAAAAATAAATGAGGACATATTAACAAACAAGAATTCAATTCTCATCACCCCAAAGATTGTAAATGGAATAGAATGTCTTATTGAGATGGATGGGGTTCAGGTCTGGCTGAAAGCTAAAAGCTATATTTAAACTTTGTTGGGGGGTTTCTCCTTTTTCCTGGTAATGATTGAAAGATAGGTTTTACTCATGATACCATTTGGAAAACACAAGCAACATAAGGAAAATTAACATTTTGATTAAATAACATATATGATATGTTAAATACCCAATGTTAAATACCCAATTAGAGAGTGAACTTTTGTCAATTAGGGAAAGCCAAAGTACCTACAATTCAGGTACTCTAACATTATGACATCAGGTCAGTGTTCATGTCTTGGTGATGCTATATGACTAAAGAGATGGGCAGAATCCACATAGAAAATTTTTGAACTATCTCAGCTCTGTCTGAGGTTGGAATTCCTAAATGTATTTTGCCTTAATGCCTTAGAGAAAAGAACCTTAAAGAAATTGGCATAAATCTTTCAAGGAATCTAAGACAACAATGTGCTTGTGTTTCCTGTGATACAGTTAACTTTTATGTTGGGGGCCCACACAATGGAGGCCACCATAGTGGCCCAGCTCACATCACAGATCTAAATCTGTCAGCCTGCACTTACAAGAAACACCTGTCAAGGGAACTGAACACACATCAATTACACTCCTCCAATCTAGGTTTTGATAGCTTACTTACCCTAGAAAATAGGACCTGCTAGCTTTCCAGAGAAATCCCCAACCTCTGCCTAGAAACATAACCATCTGCTCCCACAAGCCACTACCCAGAGGCTCTAGCACGTCATTGCTTCTAGGGCTTCAAGGCAAGTTCAGCCAACATTCTTCTCGTCATAGACGTTAGGATTTCACAAGTAAAAATAAAAATTTTTGAGGAAGAATAACCTAAAATCTCTTCCTCTTCTTCTCCCTCTCTCCCTCCCTCCATCTTTCTCTCTTTGTTGAGGGCTAGGAAAAAAAAAATGACTATCTATATTCACCGTGATTTCATAAAAGAAAGGCTATTTCAATAACAAAAAAGTGAAAACAACATAATTTTAGAATAAAGAATAGCCCTTTAAATTTAATGAATCTAGATCGGTGAAAATGTTATTTCCTTATTTTTCTTACTTTGCTATTATTAACTAGTGGAATTTTGGTCTATCCATTAGGATCTTTTTGGCTACAAATCACACACACACACACACACACACACACAACCAACAACAACAACAAAGAAAAAATCTGCAGTAGCTCAAATAGCTTGGGTCATTTTCTTACATCTCAAGAGGTCTAATGGTTAGTGGTTGCCAGTAGCAGTTCAGCTGGACTGTGCTATCATAAACCTCCCCTTACCCCAGTTCTTCTTTCCACCATCTTCCTTTTCTCGTGCTTGTAACTTCATAGTCATTCGATGGCCTCTGTACTTTCAGGAAGACAAAAGGAAAAGTGCAAAAGGCCTTGATGGAGGTTGAATTTTGTCCCCCAGAAAGGGATGATGAAGTCCTAACCCCAGGTACCTATAAATGTGACTATATTTGGAAATCATCTTTGCAAATGCAGGAGGTCAGACCAACTTCTGGGTGGGCTCTAATCCAATAACTGGTATACTTCTAAGAAGAGAAAAACAGACAAATACAGAGAATAGACCACCAGGAGAAGACACAGAGAGACACGGGGGGAAGATGGTCAGTGAAGACAGAGGCAGAAACTGGAGCAATATATCAGACAAGGCAAGGAACATCAAGGACTGCTGGCAACCATCAGAGCCAAAGAAAAGGCAAAGGATTTTTCATTAGAGCCTTTGAAGAGAGCAACACCTTGATGTCAGACATATAACCTCCAGAACCGTGAGGGAATCATGTATGTTGTTTTAGGGCCCCCAGTTTGTGGCATTCTGTTATGTCAATCCTAGGAAACTAGCGTATCACCCATCAGAAAACTTTCTCTTGAGAAGTCCCCAGACTTCCCTTTGTAGCCCACTGGGGAGAACTAAGTCAGATAACCTAAACTTGAAGGATCGATGGCCAAGGGGAAGAGATTTCCATGACGTATTCTGATTCATCCTTGAGCCTGGGTAGGATCTATTCTCCCTGGGATCAAGGAGTCTCTCTCCACCATCTGAACACATTGGAAGAAGGGGAAATGGCTTTGAGGAAGCAATGGGCAGTGACTGTCATATATGAAGATGGACTGCTTCACTGCTTTGTGGGTGACACATTAGAAATGCTGCCCTAGGGGTGTCTGGGTGGCTCAGTGGTTAAAGCCTCTGCCTTCAGCTCAGGTCATGATCCTAGAGTCCTGGGATTGAGCACCACATCGGGCTCTCTGCTCCGCGGGGAGCCTGCTTCCTCCTCTCTCTCTGCCTGCCTCTCTGCCTACTTGTGATCTGTGTCTGTCAAATAAATAAATAAAATCTTAAAAAAAAAATAAGAAAGAAAGAAAGAAAGAAAGGAAGGAAGGAAGAAAGAAAGAAAGAAATGCTGCCCTGTTGAACAGTGCTTGAGGTTTGCCCCAAAACAGATCTTCATATTTTCTAGAAGCACTCTGAGAGGTCATGTTCATGGGGAGAAACCATGTGATCCCATCTAAAACCAAGAGAGAAATTATGGAAGCTGCCAGTGCCCATTGATAGATGAGTGGATAAAGAAGATGTGATATGTATGTACAATGGAATATTACTCAGCTATAAAAAAGGAAGGAATCTTGCCATTTGCAACAACATGGATGGAGCTAGAGAGAATTGTGCTAGGTGCAATAAGTCAGTCAGAGAAAGACAAATACCATATGATCTCACTTGTATGTGGAATTTAAGAAACAAAACAAATGATCTTATGGGGGAAAAAAGAGAGACAAACCAAGAAACAGACTCTGAAGTATAGAGAACAAATTGCTCGTCACCAGAGGGGAGGTGGGTGGGGGCTGGGAAATAGGTGATGGGGATGAAGGAGGGCACTTGCCATGAGCACTGGGTGAAGTATAAAATTGTTGAACCACTATATTGTATACCTGAAATGAATATAACACTGTATGTTAACTCTCCTGGAATTTAAATAAAAAACTTAATTTAAAAAAGTTTTACTGAACTAATAATAGCTAAAGTATCTTTTCAAATTAAGTACCAAACCTTTGAAAGAATACTAAAATGGAGGTGGGGGGATATCAAACTATACATTCAGTGTGATCTGACATTCCTTAGCTAAAAATACTGGGAAGGAAATAGCAAAATTTGAATAATGATTAGCCCCAGGTAGTGGGATGTCTTTTAGATCATTATAGTTTTCTCTTTTATTCTTGTGTCTTTTTCAGATTTTCTACAATAAGCATGGACAATAATGATGCTATTTAACAGTTATAAAATAAACATGTGCTAAGAAATTTACCTGGATTTTTTTTTTTTCATTTAGCTTTCACAATGCTCTGCAGTAGGCACTATTGTTATCCCCTTTGCACAGATGAGAAGGCTGAGGTACAGAGACATCACTAAAGAAAACAAAAGCGAGTGAGAGAGAACACCGAGAGAGATGATAATGTAATTTAGAGGAAATGTGGTTTCAAGAAACTAGAAATCACAGGCTGGTGAAATGATCTGGTGCTCATGAAAATTCCCCATCCTTACTCCAAGGGAATTTTCACTCCAGTTTAACTGTAGGCAGCAACATAGAGTAAGACATGCATTTTTAATCTTCACTCCATAACAGGCTTAAACAGTTAAACCCAGCACCAAACAGTAAATGCATCAGTGCTGTTAAACCCATTTTTCTCATAGTGAAGACAGAGATTAAACGTGCTCATGAATTTAGCTCCATGGACCAGCGGTGATAGGGGAGTAGTTGCCCAAGCATCTCATCTGTGAGGCAGCTCCCAGCTTCAAGCATTCTGGAATTTCTCTCAAACATTAAATTCGTTGAATGCATATCTGGGAACTATAGACATTGTCTGGAGGTCAAGTCTTATAAAGACTCTTAAACTTCCATTGGTATCTTCTTAGATGCGCCAGCCAAGCCCGGTTCTGCCACATACTCTACTTGGACCTGTCCTTCATCCCACCTGCTCCAAGTATAGCACTTTAACTAGCCACGTGATCTGCCCTCTTCTTCCTGACTGCACGGGTTCTTTGACCATGGCTGCTTTATTCCCACAGTTTCCTCTGCCTGGGACGCCCCCTCCTCCTCCTTGGTGTCCCCTCTGCTTCCCAGACATACATCTGTCACAGCACCAATACCTACTGTGGCATTTATTACGCGTCTGTCTCACCTTACTAAGGACTTCAGAGGTGGTAGTGATCTTGGTATTCCCAGCATCTAACACAGTTGAGGGGCTATTTAATATTAGATGAATAAATAATTGAAGGCCAATCCCAAGGGAAGCAGGTCATGTAATACATTCCTCACCCAGAGCTCACAGGGCTCCGTGATGTGCCACGCGCAAGCCTGACAGGGACAAGAGTCCAGGAAGGGGGACTGGCCCCATGTCTTCCTATCTGTGGAGAAGCCTGAGCTACACCTGAGCCCTGGGGCAAACATCCTTTGAAGTAGTCTGATGGATTTCTGCAAAATTCAGTGCTAGGTGTTGTGATCTGTTTTTAATGTGCAAATTCTGCTTTCTTGAGAAATTGAAAGGAACTTGAGCAGTTTCATAGGTAGTTTACAGTGCAAAGGACTTTTCAGGGTAAAGGACTTTCTTTTTTGAACGTGCACGTGAACAGGTAGCAGTCAGAAGGGGGCGCCTTGCAGCTGTGAGCAGTGGTGTGGAAACTCCTCCTCCACGTGGAGATCTGGACCGTGAGCAGGGACTCCAGTGGCGGGCTGGGCGGAGCACCACTGGGGTCTGGGTGAAAGTGAGGTCCAGAGACTGTTGGAAACATATTTATTTTACATGTTCTGCCTACAAATGGGCTTGTTGCTGGTAAGTGAACTTCTTCCAGCGCGAGTTAGGCAATTGCAGGATTTAGATGCCAGACTCCTGTTGCTTCTTACTGCGAAATGCACCCTCCGCCCCACGTCGCATTTTGCCCTGTTTCCCTTTCTGCCATTGATGGGCTCACTGTGAACTTTCTGCCTTTCCGCACGCCACAAGTGTACAGGGGGACGCCGCCCCCCGGTCTTCAGACCTCCTACAGCTCCTCATGATTCACCTCACAGGGCTTTTTCACTTCTTATACCTTATATTTTGATCATGTTTATCTTCTGTTTCCTTCCGCCTTATCGCCCCATCATTTGTTTCCTACCTGCATCTGGAAGTGGCTTTAAGAAGCCATCTAAGCAGAAGAGAGGTGTTGTGTTTTCAGACCTTGAGAGGACCGCCACCGCTCGATGGGGTGCCTTTTGTGAACTGGAAAAAGGCATTCCTCCTGGGCAGACGCAGCCCCACGCCAGGGCACAGGGTTAGTGAACAGAGAGCAGAGTGACTTCAAGACCAATTCCAGTGTGCACTCCTGTGCCATGAACAACCTGCCCATCCGGAAGGTAGTGTCGGGTTCGGAAAAGAAAAAAAAAAAAAAAAAAAAAGAGCCCATAATCTTGCTTAAATAAATGGTTATCATTTTTCTCATAATAAAAATACTCTTCTTTAAAGTCCATTTAATAGATGCATAGCCTTGAATACACATTTATTTCTTCGATCTTTAGTAATTTACAGGTCCTTAAACACCATTCAGGGCTAACCAGTGGCTTTCTCCGGCCATAACATTAAATGCCAACACAGCGCACGCATCTGCTCAGCCGTCTGTTCTGAGTGCTAAAGCGCCATCTCATAGATTGTCTTCATTTCAGCAAACTACTGAGGAGCAGGGACGATGAGCCGGACTTTTAAATCCTATCTTTTGTTTCCCTCCAGCTTGGCATTTTCGCTTCAACTAGCCTGATGGGTGTCCTTGAAATTTCCAGACAGAACTCCTGAAGTGTTTGGTAAGCTCTCAGCATAAGTCTCTGCTCCTCTGGGTCTGGGAGCCACAGAACAGAGCTCTGGGGTTGGCTTCTCCAGTCCCCTGTGCCACTTGTCTTGGTCCCTCCCCACCATCCTCCCAACACACGTACCCGCTTCAAGATAGTGTGCTCGGAAACCTGCTTGAAGTGCACAGACTAGTTCAGTATCATTTGAGGGACTCTCTAGTTATAAACTCCCCATGGAAAAACTATGATAAGACTGTAACCACACGCTCCTTTGTTATTTAGAAAATATTTTCCTATGCGTTAGGTTCATGTAATCTTGAGTTGGAATTATCATCCAAAAAGCAGCAATGGAATTATCTTTCAAGCTGTCCATCCAAGCCCGCCCTTTTCTGTGGTTCAGGTTGGTTCATAGGTGACAGCTCCGTGCCATTTGGCCCCATTTTCTGGGTCTCAGTTTCTGAAATGGGTGCAGATCTCATCCCAGTTCTGTTTCTTCTCACCCACTTTTTCTGGCCCTGAACGCTGAGCCTCTGGCCTCCACACCTTCACTCTGACTCCCTTTCTTCCTTCCAGCTCCCTGCAGGCAGGCTAAGGGTGAAAATTCTCTCAACTCCCTTTGGACTAAAAGAAACCTTTAAGTCTATACCAATTTCCAAGGGAAACCTTCCTTACCTGCAACCACATAAATCCTGAGTCTGGGACACATGACTCATTGGTACAGAACCTTTATCTTTTTGAAACGACAGTAGTGTTAACTAATGCTTGTTCCTGTCTGTGCGATAGGCATGGTGCTCTGTGCTTTATGCCTTTTCTCCCATTTTATCCTCACAGCAAACAGGGACAGGGGCTACTAAGAATATGCCCATTTACAAAGGAGGAAGCTGAGGCTGAATTTAAGCCACTTTCATCCAAAGGACCTAACTGGCCTCACAGCCCTTTGCTGTCTGTTTTCAGATTTGTTTCCCCTCTTATTCTCCTGATAGCTTCATGATTCCACATATTTCATTAAACCCACCTTCAGAGACACGGAGTTTTTGCTTAAAATCCCCAGGTTCCTCCCAGATTCCACACCCCAGCATTACCATTCAGCAATCTACCAGATCTCAGAGGGTCACTTGCCCCAAATCCTCAGGTCGAGCTTCCTCCCACAAACTAGCACTGCTCACAGCCCAAGGCATTCAGTGAATGATAATTCCAAGTAAAGCGAATACTTTACTCTTATCCCAGGCAAAGTGGAGGAAGCCACATTTTCATTACAACCCAGAAGAAGAAATATTCACCCCCAGGCCTGCAGCTCTCCACACAAGACTTAGAAATCTGCATCATCTAATCTTTGCCCTAAGGCCACGGTATTCAGCCCTGGGTGCATGTTAGAATCACAGGAGCTCTCCCAAAGCGGGATGCCTGGGCTCCCAGCCTCAGGGCAACCCCTCCCAGCCTCAGGGCAACCTCAGGATTTCTCGGGGTGCAAGTGGTTTTCTACTTTGTTTGTTCCTAGTTCCAGGTGATTCTAATGAAAACCCCTACCTGCCCTTCTGTTTGCCAGGCCATATCAATTGTCATTTTCCACAGCTGACTCAGAACCTTCCAGATGCTATTTGGAGCACCTGGCACTTGCTGAAGGGATGATTGTTCCTTCTCCATACTTCCTCATTAGCTCCTGACTGACAGAACATCAATTTACGTTGTCTCCTCTGTGTAACTACCTACACTCTACCCCCAAATCACTGCGGAGCATCTATACCTTGTTCTAGAAACACTGTTTTCTCCTTGCCTATCGATTTGCTTTACTTAAACCAACTGGTTAACTATCTTCAAGATGCAGGCTATGCTTTATCATCTTTCCTCTTTCCATTGTGCCGCAAATAGCTTCTAAACTGCCATGGATGGTAAATGGATGTCGACTATAAGAAGACCTATTCTTCCTGCTTTCGTAATGGTAAATGGATGTCGACTATAAGAAGACCTATTCTTCCTGCTTTCGTTTCCCTTTGGTATGAAAGGCCATATGAAATAGGTTGCAGAGAGCAGGGTGTTTGGAGGCTGAAATAAGAGAAATATGCAGCCTGGAATAAAACCTGAAGATGTCCAGTAAGCAAAAGGGAATCTATAAATACTGCAGACCAATTACCTGTCAAAGTGGGTAATGCTTTTAGCTACGAACTCATTGAAATATTAAATGTTCACATCAAGACTTCCCCTCGGGAAAAGTTACTGGAGTCCCCACCTTATACCAAAGGCTCCAGTACTCTCTTTAGAATCTTCTGTAGAGGGGCACCTGGGTGGCTCAGTGGGTTAAAGCCTCTGTTTTCAGCTCAGGTCATGATCCCAGGGTTCTGGGATCGAGCCCTGCATCAGGCTCTCTGCTCAGCGGGGAACCTGCTTCCCCTTCTCTCTCTGCCTGTCTCTCTGCCTACTTGTGATCTCTGTCTGTCAAATAAATAAATAAATAAAATCTTTATAAAAAAAAAAAAAGAATCTTCTGTAGAAGAATTAGAATTAGATGAGTCCAGAGCTCTACTTTTATGGATCCTAGTCTAGGTTCTACTACTAACTAGCTCTGACCTTGATAGGACATTGAGGCCACACAGACTCCCAGGGTCTCTATAGTAATGTTAATACAAATAGTTAACATTGATGGAGTACTTGCTGTGACCAGGTCCTGTGCTGAGCATTTTTCATGCATTATTTTACTCAGTCCTCACAACCACTCCCAGAGATGGGTACTATCATTATCCTGAACTGGAGAAACTGAGGCTCACAGAGATTGTGTCCAAGGGGAAATATGCATCTTTCTGCATATTTCTGCATATGTTGCATAATTCTGATGTGTTCCATGGGGAAATGCATTTTGGTGAAACCATATTCACTCAACCCTAGTTCAAATGCCTATCCCTCTTTCCCCACATCTCCAAGAGAGTGCATGATTCTGGGCTCCTTGGACACTTCCCATGCCATGATATTTCAGCGCTTCTCCCCCTTCCGTGTGTGTTCGTTGTTTTTGTAGGTCTCTCCCAGACCCTGAGAGTACTTCAAGTTCTGGGCTTGGCAATTAGACACACTCAATACAGGTGGCCAGGTCAGTGGTACAGACTCTTTCTGAGTCCTGACAACATCTCTGTAAGTAGAAATCTCGCTTTTACAGATAAAGACTCAGAGATGCTAAGTAATTGACTCAAGCTGGCACAGGAAGTAAAAAGTGGAGTCAGGTGTTGTATCCAAGCAACAGAATATCCCCATGCTGTACTGGCATCACTGTCCATTCAGTTGTCCAAGCCAATCCAGAAACCCCTGTGAAATTAGCCAAAGTAGGAGGCCATTAAGTTGAAATAGCTCTAACGCCATGGCAACCTCTGTGAGCAAACCAAAATCTAAGCCCGGATTAAAAAATGGAAACCTAAGGATAGCCAATTGCAAGCAGTCCAGTAGGCTTTAAGCAAGCGCCAATCAATGACATCCTTGCTTTGCCTCTACTTTTTCTCTATAAGGTAAGTCTCTCTGGGAACTCCGGTTGGTGGGGATCCCCTGTTTATGATTTGGCACGGCCCCCTAGGGCAGATTTTTTGCTCAAATAAACTCTTAAAATTTTGAATATACCTCAGTTTATCTTTTAACACCAGGGAACCATTCTCTGCAATACTTCCCTGGAGGTGATTCTTTTTTTTTCCTCCCAATATGAAACACTTCATGAATTTTCGTGATTTTTTTTTTTAAGATTTTATTTATTTATTTGACAGAGACACATAACGAGAAAGGGAATACAAGCAGGGGGAGTGGGTGAAGGAAGAAGAAGCAGGCTCCCCCCCACCAAGCAGGGAGACAGAAGCAGGGCTCCCTCCCAGGACCCCCAGGGATCACAACCTGAGCAGAAGGCAGACGCTTAAAGACTAAGCCACCCAGCTGTCCCTTGCACGTGTCATTCTTCCACCCTCCTCCACTCCACTCACCATTTGGTTGGTTACTTTGTCCCTTCCCCTTGATTGCCTCCATAATTCAAATTACTGCCTTCACACACCCAGATTCCCATGATAGCTAAAAGGAAAGATCTGGAACACTGGCCCAACTCCAACACAAAAAGGTTAAAAATTGTGAATGACTTGTATAAACTACAAGCATTTCCTCTCGTCTCTTTTAGAGACAAAGACACTTCTGCACACTTAGTCCTGACTCGCCTACATCATATTTCTCTGGGAAGTTAGCATTGTATTTTCACCCCGACATCAATTTTGGTCTGAGGATCAGCACACTGCTCTAGTCCTGTAAATCGTAGGAGGCAACCAGATAGTCTCCAAGATTCTAATCTTGTTTGCTGATCGCATTTCACTGGTTTATTTCATTGTGATAACTGCACTTGTTTTCCAGACTTGTTGCTTTTAACCCATTTCATTCCTCAGTTTCTCTGGGTCTGGGGCCTTGTGTTGCTCTTGAACTTACTAACCATCAGAATTCCAATGTCCTGCCTACCTGTCATTGAATGGGCATCACGCGCTGGGATACTGAGTTGCTTTTGCTGTATTTGGTGGGGCGGCGGGGTGGACGTCTGGCCATGCTGCCTTAAGACCTCCCTGCAGTACTGACTACTTGCTCTTGGCGGCCAGCAGCCTTCATAGCCTTTCTCCTATGCCCTTGAAACAAATCTGTTTCCCACCGCCTGCCTCATCTCCGAGTTGGGTCTCCTTACAAGCATGAGAACGAGCTCAGACCCGTAAATGTCCCTTTGTTATCTATTGATGGTGAACACAAGAGAAACTTCTTCAGAGCAAAAAGAGTCGGTCATTTTTGGCAGACTGCTCAGACTGTTTCGACAATGAAGGTTCTCTGAATCTTACGTTCTCTTGCTCTTCTGGGAACCATGGAACAAAGTACTCTAGTTAATATTCTCAGATGACCTGCCAAGAAGGAAGGGCACACTGGTAGGAGTTCCATACGGTATTTAAAGAACAGACATTCCTTCGAAGGGAAATCAGCAATATATGGCCGGGGTTTAATGAGGCAGGGAGAGGTGCGATGTGGCAAAAGGAGATGGTGAATGAAATTGTTCTCTTCAGAAATAACACTGGCCATTTATTCTGTTTTGCACTTCCATTTAAACTTACTGTTTTCATTTTGAGTACTGTGAATTATTTATTAGCATTATATATTTAACTCGTTAAATGAAGAAATGTGTTCTTGTATGAGAGAAAAAGAAACCTGCTTGAGTCTTGTGGAGGTTAGCCTTTAGGAATATTTTTAAAAGTTGGAGCTGTCTCCAGGGAGAAAAGGAGGGTCATGAGAAACATAATATTCATTATGTTTACATTTCAATTCTGCCTAATGATTGATAGCTGTAAGCTGTTCCCTTTCGCTCTACCGTCCTTTCTTCCTCTCTGATCAGAATCCTCGGATTCCTCCCTGATTGCCTGTCTAAATTCGTTGAGAGGTAGCAAATCCCAAAAAACTACCTGATGGTAGATAGAGAAGGGGTGGGCATTATACTCTAGAAGGTGTAGTTCTTGTTAAGTAATGTGCTGCAGTGAGAGTCGGACACAATATTGTTCAGAGCAGCCCAGTCCTGTTTAGTATCAGACACGGGGCAAGTCAGGAAGATCTAAGAAAATCCTACCTGAGTCCACCAGAGTCATCTGCGCCCTGTCTTCTACTCTTCACTTCCTCACCTTCCATTCGATTTTATGTGTGTGTATTTAAATATTTATTTTTCACTTTATTACACCCATGCAAATAGCATTCATAACTTAATATTGAGTGCACAATGATTCTTATTAAATTTTCTTGCCATTTGCTTTTGTCCTATAGGTAATAATTGCCTTTAAAAAAATTGCTTAGCTTCCTTCCTCTCCATAACAATTCTTCCCATACCTTCCAATATTCTAACACACCGGTGTTCCACAAGATCCGTCAAACTAGGAAATGTATCAATTCTGATTCCAAATAAATAAATTCTTTCAAGGGCGCTGGGATGGTTCAGTCGGTTAAGTGTCAGACTCCTGGTTTCGGTTCGGAGCTGTGATCTCAGGGCTGTGGGATGGAGCCGCACGGCAGACCCCGTGCTTGAGGTTCTCTCCCTCTGCTCTTCTCCCGACATTTCCACACACACTCTCTCTCTCTCTCTCAAATAAATAAATAAGTATTTTTAAAAATAAAATAAATTCTTTCAAATTTGTGAGGGCTATGACATACAGCTCTATTATGAAATTTGAAAACCTTGCCACTTTTGAAATAGAGTATTTATAAGTGTCCTTTTTAAAAAATATGCAAACCATAAAAAAATATAGGTAAACCATACCATCTTTAAGTGGGAGCACTTTACTGGGACTCAGTAGAGGGCAGGGACTAAGTTTCTGTCATTAGAGTACCTGTCTTCAAACCCTGACTCTGCTCACCTGAAACAAGATGCTCACCTCTTTGTGCCTCAGTTTTCTCATTCATAAAATGGTGATAATTGTACTTACCACAAGGACTATTTGAAGTTGAACTTAAATAAGACATGTAAATCACTTTATAAAATGCCTGACACATAGTACATTATCAGCAAATGTGAGGTATTGTTTAGCAGAATAACAAAGGAAGAAATAGTCAAAAAAATAAAAGACTTTATGTAAAGCTTATGTATGAAAAAATATGAACACAAAATTAAATGGGAAATAACGAACTGGGGGTTGCCCGGTTAAGCACCCGACTGAGCCCTGCATCAGGGTTCCTCCTCACTGGGGAGTCTGCTTCTCCCTCTGCCCCTCACCGTGCTTGTGCTCTTCTCTCTCTCTCAAATAAATTAATTAATTAAATCTTTTTTAAAAAGGAAAACAATAAACTAGGATAAAAACATTTACAGCATGTATGACAGAATAAAAGGTTAACATTTAATATATCATAAGTCTGAGATAAAATAGAAGAACAAGCAAAGTACATGAATTGATAGTTTACTAAATGGATAAAACTGGCCATAGGGAAGCATATCTGCCCTCACCTGTAATAGAATATGTGGTTACATATTAAAATATGCAAATATACAAAAAAATTGAGAGAAGACACCAATGACTAATATCAGAAATGAAGGAAGTTGGGCCATCGCTACAGATCCCACGGATTTTAAAAGAATAGTAAAGGAAAATTAGGAATAAGTGTGTGCACAAATATAATAATTCAGGTGAAAGAGACCATTTCTTTGAAAACCACAATGTATGAAAACTCATACCAAGAAGAAATAGACAATCTGAGTAACTTATATCTATTAAAGAAATTGAATCAGTAACTAATAATTTTTCAAAACAGAAAGTACCAGGCCTGCATGGGTTCACTGGTGAATTTTATTAGACATTTAAGAAAGAAATGATATCAGTTCTCTACAACCTCTTCCAAAAATAGAAGCTAAGGAAATACCTCCTAACTCATTCTAGGAGTTCATTGTTATTCTAATAGCAAAACCAGACAAAAATATTCAAGGAAGGAAAACTACAGACCTATGTCCCTCATTAACATAGACGTAAAATGCCTCAACAGAATATTAACAAATCAAATTTAACAACATGTAGAATGAATTACGCACCATACAAAATGGGTTTTATTCCAGGTATGTGAGGCAGGTTCAACGTTTGAAAGCCAATTAATGTAATTCATCACATCAACAGCCAATAAAAAGAAATCATATAATCCTATCAATAAATGTAGAAAAACATTTGAAAATAATCCAACACCAATTCATGGTATAAAACAAACAAACTTAACAAACTAGGAATAGAGGTAAATAGTGAACTTCCTCAACTTGATAAAGAATATATACAAAACATACAAAAAGATGCTCAACATCACCACTCATCACGGAAATGCAAATCACAACTACAATGATATATCACCTCACACTTGTCAGAATCAAAACGAATAAAAACCACAATAAACAAGTGTTGGCAAGGATGTGGAGAAAAAGGAATCTTCCCACACAGAGGTGGGAACACAAACTGGTGCGGCCACTCTGGAAAACAGTATGGAGGTTCCTCAAAAAGGTAAAAATGGAACTGCCACACGATTCAGTAATTCCACTACTGGATATTTCCCCAAAGAATACAAATGCACTAATTTGAAAAGATACATGCACCCCTATGTTTATTGCAACATTATTTATGATAGCCAGATTACAGATGCAGACTAAATGTCCCTTGATAGATGAATGGATAAAGAAGATGTGATAAATATTATTTATATATACATTTATGTGTGTGTGTGTGTGTATATATATATTTTTTTGGGGGGGGGTCTGGTGTATATATATATATATATATAATGGAATATTGGCCATTAAAAAGAATGAAATTTGCCATTTGCAACAACATGGATGGATCTAGAGGGTACTTTGTGAAATGAAATAAGTCAGTCAGAGAAAGACAAATACCATACAATTTCACTCACATGTGCTATTTAAGAAACAAAACAAATGAACAAAGAAAAGAGACAAATCAAAAAACAGACTCTTAACTATAAAAGACAAACAGATGGTTACCTTACCAGAGGTGGGGCTGGAAGGGAGGATGGGGGAAATAGGTGAAGGGGATTAAGAGTACCCTGACCATGATGAGCACTGAGTAATGTATAGAATTGTTGAATCACTACATTGTACATCTGAAACTAATATAATACTGTGTGTGGATTATACTGGAATTTAAGTAAATAAATAAGTAAATAACTACAAAATATCTGCACCTAACATCCTACTTACTGGAAATTTGATGCTTTCTCCCTAAGATCAGAAATAAGGCAAGGATGTCCCATCTCACCACTCCTTTCAATAATGTACCAGAAGTCCTAAGTAATACAGTAAGATTTTTTTTATAAAGGAAATGAAAGGTATATAGACTTGGAAGGAAGAAATAACCTGTCTTTGCTTACAAATAACATGACTCTTCCTGTCTTTGCTTACAAATAACATGACTCTTTCTGTGGGAAATCCCAAAGTATCACAACAAGAGCAAAAAAAAAAAAAAAAATCCTGTGGTTATAGCAAGTGATGATAGTAAGTTGCAAGATACAAGTGAATACACTAAAATAATTGCCTTCTATATCCAAGCAATGGACAGGTGGAGTTTGAAATTTAAAACACAATGCCATTAAAAAAAATGCCATTTATATTAGCAACGAAAAGAAAAACCCAATTATAAATTTTAAAAACAGATGTACAAGATCTATATGATGAAAACTATAAAACTCTGATGAAAAAATCAAAGACCTAAATAAACGGAGCGGTATTCCATGCATAAGAAGTCTTAATATTGTCAAAATACTTCTTTCCAATTTGATCAGCTGATTCAACTCTATACTAATAAAATTCTCCACCAGCTATTTTTTTTTTATATTGACAAATCGATTCTAAGGTTTATATGGAGAGGAAAAACACCCAGAGTAGCCCAGTTAATATTTTTTAAAAAGAACAAATTCAGAGATCTAACGCTATCTGACTTTAAATCTTTCTATAAAGCTGTAGTGGTGTGGTATTGGTGAAAAAAATAGAAAAATAGATGGATGGCATAAAATAAAGAGCCCATAATTAGACCTACGTAAATATAAAATATTATATTTATATTAATTATATTAATTATTAATATTAAATATAATCAACTCATCTTTGACAGAGGAGCAAAGGCAATTTAGTAAAGTAAGTATAATATTTTTAATAAATGTTGCTAGAAAATGGTATATCTACATGCAAAAAAGAAAAAAAATCAACACAGAACTTACTCCTTTCACAAAAATTAACTCAAAATGGATCATAGACCTAAATGCAAAGTATGAAACTATAAAACTCTTAGAAGATAAAATAGGAGAAAATCTATGTGATCTTGTGTTTGGCAACGAGTTTTTAGACTCAACATCAAAAGCAAATCCATGAAGGAAAAAAATCAATAAATGGGACTTCATTAAAATTAAAAGCTTTTGCTCTACAAGAGACACTGTTAAGAGAAGGAAAAAACAAGCCACAGACTAGGAGAAAAAATATTTTTAAAAGATTTTACTGATTGACTGATTGATTTGAGAGAGAGAGCTTGTGCATGTGGGGAGGAGCAGAAGGGGGAGGGAGATGCAGAGGGATAGAGATCTTAAACAGACTCCCTTTAGAGCCTGGAGCCTGCCCTGGGGCTGGATCTCATGACCCTGAGATCATGACCTCAACCCAAACCAACAGTTAGTGGTCCCTAGGAGAAAATATTTATAAAACACACAAGTGATTAAGAATTTATGTACAAAAGGTACAAAGAACTCTCAAAACTCAATAATAAGAAAACAACCTAATTTTTAAAGTGGGCAAAAGATCTGAACCTTGCCAAAGAAGATATAGATGGGCAAATAAGCACACAAAAAGATTCTCAACGTCCTGTATCATTAGGGAATTGCAAACTAAAACAAAAATGACACATCGATTAGATGGCCCAAATCCAAAACAATGAGGGCACCATTATACTGGTGAGGATTTGGATCAACAGGAATTCTTCAGAGCTGGTGGGAATGCAAAATAGTACAGACACTTCAGAGGACAGTTTGGCAGCTAAGATTTCTACCAATTTCTATTTTGTCTTTTGTTTTTGAACTTTAAGTACATATTGCTAAGTGAAAGAAGCCAGTAAGAAAAGGCTACATATTGTATGATTCCAACTATATGAGATCCTGGAAAAAAACTATAGAAACCATAGAAAAATCAGTGGTCACCAAGGTGTTTCCAGGGGAAGGCAGGATGAGTAGGTGAAGGACACAGGGTTTTTAGGGCAGCAAAACGGTTCTGTATTTTGCTCTCATGGTGGATACATGATACAGGGATACATGATGATATATGAAACCAGGAAACATGCTGGATACAAATATACATTTGTCCAAGCCCATAAAATGTACAGCAGAGTGTACCCTAATGTAAACTAAAATGATGTATCAACATTGGTTCATCATTTGGAATAAATGTATCACACTAATGCAAAATTTAATAGGGGATACTTTGGAGGTTGGGGGGAGGGGAAGTATATATGGGAATTTTTACTTTCTACTCAATTTTTCTATAAACCTACAACTTCACTAAAAATAGTCTATTATAACATGTATTTTATATATCACTGTATATAATGATACAACATATTTTGGGACATTTCAAAATTATTTTTATATTGCAATATCCACTGTCAGAATGAACTCTACTCTCCACTCAAATATATTACATATATTTGTATGTATGTATGTATATTACATATACATTTACATATAAATTTGTGTTATGTCTCTATTTTCTTAAAGATTTTATTTATTTATTTTGAGAGCATGAGTGCACAAGTTAGGGGGAGGGGCAGAGCAAGAGGGAGAGAGAAACTTAAGCAGACTCCACGCTGAGTGTGGAACTTAACGCCGGGCTCAATATCATAACCCATGAGATCATGACCTGAGCCAAAACCAAGAGTCATATGCTTAAGTGACTGAGTCACCCAGGCACTCCTGTGTGTATCTACTTTAAAACCTCTATTTGCTTCTCAGTGCTCTTTACAAAAAAAAGCCATATTCACTCTTAGGCTTGTAGAACTTACTGCAGTGCCTAGTCCATAGCAGATACCCAATAAATATTTGCTAAGTCAATGTTTGTTGACAGATATGTCAAATATTGAATGTAGATGACTAACTATGAATGCACCAAAATGTGCTCTCACGTAACAGACATAATTCTCCATCTTATTTATAAGGTTCTAATGACAGGCATTTCTAAACACCTTGCTGATATCAGGACACGAGGTGCCTTTAGCATTCTCCTGATATGTCAGACCAAGCACTCCGATCTCAGTTCAGCTTGTTAGAGTAGGTGGAAAATAATAAAGACAGTTAAACAGTAAAGGATACACCAGATGCGGATTAAAAGGCACAGTTGCTTATTTAAATTCTATTTCCCCAGGTTCTTTACAACAAAATAGAGAATTGCTGGAAGCTATTTAGAAGGCTTTTTAAAATTCTCAGTAGTGTGGTTATTAATACTGCCCTAACAGTATTATTATTATTCCTTAACAAAGAAAACACGTATTTTTCAGTTCATCTTTGAGTAAACCTGAGCTTCTATTTGAAAACAGACCATTGAGCTCTGCCCGACTGTTAAGAGATATTAAAAGCCATTTGAATCAACTACAATATCGATATATTGGGGTTGCAAATATCCAATTGTCTATATTCATTATAAGCACCACAAATAAAACAAAAACAATACCTAAAAGATGGCTACGAGGGATTTGAGCTTTAAGAAGCTGATTTCAACGAACTGCAAAGACAGAGAAATAGAATTCGTTAAAAACTCTGTACTTAAGAGAGGGTTAAAATTTACCAGGACAGGGACTTGCCACTCAAGAGTATCATCTCAGCTTCCTTTCTTGGGTTTGTAAGACTCCAAAATTGTGTCCAAATTTGCCTATCAGGAAATGTCACTGCATTGCAGAAACATGTGGATTTCCAGCCAGGGCCAGACTGAATGTTGCCTAGGAAACCATGACTGGTTTCTGCTACAGCTAAAAGGGAAAATGTCTGTTCCTGAGGCAAGAAAGGCGTCCGAATTCTGTCTCTGGCCCTTCGTTGGTTTCTGCAATCCTCCCTGCTTACCTGCCTTTTATCCACAGCTCCCATTTGACCCGATTCTGTGCGGCTCCTGATTCCCAGATGTTCAAATTTGACTCCTTCACTATCTATACAGAAGGAAAAAAACCCCTAATGACTGCAAAGTTGTTTGGTTTTATCTACATAATATTTTTATTTACTTATTTTGACCCATGTTTAAAAATCAGAATCTGTCTCATTAAAACCTTTACAACTTTCCTTTGTGAAAAATTGGAATATCTGTCAATGATTAAAACCATCGTCCCTCCTGGAGCAAGCTTCTGGGACAGAATGTCTCATGCCTACTTAAATGATACATGTTCTCTAGTTTGCCACAATCCCCACTATTCCCTATTATCTCCAACAGTGAGGCTGAGTATTGGGTTTTCATTTAGCACTCTACTCTCACTTTTGTTTTTCTTCGTGGTGCAGAGGTATTTCTCTCTTCCTATGTATTTATAAGAAGTAGCAAAATGAGATAGGAGAGGTTTAAGAATTTCTGGGGAAAAATACATTCTCTGGAGGAAACAAAGACTATTTCTTTATGTTTATTATGGAAAATGAATTTACATACAAAGAACAGACGCAGCCCATCTACTCTCTTATATCTCATGTCTAATAGCTATAGCCACTGGAGTTTGTGGCTACTGCCTTAGTTCTCAGATATCTGGGTTTTCTTGGAGGGGATACTGTGCTCTGGATTTGTCACCAGTCCTAGCTTGCTATCCCATTTCCTTAATCTGTCCCCACCTACAGACCAAGGCAATCATACATCTAATAGTAAAGGTTCTGGAGGGCTCTAAGTAGCTCCTCCTCATTATCTACAAATAAGCTGATTTCCACAGATGGGCCATAACAATTCCTTCTAATTTAGCAACAAATGCTAGATAGTCCCTGATTCTTAGTATAAAAGAATCCAGATATCGTAGTTCACTTACCTCCCTAATCATTTACTTTTCTTTGTAATTGTGGTTGTATGTAGATTATGCCATAAACATCAACTAATTTAGCCAACAGTTTGGTTTTGTTGGTTTGCTTATGAAAGGGAAGGACAGGAGGGAAATGATAGGGAAAGGAACACAAATACCACTTGGCGAACTGTAAATTATCATTAGTTGGCCTCCGTCCTGGTGGGTAGGGCTCTACTTCCTCTACCCCTGGGTAATAGGCTCCTGGAGACAAGGCAAAAGTTCACTTCCATTTTCTGCACTCTGTTTAATGAATTAATCCTTCAAAAAAATCCTAGTTTTTTTTTTTTTTTAAGGAGCTCGTATTTTAGAAAAGAAAGCCAGGCAACAGTCCTGTATGCAGTCCTGCGATGTTAGCCAAGGCTCAGATGTACCAAAATCTCATTAGGAGAAGGTGCAGACCAAGGTTACCCTGATGGTCTCAGACCAAGGGCCTTCAGAGAAAAGTTTTCCAGGTCCTAGGTGGCCCCCTATGGCCAAAGCATCAAGTGAGTAAAGGGCCTTGGCCTAAAGGGGACAGACTGAAGGCTAAACGGGTTTAAGTCTTTGTCCCCCAAATGTAAAAGGATTAGGATAGCCGGCTGCATTGGGTTTGAATAAGCATGCTGGATGGGTGGAGATGAGGCAGGGAGCGAGCAGCTGCGCTCCTCTGATAGCACAGAGAAGAGTCAAAACTAGAGGTAAAGGGTGTGGTCCCAGATGAAGCCCTGAGCCACTTCCCCAGGGTGGTGTGAAGACACTGGGGACATGCCCTCCAGCTGGCTGCCGCTGCTATCTCCACCCAAGCCTGCTAACTGGAGGGCTGTTTCTCTCCAGATAGAGGACGATGACCCCACACAGCAGCAAGTGGCCAAGGGGAGCTCCCAGCTCCCTTTTTCTCACAGGTGACAGTGTGGCATCCCCCTGACTGCTCTTCCTTCCTCCTCTGGACCAAGCAATGAAAGGATAGGACAATAAGAAATTCCTCCTTGCATTAGCTGGTAAGAGTGCCTCCTTCATCAGACACACCCACAACGTAAAGAATCTGTCTCAGCCCTGCAAGCTGGGTCCTAGTCCCTGGCCATTAACCCTGTCACCTATTCTTAAGACATCCACTGAGAACTCACCCAGACAACACATTTTAGCATCTCCCCCACACCCTTTGGGACTTTCCCATTTGAAGAAATAATAAGCTCACTCTCCAGTTTTCTTTAACAAACTAAGCATGTGACAAACAAGGTCTCAGATGTTTTCTTTGCCTATTTCCTCCTAAAATTGAAGTCTGTGGTTAAGTAAGCTCTTCGAGACCGTTTCTGCTTCAGACCGTGGGCTCACACAGCTCTCTGTATAACACCTTACATTTTGTTTGTTTTTCCTGCGGAGCGTAAAAAATCAGAATAAAATTGTATATAAATGAGGTGTAAGAAATCTTCCCGGGGTCCTGCACCTGCACCTGCACCCAAGGTCAAGGGCTTCTGAACCTGCTGTTACCAAATGTACTCCTGAAACCAAAGCAGTGACATGTTAGGTGGTAAATTTGGTGCTGTGTGCTCTGCGACAGCCTCTGTTCCTGTACAGGACATAATTACACAGTCTGCTCACCTTGGCCACAATATTCTAATTCTCCTGTATGTCACTATTCCCTCCGTGGCCCCCTGTAGCCATGGAAGCAGCCCCCACCGGGAGGTGTGAAGTGCCCAACTTGGGGGGAGGGCAGAGGTTAGGGGTAGGCTGAGGAGGGCTGGAACTACAAATTGACACATCCTAGCTAACCAGCCTGGGCGGACACCCTGCAGGGCTGTTTAAAAAGTAACAACTAATGGACATGCATGTGTGGAATGTAAAGGAGACGCCCAGTAGTTGACCTGAGTAATTATGGTTGCTGATTCCATAAAATGAGTTAATACAAATTATTAACATTCTGAGTACTCAGTTGATGATCTACTCGGTATGTGTTAAGAATGATACACTCAGGAGGTATCTGTGGTTTCTCTTTGTGATCTAAGGGAACCCAGATGCCTTGTCAGTTGGGATCTTCAGACCTCACTGAGGGAATGCTCTGTAGGTCTTTGACGAATACACCTGATTAGGAAAGACAGGAGTCTGAGTATTTTCAGAAAAAGCCTGACATGATGTAGTAGGTTGAATTCAGCTTCTGAAAGGGAAATGAAATGGTAAGATATGCATCTTAGAAAGAGCAAAGACTGCAGGTTAGAGAATGGGACAGAGGAAGAAAAGAACACATGTGGGAAGATAAATTAGGAAGCGACAGCCAGATTTCAGATTTGAACTAAGGCAGCGGCTGTAGGGGGAGAAGTGGACTGGTGACAGAGTGGTCTAGAGAGGAGAATCTCCTTTACTCCTGATGGATGAAGGCAAGGAAGGAATCCCAGATGATCTTGCAATTTCTATTATGGAGCAATTAGGTAAATACTGACTTCACTTACTAAGAGGAGGCACAAGCTTGAGGAGTAATATAATCAGTTTAGAATTTACTTTAAATTGGATCTTTACATCGTCACCGAGTTTATTCATCCGCGAACAAAGAAGCATTTCTTTCTTCTTAGCTATTTTTGTCATGCATTTTAAAACTGCCCCATGATTTAACTACCATGCATCACCAAGAGTAAATGCATATATAAAAAATAAAGTCTTTTGTTCTCATACAAATATATAAGGTGACTGAGTCTACAGTTAAGCAACACCCAGAAATCATGACTAAGAAAATAGGATATTGACGTAGGGCTCGAAGATTTACAGTCAGGAGTCAGTGAAACTGGTAAACATCAGATTCGGAGAAGTGAGTGATTGATAGTTCTCCATTTTTTAAAGATTTATTTATTTATTTTAGAGAGCATGTGAGAGAGAGCATGAGCAGTAGGAGGGGCAGAGGGAAAGGAATAAGGAAGATCCTTGAGCAGGTTCCATGCTGAGCAGGAGCTGGATGTGGGGCTTGATGCCCCGGACCCTGAGATCATGACCTGAGCCAAAATCAACAGTCAGACACTTAACAGACTGAGCCACCCAGGTACCCCTTTATTCTCCATTTTTATTTGTTTGAATATATTTCAGAGATCCAACTATAAAATATTAAGAAAGGGCACCTGGGTGGCTCAGTGGGCTAACCCTATGCCTTCGGCTCAGGTCATGATCTCGGGGTCCTGGAATCGAGTCCCACATCGTGCTCTCTGCTCAGCTGAGAGCCTGCTTCCCCCTCTCTCTCTGCTTGCCTCTCTGCCTATTTGTGATTTTTCTGTGTGTCAAATAAATAAAAATCTTTAAAAAAAATCTTTAATAAAAAAAGAAAAAGAATGTCCTAAAGGAGAAAGAGAAGAGAGTAACAAGACATCAGTGGTGACATTGGCTTTGTAAATGGTAACTTGGAAAACTATTTAAAAGGTCTGCTCTTTTATTGGTAGAATGGAATAGTGATATACAACTGATATAAAACAATTTGGAATAATCATTGTAATTCTAAAGCAAAAATATTCGTTTGTAAAGAGTTTGACCAGAAGTCCTTTTCCCAGTGCTATTTTCAGTCATTTTAATATTTTCAGTAAAATTTTTATTTATTTATTTATTTTTAAAGATTTTATTTATTTATTTGACAAAGATCGCAAATAGGCAGAGAGGCAGGAGGGGGTGGGGGGGAGGGCGGGAAGTAGGGTCCTTTTTTATTTATTTATTTGACAAAGATCGCAAATAGGCAGAGAGGCAGGAGGGGGTGGGGGGGAGGGCGGGAAGTAGGGTCCTTGCTGAGCAGAGAGCCCAATGCAGGACTCGATCCCAGGACCCTGAGATCACGACCTGAGCCAAAGGCAGAAGCTTTAACCTACTAAGCCACCCAGGAGCCCCCAAATTTTTAATTTTTTTTAAAGATTTTATTTATTTATTTGAGAAAGTGAAAGAGAGAACACAAGAGAGGGGAGGGAGAGGGAGAAGCGGCTCCCCACTGAGCAAGGAGCCCAACAGGGTGCTGGATCCAGGATCATGACGTGAGCTGAAGGCAGACAGACACTTAACCGACTGAGCCACCCAGGCATCCCTTGAGTGACATTTTTAAAAACCCTTTTCAGTAACAGAAGTGATACCCTCACATAAGGCCATAATTGCATTTCCAGCAGTGAATTATAATCATCAGCTTCCGTTTTTTCCTCACTTAACTGTGACCTCCTGAACACAGAGACCATGTCTTGCTTGACCAAGCACTGTGCCTGGCCCCGCTCTTCCTTCCTCCTTTGGACCAAGCAATGAAACTCTGAAATGAAACTCTGGCCCTCAGCCAGAGTTTATCCAGTGAGGAAAGAAAGGAAAATTAGCATGCATCAAAAACATGAAGTAATGTCTGCCTTCCTGGATAAAGAAATCTCATGTTCAGCAATCTAGCAGTTAATATCTCTGAAAATATCGGAACTTTTTCTTTATTAATGTAGCATGCCCAAATTTCAGATAACTTTGAAAATAAAGAAAATTACTGCATCCACAATCCCACCATGCAGATACAGAAGCATTTTGAATACAAGTTAGCATTTTGATTCAGGGAAGAGTAGTATAAGCACTGTTAGAATTAATTTATAATGTACTTAAAAGCATGCATTTTCTGAAATACCCAGATTTTTTTTTAATTGACAGTATTGTGGATAGCCCCCTCCATTATGACAACTTGAAGGAAAAGACATTTTAAAGATAACGTGTTTTTTTTTTTTTTTTGACAGAGAGGCAGAGAGGCAGGTAGAGGGAGAGGGAGAGAGAGGGGGAAGCAGGCTCCCCGCTGAGCAGAGAGCCCGATGCGGGGCTCGATCGCAGGACCCTGAGATCATGACCTGAGCTGAAGGCAGAAGTTTAACCCACTGTGTCACCCAGGCACCTCTTAAAGATAACTTTTTAAAAATTCTCCTAGGATATTAAATCATTCTACCTTTTTTTGTACCTTCCTTGTCCCCCACCAAAATTTATGAACTGTGGCTCTGGGATGAGGAGCCTGAGACTCAGGAGGCCTGATCCTTAGTCCAAGCTCAGTGGCTAGCCTAGCTGGGATCCGGGCAGTTGCTAGACCTCCTGGAACCTCTCTTGGCCCAAGACCCTGTCATCTGACCCACTTGCCAAGTCTGTTCTGGCAGGGACAGGGCCACATTGGTCCACAGAGCTGCGCCAGCAAATGGGATCCTTGTCAGGTTTACATTTTATTCAGTAAAGCCTATTTTTATGTAACTGAAGCATGGATATATGTATACTAATTTCTAGAATAAACTGAACATTTACTAAGTGCCAACCACTCTGCTTAGCACTTTACATATTCAGAATCTGCCCTGCAGGATTTGGGCCAGAGAAGTTAAGTAACTTTCCCAAAACCACACAGCTTGCACATTTCAGACTTGAACTCACATTTTCTGCCTGCAAAGGCCATGCTCTGAACCACTAAGCTATAGTGTTTATAGAGCAGAAGAGAGAAACTGCATAAAACACACGAATTCTAAGAAAGTCTATAGAAAATTTTAAAAAGTCCTGACATAATGGGCTCTTCTATAAATTCACCTCTCATTCCATCCATCCCCGTGAAACCACTAATTTGGCTCTTCTCAACCTCCAGCTTCCCAAACTCTTTAACTCCAGCCTCACTCCTCAACAACACCGAAGTGTGCATGTACGGATTCTGTGCAGAACTGAATTCAGCCACTAAATTGAACTCACGACAGGTTTTAATCCAGTCTCAAGATTCTTAGTTTACTATCAGAGAAGACTTCGTACCTCAATAGAAACAAATTATTCATGTGTGTTTGAAAAGGCTAAAAGCAAGTGCTTTGAAGGGAAATTATCAAGAATGTGCAGACTGTCTCAAGTAATACAAAGGAAACACACTGTTTTGTGATTTGCCAAATTTGATGCTTTTTTAAGGTAGCCACTCATAGATTTGAACATAAACACATAGCAGTTTGCTGAAATGAGTATATTCTAAGTACATTTTTCGTAGGTTGATTTCTGGCCTGCTTGAAGCACTCCATTCCAAGGAGATAAGAAAAATAACAATGTTCCTGGAAATAGAAAATACGAATTAAGTGATAGCAGCTCATATAAAGATCAGCCTAAACTAATCTGTGGCTGGAACTACTAAAAGAGCTGTTACTATTAAAGGAATATCATTTTTATCCTGATACTTGTAGTATTTTTTAATGTCTAAAATATTTGTCTTTTATGGGTTTGCTTTTAAATAATCATAGTTTAAAATACATTATAAATTTGTAAGGGCATATTAACATACATTAATGGGCAACAAAAGGCAAAAGCGTAGGCCTGACTAAATGCAATTTTGCCTACTCTGCTATGGGCATCCCATGGGGTTAAAACAGATCAGAGAAAACCAGTCCATGTCGAACACTCCCAGTCCGAACAGGGGCTCCCAGCCTGCAGTGGGCCTCCATGGTGCTCTGTTGTTACAGCCTCCTTCATCTCCTGGATGATGATTTCATACCTTTTTCTCGATCATCAAACCTCTAGTTACCTCTAGGAACACCTGCCTCAGGTTCACTTTCAGCTGGTGACCTTGACTTTGTACCTATTTCATTGGGAACATAGCAGTCTGGAAAAACTCTGCAAGCTCACACCTACTCAGACAGCAGCCTCAGGCCCCAGTACCCAGCCTTTTCCCCCCTGTGTGCTCCTAGCCAAGGCCAACCCCTCCTCTTGGGCACTAGATCCCAACCCTTTCACCAGCATTGCTTCTGCATCACCTGGTTTTCCCAATTACTTACTTACTTCCCCAATTACTTACTTATTCCTCTAAGCCTACCAACATACTATTCTTGTTCCCATCTTAAAAGAAAATAAAATTCTATTAACCTCCCTTCCCCCTTGTGGAGGAAGAAAAAGTGTCCTCTGTGCTTCAAGAGTCTTCTGGGTGATATGAGAATTAAATTAACATGAAACAGATTAACAGGGCAAAAAAAAAAAAATTCATATGCACAGAGGTTTCCTAGATATGGGACCTAAGAAGTACCAAGGTGGGCAGCTTTTATACTGTCTAGACAAAGGAACATAAGTTTAGGAGGAACTGGGAGGACAAAGAAAACTTAGGTTGGGACCATCAATTAGCAAGGAATCTAAACAGAATTTGGGCTGGGGTGGCAAATTAGCAAAAGTAACAAGGTTTGTTTATGGAGGCTTCTTCGGCCCTGAATTCCCTGCCTCTGATGATAAGGTCGTCTCTCTCCCTCCCGGTGTCGGGAGGGTACCTTTCACATGGGAGATTTATAACCTCCTTTCTAGAGACCTTGGACGGTCAGGCTGTTTTTGTTATACAGGCTGTTTCTTACATAACGTTCATTAAAAATAATCCTTATACCATTGTGGCATATTTTGGGGCATCCTGCCCTGGGCTCCCACACTTTCTGGCTAACTTCTTATTTTCTACTTCCCTTTATTTACAATGAAACCCCTTCTCTGATTCCCCTCTCAGTCTTTCTTAAGCGCTCAAAGCAGCCTTTGTCCCTACCACTCAGCCAAGGTCACCAGCGTTCTTCACAACCAATCATTGAATATCTTATTTGACTTAGCAACTATCTCAGACACAATGTGTCTTGAGTCCTCCCTTGAAACACTCTTCCCCCTCTGCTTCCAGAACCTCCCACTCTCCTCCTTTTCTTCCTGCTTCACTGACTCTTCCTTCTCAGGCTCCTGTATGAGTTCTTCCTCTACTGTAGGTTTCAGTTTTCAAACCCCTTTTCCTCCCTAGCTTCACCTTTTCCACCGGTGACAGTATCCAAGCCAAACGGATACCTCCAGCCTGGCCCACTCCCTCCAACTCCAGACCCGTATATCAAAATCCCCATTCAACATCTCAGTGTAGATGTATACAAGGAATCTCAAATGTAACAAGCCCCAAATCAAACTCTTGTCTTCCACCTCCCAAACCTGTTTCTCCTAAATGTTCTCCATCTGAGTAAATGGCAACTTCATCCTTCCTGTTGTTCAGGCCCAAAACTACAGAGCTAGACTTGCCTTCCCTCCTTTTTCTCATACCCCCTCTTCTCTCCACAGAGAAATTCTACCACCTCTATTTTCAAAATGGGCCCGGAAAACTGACAGCTTCTCATTTCTCAGCTGCATCACTCTGGTTCAAGCCTCAACCCTTGTATTATTCACTAACCTCTGAAATAGTCTCTTGGCTTTCACTCCTGCTCCACACAGTCTGTAGTAGATGGTGGGAATTTTCTGCCCAAACCCCTCACAATGACTCCCAGAGTAAAAGCCCAAGTCTTTTCAATGGTTCCCGGCCTACTTCCCTTTCTTCTCTGACTCCATCTCCTGTGTCTGCCTCTCTTGTTCACTCTACGCTAGTCATACTCACCTCTTCATTGTTCTCTCTGTTCAGAGCTTCCTTCCCCCAGATTCCTATAGGGTACTTCCACCTCCTCCCTCTGGATTTTGCTCAAATGGCAAAGGGACTTTTATCCCTTCGAGGTTCTCAGCTGGGTCTCTGTAACAAAAGACAGATTGACTACAGAAAAGCATACATATTAGCCAGAAGAGGGATGCCTGGGTGGCTTAGTCGGTTAAGCATCTGACTCTTAATTTCAGCTCAGGTTATGATCTCAGGGTCATGAGATCAAGCCCCACACCAGGCTTGATCTGTGGGGCTCTGTGGGGAAGTTGCTTCTCTCTCCCTCTCTCCCCTGTGTCCCGTTTTCTTGCTCTCTCTCTCTCTCTCTCAAATAAATAAATAAATCTTAGGAAGGAAGGAAACAGAAATGAAGACACAAAGCAAGGTTAAGCCTGAGTGTTTTTCACTCTGGGTTTGATGAAGACCGGTAAGACAGATGGTACCAGCTAAGGGTTATAAACTGGGGGAACTTAACAAAGCCTGTTTGTTTGGATTCCTCTCTGAGTCCTGGTGTCTTTGGAGATAAGGACACTGCCACTTTCTTCAGGGTTAGAGGAGGGCCTTGTGACCTGCCTCAGGAGAGGCCCCAGGGTCATTCTAGCACCTGCCATTTCAGAAGCCCCTTTGGCTTAAAATATTGGGCATGCTGTGGTGCTGTATTCTGGGGTAGTGGGTCTCAAACCCCATCACTACCCCATTTAAAATTCCAACCCACAGCCCCTGCATCCTCCCCATCCAACAATCATGTTCCTCTTTTACCTAACATTTTCTTTTACTTATTTATTTATTTATTTATTTTTCAGTTGTCTGACTTCCCCAACCAAATGTCAACTCCTTAGGGCTAAGGCTTTTTGTTTTGTTTTATTTTGTTTTAAATATGTTATTCACAGCTGTATCTCTAGCACCTAGAACAGCGTCTACCACAATTACTTACTTACTGAATGAAAGAACTAGTGGATGGGCCAGATAGTGATCTGGACATATATTATCATACATTACTATATACCTGGCACTCTGGGTCTATCTTCTCATTTAACCCTTGCATCTAGGTAGTGATTGTTCCTGTCATTATTTTGCCGACGAGAAAAATCAAGCCACAAAACTGGTGACTACCAACATCATGCAGCCATTAACCACAAAATTCGTTACCAAACCCAAGTCTGTGTGGCCCCAAAGCTCCTGTATTCACAGCTTCATAGCTCTGACTTCAATTCACACCATCAACAGATAAGCAGTCACCGTATCTCAAATCCATATCAAGGTTTAAGCAATCCCCAGACAGGGTACGAGGGCCTGGGTCAGTTCTGAGGGCCATGCCCCTAGGCATGAACTTCACCTAACCCCTTTGCACAGCCTGTCGTGAGCCACGTGTTTTCTGTAACGTTTCAAACATCTGGATATTCGGACCAACCTGGATGACCCGTTTACCCAAGACTTTCTACAGGTTAACATCTGTTCCAAGCGGCGTTCGTATTCTTCTTTCCAGACATCTGCCTGCAATACAAAGGGAAGTTGACTCCTTAAGAAGAAAGGAAGAACAAAATACTCCCGAGAGCTACAGGTGATCGATAGAACAGACAAGAAGCCCATGACCGCATCACCTCTGGAAGGACAAATGAGGGTGGGAACAAATAAAGAGAAAGGACCTGTCACTCATATGACCTGTACCTTTTGAAGTTCTGTGCCATAAGGATTAAGGACCTTCTGAAAATAAGCAAAATAACAATGGCAGTGTGCCTTGTCTGTCCTCCCACCCAGAGGGCAGTGAAGCGGACACACCCGACGGTCCTACCCCACGGTCCCACCCCACAGCCCTAAGTGTACCCAGGCCCTGAGCACTCAGTCAAGGCAAAGTCTTTTGGTTTTGCTCCGGGCCTCAGTTCCACCATCTGCAATGGGAAAGATTAATGATTAGAGCTTGCCTGACTTGATAAGCGGGGTCTCTTTTGAGATTCTAAGTGTAAAACCTTCTACAAACATCCGTATTCCTTATCATTTAGGGGACGACCTTAGGTGGCAAAGGAAGCAAGCCAGCTCTCGGAGCGACGGAACACGAAATGGGACCCGAAGAGTAGCAGAGTATACTGTCTCCACATACCGTAATAAGTTCCTAGAAGTAAGAAAATCGGTGGAAAATCTGCTGTTTGGTCTCAGACAATTTTATTTTAAATGCAAAGAGGATAAGCAAGATTATCATCTGCATCATTCCAGATCCTCTGTTCTTTGGTCTTAGAATTACACCAATTCTGATCATCTTCCCCTAAGACCTCACAAAGCCCTTCACTCTCACGATGCACAGACGAGCTGGAACCTGGAGAACTGCAGAGATTTGAAACTTCATTTCTAGAATCAAATAATGGCCAATTTTCAGTTATGTAATACACGGCTCTGAATTTTAAAATGCTGAAGTCACCTAATGAAGTCATTAGGTTCTAGATGCAGCCTTGCCTTGAGACACGTAACGAGTGTATGAAAAACCATGGGAAAAAAATGCAAAATAACCTGGTTTATGGTTATTGGTGAGAGAATAAAAACAATGTGTGATGGGTGGAATTCGTGAGCCACACACTAAGTATTCAACAAAGTAATGTGAAACGACATTTCTCAAGAAGGGGCAGCTGGGCTGCTTTTATAGGCCGGTTGACCCAAACAGCACAGTATTAAAAAACAAACAATTAAACAAATAAAAACTAAGTGCAGAGGGCGTGAATTTCTGAACTGTTTTGGAGCTTATTACTTGGTGAGGAAATGCTCAGTCCTAAAGTGTTGAAAACACCATAGACGGTTCACAGTTTGGGGGGAAACTTTTTTTAGAGCCTCATTTCTTCCTTTTTCCTTTCTTCTGATTCTTTCCCTCCTTCGCTTTCATCGTGGTATTTGTAGGAAGGGGGTATTTCTTGGCCTCCAAATCATGTCCTTTCAGACCCCAGAAAACAAAGCCAGGCGCTTATCTTAACCCAGGGGAAGACCCCCCCCCTCCAGTTCCCTGGGGGTTTCCCCAAACCCCTGTGGAAGGGGTGGGGGGATCAGCAGGTCCTTGTGTGTCTGCCAGGTTATGAGCTCACTGGGTCCTGTCATCCTCTGTGGCCGTTGCCTGGGCTGCTCCTCCACATGGCCTTGGAGGGTCAAGGGAAAGGATTTGAAAGCGCCCATGTAAACCAATGCAGCACACAAAAGTGCAGGATTATTACTATGAAAAATTAATTAGAAAAGGGGGCGATCTTCTCATCATTTCCCTTTTCTCATTTCCTCTTTCTCTGCCCTCCCCGCCCATCTTTCTCTTCTTCCCCACTCTGCTTTCTCAAGGGGGAACACACACAGGTAGGAAGAGCCCAGGGTCTTGAATTGTTAAGACAGAACGAAGTTTAAGAGTCCATATAAACTACGCCCAAATTACTGAGAAATGTGAAATGAAAACCAGCTCAGCCCCAGATTCCAGGAGAATGCTACATTTGGGGTTTACTTGACACTTTGTGTTTTCACATGGGTCATATCTTCAAGCTTTGGTCATTAGTCTTCCGCTTCCTAATGCAAAGAAGTAAATGCTGACTCGTGTCATTTGCCTCAGATACCACCGGAAATGGCATCTTCTCCCCAGCCGCTGGCTTGCGAAACTAGCAGCACGCAGAGGTGAACTTATCTGCCTAGCAGCCGGGGCTCTGGGCTCTTCAAACCTGGCCCTCGGATCGACAGCGGACAAAGGAATCTGTCCAGGGAAGAGATCTAGAGTCAACTGAGAGGTACACTTTTATCACCATTTACTTTAATGAGTAAGTACTTTGCAGTTTTCCCATTTGATTTTAAGCATTCATTTCATATTTCTAAGCAGCCTTTCTTAGGCTCCTCCCTTTTTGGGCACTTATTCTAGAGCGGAATCACCAACCTAACCCCTTCACCCTACCCCCACTTAACTGGACAGCCGGAACAAGACAAGTGTTGTTTTGTAAGGAGAAGGATTCGTGATTGATAAACTACTCTATCTCTGAAAACGTACAGTAAAGAGAGACAGACAGTTGTGAACAAGAGAAAGGACAAGAAGCATCTGTTGTCTATGCAATCTTGTAGGTTGTGGTTGACCACAGAGGCTTGGCGTCAGTCTTGACTTCCAGCTCTGCTTTTTATAAAACAGATGGCCTTGGGCGGATGATTCAATCTTCCAAACAATTTTTCGGGTGTGTAAAAAGGAGAAAAAGATAATACCGATGTCACAGGGTTCTTAGGAGGAGTGAAGAGATAATTGAAACATGGAGCACACGGGGTGATGTGGATACTAAACTAAACATTACGGAATAACAGGTGAAATTAGCGTTTCTAAATAATAAACTAAGGCCTCCATTCAACCGGAAAGCTCTCTTAACTAGTGAAACCCATCCCTTAGACGTGCTAAGGTGGCTCAGAATAACAATGATTAACATTTATAAAGTTTACAGAGCATCTCATCTGATTTCCACAATGAACCCTAAGGTAGGCAGTTCCAGGCTGCTGACCTGATTTTGTTAGAAGGGACAGGGGAGAAGTTGAGAGCACGGCTGAATGTGACAGTAGGAAAAGCAGCTCAGGGGTCCAAACTTCTGCTGAAGGGAAGAAAACATGACTGGGGAAAAGCCAGTGTCAGACTGAGTGCAGACATTCCTTTCTCCAACTGAATTTCTCACCCCTTGAACCTTGCCCCTCTTCTGGTTCCAAGCCATAGCGTTCGGAACGGGCAAAATCCTCAGTCCTGCTGCCAGCACCCAGAGCAGTGGGAACTCAGGCCTTCCAAGAACTTTCTACAACATAGTATGACGAGGGAGAAGGCAGACAGAGACTGACTCTTAGAATTCCCTTTTCAAATTCAAACCCTTTTTTTCTCATAGAAGCACTATTGCATTCAGATACTACATTGTTAACAAGAATAACAGCAATAATAAAAGAATCTCCATTTTAAGAGCTTTTGCTCTTAAAGCATTGGATAAGCACTGGAGGCCATTTCTCCCGTTTAAAAGCTGAAGTGAGCATCTCTCACAGAGATAAAGAGAGCTCTGGACATAGCGAACCCCCAGCCTGCCGACTCGGCCTCAGGCTGAGGCCTCACGTTCACATCCCCCCTTCAGTTGGCTTTTGTGGCCATTCCTGGAGACAGAATTTTCAGAATCCAACCTGTCCATCAGTTGAAAGCAACTTCGTCATCACTGGCTCCTCCTCCCCCCTTCCTTTCAAACCGTGGGAACTTTCTGTTCAACCACCGGTTAGGATCTGGAGTAGTCTGCCTAAGTCTAAAAAACCTGAGGCACAAAGAGAGCTTTAGCGCAGCACTGACTTTTCCAGGGACTCACAAGGAGGAACAGTTAACTATCAGTGATCCGGGCGCACCTAAAGTTAACTTCATCCCCGCTCTGTCTCCTCAAAGGAAAAACTTAAAGCTGTGTACAAAAACATGGCTTTGTTTTTCAACAGAGAATGAAAAGGAAAACGAGATGCAAATATTTTTTTTCTAGATAAGACTATTTTTTCCTCTCCATCTCCACTAATATTTACGGCTGGGGTTAAAAGCTCAGGCTGTGGAGCCATATTTCCTCCTTAAAGAAACAAAACAATATCTGAAGCTGATCTCATCCATCAGAAGATTCATTGGCAACGACAGACCGGTTCTGTCATTCGCTGGCTGGACAGCCCTGGGTGATGTACATAACCTCTCCAAGCCTCAGTTTCCTTCTCCATACAATGGAGAATATAAGAGTTTCTACCTCACCAGGTTGTGGGCAGAGAGAAGACTTGAACATAGTAACTGTTCAGTGAATACTAACCAGTATGCGGAAGGCATTGGGCCGCAAGGGATAGCAGGATGGGTGAGACCCACCTCTGCCATCCAGGACTAGGCTATACCGGGTTCGGAGGACACATGGATGGTTAATCATAGTACAAACTAGAACCAAGTGCTCTCTAAAGTGGGTCACCATTAGAACCAGATTTCTCTAGGGAGAAAAAGACTTTCAGACAGACCTGCATTCAAGCTGGATCTTAAGGCAGAAACAGAATTTCAGTAGAGGAAGGGGCTAGGGGACATGGACGCTAAGCCACAGAGCAAAGACGAAGAGATGAGAAAAAGCTCTCTGGGGATGCACGGGCTCCAAAGCTCATCCACAGGGGTTGGGGAGCTGCAAAGGACGAAGGGTCATCTACTAGTTTAAAAAACAAAGTTTCTCATTACAAAATGCTGGGAGTTAGGCTAGCATACCAAATGAAAGTGAAGGCAGTAAAGTCAAAACCCTAGATGATCACCTTTTAGGTAAGCAAACACAACTTAACAGACCATTTTAGAAGTCTTTCAAAGTGAAGACACACTTCTTTAAGAATTAAGAGGAATTAATGGAAAGTTTAAAAAAAAGTTCATCATAAAATCTAAGAAAACAGAGGTGAAATTGGTCACTGGGCTCAGCTTCCCAAAATAGATTGCAACATCCTCCTCCCTAAAGCCTATCCTCAAGAATTACATCTCATTTTTTTAATGCCAGGAAATAGTTGAACTGTTCTCCATCCAGGCTCTCATTCAAGGATTTTGAGATTTTTCAGGAATAGTGGAAGCAGCCGCGGTCATGAACCATAAAAAATCCCTTGATACAAGCATTTCAGAAACAGAGGTTATTTCCACCTGGTTCTCCCCAACCACTGTTGCCCCATACATGATAACAGCAGCTCTCGGAAAACGGGAAGCAAGAATACACCGCCGCCATTCCCACAGATGATCGGTTTTTACCTTTAGGAAGATTGTCCAAAGGTCACAAGAGAATTATCTCAGGAATTCACCCACAGTTTGATGGTAGGATAAATGGGCGTCTAGAGAATTTGAAAGTGATAAGAGGCCCACACAGACGGTTCCTTCTTGCCCCCTCTCCCTCCCCGCCCCCTGGGAACTTTATTCTACTCACCTGAATAGGTCTGGAACTCAGGAGAAAAGTTTGGGCTGGCTAAATGTGTTGAGCACTTAAAAATACGGCAGACCTCACGCTAATGGCTTTGTTCAAGTAACCCTCAATTCATAATATTGTTCTCGTTTTGTTGATGAGGGCTCTGAAGTGCAAAAAAATTTTACTTAAGCTGCCTGGGGTCGCAGAGGCGAGCAAGCAGTGCAACCGGATGTAAACCCAGGGGGCTGACTCCGGAGGCCCCCCTCCGAGCCGCTGGGCTTTGCCACAATTCAGGAGTCATCTGCATACAAATGGTGATTGATAAGGAGACCGAATAATTTGTTTCCATCCGATGTGGGATTTTTTTTGGTCGGGGGAGGGGTGCCCTTAAGAACTGCGCAGGGTGAACGGGGCAGGGGGCTGGTAAGCCAGAACCGTGTAGGGCAAATTGAGAAGTGAGAAGTGTGATCACCGTGTTGATGGATGCCGTGAGAGTGGACGGACTTACCGAGGGAAAGAAGGTTGAAGAAAAGAAGAAAGGAGACGATTAGTGGGTCCCGAGAGAGACCAACAGTTGGGGAATTGTCCGAGAAAGAGAAACTGACAAGAGGATCCTGGGGGAGGTGAGCCGGGAGACAAGGGTGTCAGTCTCGGGCAGTTATCCAAAGGGAGTCACCCTGGGGGGACCCTGGCCCCCTGAGGAGCTGGGAATGAGGCTGGGGTGATAAGGACGGGGGGGGGGCATTGACAGGGGCGGTGGGGAAGTCACTGGTCATTTACTGACCACCATTTCTGCGGGTTGGTGGAGTTAAAAGCAGCATTAAAGTAAGAGGAGGAGTGAGTGGGAGGTGAGGACCCAGCCACAGGCAGTGCAAACAACTCTTTTTGAAAGTGGCCTTGAAGGGGAAGTAAAAGATAGGACTGTCTGGAGGTGGAGTCAAAGAAGTTTCCTTTCTTTTCTAAAACAAGAAACCAGAATGTGTTTAGTGCTTAAGGGAAGGGATCAGCCTCAGCCGAAGGAGAGGGGAGAAAAAGTAGAATGCGTAATTATCCGCTCTCCAGGGGACATTCTGGAGCAGAGTTCCTGAGAAGGTGGAAGGGCGAGCCACCTGAGCTGAGGAGCTACCTTTACACCTGAGGAGGTAAAGCTCTGCCCCTGTGGGAGGGAGGAGATGGGGAGTGTGGGCTGGAAGGTTCCATGGAGGGAACAGGGAGCGAGGTGCTGTCTGCAGGCTTGGGGTTTTTTCCGGGGTCCCTGAGGGGAGAGGTGGTTGTGCCCAAGGTTTAAAGGTGCCTAAGGCAACGCAGGCACCGTACTAGGCCCTTCAAAGACATTGATGTGATCTCTTTTCCCTCTGCACTGTTCAGTGCAGTAGGCGATCTTACTTACCCTTGTTTGACACCAGAGGAAACGGTGGCTCAGCACTGTGGGCAGTCAGCCCAAGAGCTCACAGCTGTTTGGGGCCAGAGTCCACGTCTATCTTCATTGTCTGCTGTAAGGGAAAGCCCACTCCCTGCCTTTCCGTTATCTTGCAGTCTTCGGGGAGTAATGGGAAGGGAGTTAGCGGATGTCGTTTAAATAATGGTTTGAGACCAGAATGTGGAAGTTCGTCAAAGACTGTACAGGATAGAAATCCTATTTTTGTTTATAAGAACTGCTTTGGTTTTTTAAAATTTTTTTCAAGATTTTATTTATTATTTATTTGACAGGCAGAGATCACAAGTAGGCAGAAGCAGGCAGAGAGAGAGGAAGGGAAGCAGGCTCGCTGCCAAGCAGAGAACCGGATGTGGGGCTCGATCCCAGGACCCTGGGATCATGACCTGAGCCGAAGGCAGAGGTTTTAGCCCACTGAGCCACCCAGTTTAAAATATTTTTTAACTCTAAATATTTAAAATATTAAAAATTTAAAATACTTTCAAACTTTAGGAGATCCTTTCGTAAAACAAGAGCTGTTACTGGTGTTGCTTTGTAGAATATGTGCTACCGAAGCGAGCACTTCGTGTTGCTTTTTAATGGGTCTCTTTGAATAAAGGCTCCATAAGTTTATCTTTCGTTTTTTTTTTGGAGAGGTTACCTACTATGCACCCCCACTTCATTCGTAAAGGATGTTACCTATGTTTCTTTTTAAAGTCCATGGGAACATTTTCTGTTAACCTATCACTATGGGAAAAAAATGTGCTCCCTTATGGGTTTTTAAATTTTTTTTTAAAGATCTTATTTATTTATTTGTCAGAGAGAAAGAGCAAGTGAGCACAAGCAGGGAGAGCAGCAGGCAGAGGGAGAAGCAGGCTTCCTGCTGAATTGGGAGCCCGCTGTGGGACTGGATCCTAGGACCCTGAGATCATAACTTGAGCCCAAGGCAGACGCTTAACTTAGCCACCCAGGCGTCACCCCTCCCCCTTACAGATTTTTAAACTTGGTAACTTTCAGACTCTTAAAGCATGTGAAATTCTTCTGTGGGTATTTTATTGCGAAAGAATCACAGATTTTAGGTGGTGGCTCTGTAGGGATGGTGATGATACTGGAATAGGTCTGCAGGGATTCTTGCCTTCACAAGGAAAACTTGTAGTTATGTGGAACCCACTTTGAAGTTTCAGATTTCCATTTACATCACGTGTGTTTGAGAGGTTAGCGTGGTGAGGACTCCCTGAATAGGCAAGGTAGAAATATGGGCCATATGGTAGGGTTGGGTGATACCGGGATGGGGTAGAGGAAACCTGACAGTAGTTAGTGGGGGAGGGAGATGAGTCAAATTTGCAGAATGACAGCTGTCAGGGCCCCATATAGACCCAGGTGTACTCTAAATTTTTGCTGAATTAATTGGACTGCCCAGCTGAGAGCCCTCTTTCAGGGGAGAGGTTATTTGGAGTGGGGGGATTAGAATTGGACTTGCTCCTGGCTGTTAAGTTGCAAATGATTTGCCATTATTTACCATAGCACCTCACAATACTTTGTGTTTTTTATTTTATGTGTTTTTTTAAAATTTACTCCTAAAACTACTTTTTAAAAATAGTAGGCCTGCATTATTTCCCCCTTTTTTGCATTCTATAGAAGAGTATGTGTTAGCTGACTTGGCCCAGAGCAAAAGATGAATTTCTTGAGCAATCAGCAAACCTCAGGCCATTCATTAAGCTTTCCCAAAGAGAAGTTTGAATTGTTTTTCTTCTTTGAAAACTTTATATGGCATGCAATTTAATTTTTGACAAGTTGAAAGCCTACTTAGAAAAAACTAAACAGATGCCAACACATTAAGGCGAATTCCTGAAAAATTACTGTATTTGTACCATCTATTCCATTAAAATGTAAGGGAATCTTGGAAAGTTCAGAACATTGATTTGATTACCAAAAATGCAGTTAGAAGGAAGTGAACTATTTATAGTCCCAGGATAATGTTGCCTTAAGATGGTTAGTCTTCTGCAAGAAACTTTATAAACTAGTTACAGGTACTTCCTACAACTAATCAAGACAACATCCTAATCGTTAGGGATTACCTCTGATTTAAGACTTCATTGCAGGGTCTCTAGGGCCACTGACCTATTTCTGTGTCTGTTTTCCTGTAACTAAAGATCAGTAAGAAAAGAAAAAAAAATTAACCTAATTTCTACAACAATTGATTAATGAGAAGCAAATGTTACATGTTTGGTATGTGATAGTTATACAGCAATAGTCAGTGATTTATAAGTCGTGGCTTATGACGCTATTAAAAAATTAATTACCCCCAAAGAAATCTAAGAAACATGCTTGAAAGTCATTTATTATAGTAGTAGCCATTATTAATGTATGTTTCTGTCAGAGCTTTAGTCAAAGTCCAAATAGAACCCATGGAACCAGCTTAAAAATATGATTTCAGGAATCACCACGAAACTCTTTAAAAAAAACAAAAAGGTATTAATTTGAGGTTGGAATCGCAGATTGCAAGGCTCACGGGCCCATCCCCCCCCCCCCTTGACTCCTCCAGCAGGCTTCCCCTCCTCATTTGCATTCATCCTTTGTAGCTGCTAGCACCTTCCATATTTGCCTCTTATGTATCCCTTCCCTTGCTTCTGCTCTTAAAAGAAGAGACTGGCTTTTCACACTTAGTCCTTCTACCTGGTACAGTATCGGGTTCACAATGATCTTTATTGAATGAATGAGTGAGTGAGTCACTCTTATTTATAAAATCGCTACCCAAACTAATAAGTGAGTTCAGCAAATTTGAAGCGAAGAAACAAGCCTAGGCTTGAAAGACCAATAATCTGTTTTCAAATCCCTCTTTTGTTTCAGTTTTTTGGAAATAAAAAGAGCTCTGAAAATGAAATTTACCAACCTTTGTTTTTAGAGTTAGCCCTGATTTATTCTTCATTCACCAACCCCGACCCCCAAGCACTTTGGTTTTGTTGGTTTTTTGTTGTTGTTGTTAATGCTATTTTTTTTTTAAGATTTTATTTATTTATTTGTCAGAGAGAGAGAGAGAGAACGCGCACGTGAGCCAGCAGAGGCAGGGAGAGAAGCAGGCTCCCTGCCGAGCACGGAGCTTGATGTGGGACCCTGGGATCACGACCTGAGTGGAAGGCAGCCGCTTAACCAACTGTGCCACCCAGGCCTCCCTTGTCGGGTTTTGTTATGTAGTGCTTGGTATCTTTTTTAAGCGATTCTTTCCCAGGGTTGTAGTCCCGGGGTTGTCTGATTAGTTAATCCTGTTACAGTCAGTGGTGCTCTTGATCAAGAATTTCATGAATTTCCTTTTCAGTGTAACTTCTAACTAGAGTGCTCTTTCCAGTCATTTCCTCCTCCCTTCTTTTCCACAGTCTGTTCCGCTTGCCTGTGCCACCGCAGAAGAACAATGAGAAATTCCTAGGGAGACCTTTTTGCCCAGTTTTGACTCCGAGCTCTTAGTACATTATCTGGGTGGGTTAAGTTCCCTGGTGGGGACACAGGGCAGCCAGGTTTCCTCACACACTCAGAAGGCCTAGGAGTCTGCAGAATTGTGCTTTGGTTATTCTAAAATCCAGGTCACTTATTTTGACATGTCTCTTGGTAGAGATTAAGGTAGGGGATGAAATATGTATACTCTTACTCATAGTCCCCTCCCCCCACCTCCCCTGTGCACATAAACCACCTCTCCTGGGCAGGCAGAGGAAATGGTTGCCTGCCTGTGCCTTGAAGACACACCAAAGCACTCTTCTGTCTTGTCTTCAAACACCTCCCTAACAGGAGCCAAGCTTTTCCATTCAGACCAGCCTACTTGGCATTCTGCTATGAAGGAGCGCTCCCAACAGAGACCGACTTTGGTGTCGGTGGTTTTTAGATTTTAGCTCCATCGCATCGATGTCCTTCCCTATAGATTGGAAATGATAAAAATTATCTCATAAATAGAATTACATTTGTAAAGCAGCTGGCCTCCGGTAGCCATTCAACAAACATTCATTTTACTTTATTTGAAATCTTTCCCTTGGATTATCTCATTGGCTCAGCACAGAACCCTGCTAGACAAACAGGAAAAACCCTGTAAATCCGCCCCCCACCCTTAATAGTTGATTAACCCGGTATTTTGAAACTTGCTCCATAATTATAACTAACTAACCCTTATCCATGCTTACTACTGGTCAGGGATTGTTCTAACCATTTTATATTGGGTCCTCCCGTGAAATCTGAAGCGGACACTCAAAGTCCTATTTTGCAGATGAGGAAAATTGAGGCAGAGAAAGACTAAGTAAGTGCCCAAGGATGAAGAGCTGGTAAATAGTTGGGATTCACACCCAAGTAGTGTCGCTCCCAAAGCAGTGCTCTTCACCAGTATACTTCAGTTTCTCTGTTTCCCACAGCATCTGAGTGGTGGATTGGACTCCCGCCTATGAGTCCCAGTCTAGAGGGCCACCAGGTTATCAGAGCTGCCCACTCACCGCAGGGAGAGTACTCCAATGGAAAGGGATGGTGTTGAGTATCTTAGGGGATGAGGCCCAGGTTGGGAGCAGAGTGCCAGCCCAGAGAGAACACACGAGTGGCACCATGAGAACCCGGGGAAATTCTGGGAGGAGGTTTCCCCCTTCCCGTTGCACCTTGGAGACTGGAGTCTGGGGCAGGGGAGTACTTTTGTTCACAAAGCCCCTGAAAGTCCTCAGCACCTGTTTTCTGTGTTCATGGCTCTTAGCACTTTGTGTCATAGTTACCACTGACTGTTTCTGATCTGCTCCTAAAGGGAGCAGGTTGTACTCATTTTTATACCCCCTCTGGGGAGCGCCAAGTAGACACCTAACAAGTATGAGAAATCATTCCAAAGGAACATGCCTGAGCCCCAGAGGGATCTGGAGTTCGCTTAAGGTGTTATTTTGTTGTACTGCAATGAGCTCTATCCTCTTTTTAAGCTTTTTTTTTTTTTTTCTTTTTTCTGATAACAAAAACATTGGACTGAAGATTCTTTGGGGGAAAAATAAACCAGTATTTTCAACTGTTCTCTTAGGGCAACTCTTAGAGACCACCCATGTTCATGTTTTTATTTTTGTAGTTGTACCCATTTAAAACCACAAATAATATAGCTTTGATAAACTGTAATTTAATAATAGCTATCCATCCACCCCTCTTAAAATGCCTACTGATACCTAAAAGCCTACGAATATCAAGCCACAGTGGATTTTATTGGCTTCTGTGTAAGTGTGAGTGGACGCCGTATTCTTCCCCATGTGAGATCTGTTGGTGATACTGAAGTGTGTTTTTACCTTTTATTCATTAATGGATATGGTTATAAATGACAACTTTAAAATAAAGTTTTGAAGATGAGTTTCACAACTCAATGTTTTATGCAAAGTGCTCAGGAGGAAAAACTCTTCTTCTACCCTGTTAGGTTCTGTGTCTGGAGCCCTGTCAACTAAAGACAAGTTAAAAGGAGAAATAGCCCACGATTTTTACCAATATTTATGTGCACAGGACTTCACACAGTAGAAATACAAAGAAGCCGATTCAGGGGCTTACATATCATTTTAACAAAGGGAAAACCGGTTTGGGTTTCTTGGGATGATGAATTGTGAAAACTCAGAAATATATAGCGGAACTAATAGATAATCGGGGTTATTTTAGTAAAGTCAGCTTATGCAAACTCATCTTGGTGTCAACAGCTCCCTGTCTTCCTTGACTCTTCTCCTCCTGGTGGGGAAGGAGCACCTGCCTCAAAGGGAAATTTATACACTGCATTAAAGCGGAGAACTTTTCATGTGTCTGCTGATTCTTAGTTGCTTTCAGCTCAAAATAATCCTTATTTTAAAATGTCATTATTTGGGGATGGCATATTCTGATCGTCTTCCTATGGAAAGCAAAGAATATTACAGCTGTAACATGTGAATTATTTCCAGTGTTAATGCCCTTTTTTACAAGTCAGACTCTGCCGAGCAGGGAGCTCAACATGGGGCTTGATCCCAGGACCCAGGATCATGACCCAAATTGAAGGTGGACATTCAACCAACTGAGCCACCCAGGCGCCCCATACTTTTCCTTTCTGTTGTTTGTTGCATTTCATTGAATTCTTTTGAAGTTATTAAAAGAAACATACAATTATATAAAGTATATTTACAGAAAAGGAGGGAAGGCAAGTCACCCGTTATCCTACTTTTCTCTTAAAAGCTCTGTTTTTGCATATTTTCTCTCAATGATACGTTTCCTATAGTTCCAGCAACACAGACCTCACATGTGAAATATGGCATGTAACCTCTTCAGTTTAACGTATCACAGCGTTCCCACATCCTTTCTCACTCACCATCTTCATTGTGAAGTAGCTGCAAAGTCTACCTCCCCATTCTCCAGGGGTCAGACACCGGAGCTGCCTTCCCAGAGGCAGTTTCCCCTCTAGCCAGGGGAGGGCCTGGGGTTTGGCCGCTTCAGACCTGGTGGAACTCCGGCCTCCCAAGAGCCACAGGGCAGGGGTTCACAGGTCAAGGTGAGGCGTGGCCAAGCAGGGCTCCCTTCTTGCTGTCTTCCCACTCCCAGGCCAACCCTCCATCCCCTTCCTCGAGAACCCTCCCCCCCCAGCCACTCTCTCCTTCTATCCTAGCGATCTGAAGACCTGCTGCATGCCCTGGGCGCCATGGTCCACCTGTATGCCTCCGAAGTGCAGCAGCTGCTCCACAACAAGTTCGTGGTCATCCTGGGAGACTCCGTCCAAAGGGCGGTGTACAAGGACCTGGTGCTCCTGCTGCAGAAGGACTGCCTGCTCACTACCAACCAGCTCAAGACCAAGGGGGAGGTGAGCTTTGAAAAGGACAAGCTGGTGGACGGAGGCCAGATGGGCCCCATGCACAATGGTATCCAGTACCGGGAGGTCCGCCAGTTCTGCGACAACCACCACCTGGTGCGCTTCTACTTCCTCACGCGCGTCTACTCCAGCTACCTGGAGGACGTCCTGCAGGAGCTGCAGTCCAGCGAGCACGGCCACCCGGATGTGATCATCATGAACTCGTGCCTCTGGGACCTGTCCAGGTATGGCCCGGACTCCTGGCAGAGCTACCTGAAGAACCTGGAGAGCCTGTTCGGGCTCCTTGGCCAGGTGCTGCCCAAGTCGTGCCTGCTGGTGTGGAACACGGCCATGCCCGTGGGCGAGCAGATCACGGCGGGCTTCCTGCCGCCCGAGCACCAGCCTGGGGATGACTCCCTGAGGGTCCAAGTCATTGAAGCCAACTTCTACAGCTCTATCGAGGCGAAGAAGCACGGCTTCGACGTGCTGGACTTGCACTTCCACTTCCGCCACGCCGAGCAGCACCTGCAGCGCGACGGTGTGCACTGGAACGAGCGCGCGCACCGCCACCTCTCCCAGCTGCTGCTGGCGCACGTGGCCGACGCCTGGGGCGTGGAGCTGCCGCAGCGCGACAGTGTGAGTGCGTGGATCCCGTTGGACCCAGCGATGGGGGGACGCGGCCGGGGCGTTCAGAGGAGGAGGCAGGCTGGCAGGGCTCCACGGGCCTTCCCGCCCTCAAGGTGCGGCCCCCTACTCCCGAGTCCCCTTCTGCCTCTGCCCCAGCCTCCCCGCCTGCCCTTGCCCCCACAGCCTCATCCCTTTACTTTCCACCCGGTGATGCCGCGGTTCCTCTTTTGTCCCCAAGATACGAATTTTGCCTCAGACGAGCCTTTCCAGGCGGATCAGAACTCAAACTATTTCCATTCAGATGTCCTCTCACCGACCCAGACAGGATCATCCTCTGAAGATGACTTCATGATCTATCCTCAGTCCCCGGTGCCCCCTGGCCCCGTACCCTATCTGCAGCGATTCCCTGTGGTTCATAGGGGCTTCCCGCGCTTTGTGTCTCGTGGCCCCTATACGCCCTGGGGTCGGCGGCCGAGATCTTCCAGGAGACGGGCCCATTCCCGCCCACAGCCAAGGCCTCAGTAAACCCTCCTCATGTTCGTGGACTGGACAGATCATCTGACTCTCCCCGAGACAGACGGACCTTGTTAACTTAAGCCTTTGGTCCGTGCTCGGACTTTAGTTCAGTCATTGCTTTCACCGGTAATGGCAGGGAAGGGCAGCCTTCTCCATTTTTGTTGACTATGGCCTCTTCCTCTATTCTCTGGGGGTGACCAAGCATTATTACCACCTCCCCCACTCCCTATTCTGTTTCTCTTTTTTGTAAACAGAAAATGGAAATAAAAAAGTTGTTTCATGAAAGTAGTGGGTTTCGGGTGTGTCTATATTTAAATAGTGCCTCTCCCTTCCATTAAGAATTAGCTTCCTAAAAAGCAAGGACAGTATCTGCTGACTGTTTATGGCATCTACTTTACGATAAACTACTCAAAGTGGAATTTGTCTAAAATCGTTCGGAAGGTTTCCGTAAGTTGGACCTGATTCCTTACCAATCAACAAAAGAACTTGAACTTTTTATGGTATTTTCCAGAGTTTCTCAAAGAGTGATTGAATTGTAAAACCGGGAAAGCTAAATAAATGATATTTAACTGACACAAACAAGGAAACAAGCTAAGAGAGGTGAGTGACTTGTCCTAGGTCACAAAAAAATCCCTCTTCCACAAGTCTTTCCTAGTCTATACAAATTTCTGACTGACATGAACTTTCAGACCATGGGGACTGATTGCTACCGCAGTAATGTCACACTAAGAGGGACAGTTAACCAAACATTGTCTTTCTATGAAAATGATGGTGAAAACCGCTATGCTTCCATAGTTCCAGAAGCTTACTGATTAGTTATGCAATGTATGTAGAATGCATGGCATGCTCAGGACGGTGATTTCTTTGAAGAGTCTCATGTTTGGGACTTGAGAAAATTAGAAAAAAGTTAAGTTGCACTCGATGACAACATCTATCACCGTTACAGAATAAAACTACTGGTTGGAAGGGGCCACCAGCGCACAACTCTGACAGGCGGCCGTGGCCATCTCTTTACTGTTTTGTGGAAATGTTAACATCATGAAGACTTAATATGCTAGGGCCTTTATCATCCTAGACTCGTGAAATGTTAATACTTGTATAAGATAGTCAAAACAGGACATGACTAACATTGTCTGAGTCATAGATTATTTCATTGAATTGATTCCACTGGTTTGTAAGTCCTCAATTGGACCATTCCTGAAGTTGACAGTGTCAGGAAATGTTACCCTGGAAAAATTGAAATTTGAAATCACAAAAAATAGACGAAATCAGTTCTCTATAGGAGAAATACACAGCAACTGTTAATCTACCAAAAAACCATAAAATTTGTGAAGGATAAGACCTTCATCTCACTCACCTTTGTCTCAAATCCTGGTATAAGTGTAGCACATAGTACTGAATAATGTTTCTTGAGTGAATCCATGAGGGAATGAGGAGGTGGCATACAGGTGTTCTTGGTGACACCGTGACCCAGGTCCCTGAGGAGGTGCTGTCCGTGGAATCATTGTAGCACATCGAAGGAATATTCCTGAAATGGCTGGATAACAACCATCAAGGACGCAAGAAAGGTGGTACCAGCAAATCAGAATTTGCCAGAACATCCCAGCAAAGTCCAGAGAGAGAGCGCCTATCTAGCCAATGTCAATGTTCTAATCCCAGGGAGGAGGTGAATGCACAAGGCTGTGAGATTTGCTAACATCAGCCCTCAAGATAAACACGTCGGCTCATTCTTACTTTACGTTTCCCAAGCAAGACAAAGCAGGGCTTAGGGGCTGATCTGAGTAAATTCTATTTTCGTGAATAAATCAATAAATCAGTGGTGTGATTTATATCTCTTATGAGTTAGGCTAGTGTGTATTCCTTCTTAATCTGATCATGCCAGATGAGACAAGGAGACTGAGTTCTTAGGGACACAGTACTGAGGAGTAGACATTGAATGAATGAGGAATCCACTATCTTATCTTACGGATTAAATTGCACCAATCACTGAACAGTCCTGTTTCTCTCCGATGGGGAGGGGTGCAGGTAGACTCCGGGACAATCTTTTCCTGCCCAGGTGTATTAATGTCCTAGGGCTGCTATAATGATTACCACAAACTTGGTGACCTAAAACAACACACATTTCTTCTCCCAGCAGTTCTGGAGCTCAAAAGTCAAAAATCCGCTACCCCCAAACAAAATCTATATGGGGTCTCCTGCTGTCCTACATGATCAGGCCTCTGCAATGTCGTCTTCTGGAACTCTCTTTATTGACCTTTATGCTCTCAGCCACACTGGGCTTCTTTCTGTTCGTATACAACCCGCGAAGCCCTTTCATAACTTGGGTCGTTGTGCTTGCTGTTCTCTTTACCTGGAATATTCCGTATCCCCTACTTCCTGTTTGTTCTAACTCTTCATCCTGCCATCCCCACTTTTTAAGTCCCCTCCTAAAATGCCTTTCAGGACCATTTCAGCTACAAGTACCATTAGGATCAATCATGGCACCCATTCTTTCCTTGTATTGCTTACCCCCTTCATTCGAGGCTTCAGTAGTTGCTCATTAGCCCCTTCCTCCAGGAAGTAAGCTCTGTAAGTCTTGTTCACTGTTGAACTCCCAATGTCTCACAGCATAGCGCTTGGCAAGGAAGGTGTCCAAGTATATTTACTTCAGATAAACGTTCAAGAACATAATTCATGTTGTGTACTCACAAAAACAATTTATATTAGAATTGAGCTGTATTTGATCATTTTAGAAAAATGTCTCTAGAATTCTCTCATAACTTGATCTAAGTAATCCTGGGTAGCTATCACACCCTGAACCTCTTCATCCCCATAGGATTAGCCTGAGAACCTCCTCAGTGCTAATTTCATACCTTTCCTGGCCTTTCTGTTCCAGCCCTGAGCTTTCTTTGCCCATGTTTACTATTGCTACCTTGCTCCTTAAATCAAGAAATCTAGCAATGCAGTCAACCTCTTGTTCTGGTAAAAAAAAAAAAAAAAAAAAAGAGCCTAACTTATTCAACAGTTATGAGAGAAATTATTGCTTTATTGTTCAGACTTACAATGCAAGGTTCATTCGGCTTCTCCGGCCTCAAGAACTGACAGCGCTCAAAGCTTTTTTCACTTGACTCTTGTATTCTGGAAAAAGAAGATAAAGTAAAATTAATGATTAAATTAGCATTATCTAAGCAGCATATGATTCTCACCTTATTCTAGAATAAGGTATACTGTGAGGTCGAAGGCCAAAACTTCAAGCTGTAACTGTTTTTTCCTAAGCACAAACAAAGCAAGTCCCAGCCTTTGAAAACAGATGGAATCATCTATCCTACCATAGGGTGGGGAGCAGCCCCCTCCCCACTGGCTAGCCGCAAAGCTCTTGTTTGCTGGGCCCCAGCCTTGCATGATACTTGGACCCATCGTAACATTGATGTTATTTCCTGGAGTTGTTCGCAGAGACAGATTTATGTTCATGAATTCTGCAAAGGTAAGTTATTTTGAAAGCTTGGAACTTCAAGGCTCCTGTCAAAAGGATTTGCCATGATTTTAAACAATTGTATGCTTGCTCTTAAAACTCTAGAAAACATCTCCTTCCTATCATGTCAAAAAAGTCCTCTTATCACTGCTTCCTTAATTCGTAGAAATAGTTTTTCCACAAGATTTTACACATTAAACTTTAAGGAAAGATTTCCTAAACCATGTCTCTCTGAACCGTCATCTATTCATGCATTCAACAGGCAAGGATGCCTGGATTTGTTCTCTAACTGCCCCATGTGAAAACTCACAATGGCTCTTAATGGATCAGAGGCTCTGAGTTCTGCATGAAATGAACTTGTTTAAACACGTGTAGCCTAGTATTTTCCAGATTTCTTGAGCCACAGACCATTTTCATATGCATTTTCTCTTGAAAACATGTTTGGGGTGAGGGGTGCCTAGGTGGCTCAGTGTGTTAGTCCTCTGCCTTTGTCTCAGGACACGATCGCAGGGTCCTGGGATGAAGCCCCGAGTCAGGCTCTCTGCTCAGCGGGGAGCCTGCTTCCTCCTCTCTGCCTGCCTCTCTGCCTACTTGTGGTCTCTCTCTCTGTCAAATAAATAAATAAAATCTTAAAAACAAACAAAAAAAAACATGTTTGGGGAAAGATCGTTCTAGAGAATGCCACATAAAATAGTTGGTGTAAGTGAAAAGAAGGCTTGTTAGTGACTTTTTAAATATGAAGCCCTTTTTCAGTGGAGCATTATAATCTGTGCCCAAGTGTGAGCTAATATTTATTAGGTAAGCCTGTGACAGGTCTGAGATTGGTTAATTAGCTGAAGTAGGATGAAAAGGACCAGGAATGATGGCCCTCTTCCTGCTCTCAGGTAGGTGGCTGGGCCAGGAAGAGAATGGGACTGTGTGGCCAGTCCAGCCTGCAGAGTAAGGCGTGCAGGGAAGATGAGAGTCATTCAACACAGAACCTTCTGTCAGCACTTAACGACACTCTTAGGAGCTGGTCCCAAATCTCTAAGCAGGGGCCTGTCCTGGAAGAATGATAGCACCCACAATGGAAGCTGCTGTGGTAGAGCCAGAACCCCCGATGAGGAAGAGACACCACCAGGCCATGTGGTCTATGATGTCTAGTCTGGCCTTGGAGCAGGTCCCCTCCATCAAGCTGCAGTGATGGCTCTCAGACCTGGGGGGTACCTGGCTTCTTATCTTCACTTCCAACTTCCATGTCTACATCACATGGACTCATTTTTGATATGATACTTCATCTCAGTAATTCCACCACACTGCCCAACGATCCTTTTCCTAGCATCCATTACTTCCCACCCACACCATGCCCTAAGGCACTGAGGTTCTCAAACTTTATTTGGAGTCTGTCAGAATATCCTGGAAGGCCTGTGAAATTATCACTGCTGCTATCTCCCTGGCCAACTTTCTGACTCAGTAGGTCCAGAGTGTGGACCTAGAATCTGCCTTTCTAGAAGCTTCCACACAAAAATGTAGAAAGAAGCATATAGTCCCACTTATGTAGCCATAAATCAAATGTATAACCATTGTCAACATTTTGCCAAAGTTTCTTTATCCTTGTTCTGAAATGTTTTAAAGGAAATCACTTCATGATATTTCATCCCTAAATATTTTGTATGTGGGAAAGAAGGACATGTTCCTATATAACCATAAGTGTTATATCTAATGAAACTGACGATAACTTGCTGATATCCTGTGATACTGTTATGGACTGAATGTGTCCCCCTCCCCCCAAATTCATATGTTGAACCCCTATCCCCCAGGGTGATGGTATTAGAAGGTGGCGCCTTTGGGAGATAATTAGGATGAGATGAGGTCATGAGGTTGGAATCCTCATGAATGGGATTAAGGCCATCGTAAGGATCACAAAGGAGCTTGCTTCCTTTCTGCTCTTGGCCACATGCGAATACAATGAAAGGTTAAAAAAAAAAAAAAAAAAGAGGGTTCTCACCAGAATCCAACCATATGGGCACCTTGATCTCGAACATCTAGAGAAATTTGTTTATCAATTTCTAAATTTCTATCTATAAACGTATACATTTCCATTTTTCATAAATTTCATAATTTATTTTATTGTTGTAATAAATTTATATTGTTTATAAGCCCCTGGTTTATATACCAAAGTCCCTGTGGTTCTTCGTTATACCAGCCTGAACTAAGACAGATGCCCATTCCCAAAAATGTTTTCTATAGCTATTCAAACTGGGATCCACTAAAGAATCACACATTTCGTGGGTTGTTATATCTCTTGAATCTCTCTTAGTCTGGAAGAGAACCCAAACCCATGCTTTTCTTTTTTTTCATGACATTGACTCATTGAAAAGACATGTCCTGTAGAATGTTCCACTTGGAGTTTGTCTGATTTCTGCATGGTGTCATTTAATCTTTACTTTATCCTCTGTACTTCCTATAAAGTGAATGTTAGCTTTAAAGATTTGATTCGATGCAAGTCAAACATTTTTGTAAGAATACTTAATAGGCAAGACAATGTATTTCACATTGTACCACAGCATGTGGTACAAATGTGTACCAAAGAAGCACGTAAGCTGGTTTCCTAGTAGTCAACATAGATTGATCACCAAATAAAAGGTGACAGCTTAAGCCTTCATTTTCAAAGTTATATTTTTCTACTTGCAGTCAGCAAGTGTCCTGTGGGTACCATGTCAGTACTCCTGTTCCTCATCAATCTTTCACTTAATGGTGCTAGCAACTGTTGATGATTTTTGCTTGAAATGGCAATTTCATTAGGGATGAAAAAGTGGTCATTTTCCAGTTTCATCATTCCTTGTACAATTCTTGGCAAACATTCTTTTATAAAAGAGAAATTTTTTCATTAGAAACTATGGATTGTTTTGTTGGTTTAACTCCCCAGGTTACTATACTGTGCCACTAGAGTTAGGAATTACTGGACTAGATGATTGCTACATTTTCTTCTGGCCAATAATCTTGACACTGACATTGGGAAATAAGCTCAGACCTAGACAGGCAACAAGGAGCTAGACTAGCTGGGGATGACTGCAGATAGAACACAAGTGGTCTTGGTTTTGTACATGGGGAGGAGGCAAAGTCTCTTAGAAAATCCTAGAAAGACTCCAGAAAACCATCCCAACAGGCTAGTTAATAAATGAATGTTAAAAGTGGAAAAATTTCCTTTGCATGTGAATCATCTTCAATTAGGGATTGTATCTTTCCTAATTGACCAATAAATGAATTATTGCATATCAGAGTGAGGATATATATGTATCTATGTCAGTTGACAAATGAAAGACTAGTCTCTTATTAGTTTATTGGCAAATACATATTTGTTCACAAAAAATGTTTATTTTGTATTAGGTAATACATTCAATTTGCATGTTTAGAGCTAAAATTTAAATAAGAAAGCCATATTATATAATATTCTTCAAGAAAATTGCTACTTGGGTGGATTAACTTAAGAATGCTTTACTGAATAGTTCCTTAATACCAAATTCTCAAATTTTTCCATTGAAATACCTCTAATGATGGAGGGGATTGAACCTCTACTCAGAGGAAGTTTGCATGTAGCAGCTGACCCCAAAATCAAATTTATTTTACACCTCCTATTAAAATATTAACTGAGGGGCACCTGGGTGGCTCAGTTGGTTAAGCATCTGACTTCAGTTCAGGTCATGATCGCAGGGTCTTGGGACTGAATCCTGGTCTGGCTCTGCACTTAGCGGGGAGTCTGCTTGTCCCTGTTCCTCGCCCTTTGCCCCTCCCCCAGCTTGTCTGCTCTCTTTCTCAAATAAATAAAATCTTTTAAAAAATATTAACTTAAATTCTGGGCATAACTCTGTACAGTATCGTTATTTGTTATGTTAAAAAATAGTAATACTGCCCTTCAAAACATTGAGTAGAAGCAACACTACAGAAATAATGAGGGATTCAGGGTCCTAATCCATAAAACTGGAGGAGGAGGACAAGTATCTCATGGATTTATTACAAATATCAACTGAAATAGTATTTATAAAGTCCTTCCCAGTTTTTTTTTTTTTTAAGATTTTATTTATTTATTTGACAGACAGAGATCTCAAGTAGGCAGAGAGGCAGGCAGAGAGAGAGGGAGGAAGCAGGCTCCCCGGTGAGTAGAGAGCCCAATGTGGGGCTCGATCCCAGGACCCTGAGATCATGACCCGAGCTGAAGGCAGCGGCTTAACCCATTGAGCCACCCAGGCGCCCCAAGTCCTTTCCACTTTGATTGGCACATAGTTGGCACTATAAAAGTATCTGTTAAAAAAAAACTGAAGATTTTTTCCCAGGCTCATCTTATTGTTTTACCTACCAACATAACTCCCAGAGTCTTAGTAACCCAGTTTGAGTGTGATTTTAATATTTAAGGCTGTAATTATGGTCGGAGTAAGAGAAGAAGCAAAGTGTGATTGTTCATTTGGGCTGAGTTAGAAAAGGAATCAAAAAACGCAGGGAAAAGGACACAAAGCTGGGGCAGTGGCTGAGAGTGGTGGCGTCCAGCCAGGCTGGTGGTGTGGTTTTGAGCAAATGTTTCAGAGTCCTGGCCCCATGGTGCATGCCAGGCACCGAGGACGATGGGAAACTACCAACAGCTGTTGAGATGCTCTGATTGCAGTGTTTCTCAGACCACTTTCATCAGAATTACCTAAGGTGTTCATTAAAAGTAAAATGTATGTGGCCCCAGCCTGGATGTCCACAATCTGAATCAATGTGGGGGAGGGGGTACACTTGGGACATCAGGAGTTTTAAACACCAATTCCTTATGTAACTAGAATGTGAAAACCTTTGTTGTCAGGGATATCGCTCAAGGATACTGCCCTTTTCTCCTTACAAATATTAACTTTATAAAGAACTTTAAAAAATACAATTTGTGCACCAATTCTGAATAGTCAGAATTGTTGGCTGGAAGAAAATGTAGCAATCATCTAGTCCAGTAATTCCTAACTCTAGCGGCACAGTATAGTAACCTAGGGAGTTAAACCAGCAAAACAATCCACAGGCCCCATCCCCAAACAAGTAATTATCAGAAATTCTGGAGCAAAAACCTGGACATAAGTGAACTTAAAAGCCCTCTAAATATTTGCAATGTGCAGCCAGGATTAAGACTCAGTAATCTGGTCCGACCTCATCTTGCACATGTGGACACAGGACTCCGAAAGTACAAGACTTACCTAAGATGGCAGAGCTTTCTTCAGAAGGTAATTGTGTAAGACTAGCTATGTTCTAGTGCAGTGTTTTTTCAAAATAAAGGTAATGACCCATCAGGGAATTGTGAAAACAACCTAGTGCATCCTGACAAGAATTTTCAAAAAAATTTAATAGAATAGACTAAAAGACATCAGAATACATAGCAAGAAGTGATGGTATTATTTCATGGTGTGTGTTCAGTGATAAGATGTTAAACGTGATCCTCATTTGAGGTTGTTGTCCAAGAAGTTGGAAAGTCCAGCTCTGGCATTTCCTTATAATTCTAGTATCTAAGGACTGAAGCTGATATCTGTGTACAAGAGGGTTACCAGCAAGTAGCCCATGGGGAGGGCCTGCATGTCACTGAGGTCAAGAACACAGGCTTGGGCAATGCAAATACCTCCAGGAAAGTTGAGTCTGTGCCCCTTATTGGTGACAATAGCCTGTGAAAGAAATTAAACATGCTACATCTTGACTACCCACACGGTAAAGTGAAACTTACCCCAAGGAAATTGTTGGTTTTATTTTTTATTTTTATTTTTTTAAAAGATTTTATTTATTTATTTGACAGACAGAGATCACAAGTAGGCAGAGAGACAGGCAGAGAGAGGGGTGGGTAGATTCTCTGCTGAGCAGAGAGTCTGATGTGGGGCTCCATCCCAGGACCCTGGGATCATGACCTGAGCCGAAGGCAGAGGCTTTAACCTACTGAGCCACCCAGGCATCCCTGTTGGTTTTAAATAGCACAATTTCTATAAAGCACTTAGCATAGTGTGTGGCATATGGTAAATAGTCAATAAACCCAAATAAGTAAAAAGGCCTTCATGAGTTCTCATTTCCCGACTCTCAGAAGACATGAACAAAAAATGTACTGGGACGGGGACAGTCTTCAGAGAGACGCATGCTCTTGGGTCTGATGTTTCTTTCAGAAGAGCAGAAGTTTAAAAAATAGCTAAAGTCATTGCCCCAAAAGGCAAAATATTAACAAGAGCAATTTTCTGTTTTCAACAAAACTGGACGTTATGATATCACAAAGATACCTGCTTATCCTGGAGATAAAACATTCCAATTTTTTTTTTTTTTTTACTTTTATTTATTTATTTATTTTTTTAAGAATGCCCTATCTTACAGATATACAAGCCAAGTGTGTCACCAGGCACCTGACATCATAACTTGTTTCGTTTCATTCTTAGTTTCTTTCTTTCTTTCTTTCTAGGAAGATATTATTCAATGTTGTCAGGGAAAAAAAAAAATGTTTTGCATTCTTTTCTGGTAGCTGAATCCCGAATAAAAGGAAAATTAGGCTGTTGGCCCCAAACCTCCCTACAGCTGCTTAAGGAGTTCCCATTCCTCTTTTGCTCAGATACTTTGCATGAGCAAAGACATGTCTCAGGTATAGCTCTCCACTTTTTAATATGCATCTCCTCAATCGAAAAATAAACTCCCCCCACACTCACTCCTGCCTCAGCCTCCAAATTATAAAGATACAAGAGCTCATCTGGTCCTAAAATATAGACATGCCTGGGATATTAACATTTGTATGGGTGCTAGTAAAAAACCCAAGTGTTCTTTTTCCACTGATTCCTCTGAAGGCATATGAATGTTCTATAATGTCACTTGCATATATATGTGTGTGTGTGTATATGTATATATATATATATGCATGTATGTACATTTTTTAAAAGATTTTATTTATTTATTTGACAGATCACAAGTAGGCAGAGAGGCAGGCAGAGAGAGAGGAGGAAGCAGGCTCCTCGCTGAGCAGAGAGCCTGATGCGGGGCTCGATCCCAGAACCTGGGATCATGACTGAGCCAAAGGCAGAGGCTTTAACCCACTGAGTCACCTAGGCGCCCCTCATGTATGTACATTTATACACATAAATAGGACAGCAATTGTATAATTCGGTAGGCCATAAATGTAGTGGGCTAGGCATTGTAGAGGATTTAGAATTGTGTAAAAACCAGCCCTGTCATCAAGGAGCTTAAAATCCAGTAGAGAAGATAGAACATGTGCACAAATAAGTCTAGTCCAGGAGAAAAATGTAGTGAGCCCCTGAAGAGAGCTCCAGCGCTGTGGGAGCTCAAGGGAAGAGATTCCGTGCGTCTGGCAGGTGCAGGGGCCTAGAGCAGAGGAGGCCTCCGGGGTACGTATCCGAAAAGATGGACAGGACTGGCCTCTGCCATGTGAGGTGGTATGTCATCCTAATGAGGGAAACCATAAAGGAGGATCCAAAAGTAGGCAGGAAGGGATGCCCGGGGAGGGACCGAGGAAGTCACTTTGGTCAGAGCACAGGGCGCATAAGAGAAACAGAGGTCACGAGTTTGGGGAAAGAGGTTATGTGGTAGTTTTCCCTGCCACAAACTGGTGGACTGAGGTAACAAATATATTATCTCACAATTCTGGAGGAAAGAAGTCCAAAATGGGTCTCACTGGGCTTAAAAGAAAGCGTCTGCAGGACTGTATCTCTTTCTGGAGGCTCTAAAGGAGGATCCATTCTGTTGTCTTTTCCAGTGGAAAGCGGCCCCCATTCCTTGGCTCCTGGCTCTGCCCAGCTTCAAAACCGGCGATGGCTGGTTGAGCTTTCTTGCGTCACTTTCTGTCACATTATTCTGACACTGCCTCTTCCCGCCCCCTGCTTCCACATTTAAGGATCCTTTTTTTTTTTTTAAACTAATTTTTTAAAAAGATTTTATTTATTTATTTGTCAGAGAGAGAGCACAAGCAGGGTTATCGGCGGGCAGAGGGAGAAGCAGACTCCCCGTTGATCAAGGAGCCTGATGTGGGGCTCGATCACAGGACCTGAGCCAAAGGCAGATGCTTCACCGACAAAGTTTCCCAGGCGTCCCACATTTAAGAATCCTTGTGATGACACCGGGCCTATCCAGATGATCCAAGACAACCTTGCCATCTCCAAATCAGCAATTAGCAACCTTCATTCCCCTTTGCCATGAAACCTAACCTGTTCCTAGGCTCTGGGAAAATAGAACATGGACATCTTTGCGGGGCCCTTATTTTGCCTGCCATAAACTGGGACCACAGATTAAAGGGTACTGAATGTCAAGATTGTCATCCCCATTTCTCATGCTGGGGTAGAAAACACAATGTCTGTTTTCAGGTAAAAGATGGTTTCTTTAAAGCGAGTATTTTCTTGCTTTTAGCTGGAATTACAGCAAGTCAGTCTAGTAACCCAGGCTGTCTCGTCCTGATTGAATGTTCCAGGTGGCAGTTATAGATGGCTTTGATGAATAAAATATGGGGAAATAAATTAAATATTGATAAATGCAGGTTGGTATGTTCAGTTTTTCCAAACACACAGCCCACAGGGAGAGGAAATCCTAAAGGAGGATCTCAGTCCTCAGTCCTGGAAATATTAGGAACTACTGCCTTAACAAAATGGCTTCCGATTTTTCCAGTCGGTCCTACCTGTAGTATATAGCATTCCTCCTCTGCTATTGGCATATCTCTAGAATCACAGGATGAAAAGTTTGGGAAAGATTTTTAAAAATAGATTTCGCAAATGCATTTCATCTTCTAACTTGTTTCTGGTGATCAATAATTCATCCCTCAGCATCTGTCTCTTAAAGACGATATTGTCTGTTGTTTTTATGGATGACAAATTAGGGTATTAAAAAACCAAATACCTTGTTTTTAAAGCACAGAGCATCTCAAATGAAATGCCCCAAATATACAGTGTGTAGATAACAAAAACAAATGACTTAAAGCCATACAACAGGAAGACGGAAGAACTATCTGATAAAGCAGGAAGCACAAATGAGGTAACAGAAAATTCATCTGGGTTTGGATGCGGAGCTGTTCAAATGGACTTTATTTATTTGCTTAGCCAATCTGAAGTTTCTCCCTTTTAAAATATCATTGCGGTTAAAATGCCCTAACCATGCACGGAGGGTAAGATTACATAGCCGGCCGTTGCACTGAGACCTGATTCCTTTCTATTCTAGCTGTTGGTATAGAATATATTTTCCCCAAATTCCTAGAGCTTGCCTTTTTTGTCTGAATACAGACATGGTGAAAAGGCAGCACCAACTAGTTCTGTGGAAAGACACAGCGAGGCAGGGAGAGAGGGATGTCAGTTGGGCACATGGACCGTGGTGCAGTTTTTGGACAAATCACGGGGAACCCTATGGAACACTTATTATGCACCAGGCGTCATGGAATTATCGATCCTTATAGCCTCTCTGTGTACCCTGCACTAATACTAATCTTATTCCTACACTACTAGTAACCTTCTAAATTTGCTTGCCACTGCTAGTGACCGAGGGGGCAAGGAAGCAATCCCTGGGCTTCTTCTTTTTTTTTTTTTTTTAATTTGACAGACAGAGCTCACAAGTAGGCAGAGAGGCAGGCAGAGAGAGAGAGGAGGAATCAGGCTCCCCACTGAGCAGGGAGCCCGATGCTGGGCTCAATCCCAGGACCCTGAGATCATGACCCGGTCCTAAGGCAGAGGCCTTAACCCACTGAACCACCCAAGCGCCCCTCTGGGCTACTTTTTTTTAAACCACAAATGCAGTTATTTCAGTCCCCTGCTTTGTAAACATTACCTCTTTAAAATTCACAATCTTGTGGTTCTCCATGTTGGCTCAGCATTAGCATACCTTGGGGACCACTGACCAAATACCATTGCCTGGATTTCACTCTGGACCACTTAAACACATGTAACACCCAGGATGGCAAATATTTATATTGGGCTCACAACGTGCCTAACATTTTCCTGAGGGCTACGAATATTTTCATTTAATCCTCCAAACAAGTCTGCAATGAAGACATCATTAAGTACCCCCAATTTATACGTGAGGAAGGTGAGGCTCCAAAGGATTAACTGCTTAGCTCAAAGTCATGTGAGAAGGGGATTCTGATCCCAGGCAGTCTGGTCTCAGCGTCTGTACTCAGAAAACAAAAATAAAGCAAATGAAGCAACCACAATGGAAATCCTCACTGGTAGGTAACCTTTGGGAGATGCTAGAGAACCAATCCGCTATTTTTTTTAAATGGCAAATACACCCATAGAAGCGGGCATTTATTCTGCCTTTGTGTGTATAAACTGTACCTTAGGAAAGCTAGTGACCTCTCTTTTTAAAAGAATTTTGACTAATAAGTGAATGAGTAATAAAATTAGAATATTATCATTTTGCAGCCCTCAACAAAGTAATGAATCCGAGCCATGATCATCAATGGATGCCAACTTCTCAAGAAGAGATGTCCAGATTCTTCTTTATAAGTACACATCACCTCTTATAATGTGATCTTACTAGAAAAATCGTCTCTCCAAGCTTCTATTACCAAATACCATTTTGGACTAAAACAACAGTCCAAAGGAACACGTTACGTGCATGACCTTGTGGGGCACCATCAGCAAAATCCAGACTGTGGGGAACTCAACAGACAAAACACTGGATTTCCTCCACGTAGATGTTGGGAGAGAGAAAGAGAGTGGGAGACGGCAGCTATGGATTAAAAGATTCATATAAACTAATGGCAACATACAAATGTATCATGTTTGGATCCCAGTTTGATCAAACGCCTGTAAAAAATAAAATCTGGGAACATTTGAACATTGAGTAGATATTTGATGCTCTTAAAATAATTACTCATTTCTTCTTAGTGTGAGAATTGTATTGTAGTTATGTTTTTAGAGAGAGACCATACCATTCATAGACACTGAAATATTTATGGGTACGATGGAAAATGGAGAGCAATACTTATTATTTAAATAGATACTTAAAGATGAGTATTTCGAGCAGAACTGATTTAACTCCTGGCTCTTTGCAGCACTTTTATTAACTTTCTCGATGACTTAATTGAAATCATAATTCCCATCGTCATCATTTCTTAAAATACCCTGTGTGTGGCAGGTTTTCAGTTAGTGTTCTTTTTAAATTAATGATAGCAATAATAGATTATGTGGGATTAGAGCACAACACTAAATCCTTCTCCAGAGCCCCCTGACCGAGAGATTGCTACTCAGAAAACCGTCACGTTCAGACAAACTTCTGGAGAGTTGTCCTCATGGCTCAGCCATTCTTGAATTGTCCTCTCATTGGCTTCTCTATCGACAGTCTATTCTCAGTGACTATGCTGTCTTCCTTGCATTTTTTTTTTTAAGATTTTATTTGTTTATTTGTCAGAGAGAGAGAGAACACAAGCAGGTAGAGCAGCAGGCAGAGGGAAAGGCAGGCTCCAGGAGGAGCCCGATGTGGGACTTGATCCCAAGATCCTGGGATCATGATCTGAGCCAAGGGCAGACGCTTAACAGACTGAGCCACCCAGGCACCCCCAGTCTTCCCTACTTTTTATAATCTTTCACATCTCTCAAGACATAATTTTGATTTGTAAATATTCCTTATTTTCTCCCCTGTACCCTTTAAAAATCTCTGGACTATTTTATGTTTTCATTCATTTACTCATTCATCCATTCTTTTAAAAATGTTTAGTGAGCTCCTATTTTGTGTGGAGAACAGGTGTGAGGATACAGCAGTGGACAGGGGCACGGTTCCTTCCCCGTGGATAGGCAGACACCATTTGAACATCTCTTGGTATGCTTACCATCCTTCCCTCCTCTCTTCCTCTCGAAGACCAGTGGCTCCCCTCTTCCCTAGAAGCTCAGAAAATCTAGCCAGGTAGAAGATAAAAACATGAAAACAAAAAACCCCAAAGGCTTAAGAGTTGAAACAGATCTGGGCTCAAATCACGATTCTACCACTTAGTAGTGATACGACTTTGAGCAAAGACCCTCTCTCAGCTTCTGTCCTGACCTGCGGAATAAGAATAAGAATACCTAAGTCATGGTGCTGTGGGAAGATGAGGGAAATCTGGCCCAAAGCTGAGTAAAACCTGTGACGCGTGGAAGACACTTGCCGAGAGCATTGCCACCATCACCGTCACACCATCAATCAATCTTCCCCACCCTGACATATGCCTTGGCTTTTTTCTCCTCTCTCTGCAGAAGGATGAGGCCACAACACAAGACACTGCCAAGATCATGGGGGCCCCATGGGGACTTTTCTTCCCAGCTCCCAGGTAATCCCCACTTCCATTAGAGAAAAGGTGTTGCCTTCCTAATCCCATCATCAGAACTGCACCTTTTCCCATCTCTATTTCTCTCATGGAAATGTTTTTCCTCACCTCTCATTCAAAAGAGGAGATGTTGATGACAAAGGCCTATACAGGGAAATCTGAGAAAGGCGCTTTCCTTTAACTGGTTCTCACTGGTCTCGGTTGTGCACACCTGGCCCTTTTTGGTTACATGGGAAGCAATGATCAGCACATAAACTACAGGGCCTTTTTTCCTTCTTAACACTTTTCGATAAAGCATTTTCTTTTCTTTTTTTTTAGATTTTCTTTATTAATTTGAGAGAGGGCGCTGGAGGTGGGGTGGGGGGGAAGGGAGAGGAAGAGAGATCTCAAGCAGATTCCATGCTGAGCGTGGAGCCCAGTGTGGAATTTGATCTCAAGACCCTGAGATCATGACCTGAGCTGAAACCGAGAGTCCAGCACTGAACTGATTGAGCCACCCAGGGGCTCCTCAACAAAGTGTTTTCAATTGTCCTTTCATCTTCCACTCACATTCCACCAGGAGATTCACAGAACTGCTCTTACTAATCTCACTTAGGGCTGAGAACTTGAGTACCCTGTTGGCTAAGCAACTTGCACAACGACAGCGGGATGGTGGAGGTGGAAAGGGTTACGCCACTCTTTCTGGAGTCTGTTCGCCAGGAGGCAATTCCCTCTTCTCCAGTCATATCGCCTAACAAGGAGTTTGGTGCCATAGAAAAGAGTCTAAAGGGAGAATGAAGTAAAATAAGAGGACAGAGATTAAAGCAGGTGGAAGAAAAATCAGGGTTTGAGAAGCAAAAGGAAAAGGCTAAATCAGCATTGTTTAAAAAAAGATTTCATTTATTAATTTGACAGAGAAACACACAGCGAGAGAGGGAGCACAGGCAGGAGGAGAGAGAAAGGGAGAAGAAGCAGGCTTCCCACCAAGCAGGGAGCCTGATGTAGGGTTCGATCCCAGGACCCGGGGATCATGACCTTAGCCGAAGGCAGATGCTTAACGACAGAACCACCCAGGTGCCCCCTAAATCAGCATTTTGAGCAGCTTCCCTGGGGTTACTGTGAAAGGCTGGGCTGTCCTCTCTACCAGAGTGTTCTGATCTGTCTGCAGATCCTATATAACATCACTCATGCATTCATCATGGATTGCTCAGCTACCGAATGCCCCCTACACTGGAGCTGGGCTAACAGGCACCCAAGGAAGCCAGAGTCCTCTCTCCAAATCATTCTCTGTGACTGCAGTCTTGTGATAAATACCAGAAGTTTCAGAAGCCCGCAGGGCTTCTCCATGCTGGGATCACCGATGACCTCACCCATCCCGCTGGGGCCAAGGGCCATCCTCTGCCTGTGGAGTTCTAATCTGTGTCTCAGGCAAGCTACCTCCTATCCTGGAATCCTGACCTTCTCGTGGGATTCAGATAGAATTGTGAAGAAATACGCTCTTTTGTAAGATATTTTTATCTGACTTCACCCCAAGAGCTCCAGTGGTTCTCCACCACATTCTCGTGACTTGACCAGAGACGATGGAGGTGGGAAAGGTAGCCCAGGTGTTCTCTAGAAGGCAGGACTCTTTCACCTTGGGCTTGGCTTTTAAAATAGGCACTGGCACAAGGTCATATTGGCAGAGGCTCAGATGCTTCTGGAGAAAGTTTGGTACGTATATTGAAGCCTTGACTTACATGGTTGCTGAGGAGCCTCCTAGGAAAAAGACTGGAGTCACATGTATCCGAGGGGATGAGACACACACATGCATGCCTCTGTGTGTGTGTGTGTGTGTGTGTGTGTGTGTGTGTGTGTGTTTTCAAGCATGCCAATGGTTCCAAAGTAGCAGGATTACAAGCAGAATGATGGGGACCCCTAAGGGAAAACACTCCATGAGGAAGGAAGTTCCCTGCCTTGGGAGTTCAGGGCACTGGTGATTCTAGGAATCATGAGGAGCCTTATGCTTCTTAGAAGTCAGTGTTACTGAAACCCAAGTACAGCAAGACTTTGTTTTTAACAGCAAAAACATGTGATGGGATTCCAACCTCAGAGGCAGACATTAATGTTGGTCATGTCAACTGGCATTAGGAACAACATTCTAGTTCTGCGGCATCACTGTACCTAGCAGGTGAGAGACTGAGAAATTAGGAAGTCAGCCATGAGCAGGGCTGATCCACGGACACGTGTGAGCCCAGCTGGAGAGTTCCAGAAATTGCTGAGAAGAATAATACTGTCTGATCAGCTAAACACAGATGCCCCTGCCTTTAGCCTTTCTCAGCTATTTTAGCAGCCAAAGATAAAACAAAACAAACAAACAAAAACCATAAATCCAGTTCTCAAAAGAATGGGGAACATTATTAAGATTTTGAAGGGGCCTCCATAAACCCCACCTGGGTTCTGAGCAAGTTGAGGAAATGGAACATAGGTAGAGCAAATGCGGGTCCACTTTGTTGTTGCTAAAGACCAGGCTGGAAGAGTAGGCTTTAGGACTGGTGGTCACGTGGGCTGAAATTAGGCAGACTTTCCCAAAGGCTGACAATTGCTGTACCCGGCAGGCCCAGGCAAGACAGACGGTACAGAGAGATATTGTACTCTCCTGGAAGGTTCACTCCAAAAAAGAAGAAGCAGAGCTGAACCAAGAGGCCCATCAATTCTTCCAAAATTTTGATCAGATTACTCACTCCAGTGCCCCCAGGGGTGGAAGGAGTAAATGGGTCAAGAGAGACAAGACCTGTGTTGAGGGCAATCCTCATTATAGAATCTGGGAGAGGAGAAGGTGCAAATCCATGCCAGGGTTATTACATAGAGGGTTATGAAACACAGGCAATTGGTTAAAAGGTGTCAGAGTTGCTGAAAAAATATACTGGGTTAGAGGAAGCATTCCAAAGGCCAATGACTGGGGTGCTGCTACTCGTCTTTAGGGCCAGAGGGACAAATGAAGAAACTGGAATTTTCTGAGCCCAGGAGCTGGGGCCACTTGGAAGACCCTGAGCATCATAAAGGGGCCTCGTTGGGCATGAGCTGGAGACACACCAGAGTTGTGGCTGCTGCTGGGTAGGCCTCAGGAAGCACAGGAAAAGGGCGAGAAACACCTGTGGCTCCTCCTTTCCTCCCAAACTCCAATCTCCAGCAGTGCCTCTCATTGGCAAACCTTGTCTCGAGCCGGCGGTCAAGGTCAAGGGAACCCAAGAAGCAGAGCTTGGGACAGAAGGACAGAGCCCAGGCAGGGGATGGATCTGAGAGCAAAGAGGCAACCAGCCAGCACAACCTTTACCAAGGAAGAGTTTCATGAACATTTTTATCGGTAGATTAAAGAGGAATTCCCATACCTATCACACAACGAAACCATTCCAGATTCTCTTTATTTCTTCAAATGTCTCGTCCACAGCAGCTGCCATATCTCTCCCCATCTCTCCTCTCTGCTGAGCTCTCTCTCTCTATCCCCGTGGCTGTCTTCGGCTCCCCCATCCCTCTCTTGGAATCCTTTCTACAAGATCCTTGTCCAAAAGTCACTGAAACTTCAGCTGACCCCTACCTCACCATGCTTATCAAAGACGGCTCTCCTTGGGGCTCTCTCGGTGGGCGCTCAGGGGGCTTTGAGATTGGGCACAGGGTATGTCCCAGTGTAGCCCAGGCAAGCAAATTACCCAGCAGAGGAGGGAGTACTCATCTGCTCAAAAGAAGGTCATCAGCAGGAGCCCTGCTGTTTCCCTTTCCTCTTTCTGTTTAGAGCAGTTGACAACTTGGTTACCCGCGTTAATGCCCAAGTCAAAATTCAGCCCATGTAGCCCCACCTGGCCTTACAGGGGTGTCTGCTTTGGATTGAGCAGAACAGAGAGGACCTCTTTCTGTTTCATTTTCTTGGAACCACAGAATTTAGGTATCTTTGGTTTAGTTCACAGGCTCACAGTTGGAGAGTGGTAATCACTGCTATTTCAAGGTGGATGAAAGAGATGACAGTAGTGCCAGGGACATAATAGGAATTTGAAAACCGTGTGTTGATAACACACAGCAAGATTCTATGATTGCATTCACTTTGCGAGGGCTGCCATAACCGAATACCACATCCTGGGTGGCTTAAACAACAGGAATTTACTTTCTCACGATTCTGGAGGCTAGAAGTCTGAGATCAAAACTTTTTTTGGGGGGGGGGGGTGTGCCAGCGTTAGTTTCTTCTGGAGCCTTTGTTCTGAGGCCTTTGTCATGTGGATGGCTATCTTCTCCAGATGTCTTCACAGTTTCTCCCCTCTGTAAATCTATGTCCTGCTGTCCTATAGGGGCATGACTCAGATTGGATTACGGCTCATCCTGATATCTCCTATGTCCAAATAAGGTCACATTCTGGGGTGTAGGAGTTAAGATGTCAACATCTGAAGTTTGTGGGAGGGACATAATTCAACCCATTACAATGATTTACTCAAAGCCATACCACATCTCATGCAATAGATTGTTATCATTATTATTTTGTTATCTGAACTACAGAGGACAACACAGATACTTACATGGTTAACTTTATTGTTGGTAGTGGCAGGATCAGGATTAGACTATGGATTTCCTGTCCCTGCTGGCTCTGTTAAACTGTCTTTTCATCATGCTGGGATTACAGCATAGTTGTTAGACAATCAGGCTCTGTAGATCTACCCAGGGGTCTAAATCCCAGCTCTGTCACCTATTAGCTGCTTGATCTTGGACCAGCTCCTTAACATCTCTTGACGGAGTATCCCATGTAATGGGATAACAGCAGTTCAGTGAGATGATGTATGTTGTCAGGGAGGAAAACCTTTCCCTCTCTGCTCTTCTGTTTTGTCTTTGGGGACCAGTGAATTAAACTAACAGAAGATAGATTAACAAGAGGAAAGGCACATCACTTTTATTACTATTTACATGCATAGGAGTCCTCAGAAAGGAGTGAAGTTCAAAGAAAGCAGTTAGTCTCAAGGGCTGACATCCCTTTTTAACTAACGAAAGGAGGTTTGGGCCTCAAGCAGTGATAAACCATGGGAAAGTAGCTAGGAAATATATGGGAGAACTAAAGGAAGATGACTGTTCTCTTGGCAAGGTCTGTTTATGTAGACTCATCTCGGTGTCGACTCTCCATTTCCAGAGATTCGAGTCATTCCTGCCTCCCTGGTCTAGGGGCAGAAAAGGATGAAAAATTCATAAGGGAAAACTTCTACCCCACTTTTAGACAAACAAGCAGAGGATAGAAAGCTCTTCCTGTATCTGTAGATTCTCTCCTACAAACAAGATTTTCCACATTTAAAACATATCTGATCTGCCCTGAAAGCTCACGCAGGTCTGCCCTCACCTCTGCACCCCTTTGCCACAGTCCTGGTTCAGGTTCCTGGAGCGGAGACCGTCCTCTCCCTAGCTACCTTCCATCCAGGAAGGTGGATGACACCAGGAAGACACCAGGAAAAGCGCAGAATCCTTCCTGAGCTCCCCATGTCCTTACGAATTCAGCGTCAACTTCAAGAGCAAAGCCCAGCCCGATCCACTCTGCACGTAACTTTTCAGTCTGAATTCCCTTTCCGGTCAGCTCAGCACCGACCCAGTATATGCGGCGGACTCAGGGGCGCATTCTCCTTCCTGCCTCTGGGCTTTTGTGTGGGGGCTTCACACAGCGCTCTCTCCCTGACTCAAATGTTGCCCACTCTCTGTAGTATTTCTCAGCTGCCCTGCTGCCAAACCCCCTTCCCATTTTGGCTGATTTGGGTGTCCCTCTGTGTCCTCTCTGCTCTACAGAGCTGTAATTGTGCATTTTCCTCTTTGGCTCTACCTTTAATTCATAAGATATTTGAGCAAGGGACCACATTTCACTCATCTCAGAAACCCCGTGCCCAGCACAGGCCCAGCATAACAGAGTGGGCATTCCTTATGTGCTTATTGAATATATGATGCCATTTAGTCTGTGGCACAAAAACCAACAATAATTTAATAGCTTCATCTCTTGTCTAAAGTTCATGGCTTCTGTAAAGAATACGGGAGGTGACTAGCAGGTGACAGGTAGCAATCCTACAAAAATAGATAAATGAAGGAATGGTTGTAATGTAATGAAATCCCCTTCCTAAGTTTCCTTGAGGAAGATATATGTTAATTTCCCAAATGTATGAGCATCTGTGTATTTTCATGGAGGATATAGCGTCTTTTCTAACACTGAGATGCTTGAAATGGGATTATTTCCCTTCCAAATGAAAACCAATTAAATAAATTATATTTTCTCCCCTTGGTGCTTACAAAGTGTGGGAGTTGTCACCAAACATTACTAAATGTTCTAATTTAGTCATAAATGGGCTGAAAGAATGTAGCATAATTACTAAGTCCAAAGTAAGTTGTTCTAAATATTTTATCTTGTTCAGCATATGCTGTTAAAAAAAAAAAAACGCTCAAACTATAATTGTCAACATTCAATTCACAAAAAGTAAACAACAGCTGAGTATAATGGGATGATAAAGAACCTCTCCATAATTCCCAACATATGGGAAAGAGTATGTCCATTTTGAAGTGAAAGATGATCACGTTTATCAACTGAGCTATTTTCTTTTTTTGAAGATTTTATTTATTTATTTATTTATTTGACAGACAGTGATCACAAGTAGGCAGAGAGGCAGGCAGAGAGAGAGAGAGGGAAACAGGCTTCCTGCTGAGCAGAGATCCCGATACGGGGCTTGATCCCAGGACCCTGAGATCATGACCTGTGCTAAAGGCAAAGGCTCAACCCACTGAGCCACCCAGGCGCTACCACTGAGCTATTTTCTGTCTTTATATTCTTCCTGTTGGATAAACATCCCCAGGAAAACTAGAAGCATTTTCCCAAGTGGACAGGGAGATATAAAAACATGTTTGATCTTGGGCAGGAGGAATGTAGGCTCACTGCAGTGATGGGCGGGGAGAAGCAAAAAACACGTCATGTTTCTGTAAGAGCAGTCCTTCTAGAGTTACGAGGCATGGCATGAACAAGCGTATGTGGAAAATGTCTGGGTAAATTCCTATTGATTAGTTTCACTTTCCCTGAACACACTCTGATGGGTGGAGCCCAAGATACGTCTTGTCATGATTTGGATTCATTTTAACCTGGAAGACCATGTTTCAGGGGAAGGCTCCTGGAAAGCTCCCTGAAGTATCTTTTTCTTTATCAGATGTTTTGTGCATGTGGATTTGGAGCTCAAAGGAGATATTTAGAAACCATGTATCTTCAGAGGGAAGCGATAAAGGGGGCAGGTCCATTACAGTTGCTTTAGAAGAGAAAGATGGGACGCGTCTCAGGTCTTCAAAGAGTGGCGCTTGCTACTTGGCTCAGAGAGACAAGGAGAAGAAGCCCAGGTAGGGGACAAAGAACTTCGTGAAGAAATGCTGAGGAACAAGACTGTCCCTTTGTGTTTCCCCATGAATGACATCCATCTAACTTAAATCCTTTCTGGAATGAGTAGCAAGGTTTGGGAGCAGGTATTGAATGAATAAATTTACAAGTCATTGAACTCATTAGTTATTAATAAGCACATCTAGGCAGAGAGAAATAAACAAGAGGGATGGCTCGCTGAGAACCCTCTAAGGAGGAAAGGACATTCCCTACGGTCCACTGTGGGGTAAAATATAGCGGTTTGGTGGTGAAAAACTGCTTCCTGAACTTCAGTTTTCTGGAGATGATAATCAGAAGTATCATGACTATGCTTTGCCTCTCTAAAACCCCAGAATTTTTACTTATCTCATTCTGCCTGTATCCTTGACATGATGTTCTTACAAATGATAGTGAGAAGCTTAGGGAATAAAATTATGACCATTATACACCTAACCGCTATTTCTGCTTCTGTACCTTCGCTTGCTAACCCATGAGGAGATGGAAAAATACCAGCAGACTTTCTATAGATACTCTGTAACCACACATCCCCCGCCCAGAATTGAACCTGACAGAATGGCCGCTCCCGGACCCCCGCCTCCCCCGGCTCTGGGCCAAGAGATAACAGCCATCTGGCGCCAGAGAAACCCCCACCCAGAAGTGACTGTTCCCGACCCCCCCACCCAGCTCTGGGTGCAAGAGATAATAGCGATCTGGCACCCCGCGGCTTGACAGGGAGACCCCGGCCAATCCTGAGGTGACACATACCCTAGCGGCGGCAACTAAGAAGAATGACAGCCCTTTGACCTAACCAATAATCTGTTCCCAGCCTTTTCCCGCTCTGTAGTGTGCCAGTCATATTATAGAGTTACTTTTTGATTTTCCCGCGCTATGTGGCAATTTGTTACAAAATACTATGATGTATGCTAAGTCCCTGCCTCCCCAAAAATAGTGTATAAAAGATGTTGTGGTCCCGAGCACGGGACCTCTTAACGTCACCGGTAACGAGTGCATGGAGGTCCGGGTTCAAACTCGTAATAAATGACCCCTTGCTGTTTGGCTTTGACTCTGGACTCTGGTGGTCGTCTTTGGGGGGTCTCAGAATTTGGGCATTTCAATAGCATTATAATTAATCAGATTAATCTCACTGAATACGAATAAAGGGTGCCTTTTCACAGAGCTCTTCGTTGTGCAGGCAGTGTATCTGTCCACACAGAGCGATTCTTCTTATATAGAGGCTGTCTGTTGGACTTCAAGGAGAAAGGATGCAGGAGCCATAGAGAGAGCACAATCAACAGGCACACACACACACACACACACACACACACAGAGCTCAGCTATTTAAGGCTTCTCCAAGGAACCTACAACAGAAAAATTCTAAGAAGACAAAGGCACTTTAGGGAAAAACTCAGGATGACTGGCTTGAAAAATCTGTAAAGGTCATTATATGACTTCTTCATGGGTAAGATGGCATTCCCATTCCTGAGACACAGAAAAGGAAAAGTGAAGATTCTGGGAGGAACACATCCCTAATAAAGACAGAAGACCTGTGTATCTGAGGTGTTTGATAGATTTCTCTTCTATCAGTATCTTTCAAAAACCCATACTCAACTCTGACCTGGGAGAGTTGAGCAGGTGGCAGGTGTAAGACCCAGAATTGCCTTAGGTGGGGAGGAGTCACACGAAGCCTGCCACATCCAAGATGTATAGATGGACTGCCAGAGGGATTCCCAGAAAGGGTCTTTTCGCAGGAAAAAAAAAAAAAAAGGACAATGGGAGCTGAAGTAGCAGGGAAGAGCCTTACTATGCTGGCTGGTAGATATTCTGGCCCCTCTACTTAAGAGGCACACAATAACTTCTTAAATATTTGATGATGATGATGATAGAAAAACGGTCTTAAAAATAAAATTAAGTGAAGTAGGACGAAATGGTGTGTCTTAGACCCCATTTCACATCTCTTAATCATGAGATAAATTGGATTTCACTGAACACAGCATCGTAATGACACTGGATTCATGGTATGGATCTCAAAAGCAGTATCCTAGTCACTTCTTTTTTGAACAATTTTGGTCATTTGGATCCTTCCCTTTAAGATGTTCTTTTCCATCCATTCTCTTGCCCGATGGTACTTACCTAACGACTAAGTGTCGAGTTGGGAGATGGTAATTAGATGTCACATCCTATTCTCCTGGTTTAATTTGACCTTTTCTTGATGAAGTGTTTTCTCCCCTCGGGTACTGGCATTTGAGGCCACCTAAGCAAGCTATTCTGGGATGTTCGCTGTAGCAGAACTTCTCATATAAAGGGCTTCAGTGTGAAAAGTCAGTCATTTCATTTTTTTAAGTTAACATTTCTGCTGATTAAACAGATTCTGCCCAACCTTTAGACAAAGGCATAGAGCGTAAGTGTATATTACATGACAAATGATAAGTGCTTCCAGAGAAGGTAAATATAATTTAGGTTCTAGATCACTCCCTTGTCTAACTTTTCATTACTTCACTGACAACGGTAGTGATCTTCTTGCTGATGAGATTTTTGCTCTTTCCTCGAGCAGAGATTTATACGGACTTGAGATATATATTTTGGAGGAACATTTGTTTTGTGGTAGGAAAAGTGAATTATCTCTCAAGTTTTCTCGTTGCATTTTTCATTGAAGATTCGTCCTCATTTCATTGTCCTCAGAGAATTGTGGATGCTGTGGTTTGTATTTTTTTCAAAGCGGATTTTGAAGTTGGCAGAACAATTATATTTTCATTTGTCTTTTATGCCTAAGAAATAATTGACTATGCTTGTGGGATATCCGTATTTTACACTGACTAATTTGATTATTGAGGATGCTCGGTTTTTTGGCATATGGGTTTTTTTGTTGTTGTCGTCGTCTTGCTTTTGTTTTGTTTTGAGAGAAGGAGGTCAGCAGGGCACGAAAAGCCACTTCTCTGAGATTATTAGAATTTAGAGCAGGGGCATCTGTGTGGCTCAGTCGGTTAAGCATCTGCCTTTGGCTCAGGTCATGATCCCAGGGTGTTGGGATCGATCCCCACATCAGGCTCCCTGCTCAGAGGGAGGCCTGCTTCTCCTTCTCCCACTCCCCCTGCTTGTGTTCTCTCTCTCTCTGTCTCTCTCTCTCTCTCTCCCAAATAAATAAATAAAATCTTAAAAGAAAAAAAAAAAGAATTTAGAGTAAACAGTTTCTTTCAGAAAGATCTGTACATATCCCTTTCTAGAAATTACAATCTGTAGGCTCGCAGGAGAAAGAGGTCCAAGCAGGAAAAAGAGGCAGATTAATTTCTGAGGAAGAATATGTGTTTGGATGCCTCTCAAATTTATGATTTAGGGTAATTTGGTACCACCATAATCACAATGTTACCATGTATTTTTCTACACAGTAATACCCATTTTAGCTCAGCCAGATTTCCAGATGTTTGCTGATTCTGCAGCATCTAGAGTCACTCATTCCTAAATACTTAGTGAGACCTGGGGAGGAGCAAGACACTTGGGCTATGGGCAAGGGACACTTCTGTATTAAATCTTAGTTGGTCCTAGTTCAGATCTTGTAAGGAGAGTTAGGCACAGCTCACAGGGCGTTCATTACATCATTCAAATATCCAGTATACATTTGCGATTCCTGAATAAGTGAACTCAAAATAAACTTACTGTGATGCAACCTCTCTGTACAGCAATTACATCCCTTTCATGGTTGTGGTACCTTCTATCTTGATAGTACCTTTGCACATATGAGGAGCTCAATAAATATTTGTTGATGGCAGACTGGGTGTAGGTAGACACTGGCCTGAACTTGACTGTCCCATCATGGGGCTCCTTATCATTTTCTTCTTATGAACTCTCAGTAGATACCAATGAAATGGGTCCAAACTCCCCCCAAATCTATGTTTACAGCTTTGGCCAGACTGACTCTTACTCTTTAAGTGTGTAAGCACAAAACAGTTAAACAGTAGAATCTGGGGAGACAGGAAGCGGATGATGTTAACCGTAGCTGCCGCTACAGAAGGGGGATGGGCGTGTTGGCCTTTACTGTGCAAGATAGCAAACAGCCAGAGAGAAGAAGGAAGGGTATGGACTTGGATCAAGTGTGAACTCTTGTTCACCAGCTGCTTGCATGAACCAGACTGGGATCTCATAGCGGTCCTGCGCCATCGACATTTCAAGGTAGGAAGGATGGGTCCCAGAAGTAGTTCAGTAACTTGCCCAAAGTCTCACAACTCACCTTTGGTTGATTCTGGACTATGGCTCAGACCAGTGTGCTTGGAAGCCCAGGCCTTTCCCATTCTGCTCAGCTTTGTCAATCCCACCATCTGGAGAGGGGACACCTGCGTGGCAAGCTGCTCATTTGAGGAAGACTCTCTCCATTTTAAGTCTAAGACACAGGTCATTGAGGTAATGAAGCATGTGCTGGCTTTTTTTTTTTTTTCTTTTTTAAGAAATGAGGAAACAGTGATTTCAGAAGCATGGCCAAGTCCCAGGGAATCCAGGCAAAGCAGAGGAATCGGGTTTCAGGAAACTTAGGAAGAATATCAGAATTAGGCTCAAGGAGACTGGGAGGAGAAAGTCCTGCAGAGGCCAAGACCATCTTGGAGCTCAGGCAGTAGAATTCCAGGGTCTTCTGGAAGGCTCCCACCATGAACGTGACCCATACAATTCTCTGCAGGTTTTCTTCCTCGAGCTTCTCTGCTTCTCTTTCACTGTCAACTGGTTCCCCCCAACCCCCACCTTGTACTCACCATCCTTTTTTACAGTAGCTGTGGGCCCACTGATTCTGCCTCCTCTCAACCACAGTGTGCTCCTGGCTCCTCATGGCCCCATTTCTACTTCAAGTCTCCTTCTGCTGCACATTCTGTACAACCTCTCACTGCAAACCGCCCCGTTCTCTCCACGGTTCTCAATTCTAACTCCCAAGAGATATTAGATCTACGGCTGGACCCAGTGCCACCCTGTTTGGAAAGGCCGTTCCTGTCAGAATATCTCGTGGGTTGTTACCAACCTATCGATTTTGACTGTCCCTGTGTTAGGGATCCGGCTGGGTAGAGTCACCTCAGGAGAGCTCAGGAACACCTTGCTCCTTCAGAAGTGCCAACGGACCTATGGGCTGGGGACTGAAACTTTGGCAGTGACAGAGAAGAGTCAAAACTCATCTCCCATCAATAACAGGTCAGCCGTGGAAGGGGGAGACCCTGAAAATGCAGTGACATAAGATGGTAGCCGAGCAGGACTACCTGGGGGGCTGGAGGAGGCACTAAAAGAGAAGAAAAGACATCCAGCTGGGAGCTGAAAGTTCCTGGAAAATGAGCTGCAGACCAGGAGTCATCAGTAAGACATCCACAGGGAACAGCCGGCTTCTCACAAAGGAACCACCAGGGACCTGTAGGAACACTTCTCTTCCTTCTGCTTGCGAATTTCAGCAAAATGTGTACAATCTCACTGACAGCAGAGATCCTCTTAGTTGCTTGACATGGAATCTGAGAATATGACATTCCTTGTGTATTTGCCTCTCTTAAACTTATTTTTTGAAATTGTTATTTTTTCAAATAATTGACATACAACATTGTGTTTATTTCAGGTATCAACCATGATTTGGTATTTATATATATTACAAAATGATCTCTACAATAAGTCTAGTTAAAAATCCATTGCCATACATAGTTACAATTTTTTTCTCTTGTGCTGAGGATTTTTTAAATTAAATATGCAATACAGTATTATTAACTATAGTCACCAAACTACATTATCTCTCCATGACTTATTGATCTTATAACTGGAAGTTGGTGTGCCTCTTGATCCTTTTAACCCGGTTTGCCCAACACCCACCCTTCACCACTGGCAACCTCTAATCTGTACTCTGTTCCTATGAGCTGGGTTTATTGTTGTTGTTTTTAGATTCCATGTATAAGTGAGATCATACGGTGTTTTTTTTTGTCTGACTTATTTCACTTGCATAATGCCCTCAAGGTCCATTCATGTTGTCAAAAATGGCAAGATTTCTTTTTTTGTTTATAGCTGACTAGTATTCCACTGTATGTCCGTACCACAACTTGTTTATCCATTCATCCCTCTACGGACACTTAGGCTATCTCCATATCCTGCCTATTGTAAATGATATTACAGTGAGCATGGGTATGCATGTACCTTTTCAAGTTAGAGTTTTTGTTTTCCTGGGATATATACCCAGATGTGGAATTGCTGAATTATGTAGTAATTATGTTTTTCATTATTTGAGGAAACACCATACTGTTTTCCATAGTGGCTGCACCAGTCTGCCTTCCTACCAACAGTGCACAGGGTTCCCTTTTCTCCACATGCTCACCAACACTTATTTCGTTTATTTTTGATACTGGCCATTCCAACGGGTATGAGGCAATATCCCATTCTGGTTTAGATTTGATGAGTGATGTTGAGTATCTTTTCATGTGTCTGTTGGCCATCTGTTTTGTCTTCTTTAGAAAAACATCTATTCAGATTCTGTGTCTATTTTCAGCTGGATTGTTTTTGGTTTGGTTTTGGTTTTGGTTTCTGCAGCTGGTTGTGTGAGTTCTTTATGTATTTGGAATATTAACTACTTACCAGATATATGATTTGTTAAGTTTTTCTCCCATTCAGTAGGTTGCCTTTTCATTTTGTTGATTGCTTCCTTTGCTGTGCAGAAGCTTTTTTTTTTTTTTTTTAAGATTTTATTTATTTGTTTGACAGAGAAAGAGATAGGAAGAGAGGGAACACAAGCAGGGGGAGTGGGAGAGGGAGAAGCAGGCTCCCCGTTGAGCCAGGAGCCGGATGCGGGCTCAGTCCCAGGACCCTGGAGTCATGACCTGAGCTGAAAGCAGATGCTTAACAACTGAGCTACCCAGGCGTCCCTGTGCAGAAGCTTTTTAGTTTGATTTTTCTCTTTTGTTGCCCTTGCTTTTGGAGTCAGATCCAAAAAATCATCATCAACACTGAGGTCAAAGAGCTTTGTTTCTAGGTTTTCTTCTAGGAGTTTCATTGTTTTATGTCTTACATTCAAATCTTTAATACATTTTGAGTTAATTTTTATGTGTGGTGTAAAAAACAGTCTAGTTTCGTTCTTTTGCATGTGGTTGTTCGGTTTTCCCAACACCGTTTATATAATGGAGAGACTGTCCTTTTCCCACCATATATTCTTGGCTTCTTTGTCATAAATTAATTGACCATATATACATGGGTTTATTTCTGGGCACTGTTCTATTCATTGATCTATGTATCTGTTTTAAAGTCAATCTGATATTGTTTAGGTTATTATAGTTTTGTAATATAGTTTGAAATCAGAAAATATGAAACCTCTAGTTTTGTTCTTCTTTCTCAAGATTGCTTTGGCTATTTGGGGTCTTCTCTAGTTCCATGCCAATTTTAGGAATATTTGTTCTATTTCTGTGAAAAATGCCATTGGAATTTTGATAGGGATTATATGGAATCTGCAGATGGCTTTGGGTAATATAGACATTTTAACAATACTAATTCTTCCAATCCATGAGCATGGAATATCTTTCCATTTATTTGTGTCACCTCCAGTTTCTTTCATTAATGTCTTATGCTTTTCAGTTTATAAGTTTTTTTACTTTCTTCATAAGTTTTTTCCTAGTTATTTTATTCTTTTTGGTGCATTTGTAAACAGGATCTTTAAAAAAATTATTTCTCTGCTAGTTACTATTATGTATAAATACAACAGATTTTTGTGTATTGATTTTATATCCTGTAACTTACTGAATTCATTTATTAGTTCTAACAAGTTTTTGGTGGGGTCATTGGAAAGCTCTGTATCATTTGTAAAAGAGTTTATCTCTTCCTTTCCAATTTGGATGCTTTTAATTTCTTTTTCTTGCTTAATTATCTGGGAGAAATTATCTTATTATATGACTAACACAAATACACAAATGTATTCTCACTATGAAAAATTCAAACAGGGGTGCCTGGATGGCTCAGTCAGCTAAGCAATGGTCTTCAGCTCAGGTCATGATCTTAGGGTCCTGGGATCGAGCCCCACATGGGGCTTCCTGCTCATCAGGGAGCCTGCCTCTCCCTCTGCCTGCTGCTCCCCTTGCTTATGGACACACTCGGTCTCTTTCAAATAAATAAATAAAATCTTAAAAAAAGAAAAAGAAAAACAATTCAAACTGTACAGATAAAGCCAATGTCTGCCTTGGCTTAGTTTCCCAAATCCTGCTTCTTACCCAGAGGGCATTCTGGGTAGCCTTCCTGATCTGTTTTCATGCATATGAAGAGTTCCATTTGATTGTTGAAAGCCCTCTGCAGCACTTTGCAATCTAGAACCACCTAAACCAAACCAAACCAAAGGAGATAGGTGAGATTTCTCACACCTCAGAAATACCTGCATCCAATTTCCACACACAGGTACTGAAGGCCATGGAAGGCTAAAGAATTGAGCAGATAATTCAAAGTCAAAAATATTATTTGGCTAACGTATATAGAGGCGCCTGGCTGAAGTCGCCCCTTATTCTAGAAGCATTAGACAATCTATGGCTTGGCTCCTGCCTGGTCTGGTGCTGTGAACTGATAAACAGTAGCTGAACTGAGCCACTATAGTGGCCAAGGTTAACTGATGAAAATGAAAGTTCCTTCATCATAAACAACTACAAAAAGTCACACCAGACAATAACAGGAAAGTGAGGACCTAAACAAAGAAATGAAATTTTTATTTGATAGCCCCCCCGTCCCCCCAGTGATTATTGTTATTTCCTTTCTAGCCACATCATCTATACTCTTCATGGGAAAGTTGAAGCTGGAATTTAATCCTGCATGGAATCCTCACTGATTTATAATTTAAAATTTTATGAATTTAGGAAAATTATCAAAGAAAATTCTGAATTTCAAAACTCCTTTTTCAAAAGTGGAGTTTAATTACAAAGTGTTTGTAGCTGCTGAAACAGTCCAATTAGGACCATTCAGCTTTTTAAATGATTGGCAATCAGGACATCAATTAGCAGTATTTAGAGATGAACATCTGCTAACACCTATTTGCTTAATCCAAAACCATTCAAGAACCGAGGCACTTGGCTTGTAAACCACAGGAAGGCAAGGATTTTATGTTTCTATTCCAACATCCTTCCCCTGCCTCCCCGACAGTATACACATACACATACGGGGCACTTACCATACCCCACACACGAGCTTGCAGTAAATGCATATTGACTGTCAAAAACATAACATTGACAAGGCCCTGGAGATACAGGAATGAACAAGGCAGACAAAATACTCGCTTTCCTAGTACTAATATTGGAGTGGCCCGCGGCGACAGAAAATAACCTTAAAATTAAAATCATTTCAGAGAGCGATCAAGGAATGAAGAGAAAAAACCAAGGCAAAGGGAGAGGATGATTTGAACCGGGTATATTTTAGTTGGGGTGGCCTGGGAGGTCCTCTTTTAGCAGCCCATTTAGGTTGAGATATGGATGATTGGAAAGAACCAGTCAGGCTAAGTAAGATCTATAGTACAATTGGAGAAAACAAACAAATCCACAAGAAGCAACGAGCAAATCACAAAGAGCTACAATGTATGGGTGATGGCCTTGAGGGCTTTAACCAGCTGGTAGGTAAAAGCTCTATCTGGGTTAGTGGAGGGAAAACTTGTCCTTGATCCTCTTAGGGTCCCTGACTGGATCTGAAAATCAAACTGACAAAGACAGGTAAACAGAAGAAATGCACGTGAATTTATTTAGTGTAAGTTTTCTACAACGCTGAAGCCTTCATAAGGACATGAAGACCTGAAGAAGCAGTTAGACCTGTGCGTTTTTATGCCAGGTTTGATGGAGAGTGGATAGTCATGGGGGAATATGACAGGACGAGGAGTATCTGGTAAGAGGAGTAAACTGGGGAAACCTAGCAAGTCCTGTTTGTTAGGATTCTTCTTGGTGTCCCTTTGTCTTTAGAGATAGCATGCTTCTTTCCCCCAGGGACTGGGTGTAACAAAGGCACGTCTCACATGAGGACTTTATGACTTATTTCGGGGAAGAAGGCTGAGATGGGAAGGAGGTCACACTGACCTTCCTGCTTCTGCCATGTTCTCAAATTCCTTCAGCTTAAAATATCCAGTAGGCTAAGGTGCCATATTTTGAGGTAGGAGCCCTGAACGCCATCAGTGGTCTTGGTATGTCTGTATCTGATCTGGGTAGGATTTAGGGTGAAAAAAGAAGGAAAAGCAGAGGACTTCACAGAAAAGGACAGAGGTGAGGCAATGCAGGGGAGAGAGGCATGACACGTAAGGAATCACTCCATGTTGGGGTCATGCAAGGGCTTGGCCAGTATCTGAGAGTGGCCTCCTTAAACTGTGTGTACTTCTTGTCTTTCCTGCCTCCTCCTCAACCCAGGGCTAAGGAGACCCTCCTGGCTGAGAAGGAAAACTGCAGGCCTGGTGCCATCTCTGGTGTTGCTCTGAGAGGGCTTGGCACCACTAGCTAAGTCTTGGCGTTCTTCTGTATTGAAGGAAAACAATTTCAGGGAATCTCGGCATCAGACAAGGCCACTCTGTGATCATGATGGATCAAGATAAAAACAAGACCACTTCATAATCATGTCTGAACACAGACAAGACTTGAATCTTGTCCAAGTCATTCTACCAAACATCTCTCCCAGCTAATATGGCAGATGGCTGCTTCTTTATCAATTACACCCCTAGTCTCCCTGCAATCTGCCCTCCCCCTACCTAACATTTATAATGATACCAACCAGAGAATGAGCCAGCCTCCTGAATAGCACCCGATCTAGAGCAAGCCCTACTCCCTTGAACAATCCCCCAAACCAGCAAGCACAAGCCTACATCCTGTAGGTCTTTTCTAACACTCCCACACTCAAACATCCACTGGTTATGCTGGGGTGTTCTTGGTGGTCTTTGCTGGAAGGCAGTGACATAAGGGAGAAGGTGTCCCACTGGGGTGTGAAGGGGAGCAATGTTAGGTGGTGGTAGGACCTGGTCAGTTCATGAGATTGAGGATGTAGGAGGGCTCAGTCTTAGAACCGAGAGGCCATGGGATGGGAAACTTACTGTTGGCCCTTTAGGAACTGAGACTGGTCCAAATGGAAATTGTGGTACTGGAAAGTTGATGTGGCCACGTACACAGTTCATATGAGTGTCAGGTGGGTGGCCTGGGCTAAGGGGCTATTTTTCACAGATAGGAAAACTGAGGTAGCAGCTAACTGACTTCTCAAAATTTGCATATGGACTGAAACAGGGCTTCTGAGTCTCTTGCTTTTAATGTCAGCACTAGCTCCACCTGGCCCCATCCCACTCCTACCCTAACCACATGTAATATTACTAAAAAATGAAACTATTTCTTGGCTTTTCAAAAAGGTCATTTAATATGGAAATGCCTATGAGAAATTTAATAAATAAAACAGTTCACACTGTACCTGTGAACTTAATTGTATCATTCATTAAGCCCACAGAGAAGGGAGCATCTCAGCTAACTGCTTGGTGTTGGTCTTGTCTTCCCAGAAACACAAACTTCTCTGTCTCTTGCAATTCTCCAGAGCTCATAGCCATGATGTGGCTCCACTGACAAAGCTCCAGGGCTTCATTTGAACCCTCACGCTGCCTTTCAGTCAGTGCCCTCCTCCAGAGGCCATGTTGACACCCTGAGAGGTCTAAAAGAAGGCGAAGGCTAAGAAAACCTGACACCTGGTAGAAATGCATTCCAACGAATGCAATTGCTCCATAGTGGACTTTTCAGCTGGCGTTTCCACAAAGAGGCCTGATTTCAAAGTAAGACAGATGTTGCAGGAAAATTAGGTAACAGAGAAAGTCTTCTCAGTCTTGGAAAGGATAAGACATGGGCTTATGTCTCAGGCTCTGAGGAAGAAACTTCTCACTTTCTTTCCCTGTAAGTTTGTGTGGTGCCATTTCTCCCACCTGCCTTGGGTTATTTTCATGGGCATCTCCTTGACCTTGTCAGATCCCAGAGGACAGGATGTGCCACCGATATGCCTCTGTGTTCTCCACAACGAGTCTGGTGCCTGTCCCCAAGAAGGTTCTCCATCGTTGAGTGACATTGTATTTGAAATTCTCTGAAGATCTCAAAAATAGTTGGCGCTCTCTGATGGGAGTTTTGCTAGTTGGAAAAGTGATGCAGGATAACTTCTCAGCAGGGTTTGAATTTTGAGTGCCAGGGAAAGAACAGCCTGATTGGAAGAGGGGCACATTTCACTAGGATACACTGTTATCTTTGTTTTACATTTAAATGAAACATTTAGGGCTACATAAAATTTGGATGACACATTAAGGGCAATTTCCTCAGCATGATTCAAGTTGCTGATTAGAGATCTGAGGCCTCCTGGAGTATGCTGTTTGTGCTGCTGATTGGTTAAGAGCTGTTTCCCAGTGTGGGGTGGGCTCATTTTCCCTTGGAGAACTGAAGAGCAGGGCCTTTCAGGCACAGCCAAAGAGAGCTCTCTCTTCAAAAAGTCTGGTCCCCTGAGCTGAAGCTCTTGAGCTCTCTTCCTAACTACACAGGAAGCAAAGAAATGTCAGTTGCACTGTGGGGTGAAGAATTAACCACCCTCTGAAAAGGTCTGACCTTTGTTCCTGGCTGCTAGTAGGTATTCTCTGGTATTATTCTATTGGGGGCAGTGGAGGGTCTAACAATGTGATTTAGATGGGGGGAAGGGGTTGGCCACCCCGGAAAGACCAACATGACTTGGGGTCAAGGCTTTGGGTCTCCCAGTATCAGTGGCCTGGAGACTGAGGTCAACAACATGTTATCAGTCCATCTTGCCTGTGTAATGGAGCCCCAAGAAAAACTGAACACTGAGGATGAGGTGAGCTTCCCTGGTTGGCAAGACCCTGTGTGAATTGTCACATGTTAATGTCATACAACACATCTCACCTCCCTGGGTGAAAGCCCACAGAAGCTCTGTATTTGGAACCCTCCTGGACTCTGCTCTGTGTGTCTTTTCCTTAGGCTGACTTTATCTCTGTCTTTCCTCTCTCTGTAATAAAGAGTACCTGTGGATAAACCAGCTTTCAGTGAGTCCGGTGAGTCTTTCTAGAAAATGCCAAATCAGACGGTGGTTTGGGGTGCCCTTGAACTTACAGTTGGTGTCAGAAGTGAGGACAATCTTGGGCACTGTGCCCTCTACCTTTACAACCGGCACTAAAGCTCTCACGTATACCCTCTCAGGAAAACTAGACCCCAGGCCCTGGGAATAAGGAATTAGTTTACTCTCAGGGAAGAATCTACCCTGGGATTGGGAGTAGCCCAGTTTAGAGTTGCTGGTGGTGGAGGATAAGGGACAATGTGCTCCATATCCCCCCGCAAACCTGACAAGAATCTATCAACAGTAGGTTTACCAGCTAACTAGAAACATTAAGGAAACCTGCTTAAATAGATTTTAAGGCACCTGTGCATATGGAAAGCACAGGGTAGAAGAAAGAGCAGTTAACTTGGAAACAGCAGACCAAGTCTCTAGCTCAGGTCTAAACTCAGCTGAGTAGGAGAAAAACATGCACATTTTACTTACTATTTTTAAGGGCCCATGGGAGTCTCAAGGAAAATGAATATCCAAAGAAGCATTTAGAACTGAGAAATTACATACTTTTTAAGCAAAGAAAACAATGTATTTGTGGAGAAGTGACAAGACAGAGAGATATGGGCAGTTAACAATGGGAAAATGACTAGGGAATATATAGGGAAAATGAAGGAAGATGAGGGTCCCCTTAGAAAGTTTGCTCATACAGATCCATTTTGATGATGACTTCTAGTCTCCGGTGATGAGAATGTTCCTCTCTAATTCAAAGAGATACATCCACCCCTGTCTTTATAGACACGTTATTTATAATAGCCAAACTATGGAAGTGGCCCAAGGGTCTATCAACAGAAGAATGAATAAGGAAGAGGTGGTATATCTATACAATGGAATATTACTGAGGCACAGAAAAGAATGAAATCTTGCCATTTGCAATAATGTGGATGGAACTAGAGTATGTTATGCGAAGCAGTCAGTCGGTTAGACAAATACTATGGGATCTCACTCATATATGGAATTTAAGAAACAAAACAAATGAGGAAAGAAAAAGAGAGGGAGAGAGAAAGAAACAGAGAGAGAGATAAGCCAAGACACAGACTCTGAACTATAGAGAACAAACTGTTGGTTACCAGCGGGGAGGCTGGGGTTGGGAGGGGATGGGTGAAAGAGGGGAGGGATCAAGGAGGCACGGGGATGAGCACCCGATGATGTGCGGAAGCGCTGAACCAGCGTGTCACACTTCTGAAACTAATAACACTGTGTTAGCTCTACGGGGATTCATTGAACTTAAATAAAAATAAATAAATAAATAAGCAAGCAAACATCTCATTAGACGTGTCGGAAACTGAACTAATCTTTTCCATCCCTCCTCTATTCCTACTTTTCCTCATGTCAGTGGAGAACAGTTCCACTCTTCCACTGGGAATCCTGCCTCCCCCTGTTACACTGGGGTCCGACCACCGTCTCATCCCACCGGGATTATCGTTAATAGCCGTTTCACAGGTCACTATGCCTCCACCTTTGCGTCCTACAGTCTATTTTCAAGCAAAGCAGCCGGAATAATCCTGTCAAAACCCAACTAGACCACGAACCTTCCTATGGGTCCTATCTTATTCAGAGCGGATGGCAGAGTCCTTCTAATGCTGCACAAGATCCCCCTTCCATCTCTGACTGCTGTCCCACTTGTTCCCTCTACTCTGGCCATCATGGACTCCTTGCTCTTCCTTCAACATTGCAGCAACCTCCTGGCCTTAGAGCCCCTGCACTCGCTGTTTCCTCCATCTGGAATGTTCTTCCTCCAAATACCTACATGGTTTACTCATTCCCTTCTGTTAAGCATCTTCTTCAAATGCCATCTCTTCAAATGAGCTCTACTCTGATTGCCTTGTTTATCATTGCCAGAAGTCCCAGCCTCCCAGCCCCTGCCCCAGCATGGCTGACCTTTATCACCTGTTCTAATTTTCCCCCATGGCCCTTACTACCTTCTTATATATCGTACAAAATACTTACTAATTTTTCTTGTTGTTTCCTTCCTCCATAGTCAAGCTCCACAAGAGCAGGAAATGATGTCTGCTTTGTTTTCTGATATACACCTAGAAGAGTGTTTCACATATTAGATGCTCCATATTTATTCAGTAAATGAATGAGATTAATTGGGTGAATAAGAAATAGATGAGGAACATCTTTCATAGAAAAGATGAACAGGAATCACCAAGAAAGGAATTTTACTTTTTTACTACCTATGCATTTAAAAGTTAATCATGTGTAACAAAACTCAAAGATAGTCTACTACACATATACTTTAGAAAACCCCCAGGCGTCTCCTCAAGTAAGAATTTTTTAAATTTTAGTGTAAACCAGTGCTCATAATAAAAATTCAAAATTTAAGTCTTAAGTCACTTTTTCCAATTCTGGGAAAAAATACTTGAGGTTATTATATGCACTTTTGCTGAAGCCTATGTATATGGCTTTATGTTTTCTCCATAGTACTGATACAAGTATGGATTTCGTTATGGGACTTTTACTCATTTTTAATTTCTATCCATGCTTGTTTTTCAAAATTCCTACTATCCCTTTGTTCCAAATTTTTATTTTCAGCACTATTTTAAGCAGGTGAAGCCTAAAAAATTAGGAAAGACATTTTGAACCATCACTGGGACTCAAGTTTTTTTTTTTTTTTAATGCACATGGAATTATCTTAATGATATTAAATGGCTTTGCTATAAATAATCCTCTAAGGATATTATATAAAAAGCTTTTAGATAATAAAGGCCAATTTTTAACATTGTTTTTTAATCTGAAGGGTTTGGATTGAAGCTGAGAACAGTATAAGAAGACTGCTGGCTAATGTCGCTCTGCTCTGCCCAGTGCAGGGGGTGGAGGAGAGGAAGGGGAGAGGGAGGCTGCCCACATCCCTAGGAGCTGTTGTACCTTCCCCTTCCCTATACTGTGCAGCCAAGAAAACCAAAAACTGTGACTAAGTTAAATAAGTTCCAGGCCAAGTGGTTAAAACCATGCTTTTGGTGTGATTGCCATAAAAGCTCCAGAGGGCAATTGTTTATTTCAAATATTTATTAACTGTTAGTGTTCATATTAAAAGCATAGGGAGTTATGAGGAGTAAGGTACCAAATTATTCTGTTCTAAAGAAGCTAACATTTAAAATTTCTGAAAATATTCATTTCGTCTATGACATTTTACTGGGAAATATATGCAAATGTAGAAAGTACATAAAACAAATATACAACTCAACAAGTTGTTGTGATGTGAACACCATGAAACCACCATTAGATCAAGAAATAGACTGTTGCCAGGATACAGAAGACACCTGTGAGTCCCGTCTCAGTTACACCTGCCTCTCTTCTTCCCTTCCAGGGGTTACCACCAGCCTCGCTTGAAGAATAATTCTTTGCTTTGCTTTAGAGTTTCACACCAAAGTACACACCCATAAAAATTACATTTGTCTTATTAGTGATCTTAGAAAAACTTTCAGTCCTCCTCATTCAGTATGATGTTAGCCGTGGGTTTTTACAGACACTCGTTATCAGCTTGGGGCAGTTTCCTTCTAGTCCTGTTTTGCTAAAAAGATGTTGAGATTTGTCAAATGTTGTATCTATGTCAATTGATATGACCATGTGTTTTTCACCTGGATCATAAGTTATGTCCAAAGTCACAGGGGAGGTGGGAAGTAGGAGGAAAAATTATTTTTTCTTTTCTTTTTTTTTTTAAGATTATTTATTTATTTATTTATTTGACAGAGAGAGAGAGAGAGAGATCACAAGTAGGCAGAGAGGCAGGCAGAGTGAGAGGAGGGAAGCAGGCTTGCCGCTGAGCAGAGAGCCCGATGTGGGGCTCGATCCCAAGACCCTGGGATCATGACCTGAGCCAAAGGCAGAGGCTTTAACCACTGAGCCACCAGGAGCCCCGAAAAATGATTTTTTAAAACATTGACAACATGTTCGAAGTGTTAGTTCTTTGCCACCACAAACTATTCCTCTGCCATCAACCCAAAACCATCACAGAATCAATGAATGCAAAATGATCAGTCAATATCGTCCAAGTTGCCTTCCCTTAAGGACCTCAAACAATTCCAAGTCCACAAAAAGCCACAGTGCCTTCTCTGTACATCCCAAGACCAGGAAGTGAGATAACAACTAGATCCTCATTTTCTGATGCCACATCATTCGTTCTATTTAGTTCACCGTGAGGACATTAGCTTATTTAGAATTTTCCATTTGACATGCTCTCTTTTGGGGGAGGAGTTGTTCTAAGGGGTTGTAAATATAACAAGCCTGAGATTTTTATGTTTAAATTGGGCACAATGATTTCCACCTTATAGCCTAAATTTCCCTTCTTTTCTTCTGTTTGACATACACAGGCTATTTATACATGAACCCAGCTCCCATCTGAAACCCATGACTCAGACTTATGAATGGTGCTTGGGTATCTTGTGTGCTGTGTTTAAAACACAGTGACTGCCTGAAAAAGAAATATATATGCTGAACTGTGTTGATTGATTTTGAATATTGAACCAGCTTTGTATTCCTGAGATAAATCCCAATTAGCCATAGTATGTTTGTTATTCATTTAAAATAACGCTGGATTTAACTTGTTAACATTGTTTTGAGGATTTTCTATGTTTGTAAGGCATACTGGTCTGTTTTCTTTGGTAGCCTTATCATTGTCTGATTTTGGTTTCAGTGTGATACGGACCTCAAAAAATGAATTAAGAAGTATTTTCTCCTTTTTTACTGGCTAAAAAAGATTATGGAGAATGGTGTTACTTCTTCATTAAGTGTTTGGTCAGATTCTCCAGTGAAAACATCAAGGTCTGGAAACTTTTTTTTCCAGAGCTTCTGAAACGGTAAATTCAATTTCTTTAATAATTTTAAGATAATATATGTTTCTTCTTGACTGAGTTTTGGTAGTTTGTATTCTTCAAGAAATTAGTCTATTTTACTTCAGTGATTGAATATCTATAATAAAGTGTTCCCAGTATTCTCTTTTTGGACTTCTTGTGGAGAGAAAGATCACCTCTAACTCAATTCAACTAAGACACATTCACTATCTGCTATGTTGCTACCTTTAAAAAGCCACAGGCACTTTACTAATGATAGGAGTAGTTCATGGCCATGGAAATGATACATGCTGGCCTATGATTATCAGTTCACATTTTCATGTTGACAGGATTCTAAGACTTGGGAAGAAAGTCAGAATCCTCCCTCAGCCAGCTACATTCCATGTTAGTGAGTCTTACTACAGGAAAAGGCCTTTCTAAAAGTTGGGTTGGAGGAAGCTTGGAAATGAGAACTGGGAATGTTCTGGAAGCCACATCATCATCCTTGAATTCTGGATCAGAGAAGCTGAAAGTGTGACGGCCCTGAGGAACACAGAGCGGGGTCTCTGAGCAGCTCCCCTTTCCCATTTGTTTTTCAAAAAAGTTTATTTTTCTCCTCTTTTTGGCCAGAGAAAAAGGATGTTGGCAGGGTTCAGAACATACTCCAAAATATTGAATATTTTAAGCTGAAGAATTTGAGAAAAAACAGGTACAGGAAGGGCTCTCTGACGCACTCCCCCCTTTTCACCTGAAGCAGGTTATAGCAATAAGCAGAAACACTTGTAAGACGTCCGCTCCCTATACTTGGAGGAAAGGACCACCCTCCTCTCCAAAGATGGCAGGAATCCAAATGAACAGACTTTGCTATTTTCTCCCAGTTTACTGGCCTTACCTCATGCTCCTTTATCCTATTACTTTTTTTCATTACTTTCTCCTCTTCACTAAACCTAGTATTAAAAAATGTCCAGGCTTAACCTTTTCTTCAGGTCTTCATTTCCTTATGAAACCTCTTGTGTCACGGAAAATGTACATTAAACACATTTGTATAATTTTCTCCCATTTATCTGTCTCAGCCAGTTTAATCTTCAGGCATAGCCAGGGACCCTAAGAGGGTCAAGGAAAAGTTTTCCTTCCTGAAAGTACTTAAAAGGAATTTCAATTGTAGTTTTTGAAAAATTCTTTGGTGCCAGGCCATTTGGATTGGTGAGTTTCTATCTTACAAGCTCTTTATTAGCTCCTGAGGGCAATTCCCGTTTCTGTATTGTGCAATAATTCAAGTCCAGGTTAATGAACCAAAGTCAATGAGAAAATACGAAGAAAAAAGAATATTGTCCAAATGGCCCACTACATAAAATATTATATGTAGGCCTATGCCTGTGTCATCATAAATAATAGATACAATAACATAAAAGTATTTTTCAAGTTTTTATTTTAGGGGTTTGGTTTAAGTAATTTGAGAATTTTACTTACATGGTATGTATTCTTCATTTACTCATGGCTCCATATAATACAGCAAAATCTTTTTTGCTGTATTTCTATTGGTAATATAAAAAGAAATGTTTGCTTTTGAAATATTATTATCATTTAAATTTTATGATGTGTGCCTTTCTTAAATGATAATTCACATTTTCCCTAATTTTAACATATTATGAAATTGAAAACCAAATGTATTCTGAAAAGCTCTATATTGAATAAACTCATTTTTTAAAAAGTTCACATAAACTAAGCATTAAAACAGATACATGTATGTTAGATGAACCCTAGGAAACTAACAATGATTCTTAAAGTTGACAATTTCCCCTTATTCTTAAAATGCTTTTTCCCTCTGATAAATCTTTCTCAGTAATTTTCTCTCAGTTATAATACAAATAGCCAGCATTTATTGACTACCTGCCACGTGCCCAATACTGCACCCTAGCTGACATATATTTTCTCGTATAATCCTCACCACAGACCTACGGATTGCGCTCTCTCATTGTCTGGGCTTACCGAATGAGAAAACAGAAATTTAGAAATGTTCGGGAGCTTGCCTCGGGCCCCACAAGTCCCTGAAGCACAAGGATTCCAACCTAGGTCTAATGGAAGCCTAGAACGCTGGTAAACAACTGGGAGGCAGAAACAGATAGAATGTCTTTCAAGATCTCCTGGGATAGATTCTGACTCCTATATTTACTCCTTCCATCTCCACCCTTCCTGCTTGATTTACATAAGGGAGTATTTCTTCAGGCAAAGAACGTTTTCTTCTGTGAAAGAGAAGAAGAATGGAAAGACTACTCATGTTTTCCTTCAGGTTAGCTGATATTTTCCAATGACCTTTATCAGTAATTTCAACAAATGACGTCACAGTCGCCTGGTCTGCTATGTGGCTAACACTCCGATATGTCCATCTGATACAACCGTTCAGAGAACAATGTCTTCCTTTCTACTCTCTGAAGTGATTCCTGTTTTGCGTGGGTGCTGGTGTCATACACACACACACACACACACACACACACACGATGGTTATCTTTGGCATTGTCATTTTATAGACATACTGTGTTTTCCAGATGCTAATGTTAGATGTGGAAATAATGATCTCGAGCTTTTTTGCCCCCTCCCCCTTACAGCTGATCCCCGTAATTTTGCTTGTCAGCTTTGGAAATGAAGGTTATCTTATACTGTTTAGCTTGGTTAAATGCTATCATCGTGGGTGGTTATTTTCCTCCTGTCATGCTGATGACAGGAGTGCTTATCTGATAGCCTCACCAAGTCCTTCTGCGGAAGAGGAGACTATGGTGGGAAAGGCTCTGGAATCACCTGGACAGAGCTCAGCTCACCTAGTGTGGAGGAACGTGACAGAAACAGGTACTACACACCTCCAAAGTTCACGTGTTTGTCCCCCACCTCGGGACTTGCTGCTCCTCTCACCTAATCAGCTCTTGTATCCCCTTCCCTTCTTCTGCTTCGGCCACCTGGTTTCTTGCCATTCCTTGAACATACCAGCTGCATTCTGTCCTCAGAGTCTTTGTGCTTGTTGGAGTCCCCAAAGAGTGGCGTGGTTCATTCTCTCTCTTTCCTCAGGTCTCTGGCTCAAATGTCTCATCAGAGACATCGTCCCTGAAAGCCTGTATGTATAATAGCGGTCCTCATGACTCCCTATGTAGGGGAGAGGGGTGCAGAGTGTACCCTGGGCACAGACCAACAGTAAAACTGCCCTGCACTCACTACCTATAATCTCAGCAAAAATGAACCCAGACCCTTCATGTGGCAAAATACCTGACTATTTGATGTTCTTGTCCTTTCCATTACTGCAACAATAGGACCTCTTTTTTAGATCTACAGGCTCAATGATGAATGTTCTACTGCTCGTCCCTTCTTTTAAGAAGATGAAAGTGAGCTACCCTAGCATGACCCTGTGGGGGACTTGAATCTATATCTCATGTCAAGAAGACTCTGAAAGAGTTTCATGTATCCCTTTATAAAGATATGTTCCATTGGAGCGCTCTCCTATGGTGGCGAAGAGTGATGGAGGACCTGGCTTGAACCCTGTTGCTGGATTCGAATTCCAGTTCTGTCGCTGACTAGCTGTGTGGTTTGGGGCACAACACCTAACATCTCTCTATCTGTTTCCTCATCTGTAAAATGAGGAGAGTAACAGTCCCCGCATGACAGAAGTGTTATGAGGACTAGAAGGTAGCTGGTATATACTTAGTACCCAGTAAATGGTTAGTAATGTTATCACAGTGTACCTTATATTATAATTATTTGACTGGGTTTTTTCTGTAGTTTACAAACTTTTTCAAAGCAGGCATGTGTCTTACTTATTTTTGTGCCCATCTTACCCATCAAAGTAGGTGACATATAGTAATTCAGTAAATCTTTAGTATGTGTTTAATGTTGGATTAAATAATCTGCTTTATTTTACTGTCTATAAATTCTTTTTCTTTTTTTTTTTTTTAAATGGAAGCTCTACGTCGAATGTGGAGCTTAAACTCACAACCTTGAAATCAAGAGTCACATGCTCTACCAACTGAGCCAGCCAGACACCCTGATTGTCTAATGAATCTTGATTAGGTTAGAAGAATGGCTGTTGAAAAAAAAAAAAAACCATTTTGGGACTGAGATCATATTTATCTATCTACCTAGAGTAATAACATTTTACAAAAATCTATTGCATGTATATGAAAAGAAAGCCATCAAAATGTTAACAGTAATAGAATTATCTGTTTTCCAGGTTTTCAGCACTTGACATGTATAAATCTTATTTTAAAGATTGATTGATGGATTGATTTTTAGAGACAGAGTAGGGAGAGGGATAGAGGGAGAGAATCTTCAAGCAGACTCCCTGCTGAACGCAGAGCTGGACTCTGGGTTCAATATCACAACCAATGAGATCAAGATCTGAACTGAAACCAAGAGTTGGATGCTTAACCAAGGGACCCCAAGTTGCATAACTTTTATAGTTAGGAAAAGAGTTAATGTTTTTTAAAAAGCCTACTTGGAGAGAGAGCAAAGATTATAGTAGAAAAAAAAGAAAAGAGATATATATTATTAAGTATGGTTTCCCAATAATTTTGTTGTTCATTATGCCTTCCAAGAAACATAGTGACCTAATAAAATTAAGTTTGAAAGTTCTCGATAAATTAATATATTCTGATAAATCTATAAGAAGGAATGGAGGCACAATATTTGGTCTAAAAAGTACATATCCGATGATCATCTGAGCAAGAAACATCATCTTTTATAAAGTAAACAAATGCAGCTGTTTCTATCATGCTGACTATAAGAAGATTATCATACTTAGAATGGAAATTCCAGGAACCTGAATTCTAATTAACATGGAAATGAAATCCACAAAATAAATATGTATCCAAAGTTTATGCAGTCCCAGGGTACAATGAAGACAGATGCAGATTGATCTAATCTGGTTGCATTAGGAGCATGACTGTATGTTGGGGAACATCGCGTGGAAAGTTGACATTCAATCCAATTAGGAAGGGCAAAGTAAAAATGATGAAAGCAATTTCCTTTGTCCAATTAAATTAGGCATCCAAATAACAGGCTGCTCTTTGACCTTCCTGGGAAGGGTCAGGATGGCTTCTAACGGTCATTAAGTAAATAGCCAGCCTACTTGTACAGTTGCTTACAAGTGGGATTTAGGAAAATATATTTAGATTAAGAATCTGCAAGAATTTCTCTAATGTATTCTTATTGTTTCTCTTTATCAATTTTTAATTTGGAGAAACAGAAGGACTGGTAAGAGCATCAGACCAAACTGAATATGGGGTCTATAAAACAAAATTAAGAGGTCACTTTCTGCTTCTTGCTAATTTGTGTTGCAGATGCTAAAGAAAGGAAGTTAAGATATAGCTCGTTTCAATGCTTCTCCAAGGTCCCACTTGAAATAGCTGAGGAACATTGCTGGCATTTATAAAGATACATGATTTCTTAAATAAACTGGTGCCTTACAAAATTAAAGTTTAAAGACCTTCTTGATTCTGCCCTGGGTTATAATTCCCAACTACTATTACATACAACAATGGACATGCTGTTATTCCATCCAATAATAGCCCTCATTGCAAGTGCATGGAAATTGAATCAAATCTCTTTTCTTGCTCATTAAATTCCAAGTTTCCATGATAAAAGTAGATTATAAACACTGAATTAATAGGACAGATCTTAAGGCTACTTTCCCCTAATTCACATGTTATTTTTGCTCCCAACTTCTCATTCAGATTCAACAAACATTTGTTAAGCATTTATCTACTGAGTTCCATGTTGAAAAGTTCATGAAATCTGCCATTACTTGGCCTTATAGTTAAAAGAGGTCTGAAGATGTACCTTGAATTAGGTGTTTTGACTCATAATCATGAATCCCTCAAAATATCAGAAGATTATTATCCTGGTGTGTTATTTAAGTAATACATAAAATATCTATAATCCAGTTTTACTATTATTATCATTATTATTATAAAATAATGTATAGACATACAGGACTTTAAAAATTTTAAAAAACCAGAATGGTAAAAATGAGAAATAAAATTTGCCCCTCCCTCTCCTTCCCTACTTTCCATTATGTTACACTATAAAAAATAACCATAATACTGCATAGTTCTTTCAAACAAGAGATAAGGTCCCCTTCAATATGGATATGGATATCCATATCCATATATATGGATAAATATGGAGATAAGGTCCCCTTAAATATTTCTTTCAGCTGATGAAAGAAATGTAAGAAAACACAAATAAATGAAAAGGTATCCCATGATCATGGATTGGAAGATTAGTATTGTTAAAATGTTGGCACTACCAAAAGCTGTCTATAGATTCAAGGCGATCCTGATGAAGATTCCAATGGCACTCTTTTTATAGAAATAGGAAAAATGCTCCTAAAATTTATATGGAATCACAGAAGACCTCAAATAGCTAAAGAATTCCTGATGAAGAAGAACAAAGCAGAAGACATTACACCTCTTGATTTCAAGCTATAATATAAAGCTGCAGTAATTAAAATAGTATGGTACTGGCATAAAAACAGACAAATAGACTGATGGGACAGAACTGAGAGCTCAAAAATAAACCCAGCATATACAGCTAATTAATATTTGACAAGAGAGCAAAAAATACCAAATGAAGAAAAGAGCGTCTCTTAATAAATGATGCAGGAGGGGGTGCCTGGGTGGCTCAGTGGGTTAAAGCCTCTGCCTTCAGCTCAGGTCATGATCTCAGGGTCCTGGGATCGAACCCCGCATCGGGCTCTCAGCTCAGCAGTAAGCCCGCTTCTCCCTCTCTCTCTCTGCCTGCCTCTCTGCCTACTTGTGATCTCTGTCTATCAAATAAATAAATAAAATCTTTTAAAAAATAAATAAATAAAGTAAATGGTACAGGAGAAACTAGAGATTCATATGTAACAGAATGAAACCAGACCCCTATTTACACTGCTCACAAACATCAATTAAAGACCTTGAAACTCCTAGAAGAAAACAGGAGGGGAGCTCCTTGACATGGGTCTTGGTAGTGATTTTTTGGAAGTCACACCTAAAGCAAAGCAACAAAATAAAAAATGAACAATTGAGACTGCATCAAACTAAAATCTTCTAAATACTTCTGCAGAGCAGAAGAAACTATCAACAAAGTGAAAAATAACCTACCTAATGGGAAAAATATTTATAAACCACCTATCTGATAAGGGGATGATACCAAAACACATAAAGAACTCCTATACCTTGATATAAAAAAATACAAATAATCCAACTAAAAAATGGTCAAAAGACCTGACTAGATGTTTTTCCAAAGAAAAAGTACAAAAGGCCAACAGGTACCTGAAAAGATACTCAATATCACTAGTCATTAAGGAATGCCAATTAATGTCACAGGGAGATATTACCTCATGCCTGATAGAATGGCCACATCAAAAAGACAGGAGATAACAAATGCTGGTATGGATGTGGAGAAAAGGGAAAACTTGGGTACTGTTGGTGGAATTAGAAATTGGTGCAACTATGAAAAACAGTATGAAAGTTCCTCAAAAAATTAAAAATAGAACTATTGTATGATCCAGCAATTCCGCTTCTGGGAATATATCCAAAGAAAATGGAAAACATTAACTTGAAAAGATATCTGCATCCACATGTTCATAGCAGCATTCTTTAGCATAACCAGGAGCATAACCAGGACATGGAAATTACCTAAGCGCCCATGTTGCTTGAATGGATAAAGAAGACACTGGGGTGCCTGGGTGGCTCAGTGGGTTAAAGCCTCTGCCTTCAACTCAGGTCAAGATCCCAGGATCCTCGGATCGAGCCCCGCATCGGGCTCTCTGCTCCATGGGAAGCCTGTTTCCTCCTCTCTCATGTAAAATCCCATGGAACAGTGAAATGCTAATGCCTCTCTGCCTACTTGTGATCTCTGTCAAATAAATAAATAAAATATTTTTTTAAAAAAAGACGACGCAGTGTGGGTGTGAGTATGTGCGTGAATGTGTGCGTATACACAGTGGAATATTATTCAGCCCTAAAAAAAACAAGGAAACCTTATCATCTGATGGACCTTGAAGAGATTATGCTAAGTGGAATAAGTCAGACAGACAAAGGCAAATACTCTATGATCTCATTTACATGAAGACTCTAATAAAAAAATTTTTTAAACCAAAGTCATAGGAAAAGAAATCTGGAAAAAGACTGTGCTTACCTGAGGTGGAGAGGGCATGTGGAATTGGTTCAAACTTCCAGTAAGTAGATAAATAAGTCCTAGGGATAGAATGTACAATATGAGAGCTATAGCTCTACTGTTATATGATATATAGGAAGATTGTTAAAAGAGTAGATTCTAAGAACTCTCATCATAGGAATTTGTTTTTATTTTTTATTGTGTCTATAAGAGAAGATGGATGTTAACTAAACCTATTGTGTTCATCATTTCACAATATATATAAATTAAACCATTACGCTATAGACCTTTAACTTATACAGTAGTGTATGCTATAGACCTTTAACTTATACAGTAGTGTATGCCAATTATTTCTCAAAAATTTCTCAAATATTTCTCAATAAAACTGGGGAGGAAAAACAACCTTTGCAACTTTCTATATTTTGTCTTTGGAACAATGCAGTTACCAGGTGGTGGGGGTGAAGGGGAGGATTGCCTGCTGGGAGAGGAGAAGTCATGTAAAGTGGAGATGAGACATTTCAAATAAGGAGCCCCAACCAGCCAATCTCCAGGCAAACTGACCTGAACTACCTAGATGAACCCAGTCCAAATTGCCAAATGGCAGAGTTGTGAGCTAAAAATTGGTTACTATTTTAAGCCACTAAGTGGTAATTTGTTAAGTAGCAAACATGAAATGGTAGACGTGACCATTTGAACAGTTTCTGGTGTCTGCAGGATGGAAGGGCACAGGAATATGTAAAATCCCATGGAACAGTGAAATGCTAATGGGAAGAAGTAGAAGTGGTTGCCTAAAAAGGACTGTGACTGTAGGGTAGGTAGTATTGTACTACCATCGTGAAGGAGATATGAGGGAAATTAGGGAGAGCAGAGTCAGAACAAAGGAAGGAAGGGGCTTTAATCTTGTACAAATATATAAATTCAAGCCTGTGTCCTTAAGTACTTACTTCTAGGGCACAGTGACTACCCACCCATGTGTTGGCTATCAGTGTAAGCAGATGCTTGCTGTTCCACCTTCCCTGCCTGATGGTGATGCTCTGTGGACAGGTCTATGGCTTGGGAATAGACAGAGAGAAGTCTCATGAAGGCATGATGGTGTTTGTAGATTGACTTTGCTCCCAGCATTAAAAAAAAAAAGGTGTTGTCAACATCTTGGGGGTGGTAAGAGAAGCCTGGGGCCAGTCTCCACAGGTACCCTGGTGACTGAGGTCAGCTGCCTCAGCCAAGAAAATCCACACTCACCATTTCCCAGTAGAGAGAATGACTACAGAGATGGCTCTCCCAGCAAGAAGATGCAGATCCAGGCTAGTCCACACTTGGTCTGTCACAGCATCAGATCTGGAAATGGGCAAGGGGAGAATAAGCTGTGTTGAGTATTTGATAGAAACCTATAGCAATATTTTCAATGGGGGCATCAGGTGGGGAAAAAGATAGTGAGGGAAGTGATCAGAGGTTAAACTCAAAAGATGGGCCTTTAGGACCACAATATTAGCTCAAGTGGAAGAAAAACTCTCTGTGAGCAATGAGATTTATAAGGCTACAAAAAATACCACTCTTGTAAGCAGCACTGTGTATGTACATTGATTTTCTCTTTCTCTGTCTGAAAGTTTTAGAGATCTTTCCATTCCTGGGCTTTTGAAATTTCATAGTATTGTAGCTTTATGGTGGACATATTTTTTATTAATTGAGCTGAACAATCAGTCCAACTTTTCAATCTGGAGACATGTCCTTTATTTGGGGAAATTTCCTTCTGTTTCTTTGATGAGTTTTCCCCATTATTTTCTCTGTTTTCTCTCTCTCTCTGTCTGTCCCTCTAGAACTGTCTTTTCTTCTTCTTCCAGTCTCCACATTCAATTTCTATCAGCTATGTCATCAACTTAACAATTGTCAATGTTTAGATTAAAAACCATTCTGTTCCTTAACATCCAGATGGCCAACAGAAACATGAAAAAGTGCTCCATATCACTCAGCATCAGGGAAATACAAATCAAAACCACAATGAGATATCACCTCACACCAGTCAGAATGGCTAAAATTAACAAGTCAGGAAATGACAGATGCTGGCGAGGATGCGGAGAAAGGGGAACCCTCCTACACTGTTGGTGGGAATGCAAGCTGGTGCAACCACTCTGGAAAACAGCATGGAGGTTCCTCAAAATGTTGAAAATAGAACTGCCCTATGACCCAGCAATTGCACTACTGGGTATTTACCCTAAAGATACAAACGTAGTGATCCAAAGGGGCACGTGCACCCGAATGTTTATAGCAGCAATGTCCACAATAGCCAAACTATAGAAAGAACCTAGATGTCCATCAACAGATGAATGGATCAAGAAGATGTGGTATATATACACAATGGAATACTATGCAGCCATCAAAAGAAATGAACTCTTGCCATTTGCGACGATGTGGATGGAACTAGAGCGTATGACGCTTAGCGAAATAAGTCAATCGGAGAAAGACAACTATCATATGATCTCCCTGATATGAGGAAGTGGTGATGGGGGGTTTGGGGGTAGGAGAAGAATAAATGAAACAAGATGGGATTGGGAGGGAGACAAACCATAAGTGACTATTAATCTCACAAAACAAACTGAGGGTTGCTGTGGGGAGGGGGGTTGGGAGAAGGAGGGTGGGGTTATGGACATTGGGGAGGGTATGTGCTTTGGTGAGTGCTGTAAAGTGTGTAAACCTGGCGATTCACAGACCTGTACCCCGGGGGATAAAAATATATTATATGATTATAAAAAATTAAAAATTAAAAAAATTATTATTCAGTAAAAAACAAAAAAACAAAAAAAAACATTCTGCTCTTTAAACACACTTTGTCTATAAGTTGACTTGTCTCTGAAAACAGAACACAACACTCACAATACATGAATATGTGAACTATATTCACGGAATAATCAAGTAATATGATTTAAATCATCTTAAAAGAGGAAATAGAATTCTTATGTAAGTACATGTCTACAACTTCAAGAAGAAAGCAAAGAGTCTACTTTTCTTACAATCTGTGAGCTGCTCAGAATACAGACCACACTTCAGTTGGATTCGTACTTGAACCAATACTTTCTTAGAAACTTTGTTTTTCTTAGAGTTCCTACATTTGGGGTTTCCTGGGGGGGGGGTGGAGGAAGTTCCTATTTTTCTAGGGGAATGTTTGCTAGAAAATGGGAATTAAACTATTAGTGATTTTTTTAAGTCCTGAGAATTATTAACCTTAAAAAATTTTAAAGAATTTGCCCTATTTGCCTGCCAAGCTTCTCCTTGCAGTTAGAAGACGATTTGGGTAGAAATTTGACATTATAACCTCAACCTAATGCCCAAATCTGTATGTAACTCTGGGAAATGTATACTGTCAAGTTCAGATCTCCTTCCAAGTTCAGGAAGAGTGCTGTGAGGCAGGATGTCTTTCAGAATCAATCTCTTTTTTGATATGAAGCACACAAAGTATTGAAAATATAAAAATGACAGGGCTGGGACAAGCTACAAGAATGTATTTTTCTGAGAGTATGTCTCTTATACATATATTGTAGAAATCACCCTAAGACATTGCCAGTACCTTGTTGATGTCAACTCAACTGTTACTAATCCTTACAGAAGTCAAACCAGAAGGCTTTAAGGAACACTTCAACTCTGATTGTGATTAAGGAGGAGGGGGGAACCTCTCCTTAGATAACTTGCACTGTCCTTGTCCTTTTAACCGTGAATATTAATTAATATAACACATAGTAATACCTCTTATTATATAATCTTATTATATTATGGTGTTATTTTATATTTATTATGTTAACAAACAATATATTCGCTTAAGGCCAGAAGAGTCAGTGTGCTTTGCCTGGGGCTCGAGATTGCCTTCTCCTCTGCTTCCTTCTGTTAGTGATTGTGGCATCAGATCCTCTCCCTGGCATGAGCTACATTATGTAACCCTGTTCATCGTCATGTCACCCCATAGTCTCGCACAGTTATTCATATTGATTCTTTCTCCCATCTTCTCTCTCTGCTAAGATTCTTAGACCCTGAAGTCTGCCTTAATTCATCTCCCTCAAAAACTTCTCAGATCTGGTAATATTGAATGTCAACTTTCCTCTTGAATAAATGAATGTTTTCTAAGGAGTCCATATTCTCCTGATTTAAATCCCAGAATATCAGAGTCAGAAGGGACCTCAGAGTCAGCTAAATTCGTGGTTCCAGCCTTTGGCATTTGGACTTCCAGAGACTCTGGAGTTATTAAAAGTCTTGGAACAAATATATACTTATAGGGCTTTTTTTTTTTTTTTCTTTCCCTGGGCAACAAAATTGACACCATTATCATGCAGTAACCATAACTTTTTTTAATTAAGAAAAGTTTTCATACTCTAAAAAATATGAAAACCACTGATTAACACCAGCCCCCTCATTGTACAAAAAAAAAAAAAAAATGCCCAGAAAGTGATTTGATTTGGCCAAGATCACAGAGTAAATTAGGATTATACTGGGACCTTGTCATAATTTTTGGATTCCCAATCATCAATTCATTGTTCTTTCCAGTAGTCCAATCCCCCAAATACTGTAAGCCTCTCAATTGCATAGCAGTCCCCACAGACTCTACTGTAAGAGAGAAGAGAAGGTCCCCATCTGGCTCAGGCTGAATTGTAAGAAAACAACTTCTCCCTCCACAGCAAATATGAACCTTTATTGAAAAGTATTGCCAAAATATAACAAATAATATAATAAATAAATCCTTACAGAATGCACTATTTAAGTATTTTAAAACAATTGCCCCATCTTTATTCAGATAATCTAATCTTGTGCACTGCTCCTGCCATGGGTGAAAGAGAAGCCCTGGATCCGAGAGAGTCACTGATTTAATCCCATCCATAGGCTTTCCAGAAGCTTAGGGCATGGCTCTAAAAGAGCAGGTTGGGGTCCAATTTCTTCCTCAGAGATTTGGAATTAGAACTCTGAGATACAGAGTCAGCTGGAGGAGGCTGCTGGGCAGGAAGACAATGATGAAATGTTGGGCCTGGTGGCCATTTTCAGCCACAAGTCCATAGTGAAAGAGTAAGAGAGGGAGAGAGATTGGGAGAGAGAACGAGGGCAGATGTGTACACGAGGGGTCACACGGCTACCTAGAGAGAAGGAAGGAGAGAGAAAGATCTGAAAGAGAGCCCCTTGGATTCAACTTTTCTAGCTCCCACTTCCCCAAGATTCCAGAAGCTGTCTGGAGCTTAAAATAAGTTCTTTACACTTAGGATGAGTTGAGTAGAATTTGATCTCTGAATCAGTGGCCAGCTCTGGGAGAATAAATTCAGATCTCATGAATAAATACCTCAGAGTCTCACAGTCTCAGACATGAGGGTTACTCAAAACTACTTTCTGGGTGAGTGTGCCTCATCAGAAAAATGAAGGACGGGAACACTTAAATTTCAATCAGCACTGCCCCAATACACTTCAGTGCTGATGTTGGGTACTGGTTGGGGAATTGAAATCATCCATTACAAGAGTCTTGGGACACAGGAGACCTCCATGATATATGATGCCACAGAGACCTCATGTTAACCCCAACTATGTCTGAATTCTGTTCCTGTTCAGAAGGAGCTTCTCTTACGTACTTGAGAATAGGAAAGAAGGTTCTATACAATCATTCTGACATCCTTCATTTCAGTAAAGAAAAAAATTTAAATTGATTTTGAGATTTCTGTTCTATAAGGCACTTGATGTGAAACATTAGTTTTAAGGTGATTTAGAAAAGAAAAAAGCATATTGTGGTGTTGAAACATATTTCTCTTTTTTTTTTTTATTCTCAAGGTCAAGAAATAAAAATAATAAGCTTCCAGTGGGGTGATAGGAAGAGGTTACCAGCAAAATCCCATGATGGAAATAAAGAAGAAAAGAAAGACAAAGCAAGATTCCAGTTTGAGAAAGATGTGGAGAACAGATACAAAACCAGGAAGGAAAGCAAAAGACTGTTAGTGATCACCAAGATCCTTAAAAAATGCAAGAGTTCTTACTAATTCATCTAGGTGAGCAGAGGTAACAGACAAAAAATAAGGGATGGACGGCATGAGGCCATGACTGGAAATCTCAGAGGTAACACATAGTTAAATTCTACCTTTGGCTTAAAAAATTGAAAAAAGGAATTTGAGGAAATAAAGAAGGGAAATTGTGTAAAATGAGCTGTTGGTGGGGAGAAAAAGCAAGTACATGAGAAACACGGAAATATCTACAGAGGCACTCCTCTGTAACATACATTCCAAATTGCTAAGAGATTAGTTAATGGATTTAAAGAAATCCTGATGGTTACATTCAGGGAATCATTTGAACGTCGTATTTCAGGAAACTGTTGGGAGTACGTACATTTCTTCAAGATATTAGAGGGAAAACTAAGGAAAAAATGAGCACATGGGGACCTAATTTTCTTCTTTTCCCTTTCCTTTCCAAGAAAGGCCTCCCCAGAGGGCATTATGCTAAGTGAAATAAGACTTAGAAGCATTTTTATGATATTATGATAACTGCTTTAAAATTTTTGTCAGATAATCCTAACATCTCTATCATCTTGGTGTTGGTATCTATTGCTTGTCTTTTTTCGTTTAGTCTGAGCTCTTCCTTGCCTTTGGTATAATGAGAAATTTCTTTTTCTTGGACATTTGGAGAATTACATGTTCTGAGACTCCAGATCTTATTTAAACCTTCATCATATCTGGCTTCCTCTGACACTACTTGGGCAGGGGAAGAAGAGGGGAGAACCTCATTACCTCCCACTGAGGGTAGAAGTTCAGGTTTTCCACTAGGCCTTTGTTGATGCCCAGCTGGGGGCTCTCTCCTCACAGCTGGGTAAGGGTGGGGTTTGGCTCCCTACTAGGCCTCCACGGATACCTCCCCAGCGGGGCAGCATAGGGGTGCCTCATCCCTGCTCCTCACATGGTCTCCATTGACATCATGGTGGGAATGTTGGGGACCCTCACTACCGCTGTGCAGTGGTGAGAGTCCTGATTCTGCATTAGGCCTCCTCTGACACCATCCCAGTGGGGATTGGGGAGGGGCACCTCAGCACTGCCAGACCGAGATGGAAGTCCAAGGTCCCCAGCTGATCGCAATTGATACTGCTACATGGAGGGATGCTCATTACCCCTGGGGGATGAAAGTCTTGGCAGAGAGTTTGTGCTCCTTGTTCCAACTTCACAAGGGGAGAAGTCCAGGCTCCCCACTCAGCCTTACTAGGATGGGTAACAGCGGGCTCAGATTTCTCTGAGGCGTCTGGCTGAAGTAGAGCAGTCGTTGTCTAAAACGTTTCTGTCTTGCTAGGCTGCTCCTTTGGCTCAGAAGAGCAGGCTTCCCTTGTGACTTTTTGGGGTTATACTCATTGGCCTTTTCAGGTTTCCAACTTTTTCAGCCCCAGGTCTTGGATAGATGAGGCAAAACACAAAGCCCAGGGAACTCACACCATATTGTTCCTCAGATTTCCGGGTCTCTAGATGGTCTAGCTTCTCTCCACTTCTCAGAGTTTCCCAGTGTTTGTTCTACACTGTTTTATACTGGACAGGGTTTCAGTTGGACTTAGTGGGAGGAATAAGAAGAGGCCCATCTATTCTCCCTTCCTGTATGTAGAGGTTTCTTACAAATCATTTTACTACAGTTGATAATAGCACCTCCAAGTGCTATTGTGAGGATTAAATGAGTTAATTGGGCCTTTGGTCCAGTATCAGACACATGGTAAGCCTTACCATGCTAAGTGGTACCTCATGTTGTTATTAGATAAACAGTATAATGTGGTTGTTAAGGGAATAGATTTTGGAACCAGGTAACCCAGGGTTTAAATCCCAGCTCTTACATTTAATAAGTGTGGTAATCTTTGGGAAATTACTTAATTTCTCTGTGCCTATGTTTCCCAATGTAAATGGTACTTATAATAGTTTCTTCCTTGCAACATTATTGTCAGAATTAAAACGCTTAATATGGGGTGCCTCGGTGGCTCAGTCAGTTAAGCCTCCGACTTTGGCTAAGGTCCTGATCTCAGGGACTGGGGATTAAGGCCAGACCAGGGCTCTGTGCTCAGGAAGGAGTCTGCTAGAGATTCTCCCTCTCCCTCTGCCTCTGCCCCGTCTCTGCTAGTGCGCTCTCTGTCTCTAAAATAAATAAATAAATCTTTTAAAATAAAATAAAATGCTTAACATATCTAAAGCACTTAGAAGTTTGCCTGATCAAAGTAAGCTCTATTTAAGTATTAGAAATTATTCCTTAAGCTAAAGAACTTCATTTTCTCCTCAAAACACCCTATAAAGTAAGGAGTAGAGCATGATTGTGTCCATGTACAAAGGCACAGGAGTTCTGAGGCATGTGGTAACCTGCCCAAGGTCCCAGAGCCAGTAAGTGGCAGAGAGAACCTTAGCCACAGGTCTTCTGACGTCAAGTCTGGAGCTCATGATGTCACATAAGCACCACATGAGGCCTGGTTAGGAGTGCAAGGTGAAAGCCAGTATTCATGCATAGAGAACATGGCAGCCAGACCAGCACAGAAATTACACCTGGGCTGGCAGGGCAGTGGGAGGAATAAGGTAGAAAGAGGGACAGGCAGGTTAGGTCTATGCCAAGAAACTGGTGTTGAAGAAACCACCCAGATGATTTCTAATGAGAGCCTTACAGCCTGGAAAGAGTCCTGTGGACATCTCCTGTTCACAGGGTTTCCCTAATAGCTCACCACTCCCACTCCAGGTCAGCCAAACACTCTTCAGGGCCAGTGTAGTTCCAGGAAAGCAGAGGCGATGCTTTCTTCAGTTCAGAATGTCCTTGGACTCCTGGAGTGGGCTCCCTCCTCAAGGGGTTCTTGCTGCTGCCCCTGCCTGGCCTGCTGTATATATCCTTCTGAGCCTTTCCAAGCCCAGCATCTGCCTCGGGGCCTCCATTCAGTGCCACCAGTCTTCCTGGAGACACCAGCCCACCCTGAGTTCACCCCTACCTAAACTGAGCATTTCCATTGCTGCCATGTTTCGAGATGCAGTAAGCACCATCTAATGTCTGGTCTTCTATTTCCCCTGATAAGTTTCATATGTCTAAGTCATGCAACCAGCAAGATCATGGCTCTTGAGGGCAGTGCTTGCATCATCTAGGTTTTGATGAGGTGTGGACTCACAGCATTTGACGTAGAACTTGGTACTGTGTGGTGAGTCAATTAACACTTGTTAACTCTGAAAGAAAAGGTCACAGCCAAGCAGAGCAGCCTATAGGTGTGGTATATGACATCCCTGGGAAAATTTTTTGCAAGGCCTTATCTAACTAAAGACTTTGATTAAATACTTTTTTAAATAAAATGTGTGGACCCCTGGAAAGTGTAGGGATTTAACAATACAGATTCAAGGTAATAGGAAGGAGTGGAAGAAATACTTTAGTTTGTATTGTTCAGTCATGGCCAATGTCCAGGGACCATCTTTTTCTGCGAAAGTCTAGGAATTATCACTCATGGTCTTTACTGTCGAATATTCTTCTCCTGGATAATTTTTTATTTTCCACACCCAAAAAGGAGAGCAATTACTTACAGAGAACTCATCAATATTGAAACCATACAGATATCATCTTTGCATTTATTTAATACCTATTATATCACTTATGCAAGGCAGTGAATTATGCATTGTGTGGTCTGTGTGTACTGGTTTCCAATAATTCTCCCATAATTCATTCTTGCATTTTCTTGATGATGACCACAAATACAGGTCTCATGTAGGGAATGCCCAAAAATGTGGCCACTATTATCACTTTGGGGTCATATAAAACTCACAATTTGGAATTTAAATAGAATAAAGACAGAACAACCTATCTTCCAACTAACCCTGTCTTCTCTTGAAGTCTAGCCTGAAATCCCCACATTCTTAGAAAATGGTCTCTGTCCCTATTGATATCACCCTTGACTTTCACACATCCCCACCAGCCAGGAGGATAGACAAGGGGCCTGCAGGCTGAATGAGTAAAACTGTCACATTCTGTTAAGAAATGTTTGTCCCTCACTCCCAGAGAACATGATGCCACCATATCCACTGGAGACAAAGCAGGACACTGGTCAGAAGGGCCCATCAGCCTTCTCAATTCTCAAGCCATGATCTGGAAAGCCTTTGGAGGAAATAGGCTTGGCCACCTCTGAGGACAGCTTGAGTTAGTGGGCAAGGAACTCAGGGAGAAGTGAGTGAAGTAAACCCTGTGTTACAGCAGTGGAGTGTATATAGGGTGAAGGATGCCAACAGACTTCCCACTGCCCTGGGATGTTGTGGAGCAGAGGAAGCCACAGTCAGAATAGGAACAGACAAAAGCAAATCTACTACATGAACTCAAACCCAAAGCTAAGTGGAGTTCTGTCTTGGTATTCTAGAGTCCTAAATATCTCCTATATCCATGAATGAGTCCCTTCAAACTGGAGCTTTAGAGAGGTTCAGTCTCACGAAAGCCCACTGTGCTGGCTGGTGGGAAGGATCAGCTCACAACCGAGCTGTCCTGGAAGTAGGCCAGGTCACAGGCAGAGACTGTGATCCCCTGAACATGAGTCCTGGAGCAACTTAGGCAAGCAGTGACCCCTTGTGCAGGGTCATGTGTCAAAGAGTAACCTAAGGAAAGGAAATAGGGACCAAGTCTCTGTGGTTTCTATGAGACCAAGTCTCACAGGGATCCAGCCAGATTTGCGACTATCTCAGCCAGGTACCACTGCCAGCACCCCCAGGGGATTTAAGCAGTCTCGAGGAGAGCACTGTGCTCCTGAGGAGGGCCCCGGGCAGCCACCTACATTCCCTGTGCTAAGGTTCTCAATGCAGCCAAACTTTTGTGTGCCCCCGATCCTCCCAACACCAGCCCGGCCTGTGTCAGTAGGGACATGGCCCATGTGCTGGGCTACCAGGTGGGGAACAGTGGCCTTTTCAGGACAACTTAAAAAAAAAAAAAAAAAAAGCCCCTAGTAAGTATTAAAGAGGAGTGAGATTTTCTTTCTTCCCTGCGTGGCAACTTCCCATTCCACTTGGCATTTTGAGCCACATACATGTGCAGGGTTTTGCAAAGCTTGAGAGGGAGAGATGTTTTACCCCTTGTGAGTCTATAAATTCATAAAAATATTGCTAAAAATATCCCATTCAATTGTAGCACTGATGGTATCCATTAAAATATCCCATTACAAATATCACTAATAAGGTCCGTTATTTTGTGATTTAAAAAGTCACCCAATCTCTTTGGCCACTAATCACTCTCTGTCACCGTCACATTCACTGCTTCGACCATCACCACCAGTATGACTTCTGAGTTTGGCTCAAAGGAATGTTATCAAGTAGGTGAATTTCTGGCTACCCTGAAATCATAAAAGCAAGGGGTATTTTGATAAATACCAAGTATAGAATTTGTTTTTGGCTTAACATTTCTCAGGCCTTGGCTGGCCAGTGAGTAGCATTTATTCCTATTTGCCTCTGTTTGCCATTCTAAACAGACTATTCTGGGGCTTTTCCCACTTGGAAAACAGAGTTTCTAACTCTGTTGCCTGTTTAGGCACAGTGTCTCATAATCTAACCTTACAATATACAGAAATGAGTGTAATGTAATAAAAATAAACTATTATAACCTAATGCTTCCTGGGAGCACCATGAAGTCCTAGGGTACCTAGGGCATTTAATTAACTGAGCAACCAATACTTATTCAATGTTCTGTACTTGTTTTAAATGCAATCTAGCATAGTACAGAGGTTTTTGAATGTCAGTGGACATTGGGATCTCCAGGAGAAGACTTGTTAAAAACACAGATTACTGGATCCCATTTCTGAGTCTTTGATTCAGCAGGGAGAGGGTGCATTGAGAATCGCACTTCTGACATGTTCCCAGGTGATGCTCATGTTGCTGGTCCAAGGACCACACTTTCAGAATCCCTGGCCTAGTACTTAAAAGCAGTAACTTTGCTATCAGACTGACCTGGATTTCAGTCCTTTAACTTTGGGTTAACTATATAACCTCTCTGACATCAGTTTTCTCATTTGTAAAACTACACTTCCATCATTAGGCTATTTTGGGGATTAAGTGAGATAAGATACGTGTGATGCTTAGCATGGTATCTTCTCCAGGTCACAGTTCAGGCCATGTTTACTGACCGTAGTACCATTTCCCACTGTACTACTCTTATTACTGAATTCAAGTAGAAAATTACTTGGACTTGACCTACAGTTGAGCTCCAACATCTAACCTGCTATGACATCATAATGAGATTGATAACCAAGACTCCAAGGATATAATGAATTTTTCACATTATCATAGTGGTTCTCCATCAGAAAAACATATAAAATTAGTGTCATTTTTTATAAGAAACATAACCCTGAAAAAAATCTCTAGAGAAAAGAGCTATAATAGAATTAAGTTATTATAGTCACTAAACCTTATTGAATATGTTATTATCGGCAGTCTAAAAGATGATACGTCCCTCCAGTGGTTAAACACATATACAAAACCAAGAATCATCATGAAAAAATGTTTAATCTTTATTAGTACTTCAGGAGATTTGGCATATCCTTTGGTCATAGAAAATTCTAATAGCGTGTTCAGGTGAAATTAGCTGCTACTAATCTGCATGGTTCTAGAGTTTCAGAGTTGGCAGAATAAATAAGTTGGAAAGATACTCACCATCTCTCCATCAAATACCGATCTAGCACCACCATCAGTTGTAAGATTCTGAACGCTTGGAAGCTCATCCTGGCCTCTTTCCATGACGTGCATCTAAATTCTTTTCTGTGTTTATGCAGAGCCACTAAGAAGTACAACAGATAAATTAACACCCAAGATTCCAACCAAACCCTTTAAAATAAGTACGACAACATTCACATTAGAGAAAAGTCATATTTTGTGTTGGCTTTGAGTATCCCAATATTTACAGTTAGATTAAAAAATTAGTAAGTGTCCCTAGGCTTCTTTGATTTGATAGTCTCTTGGGCATGTAAGTAGAAGCAGAAGCAACCTTTATTACCCGGTGCCCTCTAACACTGTAGCCCAGGAACGAGCAAACTCTAGTCCTCTCCCTAGCCTCCCATTTTGTAAATAAAGTTTTACTGGAATACAGACACACTCATTCTTTTCCCTATTGTCTAAGGAGCTTTCCTGCTACAATGTTGCACTGAACAGCTGTGAGAGACCATGTAAAGCCTAACCTGTTGGCTCTCTGGTCCTCCACCGAAATAGCCCACCTCTGCCGGGGTTAGTCAGGGTCCTTTGGGAATAAAGGTAGCAGTAAAAAAAATGGAATCTCCTTTCTTAAACTCTCTGTCCAAAGAGATCATTTGTCTTCGATAAAGTAGTTCCCTAGTATAGTAACAATATATTAGCCTTACTGTTGGTTTCCCAGTAACTGCAGACTGCAAATGTTCACGAGCCCTTCCAAATACTTCGTGTCATTAGTGATAGAACCCCAGCCATAGGCAATATTCTACTCCAAGCCAGAAGTTGTCCTCGGTGTTGCATTATTCTTGCTTAATTTAAAGAATCAGACCTAATTTTATTAAGGTTAATGAAGTCCCAGAATCTTATCAATGGCTAAATAACCTCTCTCTGGGAGCCACATGAATATTTCAGAAGTAGTAGCTCACTTTAAGCGTCTAGAAGCCTATTTTATTTTATTAGAACATGGCATTGGCCTGTGTTTATAAATGGATTTCTTATTTCTTTAATAGGTTGCTCAAGTACTATACTTGAGGTACGATTTCTGATTTTTCTAGAAAAAAAAGAGTTAACATGTATTTGTTGGATAAGTGTTGAGTAAACAAGTAGTATATATCAGAGTGGGAAGAGCATGCCCTTTGGGGTCAGAGAGATTCATTCACCTGTCATACTTTCCTCCTCCTACGAGCACATGACAACCCTGTGAACCTGTTTCTTGCCCTTAAAGCAGAAGTCATCCCTACATCACACATATACAGTATTTTAAAGAATGGTAGGGATTTTCAAGAATGCATATAAAACACAGTCAGACCCAGGCACATGGCATGTCTACAAGGGGGAATTTAGTGAATGATACTTAAGTGGATCCTACGCTTGTGTGTCTGAATGTTTGCATCCCCCCAAATTCATATGCTGACATTCTAAGGCCTTATGTGATGGGTATGGGAGGTGGAGCCTTTCAGGAGGTGCTCAGGTCATGAGGCGGAACCCATGAGAATGGAATTTTATGTTGCTATGAAATGGACCCCATAGAGTTCTATAGCCCCTGCCACCATGTGAGGACACAAGATGTCAGCAACCCAGAAGAGGGTCCTAACCCAAACACGACCACACTGGCACCCTGATCTCAGACTCCCAGGCTCCAGAACTGTGAGAAGTGCAGCCACATCATACTCAATCCTTTGTGGGGAGTCATGCACAGTAAAGCACTGAGAACAAACAGAGAGACCTGAATTGCATTTCTGCTCCCATCTTCAGCTGTGTGACTTCAGACAAGGCATTCACGGTCTGACTCCCAGCCACCTTACAATGATAAAGCAGATCTCTGCAGTCTTTCCAGATCTAAAAACTCATCTCTGTTCATGAAGTATCACACATGCGCACTCTTCAATGGAACAGGTGACTATATGCTAATCTAAAATGGTTCCTGATTTGGGACAAGTTTCTTAGACACTTATACCCCGAGACTCCTCATATTTCCTATCTTCTGGGTTGCTAACATTTGGCCCTTCTATTATCTGGTTTCCAGAGGTAGTGAACACAATAACTCAGGAGTAACAATAACTCAGTTGGCTTCTTCTGACTCTCCTCTCCCTATGTAAAGACACAGAAACAATCCTTTCGTCTCCTATTCTAGAATCTTGCTAGAAGTTGGTGTCATTCTAATTGGTTTACTCTTTGCAGAAATCACTTTAATCCCCTCTTTGAAAAGAAGGGCAATATTACCAGTCTCTAGGCTTTGGAGTCCTTTGCTTGTATGGTCTTAGCTCATTTACTCTTCTGTACGCTGTTTCGTGGGTTAGGGGCTGCAATCTTGCCAGCTGTGCTTTCCCAGGTGCTTGTTCCCCGGCTTCCCATCGGATGCAGGCTCTGAGGAACCCTGGAACCTAAGAAGTGGGGAGAAGTGACTCTCTTCCCATCTTGGCTATCAGTTGGGGTGGGGGCAGCAGCAGGAATAGGGCAGCCTCTAATGCAACTGGGCTAGCACCGGGGGTGGAGGATGTTGGGGGGTTTGGCCTGGTAGCCCCCATGAGGCCTGTTCTGGAGTGTCCATTCTTGACACGCAGGAATGGTTGAGGGAGGCACTGGTTTCCTGTGGTTGTTCTTTCTGTAACCTGATTATTTTTCTCTTGCTACTCCAGGCTTTCCACCATCCTCTTAATAAATTTTTGTATTAAGTTCCCTCTGCTAGAAATACGTAAATGGGTTCTCTTTTCCCAAATGGATCCTGACTAATACTATATATAATTTTTCAGAGCTTGAATCTTTAAACGAATTTAAACCTGCTCTATGATCTTTACTTTGAAATCTGTAGCTCCAAAAGTCTAGATACAATCAGCTGCTCATTTTACAGAATCAAACCAATAGAATGTAAGGGGAAAAAAGTGTTCTTGTCAAACTCCAATAAATAAATTTGAAAAAAAAGGTCCAAATTATTTAATACATTGAAAAGTGCTCATCACCGTGCCTCATAATTTGCTGTGTGACAATATACTTGCTATGGAAATATCTTACTGTGACAATACTCACTGTGATGAAATTTATTCTACAAACAACTTTCTTCAGAGTGTTTTTTTTTTTTTTTTTAATCTCAGGATTATACAAAACCACCTGATAAAAATAGGCACAATAATCCCTGGGCTTTTAGTTTCAGAATCTGTTTTCCCATCTGTTAACCAAAGTCTAAGTCTATACAACCAAAGTAAAATGGAGGGTTGTGTAATTATCCTTTGACTCAGAGACAAATAAGAATATCAGTGTAAGGAAGGGACATCTGTGCTCATTTTATTCAACACCTGTTCAGATATATGATTCCTTTGAAACATCTAATAACTATGGTGTAGATATCTAGTCTCTCTTTGAATATCCTCACTGATGGGGAAGTCATTATCTTGCCAGACAGCTGATTCATTTGTTAGATAGCTTGAATTTCCAAGAATGTATCCCTTTTATTAAACCCAAGGATGAGTAGGCATGACTATAGCTTCTACTTATGGGCACTGGTTATTCCATTTAGGTTTATAAAGAGTAACTAGATTCCCTATTCTCCTTGAAAGCTGTGTAAACCAATGCAGAGATAGCTATGAAGTTCCTTTATGGAAACAATTCCAGCATCGTGAAGTCAGGTCAGTGACATGGGGAAGTTCTTGGTGTCAGGATCACCTTCTGAGTACAAATTAAAGGCTTACCTCTTCCCTGGAAATGATGAAGTTGAAAACATAACAGATCTTCCTTTCACACTTGGGAACAGGCTCCTTCAGAAGGCATAGCTCTATGCCTTCCACAGAGAGGCAAACTTTTGGAAAGGTCTTAAGACTCTCTTAAGAGTGTCATCATTATAAGAGACATTGTCTTAAAGGACTCTCCCCTTTATCCAGAAACATGAAGGTCCTGCATAACCAAGAAAAACATACTTTTTCTGAGAATGTGACCCAGAGATATGTAATGAAAATATTCCTTGCTCATCATTGTGCTACTGTGAATGGTGGTGGTGGAGCAAAAACAGAGATAAGAGGAGAGCCAGCAGGAGACCTATTCTAGAATTTAGCTGGGGAGTTAATTTAAGTGGTTTTGCATGTCATACCTAGAAGCTTGGCTGTTAACTTTCAGCAAAGAGTAGCCACTGGAGACTGGTAAGCATGACTACAGCACACTATAGAAAGATTTCCCTGGTGGCACAGTAAAGCATGAATTGGTGGGAGACAAGCTTTATGGGAAGTCAAGTAGTCAGAAGCGATAAACAAGTGAAGGAGATGGTGTCAGTGGGGATGTACAGGACAAGGATCAAGCCAAAGGGGGTAGAATCAATAGGATTTAGAGACTGAATGTGGAGGATAAGGGAGAGGAACAAATAGAACACGATTCTCAGGTTTCTGGCTTGGGCAAAGGGGCAGATGGTGGAGTCATTCACAAAAGAAGGGAACACAAGAGGAATAGCAAGTTTAGGTTACTGGGGGTGATGAGTTCCGTTTGGGGCAAGTAAATGTGAGTGCCTCTAGATCGTGACAACACATATGTCTCACAGGAAGTTAGGGTAAGTGGATCTGGCTTTCAAGAGGGAGGGGCAGGAAGTGTAGATTTTGGAGTCATCAGCATGTGGGTAGTAGCTGAATCCATGGACAGTATGAATTTCATTCCACCATTGATTCATGTACTCGTTAATCTGCCCGTGAAACTAATACCCATTGCTTACTTTGTACCAGTAACACTATATGGGTAGCTAGAATGTTTATGCAGCAGTGAACAATGGACAAAGTTCTGGGATCAGGGAACTTACAATCTAGTTGAAAGAAGACCTAGAATAAAAAAGAAAATACCATACAATGCCAGGTAATATTAGTACTCTCAAGAAAAATAAAGGACAGTAAGGAAATAGAGAGTGTTAAGGGATCAGAGAATTCCTCTCAGAAGAGCTACAGCTGAGCAGATGTAGCCTAATAGGAGAGAGAATAAGAGAGTGTAACCCATGAGAAGACAGGAAGAAGAAAGTCCTCTGTGGAAGAACATGGATGGGCAAAGGCCCTGGGGTAGAAGCCTGTCAGACCTGCTTGAGAAACACCAGGGATCTTCCAGGAGAGTGTGCAGCATAAAAACAAACAAGGAGCAGCACCTGGGTGGCTCAGTGGGTTAAGCCTCTGCCTTCGGCTCAGATCATGATCTCAGGGTTTTGGGATCGAGCCCCCACATCGGGCTCTCTGCTCAGCAGGGAGCCTGCTTCCTCCTCTCTCTCTGCCTGCCTGTCTGCCTTTATTTATAAATAATTAAAATCTTAAAAAAAAAAAAAAAACGAACAAGGACCAAGAGCAAGGACAGAAATATGGAGCCCATCAACCTTCCAGATGAGAGCAAAGAAAGGAAACTATGGAGGATTGATTAGAATTATAAAAGGAAGGGGGTGATTTTGTATTCTGTGGATTTAACACCACAGTTTGATAGTTCTCTTCCCAAATATCCACCATCCCTATTTATAATGGTGCTTATAGGAGCACCTAGGTGGCTCAGTCATAAAGCAGCCACCTTCCGCTCAGGTCATGATCCCAGGATCCTGGTATCAAGCCCCGCATCAGGCTCCCTGCTTGTGGGAAGCCTGCTTCTCCTTCTCCCACTCCCTTTGCTTGTGTTTCTTCTCTCACTGTGTCTCTCTGTGTCAAATAAATAAGTAAAATCTTTGAAAAAAATAATGGTGCTTATACGTGTAGCAGTAGAATAAGCCAAGAACTCATCTCTCCCTTACTCATTCCTTAGCTACAGAGGTCTTCCTATAGTTTGGTGAAGGCCTGCTTCTGAGACTTTCCATGTTTTGCTGCCTCTCACCAGAAGTTCTGGGGAAGGGGTGGGGTGGAGACCAACTTCTCCTTCAACTTTTATCAGGTGATTCCACCGAATGGTGACTTCCTCAGAGAAGCTTTACCTCAAGCCTGGAGACAAAGATTGGATCTCCAGTTATTCACTCCTAAAGTCATTCCTTCTCCTTTGGGCCTAAAGACTTGTTTGTTTCATATTCATCTCCTCCTCAGCAATGAAACTGATGAAGGTGGAAAGCACAGCTGTGCTGTTCAACCCCTGAAGCTTTTGTAGCATGAGATACAAAGTACATACAGGGGTCACTCTATGTGCCCTCGCCCTACAGACAGAATGTACCAATGACTCTGAGGATCAGTTACTCCCACAGCAGGGCCCAGAAACCTTTCCTCTACTTCTACATATGTGGAAAACATCTCTTCAGTCCCACTGATCCTCAGAGCAGAAATTCAAAAGAAAAGGACTATGAGTTTAATTTAGATTCAGTCCTGATAATACTTGAATGTTTCCTTTTGGTCCACTACTTCTTTAGCAAAATAAGTGAGTTCAAAATGGTTTATTATTTTTTGAATAAATAGAAATAAATATTTGTTCTGGCTGCCATTCTATTAAAAAAGAGGGGGAGGTAATGTTTATAGCAGCAATGGCCATGGTTGCCAAACTATGGAAAGAACCAAGATGCCCTTCAATGGACGAATGGATAAGGAAGATGTGTTCCATATACACTATGGAGTATTATGCCTCCATCAGAAAGGACGAATACCCAACTTTTGTAGCAACATGGACGGGACTGGAAGAGATTATGCTGAATGAAATAAGTCAAGCAGAGAGAGTCAATTATCATATGGTTTCACTTATTTGTGGAGCATAACAAATATCATGGAGGACAAGGGGTGTTAGAGAGGAGAAGGTAGTTGGGGTAAATTAGAAGGGGAGGTGAACCAGGAGAGACTATGGACTCTGAAAAACAATCTGAGGGGTTTTAAGTGGCGGGGGTGTGGGATGTTGGGGTACCAGGTGGTGGGTATTATAGAGGGCACGGATTGCATGGAGCATTGGGTGTGGTGAAAAAATAATGAATACTATTTTTCTGAAAATAAATAAATTAATTGGGAAAAAAAAAGAGGGGGAGAATGTTTAGTTTTGGTCTGCAATCATCAACTTCTTGTCATTTGCCCTCATTTTTGTACATCATTTTATTTATTTAAGTTCTCAATTTTAAAAAGAAAAACTGGACCCCAAACATTGGATATAATTGAGGGACTGGATAATATGTCTTTGGTAGCAATCTTTTCTGAGATTGAGAATCCTGGTTTTCATTTAATTCTCTCTCTTTCTCTTTCTTTCTTTTCTTTTCTTTTCTTTTCTTTTTTTTTTTTTTTTAAGCTTCTAGGACGGACCTTGAGAGCTTGTTTGAAGTTCTAGTGAGGAGCCCAGCTATTCCTATACCCTTGACGGGAGACTCCTCTATCTGGGTAAGTGGTCCTCTTCCCCCCCAGCACATTGCTTGGGGAGAGACATATGTGGGGCGGTGATGAAGGAAGTGGACACCAGCCTAGGCAGCCAGATCAGGCGAATCAACCCTGGCGGATCAGTGGGACACAACAGATGTCCCAGCCAGATCACCCTCACATCCCATTTAATTCTCTTTGACCTTAAATATCCCAGGGATTGGTCCTAAAACCCATTAACTTTATTTGGATTACATAAACATTATTAACCACAGCTATTCTACCAGCCATATGTGTTCAGGGTTTTTGTTCAGGTCATTACTTTACATAGACTGAGGCTACGTGCATCACCGCCAATTAACACAGGCTTTTTTCCTTCCCTTTCTTCCCTACCCTACCCTTGCCTTCCCTTTCTTTTCTTTCTTTCTTTTGGTTATTCTACAAAGAACAGTGAACACAATATTCAAGGGTCAGAACTTTTATGAATAGCCAAGCTTGATATTAATGGCCAAAAATATGCTGATGAAAGGTATCTTATCCTTTTATTGAATCCAAAAGCATTCATTTTTGTTTATACCCACCTCTTTTCCAGAGGATCTTCTCCATGTAAGAATGTGAAGCTTATTTATTTAATAATGTTATGCATACATTGAACTGTATTCTCAGAAGGACCTGGAAGTTATACAAATAAATGTTCATGGTATAGTATTAATTATAGATGTTTTCGGTTTTCTTCTGTTTAACTGTATTCTCTGAGATTTCTGTGATGAAGACATTGCGTATGTGAGAAAAATAAAATTACATTTGCGAAAGAAATAGAAGTTACCTTTGAAAATGTATTTTGTCCTAGATTTTAGAATGTATCCCAATTGATCACTAGAATTATATGTTCAACAAAAACCGATATATATTTTTAGCCAAGAAGATTTGATAATTAAATACACTTCTAGGACCTGTGGGATTTTATCAACTATTAAGATGGTAACAATGGGGCTGAGTTACCTTTTTAGACTACTGAGCTCTTGTCCTAATTTCACTGAATACCATCTTTGGTTTATTGGAAGGGATGGAGGAGATGTTATAACAGCAAATTCTGCCCAGTGGAGAACAAGTAAGCTGATCTATAACACTTAGTCAGAGTGATACCAGCACGGACAGGAGCTATGTAAGTGATTTGCTAGCAAGGTACTAATGATCCATGATGGAAAAGGAATGTCCATGCTACCTCCTAATTAAGACAGGATTACTTTAAAAGAACAAAGAAACAAGTTGCTCTGTGCTCTTCTAAGAGGTCATCATAAGGAGCCAAGGAGATGATGAGTCTGAACCCTACCTCCCAGGACAGTTTCCCAGCCTGTGGAAAATGGCCAGTATCTGAATGGTTTCTGTGGGTTGGCCTGGACAGAACTCACTTTTCCCACCAACGTGAATGCAAAACTGGCTTAGCTTCGGAAATGGCTAAATTCATCAATTTACTCACTCATTTATTTATTTAGACAAATAACTTTCGAGCACCAGAGCACCAACTATGTGCCAGAGGACATTCTAGGTGCTGGGGACACTGGAATGAAAGAAAAGCCTAAGACCCTCCTCTCATGACGCGTACGTTTTAATGGAGAACACAGAGAACAAACAGACATAAACAAAAACATAAGGCCAGGTACTGTTCGGGATCAATAGATTTTAGAACGTATCCCAATTGATCACTAGAATTATATGGTCAACAAAGACCGATATATATTTTTAGCCAAGAAGATTTGATAATTAAATACACTTCTAGGACCTGTGGGATTTTATCAACTGAACAAAAGGATAGAGAATGCCAGAGTTTCCCCCATCCAGTAAGGTGTAAATTAAATAAATTAAATTAAATAAATTAAACTGAACAAAAGGATAGAGAATGCCAGAGTTTCCCCCATCCAGTAAGGTGTCCAGGGACAGTCTCTCTGGGGAGGCGACAGTTGAATGACTGGAGGAGAGAGCTTTGTGAGTAGAGCATTCTAGGCAGCAGTAACAGCAAGTGGGAAGACCCTGAAATAAAAACATTTTGGAGGGACTGCAAGGGCGTAAGTGTGAACCATGTGTGGCGAACAAGGGTAAAACAGGGTGGCCTGGGGATAGAAGAGGGATGGTCTTGCACATCATGGTAAGGATTTTGGATTTTACAGTGTGATTTAAAGTTGCCGGAGGGTTAAAACACAAAATATGGATCTTACCATAATAACTGTTTGACTCTGTTGAGAGATAGGGGCAGGAAGTGTTCATGTGTGTGCAGCGAGATAGAGGAGGTGGTGTGGGCAGGCTAACTCCACACATTTCATAAGAAATCGTAGCAGTGTCCAGACCTTCGAAAACAATTGAGAAACAGTACAAGGAAATTATTTAGAATTAGATACATGAATATTTTTGAAAAAGATAAAAGAATTCAATGTGATGACTTGGAGAGTAGAAAATTGAGAAAGAATGAAAAGAATTGGGAAAGAATGAAAAAAATGGAGGGTTTTCTGGCTCTCAAATCTATGCATGTGTGTAAAGGCGATCTTAAAAACTTAAAAAAAACCTTTTTTAAAATATGCAAAACGCAGAATGATAATACGAAAAGAAGACAGAAAGGAAAAGGCAGCACTGTCTAACAGCAATTTCTTCTGTGATGGAAATTACATCTAATATGGAATGTACTTGAAATATGACTAACGTGACTGAGAAATAAATTTAACATTTCATGATGTTCTAACAAACATACATTTAAATAGCCACCTGTGGCTAGTGGCCACCATATGAGACTATGCCACCATATGCAATGGCCTGCTTTTACCTAGGATCTACTTTGTTTCTACAGTTGACTCTGCTTTCTCCCGTTTCATCTATTTTTCTATCTCTACTGGATCATTTCCATCTCCTGTGCTAAAATATCATTTATCCATCCTTTTAAAAAGTGCAGCTCTGATCCTATCCCTCTGTGACTGTCCACCCCATTTCTTTGTTCCCTGTATATTGAAACTCAAGAATTATCTGTATCTGTGTTATCCTACACAGCAGCCACCCAACTAGCCAGATGTGGCCATTTAAATTTAAATTAATTAAAATTAAATAAAATGTAAAAGTCAGTGCCCTAGTTGCACCAGCCTCATTTCAAATGCTCAATAGTTACATGTGGCAAGCAACCTGTGTATTGAACAGAGACAATATGGGACATCTCTATCCTCAAGGACAACTCTCTTGGACAGTGCTGATAAGCACTGGACTGAGGGCCAAGAAAACACGTATGCTTGCTGGTAGTTTAGCAGATTTAGTCTGGAAGGGTAAGAAAGTTATCTTTTGGGACGCCTGGGTGGCTCAGTTGGTTAAGCAGCTGCCTTCGTCTCAGGTCATGATCCCAGCATCCTGGGATCGAGTCCCACATCGGGCTCCTTGCTCAGCAGGGAGCCTGCTTCTCCCTCTGCCTCTGCCTGCCATTCTGTCTGCCTGTGCTCACTCTCTCTTACTCTCTCTCTCTCTCTGATAAATAAATAAATAAAATCTTAAAAAAAAAGAAAGAAAGTTATCTTCTGGCAATTTCTTTTTTTTCAGTGGAATAGCAGTAAGGTCATCGAGTAAGAGTGAGAAAGGAAGGTGGGGGATGTTGCAGGAAGGAAGAAAGGAGATGAGTAGGAAATAACTTTTCCAGAGCTCAGGAGAGTGAAGGATAAGGAAAATAAAGAGGAGAGTTTTCTCCAAGGCAAATTGGAATCATTATGTTTTATTTGACTTTCTTGCTTTTCTTAGTGTTGGTGCTAAGTGATAATCCTTAAATTTGGCCAGTGTAGGTGGGGATGGAAGCATGAGTCAATATTCCAGTTTCCCTTGTATTGACTTTAAATCAGACCAGGCTGAGAAATCTCATTGCCATGTCTGTGACTGTAACCTATACAGCAGGAAGGAAGGGGAGGTCCCTTCCTGAAGATGTTCTGCAGTGATAAGGTATGGGAACTTCCTCCCTTAAGGTTCTTTGAATTTTAAAAGGTAGAAACCAACACAATCAAACTTAAACAAGAAAAGGAGATGGACTATAATGATACAGGGGTATCTCCTAGAACCCATGGAAGGCAGCTTGGGACTTAAATTAGAGGGAGCCAGGAGAAATAGAAAGCTCCCAGAGAACCAGGTTGAATCATATTTCTCTCTCTCTCTTTCCTTCCTCCTCCCATAAGTATAACAGACTTATACTTATGGTTTCTTATCTCTGCTTCTGCACAAGAAACATTTTTGTTTTCCTTCTCTAAAGAAAAGATAAGCTTTCCTTACAGAATTCTCAGCACACTTGATGGTTGAGAGATGGTCAACCCCCACAATAGTTCTTGTTACCTCAGAACAACAAAGCCTCTCAGATTAAAAGGAACGTCTCCGTCCCACTCTCAAATTTCTCATAGACTCTGATTAGGCAAACATAAGACAACTGCCCTACCCTGATTAAACAATACATCATGGATACAGACACAACATCCCAGGTCCACTCCCAGGCTGTGGGAACTTCTTGGCACCACCGACTGGGAAATCTTTCCTGTTCTGTTACCTTCCTGGGTCATACCTAATGTGGGCACTGGGGGTGTTGTCCCTCCATAGGACTACACAGCTTTCAAAGCCCATTTCTTGCCTGGAATTGAGGTTGGGAACTTGGGCTTTTAAGAACAGCTTTATGGTTTCTTTGGTGGTCCTGTACAACTCTCTCACAAATATAGTAGGCTCTGTCTATCTGCTTCCAGCCATTACCTTGAGCAAGGAACCACATTCAGTGTTCTCTTTGAGGGATGACTCTTTTTTTTTTTTTTTTTTAAAGATTTTATCTATTTGTCAGAGAGAGAGAGAGACAGAGAGCACAGCAGGAGGGAAGCAGCAGGCAGAGGGGTAAGTTTCCCCACTAAATGAGGAGACCAATAGGACTTGATCCCAGAACCATGAGATCATGACCTGAGCCAAAGGCAGATGCTACGGAGATGAGACAAACAATGGAGCCCCCCCAGGCATCCCTGAGGGACCTCTTATATAAGCTTTATTTCTTTGCTTTTTTTGCCAACCCTCTTCAACTCATTCTGTTTCTCTGTCTCTCTCTCTCTCTCTCTTTCAATACTTTGCTAAACACAATCAGTAGCAACCACATATAATTTTTTTCATGATTTTATTTATTTATTTGACAGAGAGAGACATAGCGAGAGAAGGAACACAAGCAAGGAGGAGTGCGAGAGAGAGAAGTAGGCTTCCCACGGAGTAGGGAGCCCGATGCGGGGCTCGATCCCAGAACCCTGGGATCATCACCTGAGACAAAGGCAGATGCTTAATGACTGAGCCAGCCAAGTGCCCCAGCAACCACATATAATCCTAAAGTTCTGTTTCCTGACATCTCCTCACTGAACTGTATGTTTGGTAAATGAACCACCTTTAAGATAATCACAAGGAACACCTTTACCAAATGTTTTGCCTTCTTCCTGCCTCTAAAATCAGTTTTCTCATTGTTACTACCTGATTGCCAAGCCAATATTTGAAGTTTTTTTCCAGCAGCATATCACTTTTGGTATTAATTTTTATATTAGTCAGGATAGGAGGTATCTCTACATCTATACATCTATACGCACACACATATATGCAGTATACATACACACATATAAACAGTATATATACATATATATATATATATATATATATATATATACAGACTCGCACACACATGGCAAGAATTTCAGTGACCTTGACACAATAAAGGTTATTTCATGTGCACACCAGGTTTGATATGAGCCACGAAAGTCTCCAGGGAGTCTATCTGCCTTTGACCATATCATTTCAACTGAGTGTCTCAGCAATTGGACAACAAGGGCAGAGAGCATAGGAAAAATTCACATCGGTTTTTCTAAGCTTTGACCCCAAAGTGAGACACATCATTTCAGTTCAAAACCCATTGTCTAGAATTAGTCTAATGGCCCCCATGTAACTACTCGGGGGCGGGGGGAGGGCAGAAATCTGAGGGAGCACATGGGTAATTGTTTAACCATAAATGTTTCTCCCACAGTCCATGGAGGCCTCGAGTTGAGAGAGCAAAGCTGTAAGATCAGGTTAGCCTGGGCAGTGCAGTTGCTACTGAAATGGACCCTTATCCCGAAGACTAGCTGAACCACATTGGAATTTGTATGCGTGAGAAACAAAACATTGTTGAATTAATCTACTGAGATTTAAACATTTAATTATTCTTGCAGCATAGTCCATAGTATCCTGATTAATTTGGGAACATAAGAGAAGACAGAAGTAAACGGAACAACATAGCTTCATTTCCCTGAAGCAATTGTAATTCCAACCCAAATGGCAGCAGAATTTTTTTTGAGAACCTGACAAAATGATACGAAGGGCGCTTGGAATAATAAAGGAGTGAAAATAGCCGGTACTACTATAAACAGAATAATGACAGGAGGGAGAACTAATTTTACCCAATGTTAAGACATCTTACAGGTAGAGAAATTACAGGAAACACAGAAAGACATTGCAGAGAAAGTACAGGAAATAACAAAATGTTAGTGGAGAACAGAGATCCCAGAAATAGACCTAAATACATTTGAGAATTTAGAGTATAAATGATATTTTAAGTCCATGGAAGAATATGAATAATTCAGAAATGTTAGTGCCAGACAAGTCACTGGGTACCTCACTTCTTGGGCTCAAATCATTTCTAACTTAATCAATAACTTAAAAATGTAACATACGAAACTGTAGCAATACTAGAAAAATCATCGGTAATTTTTTCCCCCAATTTTGAACAGGTGAGGGTCAAGAGACATATAATAGAAGATAGACAAAATTACATAAAAAATTAGCCCTTTGGCAAGACAGAGAATACCATACACAAAATTAAGAGACAAACCACAGGATAGAAAAAAAAATTGGTAATTTATGTAACAGGAAGGAGATAAATTTCTTTAATACACAAACAGATCTAAAAATCAGCAAGAATAAAAAACAAACAATTCAATGAAAAAATAGGCAAAGGTAAACAGTTTGCAGCCAAAAAAAAGCAAATAGACAATTAACATGTGAAAAGATTTTTTTCAGCTTTCTATATAATCAAAGAAATGTAAGATAAAATCAAATATAGTTTTTTTACTTAGTATATTCACAAAAATTAAATTTTGTTCACTCTCAAGGATATGGGAAATAGAAACTCTTGCATATTACTAATGGAATGCAAATTGCCACGACATCTTTGGAAAGCAATTTGACAATAACTATTAAAATTTTAAAAGCACATTTTCTTTAACTCAGCAAATTTTCCTTCCAGGAATTTTTCCCACAGAAACACTTGTACAAGGAGGCAAATCTATATTGTACAGGGACAGCATGGTAATATTATCTGTAAGAGTAAAAAAACAAGGCAAAATTTAAATGTCTATCAAGAGAGCATTAAATGAACTATAATAACTTGTGAAATCAATACTACCTAGCTGTTCAGAAGAATCAATACATTTATCCATAGTGAAAAGAAAAATCTCCAAGCTAAATTATTTTAAGTGAAAAAATTGGGCAGAATACAGTATTATTATAAATGAAACTCCAAAGATCATGTATATTTATACACATACAAATTTCTGGGAAAAAAGAAATAATCGAGATGATTATGTTCAACTGCAAGTACATTATATATGAGGGTGTGGGTAAAGAGGTCGGCTTTTACATTTCGTGTTTTATCCGTTTGCATTGTTAGACTTTTTTTTAAAAAATATTTTATGTAGAGAGGTGGGGGGCAGAGAGAGAGGAAGAGAATCTCAAGCAGGCTCCCAGCTGTGCCTGATGTGGGGCTCAATCTTACCACCTTGAGATCATGACCTGAGCTGAAATCAAGAGTCAGATGCTTAAACTGACTCAGACACCCAGGCACCCCTGTATTTTAAGAATTTTTTTTAATGTGTGCATGCAGTACTTTATGATAAGAAAACAAAAATTTAAAGCATTAATTCTTCCATGGAAACAACAGTTCTGTATTTTTATCTGTCAATCTGGATCTAAGAAGATACTAGCAGATAGAAGGAAAGGGGAGAAAAAGAAGAGGAAGAGAAGAGGAAGAACCAAAGTTAGACATTCACAATATGGTATAAAGGAGTAAACTGAGATACCAATCATAGATGAAAGAGGAGAGCCAGTCAGACTCTAGGCTCTGTCAAGTCCTATTTCCACTGCAAGGAAAAAAAGAATCCCCAGGTATAATAGTAGTCTTTCAGTATCAATATTTCCAAAAACAGAAATTTAATAATAACAGTAGTAGCTCATGTTTACTGAGCAGGAACTAATTTTGATTCAGTGCTAAGCACTTTTATATGTATGAATTATCTCATTAAATTCTCACAAACTCCACATGGTAGGAACACTGCTATCAGTCCCATTTTATCACAAAGAAAGCTAAGCCCCAGAGAGAGAAATTAAGGGGGCCCCTGTGTGGCTCAGTCAGTTAAATGCTAGACTTTTTTTTAAGATTTATTTATATATTTATTTTGGCGGGGAGGGGCAGAAAGAGAGACTCTTTTGCAGGCTCCGTGCTGAGTGTGGAGCCCCTCATGGGGCTCTATTTCACAATCATGAGATCACGACCCTAGCCAAAAATCAAGAGTCAGACCTCTAGCCAACTGAGCCACCCAGGTGACCCAAACATCAGACTTGGTTTCAGCTCAGGTCATGAGCTAGGGTTGTAGGATGGAGCCCCGTGCGGGACTCTGCGCTGGGGGTGGAACCTTCTTAAGATTCTCTCTCTCTGCTCCTTCCCCTTCTAAAAAGAGAGGGAGAGAGAGAAATCAAGAAATATCACAGGAGACCCAGGGCTTGTGTTTCACAGCATTTACAATATGTTTCCAAGGGCTTTGATGCGGAGTCCATACTTACTTCCCGTGCGTCCTCAGGATAGTCACTCACCATTTCCCACCAGTAAACTGAAGATCGTGACAGAACCTACCCAACGACAGGGCTGTCAGGGGGTGAAATGAGAGGACTCGGTGCCTCACACATAGTGAGAGCTCGATAAAAGTGAACGGCGGTGGCTTTGTTACATGGCCTTTAACAATAAGGTCTCTTCCTTCTGGTCCAGTCTCCTACCTTCCCATGCCCACCTCCTGTACTCCTCGAATTCAATCTCCAGTCTTCCTTACCTCCTTGCGCGCTCCCCATGGCTTCCCAAGGCTTGTGAGCCTCCCTCACTCCTTCTGCTGCAGTGTTGGTTCCCACCTTCCATCCCTTCTCCACCTACCTGACTCCTCTCAATCCTTAAAACTCCCCTTCGGCATCCCCTCTTCCAGGAAAACCTGGTTGACCTCACCCTCCGGTGCTAGACGCTCCTCCTTGAGTTTCAGTGTCAACCTGCGCTTCCCTCTCTCTCGTTCCATTTATCAAACGGCAGACCTGTGGCTTTCTGATGTTTCATCTCCCACCACCCACTCGTCTGTGAGCGCGGGAAGTCAAGTTCTAGATTTTCCTCACCTGCCTTCCTCCAGGTGTGAGCGACACGGGCTGTTGCCACGTGAGTTCAGTGGCAACAGAAAGAGGAGGGAGCTACTTGTCCTGCACCCTCTGGGGGCCATTCCCGGGAAAGACAGAGGTAAGTGAGGCAAATGGAGTCATTCGGCGAATTACTATTGTTGGCTCCTGCTGTTGTTCTGGGTGCTGAGGCCACAGAACAAGACCAAGTATACTGTCCCCTGGTGGGTGTAGTCTAAACAAATGGGAAGGAGCTAGAGAATAAATAAATGAATAAATAAAGAAATGAATGAAAAGATCATTTAAATAGCGCTAACTTCGAGAACAAATATAGAACAAGGTTCGGGGTAGAGAGTGATGGGGAGCGAGGGGTTCATTTAGACTTTGTGGCTAGGGAAGGCCTCTGTGGACATGACCTTCGAGCTGAGGCCTGAGTGACAGGAATGACCCAGTCATGTCAATGAGGGAGCAGAGCAAGATGAAAGCCCTTGGGTGGGAACAAGCCGGCATGGGCACTGGCCAGAAGAGGCTCCAGGTGTCTACCGCCTGGGTTCCCCGGCAAAGGTCAGAGAAGGGTCAGGACTGGATCCAATAGGGCCTCTTAGGCCATGATAAGGTATCGAGATTTTACTCTAGATAAAATCTAGATTTTATTCTGCCCACAACAGGAAGCCACGGGAGGGTTTGCACTAGGGAGTGAGATGATCTGATCTAGTATTTTGAGGCTGCTCTGGCCCCATGTGGAGGGCAGGAATGGGCAGTATCAGGTTATCACAGTGGTTTGGGGATGGGGGGGGGGGTTGTGGCTGCAGCTTGGAGCCTGGGAGGGGGAAGAGCAGGAGGAATTAGGCTCTTCTTGGGGAGGGGACAACAGGGCTTGCTGACGAGTACATAAGGGGACAAATTGTGGGGTCCCTCAGTGAGATGGTGAAGACAGGAGGAGCAACAGGTTTGAGGGACACAGGGTGGGGAGGAACCAGCAGCCCCATGTGGACCACGGCAGGTTAGGGATGTTGTCGGGCATGGAAGCGGAGAGGGCCAGCAGCCGTGATGGGGAGCTTGGGTGGGAACTCCGAATCTGCCCATCACCTGCCAGGGAACGAGGTTTAAAGAGGGGAGCAGAGCAGACAAACTGGGGCGAATGAGTCTGGAAGTTCAGAGGGGGACGGAGGGAGAGGAAGGGAGGAGAGAGGAAGGCCCCAGGTCAGACTCAGGATGCTCAGGACAGTGAGAGAAGGCAAGTGGCAGGCAGGGAACCCACCGAGAAAACCCTCCCAGGAGAGCGGGTGCTGTAGACGCTGAGAGAAGAGGGTGGCTGAGGAAAGCGCTGAGGGTCACCTCCCATACAGGTCGCAAGCGGCTCTCTGGCAAATCGTGGTGGCTCCTAACCATGGCTAGAACCGGTTCAGTGGCATGGCGGGTGGACTCAGAGAGTCCCGGACAGTGAATTGAGAGGGGAAGGACTGAGGCACGGGAGCCGGTGACTGTATGCAACCTTTTGAAGATGTCATGCTGTTGAAAGGATGGAAAGATGGTCAAGGAAGAGTGGTTTTGCTTTGTTTTTAAGCTGCAAGCTCCCAAAGATCTGTCTGCTCATAGAGTTGGGGGCGGGGGTGGCACTTGCCAGAGCAGGGGCCTGCGAAGGTGACCTGGGGTGAGGGTCCAGGGCCAGGGGCCGGGTCATCAACCACACCCACAGGGAGCCAGCATCCTGGGCAGAGGCAGGCCACACAGCAGAGGTGATTATGGAGCAATCTGGCAGCTTCTGTTTCCTCAGTGGAGTCTGGCAGAAAGGCGTCAGCCAGTGTATCTGAGGAGAGCAGAAAGCAGGTGTCGGAGTGGAAGGGGAGAGAAGCTGTGAGAGGCTTCTTGGCAAAGCGGGACGGTGACCAACCAGGGGATGTGTGGGCGGGCCGCCTGGCACCGTGAAGAGCCCATCCACAATTGTGATCCTGAATTAAAGTGCCACCAGTTTCTGTGCTTCCCCATTGTCACTTTGAGCTGCTCTCGCTAAGAGTGGAGGATGCCATGTTCTGAGGGAACACCGTTGGCCCGCAGCCATGCTGCGAACTAGGGAAAGCTTACTGTAGGAGTCACCCCATCTTCCCCTGCGTCCTGTCCTCCCTTCCTTTTCCATAACAGAATCTAGTTTTGCTCAAGTGTTCACCCAGCTTCTGAGAGTCTCAGGAGTGGGAAACCGAGCTCCTCTCCCACTCCAGGAAAGGGTGTTGATAAATTAAACCAGTCAGCACCTACCATTTCTTTGACGATGGTTATAAGTACTCCGGGGATGGGCAAGGGGCCGAGGTGGGGCCGGTCAGACGGAAGGGACGGACCTGATCCCATGGGTGGACTCTTGCTTCTCTCTCTCTCCCGCCGAACCAGAAAAAGGAAACCTGATGCTCCAGGATTGGCCATGGTTGCAAGATGAAGCTGATGCAACAAACAGCCGCGTGAGGAGATGACAGTAACCTGGGGCCCCGGTGACATAGCTCAATCCCTGAATCAAGCCCATCTTACTTCTAAACTTCCTGCTATTTGAGGTAATAAATCTCCTTATTCCCTAAAACCCAGCTTATGTCCCTTTTTCTGTTACGTGCGGCGAAAGCATCTTCATGGACACAACTGTTTTTCTCTGTGTTTACCCTATATTAGACATCTTCCAATAGGCAGCCAATGCTTGCCTTGTGCTTACTTAAACATTCTGTCTGGCGGCAGAGATGTGTGTGTGCCCAGGAAGCGGGATTCGGGGTCAGCGGCGCACTTCTGCTCCCACAGTGTGGGGTTACCAAGAGACGTGTGTATGTTTGTCCACAAACTGGCTTGGCCAGTTGCACTTGTTTTTGTTATTATGCAAAGCAATGGAATATGAGTGAGGAAGTACATCGCATCAAAGCCAAACCATTTGCTTCTAATAAATAGTAGAGGGAAAGTAGCTTTCCTGCTGGTGCAGATGGGACAAATGTAAAATAATTGGGATATTCTGTTTCTTCTAGAAGATTCTGAACTTAGATTGTTTCCCTGACTGTCTTTGAGTTGTTTCTCTACTTTAAAGCTGTTTTTTTTTTTCAAGTTTTTAAAAGTCTATCTAAAACTTCAATCTGCTGTCACATACTTAACGAAGAGGCTTTGTCCCTTCAAGATACTGTTACATGAAGATACATTTATATGCTTTACTTCAATAAAGTGGTCACCTTGTTTTTCATTTTTACTCTCTCCCCCACTTAACCAGCATATCTGCCTTAAAAAATTCCTCTCCTAGCTGCCGGTCTGGGGCTTCCGAGGATGGGTGCCCACTGCTCCCCTTCAGCCCCAGCCCCAACTCCCCATATATCTCCTGTACATTTGCCCTCTCCCTCTCCACTTCATCAGCACCTGTTGTTACCAAGTTAGAATTACAAGACAATGGGGTGCCTGGGTGGCTAAGTGGACTACAGCCCCTGCCTTCAGCTCAGATTATGACCTCAGGGTCCTCGGATCGAGCCCTGCTCGGCGGGAACCTGCTTCCTTCTCTCTCTGCCTGCTTCTCTGCCTACTTGTGATCTCTGTCTGTCAAATAAATAAATAAAGAAAGGAAGAAAGAAAGAAAGAATTACAAGAGAAGGGCACCTTTCCTTTAGACAGAAGGTCTGGGAAGACCTATGCTAAAGTGTTACCTGCTATTATTCTCCTTTCTGCATGAAGAGATGATAGATTTTTTTTTCTCATGCATGTGAATACTAAAGATGTGAATGAGTATTGACTAGTAATAAGAAAATAAAAATAAAAGACCCCCACACACACAAGAACGAAGAATGCCACGTCTTTTTATGAGAATTTACTCTTTATAAAGAACTTTTCAGTTCATCCTACCGGTGGCACTTCAGAATGACTAGATGAAGAGACCATTTACTCAAACGTAAAGAGGAGGAAACCTAGATGGGGAGGGGATTATCTGGCTTCTCGTGACAAAGTGAGGAAGGTGTAGACCCTGTTCAGATGCCAAAGCCCATGATGCCTGCTTCAAATGGTTTTTGCAGCCCTCTGTGTTACTAAAGCGTTCATGAAAATAGACCGATCCCAGCTAACTATGCTTCCTGTGCCAGGATGGAGAGCTATATTTACGTGGTGAAAACAGAGCAATGTAAATAAATGCAGTTACAAGTGCTGGAAGCCCAGGTCCCAAAAGGAGGCAGGAGGAGGAGAAAGGGCCGCCCAGCACATGGAGCAGCTCCATAGGGCATCAGGGTCACATGGGAGATGGCTTTCATCTTTCTTGTCCAACTCCCACTTAAGAAACCAAGTTAAACTCTGCTGGTCTCTACAGGAAAACAGAGGCCTGTTGCTTAACCTCTCTGGGCTTTGGCCTTGTGTTCAATAACCTGGGAGTGGTAATAAATGCCTAAATACTGTTGTCAGGGTTCAGACAATGTGTGTAAAGCAGTTACGAGTGGCATTTGGTGGAGTCTGCCTTCATCGCCATCATCATCATCACCAGTACCACTAGAGCTAATGCTACGTTACTGGTACTACTACTGGAAGTAACCACAGCATTACTGTTTTCCTAAAAACTAAAGGACTTGGCTGGTGTCCCCTGGTTGACGGGCCTTAGACCCAGAAACTTATGCATCAGAACAGCATTCTCTCTAAGGAATTGTCGGAGTGGTTAGGACTCACCTCTGCTTCTCTTGGATCTCTTCATTCCCAGACGGAGTATTTAGCCACTCAAAGCTTTCTGGGCCTCCTCTTTATCACCTCCAGGAGCTATCACCTCCACCAGCGCCCCCTGAGCTCTCTGAGGCTGGGAAACCAAGTCCTTTGTGGAGGAATGACACGTTTGCTCGGTTCTTTTCCATTTTGGTGGTTCATTTTGACTTCCCAATGCTGTCACCACGTGTAGACCCACAGGAACTGGCAGGGCAGGGTTTCATTCACAGCTGGCCTGAGCAGCCAGGGGGCTGCCCTCAAACTCAATGAGCCCCATGAGCTCAGGTCTGCCCTGTCTGCCCATGATCCTTCCACCCATTGGACCACACCCACCCACATGATGGCATGATGATTGTTGGCTAAGTATTTCCCATCATGTGTCACTCATAGCACAACCTTGTTAGAAGTTACAACTACTCCATGTTACCGTTGAAACAACCAAATAGTCTTTGAAGGCGAACACTGAAGAAAATGTTAGGGCTTAACCCAACCCAACCCTTTCTTTTTTCAGATAAAGATGTTGAGGGTCTGAAAGTTTCAGTGGCTGGTGCGGTGATGACAGCAAGGGTGGCCTGACCAGAGATGGCACTGAGCGCTTGCCATCTAGCGTCTCATTCTGTGCTCTTAACAATCTCACAAGACAGGACACAGCCGATGAGGAAACAGAGGGCCAGGAGTCACATGCAGCTTTTCTGATGTGAGCACAGTGCTGGTTCCACGTCCCAGCATGGCTACCCAAGGTGTGGTCCTCTAGCCCCGATGCCAGGGCCGTCCACATGGGGCACCTGCAACGGGGCTGGGGGAATGAAGGGAAAAAAACGGGCAAAGGCTGCCCCCAGGCTGGAAGGGCACAGGCTGGTGACACACAGGAAACCGCAGTCTGCTTCACCCCTGCAGAACGTCTGTAACTATGATCACCCAAACAGGTCAAAGGTGTGGGCACCATGTTCTCTTCTAAAAGAGAATCAGCACTTTCCCCCTCCTCTTACCAAAGTAACCCATCCTCATTATAGAAACTTAGGAAAATAGACAATAACACAAAGGGAAGAGAAAAAAGTATAGCCCCACCCCCTCTGAAAGGAGCTTTGTTCTAGAGGTCTCCAGATACTAAACTCCACTCTTGAAAGTGAAGAGGAAGAAGAGAGGGTGGGGTCACTGCACTCCCCTTCTGTTTTGGTTTTCTTTTTTGGTTTTCTTCTTTTCACTTCCCTGTAGTGCAGTGAAGCTTTACAGACTTTGAGTCAGAAGTAGAGTTCAAATAGTTTTAACTCTGGCTCTTTGACTTGACACTAGTGTCCTACTTCTTTTTTTAAATTTTTATGTTAAATTGTGGTAAAATACAAATAATGTAAAATGTACTCTTTACCATTTTAAAGTTTAGTAATGTTAAGTTTAGTAACGTTAGGTATATTCATATGGTTATACAGCCAATCTCCAGAACATTTTCATCTTACAAACCTGAAACTCCATATCCATTAAATGATAACTCCCCAGTTACCCCTCACCCCCACCCACAACCCCTGGCAACCACCATCTACCTTCTGTTTTATGAACTGGACTACTCTAGACCTCTCATACACATGGATCCGTACAACATTTGTCCCTTTGTGATTGGTTTATTTCACTCAGCATAATGTCTTCAAGGTCCATCCCTGCTATAGAATGTGTCAGAGTTCCTTTCCTGTTGTACAGCTGAAGAATATTCTAGCTTATGTATGGACCACGTGTTATTTAACCGTTCATCCCCGGACTGTCAGTTAGGTTGATTCCATCCTTTGGTTATTGTGAATCATGCTGCCGGAACACAGGTGGACAAATAACTCTTAGAGATCCTACTTTTCCATGCTTTAACCTCTTGAGTTTCCCTCTTTTGTGCTATCAGATGGGAGAGGAACACCTGCCTTGCCCCTCTGCAGGGAGCATGCTAGGCAAGCAGTAAAGGGCCACCAGCAGCTGGAACACAGACTGGCCCTCACTGGACCCGCTGGGCAGGACAGAGAGGGCCTGGGGAGAAGAGGAAGACTCCAGCATGAACAGCTACCCTTGTCCCTGCCCGGTGAGTCCCCCAGACTGGCGTTCCGAGCATTGGCTCTCTCCTCTTGTCTTTGGTTTGCTTATCTGCTTTCTCCCTGAAGCTCATTTTTGCTTCCTCTGCCTGGAACACATCTCTCCCTTCCCAGGACCTCCTTAAGCAAGGGTCCTGCCTCCAGAGCGCCTCACTGAGAACTCAGGCATGTTTTGTTTCACAGCGTAAAGTGAAGTCATCTCTATCTGAGCAACAAAAATTAGATGATCTCAGGGTCCAACAATTTCTATACTGTAAATTTCAAAGTTTTAGAAAGATCCTCCTTCCAGGTATAGGACTATCAGCTTCTACTTCAGGAGGATGAACCCAACCATGGTGTCCTGGGGAGACGTGTTGCTAAGGTGACCTGTTTCTGTCCAGCACTGACTCCTAGGAGACTTGGGTCTGTCATTCCCCCAACTCTACACTTTCATAGGCCTGTGACACCCTCCCCCACCACCCCACCAGTATTCTCCGGGTGGAAGCAGGTGATTGCACAGACCACGTTCATGCGTACTGCCTCTCTCATTCTTGCATTCCCACCAGGGGGGCACATGGTGGTCGGTGCATCTATTTCAGACAAAGAAGTAGGAGGTCAGAGATCCAACCAGGATGTAGAAGAGCCCAGACTGACTCGTTTTCTGTCTCCTGCTCCTGGGAGCCATACACTCTACCACAGGGAGAAGCAATGGGCTGGTGAGCTGGGGGTCACATCGGGGAGCTCCCAAGTCAAAGAGGTAGAGGGGATCGGAATGTCTCAGTCTTTTCAGTCACTCACGATAAAACATACATAGACAGAGAGAAATTATAGTGTATGCATAAGTGTGCATGAGAAGAGAAAGAAGCAGGCATTTAAAATGTGAGGAAGGGTGCCTGGGTGGCTCAGTGGGTTAAGCCGCTGCCTTCGGCTCAGGTCATGATCTCAGGATCCTGGGATTGAGTCCCACATTGGGCTCTCTGCTCAGCAGGGAGCCTGTTCCCTCTCTCTCTCTCTGCCTGCCTCTCCATCTACTTGTAATTTCTCTCTGTCAAATAAATAAATAAAATCTTTAAAAAAAAAATAAATAAAATGTGAAGAAAAAAGATAAATCGGCAATGCCTGATCAATTATAGACCAGGACTGTCAAGAAAATCCTGGAGTTCATTAAATTTGTAGGCGTCCCTACTTTAAAGGATCTCTTACAAATTTATAATCTAGACTTTGTCAACACACTTAAACTCTTAGCAAAAGAGAAAGAGTTTTCTGTTTAGAATGATGCATTGACCTGTTGGAAAAAATCTATCATCTGACTAGAGCTTGCAGCATAGCCATTAGGCAGAGGAAAGGATAATTATGGTAGCTCTGAGGAAAGTGACCTTTTAGAATCCCTCTGGAACAGTAAAGATGCAGAAGGATTTAGCCACACCCCTAAGGTGCCTGCTGCTGTTTTTTTCTATTTGGCTCCATTCACTACTACTAACCTCGCACACGTGCCACTAAACAGTAACCTAATCAAAGCCTTTGTGCTAGTTTATTAACTAGAGGGTATTATGCTAAGTGAACTAGAGGGTATTATGCTAAGTGAAATAAGTCAGAGAAGGACAATTATCCTACGAGCTCACTCATAAGTAGGATTTAAGAAACAAAACAGGAGCACAGGGGAAAGGAAGGAAAAGTAAAAGAAGATGAAAACAGAGAGAGAGGGAGAAAAACCACGACAAATTCTTAATTCTAGGAGATAAACTGAGGGTTGCTGGAGGGGTGGCGGTGGGAGATGGGGTAACGGGGTGATGGGCATTAAGAAGGGCACTTATGATGAGCACTGGGTGTTACACGCAACCGATGAATGCCTGAATTCCACCCTTGAGCTAATAAAAAAATACTTATATAATTCTTCACTATCTGTTTAGATCCCTCTGCCACAGTTTTTATGCTGAGGCAGTGAACTGTCTGTTTTCATATAACGCAGAAGCATCATTTTCCTTTTTTAATTGCTCCTGTGGAATGACAAGGCTAATACCCTCACCAAAGGGTAACCTCTATAGATTCCTTTGTCTTCAGACAAAGCGCTGTCCAGATTTAAGGAAGATGACATCCCCGCAGTTTCCCTTGAGCATGACTCAGGATTTCTCTAGCTTATCTCAATCTCCGGTTGATTAGAACATTTGCCCGTCACACAGCGTGCTTCGTGAGTGGTCCCTGTTCAGACGAAGTCAAACCTTCCAAATTAAGTGGATGGTTCTGCCTGAGAAATCACCAGGGCCTGCTGGATGCTGTGAAATGAGCTGTGGATGTGCCTCTGAAGTCTGGAGCAATGTCTGCCTCAAGGCCAGAGGAAGTCTAGACAGGTGGCCCCACGGGGGTGCTTGGCAATGTTCGGAGACATTCTGGGTTGCCGCAGCTGGGAGACAGGGGTGCTACTGCACCAAGTGGGGAGAGGCCTGGGATGGCCCTAAATATCCCACAACACCTGGGGCAGCCTCTCACAACAAAGACTCATCCAACCTACACGTTTTTCTGCTGGGGTTCGGGAACAAAGTCCCACAGACCGACTGCCTCAGACAACACCACCACGCTGTCTCACAGTTCCCGCGTCTATGTTAGCTCCTTTGAAGGGCTGTGAGGGAAGCATCTGTTCCACGCCCCTCTCCAGGGCTTGCAGATGTCTGTCTTCCCGTGTCTCTTCACACTGTCTTCCCTGTGTATATCTCCGTGTTTCAGTGTCCTCTTTTTGTGACGTCACCAGTCATACTGGGCTGGTGGGCCTTCATGTCCTAATTCCAACCTGGTTACCTCTGTCAAGAGCCTCTCTCTAAATAAGGTTCCCTTCTGAGGCACTAAGGGTCAGAATATCAACATCTGAATTTGGAGAGGGACACAAGTCAACCCATAATACTACCTAAAAAGTCCATAATGCTGGGCACTTGGGTGGCTCAGGTCACCTGAGGTCCTGGGATCCTGGGATCGAGTCCTGCATCAGGCTCTTTGCTTAGCAGGGAGCCTGCTTCCTCCTCTGTCTCTCTGCCTGCCTCTCTGCCTACTTGTGATCTCTGTCTGTCAAATAAATAAATAAATAAAATCTTAAAAAAAAAAAAGTCCATAATGCTGAGCTTGAGACCTTCTTGCCAAATGGCCACTTACCTTCACTGCCTTTATTTCTTGTCATCCTTGATTGGGCTGAATGTTTGGAATAACATTTACCTGGAAAGACACCAGGAGTTCTCACTTATCATCAGGAGATGATCACCAAGCCCTTTAGGGATGGCTCCCTAGAAAGGTCTCTCCGATCAGGTAAAAATTCTACTTCCATGCCCCATGTAGCACCAAATACACCCCTTTACTTTGTACCTATTTTCCTTTTCCTCTGATTAACTCTACAGGTTCTTCCCTTTCAGCAAGCTTTCCTTCTGAAGCCCCCAGGCAGATGCCCATGGGATGCAGCCATCTGTGTCCCATAGAAGACTAGTAGAGGAAGACTTAAGAAACCATTTCAAGCTACGGTTAACTGAAACTCCTCAGCAGCACAGAGTAATGTGAAAATAGGAGCTTGCAGGAAGTCAGACGGGGGCTCCTATCCCACTCAGTCATTGTCGCTGTGTAAGCTTGGGAAAGCTAATTAACCTCTCCAAATCTCCGACAGGGTCCTTCCTGGTAAAAGGAGGGATGGGTACTAAGATACCTGCACTAGTGATGGAGTTGCAGTAGAGATTAAAGGAAATAATGCATAAAGCGAGGCTAGCTCCATACCTGGCACCGAGGCACATTTGCTGTTGGTGTTATTATCTTAAAGACATGAAAATGCGTCCGTAAATTCATGACTTCATGCCATGAAGCTGGGTAAGTCCCTTGCAATCCAGCGAAGAAGGGAAACAAGCAAATAATGAGAGCCATGCAAGAAACACCATCACAGAACTGTGCGTAACCTAACAGGGACGTGAGGACGGATTTCTGGAAAAGGCCTTTGGGAAACTATGCAGAAAATATTTATAGAAACCTGAAGTCGTCATCTCGAGTCACTCAAGGGCAACTCGGGATTGACATCAGCAGCTTTTTTAGACCCCATTATGACAAAATCATACCCCTTTCATCCCTACCAGGATTTTAAAATATTAAGTGAAAAATGCAAAAGGGAAGACAGAACATTTTTCACATTAATCATTTGTTTCTGTGATGAGAGAAATGAGAAAACATCTCGTTTGATGATGATGGATTATTTCCAATATTCATGGATGAACGAAGCAATTAAAAATTTGTAGCGTGTTCATCTCAGCACTAAATAATGAAAGAGTGTCTGGGAAATCCCACTCATGTTACAAATTCAGGAGGAGTGAAAAATAGAGAGACCTCTATTTCCAACACAGTTGCTTTTAGAAAGAAAATATTTAGAACAAAAGAAATTACTGAATATAATACTTACGAAATCAAGTGTCTGTTTTATTCACAGCTGTCTCCTATTGCTTAGAACTGTGGCACGAGGCAGATTTTGAAGGAGCTGTTGAGTAAATGGGTTGCTTATCAGCCAAATGATAGTAACTAGTAAGCTAAGATGAATGGAAAGAAGTTGCCTTTAAAGATCTCCACATTAAAAGGAGTTTTGAAATGTCACTCTGGAAACACCATGCCCAGAGAATTTCCTTCGGCTCTTTGGAGGCTCACTTCCAACCATAAAATAATTAGTTGGACTGAAATGTGTTTAGGAGCCACTGTTGCTGAGACTGGGGGTGCACACATGAGGGCAGTGGACTGTCCCACACAGAGGGACAGCACGGCTGTAATTGCCACAGGAGAGGGAAGTACAGGGACATGACACCCAGCTGGAAGGACTTGAGAATTAACTCCTGGCGAAATAACACATTTATTAAAACAAAAAATCTTTCCCACGTCTATCCATTCATTCAAGAATCACTGTTTAAGCACTTATGGTATGCAAAGCATCAGGCTTGGGCGGGAGAGGAAAGACTGAATAAGTCATGGCCGCTGTCTATGAGTGTCAAGGTATGGTTGAAGGACACGGATGTGTCAATTACAAGAGCAATCATGTGCCTGCAATGTACTAGAAGCATACTGGTGATGGGCAGGGGACCACGGAAGGAGAGATTCACTGACAGGAAGGGACCAGACCTCTGCAGCAGGAAAGCCCTCAGCCATTCACAGGCACCAGCAGCCAGAGCCACAAAGCAAGAACAGAGAATTCAGAGCCGTCCTGGCCTCCCCTACCAGTCCCCACAGCAGCCTGGTAGCCCTCCTAGAAACCCCACTCACAAAGCAGGGCAGGGCAGGATACTGAAGCTCAAATAGCTAAGAGCCCAGCCTGCCAAAAAACAATTTGTAAAATAAGCAATTCATCAAATTTATCATTTTACCAAAAAAAAAAAAAAAAAAGACCAAAAACAACAAAAAAACCCCAACTTGCTTCTCTTCATTATTTATAAACGTTCATAGTAATTTGTCTCCAAAGAAACAGCTTTAGTAGTTTGGGAGGATTTCTCTAGTTTTCATTGACAAGATTTCATTTTTTTCTTCATAGAGGCATTAAAAAAAAAAACTTGATGTGTTTTTAAACCGTATTAAAAATTCAGAAATGATTCCATAACCAAAATATCGGTGCTTGCTTCCCACAAGAATTTTTCAGTTTCTACTGATTTCTTTCATGCCATTCTGGTTGCGCCAACATTTTAGCAGATTTGTGATGGTTCTGCCAATTTCTCGAGTGGGTTGTCAACCCAGATTTTCTAACAATTTCATCATTCGCATTTAGTGTGTGATGGGATTGTCTGTAGCTTCCAGTTATTTCTCACTTTACCAGTCTCTTAGCATTTTAAGATTTCGTATTTTCTATTTACAGTCAGTAAATGCCTCAAAGTTGAGGCATTGGTCATAGAAATCATTATAATACAATCTTCTGGAGGGCCTCACTTCCTTTCTGCTGCCTTGCTTTGTTTTATCTCACTCGGTTCTTGTTAGAAATTTAAAATGCCATCTTTTTTTTTGTAGGTTGGTTTGGACCACCACTAGTTTTTTTCAGGTGCTCTTGAATTTCAATCTTAAATTTAAGTTTAACGACAACCGTTATCTGCATTTTATTCTTGAAAATCCCCAGTTAAAACTTCATCCCTTTATCTTAAGCCTTTACAGTTTTAATCTAATTTGAGTTAATGTAACATAATTAAGTTTTAATTGCTGGAAGTTCAAAATTAACATTCACCTGCTATTTGAGGAATTGGCAAAGAATACTAAGCACTGAAGAATAGAAAAATGACAGTCAAATCATTAAAAGAGACAATCTTTTGAATATTAGTACAATTTAAATGTTACATAAATTGGTCAATTGGGAAAGTGAAATGCAGTGAATTGATCCCAAGCCAATTTAGCATAAAATGTCTAGGAGATGCCCTTCTGTTCTTTGTCTACAGTCAGCTCTTTCTCTTGATCTTCTATTAGGGATTAAGGGGAGGATAGGTAGGCAGTGTAACAGAACATAATCCCCAAATATGTCCATGTCCTAATCCCCAGAAGCTGTGAATGTTGCCTTATTGGTCAAAAGGACTTTACAGACAGGATTAAGTTTAGAACCTTGAGATAGGGAGATTATCCTGGATTATCCCAATGGGCCCGCTATCATCACAATGGTTCTTGTAAAGGGAAGACAGGAAGTTCAGTGTCAAAGGAGAAGCCAATGTAATAAGAGAAGCATGATTGGAGCCAGGCATTTTGAAGATGGAGAAGGGGGCCAAAGGCCAAGGAATCCAGGTGGCCCCTAGCCACAGGATGAGGCAAGGAAACAGAAGTAACCAGTGCTGTTGATACCTTGGCCTTAGCCCAGTGAAACCAGTTTAGGACCTCTGACCTCCAGGACAACAGAAGAACAAATTGATGTTTCAAGCCACTAAATTCATTATAATTTGTTATAGCAGCAATAGGAAGCTAACACAGGGTGCTGTTGCCTCCCCTTCTCCTTGTTTCTTCATCCTGTTCACACATAGTCAGGCGCTTGGCCACAAAGGATGTTGGTCATCTCCATGGAGAAGACCAGAAGAGCCCTGCCTGGACTTTTGGGAGACCGTTTCCCCAGTGCCTATCCTGGCTTCTCTAGATTTAGCTACCCAGAACCAACGTGCAGAGCCATTTATGTTTTTGTTTTTGTTTTTTTTAAGATTTTATTTATTTTTTTGACATAGATCACAAGTGTTAGGTCCGATATTAAACGAAACGAGACTGAGACAAAGTAAAAGATTTAAAGCTTTATTTTATGCCAAGTATTAGAAGTTAGACTTCTCGGCCAGGGAAATGAAACTGAGACAAGGTGAAAGTTATGCAAACCTCTATTCTATGCTAAGCATTAGAAGTCAGACTGACCAGCCAGGGCCGTCTCCAAAGAGAGCTACCACCCCCCAGTTTACAGGCTTAAGAACTGACTGACTGATTGGTCAGGGCCGCCTCCAAAGAGAGCGACCCCTTCCAGTCTCACAGACTAACTTTTATAGAGCAAAAGCCTGGCCAGACATAGGTGGCCAGTGAGATTGTAACACTGCATAGTCATGTTAGGTCAAACGCAGGTGGCCAACTGAATTATAATTTACCCTATAGTAGCTGTTTGAACTAACCTATTACTCTGGTCATAATTGGCACCCTAGTTTGGCGCCCAAAAGGCAGAATTTACATTCTTTGGTGGTTAAGGAGACAGTATGTGTGCTTTACTGATTGGATGTCTCCACCTGGCCTGACTCGTCCTTGTATTCTGGGTTCTGTTATCAGGAACTGGCCGACCTGGCCTTGTATTCTGGGCTCTGTTATTAGGAACTAGCCGACCATATTTTACTGGTTTCCCAGACTAAGTAAGTTTCTTGGGGGTGGGGGGGTGGGGAGGGGTGGGTACGGTCGGTTTAAGTTTTACTGCACAAACAACAAAATGGCTTTTAACCAAGATGGAGTCGCTCTGGCTAAATAGGTCCTTACAACAAGTAGAGAGGAGGAAGCAGGCTCCCTGTGTAGGACAGAGCCTGATGTGGGGCTCGACCCCAGGACCTTGGGATCATGACCCGAGCCGAAGGCAGAGGCTTTCATCCACTGAGCCACCCAGGTGCCCCCATTTATGTTGTTTTACTGTTGTCCTAGGAAGTCCACATTATAAAATTATCTCAATTAACTTCACCCAAAGGGCACACTCCACACTAACTTTCTGTCTTATTTTTCATCTCCATCCATGCATGGCTACATCTTCCCGTAAATCTTACCAGCCAGTTGAGGTCCAGATTAAAGTGCTAAATGGTTTAGATACAATATGGTCGGCAAGACAAAAAGCTCCCAATTGGCACAAAAACCACTGCAAAACAGCTCTAGAGTTTTCCCTGAAACAGCTTGTGCTAGTTTCCCAGCAATCCCGTGAGGCAGGCAGACCTTGTCTGGCCTCAGAAGACCCATGAGGCTAAATGACACCCCCAAGGCCTCACTGATAGTTAGACACAGACAAGGGGCCCAAACTCAGGTCTCATAACCAGCTCTGGCTTGGCATCTGTGACTTTTGGAGTGGGCACCAAAACGCAGGGGGCCTAGGTAAAAGTCGGAGGCGCTGCTACCAGAAGAAATACAACCCCACCTGCTGGTTCCAGTCTGAAATGCCTCAGTGAGAACTGGATCCCTTGTTCAAATGCAAATGCCTTGGAGGAAGGCTTTGCAGGGCACCCTGGTTCACTCCAGTCCCAGCACCCACGGGCTATTTAAGGACTGGGGGAATTGCTGCCCCCAATCCTCCCAGGCTTCTGGGAAAGTCCAGGATTGGCAAGAATAACCACTGTCCTCTCAGCCAGGCTTCAGAAGCCTCCTGTTCTGGGAACTGGCCATGGCACCGTGGACATGAATTTTTGGGGGGTTCCTTAAAGTTTGAGGATGTGAGTGGAAAGACTCTGTCTAAAACCTGCCCAGAAGTACCTCTCCAGAGAGGAGATGCTGTAGCATAGCAAGACTTGGGTATCCCTAGCATCCTCAACTTTCAGAGAAGCTGTGATTTCCAAATTGCAAGAACCCTGAGTCCTGTTTTCCCAAAGAGCTGAGAGAGTTCCTGACACTGACGGATGGAGCCTTGAAATGGTTTTAGCATTTTCTGTCTGCTTCGTGGGACAACCCTGAGACCAAGGAGTCCTTAGCTTCAGAATGCGCACAGCAGCCGGTGTGGAGAGCACTTTGGAGCATCCTTTGAAGATAGAAGCTGCTTTAAAACACAGCAGAGGGGGCGCGTGGGTGGCTCAGTTGGTTGAGAGACTGCCTTCAGCTCAGGTCAGGATCCTGGAGTACCTCATTGGGCTCATCCCTGCTCAGCAGGGGGTCTGCTTCTCCCTCTGAACTTCCCCCTCTCAGGCTCATTTGCTCTCATTCTCTCTCTCTCTCAAATAAATAAATAAAATCTTAAAAAAAAAAAAAAGGAATGATATTGGAGAAAAATGCAAGCATTTGAAAGAAGGATTCTATAAAGCTTTTTATACTGTTCTTTTGAAATGTGGCAAAATATATAAAATAAAATTCACCACTTTCATCATTTTTGAGTGCACTGTTCAGCGACACTGAATACATTCACACTGCAGCGCCACCATTACCATTGCCCACCTCTGGAACTTTTTATTTCTCCCCAGGAAACAGTAACTCCCTATTCCTCCTACCTTCTAGCCCCTGGCAACCACCATCCCACTTTCTGTCTCTGTGAACTTGACTCTTGTAGGTAGTGGAATCATACAGAACTTGCCCTTTTGTGTCTGGCTTATTTTACTTAACATAAGGCCCTCGACGTTCAACCGTGTTGTAGCAGGTGTGAGAACTGCCTTCCTTTTTAGGGTTGAATCAGAATCCATTAGATAGACACATCTTATCCATTCATCCATCAATAGACGTTAGGGTTGTTTTCCCCTTTTGGCTATGGTGAGTAATGCTGCTATAAACAGGGATGTACATCTATAAGACTTTAAAATGTAAATCAAAATTTGGAAAAATGAAGAGATGTTATAGAGTGTGGAAGAGTGTGGAAGAGATGTAGTGAGTGTGGAAAATCATGCCAGAAAAGTCCCATCATTGAATGCATGGGAGAATCCATACCTGTATGTGTCATGAGTGTGGACAAGTTTTAAAAGAACTCAGTCCAACTCAACATCAAAAAACAAACTCTGGGGAGACGCCATTTAAATGTGATCTCCATGGAAACGCCTTTAGAAGAAGCTTACTGGAAATCAGAGAACTCTCAGGACAGAGAATCCATTTAAATATGCGAAGGAGGAACGTGGTCAATTACAAGCCCCACCTTACTCAGGTGGACTAGGAAACCAGACACTGAATCAGTAGCTTATTCCTATGAAAAGGGTCACAACCCCCGTAACCATAGGGCAGGTCATAAGGCACACGCAGTAAATGTGAGGAAGTCTTTGATCACACAGATGAATCTACACATGACAAAGGTGACAAAACCACGCCCTAGCACACGTCTCAGTAAATACCACGAAATCCACAACAAAGACAAATCTTTAGAAATACAGCAGGTCAGGGAAATCCCTTTTTGGAGATTCAAATTTTATTACATATCAGAGTATATTAAATTATTACATATCAGAGTATATTAAGGTGGTGGTCTGTTTGAGAAAACAAGAGAACTTCCATGTGGCTTACATAGGAGTAAATCTCATAATAAGGAAAATAGGCAGGAAGGCATGCAAGCAAGCCAGCAGACAAAGAAAAAGAGAAAGGAAGGAAGAAAGAGGGAAGGAGGAGGGAGAGAAAAAATGACAGAGAAGCAGGGAGGGAAGGAGAAAAAAAGAAAAGAAAAAGAAAAAAAAAGAAGAACGAAAGGGAGAAATTATACCTTCAAATAGGTCAAAGTTCAAAGCTATTCTCTGTTCTCCATTCCATGCTCCTAGCAGATGCCCAGGGGTGGGCATCAGAGATTACATCATGGACACTACAGCCCCAAAGGAGAAAGGACAGAGAAAGGGGTTGCTGGGCCACCTCCTCCCATATCTGAGGGTCTTTGACAGAGAGGTAGCTGCAGGATCTCTTAAGATCAGGGGCAAGTGCTGAGCCAATAACCGGTCCCTCCACTGGGGGGTCTTTGCTGAAGGGTTGGCCCTTCTGGATGGCACTTACACACCCACACCCCGGCAGGGGAAAGAGGGTGGGAGGTCAGCCACTGTTCTAGTCACACTGAGGACTGAAACCACAGAAGGTTCAAGGGTTGTGGGTTTCTCAAGATCTAATGAGGAACCCTGCACCATGTCTGTCACCTTGATTCAAAGAAGGGTAACTTCTTTCAGGCCAGCTTCCAACAAAACAACCCCATTTTTTTCTTTCGTCCTCACTCTCATCTATATGCAGGGAGGTGCTAGGTACACCGCGAAGACCCAGGGCATGAATTTGGCCTTCCCTTCTTCCTCTGTCCATGTCTGCTGCAGTTGTCCTACTTCCTATCCACCATGTCCCACCTTCAGCATTGGGTTCTCTAACCAAGCTAGTCTGATGAATGAGCCAGGGCTCCCTGGCAACCACACACCTAGCAGGAGGCCTCAAGAAGTGGCTGAAATTGTCAGCACCCGCCTGGGTTAGAAGGCAAGAAGGGTTCAGAACTTCTAGCCCCACCACTTGGAAGAGGCCTGACTTAGGCAAGTTTTCTCTGAGCCTCTGTTGCCTAATCTATTAAATGGGCATCTGTTAAGCCATGTCCCCTTTCCAGGGTTGTTATGAGAACCAAGGAGAAAAGACATGCACAGACATTTCTCCAAAGAACACATACAAATGGCCAACAGACACTTAAAAAATATTCCATGTTACTCAGTATCAGGGAAATACAAATCAAAACCACAATAAGATACCAACTCACACCAGTCAGAATGGCTAAAATCAACCCGTCAGGAAACAAGAGGTCTTGGTGAGGATGCAGAGAAAGGGGGACTCTCTGACGCTGTTGGTGGGAATGCAAGCTGGTGCAGCCAGTCTAAAAAACAGTATGGAGGTTCCTCAAGCAGTTGAAAATACAGCTACCCTATGACCCAGGAATTGCATTACTGGGTATTTACCTTAAAGATCAAATGGAGTGATGCAAGATGGCACCTGCACCCCAATTTTTATAGCAGCAATGTCCACAACAGCCAAACTATGGAAAGAGCCAAGATGTCCACCGACAGATAAATGGATAAAGAAGATGTGGTATATATATAATGGAATATTATTTACCCATCGAAAAGAATGTAATCTTACCATTTGCAATGACGTAGGTGGAACTAGAGGGTATTACATGAAGTATAAGACAATTGCCACATGATTTCACTCATAGGTAGAAGTTAAGGAAAAAACAGAGGGGGAACAGAGGGGAAAAATAAAGTAAGACGAAATCAGACGGGAAGACAAACTGTAAGATAATCTTAATCATAAGAAACAAACTGAGGGTTTCTGGAGGGGAGGGGTGTAGGGGGATGAGGTAACTGGGTGATGGGCATGAAGGAGTGCATTTGAACTAATGAGCACTGTGTGTTAAATACAACCGATGAAGCACTGAATTCTACTTCTAAAACTAAAAATGCACTATTATGCTAATTAATTGAATTTAAAGGAAAAAAAAATTTAGTCACTGAAACAGAGCAGGTGGGAGACGTATTTTAGGGCGTATGACTTCCTAGAGCTCATCAGATCACTCCTTCTATGAAGCATCCCTTGGTCCCCATCTGTGAGTAAAACCTAACCTATTTCCACCCATCCAATGTCTTTGGGTCCTCAGAGAGTCCCAAAGGTTAAAAACCTGCATATGTGTTCCCTGAAAGGAAGGTACTGTCCCTCTCTTAATGCTTAGCACTCACCTGGCTTGGGCCCTCCTCGACTGGTCAGTTTGTTATTTTACGACCAGAATACAGATTTTCTTTCTTTAATGTGTTCTTATTTCTCTGTCTTTCCTGAAGAAATATGAAATTACTCATTGTGCAAGAGAAAGCGAAATAACCCACCAGGGCAGAGATGAGGAAGAGCAAAGGGTCTCAAGGCAGGCCACGGCGGGGGACCAGAAGAGGAGGGAGGCGGGCGGAAGTGAGCCGAGCAGTAGGCTGGCAGCTGGCCAACGCGCACCCTCCCGGGGAGTCTGTCGGTCTGCACCCTGAGCCATCGGTTTCCATGTGTTTCTTCTTAAGCCTATGATGCATATTTCATCTCATCTTTTATTTTCTTTATAGTTTAATTATGAGAAGAAGAGGAATCTAGGCATGAAGGAAGAGTTGTGTTTTTCCCCAAAGTGCTACATCTGTTAGAGGTTGCATGTAAGTGAATTAATCACCAAAAATATCTGAGGGGGGAAAGCACATGTTTGTTCTTGAGTTTAGTCACAAAGGATTGCCAGGGCCTCATTCCAGCATCCTATTCCTGGTTGAAAACTAAGTCCTGGCCAACAATGGCTGCCAACCCTTAGGCAATGAAGAGGGAGTTTCATCTGAAATGGTTCTTTTTCTACTCACAAATACCACTGCTTACACAATTAGGAGCTTACTTACCCCTCCTTAGGTTACACACACACACACACACACACACACACACACAAACACTGGCCCGGTAAATATTTATCCTACCACAGTTGAATTGTTAAATATTGGAATAAAAATATAGATAAGCAATTTAGTCCTGTTGGCAAGGAGAAAAATTTATCCAACAAATATATTTTGTTAAACTATTTGGTTCACAGTATAGTAAAATTCTCTTAGAACACAGGGAGGAATTTCCTGCTTTCAAGAAAACTCCAGGGACAACTCATGTATATGAATATGTAATAAAAATAGGGTGGGCCAGAATATGTGATTATGCCTACTGGTACGAACTGATATGTGTCCTAAGGCTTTCTTCCTCCTTTTAGTCAAGAAGAGTTTTCCAACAGCCAGACCCACGACCCTTCTCCCTACCCTTCCACCTTTCTCCTTTCTCAAGAAAATTTCCTCTTCCTCGATTATTTGGGCTTTTGTAATATCAAACAAGGGAAGGGGTGGGGGAGGAGAGGAACCAAAGGGGCTGGAGATGAAGGAGAGAATTCTGGCCTTGGGGCTGAGTGGATGTACTTTGCAAGGCAAGTGCACTATATAGAGGAGATTAACGGGATGGAACAGAATCGGGATTTCATTCTGAGACAACGTGTTGCTTTTTGTTCATGTCTTTCTTCAGGTGACACGAACACTATTCCCCCCCCCCAATAAAGTTAAAAACCACCCTCATTCTAATAATTCCTAAATGTGTAAACTTGAGATTTGACTGCTCTCCCAGCCTACCAGCTCCAGACCCACTTAGATTTTAAGAAGCATCTAAAAATCTAACTTATCCAAAGCAGTTTGATTAATACTTCCCCAAATACTGTGTCTCCGCCAGTCTTCCCCGACTCAGTAATTAGCAACAACTCAGTTTCTGGGAGACCTAAAGGGTCATCCTGACACCTCCCTTTTCCTCTCCATGCTTGTAGTCACCCCTTCAGGGAGTCCTCCCCAGTGTCCCTTCAAGTAAAATCAAAATGACACTGAGTCGGTGGCGTGAGAGGAGTAGAATGGGGAGTTTAGTATCTGTGCATATCTGGGTCCTTCTTCCATTCTTTGCTTCTGCTTGAGGCCTGCATCTGCCTAACGCCAGGTCTACTAACCTTTAGACCAAAACATCTGTCCTTTTTTCTCCTCCACCTCCCTCAGTGTCAGGTCCAGAACTTTGTCTTTACAAATAAATTGTTGGGCGAAAGAGTCTAGGCACAGAAGAGTTCATACCATATACCTCTGTAGCTGTCAAATCCCCAAGCGGGCAAAGCTGCTACCATCATGATGGTAATTTGGGGCGGGGTGGGGAGGGGTGAGTAATCAGTGAGCTGGTCATTTTGTTTCTTGATCCAGACACTGACACATGAAATGTGTTCATTTCATGAAAAGTATCAAGCACTTGACATTTGAGCTCATTTCGGAATGCATGTTGTACTTTAATACAAAGTTTACTGCAACAAACATATTATCTAGATATTTAGAAAAGATTAAGCAATTATTTCTGGACTGAGATTTTTCATCAAACATAAAAGGGTCTGCATATTGAAAATACATGATTTAATCCTGGGTGCCCAAAGAGATTCAAAATGCATTGTCTTTCAACAACAAATGAACATTTCCTCCCATAGCACAAGATCAGTCATGTTTTTAAATCAACTACAAGAAAAATAGAACTCAATCTTAGGAGACTTGTGAGAACATCCAAAACGTGAGCAATGATACAAAAACTTCGGATAGAGACTGTCTGGACCAGATACTGTGACGCCTGGAACAGAAGCCAGAGCTCTGTTGGGCCTGTCAAAGTGATCCAGAGACTCCCGCTGAATCACATTGTCCTCTTTCTTCAAAGACCCCCCAGCAGAGCAACTGTGTCTTACCATATGTCCTCCTTTTATTTCCCTGATTGTCTAAAATGGGAAAGTGGAGGACCCAGAGAAACCCTAACCAGCTGTTCCCTGCCCGCCTTGCAGACAGCTCCTGCCGACATCCTGAGGCTGATGTGCCAAAGGTGGGAACCGTCCCAGAGGCTCAAAGTCTGGCTGGGTTGCAAGTGACAAAATGGAACCAGGTTTTCTGGCCCTGCTGCCAGGAGGCGTGCTAAGCAGTTGCCTGTGTGGCGCAGTTGGAAAAGGCCAGGACAATGCCCCGTATTAATAGCCCCCACCAGCCTGCCTCAGCTACTGAGGTCCCACTGTTAGTACTTAGTGCCTTGGCAGCATCTCTCCCCTCTGCCCCTCAGCACGCACTCGATCTTCCACTCCTGGCTTGGAAGTTCCCTGCACCAGTTCTCAGGACCCACTGTGAATGGAGGCATGGCCAAGTCACCCGACTTGTAACCCAACGACTCTTACAGCGTCAGCAAAGCGGAGAGGAGAGAAAAAATGTGGAAAGAGTTTTACGTTTGATTCGTTCACTCAGTGGGTATTTATGGAGCACAACTTTGCCAGGTACTGTTCTAGGCGCTGGAAACCCAGCAGTGAGTTTGGAACCATTACATTTTAATGATGTGAGACAGACAGTAAGCAAAATAAAGAAACACACTTTATGGTATATTAGAAAGTGATGAAATGTAATGAGAAAGAGGATGAGGAAAGTGGAGTAGGAGGAAGCCAGAAACTGGAATGGTTAGAAGAAACTAGGGTGATTTTTTTAAAAAGTGCACAGTCATCATGGAGAAAATCAGAATTTTGCCAGACCTCTGCACGTTTCTGATAAGGTCCAGTATTGTTATACTTTGAATTCCACGGAGGAGTAGAAAAAGTGAGCATTGGGCAACCTGAGGCAGGAGTAATAGGTGCCCTAGCCCCAGTCTGGGCTCAGTGTGGTCACTGCTGTCCACAATGGCTCTTGCATTCCAGTGCTGACCATTGCTGCCCCACCATCTTCCTGGGCCCAGATCACAGCCCTCCACCGTGGCCCAGGGATTCACATGGATCTTCAAATGCCCTGACTCTGGACACCTTGGTCTGATGACCTTTCTGAGTCCAGTCCTCCCCTGGCATTCCAAGTCTTACAGCTGGTTTTCTGCCTTGGTCCCTCTTCTTCAGCTAGTCTGGTTTTCTACTTTAAGGAAACCTGGGGCTAGCGTTGTGCCTTGTCCTTGACAGTATCCATCTCCAAAGTCTAAAAAACCCTCCTGAGTCCAGTTCAGAGTGAGGCACCTTGAGATGCACAGCCCAACCCCAAAATGGCGGCAACTTCAAGATGGCAGCTGTTGGATCCTTTGTGGGATTATGTGGGCTCTAGGGCTGGTTCCACCACTCAAGAGCCAGGGCACTTGGTGCAATCCGTTCTGCTTTTCTCTGTCTAAAGAGCTGCTTATCTCACAGGATTATTGGGTGAGTATGATAGGTAAATGTAGATTGTGGAGTTTTTAAATTATAAGATAAAATCTTAAATATATGCAATTATTATGCATTACCATTCCTCCGCTCTTCAAAATAAATCTTTGCAGTCCTAGAATTGCACTCACAATAATTTTATTACTTAGATAAAATTATAAAAATAATTCCTTGCATTAGCATCATATTTAGACTTTTCAAAGTACCTTCATGTCCATTATTTCATTTGATCTTCATAAATGAAACAGGAAAAGTAGCAATTAGCATCTCCATTTTATAATTAGTGAAACCAAGACCCAGAGATGAGGCGATTTGCCCATGAGAAGTTTTTATAAGCTTTAGAGAAGGGACTGCATCTTGTGCTTCCTAATTAGCTTCTGCAGTTGCCATATCAGACTTCTAAGGGTTTCAACCCTGAAATATTCCATCTCCCACAACCCCAAACAACACACCTCCCACATATTACATACACGCACCCTCTCCAACCCCTAGGTAATCACTGTCAGCTTCACAGAAAATTCCATACAAGAAAATCCAGGGAGGTTTAGACAGAAGCCCATCTCAGACTCCCCAAAGCTGGGCAAAACATAACATTTAGCTCTATATAAAATGAAACTTCTCATTTTAGGAGTAAATGGGGGGAAAAAATCAACGAAAATTCTGCGTTGAGATAATAAAAATATCTTTTGTTATCCCTAAAGACAGATTGTGGATGTGCTACATGTTAATTTACTGTCAATTTATTCATTTTTATATCATCTCCTCCAGTCAAGGTAGATTTAATTCCCTTTTCATCTTGTATACTTCCTTTCAAAGCTTGGTAATTTCTTTTCTATTTTTACTCATTCCACTTTTGCTTCCTGTCAATTTTTATATCAAGATCTGCTCGGTTCCATTTGGCAAGGTGGAGTAATAAAAATATTCCTCATGCTTTAATGTTGAAATTTGCCATTGCCCTTTAAAGCGGTTCTCCCTCTGAGACAACGGGCGCGATGGCAGCGCTTCACCTGGCGCGGCTCCCAGACTCACAGGAGGCAGGAGCGCCGGGTCCCTGGCGGCTCTTCATCATTGTCTGAAATTCTCCTCTTCCGCTGTTTTCCGTTTCTTGAGCACCTACTGTGTGCTGGGCGCTTTGTGTATGTGGGATAACGCAAGTCAGATGCGAGGTGAAAGAAGCCGCTCATGGACTCAAAACTGGGTTGTGACAGCAGTACAGGTGTCCCAAGGAAGGCTCCCTGCTGTGTGTGGAGGAGGTGGCAGATGCAGGGGCTGGGCGGGGGGGGTCTTCCCAGACAGACACCAGCCCTACTAACAGCCTAAGAAACAAACACCAGCCCATGTGCTTTCCCGCTCACCTGGAAGAGGGATATAAAGGCAGTGTGTGACAGACTGGGACTGTTCTGCAGCCACTTGGCTATGGGACCTAGGGAATCTTCAAGAAATCAGCTTCTCTGGTGTGCCTGACTGGAAGTCCGGCCCAACAGTGGGTCCTGGGGATGTTAAAAGGGAGGTGGGGGGAGCTACTGCGCCATTTGAGACCACAGACATGGGTTGCAGACTTTTCATCTTCCCAGCTTTTCAGACCACCTCTCATGTCTCATGGCTGGGGTCCCAAGAGAGCAGGGTGGTTAAGAGGAGGGCTCTGGAGCCCAGATGCTCTGGTTCTCTGCCACTCACCATCCATGTGCCATTGGGTGAGTTATTTGACCCCCGTAACTGATTTCCCTCCTCTGTGGAGTAAGGTGGGGTCCTCATGAGGACTAACCAAGTTAGCTGATATTCATAGTACTTAGAAGATTGCCTGGCATGCAGAAAGCCCTCAGTGGGTATTTGTTCTATGAGGAATCCTGACTTTGGTTTTCAGGAGGCAGAACCCACAGCTTTTCTAGAATGAAAATGGTGGATGAATGGTGGATGTGTGCAGTGGTGGAAACCCTAGCAGGTGGGGTGGAGCTGGGAATTTCAGCATGTGCTGACCTAACTGCACCACTTGGTGTCTGCCCCCCACCACTAATGGCCTTACAATCTCCCCATCACCACCCAAGCCCCTTCTTTCTCTGGTTGGGAGGGGGAGCAGCACCTACCTGAGCAAGTTTCTGGTTCCTGTATGTGCTAAGCACAGAAGAGGGTAACTGCCTCATAGAAAACACTCATAACAAAGTCATGAGGTCACAGTGGTGGCTATTTTAAAACAATTGACTCAAAATCATACAGCTAGCAAGAGCCAGAAGAGAAATTTGGTTCCAGACCCACCCTGTTTCAAATGTTTGCTCTCCCCATGCTTTACCACATCTAAGGGTTTCGAGAAGACACACACATCTGTCCCTGCACTCCAGGAATAGACTTCAAGTTCACTGTGATCCTGTTGTACCTGTACATGATGCAGGAGTGGTGAGGGGATCATTGCCCCCAGGTACAACTAGAAAAGGGCCAGGAAATATCATTATTTCGTACTTTGTCATCCACCCACAAACCACAAGTGCTCTTCTCAGATTCAATGATCTAAGTGAAAAAATTCATTCACCTATTCAGTCAACAGATAAGTCTTAGCATCTACTATGTGCCAGACACTATTTTAGAGACTTGGCTGTGTGAACAAAAGAGACAAAATCATCACAGCAGGAGTTTACATTTTTTTTTGGTATGCATGTATAGGAGACAGATGATAGACAAGTAAATACATAAAGAGGCAAGTTAATTTCAGATTATGGTGTGTGTAATTAAAAAGGTAAAATAGGGCAATGACACAGAATCATTCATCTCTCACTTAAAAATGGGTATCGGCTCACACCCTCACTTCAAACTTGTCAGTTTTGTTGTACTTGAAATAAAATCCAAACTCCTTTTCATGTCCTTCAAGGCTCTGCATGATCTGGCCTCCCTCCAACTTTATCTCCTACCATTCTGTCCCTCCCTCAGTAATCTCCAGTCATGGATGCGAGGACGATCTGACTGTGACATCTGTCACCCTGTTGATCGCCAGGGTTGATTTGGCCCATCTGGCTGGTTAGGCAGGTGTCCTCTTCCTTCCTTACTGTTCCACATGCATCCCTCCTGAAGCTGCTCACTCAAACAGGACAACCTTCCCCAACAGAGGAGGACTGTTCTTCCGTCAAGAGTATTGGAATAGCCATATTCCCCGCTAGGACCTCAAACAAGTTCTCAGGGGCCATTTGTAGGAGGATGTAGGGTAGTTAAGCTTCCATATTCCAGACACACCCAAATGAGGGTCCGTGGCACCCAAATGTGGCAGTCTGCCTTTCTTAAAAAATCATCATCGCTATCATCATCATCATCTCCATCTGAACTTCTTCCTGTCCTTCAAAAATATAAGGCTCCATTTCTGCTCCAGGCTTTGCACTGGTTGCTTCCTCTTTCCAGATCATTCTTCCCCTTCCAAGCCCCTTTCTATGCCCCCCAGCTCTTTGATAAATGGCTCACTCATTTTCATCTTTCTCCTAAAAGACACCTCAACCATGTCATTCTCAAGATCTTTCCCCTATTTTACTGGGGTTTTCTTTATATCTGAAAGTACCTGAATTGTTTCTTCATCTGTTTATTGTCTCCCTCTCCTATTAATGCATGCAGATTGTAAACTTCATGAGGGCAGGGACTCCCATTCACAGCTGTACCCTCAGGGTCTAGAACAGTATCTAGCACATGGTAGGTGCTCATTCAATGTGGATTGAAGACATGAAAGTGCATCTGTGCACAATAGCCAAGAGAGAATCCTGACAATCAGCAAAGAAGATATGTTTCAAAAGACTGCCCTCAGACACCAAAATTCTTCGAATTCATAAGCCCATATAACCAAAGCACTGAGAAGGTGGGGGGGAGGGGTTGTGAGAATACAAAACACAAATTGTATATTAAGTCTTTGGATTCCAAAAGATCTGAAATTGGTAATAATTTGGAAAGCAACCATCACAAGGTTTATAAAGGGATTTTGGTAGATTACTTTTCTGTTCTTGAGACCAGAGGCTGGGTTAGCACCCAACTATCCATTGCTGTAAATGTCAAAATAAACACAAAGCAACATCAAAAGCCAGGGATGGCTTTTCTAATATATATTTTTTAATGTGCTTTTTCTCTTCCCTAAAAGAAAAGAAACATGAAACTATGTAATTGATTATTCAAAGTAGTCCATGGATTTTGGAAGAGCCAGAGAATTCCAGAGATGAAAGGACTTAAAAAAAAAAAGTTTTTTAGTAGCAGCACCTTTTGTTCAAGCAAAATATTAAGCAGAAAGAACATATATAAGAGAGATCCATACAAGAGATGGGATCAGTGGTGGCCTGCTTGAAGTCAGGGCGGCCCTCTCACCCGCCTGAACATCTCCATGGTACCCAGATAGGAGCACAGGGCAAAATCTACCCAGCTGACTTAGCCCTCTTACTTCACAGGCCGTGAGACGGAAAACACCAGCTGGTATCACAAAGGCAAATAAGGAAATCACAGAGCTGATACCCAAACCTCGGTTCTTGATAGCTGTTCATCCTTTCAAGTAAACCATAGCAACATTTCTTCCTTCCTTCCTTTCCTTCTCTCTCTTTCCTTCTTCCTCCCTCCCCCCTTCCTTCCTTCCTACCTTTCTTTCTTTCTTTCTTTCTGAAGATTTTATTTCTTTATCTGTCAAAGAGATTACACAAGCAGGGGGAGTGGCAGGCAGAGGCAGAGGAAGAAGCAGCCTCCCCACTGAGCAAGGAGCTTGATGCACAATTCGATCCCAGGACTCTGGAATCATGACCAGACATTTACGTGACTGAGCCACCCAGGCGTCCCCATAGCAAACTTTCAAAAGGATTGACTAATATACTTAAAGAGAGTTCCCCTGGGTCTCTTCTAAGGACAGTCCCATCTTTTGAGAAATATTGTGCCTTCCACTGGCCATAATGTGGCATTCAGTCCTGTGTGGTAGGTTGCCACAACCCACCTCTTTCTGGGCTGTCCCTGTGTTTTCCTCTTCTGACTACACCCATATCCATGAAATTTGGGGCGAATGTTAGACTTCTTTTTTCAACTGGTTTGATTAAAAATTGCTATACAAAACAACTCCAGACCACATAGCTTACAGGATTCCATTGTTTTCTAAAAGCAGTGAGGAGAGACATGACCCAGAGATTAGTAAAGCTGTGACAGAAGCAGACAGAGCTTAGTGGAAGGCACTTTTTTCTATATGTTTTTACACCTCCCTGTGGGCACAGAAAGGATGTGGTCTAAAAATGAGAAAAATTAAGGTAATAGCTGGTTCTCATGGCTCCATCTTTAGTTCTCCCAGGAAGGACTGGAGTATGTTACTCAACGTGTTCATCACTTCATTCATTCATCCAATGGGTAGTTATACACTGACTGGGTACTAGGCTAGGCTCTGAGGACATTTAAGTACAACAATAACCAATGACACTTCCATTCTGGTAATAAACTAACAATTACAGAGCAGAGGGATGCCACTGAAGGATGAACAAAGAGACATGGTGGTAGACCTATCCTTGGGTCATGTTTCCCTTATTCTTGTATAGGCTCTTGTATAGGCCCCACTCACAATGACTTCATCTGTTGAGAGAGTAGTAAACGTGATCCAAGCAGAGGCACACATAGGCATTTCCATCACGTAAAGAAGCCCAAGCTCACCATGCAGAGGAACCACATAGAGAGAAAGAGAAACAGAGAGAGAAATTCCAGCCTTCCAACCATCCTCACCAAGTTTCCAGACACATGAGTGTAGTCATCTTGAATGTTTTGGCTCCCTCTACCACCTGACTGCAACAGCATGAACTACTCCCAATGAGACAGAAAAGGGGCCACCCAGCTAAGTCCCAACTGACCCACAGAATCATGAACAAACAAAATGGTGGTTGTTTTAAGTCATCAAGGTTTTTTTTTGGGGGGGGGGATTTGTTACATAACAATAAAAACATAACCATGTCTATTTCCTAAGAAAAGATATTCTCTTTTGTTAAAATTGATAACAGGTTTAAATTTTGATCGATTCCTTTTCCCACAGCAATTCCTCTTTTTTAAAATTGTCTTTTACAAGTGGTTATTGATATGGTATAGTAGTTTGTTGTAAGCATGCAAATTTACTCATAAGAGTAAGAATGATCGATGGACTATTGTCAAGGAAAGAAGAAAGGCAAAAAAGTAAGAATTTATAGGAGAAAGAGGAGAGAAAAGTCTGGGAGATGGAATCTTGTTTGCACATTTTCTGGGTAAACTGATTAGCTCGTGTCTAGCAAAGGAGTCCGTCTGGACAGTCTGTTCTTAAGTAGGCTGATGAGGGTTATCAAAGGAAAGAATTTAACTGCTTATGGATTCTTGCCTGAAGCATCTGAGTTGATCAAGGAGCTTCCAGGACAGGCTGTCTCCGTCCGAGCAACGGCTCACAGCGTCCCCCCATTAGACCTCATTCTGGTTGCGTCAAGTCTGCACCATTTTCCTCTTCACAGTTTTATGCGTTGATCTGAGTGTCTTCAGCCACCGTGTTCTAACCTTTTAATTCTTTTAGATTTTCTCAGAGCAAATCAGATCATCTGAACACGATCATTTTGTCTCTTCCTTTTATTAATATACAATCACAGACAGACCACAGCTCTCAGAGATAAAAACAGAAACTGTGAAGCACTCAGAGTCCTCGTCCGGTGGGTGCCGGCCCCTCACGAGCATCCCTGCTACTAGGAGGGATGTGATCAGTGTGGCTGAGGCAGCTTTAATTTGGATCACGGAGTGCCGGCAGATGGGCCATTCAGTTAATTCTCACCATAAGAATTCTTCTGAAATCATCTGACCCCACAGGAAGCTCTGTCTGAGAATCTGGGCAGGAACGATCCTTGCTTAGCCAGTCAGCAGATGGCTAATTCTTATCACACAGTATCATTCCACAGTCACCCACCACGACAGGAAAATGGCTTTATTTCCTGTAAAATCAAAGGGAGACAAGCGCTATTTGGCTGAAAATGGTTGTAATAAGATACAACAAAATAGAAGGGGGGGGTGGTTAGAGCCAAATTTTATAGGTAAGTAGTCCACTGTCTCGCTCTTCTTTCCAGCTCAGATGGGTGCGCATGCGCACTCACACCTTTCTCCCTCACAACTCCCCCCCCCACACAACATCCGTGCGCGTGCGCAAGTCCCCCCGCCCCACCGCCATTCCCATAGTTCTGCAGCACCACCCTCCCTCCATTATACCCCAAGCAGTCTTCCTTTGGGAATCAGATCTATACCGTGTAAATAGTCACCCAAGTTTCTACCACGTAGTTCTAAAAATTATATATTCAGTTGAGGACATTTGATCTGCCAGGCTAAGAGCCAGGGTTTCCTGTGGCTTAAAGCTGCCTCCTCTGTTTGAAGGAAGTCGTACGTTTATTCCACAGGTCAATGGTTAATCTCTAGGGAAAGTACTTTTCTTCCCCCACTCATATTACTATACGGCAGGAGAGTCTGAATCTCCCATCCATTCAACTAATCCTGTGGCACGTTACTGGGACCACAGAGCAGACACCCACCTGCCTGTGTGGTACAACCCGCAATGACAAGATGCACCCCAACCTCTCCTGAATACCCGAGTAACTGATTTACTGTTGCGTTGTTCCGTTTGCAAAAAGATAAAAATTTCCTCTGTTGAAGATTCTTAGGTGATTCTGAAACAAACCTTTGGAATCCAAAATCAACCACTATCATAGTACGTTCAAGATCATGGACCTGAGTCTCCAGGTGGCTCTTGACTTGAACCCTCTTCTCTCTGCACTTTGTTTCATTTCCTTCAATTCATTGGAAAGGGTGCCTATGCCATTAACCCTGGGCTCAATTTTATTGGAAATCATGTGAAAAGAATTCAGTCTGCTTTGGTAGGACAGTCAGATCTAGCCCTTGACTTTACAAAGGGATTGCAAAGCTAAGAACATAAATATGAACTATTCTGAGGGGGGGTAAAAAAAAAAAAACAGAAGAAAAAGACAAGGATTGATGTATTTTGAATGGGAAGTAGGAGCAGATGTTAAAGGCTGGGGCTGGGGGGTGGGTACCCAGGAACTTTGGGCACCCAGGGGGTAAAAATCTAGACACAATGGGGTACAAAGGGAGAGAGGAAGGCAGGCAAGCACAGAGATGGGGAGTGATGGTAAGAAAAGGCCAACTTGGCCCCAATCTTCCATTTGTCTGTGTCCTAATCCTCACCACAGTGGCCAGCTCTTCTGCACATTTGGGCAGTGGGCCTGTGGAGCTCTCTGCACGCATCATCTCAGTCTGTCTTTATGTCTCCTAGAAGGCTCAATCCCAGCTTGGAGTGAAAGGATCCCTAGAAAGACATTCTAGTTTACAGGGTTATAGGACAGGGTTATGTGAGATAAATAAGCATTTGTAAGCTATAAAGCATCACAGAGTAGATCAGGCTGTATTTATGTCTTCTGTCTCTCCATCATTTCACCTCTGAGAGAGAGAAGGAGGTTTTCTGTTCCCATCATTCTCATTTTCCACTGGGCAGACTGTACTCAATAAAAGAGGCAAGGCGCCCATGAAAGTGATTAAGACCACAGATATAATCAATCGCATGCCATTAAAAATACAATTGATGACCATCAATGCCCAGGATGAGCTTAACATATAAAAGATGGATAATCAATACTTGTCCATTGACTAAATGTCAGATTGAGTTATTTTGTGCACCTTTTGGAGGGAGAGATTTCAGACTGGCTCACGTAACACACTCTTCCAGGTGACCTTCCTATACCACAGGTAGTAACTGTGGTTTCTTTTTAAATTTTAAAGCTCTGTTCTTCTTCCTACATTCTCATCTTTTCCTTTGGGTCCATATACCCCACCTCACCACTGTTGGAGGGTGCTTCAAATGTGCAGGAGATCCTTGTTTGGCTGTTGGTATTTGAATGGTGCCATGAAAAGCTGATTTGGAGCTTTGTTGACTTAGGAAACAGCCTATAAATTGGTCTTCTTTAGATTGTCAGGTGGGAAATCATCCTTGACCCAGGAATACCCCAGTGCTAGAATGTTGTAAGTCTTTTACCAAAATCCATCCAACTTCCCCCAGAAGAAATGCCAGTCTCCAGCCTGGGGGAGCTACCTGGCTGTCCTCACCAGCTGCATGGGAAGAAAGCAGGTTTGACTCTTCCATACCCGACTGTCAACAAACCACTGAGACTCCTGTTTTGGGCTCCAAGCTTCATTTCTGCCCGCTACTATATCCAGCATCTCTAATTCACACTTCTCATGGTTTTGTGAGGCAAACTATCTAGATGCTTCTTTATGAACAAACCCAGTTATGGCTACCTCAATCCATTTCACAATCTGCATTCATGTCAAACCTTTCAGATTTTTGTTCAAACAGTTCTTCTACTGAGCCTGCCTCTCCTTCTCTTTGCTGTTGGAGATTCAGCTTTTTGTGTGTATTCCTTACATTTCTCCAACGGACCCTCAGAAGGAAGATAAGCATGTGTGTTTGGTCTTTAATCGGAAAACCATCTTTCATCAGAAAACTCCTCAATGTGTGGACCATGGAAGATCATGTGTTCTTGTGTGTTTCAGGGGGTGGAGGGCAGAGAAGGGGTTTCTCGTTGAGGAACTATGAGTGTGCTAAGGTGGATTTTCTTGACTTAGGCTGGAAGTGAGGAGCAGAGCTGCTGAGGATCCTCTTTCCACAAATTTCTCACTGTTAGAGGAAGAGCCACACGGGAGGCTGCTAGGAACAAGGCCCAGACCCTGAAGCTTTCTTCAGGGCCCAAAGGCCTCAAGAGTGAACATTCCTCAACATTCAGGAAAGGTTATTAACATCCTTGTCTGGACCGACTCTGCTTGGGAACATTGAGACTGTGGACTTGAGACAACCTTAAGTAGTAATTTCAGAGAAGATGTGAGAAGCCCAGGAGAACACCAAACAATATATTCCTGATGGGGTGGACCAGAAACTACCAGGATGGTGTCAAGGGACATTACACCCTAAAAGTCACATGGGGTGGGGACCGTAGGAGAAAAATTCGTCTCATCAATCTGGGAGTATTTTTTCATTGTTATGTTTCAATATAAAAACAAATATGATATTTTGTGCCTTCAGCTTTGGATATGAAGCACACTTTTAGAAATATTTAAAATCTATGTTTTGACTTTCTTACAATCATTGTTTACCTCAATGCTCTAGTTTGCATTTAGCTGGAAGGACATTCTTGAGTCTTTTGTTTTCTTTCTTTTTTTTTTTTTTCTCTTTTTTTTTTATAGGAATTTCAAAGCTAAAAGAGAAAAGGGTAATTGTTTAGTTGTTTGAATTTGCTTCCCCCTCCTCGGTGACATCTAGGGGTGTTGATAAGTGTCACACAGGGCATGTGGCTCCGTGGGGCGGGTGAGAGAGCTGTGTTGCCAGGAGTCCCTGACCTCTGCCCAAGGCTGGTTGCAAATGAAAACCAGTGGAGTTGGGTAGCTATGGAAACCATGAGGGAGGATTTTTTTTTTTTTTTAATCCACATGAATTAGAATAAAATGACTGGCTTCTCTTTTTCTCTTTCCATCTATGACAAAAGTTCTCTGTCCTGGTTTCTACCTTCACTTAGAGTAAATTCTGAGGCAAAGAAAATCATGAAGACCTGTGACTGCCACAGGGGCATTTCCTCTTTCTATCTTGCTCTGGATTAATTTTAAAAGCCATCTGATAAGAGTTAACCATAGGTCAGCCCCATTTTCCCTGCAAATGCTTACCTTTGCACGGGTGATTTTGTAGAGAGGATCTTCTCCAAGGAGCCTCCTTCAATGGCACAGACATCCGAAAAGGCAGAGTCCCTTTCTAAAGGCCTCTTAACCCATACACAGGCATGAGTACCCACAACCACACATCTCCACAACGTGTGAGATTTTAATGAAGTCTTCTCTCCTCGGTCTGTTTCCCTTTGTATATGGGCTCTTTTTATCTCAATCAAAAACACATTTTATGATTTTCTGGCATGTATAACCTACCTATCTTAGTGGAAACTTTCTGCCATTTGTCCTTTGTCAACAACATATTAGCTCTTGGACTCTGAATTTTTAAACAGTGTAATTTTTGTTTAGCTGCAGGCCACAGTACCTCTATTTCATGCCCAAGCCTCCCATCATTAGCTGTCACTCTGTGCCCACTTATTCTATTAAAGTGTCATCAGGAAGGCCCACAATTGATCCAAGGTGAAGACTCCAGCTCCAGGAGCAGCTGAATCATCCAATGTTGTGTGTCCACTGTGGGAAAAAAGAAGAACTCCATGTAGCATACTCATTTTCTTAATTTCTTTCATTATGCACTACCTTAAAGAAAGATGCTTATTAATTCACTCTCCCCAGAGATGCCCCCAATCCATTTCAAAGACTGTGATACTAATTACCATAGATAATTTTATATTCACTTTGTTTTATTCCATTCTACCTCCTAATTAGTGTATGTCTTGGTCTATTCACACATTTTCCCATCGATATTCATGCCAGTGATGAATGAAGTTGGTCAGTACTACTACAGTCCCTAAAATTCTTATGGTCGACATACAACAAGCTGATAAGGCCATGCGGAGAATGTCCTCCAGTAACACGTGGGTCGCAGAGGCTGGCATCTTACTGACTAGAACAAAGGGAAAGAACAAAATGACTGGGCTCCAAGTATCTCTTTGGATCTCATTCAGTTAAGAAATTGAGGTCATACTCCCCAACAGACATGCATATTTTAGTTCTAAGTCCAATGGTCCTCCCTTACCTGTGGGTGATACTCTCCCCCACTGGATGCCAGAAACCATAGATAAGACTGAAGCTTACGTATGCTATGATTTTTTCCTATAGATACATTTCTACGATAAAGTTTCATTTATAAATTAGGCACAGTAAGAGATTAATAACAATAATGAATAATAAAATAGAACGATTTTAACAATATACTCTAATAGAAGCTCTATGAATGTGGTTTCTCCCTCCATCTCAAAATAGCCTATTGTTCTGTACTTACCTTTCATCTTGTGATGATGTGGGATGATAAAATGCTTGTGTGATGAGATGAACAAGGTGAATGGCGTAGGCGTGGTGACATAGCCTCCTGCTACTATTGATCTTCCCCCCTATAAATCAGAAGGAGAATTGTGGGCTTCCACACTGCCTTTGACCCCAGCAGCTGAAACCACACCGAAGGGGGACTACTAGAAGAGGAAACCAGCCTAAGTTGACAGACATTTTGAAACATGCTTTTGTGCTTTGGAAAAGTTTCAATGGATTAGGTAGAGTATTTAGAAACAAAAGTTATTTGTCAGAAAGAACAGCCCATGTCTCATATTCCCAGGTAAGCTTGTGGCACATATATGGTACCACAAGTAACAATTTATAGAATAAGGTAGTTAATTGGATTCCTTTGCTCTTTTATTCATTTGGCTATAAAGTACTAGGCAGAAGAAGCAGGGACCAAGAACACTGACGTTGGAATCAAATATATTGGAGCTTCATTTGGGCTTAAACATGCACTAGTTAATTGATACTAGGTATGTTACCTAATTTCTCCAGCTCTCAACTTCATAATCTTGAGAATGGGGATGATAGTAATACTTATTTCACTGGGGTATTTTATATGCCAGTGCCTGGTACATGGTTAAGTACTCGGTAGTAACTGTTTTTTTGCTCTGGGATACTACTGAAGTACACAAAACCATACCTTTCCCACAGACTCTAGGCAGTCGAACACCCTCCTCATTATTTTCTGCAAATTCTCCTGGGATGTATATTTTCATGTCCCTGACTCAGGGGACATTTTTCTTACACTCCTTACAAGATAATGTATTTCAAAATAAGGAATCTGGAAGATCTCATTGCTCCTAAGGACAGGATACTGCGTCTTCTTTAATACTAAAGTTAAATTTGCCATTATGAATTTTAAAATCTATTTTTTAAAACCTCATTCTATATTCAACTGTTGACATTTTCAGGTCTCACTTTTGTGGAATAAGTACAGCCTAAACGCAAAATGAAGGACAGATCTCTAGTGTGTATACTGGCTTTTGACTTTTCTAAGGGAAAAGCCATGAAATACGTCCCCGGGTGTCATGAGAGTTAGCAAGGCAGCTGGCACCCAGGCATCTCAGAGATGACATCCCAGGGCGGGAAAGGGGGCGATGGGAGGCAGTACAGGAAGAGAGCAGAGTGAGGCACGTGGGAGATCCCTGGGGAGCTGCATCTTGTTCTGCAAGAGTTAACAAATTTTGTCACGATGTTGTGCCATTGCTCCTTGGTAGCTAGGTCAGGCATTCTGAACAGTAACAGTAAGAGAGACGCGAAGACAGCAATGCTTTATCCTCAGCCATTTCCCAAGAAGGTGACAGGTATTTCCTAGCAGTTTCTCACAGTCCTGATTAGGTAGCCATGGGCCCACTCCCACCAAGATCCAGAAACCCCAGCATGTTCCAACTGCTTCAGTTATCTGCCAGGACTTGGGTATTTTATCCACTGGTGGATTAGAGAGCATGGGAGTATGATTTGGAGCGGGACTCACCATTTTTTTAAAAATGTTTCAAGATTTACTTATGAGACAGAGAGAGAGAGTGAGTGGAGGCAGAGACAAATGGAGAGAGGGGAGAATTCCCAAGCATACTCCCCCTGAGCCAGCGGCCCCACGCAAGGCTTGATCTCACAACCCTGAGATCATGATCTGAGCTAAACCAAGAGTGAGAGGCTCAACCAACTGAGGAACCCAGGCATCCTGCACTCACTGTTTTAGAGCTTGGGATTGTAAAGCCTTAAAACCAAAAGCTCATTAAAAATAAGCACCTCCTCTGGACTTTTAAAATTCTTTTTTGTATGCTACACAAACCCAGCCACAGTGTCCTTCTCCTACTAGGTGCTCAGAATAGTTGACTGACTGAGCTGAAACTCTTCCTCTGCCCTTAGGGTTCTGTTGACCGTAGAAGCGACCACATGCCCAGTGCCTCTCTTAACGGTAAGTGTTTCACAACTGAATGACTGTCAAGTTATTAAATGGAGCTGTACTAATCTCTTTCCTTCATTGTTTGTTTTCAAATTGTGCTTTAGGGGACCTGAGACAATACAATGGGCTTAGGGCCAACCACATGACTCTTTTTTTTTTTTTAAAGATTATTTATTTATTTATTTATTTGACAGAGATCACAAGTAGGCAGAGAGGCAGGCAGAGAGAGAGAGGAGGAAGCAGGCTCCCCGCTGAGCAGAGAGCCTGACTCAGGGCTCGATCCCAGGACCCTGGGACCTTGACCGAGCCAAAGGCAGAGGCTTTAGCCCACTGAGCCACCCAGGCGCCCACAACCACATGACTCTTAAAGACAACTCCTTTTACATAAAGTTTTGCCAGTGTTTTGAGTTTGTTGACTAGAAGGACTCTTAATTTTTTACCCAAAGGATTTTAGCTTTATCAATTTCTGCCTGAGGGAAAGGAAGTTTTGTGTGTTTTTTTTGTTGTTGTTGTTGTTTGTTTGTTTGTTTGTTTGTTTCAGTTTTCCTGGTCTTCCAGTTACTCCATTACAAGTCAGGTGGTCTCTGTTCCTTTGCGATTCTGACTTAGAGTGGTGTCATGCAGTCAAGGATAAAATAAACCCAAAGAAAGAAGGAAGAAAGGAATAAAGATAAGAGCAAAAATCAATGAAGTTAAAACAGAAAAACAACAGAGAAATTCAGGAAACAAAAGCTGGTTCTTTGAAAAGATCAATAAAATTGACAAACTTCTAACAAGACTAAGAAACAGGAAAAAGGGGAAAGACACGAAGAACCAATGTTCTCCGTAAAAGGGAATGTTGCTCAGAACCTGTGGATATCAAAAGAGTAATAAAAGAATACAGTGAACAAATCTACATGACAATTTAGATACTATGAATCAATTCCTTAAAAACACAGAATATAGTAACTTCTCCACTCTGAAGCAGATAATTTGAACAGCCCTATGACTATTAAGGAAATTAAGTTAGTAATTTTAAAAGTCCCCCCCTAAAAAAGCTCTAGGCCCAGATAACTTAATTGGAGAATTCTATCAAATCTTATACAGTCTCATGTAGAAAATAAAAGATAAAAGTAAAACTTCTCAATTCACTTTATGAAGTTAGTATTACCCTAAAAACAAAGCCAAACAAAGACTGTACTGAGAGAGAGAGAGAGAGAGAGAGAGAGAGTTACAGACCAATTAGCCTTCATTAGTATAGTTGCAAAAAATTTTAACAAAATATTAATAAGCAAAATTCAGCAATATATAAGAAGAATGACGTACTATGCCTAAGTTAGGTTTATTCTAGGAATGCAAGGCTGGCTAAATATTCAAAAAATAAATCAATGTGACTCACCATATTAATAAGCTAGAAGAAAAAATTCATATCATCTTATCAATAAATGCAAAAAAAAATTGAAAAAAATTCAACAGCCATGGCAAAAGCTTTCTGAAAACTAGAAAAGGATGGGAACTTCCCCAAATTAATAAAGAACATCTACCTTAAAAAAAGTTAACATTATAGTTAATAATAATAAAAAAATGTTTTCTTCATGCAATAAAGAATAAAGCAAAAAATGTCCACTCTTACCACCGCTATTCAACATAGTGTTGGAAGATCAGTCCAGAACAATAAGACAGGAAAGGGAAATACAACCCATACAGATGGGGAAGGAAGAAATAAAATTACCCATGTTTGAAGACATCATGATAATCAACATAGAAAATCCCAAGGAATCTAGACAAAACTCCAGGAATGTGTAAGTTCAGCAAGGTCACAGAATATAAAATCAACATGCAAAAGTCAAGTCTATTTCTATATACTAGCAATGAGCATCTGGAAACTTAAATTAAAAATGCAAAAACATTTATAACTGACAAGAAAAAAAAATGGAATACATGTAAGGGACTCATATGCCCAAAACTATACAACACTGGTGAAAGAAATCAAAGAAGATCAAAATAAACAGTGAGATACTCTGTGTTTCTGGATCAGGAGACTCAACATAATAAAGAAGTCCATTCTTTAAAGTTGATAATGCAGTTTAACACTACCCTGATCAAAATCCCAGCAAGATTTTCTATAGATACAGCAAGAATATTGTAAAGTTTACATGGAGAAAGAAACAAAGGAACTAGAATGGCTAAAACATTTCTGGAAAAGAAGAAAAAAATGGGAAGAATGAGTCTACCTGATTTTAAGTCTTGCTATAGAGCTCTGATAGTCAGGATGGTATGGTATTAGCAGAAGGATAGACACAGAGATCAACAGAATAAAGAGAGAAACAAGAAGTCATGTCATGTAAATATGGCTCCCTGATTTTTAGCAAAAGTGCACAAGAATTTTGATGCAGGGAGGATAGCATTGCGAAGAAGTGTGCTAGAGCAATCTGATAACCATAGACCAAAAAGCAAAAACAGAAAGATTGGCCTGTCTCTTGTCTCATATAAAAAATTAAATCCAAATGGCTCATAGGTTTAAATGCAAAATATACAACTATAAAATTTTTAGAAGATAATACAAAAGAGAATCTTTGAGGGCAGTTAAGAGTTCTTTAACATGAAATCATAATAGAAAATGTTAATAAATTGGACTTCATCGGGATTTCAAACTTGTGTTCTGTGAAAAACCTTAATGAAAAGACAAGGTACAGAGTGGGAGACAAAAATGTCAAGCCACATACTGAACAAAAGATCATACCTAGAATATATAGAGAACTCTCAAAACTTCACACTTAAAAAAACTATGATTAGAAAATGCGCAAAACACATGAGGAGACATTTCCCTGAAGAGGATATAGGATTTTCTCTATAATGAAAAGATTTTCAACATCGCTAGCCATTAAGGAGAAACAAATTAAAACTATTAAAACAGCTAATACCAAGTGTAGAAGTGACAATACCAAATGCGGGTGAGGATGGAGAGAAACACAATCTCTCATACATTGCAGGTGGGATTCTAAAATGATACAGCTGCTCTGGAAAATAGTTTGGCAAATTTTTTTAAAAAATTAAACATGCAGCTATCACACGACCCGTCCATGGCACAGCTGGACATTTATCCCAAAGAAATAAAAACTTATGTGCCCCCCAAAAACCTATGTATGCTTCATCATAGCAGCTTTTTTGTAATAGCTAAAAATTGGGAACAATCAAAATGTCCTTCTATAGGTAAGTGGTTAAATAAACAATGGTATTTCTAAACCATTGACTACTCCTCAGCAATAAGAAGTGATTTTGGCTCTGCTTTTTTTTTCTTTCATTTTTAAAACATATCTTATTGCATCCCACCCCACACTCAAACATTTTATGGTTTTCCATTATCACAAAGGTAAAGATGTGCATCTGTGACCAGGCTCAAATGGCCAGCATAATGTAGGCCAGCTGCCAGGCTCATCAAAAACAGGTCTCTCCATGGCTTCCTAACTTCCAAAAACACTCAACACATTCACTTCACAGTACATCTACCGCTGTTTGGGAGACAATCAACAGTTTTCACCATGGTGGTATTCCCAAGGTAATAGCATTCAAAGCAAAACAGAACTTCCTCTCCATCTTTTCATTCCTTCTCCTTTACTAAATTGGAAAAATCCAAGTTCAAGTCATTCACCAGCAGCATGTCTTATAAGTTCTCTGAGGCTCAATTTTCCCACTTGAAAATTAGGGATTCATAATACCCCTCCTACTGGAGTCATGTGATGCCCCCATGAGATTATGCACCTGAAATTGCTTTAGTATGCCACAAAGTACCATCTTCCACAATGAAAATCTCATGAGGCAGTAGCGGGGAAGTGGGGAAGAAGGGGCCATCTTTGGAAACAACCAGAGCATTGGTCCCTCAAAGCTGTGGGGGAAAAGGAAAGATTTCTGAGCACCAAGTGGGCACCAGGGCCAGTTCTAGATGTTTTTGCCCCTGACTAGCACTCACTACACATGTTTAATGAATCACACTTAATCATAAGAACAGATCTTTGAAGCTTGAAATAGTGAAAAACTGCCTGACTTCGTAGAAACGTCAAAAGAAATGGGTTGCTATGAGCATCCTGTGGGATGGCATCTATATTATGTCAGTTCTTGCAGAGTTCCCTGGACTGGCATAACTCCTGCAGATGTCACATCAGTCTCAAACCATGGATGAACTACCACCCCTCACAAGTTCTATGCTGGCTTTTAGTCAGCCCTTCTGTCTCACTGCTGTCTTGTCTCCTGAAATGTCACTTTAGTCAATCAATCAATCAATCAATCAGCAAGGACTAATTGATTAGTTACTTTTTACAAGGGGCCATACTGCCTGCTGGCAGACAAGGAGGCAGCTGCAGAGGAGTAGCCCGAGGCTAGGAGGACGAAGAAGGATAGGGCATGGGCCCTGTTCTGAAAAATTTGGCCATCATTTGAAGTAGTGTCTATCCATACCAGATGCTAAGTGTTGATGTCCCAACTAAATAATAGCTTAATGAATGCCTAATGGACTGAGGAGAAATTAGACCAAGGTGCCCTTAAAGTCTAGAGTACGTCTGGTGAGCCCTGGGGCAGTCTGTAAAACTTTTACAGAAGAGATGTTATTTGAACGAAGTCTTAAAAGTTAGTCTCAACATCATATGGGAGGAGAAAAGAAGGAAAGACAATGCAGGTAAGTTGACAGTAGGCTAGGCATGATCAGAAATGGAAAATACGAATAAAGGACCTGGAATAGATTGAAATGGCTAAAGAGTGGGATGGAAGACAGTAAAAACTGGAGTTAAAACAGAGAGGCTAGAGTTTACTAGTGAAGGAATAAAATAGATATTTTTTTCCTCTATAAGACTAAACAGAACACTTTGGGTTCATTTTGTTTATTGGTTTTATGAAATTCATTATTAGTATGTTTTTATTATCCACACTTAAGATCTTGGTCTTTCCTTGTTCCATTTAGACAAGGACAAAAGAAACATGGGAACTGTCATGAACAGCAAAATTTTTGTAGCCAAACCCAGCAATCAGACTGGCATCATTCCAATTAGGTTTAGGTAACCATTGCTGGATCAAAGTTGTGATTTTCTTGATTGCCTGAATGTTGACATACGTGCTAAAGGAAGGATTTACAGTTTGGAATCAATGCTTACTTTTTCTAGCATAATTTCTTTGATGGAAATTGCCTTCAAAGAAAACCAAGTGCAAAGAAGCTGGCCTTTAGAGCTGTGCTCAACTGGGCTTCCTTATACTGTTTATCATTCTATTCCTAAGTGGAGTGCAAAGGCCTTTGCACTTGCCTGGACTAATTCTCTAAACTGGAGGCCTCTTGGCCTTGGCCTGTGGTCTATCACTTTTTGGCCTATGACCTATAACCATGAACCCGCAGAGACCTCCTGGATATTATTCTTCTATTTTTTCTTAACAGAACAGGATGCCATGCCAACCTCTAGAGGACAGCCCTATTTGATCCTGATTTACCCCATAACTCTTAATAAATATTTATCTATATTTTCTATGGATAACTTTACATTTTTTAATCTCAAAAGTTAATTCATCTGGAATGTATATGAGGTCTGGCATGAGATGGGAATCTAACTTTGTGTTTAGTTTTTCTTTTTCTTTTACCAAATTTGTAGCCAGTTGTTAAGGCATAATTCTATATGATTTCAAATGTCCTGATGTTTCCAAATTTCTTGATATGGTCTTCAAATGCTTCGTGATAAAAGTATAAGCTATGCAAGATTTTAAAGTCTTTCTTGAGTCTTATCTAAAAAGTATATTCCTGTGTAGAGGCTAGGACATTTAGTACCTTGGCCAGATGAGGGCACAACTCTCAATTTGAAGAAAACCATGTATGAAGCCCCATCTCTGATTTTCATTCTACTAGGTTTGGCATCCAATCTTCCCTCCTTCTGTTTCCATATTTTCCAATGGCTTCCCAGAGGCTCTCCTTCCACACCAAACCCTGAGAAATAGATAGACCTTCGCTGGAAAAAAACAACAGCTTTATTCTCTCAGAATTCTGTGACATGGCCAGTGAACTAATCATTAAGCCAGTTCAAGATAAAGTGGCAATGGTTGGTAATGGTCTGACGCCTCTACCCAAACCCAATATCTCTCCCTTAAGATAGCATTTATGTCTTGATTCAAACAGGATGTTGCCCCTCAACTATTAAGATTGAGTTGGTGCCAGTCCTACCTGTGCATAACCACAACCAAACCCCATTGCCTGAGTGGTTGAACTGTCATGACAATACAGAAAATGTATTTATTAGTTAAGAACACTAAATCTAGATTCAGACAAAACTGCCAATCATGAGATAAGTTACCTCGAGTAGGTGTATAACATAATCTCTCAAAACTCCAATTCTCTGACATACAGAGAAGGATAATAAGACTCATATCAAAGGGTGTTATATGAATTCAGTGAGATTGTATGTAAAGCACTTGGCCTCATATCCGGCATACTGTACATGCACAAGAGACAATGGCTGGCTTACTATTTTTGATACTTAAAACCTGTGGGTTTTGATTCTTAAAACAACATAATTGTTGATGAACATAAACATAACACCTTTAACATTGATTCATGGAAAAAAATATAGGGTTTTTTTCTCAAGCAGAACTTAAATGATAGGTTGAAAATTCTCTCAAACCTTCTACGTCTCTCTTAAAATTATGCTTACTTCTGTCCATTTAAAATAAACCACAGGTTCAAGACGATTGTCATGTTTGCTTTCTATGTTCTTAAAATGTAAAAATTATAAACATATTTCTTGTGTTTCAACATTACTGCCTGGACGTCGTGCATTTGGGGACTACTGTTTCAAGTTAGGCAGCCATGTAGGAGTTTTCCCGTTAACTTTGTGTGGCCTCCCCTTCTCATCACAGAAAGAAAAGAGCAGTTCTGATGCTTGTCTTCAACCTCATTTGTTGAATCCATTCTCCTACTTCCCTTCTCCACAGCAAAGGTAAGAAGAGAGCTTTCTGTTCTTGAAGACTTCTTTAAATGGTTAAGAGGTCTAATGGTAGAGAGAAAGAGACAGAGACTAGAAAAGAAAAAAAAAAAAAGCTGTAAGAAAATATACCCAAGTGTTAACAGAAGGTCAGTATGGGCAGTATAATTATAAGTGATTTTTATGTTTTCCATTATATTTTCCTGAATTTTCCAAATAATGTATACTGAACATACATTACTTTGTCAGTCAGGGGAAATATATTTTAAAGATCTATAGATACCTGTGGAAATAAAGAGGATTATTGTTCTTTTAATAGTTACATAATCTCATAAACATTTCCCTGTAGCCCTCAGGCTATCCTGATAGCAAATGAAGAAGTAGTTCACTGGAGCCCCAGGTCATAAATGTTGGAGAGCGAACCTGGTCAACACACTTGACCAGGAAAATGAGGTACTTATTTATGCCCCACTTCAACCCAAGATGATCCAGTTTATACCTTCAAAAGACAAGGAATTATTATTTATCTCTCTTTCCTCCTGTTTTCTAAGGAGGTTGGGTTCCTATGAGGAGGAGACATTTTGAGTAGATTCCAGAGATGAGCTGAGGTGTGCAATCCAAGGGAGCAGGTGGAGAAGTGCTAAATGTCCTGCAAAAAAGGGGGGGCTGGGATCATCGGATTGGAGAGGAAGGAACAAGGGAAAGGAGCTAAGACTCAGCGGGGGCTTTGCTGTGGGGAAGTGCCAAGAAGAACAGTCCACCACACCATGCATATTCAGTGGGGAAGGAAGAATCTTGAGAGGAGATGGTTTGTTGAGAATCGTCCATAGCTTGCTGTGGAGTGTGTAATGTAAGCCTGCTGCTCTGTCCCTGCCGCAAAGTCTTTAGTGAAATCTGCACTGCTCACTGATCTACGGTGCCCGTGGGTTTCTTCGTAGGGAATGTGGAGAGGTTTCATGCTCTGCATCAGTGTTGACAAGGAGCGAAAACAGACTGCATATGGTAACTGATTATCAACATACATGCAATTTTAAAAGATTCAAAATAATTAGGTAAAGGAAGCGAGTCGAAGAAATCTGAAAGAGCACTACGCTGGTGTGGTTTGTTCACAAGGTCGCCACCTAGGCGACCTTGAGATAAGGGACTGCTGTCTGGAAACATGTTCTTGTTAGGGTTAGGACCTGAGGCTTTGGCAGGAGGTAATTCCAGATTCCAGACCAGGCTCTTCCAACTCGCCAGTGCTGTGACCGGAATGCTCATCTCTTAAAGGAGAATAGCAATAAAGAGTTAAATGAGAAAGCATAAATAATGCAGTTCACACAATGAATAATTCAATATTGGCAGTTGCCACTTGATGATAATCAATCAAAAGTGCTTGGCCTTCCTGGGGTCCCTGCTGCTGACTGTTCTGGCGGCTGTCCTGGCCTCTCGAATTCCTTCTCTTTATTATTATAAACAACAGCTGTCATATATTAATTACCTAAGTATGAAGTGCCAGGTGTGATGCTAGCGCTATTTGTATAATACTTCTAGTGCTCACAACAACCCACAAGATGATCATTAGTCTTATTTTTCAAATGAAGAAACTGAGGCTCGATACATTTAAACTAGTTGATCTCAAAGCACACAGGCTTGTCTAACTTCACTGCCCAGACTCCTATCAGAAGCATTTTGGGGTTAAATGGGAACTCTAATCACATGATCTCTCTTAATAAATATGGAAAAGGATTTATTCCCATAAATTCTATTCCCCATTTTAAGTTGTATCCCTATTAGAACCTTGAAAGACCCTGGCTCTCCTATCTGTGTCTTCTTGTCCTTCTCTTCTGGGTCCTTCTCTTCCCAATCGTTGGAGGGAATAGCGCAGGGTAATGGGAGAAGTCCAGAGGCTACAGAGGAATGCCAGAGGAGTGCCAGGCAGGCGGAGTGGCCCTTGTGGTTTACTCCAGCTATGATGGGTCAGTTGTGGAAATGTCACCCTTCTTGTCAAGGCTGGCTCAAGAATGGCCTATCTGACCAACAACATGAGGAGAGGTCTGCAGGAGGACTTCTAGGAAAAGTTTCCTCCCTTCTAAGAAGGAGACATAGCAAGAACTAATCCCTCTTCTCCCTCTGATTTTTGTCTTCTGGACTTGAACAACCAATCCCGCTACCTGCCTGAGAGGAAAACGAGCTCTGAAGATGGTCAAGGGAATGTGGAAAGACCTGTGTCCTCAAGGATATTCTCCAGCCACCAAATCAAGTCCAGAGCCCACATGCCCTCTGACCTGCTGCTGTGGGAGTCGCTAAGTTTTCTAACTGTTGAAGTCCATTTGAATTAAGATTTCTGTTAGGTGAAGCCAAAAGCTTTCCCATAGAAGATGCGAGTTTATGGATGGTGGTGTCCAGGTTTGGAGAAGGTGAAGGGCTTTGTGGAAGCACAAGGGACATACTTTGAGAAGACAGGAGAAAGAAGTTCCAGACGGTTAGTGTATACTAAAATGAGTTGCTGGTGGAGATTTCTTTTCTAGGCCTCTAAAAATAGGACAGATTCTCATTATTCTGGTATGATTTCAGTTACTCCTGATGAAACACAGAGGAAAGGAATAGAATACTTTATATCTAAAAGGTCAAATTTTGAGAGGTCAAAATGTTTGCTTTAATAACACTGGAAACCTGAATTTTATCTTTTTAATCTTTTAGCAGTAAATATATCTTGAAATAGCTTTTTCCTTAAAGATGCCAAGAGAGGAAAAAAAAAAGACAATGATGATCATATTCCTAATATTATGTAATCTAGTGTCAGGGAACTGTTAACATATTTTCTAGTGGAATGTACTTAAATGCCAGAATCTGATTTTGTTGTGCTATCCATAAATCTCCTCAAGAAACTCTTTCAACTCCAAGCTAATGTAGTCTACTCCTCTTCCCTCCCTATGTCTTACTCTAGATGGGTTATAGCTAGGTAAGATAAGGTATTTTCTTTTTTTTTTAATCATTTTTTTTAAAGATTTTATTTTATTTATTTGACCAAGATCACAAGGCAGAGAGGCAGGCAGAGAGAGAGAGAGGGAGAAGCAGGCTCCCCACTGAGCAGAGAGCCTAATGTGGACCTCGATCCCAGGATCCTGGGATCATGACCCGAGCCAAAGGCAAAGGTTTTAACCCACTGAGCCACCCAGGTGCCCCGAGAAGGTATTTTCTTTAAAAAATTATATTAATAAAAATGTGGAGTCTTAAGAGAGCAAGTTTTCTTATGTCTCAAGTTATACTCGCTGGAGGAACTTTGACAAATACTGGCTCATATTAATTAAAGCAATACGGCTCTGAGCTTTCAATAAATGGAATGAGTGGGTTCTTTTCCTAATCTAAGGAACCAACTGTTTGACTCACAGTTGTGAGCCCCATAAGAAATGCTCAGTAATGTGTCCTGATGAATCACAAAACAGAACAATCATCAGTTGCCCAAATCTGGGAGTACTTGAGCAGTCTATTCACCCAGGACATGCAGGTAAGAGCCAGGTGAGTAATTAGCCATGACTCTTAATATTAATAAGTGACTAATCACCTAGAGAAAGCCTTGCTAAAGTATAGTAATATGAACATGCAGATTGTCATGAAGTCTTTGAGGTCTTAGTCATTCGGTGAATACTTGTGGAGCTTCTTATAGGAATCAAATGCTCTACATGATGCTGGGGACATTAAAAGAGAAGTCATGGTCCCTACCTGAGCAATTTATGCCTTAATGGGAGCATCCAGTATCCTAATATTCATAAAAAGCAGCCATAATACCAACGGGATGCTATAATCCAGATATCTATGGCAAGTTATGGGATGGTAGAATGGACAACATCCAATCTGTTTAGAGAAGGTAAGGGAAGAATTTAGAGAGGAGGTACCTGTAGAACTGAGGCCTATACGTTGAAAAGTGTTAAGGGGACAAGGTAGGGAAAAGAATTTTACCCAGAGGGAACATCACCAGCCAGAAGGAATTGCATGGAAGGCAAAAAGAAAAGCAGGCACAATAAGAGTGATTCAATGAGGGTAGAGCACAGGATGTGTAGGAAATGGAGCTGGTGGTGGGGTAGTCAAGATCCAGGAAGTAAAGAGCCTCCTAGGCCATATTAAGGAACTAAGATTATATTTTGTGGGTAACAGCTGTTTCAGTTTTAAGTCGGGGTGTGACATAATAGTGTTGCAGTTTCGAGAGATTACCTACTCTGGGGTTAGCACAAGGCATGGACTATAGACAGCTGAGTCAAGAGGTGAGGAGATCCCTTGAGAGGCTGTTGCATTTATGAACTTACTTTTGCTGCATTTATGAATTTATGTTGTATTTATGTCTTTAGGGAAGCAGCCGTGGGGGTGGAGAGGAAAAAGCATATTTAGAAAATACATAGGGAAAGATCTGCAGGGCTTTGCCGGTAATCAGCAGCATGTGACCAGCAAATGTCTCTCCTTCATAGTTTTCCTTGCATTTCACTGACTGTTCCTCTTGTCAGTCTCCTGTGCCAGGAGGTCAGTTACTTGACGTCTAAATGTTGGCAGACTCTTGGGCCCAGTCCTGGGCTCTTCTCTTCTTCGCCACCTCCCTCTCTAGAACATCTCATTCAGTTCCATAGTGTTAGGAATTATCTATCCACTATCTATAACTCCCCGAATTCTATCTCCAGCCCCTCCCTTCAACTCCAGTCTTGGGTCTCCAGCGACATAGTCGGCCCCTCAAACTCCTCATCCCCACAGAAGAATTCTTGGCTTCCCCCAAAGCAAACTCATGCTTCCCTGGTATTTTGCCTCTCGCTAAGTGATACCACCATCCACCCAGCTGCTCAGAGAAATAAGCAATAAGTATCTCTAAATAGAAAAGATTCAGTTTTTACCAATCGGGCACTGCTTTCATTGCAATCTGTGCCAATGACACCCCTTTCTCTTGGACAATGCAGTCATCCTACTATGCTTCTCTTCATCCTGTTTGCTAAAAACAAAAATAAAAACAAAAACAAAACAAAACAAAACAAAAAACTAGAAAACTAGAAAAAAATTTAATGAAATTCAACACCCCAATTTTTTCCTAAAATTTCATCTTTCATACAAGGTAAATATCGCCTGACAGAGCACAATTAATGTTTACCTCCCTCTTGTGCTTCATGAAAACTGGAACCTCCAGTAGTTAGTCAATATCTTATACTGATTTTTTACTGAGGACCAGAATATAGGACTCTGCTTATGTGAGCATCCCAATAAATAATGAAGGATTGGCTCTTACATCCCAGGCCACAATCTCATCCAGTTAGTTAGAAATATCTTCTTTCCTTTCCACATAATATTGTTCCAATTTATCTCTATTCAATTTCTTTTCATTGAGGGCTTGCCTCTCCATTACTGTGAAAGATTCTACTAGCCTTAACTGCAACAGAGAGCCACAGACACAAACATTAAAACATTTCTAGAACACTTGGGGCACCTGGGTGGCTCAGGGGTTAAGGCCTTGCCTTTGGCTCAGGTCAAGATCTCAGGGTCCTGGGATCGAGGCCTGCATAGGGCTCTCTGCTCAGCAGGGAACCTGCTTCCCCCCGCCCTGCCTACTTGTGATCTCTGTTAAATAAATAAAATCTTTAAAAAAAAATAAAATATTTCTAGAACATAAACATTAAAAATATTAAACTTATAGGTATAGGCAAAAATGTGTCAGGCCCTGTGGTTGATGGACAGGTGATGCAGCACTGCTATGGGTGTAACTCCCTGGCCTAAGACTCAGGCCCACTCAGGTTTGCATCTCAGCTCCAGCCCTAGAGCTCCGTGTCCTGGGCAAATTCATCTCTGGAAGAACTTCCTTCATCTGAAAATGAGATCAAATGTACAGATGCACAAACAGATTAAATGAGGTCGAGATACACAAAATGCCTGGAATCTAGCAGATGCTTAATAAATGATAGCAGTCTTATTGAATTATTGTTGTTTCTTTCCTTTGAGATTCTCAGGTCACCTAATAAATCAGAAGTGGTTCTATTACAGTCAATCTTCACAGAACATCTTATTCTGGAACACTTAGACTGAGAAATGGTCAAGTTCTGGCTCTCCAAGTCTAGATTTTGTGATCTGTTTTCAAGAGAAACTGTGCATGACTCAGGAATTAATCTGCAGAAGTAGATAATGAAGTTGTTCCCAGTTGGAGAATAAATCTACACAGGAAATGGAAAACCGAGCCAGAATGGAGTAAATGTAGAGACATGCTTTGCTACAAAATAATAAACAGAGTGTGCAACCTTTTGGGCTCTGTCTCAGCCCTTCCCAAAGAGCGGGGACAGCATATGCTTCAGAACAAAGTGTGTTTTATCTTCTTGTCAGAGCACCAGGCACATTCCACAGTGAGAACTCAAACTGGCATGTCTAAAATAGACTAGAAGTTACCTGTGACACAGCCCCAGGTCCCTAAGTCTTGAACGGCTCTGAATGGAGATGCCCCTCTCCATGACATTCAAAACAAAGTGCTTCGGTTCAAAATGGCAAGTAATTTCAGCACCTCCGTTTCTTTATAATAATATACAGTTCCTATCACAGTGCCTTGACACAAACCCTGCAAGGATTTCCAAACCAAACCATAGGATGGTCTAGCCTCATGGTTCTTTCAAACGTAGCAGGCACAAGGAGATTGGGCTTGGTAGGTTGGCAACTGTAGTCGACCCACCAGCAAATGTTTCCTTCCAGAGTTTATCATTCTGCCATGCTCCAGAAAACAGGTGGCACTCTGGAACTTTTACAATGATCTGTACATTAGGGGCTAGAGGCAGGGAAGGGAATAACATCATATGTGTGTTACATAGTTTATCCCTATAGTCTGGGCACTGTTGAAAGCTATTCCCAGCCCTAATAGCCCTAGTACCAGTGATACATTCTGGGGTTTCTATTTATTTCTATTTATTCTCTTATATAGCTGGTGTACAGATTCTGTCTGAAAACCTATACTCCAAAGTAAGAAACTGTAGGTGCCCTGGATCTTCACTACTCCAATGCCAGCCCCCAAACGTCACTGGGGAGCCTCTAGAGATGCCCTGTGGTAATCGAGTCTTAGCAGATGCCACAACTCTGAAAATACCCAGGTTGGGGTTCTGGAAGAGGAAGGAAACAGACAAACAATAAGAACACAAATGGCTTTGAATCCTTCAGGGAAAACCCAAACTGTTACTTCATTTCTGCTCACAGCAGAAAATATAATAACAACTGGTGTATAAAAAAAAGTGACAGTTGAATTCGCATATGTGGGGAGACCTGGCATTTCCCTGTTGTCATGACAACACCAATGCCTCCGCTCAGCTCACAGGCCCCTTCAGGTGCGGTACCCTGACAGCTTACCCTGGTAAGCTGACACAAAGACTTGGAGATGGCGGAAGACCTACCTGTTTTATCAATTGAGATGACATGCAAATGTCGGGAAGACACGTGGTCGCCAGGAAAGCCTTCACCCGGTTTCTATAGAGATGCTATTCCCAGGCCAGCCTGGCCAAAAATAAGATTGTGCTCAGGGAGAATGGTGAGAAGAGAGGATTTCTAAAATGCAGGTGTGAACTGGGGCACCAGTGATAGGAAAATCTGTTTCTTTCTTGTCTGTTTGCCCAATTGAATTACAAATAATGAAGTATATTTTTCACTCAAGAGATGGGATTAGAATCACTGATTGGAATGCAAATGTTAAAGAGGATGGAAATATAAATGAACTTCTGAATGGGCCCTTAGTTTTCGGAGGGGGAACCTGAATGAGGCCAGGAGACTAGTCCCCGTCATTGCCAACATGCTGGCGTTGAGTCTGAGCAGAACTCGTTCTCCCAGTACCCCGTGGGACCTCTCCTGCTCGCATCTCCACAGTGCCTCTGGACCCTCCCTTCCAGCCACTTGAGCAAAACCTGCAGGTAAAGGAACTGCCAAATGCCCTTAAAAATGAATAATTACACTGGGGGGGGGTGGGTAAAAACGTCCCTACGTCTTGAACCTTAGAAAAATTAAAGCTGACTCTGAATGGTGGCAAATTTTCCCAATTTCGAATGTGAGTTCAGGTGCCCTCTAACTGCATACACAGTGATGAATACACAGCATGAATTATACAAGATACATATGAGAAAACAGGCTTGGCAATGCAATTCCTACTACAAAAGCATTTTTTTCCTCCTCTTCATCCAAGTCCTAGGACATAAAGCATTTGGAACTGATATTATAAAAAAGGAATTTTCATGATGAAGATTTTATTTATATATTTTTTCCAACTGTGGCTGATTAACCAGGTACCTCAACATTTATTAATGTGAAGAAAAAAGAATATTAACTTCTCACTTGGAAGATTCCTCTGCTTTAACAATCTTTTTATTTTTTTAAATAAAAATTCTCCCGTTAGGATTTTGTATAACTTAATAAATAGAAAGATCTTTAGTATCTTTTTTTAAATAGGTTCTGCACCCAATGTAGGGCTCAAACTCATGGCCCCAAGATGTAGAGGCACATGCTTTCCCAGCTGAGCCAGCCAGACACCTCTGACCCTTAGTATCTTAACAAGAAACTTATCTCATTCCAAGTGCTTGCATATATTAGTTACTTTTGTCTCAAAAAATACTTAGATGTGCAGATACAAAGACAATATTCCATATAAAGATGCTCATTTCTTTAACAGGCCACATAATGTTACAGTTGTTGATTTAATGTTGGAAACTTAGAGCTGGCCTTAAGTAGATACAACTTAGGGCAAGGCTTTACGAAGGCTTTATGGCCCGAATTTCTGAGCACATATCAAACAGAAATGTCAGGGTTATACATGTGGCCAAATTGGGGAAAAGAGAAGGAATAAGAGACCCAACACATACTAGGTTCTCATTAAGGGTAAAGGCATACCTTTAGGTGAGTCCTTCCAATACTGCAGAAAATATTTGAAGTTTAGGGAAGTGACTCAGGCATGGAAATCCTCAGCCTTTTGGGGAGAATCCTCCAACTGTTTCGGTCTTGGTAAGAGAGAAGCCACTTTCTGCTCTAATCTGAAAGGCCAGTCCCTCCCTCTCCCCATCCCCTTGGAGCTGATGCACTACCTTGTGTCCAAGATTAGGCTGTTTAGGTGCTCATTTGGTATTTGAGGCCCCAGTGTGCTGGAAAACTGGATCTCTGGGGAAAACAAAACAAGATGAAACTGTTGTAAACAAAACCCAGCCCTGATCTTTATCATTTGCCAGTTTCTGGGGTGTCAATTATGGTGGCTGATTTCAAACAACAAATATTTTAATTCCCAGCTTGCAAAACTCCTGCATGTTTAATGGTTGTCTCTCATAAGTAGGTTCGATCCAGGTTCGGTCCATCTCTAACAGAGGACGATGTCTAGACACGGTGGGGGAAGAGTCTGGATCAATATCTGAAAGTCCTGGATAGCAGCCACAGCAGGACCCAGGTTAGTGATAGAGGAGCCTGTTGGGTGGAGGGGTCCCTACCAACCATACTGGGCTCTTCTCTTTTGCCCAACTTCCCCTAATGCCTGCTCATTTTCTGACCCTGGTTCTTTCCCCTTCCTGTCAACTGTGTGAGAAGCTCAGTAGCGTTCAATCATTCCTTTTCAGCTGACATCAACCAGAATTTTTCCCTAGTGCCTGCAACAGAGAATTATCACATACCTCTAATTAAGCCTAATGAGAATCCTGTGAGCAAGGGCCTGTGATTATTATCTCTGGTTTACAGATTGAGGAACGAGGCTCAGAGAAGTCCAGTAACTTGCCTTCAGTCACACAGTCACACACAGTTAGTAAGCAACAGAACCCAAATGCTCTCTCCACTTTAGAACGTGGAAAGGTTCCTCTCACAGACCATGGCCACTTCTTCTATATATCCAGTATGTGCCCTTGGTTTAGGTCTCCGTTGTGTCTGTGTTATCTTAGAAACATTATTTGGGGCATCAGATTTTTGGACAAAATATGTAACTTCTCCACACAAAAGGCCCAAGAAACCATTGCCCTCCAGAGCCAACAGGAGAAAATGTGATATATCTGTTTATAAAGAGTAGCTCATTTCTTTTTGTAGTCTATCTGTGAAGGAATGTATCTCTTTTAGTAAATCATACCCCCAGAACATTCTGGGTTAACGCAGGAAGCATTCCCCATGTGGAGGCACAGCCAAATAAATGGCCGTGACTCAGTTTCCTGAAACAGACCTTCCCCTCCCCACCTTGGTGTTCTCCCGCCACAACCATGATGTCTTCCAAGTGTGTTCTGTTCTAGCTTAAATATTCAGGCACAATATGGACAGAACTTTTCATCCGCATATTTTTAGCACAGTGTTGATTCTGGGTGGAATAAAAAAATATGAAGGATGAGTTTTAGGAACATACAAAGAAATGAGTTCTGGTTCTACTAGAGCTAACTTATTAAGGGATGTGAAAAAGGCTCACAGAATCACTGGAGAATCTGGAGGAATAGTGCTAGACTGAGTTTCTGGGGACAACTCCCAATATCCCAGGGAATAGAGCAGCTGCCACCACTGACCCCAAAACCATTTCACTGCTTCTGTGATCTGGAGGTTGCCTCCACCACAGTGGAGCCCAGAAATACCCCATCTTGGCCACTCTCACCAGCAACACAGATGCCCCAGTGCTCTGCTAGTTCCCTCAGGTAGCTTGTCTCCAAATGACTCCCACACATTTCTCTGGAAGAATTGAAGGGGCATATCTGTCTCCCAGAGGCAAGGCAAGTTGGAAAATATGGTTCTGAATGGATGGAGAACCATAAAAAAGTGAAGAATTTATTAAAAATCTATGAGGATGACCACTTACTCCCACAAAGGGCACTTCTTTTCCACATACCAGGAGACAGAAACATCTAGCTGCAAGCTGTTGGCATAATTTCATAGACATGTTGCCTGGCTTCCTCATTTTTATGTGAGGAACTATTTTTTAAACATCTCAACAATTTTTTCAGTCAATTCTAAGATTTAAAAAAAAAACCAACAATAGTTGAGAGACAGAAATAGATTACTCTCTGCCTTTAACCTTTATGTCTCAGTTCTTACTTCTGAATAGAAACCAACATCTTCCCCAGGGTACTTATACCATCAATGGCCCACCACTCTTCCGAGATCTCATCCTCAACCTGTGGTGAGGGGTTGCCTATGTCTCTCCTCCAGGTTCTGTAGCATAACAACATTGTGCCAAAGATGGCTGGCTGCTCACCAAAATCCATGATCTTTTCTTCCTGGACACCTAGGTATTTCCCAGCACACCATGAGGTCTGGTGTGGACACACACAGAGTTCTAGCCAATGGAACACATACATAATGGCTGGAGCTTCTCAGCCAAGGCATCTGCAACTGGCTATACCTAACCCACACTCTTCCTCCTTCTGCCTAGTAGATGCAGGTGGTAGTGAGGACCTAGGAGATGACAGAGACACAGACAGAATGGGGCTGGATCCCTGAGACACGGCATGTTCCTGTATGTCATGCAGGAACAACCACTCAGACTCTTAGATGACTGAGAGGTTCACTTATCTTGTGTTTGAGCCATCATTAATGTGGGATCTATTTATTCTTGAACTTAATCTACTTCAACTAATAAAACATTTTGAATGCAAACAATTCAAGTTTTCTTCTGGTAAGAATTATAGACTTGTAAATGAGAATTCTTTCTTCATGACATTGAAGAGAAATATATGATTTTACCCTTGGCAGGAGCAAGTTAAACCCTGCACTTCTATTTCTGAATGCTTTTTTTTTTTTTTCACCAGCTCAGCAGTTGTACGTTTTGGGTTACAGAGGTCAAGACTGAGGTCTTACCTCTTGTAGTCAGTTCACTCAGTTCCCAGGACAGATGCCCTGGTATCTTCCAGCTGTCTGGCAAAGCTGTTCCCTTGCTCATCAAGAACCGTAGAGGGAGAGCAGGAATGGAACATTACGAACCCGTTAGAACTCCTGCAAAAAAATCTCTGCAAGTTCCTATGCTATTGTTAAGTAGATGGCATCATTTTTCACCTGTCATGGGCCAGCCACCCTTTGACCATAGGATTGTAAGTCTCATCTAGCACTCCTAACCAATGAATAGAAAAATACAGAAAAATAATATAAGAAACTGTGCACTGTAGTTCTCCTATACTTCTGAAAGAGGAGCAAATGATTTCCCTTTTGAAGTTGCATTAACTTGGTAAGACTAATGGGATACTATTCAGTGTCTTGAAAGAGGTAGTCTACTGGGTAGGCTCAAGTAGGTTTTCCCCAAAAAGCTTAATGCACCTACAAAAAGGAGTAATTTGCTCCCTTTTCATAAGGAGCGAAGTCCTTTTGGAAGAGAATTTCTTCTCTTCTAAAAATGGAAGAAGTAAGATCCATTAGCAATATAGTCTGTTGATCATATCTGTACGTAGTGGATGATATACGGCATATGGATAAACACATTCCATTCTCATTTACAAACATTCAGATGTATGTGTGCCTCTCTCTATGTATGTCCGTGTATGTATATACATATACATATACATATATGTGTAATGTATATCATTGATTCTTATTATTCTCAGTTGTTTGGTTCTATAAAGTCCCTGAGAAAACTGAACCACTGTATCTAAAGGAAATACCTATATGTTATATAGCTATGTCATATATTTCTATATATTATTTATGTCTACAGGTACTATAGATCATGTGGATTATAATCTTAAAACCTAAAAACAACTCATCCTGGTAGATTGTATTTTCTTTCTTTTACAAAAACGAAAACAAGATTCAGAGAGTGTTGAGTGACTTGCCTGAAGATGCCGCATTCACAGGTGCTGGAGCTGGGATGCGAACCTGGTCCAGATGGCCGCCAAGCCAGAAGTCCTGTGAGACCTTACACGGCGCCACCGTCCCCGTCCTCTGGTCACCTCCGCACGAGAGCTGACACAGGGCAGAACTGTTTCCTTGTTGCTCCTCAGCTGGGAGCATGCCTGGTTAGGCACCTCAAATATGTCACCACTCTGCACATGTCTGCAAATTACTAGGAGAGCACCAAGTATTGATGTGGGGGTGACAAAAATGTTGTAGCGAGTAGGCAAATTCTCAAATAAGGAATCCACAAACCATGAGGATTTACTACATACATGACATACTTTCTATATGTTTTTGTAAAATATCAGCTTTTATGGAATACACACACATATCACATATGTTCATATTTTTGGCAGTAGAAGCCTCATTCTCTGGAGAAAATGGCAACAGGATCCAGACTGACAACTAATACTTCAGTTGGCGCATTCCAAGCTGAATAAGTGATGAGGCACATTTGAAAAGAAGGACTTTTAGATTGGTACTACAAGGCTTTTGAAACATCAGGAGCAATTTCCTTCATAATTAAGCAAGTGATTAGTGGATATCCGTAATTTATCTCTTATACGATTTCTTGGGCTACCTAATGGATTTTCACAACCTGCTCTAATATTAATATATTTTCATTACTTCTCTTTTGCCTTACAGCTATTTTGGCTTTACTGTAACTATAGTTGGCAGTGCACGCCATGTTTTGTGTGGGTTTCCGTGAAATGATCATCAATACACTCAGTCATTGGCTATGGGCAGAAATGGGCCTGCGTGTGAAGTATGACCGAAGGGACTACAACCAGACCCTGTCTTCTCCAGAACATCTCTCACTCCGGCCCTGATGTTCCTCCTGAAAAGGGAGGTACGAACAGGTTGTCGGGCTAGGCAAGGGGCAATAGAAGGGATCTCCCCCACTTTCTTTTTCCCCCGGCCAATTTTTATTCATTATTGAAGATCCCCACAAAGTCTCGGCCCCCAGGAAGCCATCATGACAGCTCTCCGGCCCAAATTCAACCTGGGATCTGGTGTCTGACCTGGGCCCCATTGGCTTCCTTCACAGCCTCTACCTACTGCTCTCCATGTGCTTCCTACTGGGCTGCTGTTCGATCACAGATCCGTCTCTCTTTCTAGACCCTGAGTTTCTCTGAAACAGGAACTATGCTGTTCAGAATGTGAGCACTGTGCCTCGCACAAAGACGCAGTCTTGGGGGAAGACATACCTCTGTTGCTTGTAAATGTTCCTTAATAACTATCTCCAGTGTTACAAGAGCACAGTGTCATCAGGGGCTGTCCTGCCTTGGGAATTCTAGATAAGTTGGGCTCAACCCTCATTCTATGCCTTAAGACCAAAGTCCCCCCTCCCCCCACCACCAACTTCCTGGCAATTCCTAGAGGGTTTCTTCTGTCACCTCTTCAGTGTATCCATAAGCAGTTTCTGTCTGAGATCATGTTGGCTTAAGCCTGAATCTGACTTCCTGACATGATTCTCCCTGAATTTCCCCCAAATCCTCCCTGCTGAAAGCCCCTGATGCAGGTGACATTTCCTAGGGCTTGAGCATCATGGGAAGGGGTCACACCACACACCACAGAGCAAATAACTTTAAAGCACAGAACAGCTAATTCTGTTTTTAAAAATTCCCAGCTTCTCTGCTTTCAGGTGCTGCCTTTAAACCCAGAGTATGTCCAAAGTTCTCCCTATTCACACTCGCTTCAAGGGAAAAAGAAATAAACTAACCAAATAAGATAATAATAAGATAAAATGCAGCCTTCCTCTTCTAGGTATGTACAAGGCAGTCTGGGCACCCCCGTTGGTTACCTGGGTTACCACCCACACCGAATCCTGGGCCTCTCGCTGTCACAGCACGCATTCCTATCAAAATATTTCCCTGAACAAAGACAGTGCATCTTCTTGCTGGTTGTTAAGATATGCCATCATATATGTATTCCCTTACCCCTGTAATAGTTCACAAGGCATTCTCGCATCAACTGTCTCACTCGATCTTAATAATCTTACTGGTAGTTCGGGTAAGTGTCGTTATCAGACTCCATTTGCAAATAAAGGGCTTGAGGTTAAAAAAAAAGGTGGATCAGGAAAATGCATCACTCAAACCTGCATCTTTGGTAGGGGATTGAACAGTGTCCCCCCAAAATTCATACCTACCTGGAACTTCAGAATGTGGCTTTATATGGAAATAGGGGTTTTACAGATGTAATTAGCTCAGGAACTTGAGATGAAATCATCCTAAATTTAGGGTGGGCCCTAAATCTAATGACTGGGGTCTTTATAAAAGAAAGGAGTGGGATATTTGGACACACAGAGACCCAGGGAAGAAGGCCATGTGAAGACAGGGGTAGAATCTGGTGGCTCTGATAGAGCCACCAGCCAAGAAATGGCCGGAGCCATCAGAAACTGGAAGAAAGCATGGAAGGATTCTTGCTTGTGGCCTTTGAGGAAAGTGCAGCCTTGGTGACGCCTTGATTTTGTCTATCTTCCAGAACTGTGAAAGAATAAATTTCTCTTTGTTAGGCCACCAGTTTGTAGGATTTTGATAGCAGCCCTAGAAAACCAATACAGATGTCATCCACTGAGATCTTTCCTTACTCATGGCTTTCTTCCTACAGACATGGTGGCCACAGCTCAGAGGGGTCCTGAAAACCAACCTCCTATGAAGAATGCAGCACAGAGTCTGGCTGTGATGCTCCAGCTTTGGAAGAAATCACTTCTGTTGCCCCAGCCACAGGGAACAGAGGTACATTGATTGATGCTGAGGTTTTGCTCCACAAAATAAACCATCAGTGCCATTTCTACCCCAGCAAAATGGACAACAGCTCCAGCCCTGCCCAAAAACACACACACGGCACTTTTTTTTTTTTAATGTTTTATTTATTTATTTGACAGACAAAGATCACAAGTAGGCAGAGACTCAGGCAGAGAGAGAGGAGGAAGCAGGCTCCCAGCGGAGCAGAGAGCTTGATGCGGGGCTTGATCCCAGGACCCTGGGATGACGACCTGAGCTGAAGGCAGAGACCTTAATTCACGGAGCCACCCAGGTGCCCCACTCATGGCACTTTTGAAACACTTTTGGTGGCTAAGAAAGGAAAATTTCTTCAGAATTCTTTTTCTAGAACTCCATTTGAATGGACTAGAATTCTTGGAGCTGCCTGAATAGGAAAATGCCCTGGGAGGGCATTTTGGTGTTGGAGGTGGGACTGCTTTCTATTCATAACAAGGGCACACATGCAGATTAGGACTCAGTCAGTGTTGACCCAACACAGAACATTGCTCAGCAGAACTACCAACTTAAAAAAAAAAAAAAAATGTGCGTGATTCTTGCCACATGGTATTAAAAAATCTCGTAGATCTCAAATGGGAAAGCACATGTTTTCTAAGCCAGTGGCTATAAAATTGACTCATGTCTGCATCTTAATTGCATTTCACACATTCTGTGCTTAGCTGACTATTAATTAAGCACAAGATGAATAGGGTTTGAGTGGCTCACAGAATCCTTGTCTGGGAGTTTTCTTTTTAAGGAGTCCTCATCCAGCTCTCCACCAGCCCTCATGTCTGGTTTTCTTTGGCGTATTCTGATGTGAAGCAGAAAATGCAGTCCTTCGACTGGGATTTTGCACAGAGTAAGCTTTCCTCCTTACGCATCCCCTGCCCCCACACAGGAAGGCCATAGTGTGGCTGCACCTGCCACAGAGAAGGGACAACAGTGAGGGGAATTGGCCCCTCCACCATCTCCATACATGATACACAGAGACCAAAACTTGAGCAAGAGAAATCAGAGGGGAGTCGTGTGCTTTGTACCAGGAGCCTCCACGGGGTCTCTGCAAGCAGGCGACTTCTGGCAATGACTTGTCACACCACCTACCCCGAGTTGGGCTGAACTTCACAGGTGTCTGCCCTCTCACTTCAGGCCCCAGCAAGTTTGGTCCCCAGGATCAATCTCACTTCAAATCATCTGCCTATAAAATTCTGGGGTCCATATGATCTCCCTTAGATTCCCTAATTCACCAGAATGACTCACAGAACTCAGACACGTGTTATACTTACAAGGATGATTTTATGATAGCAAAAGAATACAGACCAGAACCAGCCAAAGGGAGAGACGTGTAGGATGAGTTCTGGGAGGGTCTCAGACATCCTTTCTCCATGGAGTCCTGAGTGGTGCTGCCTCCTCCTGGCTATGCTCTGTGGAAATACTTAGAGTATTGCCAACCATGGAGCTCATTGGATGAATAGTGTGCAGGGTTTTTATCGGGGTTTCATTACACAGGCTTAAGTGAATCATTGGCAAGATAACTGAGCTCCATCTCCAGCTCTCCTGTCTCCTTGGAAGGTCGATAGCATGGCTCAGAGCCCCAACCCTCTCATCACACGGTTGGTCCTTCGGGCTGGCAACCCCCCATATTGAGTTCATGTTCTTAGTACAAACTATCTCATGAGGAGGCCCTCATGAGTCGCCTCACCGGCATGAACTATCAGGTGTGATCTGAGGGCCTGCTCTGAAAAACAGACACTCCTATTACTTATTGGTTTAGAGTTTCCCTCCCGGGAAGGAGGAACAAAGGCCAAATTATTTATTGTATACTCCTAAACTCGGAAGATTCGTCCCTAAAATGGGGAGACTAGTAATGTCCCCTGCGTGGGGGTTTTATAAGGAGTAAATAAAGCGATATGTGTTTCTGGGCTAGAGTGCTCATTCAGTGAGTTTAGCTCTTAACATTTTGCTGAGTTTGTGGCCACTAAGCTCTTGAGAACACATCCACTGCTAACATCATTGTGAGTTCCTTAAGGGCAAGGGAAACATTTGACCCATTTTTATATCCCTCACAATAACTAACTATGTCTTGCACAAAAGAGTTTCCAATTCATATTTACTGGTTTATTTTTTTTTAATCTGTCTACCTTTCTTTAAGGCTAATATATTCAAGATGAATGTCTATTGAACCTTCTTTGATTTAAATAGCAGAACTCCTTCATAAAGGGGATGAGAGGAGCAGCAGAAAACAACTGCACTGAAAACAATTAGAATGATAGGTAACTCCCAGCATTACTGCAAATATTGGTTGGTAAAGGTAGGCCTGCCTTCTTAATGAAAAAAATGTTTGTATGCATCTCTGCTCACTCTTTTAAAGCTTTAAAGACTAAAGTTCCAAAGACATCTTTCCAGCCTTGAAACAAGTAAGTTTTCCTTGCCTAGGAAACTTCTGTTATGAATAAAATTTTAAAGTACTATCCTTGGGGTGCCTGGGTGATGCAGTTGGTGAAGCATGAGACTCTTGGTTTGCGGTCCAGTCATGATCTTGGGGTCATGAGATTGAGTCCCACATCAGGCTCCACACTCAGCAGGGAGTCTGCTTGGGATTCTCTCCCTCTGTTGCTACCTCGAGTCCCACATCAGGGTCCACAGTCAACAGCGAGTAGGCTTGGGATTCTCTCCCTCTGACACTACCCCTCTCCACTCCATGCACCCTTTCTCTCAAATAAATTAGTTGATTAAAAAATCAAAAGTACTATTCTTTCCTATAAACCTGCAAGACAATCGAAAGATATACCCTTCACAACAGCTATAAAGCATCTAAATAATGTATCAAGATGTACAAGATCTTTACAGAGAAAACTCTAAAATATTACTAAGAATATATAAATATTCTATATAAATATATAAAGAATATATCCAATTGTGAACAAGAACATTCAATATTTGTAAACACCTCACTCTCCACAGATTACTCTGTAAATTCAATGCACTCCTAATGAAAATCCCCAAATTATCTTCTTATGCAACTTGGAAAGATCATACTAAAATTCACATGAAACAGTAAATGCAAAGCAGTAATCAAGGTTATTTTGGAAATGCAGAACAAATTCAGGCACCTGTAATTTCCAATATCAAACTTCATTATCAGCGATAGTCATTTTTAAGCAATATAGTATTGGAACAGAAATAAAGTGGATCTCTGAACTAGAACAGAAATTCCACATATAAATGGAAATTTAGTATATGCAAAAGAAAGCATTTCAAATCAGAGGACAGGTTATTTGATAAATAGCATTGGGACAACTGGACATCCACTGGGAAAAAAATAAGATATATCTTTATTTCATGCTCATTGCAAATAGATTACAACTGGATTAAAGTCCTAAAGTGAAGATGAAATACATAAAATTATTCAAAACAACTGAAAATACATGCATGACCTTGTGTTGGTAAGTAGGTCCTTCTTAGGATACAAAAATAAAAAGTCATAAGAAAAAGGACTCATAAAGTTAGCTACTTCAAAATTAAAATCTTTGGATGACAAATAACATTATGAAGAAAAAGATTTTTAAAAAGTGATAGACTATCACAGACCTGTACCCTTGGGGCAAATAATACATTGTATGTTAATAAAGATAATTTTTAAAACGTAGTAGACGAGAAGAAGATACTTTGTCATAAGATAGATAAAAGATTGGCTTCTGGGGCGCCTGGGTGGATCACTGGGTTAAAGCCTCTGCCTTCAGCTCAGGTCATGATCTCAGGGTCCTGGGATCAAGCCCCACATCAGGCTTTCTGCTCAGCAGGGAGCCTGCTTCCCACCCCCCTCTCTCTCTGCCTGCCTCTCTGCCTACTTATGATCTCTGTCAAATAAATAAATAAAATCTTTAAAAAAAAAAAAAAAAGACTGGATTCTGGAATAGACCAAAAAAAAAAAAAAAAAATCCCTAAAAATGGGAGGGAGTACAAATTACCCTGTGTAAAATTGAACTCCCCCCACAATATCCCAAAACACCCAAGCAGGAAATTCACAGAAGGGAAATACAAACAGGGCATTTAAACACTCAAAAACAATGTTCAATTCAATTGGTAACTAAAAAAATGAAAATTAAAACAATAATATACCATCTTTAGCCCATTCAATTGGCGAAAATTTAAAATGTTTGGTAATACTAATACAGGTAGAGTGTGTGGGCAAATATATATTCTGATCACCAGCTAACAGGATTCTCAACGGCACATATCTTATGTCCCAGCAATGCTGTTTGGTTTTTTTCTTGTTGTTGTTGTTTGGTTTTTTGTTTTGTTTTGTTTTGTTTTTAGATTTTATTTATTTATTTACAGACAGAGATCACAAGCAGGCAGAGAGAGAGGAGAAAGCAGGCTTCCCGCGGAGCAGAGAGCCCATGTGAGGCCCGATCCCAGGACCCTGGGATCATGACCTGAGCTGAAGGCAGAGGCTTTAACCCACTGGGCCACCCAGGCACCCCAGCAATTCTGTCTTTTAGCATCTTCCCTAAAGAAACATTTCACATCTGACCAAGAAGGCATGTTCAAGACATGTAAGAGAGGGGGCACCTGGGTGGCTCAGTCGGTTAAGCATCTGCCTTCAGCTCAGGTGATGATCTCAGAGTCCTGGGATTGAGCCCCACCTGGGCTCCCTGCTCAGCTCTCAAACAGCCCTGCTCTCTCTCAAACAAATAAATGAAATCTTAAAAAAAAAAAAAAAAGATATGTAAGAATGAAAGTGGAAACTCCCTATGTGTTCATCAGTAGCAGAAATGTCAAATATCCTACACATAGATTCCATTATAGTATATTATGGATCAGTTTAAAAATAATACTGACATGTGTAGTATAAGACATGCATTAAATGAGATAGAGTTATACATATGAACATGGAAAGATCTCGAAGATACATTGTTGATGGAAAAAAAGAAGTTGCAGAACTACACATACGGAATGTTGTCATTCATATTTTTAAAAAAGAATACTCACTAAAACAATAATACACATTTTCTATGAGTAGTAAATGTTTGCAAATGCAAGTAAAAATATGCAGGAATGCATATAAACCTTTTTCTGTGCTGAGGACACTAAGATTTGGTTTGGGAGCAGAAATAATTTAGCCTATAACATTTTAATTCTTACAAGGTGAAGGGATTTACACATTGAGTCTGTAATGTACGTCTCCACATCATGGTTAACATATTCCATAGAAGACGGTATCTAACATTCTATTTTAGGAAGACCAAATGACAGATACGTTTTAATGTCTATTTTTCTCCTTAGCCTCTGTTCACTTGAATAATTCTCTTTCATGTTCAAATGGATTTATCTTAAAAAACAGTCTTGAGGAAGCAGGAAATATTTTCTATATCTCAAGAGGCTTCAGCAGAAGAATCATTGTTTTGTTTTCTCCCATGCTTATATCCATACCTCAGATATTCTATAGGTGTCTTCAAAATATTGTGTACTTTAAATGTTTACCAAATATTTTCTCTTAAAAAAAAAAGAAAGAAAGAAAGAAAGAAAGAAAAGAATGAAAGCCAAGGACCAGTTTGTTTCTAATCTAAACCTAGGTGAAATCCTTGCCGGTGATCCAGAAATGGAGACCCTTCGGGCCAGAATATAATTCCTTTATTAGTTTTATTTTTCTATCCCACTTACTTATTTTCCTGTTTTTGTAATTGTAGACAGCTATTTTAAATCATATAGAGAGCGCTATTTTTTACATATTTAAAACAGGCAAGGATATAATGGAACTCTACATGGTTTCAGAATAAAATAAACCCACAAATTTAGGCATAATGCTGGGAAAGGGATGGGTAATGGTTCTGTTTCTCATTATTTTGGGAAATGATGCTTAAGTAGTAGCAAGCAACTGACCAGTGATATGAAAATGAACAGAAGCAGGAAAGTCAGGCATGAGTCATCCCAGGGTCATTTATCACCAGGAGGACAGGCTGCACAAATCTCTGGGCTTCTGTCCCTTAAAGGGGGGGGGGGGGTCCCCAGAGGGTGACAAGTCAGCCACCAGAAAACAGCATTACAAGCACTATGAAGTGCCCACTGACCTCCTGGAGCGGTAGGCCTGCTGTCCTCCTTCTCCCCAGGGCCACAGAATTTTCCAGACCTCTGATTCTTCGACTCCTAACAAATTGGGTAATGGTTATTCATTCTAATCCATTTCATAATCACAGGCTTCATGGTCAGCTGGGCATCTGCTACCTATAATGCTCTTCTACACCTGAGCCCCAGGGTTGGCTGGCTGGGCAGACCCCCACTCAGGGTTGCAGATCTGTGACACTTGGATGTCCAAGTGTCAAAATGGAAGCAAGGAAAGAGAAATGGGCAAAAAACAGAGGCGGCAATAACAGGAATTCTCTTTAAGTAGGAAACCTTTGACTACATTGAGTATTCATGATCCATCATAGGGGCCCTGAGGTTTGCATCTTTCAAGCCTCTGCTCCAGCCAGAGTCAGCAATACACACACTTATCTATACCTGGCACCCTTGGCCAAAGCTGGCATGGCGAATTGATTGTGACACTCCTTCCCATGTCAAAGCAGCCACTGTGTCAATTAGCATAGGCTAGAACAATTCCCTCGCCCGAATGCCCTGTCCCAGCTACATCCATCAGCACTGCTTAACTCTGCTGTTACTCTAGCTCCTCATGAAAAACCCAAACACCTCCCAAAAAGAAGGACAGTGAGCTGCTGTTGACCTCTCCTAGGTTTTATAGCCTTAAGGAGTTAATCTGAAGGGAGGCAAATCGAGAAGCACTGCTCCCCCTCCTGGCAGAATCTGGGAAGTACAAGCCTACCAGGGAGGGCCCTGTGAAGGACAGCGGGTGGTCAGGGGTACAGGGAAGAGACTGGATGATGCCAGGGCATGCAAGGGGAAGGAGCAAGAAGGAAAAATGAAGAAAGGCAATGAGGAGAATACTGAAGGAGACATCCAGGCCAAGATGAGCCCTGGAAAATAGCTGAGAAGGATCCTCCCATGAGGAAGAGAGTTGTGGGAGATTATGTTAAAGAAAACCCCAAGAGTTTTGGAGTCAGAGTGCTGGGTTCAGCCCAACTCATCTCTTACTGACCCAGGTACCTGTAGACTGTCACCGTGTTAAAAAAATAATGCCCCCTGGGAGCACTGAGGAAGACAGATGAGTTTGCATGAGAGCAGGTCCAACACACAGTAAGATCACCACCACCGCGCTATGCTCTGGGTTATTCTGGCTATGGAAAGATAAAGAGATTTCTGAGCGTCTCTTCCAAAGACAGAGCCAACAGAAACTCATCTTCCCAAATCCCCAACATCTTCTCATCTGTGTATCAGTGGACTTGATTATTTAAAGTCTGATCTCCCTAGAGAATCTTTTTAACCAGTAGCACATTGTCAGATTTTAAACATTATGAGAGTTTTCTTTAATCAGTACTCAGAGAATGTTTATTAATAGCAACACATTCTTTGCAAGTTTTTAAAGGAGCATTCTGATCTTAAATATAAATAGTGGCTTAACCAAGGACTGTTCTCTATTCCAATTTCTGAGAAAACCATCAGATTTTCACCCATGAGGCCAGGGACTGTCTCATCTTTCAGTACATTTCTGTGAACAAGGGACAATAAAGGTCACAGGGAGACAGTTACAGAGCACAGTTTATGGTAATAAAATATTAATGATGGCTGGATAGGCGACTGTAGTTGCTAAAGTCTTTGAAAAGGTAGGATAGAGAAAAGGGAGAGAGGAATGAGGAAAACACTGTAAGGATGGAGAGAATTTGTTGAGGTTGGAGTGTTTACTTTTTTCCAATTTGGATGCAAACAGACAGCAAGGAGATCTTTGGGAACCACCAGCTTGGAGGCCCAGGTTTTGAATTTAGTATTGGATTAATGTCTTAGTCCATATTTTTCACATGCTGGGATCCTTATAGCAGCCTCCTCATCTACATTTATCCACATCTCATAACAATCTCAGGATGCCCATTTTAGAGAGAGGGAAACTGAGGCTCAGAAAGTTGAAATGACGTGATGAAAGAGTAAATGCTTGTCTGTTTTATAACACTGCATAGAGCTCCACAGTGACTGGAGTATGCAGCTTGTCATGGGATAGAATTGTTAGTCTGTCATCAAGGAGTCAAAGTCAACTAAAGAAATTCCCATGATGCTTTGCTATAAAGCAGACCCTCATAATAGAATCAACAATGAGGTACAATCTCTGTTTTTCACTTTATGGCTTTGTCGCCTTTGTTCCCTATTGTGTCCACATTTCTCAAGAATTGATTTAGCAGGGATGCCTAAGTGGCTCAGTTGGTTAAGCATCTGCCTTCGGCTCAGGTCATGATCCCAGGGTGCTGGGATCGAGTCCCACGTTGGTCTCCCTGCTCAGCAGGGAGCCTGCTTTTCCCTCTGCCTGCCTTTCTTCTTGTTTGTGCTTGTGCTCCCTCTCTCTGTCAAATAAATAAATAAAATCTTTTTTAAAAACTGATTTAGCAAAAGACAATATTTGTATAACACCTTACAATATGCAGAGCACTTTAAATATGTAAATTCATTTAGTTGACTTAGTAAACTGAGTTTTAAGTGAATTCTATAGTGTTAAAGTCTGTGTTCTCTTGCACGGATCTGTAAACCTCCTTAATCCTCCTATAACTCTTCTGGAACAAAAGGATCCACTTTCTCTGATGTTCTGATATTTATGAAAGCTTCATTATTGAAAAGAGACATCATTTCCTGCTGTGGCTGGAGACATAAAAAAGGGGGGGAACATAATTTAAAATAGCAGAAAGTGTAAAATGATGGTATCCAACATGAAAGTAGCCTAATGACTACACCTTTACCTTTTAGCTTCCAGGCCTACAAATCACAGAGAAAATCAAAGCGTGGCTATCCTTGTCATTATCCAGAGTAGGATACTAAAATATAAAGCAGTCCTGAAAGGGTGTCTGTTTCAGCTCTCTGTTTGGGAGGTGGTGTAGCACCTTGACAGAGAGTGTGGGTACTTGGTTAAGAATCTAGACTGGCTGGATTCCAATTCCAGCTTCATCACTTCATTAGTTAAATAATCTCCCAATAAGTGACTTCGGCACTTGAAATCCAATGTCTCCATCTGTAGCGCGGACACCAGAGCAGCGTTCTCTTCATCGAGTCACGGGGAAAATTCAGTAAGACCATCTGTGAAGGGCCCTTGGCTTCGTGCCTGGACCACGTTAGCTCCATTGACGTTGTTGTCTGTTGTGGAAGTATTTGAGCAACCAAGCAGAAACACTGGTGGCGAAAGACATAACCACGGGCATCTCTTCTCTTCCATATTATAGTGCTGTTATTCCTACTTTGCCTTCTAGGAAGAGTGGAAAGAAGCTGTTCCTGCCATTCTGTGATGAAATTGAGAAGTTTATTTAGTTTAATGAACTTGCCGGAGTGGTGGGTTTCTTTTTGTTTGTCTATCTGTTCATTTGTTTATTTGTTTTTCTTAGACTCAGACACGGATAATGATTTAATTCTTACTCGAGATGCTCTGAAGAAGTTGCATGCACTCTTTTTAAAAGCACAGTCAGTAGGCTTTCTTTTGAATATGCATGAAAAGGAGATTTTTCAATAGCCTGATTTTGTCATCTATGAAATTAGTTTTGTATTATATACAAAATCATTTTGATTTTGCAGTGAACAAAACATCCCCAAACTTAGAGACTTAAAATGATTATTTATTAGTTCATAATTCCACAGACCACTCTTCTGGGCTGGACTCAGCTAAGCATCTCCTCCACTGGTCCTCCCTGGACTCACAGATGCCATCGCAGTCAACTGGTAGACTGGCCAGGGGTTGGTTCTGGATGGTTCACTTGCATGTCTGGGTTTGTGTAGAGCAATAGAGTAACTGGGTTACAAATCTCCAATATCTTCCAGGCTACTCAGGGCCTTTTTGTATGGCTTGGTTCCAAAAACAACAAATGGAGAACAAGTTCCAGTGAACAAGCACTTGCCAGACCTCTGTTTATGTCATGCTCGCTAGCATCCCACTGGCCAAAACGAATCCAATGGCCAAATTGAAATTCTAAGAGGAGAAATTGACTTTCCTTCCTAACGAAAGAACTGCAAAATAATGTTGCCTTTTTTCCCTTACTATTGCCTTATAATCCTCCTTAGGGAAAATGAAAGCTGCCTTATTGCAGTTAAAAAGTGACAAACACTAGGATGCTTTTTTTTTTTTTTTAATTTATTTATTTGACAGATAGAGATCACAAGCAGGCAGAGAGGCAAGCAGGGGGTGGGGGAAAGAAGGCTCTCCGCTGAGCAGAGAGCCTGACGTGGGGCTCAATCCCAAGACCCTGGGATCATGACCTGAGCCCAAGGCAGAGGCTTTAACCCACTGAGCCATCCAGGCGCCCCAGACACTAGGACTCTTAACTCTAGTTTCTTTGTTCAAAGTAATCACAGGAATCACTACCATGTAGCTCTTACTTTATACTTTAAGTATTTTACTTAAAAGTTTCTCTCACTACATAGGTTCAGCAAAGGAGGGTCTACCATCCATGGATACTGAGTTTCCCAGTGAGTAGGAAGCACTAGACAGTGTATCTCCTATGTATCTCCTATTTGGCCAGGACTATCTAAACCTTTCTTGCTCTCTAAGTATGTCTTTCACTGCCCCCAGAGACACAGACTGAAGCCAACAATGAACTTGGGAATGTCGGGTCCATGGTCAAAGGAACAAGACTGATACAAAGCAAAGGTCAAGCAAAGCTTTATTTCATGCCAGGCATCAAGAATCAAACCGATCTCTTGCAAAGAGGCGACCCCTCCCTGCCTTACAGACTAACTTTTATAGAGCAAAGGCCATGTGGTTGAGCCTGGCCATACACAGGTGGCCAACTGAATTACAATTCACCCTATAGTAGCTATTTGAACTAGCCTTATCACTGCGGTCAGAATTGGTGCCCAAAAGGTGCCTAAAAGGCAGGGCCCACATTCTTTGGTAGTCAGGGAGAGAGTATGTACGCTTTACTGATTGGATGTCTCCACCTGGCCTGACTCGTCCTTGCATTCTGGGCTCTGTTATCTCCCCCTGACCTGACACGTCCTGGTACATGGGCTCTTTTATCAGGGGCTGGTCGGCCCTATTTTACCGGTTTCCCAGACCCGTTTCTAAGTGAGTTCCTCTGGGGGGGCAGGGTCAATCTAAGTTCACTGCATAAACAACAAAATGGCTGTTCTACGGAGGTGGAGCTGCTCCGGCTAAGTAGGCCCTTACAGGGAACTTAGCTGAGTCTTCAGGCTGTGAGTACCAGGATGTGTCCCCTTCACTATAGAGTACAACAACAACAACAACAACAAGTTTTACCAGCAAATATTTTCTAATTCGAGTAGTAAAACAAAGATATGTTTTAAATATTCAAAGTTGTGAGATAGTTCTGGATAGGGTGTGTTCACCTTTTATTTATTTATTTATTTATTTATTAAGATTTTAGTTGTTTTTTGACAGAGAGAGAGAGATCACAAGTAGGCAGAGAGGCAGGCGGGGGTAGGGGGGAGCAGAATCCTTGCTGAGCAGAGAGCCCAATGCGGGGCTCAATCCCAGGACCCTGAGACCATGACCTGAGCTGAAGGCAGAGGCTTAACCCACTGAGCCAACCAGGCACCCCGTGTGTTCACCTTTTAAAAAGAACAAAATCATCTTTGGCCAAGAACCAAAACAAAGTTCAATAAATTAGTTTCCTGGTTTGTCTAGGAGTTAGAGTTTGGCAGTGGATTTTTTTTTTTAACTTATTAAAATAGTGTGATTCATTTTTGAGAACTTCTCAAAATTTTTGAATGGGAGAGGCTTTGTGTGTAAATTTAAATTCCCTTACTGTTTCTGAACAGAACAGATCAGCACAACCCAAGTACCAGCTCCTAAGACAGCTCCAAGGCTCCACACATGCCTGCAGAATGTGTTATCTCCATTCTGGAATCAGCTGACCGCAGCGTCTTGAGCAACGGTACTGCGACTTATGTGAGCCGAACACAAACCTCTCTGAACAGTGTGGAGTCATGTGGTTTTAGGAAGCTGTGTGTATACAACCCAATTACTGTTCTTTTAACATAAAAATCCCAGCTATTTCTGTGAAGTTTATTCTAGACTTCCCAGGAAATTGGATTCACTGCTTCTAAAAGGAAAATATGTTTGGTAATCCAGTCTTTTGGAAAAATTCAGCTACGCTCAGTATCATGCGTTTTGGACCCAAAATAGGAAGATGAAAGGCCATTAGTGTGAGTCTCTCTCAGCTGGGATGCGACAAGAAAACTGAATCTCTGGAGGGCACCGTTTTTAATAGGAAGCTTAAAATAATTACACAAAAAGCATTGCCCAAGGGAGCTTCCTTCCACGTGGGTAGTTTTGAAACAATGTCGTTTTTGCTTAAATGCAATTCCACTTAATCTTTCTTTTCTCTACCAGTTAAATTAACCAACATTTACCCTTTCTGCTGTGAACCACCAATGTTTGGAGGTCAGTTTAAGCCAAATATTGGACAAATATTTCAAGGTAATATTTGTTCTTCTTCTCTGACATGGTAGGATATGTACGATAACATAATTTTTTATTTCTGTTTGTTTGTATGCAGAGAGAAGGAGAGTCCTGGAAAACGGCAAATCAAACTGTAATTATTTTTATAGTAAGCTCTGTCCACAGTATTCAAGACTCCATATTTGCTCTTTTTTTTTCAAGATTTTATTTGTTTATTTATTTGTCAGAGAGAGAGAGCACGCGTACATGCACAAGCAGGCAGAGTGGCAGGCAGGCAGAGGCGGAGAGAGAAGCAGGTTCCCTACATAGCAAGGACCCTGATGTGGAACTTGATCTCAGGACTCTGGGATCATGACCTGAGCCAAAGGCAGCAGCTTAACCGGCTGTGCCACCAAGGCATCCCAAGAGATTTGCTCTTGAGTGTATATATTATTTCACACCTCAGTCATGCATATATGGCTTTTAAGGGACTCGTCCTGTACTCAAACGTTTCTTGGTTTGGTTTGCTATGGTCTGGTTTGACTTTCTCACACACAAACGAAGCCATGACAAATAACGCAAATTAAAAATAACGGTCCAACAGAAACACAAAATCTATGCCTTAAATCCAAAGTGGCAAAGAAAATGTAACGTCCATGTTTTTCATAACTGCTCTGTTATTTTTTGTTTGATTTTTGAGAGAGACAGAGACAGCGAGCCAGCCAGCACAAGCTGGGGTGGGAGAGGGGCAGAAGGAGAGGGAGAGAGAGAATCTTAAGCAGGCTCTACACTCAGACCCTGAGATCTCGATCTGAGCCGAAATTAAGAGTTAGATGCTTAACCAACTGAACCCCCCTGGAACACCCCCACCCCTTTTTCTTCCGTAACTGCTCTGTTCTTTTCATGAGCTTCTACCCCGTTGAGCAGTGAAAGAATAACATAGCGTGGTCTAATAAACTCAGTTCTAACCAATACTTTAAGAAGTGTCTTAAGAAAACTTGATGTTATCAGAATAAATACTCAGAACTTGAGATTTCCTTCTCCTCCCTGGCTCTTCTTCTAGATAAAGGTTTGGATGTATAAAAAAGGGATTTCCCTATCTTTGTGACAGTTGGGAGAAGGGGACTTGACTTTAGTCCTGGTTCTTAGTCTTCTGCCTCACCTGTTCTCCACAGTGATGTTCCCTTTTCCACCTGGCTTCTGGGCACAGGAGGGGTAAATAAAAACATTTAGAACTTTCCATATGCCCCAGAGGAAGGAGGCTTCAATCCCCTCCTCTCTTGTAAGAGCATTTCTGTGAGAAGCCTAATGTTCATGAATCCTTTGACAGGTATGTAAATTTTTGCAAAGGCTACGTAAACTTTTAGTCAGCTTTATAAACTCAAGGTCTCGGGAGCCTCTCTTTTGGAACATAAATATCAAGGGAGGTGGCACTGCTGTCTCCCTGCGATGGTGGGATTTAGCAATTCGCTCCAAGCTGGAGCTCCCTGTTTGTCACAGATATATGCGGAGCTGAAACAAAGACTCTAAACAAAGGTGCTTTTAAAGAACCAGACAAAAGTATGAAACATACCTGAATTTAAGGTGTGGGCATTCATTTGCATAAAATTAAGACCATTGTTTACTTTTGAACAGGAAAAATTGTTTAAGTTACTGAGTGTGTACAATGATGGGCTTTCTCCTCGGTGCCTCAACCTAGGGCAGAAGTATCTTATATTCGGTTACTTATCTTATCTACCCATTATTCCCTATAGGACAGTAATGGCATCGACTGATATTTAACTTAAAGCCAAAGAATAATATTCAGATAAAATAAGTGAGGTCGTCGTAATTTGGGAGATTAAAGCTTTCAGGCAGGTTATAGTCAGATGTGCATACAAACAGGTCTACAGAACCACTCTTCTTGATTTAGTTAGAGAAAATGAATCATAATGAATTTCATAAACGTAATGTATCCACATTTTCACAGTTTATCTCATGTCAAAATTAGTTTTGTTTCATTAAAAAACTCTGATCCAATAATCTAACCAAGGAGAGAGAGCCCAGCTTCAAATTTGCAATGTGAAAAGCAAGGGGGAAATGATTAAATTTCTGCTTAATGATTACATTTAGGGTCTCTGAAGAGTTTGTTGGCTTAGAGAGAGCACCTCAATGCTGTTTGCACCCAGAATTTTATGAGCTGCCCTTGAACACCAAAATTGTCAGCTGGTCCATTGTATATAGCAATATTCGTTCTCCAACGAACAGCTCCCTTGCTCTCCCGAAGCTCCCGGCATCCAGGGTGAGGTGGTGATAAGTCCTTCCAGGATATGTCACATCCCCTTGCTCCCTACAAATGTGAATCAGTTTGTCCTCTTCGCCCCATCCATCCAATTACCCACTTCCATCACAGATCTACTGAATTGATCATCCAAGTATAGGCGTTCTTTATAAAGTATTTTAATCCTTGTCTCAAACAAGATAAAACTTCTGTTTCCGCAAGTAACTTCTCCAATTCATCTGTTATTTCCTAATAACATCCACTAATGCTCCTAGAGGAACATTTTCTTCATTCTTTGGTAGTTTATCTCTGCACATGGGTATTATGCCAATCCAAGAATAGCTTCTCTCTTTTTTGTTCTAATTTGGGATCATTCTCATGTTTGTCACATCCAGTTTCCACTAAAAGACACCAAGTCAACGTATTTGCTCCAAGCTGACTAGGCACCGGATTCTCATTAATGAGTTTTCTCTAGTCTGAGGAACAGGCCACATTCCACGACTCCATGATTCTGTGGAACAGGTGGCCTTCCTCCCCAAGAGAAATCCCACACGTCCCAGGTGGCATGGTTCCAGCCTCTGTCGTAAACTCCACCCTTTTCCTTTTAACCTGTTTTCTTTGTATTAAAGGTGGTTCTTGCAGGCAGCATATAGTCAGCTCTTGCTTTCTTATCCAATCTGACAATCCCTGTCTTTAATTGGATGTTTGCACCATTTACATTTCATGTGGCTATTGATACAACTGGGTTTAAATATATCACCTTGCAGTTTGTTTTTTCTTTGTTCTATAGGCTCTTCTTTTCTCCTTTTCTGCTTTCTTCTGAATTAATTGTGCATTATTTATATCATTTTGGCTACTTTGTTGATATATTAGCTATCACTTTTTGTGGTTATTTTTAGGAGAGGGTGCTTTACAGTGTACATATATTTCATGTAATACAGTCCCTCTTCTAGCAGTATAATACCATTTGTATATACTTCCATTTCTCCCCTTCCATTATTTGTGTTATTGTTGCCACACATCTTACCCCTTCATATGTTATAAACCACACTGCTATTAATTTTGCATTGAAAGTCGCTTATCTTTGGGGCGCCTGGGTGGCTCAGTTGGTTAAGCATCCAAATCTTGATTTTGGCTCAGGTCATGATATCAGAGTCCTGAGATCCAGCCCCACATTGGGCTCCACACTCAGCCAGAAGTCTGCTTGAGGATTCTCTTTTTCCCTGTCCCTCTGCTCCGCCTCCCCCTCCCCCATCTCTCTCTCCTCTCTCTCTCTCTTTCAAGAAAGTAAATCTAAAAAAATTAATTATCTTTTTTAAGACTTTATTTATTTATTTGAGAAAGAGAGGGAGTATGAGAGAGAGGGAGCAGCAGCGGAGGTAAAGACAGGGGGAGAGGGAGAGGAAAAAATAGGCTCCCACTGATCAGGGAGCCTGACTCGGGCCTCAGTCCTCAGGGACACCTAACCAACTGAGCCACCCAGATGCCGCCCAAATGAATGATCTTTTAAGAGATTTTAAAAATAAGAAAAAGTATTTTATATTTATCCATGTGGTTACCATTCCTGTGCTCTTCATTCCTTTGGTTGATCCAACTTCCATCTTATATCCTTCTCTTCTGCCTGAAGGACGTCCTTTAACATTTCTCATTGCACAGGTGTGCTGGCATGAATTCTCTCAGTTCTTCTATGTCTCCTTCACTTTTCAAAATTGGTGGGGGTTGGGGGATCTGAAAAGCAGGTTGACGGCTTGTTTTTTCCTTTTACTGTCATTCTTATCTTCATTCTTTTGCACTTCATGTGTCTTTTATCTCCAGCTACTTTTAAGTTTTCCCTTTATCACTATTTATAAGCCATCCAATTATGATGTAGCACAGTGGGATTTTCTTAATATTTCTTATGCATGGGCTTTGTTGAGTTTCTTGTATTTGTGGGTTATAGTTTTCACTGAATGGGGGGATGTTTTTGTCTCATTTTTTTAAAAATCATTTTTCTGCCCACTCCTTTGAAGACTCCAATTACCTAGCAGGATATTAGACCATTTGGAGCTTTTCACGGCTCAGTGACACTCTGTTCACTTTCCTTTCAATCTTCTTTCTCTGTGTGTATGATTTTGAATAGTTTCTATCTATGTTGTCAAGTCACTAATCTTTTCTTCTGCAATTCTCTAACATCCTGCTAATCCCACCCAGTATGTTTGCTTTTCAGATATTGTAGTTTTCATCTCTAGAAGCTCAGTTTGAACCTTCTTTATGCTTTTACTTACCATATGAAATCTTTCCTCCAAGCTTCTTGAACATGTGGGACACAGTAATAACAACTGCTGTATTGTCTTTGTCTGCCAACTCCATATTAGTTCTAGGGTGGTTTCAATAAATAGATGTTTCTCCTCTTCCTGGGTTGTATTTTCCTTCTTCTTTGTATGTTGGCAAGTTTTAATTAGATGCTAAACATTGTGAATTTAATCTTTTGGGGTGTTGGATATTTTGTATTTCTATAAAAATTCTTGAACTTTTCTTGGAAACAGAATTAAAGAACTTGGCAATAGTTTGAGCATCTTGGGTTTCACGTTAAGCTCTCTTCAGTGGAGCCAGAAAGCATAATGTTAATTTTGCCCCACTACTGAAATAAAAAAACCTTCTGAGTACTCTACCTGGCACACCAGGAATTGTGAGGTTTTCCACTCTGGCTGATAAGAATGAGAACTACTCCTTGCCTTGTGTGAGGTCCAGAAATTCCATTTAATCCACACATTTAATTGCTTCCGTGACCTTGGGTTGTTCCTCAACTCTGTGCATTGGTGAATAGTCAGCTGGGTACTTAAGGGGGACCCCCTGCAGAGCTCCATAGTGCATCCTCTCTCCCTCTCTCTCTCTCTCTTTCTTCCTTTCTCTCTGTTGTTATTTCTTCTTTAGTACTCTGCATCATGAACTCCAGTAGCATAGTGTTAAACTCCCAGCAATGGCTCCTCAACTTAGGGAGACCACCTGGCTCTACCTTGTGTCGCAGACCAGAAACTCTCTCCAGGTAGTAATATGGGACAATCACAGGGCTCATATCATTCATTTCCTACGTCTCAGGAATCCCTGTCCTTTATTGTCTGATGTCCAATGTCTTAAAAACTGTTAGTTTCACATATTTTGTTTGGTTGTTCGTTGTTTCAGGTGGGAGGGTAACTCCGTCCCTGTTGCTCTATCTTGGCTAGTAGTAGAAGTCTTGATGTCCTTACTAATAAATAGTTCTCCACGTCTGTCCTCAGAAGCAGCACAATATGTGATGTCATCACTCTACTTACAGATGCTAGCTAACAACATTGCAAATTGGTTTGCAATAAATGTTTACTCTTTTTATATGTTGTAAAAAGACAAAAAGCCTTTCCTAAAGTACAACCTTTTCTTTGAAGTGAGACAGGCACATCCTTCTCAGGCCCTCCAAATTATAAATGTAAAATAGGTTGAAAATGGGTGCGGGTGGCTCAGTGGGCTAAAGCCTCTGCCTTCAGCTTGGGTCTCAGGGTCCCAGAGCAGGAACCTCAGCAGGAAGCCTGCTTCCCCCTCTCTTTCTGCCTGCCTCTCTGACTACTTGTGACCTCTCTCTCTCTCTGTCAAACAAATAAAAAATCTTTTTAAAAAATAGGTTGAAAATGTGACATTTTAAGGATTGTTTTTTATCTCAGATGTCTAATTTGTTCCCAAGGCTCTACAGGAAAATGAAAGTTGCCCTTGAACTACATTCTTATTCTGAAGGACAAGCCAATTCAGAATATGGAGACTGTGGAAGGGCAAAAATTTCAGAGTCTATGTCAAGGGAAAATTCTTAGTATCTTTCATTGCCCTGAGTATTAAAAGTATTCAGAGAACTTTGGTTAATGTGGATTAGCAGATGAAAAGAGATATGATCAACCAGACTACACAAGTTTTTAGGCAATGTAATGAAACTCCTATTTCAACTTGACCTCTAGAGTAAGTGTAAGTAGAAGTATTTAAAAAACAAAAACTAAAAGAACACACCTTCCATCCAGCCTCTTCAAGTAGGGAGGAGAATGGCCTTGTGGGAAAACTGATCAGGCCATAACAAGTTAGAATTTTAAAGTTTCATTCAGTTTAACTGAGTTAACTCAGTTTCCAAGGAGCTTAAGAAGCAGCTAGGCACAAGTGTGTAGCTCAGTAAATGGCTTCATTTCTTGCCCCAGGTGAATCTCAAGTGCACAAATTGAGATTTGAGGTGCAGTGAGAAACATGTACTAAAGTAGTCATGCACAATAATGTACATTTGTCCAGACAAGAATGCCGTGCAGACTATCATACATGCAAAAAATGTTTTTCTTCTTATAAATGGCAATGACTTTATAACATCTATAAATTCATATTTTCCCTAGGAGTATATGTATTTGGTGAAGGGGAAAGAGTGACTGAGGCAGAGAGAGAGAGAGATATATTGATTTTGACCCTTGAACACTCTGCTGGATCCTTAACAAAAGGAAGACACCAAATGAATTAGGTCACTATGTTGTAAGCAATGGAAAACACAACTGGCTTAAACAATAAAGACAATCTGTTGTCTCACATAACTGAACAGTCCAAAGAAATTCAGATTTGGCTTCATCAACGCTCCTCCTTTCCTTTTTCTCTCTGTCTTCCTCTGCCTCTCTGTCTCTCTCTCTTTCCCCCTTCTTTCTCCCTCCCTCCCCCTCACTGCCTGTGTGTAGGTACCTGCTGTTGACAGCATCCCGAAGCAGGCTCTGCCCCCCTCCCCATACATTTCTGGTCAGTGAGGGAGATCATGGGGGTTAGAAGCCACTTCAGAAATCTCTGGCAGAAGGGGTGCCTGGGTGGCTCAGTGGGTTAGGCCGCTGCCTTCGGCTCAGGTCATGATCTCAGAGTCCTGGGATTGAGTCCCGCATCGGGCTCTCTGCTCAGCAGAGAGCCTGCTTCCCTCTCCTCTCTCTCTGGCTGCCTCTCCGTCTACTTGTGATTTCTCTCTGTCAAATTAATAAATAAAATCTTAAAAAAAAAAAAAAAGAAAAAAAGAAATCTCTGGCAGAAGAAGCCAGCTTCATCAGAAGCCCCAGCAAATGTCTCCTCTTATCTTGTGATTGGCTTTATTGGGCTCTATCCTGAACCAATCACCAGAGCCAGGGGTACAGAATATGTGCTTGTTGGCTTTAGTTCAACCCTCAAACTGAGGAAGGGAAAACCATACCTAGGCTTCATGGCTGAGGATAAGGAAAGAATGACACCCTCAATAGAAAATCAAGGTAGCGTTGGTGGGAAAGAAGGATAGACAGATGGGGAGGACAACCAACCGATGTCCCTTAGAGAGGCACACTTGCCCAGAAGGCTTTACGGGAGATTCTACATGACCTACCAGTGCCCACCCTGGACTGACCCTGGACTTTCTCATGCTATTTGGCCTGAACAACTCAGCCTAGGGAAGCAGTCTTTGGGGAAACAAGAGATATTTGCAGGGTGAGAGTTCCATGGGGGCAGAATGAGGTTGTTGCAAAGTAGATGGTAGCAGAAGATCCAGAAAACAAAGAAGTGAAAATGGAGGTGCCTCAGAAGAGGGCAGAAGACCCAAGGGAGGGAGACAGGTCAGGAAATGCAGCACTTCCGGTTAGCCTTTCACTGTTGGGACCTTCTCCCTGGAGTCTCAAGGAAATTATGCTTCATTTGACAATTTTAAACTCTCTTTTAAAATTCTGCTTAATTTCCTCCAACCTTCTTAGAAAGTTTAATGCAGGAAGTGTGCGGGACTGAGACCTGGAAGAGCAGTATGAGAAACAGGTGTGCTTTCCTGGGCATTTACCTGTGCAGGGCACTCTTTGTGTTTCGCCTGTCTTCACAAAGGACAACCCAGCAAGGTAGGTTGTATTTTTAGCATCATCAACCCATTTTACAAATGAGGACAGTGAAGTACAAAGACATGAAGCCGTATGTCCATTCCCAGAATGCATACCCTTCAGCACTGGGGTATTGCTGCTGAGGCCATGTGGCTTAGACCCACCTGCATCCTCCCTGATGAAGGTCAGGAGTCCATAAATTGTGTGACTGGCATATACGGCCAGAACCAACGCGGATGGACCTTGAGCCCACACAACCCGTAGAGAAAATGCCTCCTCCAACCGTGGTCCCTGGCTGCCTCCCTTGCCTCATGCTGGTACTGGCCTCAAGCACAGCAAAGGGAGGAGGAGCCAGTGGGGACCAGAGAGTGTGTTGCCAACACGTGCCCCTGGCGACCACTGAGTAACACGGGAAAGAGGATCTGATACAACTTCCCTTTTTCCACATATACCAAAAGAAGAGATTATTTAAAAGGGAAGAAAAAGCAGACACCGATACTACGCCTAAATAAGCAGGCACTGCTTCCTATTAGAAAGGTCAAAACCCACATTCTGCAGGAGAGGACGTGGGACTTGAATCAGACTGTGATTACAGGCAACTCTTAAAATCTCTACTTCACGGATGCTCAGATCACTGGAGCAGCCCCTCAAATGCTCTTTCTAATGGGATGGGGTTTGAATTATAAATATCCCTATTCCATTCTGCCAGCACAACAGTCCTTCTGCCAATCTCAAAGAGGGAAAATTACCAATAATTTCATTTACAAATTACAGCAAACCCTGTCCTAGACACAAGAGATTTCTAAATTTCAAATACAAAGATGGACAGGAAGAGTCTGCAGAGAGGCATTATGTGCTGTTTATAAACTGTTCTTCCTCATGGTCTTTTCTCGTGAGCTTCACAGTGCTTCCCAGTTGAATCAGGGACCTAACTGGACCTCACCAGAGGGGATTTGCGCTACAATCCATACATAAGCATCTGGAAGAAGATCTGAAGAATAAATTCAGCCTTTGAAAGAACATGGTCAGAAGAAGAAATCCAATATCACAGCCGATGAGGGACATTCGTTTCTTACACAATGCCAAAGTTGTTTTCAGAGTGTTGATTTCCTGTTGCACTTCAAGCAGGTTACTCTGAGGGAACAAAAACAAGCATCGAAATACAGTCCTGGCACGTGAAGCCAGAAGAGCGACACAGGAGACAAGGAAGACATTGACTCACATATTGAATCACCGGTCAGTCAGACAGCTTTTAAAGTCCTCCAAGCTGACTGCAAACTTCCATGACACATTTAGGAGTATAAAAATCTCAAATCTCTTTTTATTTTGCTGTTGCTTCACAAAGTGAAAACCTGCAGTGGGTAGCAGTGGTCAAGGGAGAAAGCTCTGGATTCAGAAACCTGGCTCCATTTCTCACTGGCTGTGTGACCTTGGTTGAGCTCCTTACCTCCTTGAGCCTCAACTTCTTCCTCTCTAAAATGGGGATAAGAATAGCACCCATCTCATGGGATGTTAATGGATTAAATAAGGTAATACTTATAAAGTGCTTAACATAGTGTCTGAATATGTTCAGTGCTCAATAAATGTTAGCTTGTAAAATTACAGTCGACCAGGGCACCTGGGGTTGAGCGTCTGCCTTTGGCTCAGGTCATGATCCTGGAGTCCCAGAATCAAGTCCTACCACAGGCTCCCTGCTCAGCAGGGAGTCTGCTTCTCTCTCTGCCCTTCACCCTTCTTGGGCTCTGTCTTGCTCACTCTCAAATAAACAAAATGTTTTTTAAAAATATAATTATAGTTGACCCTTGAACACCACCAATTTGAACTGTCAATTTTTTTCATACTCACACAGATTTTTTTTTAATAAATATAGTATGTATTTTCCCTTCCTTTTGATTGTCTTAATACATTTTCTTTTCTCTAGCTTACTTATGGCAAAAATATACAATATGTATTCAGTTCACCAATGTGCATACATACAAAGTATCTGTCAGCTGACTGTTTATGTTATGGGTAAGGCTTCAAGTCAACAGTAGACAATTAGTTGGGTTTGGAGGTAGACAAAAGTTATAGGCAGATTTTCGACTGAGTGGGGGATTGGCACCCCAAGCCTTGCATTGCTCAAGGTCCAAATGTTGTATTATTTTATTGTTGTTAAAAATAAAACAAAAGTAAAAATTGTTGAACATTCTTAGTTTTTAAAACTTGGGAAACACAGTAAATATGAGTGCTACAGGACCAGCTTCATTGCTGGGTGAGCCCCTTGCGGGCATTTGGTAACCATGCCCAAGACAATTCTGTCTCACACGAAAATAAAATCACCCAGACCCTTTGCAGGTCTTAGATCCTTTGCCTTTAGTCCCCTGTATGCTCTATGCTCACCAGTATGCATACATTATCTGAAGTTTTCCTACCCCACTTTATTAGTGATTTATTTATTCGGGCTGCCTTGCTATGTCACACATTACGAAGAGGGCTTTTATAGACCATCAGCTAATTTTCTGGATATGTTCTAGTGGCAGGAGGCTGCTACAAATTTTACCAATGTCCTCAGTTTCTCAAATTATTTACTATAGCACTGACTAGAGCAAAACGCTGGAAATAACCTAAATGTTATGTTTAAATAAACTGCGGCACATACAGTATCACATAGCTACAGAACAAATGAGGACATCCTATGTACCCATGATGCACTATGACCAAGATGCAGTTCTAAGTGCAAAAACAAGATGCTAACAATGTGTGTACGTGGCCATTTGTACATGGTCAAGAAAGGCAAGGAAAATACACACACACACACACACACACACAAAACTGGGCTACTGGTGCACAGTGTTTGAGGGTGACACTTTTCACCTCCGATCCTTTTGACTTTTGAATGTTGCACCATGGCCCGGTATGACTTATTTTAAGAACAAATAATATTAAAATAAAGAAAAGCAAATATATTATTTTGGTATTTAAAAATTAAGTAGGAAAAAAAGATTAACTAGATAGTTCCCAGAGAAGGGATTATATCACAGGTAGTGACAAATGGGCTCAGACACATGGTCCAGAATGTTGTCACAAACCAACATGCTGAGGTAAATGTCCTAATCAAAAAAGTTAGGTCAAGTCTATTCATAACAAAAGCACAAAATAAGTGCCTTAGAAGCAAGCTAGCCAGAGGAAGGAGCTGAGGAAAAGCTTACCTTCAGAGGCTTTTCTCTCCTCTCCTCCTAGTTTTCCAACTTAAGAGCAGAGGAACAGTCATTGAGTGACTGACAAAGATGGGGGCTCTCCTGGAGTATTTGGTGGCTTCTCTGACTGGAAGGCTGGATCCACATGGTCAGAAAGTGTGTGGGGAGATTCCAGTCTCTCCAGGTTGAATAAAGCTTTCTCTTCTGTTGAACTTCTAGGAGACTTCAATGTGTGAATGGCTACTTTGAGCCTCCCAGAAGAGGGTAGATGTTTCCCAAACACTTGACCACCAAAAGCAGAGCCTCTTGTTTGACAAGCTCCTCAGAAGGCTCTATGGAACCCTGGTCCACTCAGAGTCCTGCTACCAAAGGCAGACAGAGAGGAAGCACCTGAGCTTACATACACAAACCAGCTCCTGGTACCAAAGATCCCCACTTCTTCCCCGTGGGCCTCAACTTTACCATCTGTAAAATGGGGTACAGAGAGAAATTCACAGCTCTATCTACCTTCCTTATTTCTCAAAAGACTTCAATATTTAACTTATATTCAAAAGGTGACATTTTTCCCATTCTGTCTTGTGTTACATTTGCATGTATCCCTGTTCTGGTCAATTCCAGAGGCCTATAAACAACTTGAATGCAGAGGTTTTGCCTTGGTTTGCAAAGCACTCAAGTATTTTAATGGGTGAAATGTTCTAAGTGTGCAACATAGACAAGAAACATAAAAGGACTCAGAGAGAAAGAAGACAGTGGAGTCTGGTGGTGTTCTGGCAGCAGAAACAGGTAAACGCAGTGAGCTGAGAGGGGCGATGGGGTGGGTGGGTGGGGACAGGTCCGGAAGGAGGTACACATCTAAGTGAATGACAGAAGCACTGAGCATGATGTCTATAGTAACAGAAATACCAGTTTGGGATATTCTGTTATTTTTTTTTACAAAAATCTTGAATCTTAACAATTTTCACACTGACATACCCAGAGAGTCAGAGGCAAATTTTTTTCTGAATTCTGACTATAATCCTCTCTTGGCGAAAACACATCTAAAATACAGTCACTCTGGAAAACAGTATGGAGGTTCCTTAAATAGTTGAAAATAGAGCTACCCTACGATGCAGGAATTACACTACTAGGTGTTTACGCTGAAGATACAAATGGAGTGATCTGAAGGGGCACCTGCATCCCGATGTTTATAGCAGCAATGTCCACAAAGGCCAAACTATGGAAAGAGCCCAGATGTCCATCAACAGATGAATGGATAAAGAAGATGTGGTGTGTGTGTATACACACACACACACACACACACACACACAGGAATATTACTCAGCCATCAAAAATGAAATCTTGCCATTTGCAAGGACACGGATGGAACTAGTAGGTATAATGCTAAGTGAAATAAGTCAATCAGAGAAAGACAATTGACATATGATCTCACTCATATGTGGAATATAAGAAACAAAACAGAGGAGCATAGGGCAAGGGGGAAAAATAAAACAAGACGAAATCAGAGAGGGAGACAAACTGTCAGAGACTCTTAATCATAGGAGACGAACTGAGGGTTGCTGGAGGGGAGGGGGTGATAGGGTAATTGGGTGATGGATATTAAAGAGGGCACATGATATAATAAGCACTGAGTGTTATATAAGATTGATGAGTCACTGACCTCAGCCTCTGAAACTCACAATATACTATATGTTAATTGAATTTATATTTTAAAAATAACTGAAAAATATTTTATTAATGTTCTGATAATTAATGTAATTCTCATTTCTTGTATTTCTAAGGATGGTGAGAATATTTTCTTCAGTTTATTGGTTATCTCTATTTCTCCCAAGACAAGTTTGCACACCAGCTTGACTTCATACCCCCTTAGTGCGGTTATCTGGCAACAGGGATAGAGATGGGGGTAGAAACATAGACTAGTCTATGGTGGTTCTTAAAGTGTGTCCCCTCCCCATGTGAATAAGAACTTTTCTTGAATGGCTTCTCCTGAGCTGTGACTAAAGATTCCTAACCTCACTCACTTGAAAATGTCCTGGAGATTCCTATCAGCAAACACCAACACACAGGGAAAAAAAAAAAAAAAACCCACCCAGAGTGGGGTTTATCTCTGCTGCAACCTCATCTCCCCACATCAGGGCTCTGAGCCACCACCATACCCCAATTTCCTACCCACTGCACCGGCTGTCTTCGTCCCTGTCTGAGGATCCCCACCTGGACATGTCTTCCTGGCACTGCCCCCTACCAACTTTTCTCTCTAGTGATATAACTGCCCTGCTTGCCTCAGTTCCTTCTTCATAAGTTAACAGTGGCTGTAGGTTAATGGGCTTGACCTGCTAAAAGACCTCTTTACATCTGGACACAACAGCAATAGCTTAACCCAAAGGAATAATTTTAATGGTAATAATAACCACCATTTAATAAGTGGTTAGCATATGCTAAGTACTTTAAAGACATTATCTAAATTACATTAAGCCCTGGAGCTAAGTTATAATTACCTCAATTTTATACAGGAAGAAAATGAAGAGTAGAGAGCCAAGTTATTCTCCCAAGGTCACACAGCTGGTGGTGCTGAGAGCCATCTGTGCTCTAAATTGTGCCACCCCAAGCCATTTTAGTCCCTGCAGGAGGTGAGAGAGGGAGGGGGCAGGACCTGCAGCCTCCTACAGCCCCAAAGAACAAAACACTTGGAAATAGAAGACCCCTATTCTAATCTTTGTGTCTGTCTACCTTTCTTTCAAGGCTACATACAACTTTTCTGGCCTTGGTTTCCTTGGCTGAAAATTAGGACAGTGAGATCTGTTTACCTTAAAAGACTGGAGATACGCCAGTGAGGGAAAGAGAGCAAAGCAATTTGTTAGTTCTCAAATTCTGCACAGATTAAAGGCATGTTTCTTTAGGAAGCAAAGCACTCTGGCTACATGTAGGACAAGCCCCGGTCAGCCCTTTAATTTACCAAGTTTCTGAGCTCAAGATGCTGAGTTTCAATGGGAAGCATCTGTGATCCGACTTCCAGTTGCCTGTGTTTGTTTGCCATGTTACATTCATAAACACGACAGTTGACATTACATCTCTCCTAGTAGTGATGATAACTCAGTGTATGTGCTTTTCCCAAACTGCATTCATATTACAAATAAATCAAAGGTAGCACATTAAAGCATTTCTTACCTCTTTTACCTCCGCCCATATGGACCAAAAACTGACACTCTTACCTTGAGATGACTTTAGAAATTGAAGAATAAGAAGAAAATAAGAATAAGTCTATAAGTGCAAATTAGTTGAGACTTTGATTACAAATAGACCAAGCTCCCTCAAAGAAAACACTGGACTCTCACTTGAACACTGGACTCATGGTCTCCCTTTAAGAACAGCCACACAAAGTGAGGCTGCTTCAGGACCAACCTCTGAGAAGGACTTCAGGTAAATATTTTGGACTGTCACTTACTTTAATGTGACCTCTTGGCCACAGAGAATTGGACAAAAAGGCTAACAGTAGGCTGGACAGTGGCCTATGGTACAATAGCAAGGGTTCTGACTTCTTGGGTCAATTCAATTTCCTCTCTCCAAAAGTGTGAATATGGCTCCCCAGTGAGAGAGCTAGTAGTTGATACTGGAAGGAAAACTAAAGAATCACAGAGGAATAATGCAGAAAATGAGCAAATGAGGAAGCAGCAGTCCTGCGTCTAGAGAGGGCTCTGAGGGACCAGCTGAGCAGAGTGCCCCCCACACCTGTGCTGGACATGTGTTGTGAATGAGGAAAAAGATGTATGTGCTCCACCTCGGAGATGTTGAAGTTGTTTTTACTACAACTGACTGATACAGTCCCTTTCTTTCCTTTTAGTCTCAAATTAGGAATTGCCTTAAAGTTTTCTCCCTTTTTTTGTGCTCTTATTTTTTCCTCTACATTTAATCTCAAGTATAATCCTCCTTTCATGTAGTTTTAATACGACTTTTAGAGGAATGCGTCCCTAAGGAAACCGTATGTCCAGATGCCTAAAGCTTCACTTGACTTCCCAGCTGTCACCTCAAACTCCATTCAGTTCTGTTCAAAGACTATGCACCTGGCTTTGTGCTGGTTGCTGAAGATGTTGAGGTTAATAAGACAAATAGGTTAAATAGGTTACCTTAATTTAAACTCAATAACTTACAACAACAACAACAACTCATCATACTTCCTACACAGAGACATGTTTACCTGAATACCTGACTGCTACCATGGAAAGTTCTTTCTCCTCTTCCCACTTAGGGGGATGGGAGGTAGCATTGGCTCTCCTCTCAACCTCCTTCCCTGAATCAAAATAGACACAAGTTCCTCTGTTCTTTCCAAGGAAATGCTACTCAAAGAGCCCCTCTACTCTTAATTCCTTGGGCGTAGCTTGAGTCCCTCTTCCTTGCCCCACAGTTCTCTGGCTTCTCTGCCTCTCTCATCCACTTACCCAGGTCAGATACATCTAGACTTCTAAAACACCACTGCCTTAATATCACCCATTCAAGAATGTTAAATAACTTTCCTGACATTCCAAACCTCATTAAATCTAACTCCTTCATTGTAGTTTTCATCATTTACCCCAAATCTATGTTTCTAATTGTCTAAATAACAATAGTAATTTAGCTAAATTTATTGAGTCCTTAGTATGCAGCTGGCACTAAGTTCAACTCTTTTGTTTACTCTTTCATTAAATCCTGACTAAAACTGCATGAAACAGAAGGATTACCAACCAAATTTACAGGTAAGGAAACTAAGACCTGAAGACATGAAACAGGCTCAAGATCAAATAGTAAGTGGTTTTAAACTTGGGTCCTAAATCCTTCTGTAACATGGGAGCAGGGATCATACCTCATACCTGCTTGTAAATCCACAGCTTTGAGGAAAGTGCCAAGCAAACATTAATTGTGTTTGTAGTAGTTATTGATTGAATAAAATACTGTTTCTAAACTATTCTGGTAAAGGAGTAAGGTATTCTTAGGAGTCTGAGACACCTCTACAAGGAACACTGTTTCAGAGGAATATATGTTGATTTTTTTTTTTCCTAAAAGGGGCAAGATCCACCAGAGATCAGAAGGAGGGACAAGCTGGGCCAGTAGCCTGGAAGTTTAAAAACAAACAAACAAAAAACCATAATTATAAAGGAGCTGAAGAGTTAGTTTGTCCTCTCAACTTTTTTTTTTTAATTTTACATTAAGAGATTTTACATGTCAGATACTGCCTTGAAAAATTGTGTTAAGGGGAGCTGAGGATTGGATGAGGATTGGGGGGTGGGGGAAAGGGGGTGCCAAGACAGTGAAATGTGGTCCGGCCAGTACTGGTGAGCAACATCGAGGGACACTTAAAACCTGAAGTGTGATTCTGAAGTTTATGCACAGTCCAACATTTACCCTAATCCACACTGCCTACCTAATGAAATAGCTTCCTAAAAATTCCAATTAAGGGCTGCTGTGTGGGGAACCAAAGGATTGCCTACCCAAAAGATGAGACATTTTGAGGTCCACTAAGACAAAAAGGGAGGACAGTAAAGAAGGAGTGAAGAATTCTCCTAAAATACCTCTTGAACCATTCAAATACAGAATGAGACTGAAATGAGGTTGGTGGCTAAGAAGTGTTACCAAGTGCAGTAATTGCTCAGTTACAGAATTGCTCAGTTTTCTGGATATGATGGAATGAGCAAACATTGAACACAGTTTAGCTGTTGATCTTTTGGGTAATCACTAGAAACCTCAACTAACCTGGAACATGTAAAATATGAAATTGCCAACTAATACTGATTCCTGTTTGACAGATGCTGAAAAGAATAGTAAGTGTGGTGAAAAAGAAAACAGTTAAATCCAGAGACAGGATCATAGAGCCCTGGTTATGTCTGCAGTTTTCCCTGATGACCTCATGCCTGGTACTCAAAGACTTTGATTTCTACACAGGTAAAATGAGAAGGTTGGCAGCCTCCAACATCCCTTCCAAATCAAACAGTATATTATTTGACACATACGGCATACCATAAATGACAGGTCATATATGACAGACCTCTGACTAACATCATACTTAATGTGGAAAGGCTGAAAGCTTTTCCTCTAAGATCAGAAACAAGACAAGGACGTCCACTGTTGCCACTTACATTCAGCATAATACTGAAAGTCCTAACCACAACAATCACACAACAAAAAGAAATCAAAGGCAACCAAATTGGTAAGAAATAAAACCATCATTAATTATAGATGATATGATACTATATATAGAAAACCCTAAAGACTACATCAAAAAACTATTATAACTAATAGTCATATAACTATTATAACTATTATAATAGTTTATTATAATAAATTATTATAACTGAATTATGAATTCAGTTATGTTGTAGTACACAAAATATACAGAAATCTGTTGTTTTTCTATACATTAATAATGAAGTAGCAGAAAGAGAAATTAAGAAAACAATTCCATGTACAACTGCACCAAAAAGAATAAAAAACCTAGGAATAAACTGAACCAAGGAGGTGAAAGACCTGTACTCGGAAAACTATAGAACTCTAATGAAAGAAATTGAAAGCAACACAAACAAATGGAAAGATCCAGCATGCTCATGGATTAGAAGGTTTAATATTACTAAAATGTCCATACTACCCAAAACAATCTACAGATTCAATGAAATTTCTATCAAAATACCAATAGAATTTTTCACAGAACCAGGATAAACAATCCTAAAATTTGTATGAAACCATCAAAGACCCCAAATAGGCAAACCAATCTTGAAAAGGAAGAACAAACTAGAAGTGTCATAATCCTAGATTTCAAAAAATAAAATAGTAATCAAAACAGTACGGTACTAAAACAAAAATAGACACACAGATCAATGGAGCAGGATAGAGACCCCAGAAATAAACCCATGTTCATATGGTCAATTGATTTATGACAAAGGAGGAAAAACTATAAAATGGGGATAGTCTCTTCAATAAAGGTGCTGGGGAAACTGGACAGCTACATGCAAAAGAATGAAAGTAGACCACTTTCTCATACCATATACACAAATAAACTTGGATTAAAGACCTAAATGTGAGACATGAAACCATAAAACTTTTAAAAGAAAACAGGCAATATTGGAAATCAGCCTTAGTAATATTTTTCTTAATATTTCTCCTCAGACAAGAAAAACAAAAGCAAAAATAACTATTGGGAATTATAACAAAATAAAAATCCTTTGCACAGCAAAGGAAACCAACAAAATAAAAGGCAATGGGAGAAGATATTTGCAAATGATGTATCTAAATAAGGATTAATATCCAAAATACATAAAGAACTTTTCAATTCAATACCAAAAAACAAATAATCCAATTTAAAAATGGGGCAAGGACCTGAATAGACATTATTCCAAAAAAGACAGATGGCCAACAGACACATAAAAAGATGCTCAACCTCACTAACCGTCAGGGAAATACAAATCAAAACTACAATGAGGAGGCGCCTGGGTGGCTCAGTGGGTTAAAGCCTCTGCCTTCGGCTCAGGTCATGATCCCAGGGTTCTGGGATCGAGCCCCAGAAGGGAGCCTGCTTCCTCCTTTCTCTCTCTGCCTGCCTCTCTACCTACTTGTGATCTCTGTCTGTCAAATAAACAAATAAAATCTTAAAAAAAAAAAAAACTACAATGAGATACCACCTTAAGTCATTCAGAATGACTAGTATCAAAAATACAACTTTGGGCAAGGATGTGGAGAAAGGGGAACTCTTACGCACTTTTGGTTGGAATGTAAATTGGTGCAACCATTGTGAAAAAGAATATGAAGTTTCCTCAAAAAATTAAAAGTAGAAATACCATAGGATCTAGTAATTCCACTACTGAGTATTTACCCAAATAAAATGAAAGCACATCCAAAAACATATATGCACCCCTATGTTTATTGCAGCATTATTTATGATAGCAAACTAGAAGAAAACTAGAATGAAAGAAAACTAGAATAGAAGCAAATTAGATGTCTATCCATAAATAATGGATAAAGATGGGATAGATATAGATGATCTAGACATACACATAGCTATAGATACAGTGGAATATTACTCAGCCATAAAAAGAATGAGATTTTTCCATTTGTGACAACATGGATGGACCTGGAGGGTATTACGCTAAGTGAAATAAGTCAAAGAAAGAAAGACAAATACCACATGATTTTACTTGTATGTGGAATATAAAAAAATAAAGTCAATGAACAACAAAAAAAATAGAAATAGAATCATAAATATAGAGAAAAAACTGGGTTGCAAGGGGGGAGGGGATTAAGAGGCACCATCTTCTAGTTATAAGACAAATAAGTCATGGGAATAGAGAGTACAGCATGGGGATGGGGAATACAGTCAATAATATTGTACTAGTGTCACATGACAGATGGTAACTATACTTATTGTAGTTTGCATAACTTACTGCATAGAAATGTCAGATCACTATGTTGTATGTCCAAAACTAATATACCATTGAGCATCAACTATACTTCCAATAAAAAAGTATATTATTTGAAGATGCTTTAAACCATGTTTTAAAAATCAAAGGAAGTAGAATTAAGAATTAAAATAGGTGTAGAACATTTTGATTTCTCCTTTTCATTTTCTAAATCATTTAATAACATTTGAGGAAGAATTTTAAAACCTTTCATCAATTATGGGAAAGGTGACAGAAAAATAATTTTCCTTGGAAATATGTTGGAAAGAAGAGAGTCGAGTGAAAGGGAATGGGAAGGTATAGGTTGAAAATGACTTGAGAGACATATTAATGAATTACAATGTGTGGGTCTCATTTTGATCATGACAAACTACAATAAATATTGAGAAAATTGGAGTAATTTGAATACTAGCTGTATATTAGATGATTTGGGACAATTTTTATTATTCTTTTACTTATTATGATTGTGATTTTTTTTGTCACAAACCATTATTTATTTTATTTTTTTATTTTTTTATTTTTTATAAACATATACTTTTATCCCCAGGCGTACAGGTCTGTGAATCACCAGGTTTACACACTTCACAGCACTCACCAAAGCACATACCTCCCCAATGTCCATAATACCACCCCCTTCTCCTAAACCCCTTCCCCCAGCAACCCTCAGTTTGTTTTGTGAGATTAAGAGTCACTTATGGTTTGTCTCCCTCCCAATCCCATCTTGTTTCATTTATTCTTCTCCTACCCACTTAAGCCCCCATGTTGCATCACCACTTCCTCATATCAGGGAGATCATATGATAGTTGTCTTTCTCTGCTTGACTTATTTCGCTAAGCATGATACGCTCTAGTTCCATCCATGTTGTCGCAAATGGCAAGATTTCATTTCTTTTGATGGCTGCATAGTATTCCATTGTGTATATATACCACATCTTCTTGATCCATTCATCTGTGGATGGACATCTAGGTTCTTTCCATAGTTTGGCTATTGTGGACATTGCTGCTATAAACATTTGGGTGCACGTGCCCCTTTGGATCACTACGTTTGTATCTTTAGGGTAAATACCCAGTAGTGCAATTGCTGGGTCATAGGGCAGTTCTATTTTCAACATTTTGAGGAACCTCCATGCTGTTTTCCAGAGTGGCTGCACCAGCTTGCATTCCCACCAACAGTGTAGGAGGGTTCCCCTTTCTCCGCATCCTCGCCAGCATCTGTCATTTCCTGACTTGTTAATTTTAGCCATTCTGACTGGTGTGAGGTGATATCTCATTGTGGTTTTGATTTGTATTTCCCTGATGCCGAGTGATATGGAGCACTTTTTCATGTGTCTGTTGGCCATCTGGATGTCTTCTTTGCAGAAATGTCTGTTCATGTCCTCTGCCCATTTCTTGATTGGATTATTTGTTCTTTGGGTGTTGAGTTTGCTAAGTTCTTTATAGATTCTGGACACTAGTCCTTTATCTGATATGTCGGTTGCAAATATCTTCTCCCATTCTGTCAGTTGTCTTTTGATTTTATTAACTGTTTCCTTTGCTGTGCAAAAGCTTTTGATCTTGATGAAATCCCAATAGTTCATTTTTGCCCTTGCTTCCCTTGCCTTTGGCGTTGTTCCTAGGAAGATGTTGCTGCGGCTGAGGTCGAAGAGGTTGCTGCCTGTGTTCTCCTCAAGGATTTTGATGGATTCCTTTCTCACATTGAGGTCCTTCATTCATTTTGAGTCTATTTTTGTGTGTGGTGTAAGGAAATGGTCCAATTTCATTTTTCTGCATGTGGCTGTCCAATTTTCACAGCACCATTTATTGAAGAGGCTGTCTTTTTTCCATTGGACATTCTTTCCTGCTTTGTCGAAGATTAGTTGACTGTAAAGTTGAGGGTCTATTTCTGGGCTCTCTATTATGTTCCATTGATCTATGTGTCTGTTTTTGTGCCAGTACCATGCTGTCTTGATGATGACAGCTTTGTAATAGAGCTCGAAGTCCGGAATTGTGATGCCACCAACGTTGGCTTTCTTTTTCAATATCCCTTTGGCTATTAGAGGTCTTTTCTGGTTCCATATAAATTTTAGAATTATTTGTTCCATTTCTTTGAAAAAGATGGATGGTACTTTGATAGGAATTGCATTAAATGTGTAGATTGCTTTAGGTAGCATAGACATTTTCACAATATTTATTCTTCCAATCCTATGATTGTGATTTTTTAACAAGAGTTCATTACTTTAAAAAAAAGACTGAAATATTTACTGGTCACATGATGTGATGTCTAGAATTTGCTTCAGAATAATCCATTGAGGAAAGGAGAACATGGTGAGGGGAGGATGTAGAGGAAACTAGACAAACCATGAGCTGGCAATTGTTAAAGCTGGTATGTGGGTGTCGGGGGAAAGGGGTACTGTTTTAGTGTTTGGTTAAAATTTTCCCTGATAAAAAGTTTACATAAAACATGCAACATTCAGAAGATATGAACAGACACTTCTCCAAAGAAGACATACAAATGGCTATCAGAAAAAATGTTCATCATCACTAGCCATCAGGGAGATTCAAATTAAAATCACATTGAGATACCACCTTACACCAGTTAGAATGGCCAAAATTAGCAAGACAGGAAACAACATGTGTTGGAGAGGATGTAGAGAAGGGGGAAACCCTCTTACACTGTTGGTGGGAATGCAAGTTGGTGCAGCCTCTTTGGAAAACAGTGTGGAGATCCCTCAAGAAATTAAAAATAGAGCTTCCCTATGACCCTGCAATTGCGCTACTGGGTATTTACCCCAAAGATACAGATGTAGTAAAAAGAAGGGCCCAATATTTATAGTGGCGATGGCCACGGTCGCCAAACTGTGGAAAGAACCAAGATGCCCTTCAACGGATGAATGGATAAGGAAGATGTGGTCCATATACACTATGGAGTATTATGCCTCCATCAGAAAGGATGAATACCCAACTTTTGTAACAACATGGATGGGACTGAAAGAGATTATGCTGAGTGAAATAAGTCAAGTAGAGAGAGTCAATTATCATATGGTTTTACTTATTTGTGGAGCATAACAAATAACATGGAGGACATGGGGAGATGGAGAGAAGGGAGTTGAGGGAAACTGGAAGGGGAGGTGAACCATGAGGGACTATGGACTCTAAAAAACAAAAAACAATCTGAGGGTTTTGAAGTGGTGGGGTGGGGGGTGGGAGATTGGGGGAACCAGGTGGTGGGTATTAAGGAGAGCACATATTGCATGGAGCACTGGGTGTGGTGCAAAAAACAATGAATTCTGGGGGCGTCTGGGTGGCTCAGTGGGTTAAGCTGCTGCCTTTGGCTTAGGTCATGATCTCGGGGTCCTGGAATGGAGCCCTGCATCAGACTCTCTGCTCAGCAGGGAGCCTGCTTCCCCTTCTCTCTCTGCCTGCCTCTCTGCCTACTTGTGATCTCTCTCTCTCTGTAAAATAAATAAATAAAATCTTTTTAAAAAAAAATGAATTCTTTTATGCTGAAAAGAAAAAATAAATAAATAAAATGAAATAAAATAATTCAAAAAAAGAAAATATCCAATGCTTCTTGAGATAATGCAGTAGCCAGCCTCCAACTGGGCTCTCGATGATTGCCACCTCCTGGTATCTACGCATGTAGACCACACCCACCTGTTCCCAGGGTTAGTCTTCATGACCACTACGATATGGCAAAAGTGAAGATATGTCACTTCTAACATTGGGTTAGGAAAAAACTATCGCTTCTGTCTTCAGAGTACCTTCTCTGTTGGATCTCTGGCTCTGGGAAAAGCAAGCTGCCATGCTGTGCTGAGAATCAGTTAGGGGCTAAGAAAAAAAGAAACAAAATGATGTGAAAAGAGGAGCAGAGGAAGACCAGGCCCTGGGGCTTGGAGAACATTCAAGTGAAGGTCAGAAAATCCTAGGATGGCTCTGCCTTCTGAGAGACATTGGTCACACGTCCTCCTGAAGACTGGCTGTTTTATCAGACCTCAGTGCCCATGAGGCCTGGCCATGTGGGCAAGTCCCCAATTATGTCTAGAGCCCTAAATGTGAATTCCCCATCACTGCCTGAGGCAGCATGAGTGAGTCTGCATTTCTTTCAACAAGTCAGTCTAACCAGCACACACTGTCGACAACATGACTACATCTTTGGTGAAGTACTCAAGAAAGCCTCCCACCCTCAGTGCTTTGATGGCCAGAAAACCCCCGCTTGGCACACACTTCCTTTGATGCATGCATGAAGTGAGAGGCCCTCACTGGAAGACTTGGCCTGGCTTCCCCAAGGCTCGGGTCCCAAGGGCATGGCTTCTCTACCAAAGGATTCACCATCAACAAGCCAGGAGAAGGAACCCAGAGTTGGTGAAAGAGCAGAGTGCATCCAGCTGCTAAATTCACGATGTCACTCCACTTCTTTCTTTACTGGAAGCCCAAATTAGCACCAAAGTCACCTTGATCAAAATCCTTACAATTGCCTACTAGCCACCCAAAGCCTTTGCCAGAGCATTTGCCCTGGTGATCCTCGTGCTTTATAAGGCAGAAACCTCAGGCCAGCTTACAGTTTTAGGCATGGCCCTGTCTCCAGGAGTAAAGATAGGCAGAGCCACCCAGTGGGTACCAACAAGCGGTGGGTCCGCATCTTGCTGGCAAGAAGAGAGTCTCCAGGGATGAGAGATGGCTCAGTATCAAGCAGGAGAAGGATGTTGGCACAGGGGAAGGGCTTTGCTTCTGACCTTCATGAAAGAAGCCAGGTGGCCCATCCTAGGGCAGTGGAAGGTAACTCAGGAAGGGACCATGGTTTTATCTTGGGGGTGCAGTGAGGTGAAGGCCAGGCAAAGACAGATTTGTCCATCATCTCCCAACTTCATGCTCATTACATGCCTTTTTCTTTGTAATCAACCTGTATATTATATATATATATATATATATATATATATATATATATCATATATATAATACATATGTGTGCATCACAGAACATTGGCAACTCTTTCTCTTATTTCCGTCCTTCTGTACCTAGCTGACACCCGCTCTGTGTTCAGAATGGCTGCTTCTGACTCCACCTGCTCCAGTGACTATAACCCTTCTCCAGTTTTCATGAACGTTCCTGAAGACTGAGTGCAGGGAAGTCGTGAGGGGATCACACTGCAAAGCATGCGTCATTTCACTCTGAAATTTCTTCTTCTTGCACCTTTCTCCACAGCATTGGCTTTCATGTTGCCACTAGGGATTCCCGTTCCCCCTTGGCCTCTGCCATCCCTCTTTAAAGTGGGGACAACTTTCCTTCTGTTTCTGACCAAGAGCCACCCCCCAACACCCACTACACTCATCTCCCAAAGCACATGCTTCTTCCCTTAAACCAGAGAGCCAGTCAACCCTCTGCCCAGATTCCTCACCAAAGCAAGCGTATCGCCCTATCTTCCCAAGCAAGGTAGGCATCTCCATAAAGGACCCACACGCCATGTGTGACAGAGATAGAGATTTCATCATCATGTTGCATTTCTAACAATCTTGGGAGAAGAGTTACAGCAGTTGAGTTTGGTGTTCTCTGCCTATTCCACCCCTCAGAAGTCTCCAGAAGGACAAAATATGTCCACAAAGACAATATTCCCTGAGAGAACAATGTGGGAAACATACATCAATGTGAATTGGAGCATATGAAAGGCAGTATACAAAGCTATGATCACGGTGGCCAAGATGAAGTGCTCACTGTGCCACCCACATGCTGTGTGATGTTCTTTGTGCCTCGATCTGTAAATTCAGGGTGTTAGTATACATTCTATGACAGTTTCTGAGAATTGAGTTAAGGAAGATAAAGTGCTTAGAACGTTATCTGCCACATAGTAAGTGTTTAAATGTTAGCTGTTCTTATAATTTTATTATTATCTTTACTCATACTAACACATACAATTCCTTCCAAACTAAGTCACCCATGTGTGCTAGGTGTATGTGGGAGAGGGAGAGTGACAGGGGCAACCTGATTTTATCAGCTGCTACATGGAACAGGATTGGTGAGTCTCTTACTTCTCACAGAAGCAGGTGGGGCCAGGGAGGACCCTTGACCCCTCACTATACCTCACTCAGGGGACTTTAGTGACAGGGTACGGGCAGGTCCAGAATTAGGAGACTGGAAAAATCTGTGTTTTTTTTTAATCATTAATCACTTATTGGTTTATTTTGTATCTACAAAACACATTAGTCATTTATCATTTAAATATCTGAATTCATTAAAAACCATTTTAACACTTTTTCTCCTGCCTGCCATAAAAATACAGTAAATAATCTGCTTTTAAAAACAACCAAGAACAAGTGTTCTGGTTTCCTCTCATTCAACTCATATGTTCCTCAGTGATAGCAGTCTGTAAATCAGTAAGACAGGAGGCTAAAGGCTGAGGCTCAAATGATCTTCCACTTAAAAGTGTGATAAGCTATGGAACCTGAAAATTACAAAGTTGCCAAACACTTCTCTGATCTTTGGGGAAAATTCCTTCCTCAAAGTGTTCCATGGGGCGCCTGGGTGGCTCAGTCAGTTAAGTGTTTGACTCTTCATTTAGGCTTAGGTCATGATCTCAGGGTTGTGAGATCGAGCCCCCACAACTCCGTGCTCCATGGGAAGTCTGCTTAGGTTTCTTTCTCTCTTCTTCACCCTTTGCCTTTCCCCACTTCAAATAAATAAACAAATAAAATCTTAAATAAAATAAAATGAAAATATGTCTGTTTCATAAATATAAATTCTAAGCTATTTAACTAAAATAGGCAGGATATTGAACACACACACACAAATAAATAAATAAACAAACAAACAAATAAAAGCAGCTTGTTCTCTCAACGGTCTTCTGAAAAAGCTACACCTTCTACCTAGGTAGTGGTGTTTCCTGAGGCAAAGCAGAAAAAGGACAAGTTAATGCCCCCTCTATTTGCCAATGCTGAAGAGTGTTCAGAGGGGCCACCTGCTTAATGTAAACAGTCCATGTTGTCAGTTATAAATCCCATACAAATCTTGCAACCAACATTCAGTGGGATTTTCCCCCATCATTTTCTGTGACAAGAAGCAAGAACCATGGCTCCCAGCTCTAGCCACTACCCCCACCCTGCTGTGCTTGCGTCTTCACCTGGACTTCTCTGTCTCTCTCCCCACACTGTTGCTGGTAAGACTCACCTGCTTCATGAGCTTCAGCGGCGCCTTCCTGGGGGGGGGGGGCAGTCATTTCCCTCAATGCCTGGGAGAGGTAGTGGGTGTCTCCATTGAGCCATAGGGTACTAGGTGTGCAGTGCTATTTCAACACTGCTCACCTAAACCCTGAGCTCCTTCCTTATCTGCCCGGCTCTCATCAGTAGGTGGTGAAATCCTGTAGAGCTGACCCTGGACTGGCAGTCAGTCCATGGACTGATATCTGATCTACTAATGCTCATTGTATTTTAGATGCTTCATTTATAAAATGATGGTGCGGATGCTTCCTTCAGATTTTAAGATGATGCCATGAGCTATGGTGGGGTCAAGTCTGAACCCCAGCACGCACAGAATTCCATTCAAACCATCTTTCTGGGGAGAGAAATCATCTTATAAAGATACAGGGAGGGGAGCCTGGGTGGCTCAGTGGGCTGAGCCTCCACCTTCGGCTCAGGTCATCGTCTCAGGGTCCTGGGATTGAGCCCTTCAACGGGCTCTCTGCTCAGTGGGGATCCTGCTTCCCCCTCTCCCTCTGCCTGCCTCTCTGCCTACTTGTGATCTATCTGTCAAATAAATAAACAAAATCTTTTAAAAACAAACAAACAAACAAACAAACAAACAAACAGAGACTTCTCATAGAACCTAAGAAAAATACAGATAAGTTTTAGGAGATGCAGGAATCAAGAACTAGAAAGCCTTCGGGCACTGGGAAGCCTCGCCCACCTCCTCTGTGTCTAGGACATGCCCACAAGCACAAGCACACAGAACACATGGCCACGTCTGAACTTCAGTTTTCTCATCTGTAGAAGGGGGAAAATATTGGAAACCTATCTCATGGGTTGTTCTGTTAAATGAATAAATTGAGAGAGAAAGTTCTTTCAGTGCCTGGAAAGTAAAGAAGTGCAAAAAGAAGGAAAAAGAAAAGGAGGTAGAGGAAGGGGAGGAGGAAGCAAGGATGTCAAAGGACACGAAGCCAAACTAAAAGAGCTCCCAGTGGCCAAAGCTGAAAGAATTTGAGCAGCAAAATAAATAGCATAGTACTAGATTATAATCCAAAGCATAGAAGTATTTGCTAGCCCATATTAATATAATTAAATGACTGAATAAATAACTATTTTTAAGGAAAAAGAACAATTCTTCCCTACAAAATTTCAAATTATATTTGTGGATACTGCTCCCTCCAGGAGGTAGAGCTTAATTCCCCTCTCCGTGAGTATAGGCTGGACTTAATGACTCACTTCCAAAGAATAGAAAATGGAAAGGGATAAATCATCACTTTACAGTGGAACAACCTGGCAGACAGTACCTTAACCAAATGATTGAGGATAACATCACATGCAATAAGTCATGTAGATATCATAATACTCCTGATATGAAATGATGAGGAGGGCACCTCACCTCTATAGATTTCTCCCCAGAAATGACTAAGCTCACTTTCTCCATAAGAAAAACAACAGGCAAATTCAAATTGGGATTATTCTACAAAATATCTGGTCAGTACTCCTTAAAACTGTCAAGGTCATGGCAAGCAAGGTGCATCTGGGAAATTGTCAGAAGCCCAGAGACTAAGGAAATGAGATGACTAAACTCAGTGAGGTGTCCTGGATTGGATCCAGGAAAAAAGGGGGGAAGGGGAGGTGATAGACAATTTAGTGTTAAAACTGATAAAAAAATCCAAATAAACTCTAAAATTTAGTTAATAGTAATGTACCAATATTAATTTCTTAGTTTTGGTAAGTATACTATAGTTATTTAATGTTAATATGAGGAGAAACTGGGTGAAACATACACAGGAGCTCTGTGTTATCCTTGTAACTTTTCTATAAGCACAAGACAGAGAGTGGTCACACCCCAGCTTAGCACTTAAACAATTCAATTATGAAACCAGTAGAAAACTGACTAGTATCTCTGAGTCCCAACTGCAAATTCATAAGAGAGAAAATGTGGCTGGTCCAGCTTAGGTCGGGCACCTCTTTTGATCAACCAGCTTGTGGCCAAGGGACACAATCATGGAGTACACATATGGTCACAGGAACCTATTATTCTGAAGAAAATAAGAGTAGAGTCTCAGAACAGGAGTTTAAGGATGGGACAGCCACTCAAAAAGCTGTCTATATTAGCTGTGCTACTCAAAATGTGGTCCATGGGTCAACACCATCAGTATTATCTGGGAGTTGATTAGACATGCAAATTCTTGGTCTCATCCCAGAACTTTGGAGTCAGAATCTGGGAGAGGAAAAGTGAGGGAGTCATGAATCTGTGTTTTAACACAAACTTTCTGGGTGATTCTTATACATATGTCTTGCATCCAAAACAAAGAAAAAAATCCTCTAAAAATCCTGAAGGGGAATTAGACTACTATACATAAAGAATTACATGGCTCAACAACAAAAAGACAAACAATCCAATTTTTTAAGCATGCAAAGGGCTTGAATAGCCATTTCTCCAAAGAATATATTAAAAAGCCAACAAACAACCATGAAAAGATCAACATCATTAGTCATTAAGGAAATGCAAATCAAAACCACCATAAGATACCACTTCAGACTGCTATGATGGCCTGTAGCAAAAGTTAGATAATAACAGGTCTTGACAAGGATGTGGAGAAGTGGGAACCCTCATACATTACTGGTGGGAATGGCCACTGTGGAGAACAGTCTGGCAGTTCCTCAAAACGTTAAGCATAGAATTACTATATTACCCCACTATTTAACTGCTAGGCGTGTACCCCCAAAATTGAAGACAGGTGCTCAGACAAGTATATGTGCATACATGTCATATAGCAGCCCTGTTCACAACAGCCAAAATATAGAAATAGCCCAGGGTGCCTGGGTGACTCACCCAGCATCCGACTGGGTAAGCATCCAACTCTTGATCCCAGCTCGGGTGTTGATCTCAGGGTAGTGAGTTCAGGCTCCATGCTGGGGTGTGGAGCCTACTTTACCAAAAAATGGGAGAAATAGCCCAAATGAATGGATAAGCAAATTATGGTACAAATGTGCACTGGAATATTATTCGGCCATAAAAAGGAATGAAATACTTCTATAGGCTTCGATGTCGATGAAGCATGGAAACATCATGCTAAGGGAAAGAAGCCAGACACAGAAGGTCACATATTGCATGATTCCATTTATATAAAATCTCCAGAATAGATAAATCTGTAGAAAGAAGATGCAGATTAGGTGGTTGCCAAGGGTTAACCAGGGGAGGAGAGAATGGGGAGAAACTATTAAATGGGCAAGAAGTTTTACTTCAGATTAATGGAAATGTTTTGGAACTAGATAGAGGTGGTGTTTGCACAGTATTGTGAGTGTACAAAACCTACTGAATTATTCATTTTAACATGGTTTATGTCATATGGATTTCATCTCAATAAATGATATGATGATGGTATTCTTTCCTGATTCACCTTCTGTTGACAGGTAGAAAAAGATCCTGAGAGATTATGTGATTTTGTCACAGGCAGGACTGACCTTAGCTCAAGTGTGTTTAAGACAACATAAAGGTCTCAGCCCCCACCCCAAATCTTTCCCTCCAGTCTGTTTCTAATTCCTGATGACTCACTCTGAAACACTTGTCCCTACTGGTTAGAGATAAAGATGAAACAGTTATGATATCTTGAAAGGATGATACTAAGATTCCATAGTTGGTGGGGAAAAGATTGTTTGAAATGTCACCTAGCGCCTCCTATATTTGTTGCCATAATGATCAAGAGGCCATCCCTGCCTGTGTTTGAAGTTCATTCCTCCTTAGTCAGGCCTCTGTTGAGGTAGAGAATCACAGCAGTGGTCCTAGTAGTGCCTTAAATACAATAGCTACTAAATCACTTCCAACCCTCTTCTCCAGGCAAAAGAACATCGGGCCCTTTATCCTTTTATTCAAAGGAATGATGTTCTGGCTCTTTTGTCAATGGTACAGCATTTCTCTGGTCCTTCCTCCTGTTTCCCCTCACCTGTCAAATCACAGGGCTATAAACCACACAAAATGCTTGTGTGAGGGCCAGACTAGTGTCAAATAAAGTATACAGAGCATTTCCCAGCTTTTGCATGTTACATTCCTATAGCTCAGCCCAGTAAGATTTTGACATGAAATAATTCTCTTCTCTTCTCTTAATCCTAAGCATCTGTTCTAGCTGGCCCTAGAACCGAGAAGTCATTTTGTCATGGTTAAAGTCTTGTCCTTAAGAGTCAGTCATCAAACTCTTCACAGAGAGTTGGTGGTTGTTGTGATTCAGATGTTTGGCATTACAGTCCTGAGGAAAAGGAGGGAAAAGTGTCAAAGTCACAAATGGATTTAAGTGGAATTCCCATTTTCCTTCTTAAAAGGGCTCAAACTAGGTACTTGACTTCCTGTATTGTGCTGAACCATTTGTATTCTGATTTTTGCAAGTAAAAAATTGGTCAAATAGCAGCAATTTCATATTGTTCAACCTAATAAAAGAAAATATGAACAATAATTCACAGGCAGCACCAGAGAATGTATATGGCTTTTCTTTAGAAGCACAGACAGTGCTGATCTGGAAAATCAGTGGGTGCCATATTGGTGGATTATACACTTTCTGAGCAGCATCCTCCCCATCAGGAAACCCTCCCCTACCTGTGTGAAGAGACCTCTACCTGGGTTGAAATCCACCTCAACCTTTTGGGGGATCACTGACCCCTTTGATGACCTACTGAAAGCTATAGACTCTCTTTGTAATAATTACATTGAAAACATAATTACCACTGGAATAGAGCACAGTGACTTCATTTAGCCAACATATGAACTATACATATAACACTCAATGCTTATAATCTTTAATGCAAATAAAAACACTAAATAGATTTTCTTAAGTGACCATAAGACAGTTACAATCGTAAGACAAAAGTCAGCAATGCTCTGAGAGCAGACCTCTGTGTGAGACAAGCCATGCGTAGAACTGCCAAGAAGATACCGTGGATGACTCACAGCTCCTGGCATTCTGCAGCTCACAAGGCTCCTGAGTCCATATGGGTCTTCATATATTCTAATGCTTCTGAAGCCAAAGTAAGGGACTAAAATAATATAGCCCATAAAGTTGGGTTTTCTAGATCCCAGTAGACATGTATTGGGGTGTAACTGAGTTTGTCAAAACCTAGGAAACAGAATTCCCTATGATCTGATGGTGCTAAGCTTGGAAATAAGACCTCTTATTATTCATGGCCCCAGCTCGCCAGCCTTCAGCAACCAGGATGTCAAGAAACTTCAGCAGACAGACTGAGGTTCAAGACCAGGACTGCTTCAGAGGCAGAGGTCAAGGAAAGGGTCCTGTCTTCTGCCTATCAACCCACCCTGCAGGGATAACCACCTTAAACAAAGCAATTTAAGTTGCCTGTTTTAAGTTGTTTGAATCTTGTATACTCATAATACCGGAAATGAGGCATAAAGTTAACTTTCTCATGCAATGATTTTACTCATTTAGACCCCCTTTATTATGTTTTGTTTCTCTCTGGTTCAGAATTTGTGTCATGCTTTATATAACAGCTGTTTGTCTAGCCAACTATCCTCTCCAGATACAATTTCCTGTTGGGACTACAGCCATATCTCACTATCTTCACTGCTTAGTATTGTCTCTGGCATAAACCGGACTCTAAAACTGTCTTCTGAATGAATAAATAATAAGTGAAAGGTTTAGTATTCAAGTTGAATACCTTGAAAATACAACTGGTGCTGCAATATAAGATGTAAGGACGTACGCCATCACTTTGGCTTTCATAGCGAGTATTGCCTGAGATACCGTTCCCCTGTTTTGTGTATTATCAGATGATGTGCGGCTATTCAATCATATGTAACTGTAAGCTCTAACATTATCTGCCTCTGGTCCATAATTCTAAACATGTTTACCGAAATAAGCATAAGTAAAATACAAAGCCCTTATTACAGTCCTGTCATGCTAAGACTCCCTTGAGAGATTTCATTTCCGGAAACAGAAGCAACTCTATTTAAATGGCCTTAATGTTTTTACTGATTTCCATTCTTAGCCAAGACTTGTCATCTGGCAGGCAACAGAACATCCCACTCCCTCCTCGACTAATTAAAATGTGTGACTCTCCAGAGGAGAGGAAAGTAACATTTGGCAACAGATTGCCAGGGTGAAGCACCAACAAATAGAAACGGTATGTGGATAAGTCAGCAGCACCCGCCCCTCGCGGGTGTCATAGTCGGTATCTACACTGCACTCAAGAATTCACAACGGCTGAAGCTCTTTTAGGTTAAACAGAACACCCTTTATGGCTCTCACCATTTTTTCATCCAACAATAATTTGATTCCAGCCACAAAAGCACAGTAAAATCCTACTTCCAGAAAAATCTCTTTCTGTCATCTTTTTCTTTCCAAGGTACTCATCATGGCTGCCATGTTCCCAAACACCTCTAGAACGGACATCTGTTTTAGAATGGAAGCTTCCAGATTTCATGGTGCCTCGAAGCTAGCCTAACCTCACGTGGTGAGTTAGAAATGGGAATTTGGTCAAACATGTATTTAAAATAAGGGCATTTTGGGGAAAAAAAATGCACACACACAAAAAAATAATCGGCATCCGTTCAGCCTGAAAAATACAAATTAAAGCTAAAATGAGATCATATATAGGCCTATTAAGGTGGTGGGAACAAAATTAAGTTCTGTGTGTAATAGCATCCAAGAGTTTGGGAAGCGTAAATTGATAGAGTCTTTGTGTCAGATACTTACCAATATTGATAAAAGTCTTTTAAAAAACACGTGCTTTCTGACCCAGTAGTTACATTTATAGGAATTTAACCTGAGAAAGCAAGTAAACATGTGGATAAGAGATTTAAGTATAGGACTGTTTAGGTGTCAAAAAGATGAAATCCACCTAAATATCCAATAATAGAGAATTTATTAAGTACATTATGACAGAACAAAACACCATGGACGCCATTAGAGAAGACTATTGAAGTATCTTCAGTGACCTGGGAGATGTGTAGGGAATATTCTGAATGTGAAAACCAGTTCACAGGAAACTGGGTGTGGCAAGATCATATATACAAGGGTTATGCTACAAAATATATACAATGATACTATATCTCAGAGGTGAAACTATGGCTTTTTGTCTCCTTTGGCTTATCTGATTACACTATTTGTCTGCAATGAATAGGAATCCCTTGTGTAATAAAAGTTATTTAAAAACAAAATGTACTATGATGGAACTCGCATGACCTGGATTACCTGATGAGCTGAAGAGCCTCAATAGCCATAGCCTTTGAAATCTGATAATGATTGAGTACATCCCACAAATCTCCCTCAGTAGGAATGATGACATTATCTGCATCAGTTCCAGAAACCATGTGAATGAGTTCTGCCTTTGTCAAGGCAAAACCCTAGGACTAAGCAGCTGCTTCCAGAGTAGAATTTGAGGGCAAGCCTTTTCACAATCTCTGAGGCATTGTATTAGCCAATCCTTTTCTTTAAGTTCTTGAAAGCCTCCCTTTAAAAGCATAATAATATTTATACTTTTACACTTGAAAAACCTACACAATCGATGGAGAAAATAATCACACCTTATGCTATCAGTAAGAAATGAAATACAAAGACTCATGCTGTTGACCAAGAAAGAATACTACACTGCACACTCTTAAGGGGAAACAATTTACCAAATATCTGTGTATGAAGAGGGACTGAGCAGCCTGATGAGAAGCCCAGGGCCTTTGAAATCAGGTAGACCTTGGTTTGAATCCCCAGCTCCGGCTCTCACTGGCTATGTGATCTTGGGCAGGTTACTTAACTTCTCTTAACCTCAGTTTTCTCATATACCAAATAGGAATGCAACAATGCTGCCCTTGGCAATATTGTGGGATTCAAATAATATATGTAAACACCTGACAGCATAGAGCCTAGCACTGAACAAATACTTAATGGGGAGTAATTATGATAACGATGTCATTTTTTTGCCACTAGATGCTGAGTTGAGTGCAGGTTCTATGACTTTCATGTGTAACAATTCAAGACCTAGCATAGCAGATCCTCAGAATACATTTATTAAATTAATAGTTCATCCCAAAAACTGTTCTTATCTTTTGACTCAGTTCAAGTGTTTGGAATTCATTCTTTGGAAATCATTCAAAAAGAGAAACAAATTTAGGGTATCTATTTCTCAAAGTTGCTGATAATGAAGAAAAATAGAAATAACCCCCATAACCAAAATGGGAAGAATGGCTAAATAAGTCCTAATATACCCATGGTATGAGATATCATGACCAACAAATATGATGATTCTGAGAGCTGTGTAACAACGTGGCAAATGAACATATTCGTGTGGCTAAAGCAAAGGCTGAACTGTAGCTTTACTCATAGTAGCTTTACTATGAGTTACTGCTCCATAAAGCAGGTAGCATATGGACAAAGACCAGCAGGGAACCCAAGGAATGAAAACAGTTGGCATGGCCAAGGGTGAAACAGGGGTGGTTTTTTTTTTTTTTTTCCATTTACTATTACTGTTATACTTCTTTACAATAAATAAAATTCATGAGATAGATATACATAATTATCATGTGAAACAATAAAGACATCAAGCCGTTACTCTAATTTCTCAGTAAGAGTTCAGAACACTAGTTTCCTCGGGAGCATCCTGGAGAAATTAACAATGGGAGACTGAGTATTTGGACAAAGGACAGGAGCCAGGAAAGGCATCATGGAGTGAGGGAGGAGCCCAGGACTACGCATCAAATGACCTACCTATCCAAGGCCCAGAGGGGGCATCTTGAGAAGTCATCACCACAATGACAGGAGTTGTAAATCTGGATGCTTCTGTTAATGCCAACTGCGTTGTCTTCTATGATTCTCATAGCAAATATGTCCATGTCCACTATCACCCATTACCATACTAAGGTTGTAAAGACCTACTAAAGAACACACTTCCCAGTTGGACAAATCGGAGATAAAACAAGGCTCAAGCCCAGGTCTTAAACTCCAAGATGAACCTTCTGTTTATGACCAAGTGGAGTCTCAGGAATTAGGATAGCAGGTGAGTGTTTCCAGAGAACCCACAGGTCCTGAGGACAGGACTCAGGAGAAAGACCAGACCAAGTGTGTACTGAGGCAAGGAGCCAGTGCAGAGGGCAACCAAGGGCATTGATGTTGGGGGTGGGTGGGGGAGGCGCAGTGTTGTACCCAGCAACAAACAGATGGCAACCAACCTCAAGTCCTTTCATTTCCCAAGAGCCCAGGGTGTCTGATAACCCAACAACAGAGCCCTCACTGAGTCCTGTGATGATTTTGCAGAGACCTCCTATTGATGGTAAAAGTGAGCACACATTTTTAAAGTCTCAATCTTTTCCCCTTCACATTTAATTTAACAACAGTGCAACACATTCTGTTCCAAATCAGATGTCTCATTGTCCCTTTGTTCAAAGGAGGAAATTAAAGTCTAGAAAAACGACAGGCTCTGGTCTGCTGATGTGTTTTATATTTGGCCATAGGAAGGTCATTAAAATGCTCTTCCAGCTCTTGCAGGAACATTTACATTTGAAGCAAAGTTAATTTACTTCCCTGCCCAGTGATAATCCATTTATTTTCACCTACTAATGAGATATCTTCTTGTATTCTTGATGGCTGCTTCTCTCACTATCACTGAGAAGTTGTGATAAGCCCACTAAGTTTGGACAAGGATAAGCGTGGACAGGGAAGATGTCTCAGAATGCTAGGGTGGAAGCTTTCTCAGAGCAGCTGCTTCCACTGGCTCCCAGTTCCCCAGCCTTCCCAGGCCACTCTTTCCTGCAACATCCAAAGAATGATTCAAGCTTTTCTCCTCTAGGGTAGTAGCCTCCCAATTCCAGGGGCCTCCCAATATTTTCAAAGATTCTTGAGGAATCCAAGGTCATACCATTCTCCACTTACTGAGGACACGTTTTTATTGTATCATGCAAAGCAGCTTAGTGTTTCTCAGTCTCCCTCTCTTCCTGTGAACTGGGCTCTAGACCTTGGCTCTGTATTTTTCAGAAAGCCCAGGAAACGGTTTTGTTTCCCTAAACAAAAGATGGCTCTCTTCCTAGAACCAGGGACACATACATCTGACAGCTTTAAAAGATCAGTTTTTCCGAGGGTTGCTGGGGGGAGGGGGTTTGGGAGAAGGGGGTGGGATTATGGACATTGGGGAGGGTATGTGTTTTGGTGAGTGCTGTGAAGTGTGTAAACCTGGTGATTCACAGACCTGTACCCCTGGGGATAAAAATATATGTTTATAAAAAATAAAAAATTAAAAAAAAAAAGATCAGTTTTTCCTGTTTCTGCTGAAACCATATACAATTCTAGAAATGGATGATGACCTTTGAAGAGAGGAAAATATAGAAGGTTCCAAGGCCATCTTCTGTATCTAATGAGTGGGACTGAGGAGAAGAGGGCAGGAGTAAATATTAATATTTTACTTGGCACTTCTATGTTGTTTGAATTAGAATAAAAATATCAAACTATAAATATATTATTTGACATTTTCTCTCTCCTCTCTTTTAAAGAGTTTGGGCATGGAGATAACACTATTTGGAAAAAGGGTCCTATCCAGAGGGCAGGGAGGGATGAGGGGAGTGAGGAGTGGCAAGGGGAGAGGGGTTGCGGATGGTGCAGCTTGGACCTGACAGGACAATCTGAGGACAGCTTTTGTGAGAATTGTAGAGGCAGAAGAGACCTCTAATTGTGATCTGGGGGCAATGGAACCATGAGCTATGCTATGTAACATCCTTTCCTGAACCCTCCAGAGAGGTGTTTTTCTTTTTCAAGAACAGACGTCTTTCGCTTTAGAAGCTCTCAAGCACCTGCCTTTGTCTGGTGGAAGTGGTAGGATTGTAGAGGGAAACACCCAGAGATCCAGAGTGGCCTTCCAGGAGCTCAGCTGCAGGGACCACACCACTGAGGGGCAAGGGTGAGATGCACTTCACTTCATGGGATGGACTCTGCATGGCCAGCTGGAGGCCAGAAGAATCACACAACTATTTTGGAAGGGAATGCATTCTGATAGGCAGCTCTCTTCAATTGTCCTCTGTCTTTCTGGGTTCCCAGGATATTGGCATCTTCTGCCTTTTGTGCAAGAAGCTAGGTCTTTGCAATCAGTCCTACTTGGGTTGGAATCACAGTTCTGCAGACTTCTCCTTGTGTGCTTACATACAAGCTGTTTTTAACCTCACTGAACCTAAGCTGACTCATCTGTTTAATAATTGTAACACCCTTTTTAAAAACCCTTAACTGTGGTTTTTAAAAATCAGAGATAATGTGATTTAAAAAAATCATTTAGCACATAGCAGACATTCAATAAGGTGTGAGTAATCTTGTAAGCCATACAAAACAATCAGAGCTGGCCACCAAATGAAGGAATATTTTTCTAAATGCCTCTCTTGTATAGACCCTCAATAGCCATGGAGAGAGAGAGTTTAATACACACACACACACACACACACACACACACACACACACACATTTATATAATTAGAAAAATATATTAAATATACATTAAATATATACTATATTAATATATTAAATATATAATTTATATTTATAAAATATATATTTTTTTATATTTGTAATAATATATATGTCCCTACTTTCTGGAAGGTTTTAATCCAGTTGAGATGAAATACATATATGTTATATAGTAACTGACAGTACAGGACTATAAATGATGGGTGTCTGATAAACCACAAAAGACATCACTGAAATGGAACTGGAAAAAGAAACTGAAAAAGACTGGAACAGCTATGATGTAAGAAGCATCCCATGAGAGGTCTTTCAAGGCTGGGTTAACTAAATGAAGGTTCTCATGAAGAAATGAAGAAAATTAGATTTTGTTTTCTAATTTTTTAATAGGTGAGTTACATTTCTGACTTCAATTTATTTAGTACTTTTTAAAAACTTTCTGCAGAGTTTTTAGGTTTACAGCAAAATTGAGAGGAAGGTACAGAGATTTCCCATTTACCCCTGTCCTTACACATGCAGAGTTTTTCCCATTATCAACATCACTCACCAGAGTGAAATATTTCTTATAACTGATGAACTTATACTGGCACATCATAATCACCCAAAGTTCATAGTTTATATGAGGGTTTACTTAGGTATTATGCATTCTATGGTTTGGACAAATATATAATGACCTATATCCATTATTATAATATATACCAACTATTTTTACTGCTCTTAAATCCTCTGTGCTCTACCTATTCATCCCTTCCCACCAGTACTTTATCAGATGTGTCTTTTGAACATATTTTCTCCCAGTCTATAGCTCTTCTGATTCTCTTGACATAACCTATCACAGGACAGAAGTTTTTATTTTAATCAAGTCCATCTTATCAATTATTTCTTTCATCATTAAAGCCTTTGGTTGTATCTAAAAAGTCATTACCATACCTAAATTTATCTAAAATTTCTCCTCTTTTCTTTTAGGAGTTTTATAGCTTGGCTTTACATTTAGATGTAGGATTCATTTTGAGTCAATTTTTGTCTAGATTCATTTATTTGCATGTGGAGGTCTAATTGTTCATCACCATTTGTCAAAGAGACTATCTTTGCTCCATTGTATTGCCTTGACCTCTTTGTCAAAGATCAGTTGACTATATTTTTGTGGGTCTATTGCTGAGCTCTCTATTCTATTTCATTTATCTATCTATCTATTCTTTTACCAATACCATACTGTCTTGATGTCTGTAACATTATAGTAAGTCTTGAAAGCATATAATGTCAGTTCTCCAAATTAATTTTCTTCTCCAATATTGTGTTTGCTCTTCTGGGTCTTTTGACTACTCATACAAACTTTATAATCAGTTGTCATTACTTACAAAATAATTTGCTAGGGTTTTATTTGGGTTTTTGTTGAATTTATAGAACAAGTTGGAAAGAACTGACATTTTGATAATATTGTGACTTCCTATCCATGAACATGGAATATCTCTCCATTTATTTATGCTAGGAACATCTGACACAAAGCTCCCAGATTTCTTAGAATTTCCCAGGTGATAAGAATGTTTTTTGTTCTAATGAGACTCTTGTTGGGCTTGTGAATGGGGGTTGATCACCAGAAAGATCAAGTCATGATTAGAAACTCAGAACTTTCAGCCCCACCACCCAACCTCTGGGAAGAGTTAGAGGGGCTGGAAATTGAATTACTAATTCATAATATCTACATAACGAGACCTCCAAAAAATTTCAGAAGTGCAGGGTTCAGAGAGCTTTCAGGTTAGTGGACATATTTACATGCCAGGAGAGGGGTGCTGCCCAGCTCCACAGAAACAAAAGTTCCTGTGGATCAAGACCCTTTCAGATCTCACCCTACATCTGACTGTTTATCTGTATCCATTATCATATCCTTTATTATACAATACAAATTGATAAACATAAACATATTTATTATGCAATATAAACTGGTAAACATAAATAAGCACTTCCCTTATTTCTATAGCTATTCTAGCAAATGATTGAATTCAAGGAGGGGGTCATGGAAACCTCCAATTTGTAGCCAAGTCAGCAGAAGTTGTAGGTAACCTGGGGACCTACTAGTGGTTGGGACCTAAAGTGGAAGGCAGTCTTGTGGGACTGAGCCCTTAATCCATATGGTCTGCACTAACTCATGTTAGTGTCTGAATTAAATCAAATTATAGACAGCCAGCACGTGTTTGACAAAATTGTTTGACATATGGAAAATCCCAACAATATTAGAAATAGTGTATGATAGCTGTGTAAGCACAAAAGAGAAACACAGGAGTGTTTTCCACATTTGCAACATTTACAACTCACAGAAGTCCACTTTCAAATAACACTATATCAATTCACAAGTAGTATGAGTACCTTTTAATAACAAAGATAACTTTAATTCCTTTTTCCCATCCCTTGTGTCATTGTCATTCATTTCACTTACATATAAACATATATAATTATATATATTAGAATTAGTATTTTGAACAAATTCAAAAGTTTTGAGTTTTGTTTTACTCTGACTTAATCTTTTTTGTTTTACTCTTAATCTTTAAAGACTTAATCTTTAAAACTTAATCTTTTTTTGATACTCTTCCTTTATGTAGATCTGAGTTTCTGATCTATGTTATGTTCCTTCTCTCTAAAGAACTTCTTTTAACCTTTCTTGCAAAGCAGGTCTACTGGCAACAGATTCCTCAGTTTTGGTTTGTCTGAAAAGTCTATTTCACCTTCACTTTTTTTTTTCTTTTCAGTGTAACAGTATTCATTGTTTTTGCACCACACCCAGTGCTCCATGCAATCCGTGCCCTCTCTAATACCCACCACCGGGCTCCCCAACCTCCCACTCCCTGCCCCTTCAAAACCCTTAGATTGTTTTTCAGAGTCCATAGTCTCTCGTGGTTCACCTCCCCTTCCAATTTCCCTCAACTCCCTTCTCCTCTCCACCTCCCCTTGTCCTCCATGCTATTTGTTATGCTCCACAAATAAGTGAAACCATATGATAATTGATTCTCTCTGCTTGACTTATTTCACTCAGCATAATCTCATCCAGTCCCGTCCATGTTGCACTTTTGAAGGATGCAAAATTCTCTGTTGGTAGTAATTTCTCTCAACACTTTAAATATTGCCATCCATTACCTTCTTGTTTGCATGGTTTCTGAGGAGAAGTCAGCTGTAATTCTTATCTTCATTCTTCTATAATAAAAGTATTTTTTTCCTCTTGCTTTTTTCAGCACTTTGATTTCCTATAGTATGAAAATGATATACCTAGGTGCAGTTTTGGGGGCATTTATCATGCTTGGTCTTCTCTGAGCTACCTGGATCTTTGGTTTGGTGTCTGACATTAATTTAGGGAAATTGTCAGGAAGTGTATTACAAATAAATCTTCTGTTTCTTTTCTCTTCTTCTCCAGCAGTCCTACTGCATGTATGTTACACTGTTATAGTTGTGCCACGGTCCTTGGACATTCTGTTATGTTTTTTCAAACTTTTTTATCTTTGTTTTTCAGTTTTGGAAGTTTCTATTGAGATATCCTCAAGCTCAGAAATTCTTTCCTCAGTCATGTGCAGACTTACTACTAGTAAGCCCATCAAAAGCACTCTTCATTTATTTTGGTGTGTTTTTTTTTTTTAATCTCTAATATTTCTTTTTGGTTTTCTTTTTGGATGTCCATCTCTCTACTTACATTGCCCATATGTCCTTGTATGCTATTTACCCATTAGCTCCCTTAGCATATTAATCATAGTTATATATTTTGAGTTTGATAATTCCAAAATCCCTACCATGTCTAATTCTGATGCTTGGTCTGTCTCTTCAAATTGTGTTTTTTGCTTTTGGTTATGTTTTATAATATTTTTCTTGATAGCAAGACATGCTATACCAGGTAAAAGGAACTTCTGTAAGTAGGCCTTTAGCAATGTGCTGGTAAAATGTGCAAAGAGGGGAAGGCATTCTGCAGTCATATGAGTAAGTCTCAGTCTTTTGTAAGCCAATGCCTCTGATCTGTGAATGTCACAGGTGTTTACATTTTTTCTCTCTCCCTCTGTATGGAGGATGGCTAGAGTAGATTAGGATTTCCCCAGGTTTTCAGTTAGGCTCTGATAACAGCACAGCAGTTCAAGTTTTCATTAACTACTTTCTCTTTAGGACAGACCTTGTTAGGGACAGAGTCTCTGGTGTATTTCAAATGATTCTTTTTCCCTTCCCCTCGCTAAGAGCATGAGGGGATTTTCCTTTGATATTTACTGTGAGAACCTGAACAAGGCCCTAGAAGCAAATCTCACAAAAAACTAAAGACCCTCAAGTTTTTAACTCAGACTTGTTCACAGGGAGCCTCTAGCAATTGACCGATTACAGTTGTGGTTTGCCTACCCGGTACTGTTTCCCATGGTAGTTTCTGAGCCTCTGTTCAGGTAAGCTGTTATTCCCTGTCCTTGCTGCCTGTTGTCCACTCCTTAGGGCTGCTATGTGCCCTACTTCATCACTTCTCTCATGGCTCCTGGAAAAGTTGTAGATTTTTCAATCTGTCCAGCTTTTTACTTGTTTTTGGGACAGTATGCAGAACCCCCAATTAATTTTTCTTGTGTGATGCCATCACTCCTCTAATCACCTTTGTTTACTTGTTTTCATATTGTTATTACAGGAAATGTCAACTGTAGACAACAGCTGAGAGACTAGAACAATGAACCTCATCTCCCAGAATCAACAATGAGCCTCATGGCCATGTTATGAATTCATGGACAAATCTAAGATGTTTTGTCCATAAATAGTTCAGTTTGTATCTCTGAAAGATAAAAACTCCAAAATATCATCATAATATTATCACCACAATGAAAAATTAATGGTAATTGCATAAACATCACAAACATTCCACTATTATCTCAATGTTTCATAAGTTTGTTTAACATATTGTTTGTTTAAGTCAGTATCCAAATAAGGTCTCCATGAATTACAACTGGCTGATATTTCCATAAAGTCTCTTTTAATCTATAAATCTCCACAGATAATTTTAGTGTATTTAAAAAAAAATTCAATAACCTTTAAAGCTGTAGGAAACCTTGTTCATTTAGGACCAGAAAAAACTACAGTGTGATCTGTCCACAAATTGTTCAAGCATAGTTATGTCAGATAAAATAACTTAATAATTCTCATTTTTAAATGATTTTTGTCATAAATGGAGCAAAAGCAGCTGATCTCTAAAGAAGATGTCATCTTTAATTTTCTTCAAATTGTGAGAAGCAGGAAAAACTTTAGAATTGAAGAAATCATCATCATTATAGCAACGAAAAAAAGAGTCCTGGTTTCTGAACATAATTCCCTCTGTCCTAACAAACATATGTCAAGGAACCATTTCAGGAAAGGAAGTGAAAGGAGGAGAAAAACACATTTCTTTATATTCAACCTGTTACATGAAAATTTGCCTAACCTGTCCCCCTTTCTGAGCTGTCACAATTTGCAATTTATGGGGGAGAGGCAGCATCAATTAGAAATGTATTTAGCCACAAACAACAGAAACCCAACCAAAAGGAACTAAACACATAGAGATTTGTTTTTCTCATATTACCAGAAGTCCTGGGTTCTTTAGTCTAAGTTTGGGAGAGATGTTCTATGGTGCCATCATGGACCTAACTTGTTTTTCTCTGCTCTCCATGTTTTGTGTGTGGCTTTAGTCTTCATGGTTACAAAATGGTAGTAAGTGTCCCATGTGAAGACATGCAGCCCAGGGAAACATGCCAGGTGGATCTAACTGTGAGATTAACCAAGTCTTTCTGAGATTAAAGTGAAACCACTTTCTAGAATCAGTGTCAGAATTAAATAATAGAACAGAGTTGAGACATCAAAGTCAATCCCTAACACCTCAAATTATTTATCATGAATCTCATTGTGACCCTTATCAAGTTCACCCTAATTTCTAAGGAGGGGCTTTGAACCATATGGTCCAACTCTAAATCCAAAGCTCTACCCATTTCACCACTCTGTTTCTCCACACTTACTACTCAGTGAATCAAGAATCGACCTTTCCACTTAAAAGGCATCTAGGTAAAGAGGTAGTCCCCCAAATTACTCATATATTTAGTCCCTGAGATTCCCAAAGATAATAAATATCCCTAACATGGTGGTAAGCTTGTCAACATTTTAGTACGTACTTTCACCAATTTCACGTCAAACCTATTAAGAAGACCAAAATCCCTCTATCCAAGCCTCAGAAGTAATCTGTGATTAACATCCTCCCATGTGAACTACTGAGAAAGAGTCAAATAAAGTAGCCTGTACATAATAATCAAGCATTGTCACATCTCAACTTTGAGTAAGTAAGGGAAGTTGTATTTAACGATGTGAAACATACTTTTAGTGCCTCAGCTTGAAGAGTCAGCCTGTCAAAACAACCATTAATTTTCCCCACCACTCCCCATCCCCACTTGAAGTGGACGCTGTACAGATGTTTTAGAAAAAAAGCTTCCCCTTCTATTCTTTGTTCTCAGCGGTTTACATGATTCAGGCAGTGGATTCCAGAGAAACAGCTGAGATGGGAATTGTCCAGAACTGAAGAGAAGGTTCCTGGGTCTTTTGTGGGTCTACCTCGGAGAAAGCATACCCTTTACATAAAGTCAGGGGGTCAGGAAACCTAAATAATTCACTGAAGCTTTTCCTCCTGTCTCCATAGCCAAGGCTTGCTATATAAAAACAAAACCAACAAACAAAAATGGAGGATACGTTTATTCTAAGCTCTTCCTGAAACTCGCCCTCACATAAGAAGTGCCCTACTTAAAGCTTGAGATCGAGGCAGGCTCACCCAGAGATATGCACTAGTCAGCAAATGGCCCCCTGGCCATGGCTAAGGATCCTTTTCAATTTAGCCAGACACAGTTGGCTTTAAAGAGCAATTGGGAAGCAGCAGTTCTTAATGAGGCCTCTCTGCCCTGACATGGAATCCTGATGGAAGGATGGGATATAGACAGGAAGGTCACTGAGCAGTTACAATTTGTTGACTAGTTATTGAACCCATTCACGTGTACCACTGGATGCTCACAACGGGAATGGGGCAAACCGGGTCTCTCTGACCCAGGCCTATGCTTTTTCAACCATGTTTACATAAATTATTATGGTTTGGGGGCGCTTGGGTGGCTCAGTGGGTTAAAGCCTCTGCCTTCAGCTCAGGTCATGATCCCAGGGTCCTGGGATTGAGCCCCACATTGGGCTCTCTGCTCAGCAGGGAGCCTGCTTCCCTTCCTCATTCTCTCTATCTGCCTCTCTGCCTACTTGTGATCTATGTCAAATAAATAAATAAAATCTTTTAAAAAAATAAATAAATTATTATGGTTTTAATGAATTTATGAAGAATTTTTATTCTAAATCGATTGATAAATACTTACTCTCCCTAGACTTAATATTATTAAATAAAATGGGAAATGTAAGCCCCCACAAGACTTTATACTGCATCTTCCCCAAGGAACCAGAACCAACCTAGGCCAATACAGGTCCTAGGGGACATTAGTTTGTAATCTTTTTTAAGCTGAAGACCTATGCCCTGCCCCCCCCCCAATAAGGGAGATATGACAGACAGAGACCGCTAGTTATCACCCAATATTCTGTCCTTCTTTGGAAACAGAACCCCAATTTTTGCTAGGCACATTACCACCTAGCTAAGATTACATTTTTTTAAGTCTCCCTTACAGATAGCTATGGTCATGCGACTGCTTTTTGACAATGAGATGTAAGAAGCATTATGTACTCTTTCCAGGTAGTTTCCTTTTTAAAACAGGGACCAGTTTTAAAATGGGAACTCTTTCCCTTTCTCCATCCTACTGCCTGGAACACAGATGTGATGGCTGAAGTTCTTGCAGCCATGTTCTACCATGAGAACAAATACCAAACTCTAGTGGTGATGGAAGGAAGGGCTAATAGGAAACTTGCTATTTTTAGACTCCTTGTACACAAGAAAATAAAATCGGTAAAGCTGACATCACTATTGTTTTGACTGGGTAGGATGTATTCGTCTTAGGAAAGTCAACATCTTAAATGCTATTTCATTAAAATCTCTAACAAAGTGAAAACAAGAGAAACCTGGTTGTAATTTATGGGTACAAGCTGGGGAGAGGGATCTGGGGAGGTATACTGGATAATAAAATCACTCCCTGAGTTGTCAGCAGGCCCAGCCCAGTAGGGAGGAGCTACTATTCCTAGCCCTATGGTGCCCTGTGGGAGGTCCTTCATCATCAAATGCAATACGAAATCCCTGATGGAATCTTGGGGCGGGGGGGGGGGGGTGAGTTATAAAAGGTTGGGGGAGGGAGACAGGGAAATTAGAATATGGACTATGTTTCAAATAATGTTAGGGATCAGTGTTAATCTTCTTGCATATAATAATGGTAGGTGAAAGTATCCCAGGTATTCATTATATTATTCTTTCAACTTTTCTGCAGTTCACTTTTTTTCCCCCAAAAGAAAAAGCTAAGAGTTGGGAGAAGAGAAGGGACTAAGGAGAAATGGACCCAAGGTAAGAATCAATTCTTGTCATCTTACTATTTGGAGAAAAACTCCTATTTCAAATCTTTGGTAATGGTCACTGTCTGGTTCAAGTTTTTGTTTGTTTGTTTGTTTGTTTGTTTGTTTTATTGAGAGAGAGATAGCAAGCATATGAACAAGGAGGGGGCTAGGGGAGAGGGAGAGAGAGAATCCCAAGCAGACTGCTCAGAGTGTGGAGCCAGATGCAGGGCTCAATCTCACCACCCTGAGATCATGAACCTAGCCAAAATCAGGAGTCAGACACTTAACCAACTGAGCCAACTAGGCACCCTTCATGTACATTTTTAGAAGTTTGAACTTATTCAAAAATCATTTTAATCCATAGGGAAAGCATTGATTCATATTATATTTATTTACTGTGCAGTTACTATGGATTATCATCTCTACCTATTGTAGAAGAAATAAGAAAAATGAGACACAATTTCTATCCTTAGAAACACAGTGGCCAGTGGAGGAAACAAACATTTAAATAGAAAGCATTTTCTGACAACATGATGAGCTAAGGTACATTACTCTTGTCTTTAGCTCTCAGAAGATTCTTGAAGATCTTTTGGGTTAGGAATGGAAAAGGGGAGGGGCAAACCAGCAGCAGAGAACCAGCCCATGAACTCCATGTGCCTATCACGCATTGGGTATCACTGAGTCCATAGTTGGGCAAACAGCATATGCGCATTTCAGGAATGGACAGTGTTAAACAGCTCCCATTTTGCTGAAGAGCTCGCTTTCTTTTGGAATCCACTCAGGTGCTGAAAGAGAAATTGCTGTGCCCCCAAAGTTGCTCCTTGTGAAAAGCAGGTACCAACGCAGACAAGAGAAGCAAGCCAACTTGCTTCTCTGACAAGCTGAGGCACAAAGCAATTGAAGCAAGAAAGAGCTGCCATGCAAAGGTGCCCCAGGAAGGCTTCTAACCAGAGGAGAAACAGTTCCAGAATAAACCACGTCTAAATTCTGAGAGACTGTTAGAAAATTTGTTTAGAGCAAAGAGAGGAGCAAAAAGATTTTAAATGGGCCTAGAGTCTTTTGAGTCTCTAAACTCCATTTTTTTTTCAAGATTTTTTTTGTTTATTTGACACAGACAGAGAACACGAGCAGGGTGAGCTGTGGGCAGAGGAAAAGAGTGGAAGCAGGCTCCCCAGTGAGCAGGGAGCCTGATGTCGGGCTCAATCTCAGGACCCTGGGATTATGACCTGAGCCGAAAGTAGATGCTTAACTGACTAAGCCACCCAGGTGCCCTCTAAACTTCATTTTAATTCATACAATATCCACTTCTTCCTACATCTTCTAGAAACTAGCTCTGTAAGCAATGTGATTCTATATTAATAACGAGAGAATTTTCAGAGCCAGTATTTGCCAAAGTGTTCATGAGCTATTAATGAGATTTATGGAAAAAAATTGTTTACATGGTCAAGAAAATTTGAGAAATACCAAATTAAATAAAGACAAAGAAGTTTATTTACTATAGGACTTTTCAGAATCCTTAATCTGCTAATATTCACTTTGAATCTCTATGAGTAGATTACGCTATGCAGCATTTCCCAGAGCTCTTTCCCCCGGAATTCTTTCACCAGAGAGCACCTCATAAAATGAATGCTCTTTCTTTTAGGTAACAGTATCCATCCGTCCTAGATCACTGGCTTTCGCTTACCAGTGCATCGCATCCTGACTGCAGTATATTGTCCAAGGGCATCACTGTAAATTCACACTTGGTTTTCTTTACCTCGTGACACCACGTTCCAACACTTACTTAGACATGGCATGAACATATAAAAAGAAAACCAAAAGAACTTTGTCAGCTTCAAAAACAAGACTAACAACTCTAGAATCTCCAGTACGATGTTGAATAGAAGTGGTGAAAGTGGACATCCTTGTTTAGTTTATGACCTTGGAGCAGAAACATTGTCTTTCACAGTTAAGTAGAAATGTGAAGCAGAAAGCCAAAGTGATAAGCAGGCAGGCAGTCACAGACCTAACCCAAAGTCGTAAAGATTTGTTCCTTTATCTTTTCCAGGAGATTTATAGTTTTAACTTTTCTATCAACCATTTTGAGTTAATGTGTGTGTGTGTGTGTGTGTGTGTGTGTGTGTGTGTGTGTGTGGTGTGAGGTAGGGTTCTAAAGTCATTAATTTGTATCCTCATATCCATTTGTCCTAGTACCATTTCTTGAAAAGACCACTCATTCTCTGTGTAATTGTGTGGGTGCCTTGTCAAAAATCAGTTGAAGAACAACAACAAAAAAATCAGTTGAACATAAATATGAGGGTTTATTTCTGGACCCTTAAGTCTATTCAACTTGCCTATATGTCTATACTTATCCCAATAACAAACTGTGTTGACTACTGTAGTTTTATAATAACTGGATGTATTGTAATCACTGTAATCTGGAAGTGAGTCCTCTAACTTTTATCTTATTTTTCAAGAATGTTTGATCCAATTTGGGTCTTTTACATTCCTATATGAATTTCATGATCAGCTTGTCAATTTCTACCAAAAAAGGTCAACTGTGATTTGACAAGGGTTGTAAGGATTGTGTTGAATCTGTAGATCAGTTTGAGTAGTATTGCCATCTCAACAATGTTAAGTCTTCTCATTAATGTACACAATGTCTTTCCATTTATTTAGATCTGTCTTCTTTCAAAAGTGTGTTAAAGTTTTAATTATACAAGTCTTAGATTTCCTATGTTAAACAAATATACAAGTACTTTGTTCTTATTAATGCTATTGTCAATGGAATTGTTTTCTTAATTTCATTTGCTGATTATTCATTGCAAGTGTATAGACACACAACTGATATTTGTACATTGATCTGGCATCTGCTCCTTCCCTGACTCATTTATTAGTTCTAGTAATTTTTTTAGTGGATTCCTTACGATTTTCCACATGGAAGATCATATCAACTGCAAGTAGAATATCTTATTTCTTTCGTTACAATGTGGATGCCTCTTATTTCTTTTTCTCCCTAATTGTCTTAGCTAGAATCTCCAGTACGATGTTGAATGGAAGTGGTGAAAGTGGACATCCTTGTTTAGTTTATGACCTTGGAGCAGAAACATTCTGTCTTTCACAGTTAAGTACAATGTTTGTCAAGAGTTTTTCATAGATAGTTTTTATCAGGTTAAGGAAATTACCTTCTTATTCCTAGTTTGTTGAAACAGTGTTTTTTATAATGATAGAATGTTAGACTTTGTAAAATCCTTTTGTCAATATCCTATGTACTTTTGTATCAGGTATTTATTGCTGTGTAACAAACAACCCAAAACTTAGTGACTTAAAACAACATTCTTTTTACTGACTCTCAATTTGGTAGGTCAGCAATATAGGCTAGACTCAGCCAGATTATTCTTCTCCTGGTCTTGCCTGGGACTAGAGCTGGATAGTCTAAGATGGCCTCCCTCATATGTCTGGTGTTGGTGTTGGTTGTCAGCTGGGTCTCTTTTCATGTGATCTTTCATTTTCCAGGTGACTCAAGCAAACTTCTTTATATGGCAATCTCAGGATAATGATGCAGGAAAATGAGAGTGAAGTTCTAAGTACTCTTTAGGCCTTGCTTGAAAAACACACTATTCAATTCGCCAAAGTTAGTTGCAAAGTACAGCCCAGATTCAAGAAGTTGTGTACTAGGTTTCACCTCCTGTTGGGAGAAGTGGCATTTTAATCCACCATACCCATTAAAGATCCTGTAGTCCCAGCTCCTCAGAGTCTAAATTACATCTTCCTTTCTCATTCTTCTTTCCTTGAAATTCCGGGCACAGGCTTTCCTTAGGTAGATAAGAACCAATAAAGATCATCTGTTCCGTGGTATATAACCCTCTTCTCAAGGGAGAGAAAGAAACTGAATAAATTTCAGTCTTAAAAAATAAGCAGAAATGTCAGATCAGGGCAATGATAAAGTGCAATTTACTGTCTGGTATCAGCTCTCATAAATGCAACGGAGAAACATAAATCTGGAAGACTGTAAACAGAATTCAGTTTTTTCTGCATTCTGCTTCAAGCCTGGTATTGCTCCTAACTAATTACATTTACATGATTTGTTTGTTAATTGTTTAGAAGCAGCTGGTCCAAAATAAATAGAGACAATGATAGTAATTTGCATATGTTTTTTTATTATAATTAAAGTTCCAGACACAAGTTTGAGTCCTTACAATGTAGAGCAGTTATGTAAGACTGTGTTTTGCAGACTGTGCCCATGCAAAGCAAAGAATGTTGACACATTGGATTTATTCAATTGCGTAGAACCTTAAAGTTAACTGGAATTTTCAGCACTCCATTGTGAAAAAATAAAAGAAGCAAGTCATTAGAAAACACTGACAACTCGACTCACTTATTAAAAACAAAACAAAACTTCTTTCTATAAGCAGGACACGTTCAATTTCAATCTCTTGCAATTAGAGTGGCACTCGGGCCTGTAAGTCAAAAAAAAAAAAAAAAAGGTTTAATTTTAATCAGTGTAAGGACGGATGAGGCATATTTAAAAGGTTTATACATCAGAATGGAAACAAAGGACCCTCTGGCACTCAGTTAAACAGACATCAAGTAATCTTGATAGCCTTATCCCTCCGATAATGCAAGTGAATTAGGATTTATTTTTGTTTAAAGTAGAGCTAATTTTATTGTTATTGATAATAACAGCTACCACATATTGAATATTATCACATGCTTTGCTATATTATATAAATTATTTAATCCTCACAACCACTCTAGGTATTAGTTTCCTAGGGCTGCTATAATGCAGCACCACAGACTGGGTGGGACGTTACACAAGAGATTTATTTTCTCACAGTTCTGGAGGATAGAAGTCCCAGATCGAGGTGTCCTACCAAGAGCTGTGAGGGAAGGAACTACTCCTTCTAGGCCTCCCTCCTTGGCTGTCAATGGCCATCTTCTCCCTATGTCTTCACACTGTCTTCCCTCTATATGTGTCTGTGTCCAAATTTCCTCTTCACATAAGGACACCAGTCACACTGTACTACTAAGGCCCACCCAAATGAGCTCACTGTAACTTTAAAGACTCTCTCTCCAAATATCATCACATTGTGGAGACCCCGTCATCAAACACAGTGTCAGGGGTTAGGATTTCAACATGTGAATTGGGAAGGACACAATTCAACCCATAACAGATCTCTATTCCCCACCATACAGTGGAGAAGACAGGCCTGGAAAGATTCTTACTTGCTTCAAAGGCTCCAACTAGTGGTGGTAGAGCAGAGACAAACTTCCATCTGTTGAATCCCTGAGCCCAGCTGTTAACCAGGCCACTCACTACACTACTTACTGCCCTTCATAATAGTCAGACGGACTTTTCTCATCTGCATCCCCACCAGTCTGGGGCTCCCATGCCCCCCAGGGCTTGATTACCTCACACCAACTACGCCTCCCACACTAGTCTCCGGTTGTCCCCACTCTGCCCCTCAGGTCCAGTTGAAAGTTCTAGCCAGGACTTTCCCCCATGAGGGTCCCCAAGGTCCCCCTTCATTCTCAGCCTCCATCCTCCCGGCTCCTGTCACTACCATATCCACCTTCTAAACACTCACAAATGACACTCCCCCAGCTTTCTCTGAATCATATTTACACTTCATCTCACCAAGTCTGCCTCGGCTTTCTAAGGTCTCAACCCACTAGCCAGTAAATGAAACCAAGGTTCGTACCACATACCTGGGTCTGCCTCACAACTGCGGCCTGAGCCTTGCCTGGCTCTCACACCCTTCCCTAGGAGAATGATTTCCCCATCCCTGATACCCCACAGGACCAGATGGGCTTTAACCAGATACCAGCACTACCTTATTGTGACTATTTATTTTCATATCTGCCTTTCCACCAGACTGAGATAAAAACAATGTCTTCTTCGTCTCTGAATTGCAGGGCTTAGCATTTCTCTTGGTACTTACTGGTGAGTATTTAATACGTGCTTGGTGAGTGAATAAATGAATGAATGACGTCTCCGCCCTCTACATCAAAAATACTTCTTCACCCAGCCAAATGATGCATAAAATCAGAATATTAGATATTATGAGAGTTACTTCTTTGGGTTTAAGAATTTGTACCTTAAAGGATGAACACTTGTCAGTTGCTTAAGCCTCAGTGTGAGTGATTTTCTTAGGGGAAGGTGCACAGAGTTATTAGGAGATGTGATTGCTTAAGGTGCCTAATAAGGGGAGAAGAAAGGGGGAAGATACAGCAGGATAATCAGAAGACTAGAGAAGCTTTTTCTCTTCAACAGCTTTTCTGAGGAGCCGCTCTGGTTGTCATAGCAACAGCAGCAATTTGCAGTCCTTCCTTCCAGCTTCCTACCTGCCAGTGAGGAGGAAGTGAAAGCCACAACCTGTTAACCCAGCAGGGCATCCTCCTGGCACCTCTGGAGCGTGCAATCGGGGAAAGACTTGGACATGGCAGCCTATGCCCAACTGCCCAACCAGCAAGGGTGCCAAAGGAGACAAGCTAAAGGGGGGGAAGGGGAGCCCGGGGGGGAGGGGCGGGACCACACTGCTGCCAGGAGGTTGAAGGCTAACGTGTGGGCGCCAGTGACACAGGAACAGGGCGTAAGCTGCCACAGTTGGCAAATAATCACAGCTGGGGCAACAGCTCTTGGAACTGATTACCCAGAGATCCTCTGACTTAATTGATTTTATACGACCTCCTGACTGCAAAATTGGGAGCCTCAAACAATAAACACAATTTTCAAAGGACAGCTGCTTGCTCAAATGGACACCCCACACAGAATTGTTTACTGGAGCTTCTAATGACTTATTCTTCTCAACTAAGCCAGAAAATGTTTTTCTAAACAAGAAATGGGGAAAATGCCAGCTCTATGAATAGGAGATTGTGCATGAGGGTGTTGCTATAGTGTGTAATTAGTAGTCTTCCTAATCAAATCAGCAGCTTTAGCATAAGATTTGTCCATTTCTCCAGCAGAAATATGATTTGAAAATGCTAACAAAAGTCATCTTTTTAGGATCTTTTTTCTTTCTGCCCATTCTAACCCTTGACCATAACTCAAGTCACAGTTTTTCTGCAAGGCATAAGGAAAAGGGAGACTTGGAGGTAATCATAAAATTACATTTGATACATTTATTAATCAGTTTAACTTATGTATTGCTGTGTCACCAACAACCCAAAATAAAGACTTAAGGAAACTGTAAATTCAAAAAAAAAAAATTGGAGCTTATAAAGGTTTTCTTTTAGAAGTAATTTTCTTTTCTATCAACACCAAAGGGAAAACTTATCCAAACAATTCCTAGAGTTGATCACAGTTCATTGAGGAACAAAACAGCAGAAACATATAATTTCATGGCAACTCCCACCAAGTACAACCTCTCATTACCAGCAACAAGCCAAATAATTTACTTAGCAACCCTGCTGCTGGCATTTAGCCTTTGTCTTTCTCACATCTGGTGCTCTAAGTATGATGCATTTAATAAACATGTTGATAAGCTGATAATTTATTCCTGGCACTATTTTTGCTTCTTTTTACACCAAACTTCATTCATAGGGTGGAAACATATTGACTGTCTCATTGCTAAGTGACCTTTCTTACTATGCTGTTATGAGATTTTACAAAGCATGCGAACGAGCCTGGTCTTAGAAATGAAGCCTAGTATCAACCATAGGCTGACATTTTGTACCACAGCCAGAAGGGAAGCAGTCAGCCAAGGTGCAGTGGGAGGGAGAGCCACCTCCAGACATTCCCTGAAGGCATCTCAGAGTCACAACAACACAGGAAACTGATGGATTCCGTGACCTCCAGATGACAACGCGCTGTGTTTTATTTTGCCATTACATGTTAAGATGGAAAATCAAGTAGAGCTAATTTGATTTGGTTTATGAAATTTTTATTTAAAAAGCAGGCAGATGGAGATGTCAGATCGCTACAGAACCACCAAAGATTGTTTGATATGGCTTCTAAAACAGAGATTCATTCCACAAAATCTGAACAGAACCTCTTGGCACAAGGATGTCACCAGGCATCCATGGGGCCACCACTGACTCGGAGGAGACAGAATGCACCAGTGGTCACTCTCAGAGGACAGCAGCTCAGCTCCTCCAGAGGCAGGCAGGTAGATCAATTCAGAAGTATGCTATGACAGACAAACACCCAGACCACAAATAAGCAGCAGCCTGATTCTACTCCTAGCTCTGCCATCAACAAAGGGTCACATACCCTCGATCTCTGAGTCTCTAGCTCAGTTAGCTATTGTCACACAGCAAACCACCCCAGAACTTAGTAGCTAAAAACAACACCCACTTAGGATTTCTCACAAATCTACCGCTGATCTGAGAGAGGCTCAACTGAGCTCAGCTGGGGTCCACTGGCAGCTCATTTGGGGGCTGGCAGTTCTAAGATGGCTTCAGCTGTGACAAATTGGTTCCATTTCAGGAAGTTTATCTCCACCTCCAGCAAGCTAGCCGAGGATTGTTCTTATGGTGGTGAGGGGAATGAGGGAGAAACAGGGGAAGAGAGAAGGGAAGAACAGGAGAGGAGAGAAGGGCAAGGAATAGAGGGGATAAGAGGAAGAGGGAGGAAAGGAGGGAGGGAGAGAGAGAAAGCGAGGGAGACAGAGAGAGAGAGGTGGCCTCTTGAGAGAACTGGCCATCTAACACTTCCACAACATTCTTTTGGTGTACCCTTGAGGCGAGTTTGTCTTGAGTAGTAAGTCAGTCAGTCTCTGTGTAGAATTTATGCACTAAGCAGTGAAATGTCATGAAGTAGATATAATAAGACATCCAACACGCCCCGGCTCAGTGCTGTCCTCCATAAGGAACACAGGCTTATAGCCTCACGAGAGATGACGTCAGTAATGACATCTGGGAGCAGGGAACGTCGTGTGAGGTATTTTGTGTACTTCCGCCCCGTTCCACAAAGCTTTGCGGTGGTTTGGTACACGAATGCATCCACATACATGCCAGCAAGCCATAAATACAAACAATGAATAAGAACTGAGAAAAACACAACTGACGGTAGGAAATCAAGACCCAGGGTTAGGAGTGGTAAGGGACACCAGCTCAAATGCGCAAGCCGTCAGGACAATACCGCGACTACCTTTGAATCTTATATTTGATTCTGCATTTCCTAGAAGAAAAAAAAAATGTCCTTCCTCACGTATGGTCTACAAGTTGATCTGTGAAGGCACAAACCAGCCAGCACACTCACCCTCTCCGCCCTCTGGGCACTGACTCGGAGAATCCCGTCAGCAGGTTCCATGGGATGCACTTCCGGATCCACGGTCTCGCGGGGCCGCATGGAATGCCGGGTAATGCAGGGAAGCAGGGCAGGGAGCACTCTAGGCTCTCGGCAGTGAGGTTCTGACTGTGGTCAGAAGAACGTGGGTTTATGAAACAAGAGGCAGGGAAGTGAGACAGATATTTCCATTCCTGCCAGCGACGCAGTGTTTCCTTTTAAAATAAATTCAGCTTTTAAAAATACGTCAAAAAATAAATAAAATTTTTTTAAAAAGTCAAAATCTATATCAATAATAATAGTACAGACGAGGGGCGCCTGGGTGGCTCAGTGGGTTAAAGCCGCTGCCTTCGGCTCAGGTCATGATCTCAGGGTCCTGGGATCAAGCCCAACATCGGGCTCTCTCGGCGGGAAGCCTGCTTCCTCCTCTCTCTCTCTGCCTGCCTCTCTCCCTACCTGTGATCTCTGTCAAATAAATAAAATCTTTAAAAAAATAAAAAAGTACAGACGATGTATGTTTAAGACAAACTTGTGAAGTTATGACATAAGCACCTGGCACCTGAGAAGTTTTCTGGGATGTCCATTTATAAGCAGCAATGGTTCCCAGGGAACTTTCCAGGGTGAGTTCGTAGCAAGTATTTTCCTGCCTGGAGTCTGTTTACCGTCGGGGTCCTGAGACAGGATGCACTTGTATCTACATTTATATGTAAGCATATGAAATGAGCTGAGTTTTACTACTATTTATTTTTTTAAGGAGATTTTATTTTATTTTATTTTAAAGATTTTTTTACTTGAGAGAGAGAGATGGAGCTAGTGAGAGAGGGCACAGGTGGCGAGGAGAGGGAGAAGCAGGCTCCCCGCTGAGCAAAGAACCCCCCTCCCCCGCCCCCACATCCACGTGGGACTTGATCCCAAGACTGGGATCATGACTCCAGCAAAGGCAGAGGCTTAATTGACTAAGCCACCCAGGTGCCGCGCTACTATTTAAATATTCTTTTTTGTTTGTTTTGTTTTTTAAATGCCAAGCCCAGTAGCTTCCAGACTTGCCTTTTTGTTTGTTTTTTTTTTTTTTAAGATTTTTATTTATTTATTTGAGAGAGAAAGAGCAAGAAAGAGAATGAGAAGGGAGAGGGCCAGAGGGAGAAGCAGACCCCCCACTGAGCAGGGAGCCCAATGTGAGACTGCATCGTGGGACTCCGGGATCATGACCTGAGCTGAAGGCAGTCACTTAACCAACTGAGCCACCCAGGTGCCCTGTTTTGTTTTCTTTTTTAAAAGATTTTATTTATTTATTTGAGAGAAAGATAGAGAGTGAGTAACAAGCACTCACCTGCTTGGTCAGCTTGCCAGGTGTGACCTGCCTGGGGCACTCCCTGTGGTTCTTTAGGTATCTGGGGGTTTGGGGGGAGTGGAAGTTCCCTAAGCAAGGAACTGACACATTTTTTTGTGGTTGCTGTTCACTTGTCCCCAGTGGCCCCATGCTGGAGTTTAGATGTGTCTCGGTGGGTGTAGTGCATAGACCATCTGATTTCAACTAAACTACCTTTCACAAAATGGAGAGAATTTAAGACAAATCCCCTAGATAATAAGCATAAGTAAACAAAAAAGAAATGGCACAGCCTGCATATCTCTGATTCTTCAGACAGGAAAGCTTTTTATCAGCCACGTTATGAGGTAAAGCAAGGTTCTGATCTATCCAACCAAAAGTCAACCTCCAAGCTTAAACTTAATAGAAAGACTACCTAAAATATGGATTTACCTCCCCTCTTGTTAACTATGAACCTTGCCTTGAGTTTGTGTTGTGCTTGTTGTATTAGCTACGGGGAGCATGAAGCCATCAGGATTACCAGGGTATTTTTAAAAGGAAGCAGCTTAAAGAGACATCATCATAATTGAGTGACATTGTTCTAGCAATTAATAATAAAAGAAAAAAGTCACTAATTTTCATCTGTATGTCATCCTTTTAAAATTGCCATTTTATTCATGCTTTCTAATACGATAACATATTGATATCCTGGCATGGGTATATAATTTATAAATAAGTCCATATGGATTGGGAGAATATGCAGATACATTTTTTCATTCATGAGGGATGTAATTAAAACAGTTGGGATACTGCTGCTTTAATTTAAAAATTACTGGTTGAATGGAATTATTAAACTTAGAATCACTACATTTGGAGAACAGCCATGTAATAATTATTTTAATATTAACAGAGTTGACTGAAGACTAGTCTTGCCTGGCGTGGACACCAGAACAGGTGATGGCCACTGCATCATCCATATCCACATCAGCCACCGGCTGCCCACCACCCACTGCCCCACCGCCACTGCTCACTGGCCGCCCCCACCCCCCACCAGCCTGCAAAGGGCTGCCACCTCCACCACCATCCTTTCTGCCTTTCTGCCTTTTCCATCACCCTTTCCATAGTTCAAAATGAAGCTGTTCTCATTTCTGGAAGGAACCTTGCCCAGCAGATCAAGCAGGAAGTGCGGCGGGAGGTGGAAGATTGGGTGGCATTGGGCCACATGCTGCCAAGTTTGTTAGGAGTGTGGTTCTGGTTAGTGAGCAACCTGTAAGTCACTCCTCCAGCCTCAACAAAACCAGGGCAGCTGCAGATATGGGAATCACTGCACCATGGTGAAACCGACTTCAGTTTCAGAGGAAGAACTGTTGAACTGAATCCATAAACTAAATAATGATAACATAGGTGGTGGCCTCCTTGGTTCAGCTGCCTCTTCCAGATCACATGGATGAGGAAGAGATCTGTAATACTGTTTCTCCAGACAAGGATGTTGATGGCTTTCATGTCATTCATGTAAAGCAAATTTGTATGGACCAGTATTCCATGTTACTGATGACCTCATGGAGTGTCTAGGAAAAAATTAAGCAAACTGGCATTCCAACCCCAGGGAAGAATGTGATTGTGGCAAGAAGATCAAAAATGTTGAGATGCCCATTGCAATACTACTACACACGGGGCACATGAATGACATAAAGGCAATGAGATTATAATATCTCATCCATATACTCTCAAACATACAGTTCTGGCAGATATTGTGGTCTCTAATACAGGAAGTCCAAAACTGATTACAACAGATATAATTAAGGAGGGAGCAGCCCAACATTACTTGGCATCAGGGAGATACAAATAGGAACCACAATGAGATACCACTTCACAACAGTCAGAATAGCTAAAATTAACAAGTCAGGAAACAACAAATGTTGGCAAGGATGCAGAGAAAGGGGAACCCTCTTACACTGTTGGTGGGAATGACATACTCTGGAAAACAGTATGGAGATTTCTCAAAAAGTTGAAAATAGAGCTACCCTACAGCCCAACAATTCCACTACTGGGTATTTACTCCAAGGGTACAAATGTACTGAACCAAAGGGGCACCTGCACCTCAATGTTTATAGCAGCAATGTCCACAATAGCCAAACTATGGAAAGAACCCAGATATCTATCGACAGATGAATGGATAAAGATGTGAGATGTATACATATAGGTATATATAATGGAATATTACTCAGCCAAAAAAAATGAAATCTTGCCATTTGCAATGACATGGCTGGAACTAGAGGATATTATGCAAAGTGAAATAAGTCAATCAGAGAAAGACAATTGACATATGATTTCACTCATATGTGGAATTTTTAAAAAAACAGAGGAACATAAGGGACAGGAGGGAAAAAATAAAACAAGATGAAATCAGAGAGGGAGACAAACCATAAGAGACCCTTAATCATAGGAAACAAATTGAGGGCTGCTGGGTTGGGAGGGGAGGTGATGGGGTAACTGGATGATGGGCATTAAGGAGGGCACATGATGTAATGAGCACTGGGTGTTATATAAGACTAATGAATCACTGACCTCTATTTCTGAAACTAATAATACACTATATGTTAATTAACTGGATTTAAATAAAATAAAAATTTTTAAAAGGAAGGCACAGTAATCACCAATATGGGAATAAATAGACTTCAGGATCCCGTACTTGTTAACCCTACATTGATTGTAGATGTGGATTTTGAAGGAGTCAGAAAGAAAACCAGTGACATCACTTCAGTCTCAGGGGTGTTGGTCCCATGACAGTAGCAATCTTAATGAAGAATATCATTATCATTGCAAAAAAGGTGCTGAGGCTTGAAGAGCAGGAAGTATTGAACCCCAAGGAGCTTAGAGTAACAACTAATTAACTGTTGTGTTTTCTGACATGAATACCACTCCAAGCTAGTTCGAGAGACAAAACAAGCCAATAGAAAAGCAATATTTTTTATTTATTTTACTGAATTTGTTTTAAATGATTTAAAATGGTTGTATTTATTGAAAGCTTAAACAGGTGGGCGTCTGTGCATAGTTCTGCAGTACCTCACCATAGATAATGCCAATATCATTCTGGGTCATGTGATCCAGACAAGAGAAGCCATTCACCTACTGATTAACATGGCAAACATTGTGACATTGAGCATGGATGCTTAACTTTGTCGAGCCACTTCAGTTAAAATTAGCTTTTTCTAGGATTGCATTTCCCAACTTGTATTCCAATAAGAGTTGATACTCACTTTAGGTTCCAAAACTTTTGAGTTCAACTGGCCAAACCAAAGGAAAAATGTTCCTAGAGAAAATTAAGGAAATGATCAAAAGGAAGAAATGCTAATTGAGTAAAAAAAATTACTCTAATTTACATACATATATATGTAAAAACTACACGTTAATGGTGCCCTAAGCTGTCATCCGTCTTTGGCTTAGTCATTGAAAAACGTTTAGGGTTGCTCCACGTGGGGTTAATTCTCTTTTTATGTGTTACATTTATGAAGTTTCCCATTTTTTTCCAGGATTGAAAGGCTTATTTTATTTTATAGGTCATTGGTGTGTATTGTCATATTTGGTTTTTCCTATATCCTTGAACTTCATTGTCACATCTTTGTACTGTTGGGGGTGTCCATGTGGTTTCTTTGGTGTATCTTGAAACCTTTTTCTGAAAAACAAAACTTGGGCCTGATGTCATTAGAGCACCTGGCATAAGTGTGCAACTGACTTTTCCACTGAAGACTTGTCAGCAGCTGCCTGATTTTCTTTAATATACCTGTGAGGCTTTCCCTGGTGGGTTTTTGAGAACTTGAGTTAATATTGAATTTAATCAGACTTACTGATTTAAAGGGGTTTTTGTTTGCTTCATTTTTATTAAATAAAACACTTCTGAGTGGTGTGGGGGAAAAAAGAAAAAAGACTAGTCTTGGGGGGCCTCTGTGGTTCAGTGGGTTAAGCCTCTGCCTTCAGCTAGGGTCATGATCTCAGGGTCCTGAGATCAAGCCCCGCATCGGACTCTCTGCTCAGCAGGAAGACTGCTTCCCCCTCTCTCTCTGCCTGCTTCTCTGCCTACTTGTGATATCTCTCTCTCTGTCAAATAAATAAACAAAATCTTAAAAAAAAAAAAAAAAAGACTAGTCTTACTGTTAGTGGTGTGATCACAGGATGCCTCACCCACACAGGCCACATACAGTGTGTGACATCAATATTTGTGTGCAGGAAGAAACTTACTCAGCTATTTTCTATGACCAGCAAACAGGCATCCACGTTTACTAAAGTAGTTTCAAATCATTAATATGAAACTAATACAAAAGAGTTTGCAGAACCCAACCCTGCTTTATGCTACTGGATCCTATTAGTTGAATCATCAAAAGATAAGCCAGAAACAACCTAAGTGTCTGTCCATTGATGAATGGTAAAGAAGATGTGACTTATATGCTTATGTATATGCATCATTCACCCATGAGAAAGGAAATTCTGCTATTTGCAACAACATGGATGGACCTTGAGGGTATTATGCTCAGTGAGATAAGTCAGATAAAGGAAGGCAAATAATGTATTATCTCACTTACACATGCAACTTAAAAAGCTGAACTCTTAAATTAAAACAGCAAGTAGAGTGGTGGTTACCAGGAACTGGAGGAGGGAGAACAGGAGCGATGTTGTTTAATGGTACAGGCTTGCAACTAATGGATTATTAAGTCCTGGAGATTTCATGCACAGTATAGTAATTATAGACAACACTCCTGGATTATGAACATCAAGCTTGCTAAGACCCAAATCTTAATTTTTTCCACCACAAAAAGAAAAAAATTAGAAATTACACGATTGTAGTGAGCAAAGCGTCACTACAATAATAATCGTGACTTAAGCAGGTATCAACAGCTATGAATCCATACATAACTCATTCAGTCTGAGCCAAAGCTGGCTACTGTCAGTATATAGAGGAAAGGTCAGTAAAAGTTTTGAGCAAGGTGCAGGAGACAGCCTGGTCATGAATGGACAAGCCAAGGAAAATTTTGTTTCTCACACAAAATGTCAGCCTGGAAACCCAGATGGCAGGTTAGAGAGAAGAGAGCTATGACAATGAAGTGAATGAAATACCTACTGTGCACGAAATGATTGTCGTTTTAAAAATGGGGGTCCCATGTTCTTTGAGTCTAATCAGATAGAACTGTGTTTATTGCCATGAATATTTGTGCCCCCAAAATCCATATGTTGAATCCTAACCCCAAAGGTTATGTATGATGTTAGGAGATGGGGTCTTTGGAAAGGGAAAGGTCTTTAGGTCATGAGGAATCTGTCTTATAGAATCAGAGCCTTCTAGAAAAGGCTTTGCAGAAGTCCCTATCCCCTTCCACCAGGTGAAGACACAAAGAGAAGTAGTGCCTATGGACCAGGAAAAGGGCCCTCTCCAGAACACAACCGTGTTGGCACCTTGATCTTGGACATTCCAGCATTCAGAACTGTGAGAAATAAATTTCCATTGTGTATAAGCCATCCAGGCAGTAGTATTTTGTTATAGCAACTGGGATGAGCTAAGACATCAATGAAGTTCACTTAAGTTATGAGGTTGATAAGGATTGATACTTACCAATATGAAAAACAGACTAGCTCCAGTGGTAAAGGTGTTCATCCACCATCTTATTTAAGCATTTACGAGCATGTTCCCTCAGCTGAAAGGAGCATGGGAGTCTATCACATTTGAATCACTTTCCCAAGGGCCTTAAGAAATAGGTCCTTTGAAGTGCCTGGGTGGCTCAGTCATTTAAGCATCAGACTCTTGATCTCAGTTCAGGTCTTAATCTCAGGGTCATGAGTTCAAGTCCCACATTGAGCTACATGCTGAGCAAGGAGCCTATCTAAAAAAAAAAAGGAAAAAAATAGGTCCCTTAGAGAAGATCAACCTACAATAAAATCAGTGAAAGAAGGTCTGTAACCTTGAAGACATGTAACTCAAAAGGGGGAAATGATGAAAGGAAGGAAGCTCTCTTGGCTCGCAAGCATAGGTCATAGCCCCCACAGAACAGAAAAACCAAAGTCAGAGAGTAAAAAGTTACAGCAGTTTTCCAGGACCTACCAAAGAAAGGAGTTTCTGACTTTTCCTTATTCTTTAGACCAATGTAACCATAAATACAGATGAATCATAAATGAGAAGGGTCTTTGCAGAATAACCAGCTGTCTCTGCTCTGGTCTGCGTGCCTCAGTCAGTCTCCTGAGGAGTCTTTGGGGTCCCACACAGATGTGTATACTAGGAATAGGATTCCTTTCCCCAGTGGCAGGAGCTGAAACTAGGCTAGGTGTGGCTCACTGCAAACAAGTAAATAGGATGGGGCGCCTGGGTGGCTCGGTCAGTTAAGCGTCTGCCTTTAGCATAGGTCATGATCCCAGTGTCCTGGGATTGACTCCTGCATCAGGCTTTCTGCTCAGCAGAGAGTCTGCTTATCTCTCCCTCTGCCCCTGCTTGTGCACTTGCTCTCACTCTCTTAAATAAATAAATAAAATCTTTAAAAATAATAATAATAATAATAAGGCAGAACAACACCTGTGAATTTAGTCCTTGAGACTCCCTCCAGATCTGATTTTCTACTTGCGTACAACTAGGCTACATAGCCAGCAAACAGAGGCTCTAAATCATCAAAAGCTCATGTCCCTCAAAATGATCTCTCTGCCTTATCTATTTCATCATTCATTAGTGTGTTCAAATATTTTCTGAGTACCCACTGTATGGCCAGGCAGTGTTCTGGGTGCTGGAGTGAACAAGAGATAAAATCTAGGCAGACAAAAAATACAATAAATAGGTGAATTATAGAGTTAGATAGTAATAAGTACTAAGTATGGCAGAGGAGGCAAACCTAAAAGAGGGAAAGAGTTCCATTGCTGTGTTGTTGGTGGCAGCGGTGTGGGGGGCGGGGGGTCATTTTAGATAAAGTGGCCCGGGGAAGTCTTCAATGAGAAGGCCACATTTGAGCAAATTATGGAAGGAGATGAGAAGGAACAATGTGATATTGAGGGAAAGAACGTTCCCGGAAAAGACAACAGCCAGTGCAAAGGCCCTGGAGTAGGAACGTGCTTGACATGTTTAAGGAAGAACTCAAGAGGAATGAGCAACGAAGAGTGTAGATGAGGCAGGGAAGGTAATGAAGCTATAAGGCAGTGGGGTGGGAGGGAGGCAGACTGTGTTCGACCTTGAGGGGTGGGGCGGGAGGCTTTGTTATCGCTTTAGTTTTTTTTTTTTTTTTTCCTCAGGGTCCATGGGAAATCCCTGGAGAGAGTTAACCCCCACAGTAACCCTATAAAATTGGAGTGATTACAGGTGAGGAATCAAAGGCTCACAAAGCTGAGGTGCTTGCTCAGTCCTTCCTGTGAGGAAGGACCCAGGGGCTCTGACTTCAGAGTCTAAACCCCTAGGCCTCAAGCCACAGGGCCTCAGTTTGGTTTTAACACCCATACAAATGACTCCAGCAGGAGCCTAGCAGGCTGCCCTGGCTGGCATCCCAGCGGGGGTAGAGGTAGAATGTGGGGGAGTCTGGAGCTGAGGGCTCAACGACTGGGTGTGCTTGTCACAAGGAAAAGCAGCAAGATGGCAAAGGTGTTTGGTTCTTCTCTTCCAAAGAAGATCCAAAGAGAGGAGGTTCCCACTGCGGAGAAGCTGGAGGGGAATCAGGAAGGAGGGGCTGGGCCAGATAACACCGGGGGGGGGGGGGGTCCTAAATGCCAGGCTAAGGGGCCTGGGCTTCATCCTTTAGGCCAGTGTCTTTCAAAGTTGGTTTGTTTGTGCTGCTTTTTAGCAGTGGGACTCGCTACAATAATATATTCCATGGGAAGTCCGATAAACCAAGCAGGCGAAGAGAATCGAAGAGCCTGAATTCCTGTAGATGTGGCCCCTCATTCCCCCTGGAGAGTGGCTGGGGGTGGGGCAGGCAGGTAAAGCCCTTGGGGTGGGTGGCAGGGGGAAGCACTGGGGAGACAAAGGGGAGATTGCTGTGAGCTGAGGTTTTGTCTTCCTTCCTGTCTTTCCTTCCTACTTTTTCTTTCTTTCTTTCCTTCCTTAATAACTTAGGCAAGAAGCTTGAATACAGTACACTAGCCTTTCTGATACCCACTGAAATATGCAAACCACTGCCCCAGGCACACAGCGTTCAAAAGGAAGTTCTCCCCTCCCCCTCTTCCTCCTCTTCTTCTTCTTTCTTCATGTTCATCTTGTCTTTTTCTTTCTTTCCCTTTGTTAACAAAGCATCAAATACCAACAAAAGAACACACTGTCTTTTCAAGCATCAGCGTCTGGGGCACCTCGGCGTGGAAGCCACGTGTGATGTTCATTGAAGCCTCAGGTCTAATATGGAACCTGCCATAGAACACGTACTCAATAAATGTCTGCTGAATTATGAATGACATAAGGGATAATATGTAGAGTTTTTTAAGTTTATTAATTTCAGACACTAACTTCCTCTACTCTTATAATAAAAGAAAAGAAAAGAAAGAATTAGTAGCAGCACTTTTCAGATATACATTTGCTGATGACTGATCTTGACATTTCTTGGTCCAAGCTTCTGATAACCAGCACTGCCTGACTTCTACAGATTAATGGCTTTTCATATTCTTAATGTGCCTCCAGCTCTGCAAAACTCTGAGTCACTACAGGAGCACAAATTACGTTGCATTTTAGAGCTATGTGTTGCCTGTGCCCAGCATATGCTGATAGTGACTTTAATACCTCACTGGAAACATCGAACCAAAAACTGAATGATGGTCAGAGGTGGGTAGAAGGAACTCTTAAACTGCAAGGGGAGGGAAGAGGCAGGTTGGATGATGGTGTTGGACTCTGCTAATAAAATGTGCCATGGTCATGATTTGTAGTTTTAAAAAATTGGCAATAGAGTACAGCAAGGTTTATACCAGTAGAAAACTGGTTACATAAATTCTGTTCTACCTACTAGAATACCACACAAGGAAGGGAGATAGCCTTATATATACTGACATGGGAAGAAACCCATGATCTATTTTCTTGAAATAGATTATAAAATACATCATAATAATTTTTTTTAATTTGCTACGGAAATGCAAATAACAGAAAATTATGTATAGGTAAACAGTTTAATTTTAATTTATAAAAGTAAATTTTGTGTGTTTGGAGGAAGAAGGAAGAGTTTTAAATGTACATAGAAAAATCCGGTGGCTGTAGACCGGGCTATTGGTGGTGAGCTCTGGGAAGTGAGACCAGAAGGGGACAGGAAAAGGTAGGCTTTCACCTGTACATACTCTATATATATTCATCTTGTTTTGATTTTTTTTTTAAAGATTTTATTTATTTATTTGTGAGAGAGAGAGAGTGAGAGCGAGCACAGGCAGACAGAGTGGAAGGCAGAGTCAGAGGGAGAAGCAGGCTCCCTGCGGAGCAAGGAGCCCGATATGGGTCATGATCCCAGCGTCCTGGACTCGATCCCAGGACACTGGGATCATGACCTGAGCCGAAGGCAGCTGCTTAACCAACTGAGCCACCCAGGCGTCCCTCATCTTGTTTTAATTTTTACAGGTATGTAACATTATAAATATATACATAATCAGTCACCTGTGAGTAGGGACCACTCAGGTGCAGCAACTTCCCATTAACCAACATATGAATTTCCTACTTCTTACAAAGGCGAGCTCAGCCCAGTCAGAGTCAGGAGACCCCATCTATTCTGCCTCTGACCCAACCAGCTGTGTGTCCTTAGACAAGTCACTTCACCTTTTGGGTCTCTATCAAGAGGATGGAAACAAATTTCTTCTATACTTCTTCCTAAGCTCAGAATTCCTAAACAGGAAAGAAACTTTACCTAAGCATCCTTTTAAAAACACGATTCAGCCACAACTACCTAAATATATTACCTTCATAAATCAAACATTTCAAAACTTTGAAGAAAAATGATTCAGTGGGAACTTTTTTTCATCCATTGGACTTTTACCCCCTCCCCGTGCTGACTTTTCAACCAACAACCATACTCATTTGCCCACAAGATAACTTTTCTCCTTTCTCTGATGTTGTACACGGTTCGCCCAAAGTTATCAAGAGTTGTAAAATTTTTTCCCAGCCTCCTTCTCCAGGCATATTTATAACTTCTGTCTTCTTCTGAAAAAAAAAAAAAAAAAAAAAAAAAAATATATATATATATATATATATATATATATATATATATATGGAGTTATAAAAGAGTTTTCTGTGGGGATATCTAACTTGCCATTTGGCCAAGCAAACTTCATGACAAAGCACGAGTTACAAAGAGAGATAAAATGATTTGAGCCTAAGTATCAGAATGGATAATCTATCAACACCATGAGATTCCATGTAAACCCAAGAAACCAGGAAATTGGTTATATTTCAGTAATGTTTTAATAATAAATACACTTTTAGTTCAAGCCAGTCCAACAGATTGTGTTTATCAGTCAGATGGAGCATAACTAATAAATAGGCCTACTTAAATGCCTTTTTAAATGATTTGACGACTACATGAAGAAATATGGCCTGGAGCATAAATACGTTGCATTGTCAACAGGGACATTAATGAAGGATTTCCACGAATCTCCATAAAGGTCTGTGGCTCTTGGACAGTCCGGCCCGGGTTGTATAGCCACACCCAGCCTTGACCATCCTTGCTTAAGGGAAGCTCTGCTACAATGACCCTGCTAGGAAAGTCTAGACAGGACTTGTATTCCATGATCCCTGGCTGTCCTGGGCTTTGGAGTAGAAGAAGACAAGTTCAAATCCATCCCCAACTTCCAGTAGGGCAAGCCACATACACTTCCTGAACTTCAGTTCTCTCATCTGTAAAGTGGGGATAATTCACACACAACAACCCAGGAAGGTGGTCACCCACCATGAAAGAATACAGGCAAATTGATTTACCCTTTTGCGCTGGACAGTAAGCACTCCATAAATATTATTTTCATTCCATCCAAGCAAAGATTCTGTTTTCAAAGCCACCAGATACCAGGGTGCATTTAGGGTGTGTATTACGCCCCTGGTCTGATTATTTTACTGAGGCAAAATAGACTATGGTGTATTCCAAAGTAAGTTGCTCGAGCCCCGAATCTATTTTCTCATTTATAAGATTGGAATAATGTTTCCTTGCCAGCCAACTGCAGGGATGTCATGAAGACTGAGATCTTTTACTTCTCTAAGTAATAAAGTGTTCCTACAAGTGTAAGCAGTAACATCATTTGCTTTCATCCCTTCAGATGAAATTGCAGGTACTGCTTCAAATTTTAAGGAGAGAAAGACCCTTGTAGAATACATAAGCTCTCTCCTAGATTTCACCATTGGGAAGGAGCACAGCGTGATTCCCCCAGTCCTTGGGCACACATCCTACATGCAGATGAGCACCATGAAGAGAAATAAAATGTAGACAGGACAGAACTTGAGACTAGAATCCAATGGCTTTCTGTCACAATAGGCCGTTTAAGACTTGAAGGAAGAGAGAGCCACGCTCCTTCTTCTGTGAGGAGCCACCCTTCCCAGGGCCTCAGAGCCAGGAAGCTCACTCCCAAACCCCAGAGCCTATTGCTAACATTTTGTTTCAATTTGGCTGTTTTTATCTGATGTCCAGCCCAAGACTGACAACATGATACACTTTTATTTTTCCTCCAGAAAGCAAATATAAGGCTTTGGGCAAAGGGGATAAAAGGCCAAATGTGGCTATTATTCCTCATTAAAACTTAAAGTGTCAGGCTCTAAACCCCAAGGAAGCCGCCAAGAGGCAATAGCTGGGAGACATTTATTGACTAGAGAAGGCAGTGATAGATAATGAGAGAAGGAAAATCCAATTGTGTTTTCCCCATCTCTCACTGATGTTTTCCAGGGCTCGCGGTGGGAAGCCTGGACCGTAGCAGGAGTTCCCGTCACAAACTGAAAATGACATTTGTCATCCTGGAACCCCAGCTGCTCCTTCCAAATCATCTCCCCCTCCTTTAGACCAGGAGGGGTGAGATGGGGGTCCTGGGAGCATAGGGAAGCCTGCCACACAGGCAGCTGGGCCTCAGGCCCCAGACTTTGCGAACTATTCCTGACTCGCCACTCGTGAAAGCAAAAACTCATTATCTCATTTAATCCTTACTGCAGCCCATGGGGAGGTCCTCTTTTCGTCTTCATTTTTTAACTTGAGGAAATTCAGGTTTAGAGAGATTAAGTAATTGGAGAGAGATTAAAACTATTAACTGAGGACTCAGGAGGCAATCAAGCAGCCTCTCTAAGGGGCTGGGAGCAGAAAGAGCAAAGCGCGCTCTTTTCAAAATGCTTATGCTTCCTCCATTTTCTAGTTGCTCATGAGTAACGGGGGTGGGGGGCAGGTGGGAACGTTGAGAACACAGGAGACAGCAGACATGCCTGGGGCACACGGGAGGGGCACCATGGCCCATAGTAAGCACGCAGTCAATGGCAGGTGTCACCACAAATCCTCACAGCATCCCTGTGGGGAATCTGCCTCCATTTACCCAGGAGGGGACTGAGGCTTCACCACATAGAGATGGGCCCACGGCCATCCAGGTGGGAGACGGAGTTGCTGGAAGGGGTGCCTGGTTCCCACCCAGTCTAGAACCCTTCTCGCCACCTCAGCCTCCCCACAAGCTCTTCCAGCATTCCAGGGGTACGCCCCGTGCTGCACTGTGTGCTTAGTATTTTATTCAGTGCACACAATAGCCTGGGGAGGATGGTGTGTCATTGTGTATCTAACATTACCTAGGAAGAGAGCTTTGAAACTTCCAGACAAAATGCACTTATCTCTACTTTTCGATCCTCATGTTGTTAAACCAAGACAGCATTCTGAGAACTGTCAGGCAGGAAACAGATTGCCTATTTTTACAATATTTCAGGTCTGGAACTGAAAAACTTAACTTAGAAGAGAAAAAAAAAATCAAATAAAGGGGGAGATGATTAGAGTTCTCCGAATGTTTTTTATGGGTTTTTTTTGTTTATTTGTTTTTTATTTTTTGTTTGTTTTTAAAGGAAAGAAGCTTCTTTCTCATCTGATTCGGGCAGCCCAGGAAATGAGCAATGCCTCAGGTCATCCTTTGACAGTGTTCCAACATAATGACTCTGCAGACCATCAAGACCCTAACTCTACTCATTTGAAGCTGGCACTGGGGTTATTTTAAATAATATTTTAATTTCTTCATCCCAACCCGACAGAATTATGCGTTTGCATCTGAAGATCCTTTATGACATTATGTTCTCAGAATTAGCTGTGAATCACGAATGAGTCTGCCCCAGAGCTGTTCCATTTACCTGAAATGATAAAGTAAAAATCGCATGCGTAATAATGCATGTCTGACTTGTACTATTTTATAAAACTTTGAGAGGAAAATCTTTTGAACCAGAGGAAAAATGTAAAACCTCACTTTTGAGGAGCTGAGTTCTACTCAGAATATTAAGGGCAGGGTTCTGAACTTACGATAGCCTAAAACCTACTCCTCTGGGGAGGAAGAGGATTGTGACTTGGGGGCTGGGGGACATGGAGGAGTCCTCGCCGACAGAGGATTCTGGGTCCTGTATGGATCAGGGTGTAGTTACTGTTCAATAAGTCATTATGCTGTCTGTATGTTTTCTGTGTTTTTTGTTATATTTAATAATTCTTAAAAGTTTGCTTGTTTGTGTTAAAGAGTCCTACTATGGAGAAGGCAAGATGCTAAGTTCATGGGTTTAAGATCCCTTGTATCTGTTCATTGCGGATTCTTTAGGACCTAGAAAAGTACTTGACCCTCAGTAGGGATTTGACCAATATTCACTGAAGGAGATTACACAGATGAAAAGGACATTTGTTCATCCAGCCCCTCACTGAGATAGCACACTTGATAAAATAAGATACCAACTGAGGGTTAGGCTCATTCAGTAGGTCTGGGTTGGGGAGTAGGAATCAGAATTATTTTTAACTTTTTAATAATGAATATTTTCAAACATATAGAAAAATAGAGTATAATGACACCTATATGCCTATTATCTAGATTAACAGTTGCTCACATTTTTATCATACTTGCCTCACCAATTTTTTTACTAAAGGTTTTTAAAGAAATTACATGGACATCACAAAAATAATATTTTCATTGTTAAAATCAATACCATTATACTGCTTTGAAAAATCATGATAATTCTTTATTATTATTATCTAATACCTAATCCATATTCAAATTTCGCCAATTGCTCCAAAAATATGTATTTCTCCCAGTTTAGTCCTACCAAGATCCAATCACATAACGTTTGGTTGTTATATTTCTTTAGTCATCTATAACCTAAAACAATCCTCCCCCTGCCCCATTCTTAGGCATGACTTGAGGGTACCAGGCCAGGTATCCCTCAGAATGACCCACTTTCTGTATTTGTAGTGTCATGTGGTTTATTCCACTCATTCATGCATTCCCCATGAACTAGAGTCTGGACCTAGAGGCTGGATTACATCCAGGTTAAACATTTTAAGCAAGATGTCATTATTTATGCTGTATGACATTGCAACACACTGTGAGGTGTATCATATCTAATTGAACCATATTGGTGAACCAGAGATAGCTTCCTTCCTCCACTGTAAATTTCCATTTTCTTTTTAAACCATCAGATCATCTGTGGAGCAATACTTTGCACTACAGTACCTCATTCTCCATCAGTATATTACCTAATGGCTTTATCATCCACGGATGATTCTTGTCTTAGTCAATTCCTTCATTAGGGGTTGAAAATGGTGATTTTTTTTTCTATTTCTATCATTCATTCTATATTTATCAGTTGATAACCTTTATGAGAAGGAGAGAGGAAAAGCAAGAGATTTGTCTCATCAACTGCTCCTTCTGGAAGGGCAAAGTAAATAATTTTCTTGAATTATCACTTTTCAGATTAAGGATTAGGTGAAAAGTAGTGTTTTGTTTGTTTTGTTTTGTCTTTGGTTTTCTCTTTTTTGAGTATCATTTTATAGACCTACAGATTTGTATAGTCAGCATGTTTCATCCCATTGCGTTCATTCTTTTTGAAGCTCAAATTTATCCACCTTTGTCCCATAAGACTCCTTTTAAATTGGCTCTTTTTCTAGCACAGCAAGGTTTCCCAGGCTCATTCCTTCACCCAGACTCCAAATCAGCTATTTTCCTAAGGAGAAACCAAAATCTGCTTGCTAGGGGTGCTCACTGTCCCTGGATCGTCAGTGTTTCTAAGCCCCCTCAATGGATAAAGGTAGGAGGAAATAAACACGTGTATATTTTTAAATCATATGTTCATATAGAAATTTCCAATTCAAATTAAACAATACAGAGCTTCTACTTTAAGCAAATGAGAGACGGGAGATTGATTGCAAAAAGGTGGATTGGGCAAATAAGGGAATCTATTAAGGAAAATGGGAGCCAGATGATTCTGTGTCAGAGAAAGAAGTAACAAATCATAGGAAGGGAGAAATTTAGAATGAATGCTGAGATATGAAATAGGAACTGGAGCTATTAATCTGACCTCAGTTTTCAAAATATATTCATGGATATAGAAATAAATATAGATGTAAATTTATACACACACAAACATATATGTACATTCATCTGTCCACTGATATGGCCTGAGAGGAGATGCCAAAATAATAGCAAGCACAGCTAGCACATAAATCTTAGTTTCTAAACCTCATTCTCCAGTAAAAGGGATCCGGTATCCTTGGAGAAGTGACTACTTCCAGGGCTAGGGCAGAGAAAGTCTGTTTGAACACCTTGTGCCAGAAAGCAAGGAAGTACTCCAAAAATAACAAAATCATCTCAGAAAGACACAGAAACCATCTTGAAGAGGCTCTTACTAGTCAAATCTGGCATAGTTTGAGCCTCAAAATAATGCTAGTAAAAAACTGTAATCCATGAATAGAATAGGAAACCATGATAGGAATTAATTAATCCAAAGTTTGTTGAGGAACAGGATATTTACACACTCTCAAAAGTCCCTTCCTGCCACCTACTTATTAATCACGAAGGGAAAGAGAATAACTATCAAGTGATCAGAGTCGACATCATCAGTGATGGGTCAGCTTGAAATTTTGAAATGAGAACACACGTCATTTTTGTGATGTTTCTCCCAAAATGCACAACCTTGAATCTAATCATGAGGAAATATCAGATAACCCAAACCAAGGGATAGTCTTCAACATTATGGGTCAGCAATATTCAAAACCTTCAGAAGGTCATGGAGCAAAGACTAAGGAACTGGGATGCCTGGATGTCTCAGTGGGTTAAGCATCTGCCCTCAGCTCAAGTCATGATCCCAAGGTCCCAGGACTGAACCCCATGTTAGGCTTCTGTTTCTCCCTCTGCCTGCTGCCGCCCCCCATTTATGCTCTCTGACAAATAAATTTTAAAAAGCTTTTTTAAAAAAATTTTAGAACGCTTCTAGACTTTAGGAGACTTAATAACCTAACACTAAATGTAGCAGTGATTCTCAGCAAGGATTCTTTTGCTCTAAAGTACACTCAGAGACTGAAACTTGGATGGGGTCTAGGGTTTCCAGACTTACAATGTTTCCATGTTAATGTCCTGATTTGATGAATGTAACATGTTTCAGGGAAACGCACACTAAATTTTGGGGGGTGAAGGAATCACCATTTCAGCAATTTACTCTATATGATTCTGAAAAAAATTATTGGCACCAGACTTGCAATTTTTCTTAACTTTGAGATTATTTAAAATTTTAGATAGGTTACCATTTTTATTCATTTCTGATTTAACCTTCCAGTGGTTTGTGGGGAGCAAAATTAAGAAAAGAAATACATAAATTCTTATGTCCTCCCTTCTTGAGCAAAAGTAGTATCACACACACTATTCCTCATTCTGGTTTTTGTTTCGTTTTGCTTTGCTTTTTACACTTAACAGAGTATTCCGGTAGCATTTCACATCAGTACATGGAGATCTTCCTCATTCCTTTCATGGCTGCATAGTGCCCCACGGAGTAGCTGGACTTATCCTCCAGCCCTCTATTGATGCTCATTAGAATTATTTCCAATATTTTTAAATTATAGAAAGGAAGGAAGGAAGGGGACGAGCACATTACAATGAATAACTTTTATATGTATTATTTTGTATTTATGCAGGTATATGTCTAGGATACATTTTCAGGAGTGAAATTGCCGAGCCAAAGAATAAATGCTTCTTTACTTTATTACTGTATAATATATTGCCATATGCCCCTGCTTAGAATCAGTGTGCATTCCCACCAACAGTACATGAAAGGATCTGTTTCCCCTACAAGTCTCACAAACAGAATGGGTCTTAGGTCTTAGATTTTTACCATTCCAACAAATAATTTGCATTTGTTTTATTGTGAGTGTGGTTGTGAGTCCTTTCATATGTTTAAAGGTCACAGGAATTTTTGTTAAGCCCCACAGGTGAATCTGATTAGTGCCAGGTTTGGAAACTGTTTTCCTGTCCTTTGTGGCTGGCTTAGGCAATTAAGAAGAAGTGCTGAACTTGGGGCACCTGGGTGGCTGTCGGTTAAGCAACTGTCTTCGGCTCACATCATGATCCCAGGGTCCTGGGATTGAGCCCTGCATGAGCAGAGAGCCTGCTTCTCCCTCTCCCTCTGCCTGCTGCTCTGTCTACTTGTGCTTTCTCTCTCTCTCTCTCTGTCAAATAAATAAATTAAATCTTAAAAACAACAACAAAACAAAACAAAACCACCGCTCAAAAAAAAGAAGTGCTGAACTAGAAAATCTGTTCATGTTTATTGATTTTCACTGGAGTTTAGATAGATAAGGGAAGATAAGTTTAAACTACCCAAATATCATATCCTCTATGAAAATTTCTCCAAATTCACTGAGCTGGTTTTAGCATGGTTTCCTCTGGCATGTTGTACATACCTCTATTAGCATTTATCAATTATCAAATTAAATTAATTATTTATGATAATAAATTAATTATCAAATTAAACTTATTTGTTTAAATGACTTCCTCCTGGGTTTTTGAGCCTGGGAAGGTAAAACACTATACCTTATTCATCTTCAGATCCTTAGAGTCAAGTCTACTTTCTGGCACACTGTAGATACTCAATAAGTGTGAGTCTGAATAAATAAATAAATAAGCAATCGATAACACTGGTTTTCAATTCATACTCACATCTAGCACATCATTTCTTAGAAAAAACACACAACAGAATGGAAACAGTTTTCCTTCTTAGATAACTTGAACTTTGAAGGACTGTTTATTCCAGGCTTCTGATTTCTGTCTAGATTTGGCTGACTTCACTAAGGAAACAAGTTAGTCTCCAAACTTCCTGCTTCCCTTCCTTTGCCAGGGGGTAGGTGTAGGAGCCCAGCTCCTTCCACAGTGACATCTTCTGCCGCTGCCCAGAGGGAATGCTCCACAACCTTAATCCCTGCCTTAGCAGCAGCACCGGTCACATTTCCAGAACATGTGGAGTAATCATGGAATGCCTCTCTGATGCTTTTCCTTCCTCTCTCCATGCTCTAAGGAGCTGCACCTCTGGCAACTCAGTTCGTCTTTGAAATTTCATTACACTGAGGTTAAAGCCCAATCATTTGAATCCGGAAGATGACAAGCATAATGTTCTGCCTTGACTATTGTGGTTCCATTTTTCTACCCAAGGGGAGAAGGTCTTAAACATAAAGCCATTGGTATTAATGATACACCTTAGGAAATCAAACTCTCTTTCTAACATTCTCCTGACTAGCTGATGGTCATATTTATTCTGAGAAATACTTTAAATCTTTTCAGAAACAGCCATGTTCCTATTACGAAGCATTACTATAAAATTGCATGCTAAAAATGCCGGGAGCCACAGCTGCACACAAAGCTGTAATCAGAGAACAGGCACCTTAAGTCACATCATTTATAAGTTAATTTAAAAACATATGAAGACTGAAGTTCTAATCTTCAAGAAAGCTGTTCTGTGTGATGATAATTACATTTGTTACTTCAATATTCTTTTTCTTTCCTAGTCCCCCAAATATATCTGTACACTTCTATTACAATAGAAATCAGTTCTAAACTATCCGTTGCTATTAAGTTTTTTTTTAAATTTTGGTTCAAAATAGAAGATGTTAGTTAGAATTCCAGGTTAGTCAGGAAGAATGTTGAGCCATCTCATTTGAAAGCTGAAAGAAAGTGAAATATGAAGAATTAAAAAGAAAGGAGCACCCAGCAGAGTGGTTCATGCTCCAGCCTGGCTCAGAGATGGTGGTGGGGGCCAATAGAAGGCTCTGAGGAGTTTCCCTGTGCTGTCATATTCTAGCTCCCTAGTCAGGCAATATCAAGGGCCACACCCCCGACCAAGACAGATGGAGGATGTAAGAAATGGAAATAGTGAAGACAACAACTGAAATGCATAAATCAAATAGCACTAAGTTAATAAATTGCACCAACTACTGTCTAATAAAAGATTACAGAGTAGAAATCCAATTTTTTTGGCTTTTTTCTGTGATGTTATAGAAATACATCTTAAAAAAGAAAAGACCTTTCCACAATTAAAGCTGAGCTCGTCTCATCTTCCTGATACCCCTTCATGAATGAAAGGCCCTTTCCTGGCTGGCCATTTCTATGTCCTCCAATCTCAGCATTTCTCACTTCCTGACCCACCACATTCAATATACACCATTAGCTCCAATCCTACTGAAAGACATACAGTTCTCCCTCATATAACAAGTTGTGTACTTTTTCATTGGTTTGTTTATAGTTTATCTCCCTTCACTAGAATATAGGGTAATGAGGGTGAAAAACTTGTCTATCTTCTGTATAGCAGCATTTCCAGCATTTGGAATGCTTTCTGGCACCTTAAAGGTAATTTTATGAAGATTTGTTGGCTAGACAAATGAATGAATACCCCAGTGCCTTTGTACATGCTGCTTCTGCTATTTAAATTGTATTTTCCCACTGCCTTCCTGACTTAAATCTTGTTTTTCTCTAAAACTCATTTTCAATATCAATTCTTCTGGGAAGCCATCAATTGCTATAATATCCCTTGCCTCCCCAACCATACACACAATTAGCTTTATCTCTCTTCTGAGCTCTCTTAGCTTTATCTCTCTTCTGAGCCCCTGTGCGTCAGTCTCAAAAACAGTTGACTGTTCACCAAAGAACTAATACTCCCCTTCCATCGTGTAGAATTGTTGCCAGAAAGTGGCTACCCAGCCATGGCATTCTGCAGAGACAATGTGACTAAGCTCTGACAAATGGCTTGTGGGGACCACCTCCAAACCCAACCCCAAAAAAACCTTCCTGTGCAACACTCATTTGTCTCTTTCTCCCATCTGTTGATGAGATGCCAAGGATCCAGAAGAGAACTCCAAGACCATGGAGATTGTGGACTGCCTTCATGAATCTGTGATACAAGAAGGAAACAACTGTCTACCAAGCTGAGTCATGGGCTGGGGACTGTTTGTTACAGCAACTAGCCCATCCTAACCTACACAGCACAGCAGTACCATAGTCCACAGTCCTGCCACTGCCCATGTGTCTGTCTCCTTCTCAGTAGTCTGTACGTCTTGTGCCCCATCCCCACAGTACCAGGGTCTAGTCCAGGGCCTGGCACCTGGGTGAGGTTAATAGGTCTGACAATTGGTTCAGGACTCCATAAAACAAAACAAAACAAAACAAAAAACTATAACAACAACAACAAAACTGGGCCAAACCTTGGTTTTCTCCCTAACAAACTTATTCCCATAAATTCCTCTGCCATTTCCACTATTTTACCTTGAGCATCAGTTGGACTCCCCACTCTCTGTTAGGACACCTTACCCATCTTCTTAAATATCTCTGACTTCTGGGCTTTGTTACCAGAGTGTTCAGCTCTCACCTCTACTCAAAGAGCTCATTGAGGGGAATTACTTTTGAAAAAGCAATCTACCCTGTGATGAATTCCACCTTTCCCTGGAATGCTTTATTTGTTTTGTTTTTGTTTTAAATAGCACTTTTTTTTTCCTGTTAAAAATGAAATAAAATGTGCCTTATTTCTCTTCTCCTTTTCAACCCAAGCTGATCATTACTGTTTCTGACTTTGGTGAATTCATTTTGGTAAGTCTTACATTTAACTGGAGTCCTAAAAAAAAAAAAAGGAGGGTAGGAGTTAATTCCATTTCTGATGAAAAGCATAAAATCTAAATGGGTTCCAGAACGCAAAACAGAAATGAACTTTTCTGTTCCAAGTTAGTGTATGAACTCACCATATCAAGGAAACCACTTAGATCAGGTGGGGGCATCATTTCAAATCATTATTAATAATAACAAAAGGGACCATCTCGAGGATCTATGTACCAGACACTGCAGTAGCCACTTAAAATGCCACCCTCATCATAACAACAGGAGGTAGGAGTTAGCCTCCTTTTGTAGGGTCACCATATAACCTATTTGGGACAACTGAGACATTGAAAGGAGACGCTATGCATAAGTGTGCCAGGACACAAAGCATAAACCAAGACTGGCCAGGAGAAAGTGGGGCACATGGTATCCTACTCCCATTTCAGCTAAAGAAACCCTGATCTGCAGTACCAAATGCCTTGCCTGGCTGACAAGGTAGAAGGATGCAAAGACAGCTCTGTGTGACTCCAAAATCCATGCTCTTTCTAGAAAGGGCCTTTGTCTAAACCTGGGTGCAATGGAAGGAGCTGGTAGGGCAGAAGGTGGAAGCAGAAGGGATGGGATGACTGATCGGGCTCCACCCTGCTTAACCAGGTCAGCCTCATGGGCTGCCACCCCCACTCTTCAATCTGCACCTCCCCAAACTCCAGACCACAGAGAGACCCCATGTTGGGGACACAGTCAACACGTGCTCTCTAGCGATGGATTTTTCTATGTAAGCTTTCTGGGAGAAAGAACGAGAAAACAAGAAAAGAGCAAACTGAAAGCGACTTGGGGATAACAAGGTGATCTAAAGAGAGTCACCAGGGAAACCAAACTAATGAATGCAGGAGGCTTCTAGACGACCCTTGGATTTGGCTCTACGGGAACCTAATGTAAGAAAAGGGGAAAATATATGCTTTTAGAAGAGAGCATGATTTATTTTTCAACTTATAAGACTCTTTCATCACCCAGCCAATGGCTTCGAGGAATTGTTTGCCACTGCCTCTGCAGTGGGTTTACACAACAAGGCTTCCACACAGGCAAATATTTACCTTAAGATAAGAAAATACAGCTGACTTCCACAGGCTCTCAGGTTTGAAAGCAGTTGTGGGTTTTATGGGGTTTTTTTGCTTTTGGGGTGTTTTGTTTTTGTTTTTGTTTTTTGTTTTTTTGTTTTTTAAGAAATGTTGACTTGTGCATTTGTACTAACAAGCTTTGATCACCGCTAAAGAAACATGAAATGAAATAAATACTTCAGCTGGAAAAAAAAAAAAAAAAGTGAAAAATTGGTCATTCCCAAGGGGCGTCTTCTATGTCAGCTCACACCGTGTGGTTCGATCTCGATCGACGTAAATGCGCTCTTCACCCTACAAACAGATACGAGATCCCACTCTTGGGTCCAGCACCTTGGTTCAGGGAGACGCATGATTATTTCAGCAGTGAAACCTGCCCAATGTTAAAAAACAACTCGCAAGGCAGCAACACGGAAACTGGCTTGTGAGAGCTTCGGATGGAGAAACTTGGTAAAGAAGGCGCTTGAAAGATCTGGAGAGAGGAGAGCGGCAGAGGACACTTGCCTGGGCGTCAGGGTGCGCGGGCTGGGCGTGGCAGGCAAGTTGCGCTAAGGGCTTCTGAGAGGGAGGTTGGCGGGGAGCGGTTTTCCACGCCAGCTGCATCTGCTGATCGGTCCCCGCATCCATGACGTCTTTGGAGTCCCTGAAAAGCCTACACTGCAAGAAAGGCAGCTACACAAATACTTAGAGTTTTTACACCAGGTCAATAGCTGTTCAAAACGCACCCCGCTGCCGTTCTTCCCTAGCTCTTATTTCTTTCCGTGTGCTTACATCTTACGGCTTTCCTCTATTAAAAGGTATCCGAGCCTCTCTTGAAACTCCCCTGGCGAGCTGTTTGATTCATTCCTTTTTCTCCCTCTGTGCTCAAGGACCCAGAGCATGGGGGCAAGGCCAGCTCGCCCCTCGCCAGTGCTGTCACCCAGACTGCCTCTGTTTCATCTGATGCACAGGGAGCCTTTTAGCCTCGGGCTAGTGATACATCTAGGGCCGCCGCGCACTCCCCCCCCCACCCCGCCCCCGTTTGTTTATGGGGATGTTTCTGCCTGCGGTAAAATGTAGGCATCAGCTGTTGATTTCTTCTGCGTTTACTGAAGGCACCAAGAGTCGGGAAATTTTTTAGACTCTTCAAAAATGTTCACAAAGGTGTTCTATCTCTTAATGTACCCAGGGAAAGGTGTAAATGTCTTTCCCTGCTAAACTAAAACTCCCAATTTCTGTCCTCCTCTGATTACCTACTGGAAGGAGAAGATAGTACCCATCAGCACCCAGTGCAGAGAGAGCACTCCAGATAGGGTCCTCAGTTCAATGACTCCTTTCCAAGTCTTCCTGATTGACCTAGAGACTGTTACATCATCTTTGTACAACTGCGGTAGTAACCAAGTTTCTTTATCAAGCACCTATAACATAACCGTGCGCAGAGCTAAGCACCTGACAGTCATTAACTCATTGAAGCTTCATAATTACATTCTGAGGAAGATAGCACTGTGATCCTATATTATGGATATGAAGAACACACATCTATTAAGTAGAAGAATTAACACCTAAATTTGTCCTATATAACACAGACTTAACAATTCAGAACTGTTCTAGGAGTACGTAGGATTATAGATTCTAAATCATGTCAGCGATTGTAATGATGGGGTCCAGGATACACTGCCCTAAAATATGGCACCCTTGGCATAGCAAATACTTTAAGCTGAAGGAGTTTGAGAAAACAGAAACAGGAAAGTCACTTTGATCTTCTCTCCATCCTTTTCCCCCAAATAGGCCATAGAACCCTCATGGGAGAGGTACCCTTCCTATACTCAGAGGAAAGAAGTATCCTTACCTCTGAAACAGGGACATGGAGAAGAATCCTAGTAAACAGGCCTTGCTGGTTTCTCCAGCTTCCTCCACTTACTTCATAACTTTGAATCTATCACAGTCCTCCATGACCATTCACTCCTTATCAAAACTAGGATAAAAAATACCCAGGTCCAGCAGAGAGGCGGGCAGGGCGAGAGGGGAAGCAGGCTCCCCGCTGAGCAGAAAGCCGGATACTGGCTCAATCCCAGGAGCCTGGGATTGTGGCCTGAGCGGCGGGTGGAGGCATGGCCCACTGAGCCAAGGCCCTCTGGTTTATTTATAATTTCATCCTAATGGTTCTTTGATGCCTTATGTATTACACTGTTAATTTTCCTACTCTAGGGGAGAAAATGGGAAGATGGGCAAGATGGCAGATGTTTGTGTAGAACAAATAAATTAGTGTGTCATTTAAAAAAAAAACAAAACCCAGGTCTAGCTGATTCTTTAGGTCTTCATTTCCTTATGAAGGCTCTCATGTCACACGAAACTTGTATTAAATGAATTTGTATGATGTTCTCCTGCTAACCTATCTTTGCTGGTTCAATTTTTGGACCCAGCCAGGGATCCTCAAAAGGTAGAGAAAAAGTCTCCCCTTGCTGCTGGAACCCCATTTGATCCTAAGCACAGCACTCCAAAGTGGGTAGCATTCTGTCTTTTAGATGAGGAAATTGGAGCTCTAAGAGTTTAAATGACCTGCCCAAAGTAAGGTTGCTAGACGTAGGCGGGGCAGGGGAGAGAGACACACAGGATACCCAGTTAAATCTAATTCAAATAATAACAAATAATATTTTGGTGTAAATACATCCCAAATAGTATTCATTATCTGAAATCCACATTTATCAGAATGTCCAGTATTCTTATGGCAATCTTAGCCTAAAGTCATGGTACATGGTACATGGCCATGTTGGACTGTAAGATAGGGCTTCTCCCCTAAGCTCAGGGCTCTTTCCACCACCCTGAGGAAAATGACCTAAAATTCCTATGCAGATTTGCAAATCATTATAGAAAACTACCTCTAGAGCTACCCTATGACCTGGCAATTGCACTATTGGGTATGTACCCCAAAGATACAGATGTAGTGAAAAGAAGGGCCATATGTACCCAATGATTATAGCAGCAATGGCCACAATAGCCAAACTGTGGAAAGAGACAAGATGCCCTTCAACAGACAAATGAATAGAGAAGATATGGTCCATATTATACAATGGAATATTATGCCTCCATCAGAAAGGATGAACACCCAACTTTTGCAGCATCATGGATGGGACTGGAGGAGATCATGCTGAGTGAAATAAGTCACGCAGAGAAAGTCAATTATCATATGGTTTCACTTACTTGTGAAACATAAGGAATAACATGGACATTAAGAGAAGGAAAGGGAAAGTGAAGGAGGGGAGATGAACCATGAGAGACTGTGGACTCCAAAAAACAAACTGAGGGTTTTAGAGGGGAGGGGATGGGGGGGGGGATGGATTGGCCCCATGATGGGTATTAAGGAGGGCACGTATTACATGGAAAACTGGGTAAACAATGAATCTCGGAACACTACATCAAAAACTAGTGATGTATTATATGGTGACTAACATAACACAATAAAAAAAGAAAGAAAGAAAGAAAACAGCCTGTATCACATACTCAACCAGCCATGTAAACTACTAGATGTCACTATAGCTAAATCAACATTGTAGTAGGTATGAGGCTCAATCCCTACATCCTAGTGTCAAAAATTTATAGCTTTATTTTTGTAACTCAACTTAGTTCCCATTTTAAATCTCCCTCCTGGGATATTTAAAGCACTACTTCCTGACCCTCTCCCTGGGATGTGCCCTTAGGAGATAAGAGAAAAAATATGTATTGGTCTCTGGCCCCCACCCCCACCATTCTTGGCGCAGAGCTCCTAAAACCCCTGCGGATACCTAAGTGATGAAAGCACTTTTGTTCTAATATTTGGTCTTCGACCCCAGTTCCTGACACAGAATTCCCAAATTCCTTGTAATTTTCTGAGTAATCGTGTCTTTTGTTCTAATGAAGGGACTCTCAGTGGCTCCTGGATGGCTCCTGGGTGGGTCCAGTCACCAGAAAGACCAAGCCATGAATAGAAGCCTGGAATTTTCAGCGCCCCCTCTTCTTCCTCCACCACCACCAACCACCCCACCCCCACCATTCTACAGAGAGGGAAGAGGGGCTGGACACAGAATTAATAACTGACCATGCCTATGCCCCAAAGTATGGAGTTAGGAGAGCTTCAAGGTTGGTGGACACATCCACATCACATACTAGGAGGGTGACATGCTCCAGCTCCACAGGGACAGAAGTTTCTGTGTTTAGGATCCTCTCAGACCTCACCTTGGTACCTCCTCACCTGACTCTGCCTCTGTGTCCTTGATCACATCCTTTTTTACATAATAAACAGGTAAAGGTAAGTAAGTGTTTTCCTGAGTTCTGTGAGCTGCTCTAGCAAATAATCAGTTCCAAGGGAGAGGAAGACACAGGAACCTCTGGTTTGTAGCCACGTGTGACAGAAGCTGTGGAAACCTACTACTTGCAATGGCATCTGAGGAAGGATTGGTCTCGTGCAACTAAGCCCTTGCCCTTTGAGATAGGCCACTGTCTCCAGGGAGCAGATGTCAGAACTGAATTAAATCGTAGGACACCCAGTGGCATTGGAGAATTGCTCGCTGTGGATATCTGCCCACACCAACACCACACCTGGCATTGGAAGTGCTATGGGTGTGGTCATGGTGTGAGAGGGAAGGAGACATGAAGGGGACAAGTGGAGGCTTCCTGCTCAGTCCATTCAGGATTCGTACCGGTGCCAGGTTGCTATGGGGCAGCGTTCCCTCTGGTGACCATGTCATCTGCTCACATGGAGTACGGCCTATGAAACCCTTCAAGTCCCATGGCCCTGAGGCTGCAATGACACAGAGGTGCAGGCCTTTGGGGAGATGCTGTGGCCATGTCTTCCTGCTGCAGTGTCTCTGGGAGACTGACCACTGTGTGAGGCTCTATGAGGCTCTGTGGGGTTCTGCAGGGCTCTGCAGGGCTCTGCGGGACTCTGTGGAGTTCTGTGAGGCCCTGTGGGGTTCTGTGTGTCTCTGTGAAGCTCTGCAGGACTCTGCGGGGTTCCATGGGGCTCTGTGGGTCTCTATAGGGTTCTGCAGGGCCCTGTGGGGTTCTGCTTCCATCTCTGCTTCCATCACCTCTCACCCTCTCATATAGAGTTTCCTTTTTCTGGTCCTTGAGAAATCACCCCTCCCTACAGTTTCTGGCCAGGAAATTTTACCCATTCTTCAGAAACTTCTCCCTATTTGTTGAGGTTTAGACTTTTGAAAACCACATTCCAGAAGATTCCCATACCTTTGTATCTCCTACCACATCCCCTTCCCTGTGGTATGGAGCTCAGGACCAACTAACGGCCTAAATGGGGAAGAGACTGAAGTGAGTTCCAGGACAAAAAATATATATATCCTTCAGTATCTTATAATATTTTCCTGTCTTACATCACAATATAATGTAAGAGTTATGCTTTTGCAAATAAAATATTTACATGTTATGGTTTCATCGTTCAATACACTGCTGGCTACAACTTGGTACTTAAAATTAATCCAATCATCTTACACATTGCAGCCAGACCAATCTCCTAAAGGCAGATTCATCAGATTACTTGAGAGCTCAAATCCCTCCCGAGGCTCCCCTTTGTCTCCAGAATGTAGTCCCGACTCCTGGGTTTGGTGCTTGAGCATGTTCACAACCCAACCCCTCTGTTTTCAACTCTGGCTTCCACGACTCGACACAGCCACTCACAATCCCACTGCCATGTTATCCTCCCGCACTGCCTACCTCCCCCGCAACCCCTGCTGCCTCTCCAAACTGGTCAGACATAACTCTGGGGTTCATATCCCACCACCCTCAATGGCGTTGGTCCAGACCAGCCCGTTACAACCCACATCAACCAACTCTTCCTCCAACCATCTCCCTTGGTGTCCCTTTAAAACCTCTGAATTGGATACCTTGCTATTTCAAAACACAGGGCATAGGGATCACCCAAGCTGGCACACATAGTTGTTAACTGACATGTCCAAGTTCCTCAGCTTTGCACTGGAATTACACCACCTCAATGCGGTCACACGGGTTATGTCATAAAACCAATGTCTGACTGAGTCCTGGATCAAGAGAAAGTGAGAAAGCAAGGCCTGGTGGGAAAGGCTGGATAAAGAAAAGGCTCACTGAGATAGAATAGACCCCTTTGAGACCATCCCATCTGTCCAGCACACCCATCATCTCACAGTTGAGGAAATACCTTCCACCACTCCCACCAGCACCCCCAGAGAAGTTCTTCCTGCCCCAGTGCAAGGCGATGCTCCAGACACCAGACACACCTGCTGAGAAGCCTATGGAAGCTCAGAGGCATAATGAGTGACAATGCAGAAATGCACTACGTGGGTGATACCAGAACAAACACACTCAGAAAGGCACTGACGAAGAGCAAGAGTTTGTCCAACTGTGTCTTTACGGGCCTTCACTCTTCGGATTTGCACCCAGTGGAGCACCATGTACCAGTGAACTCCTCCACAAAGCTCTAAGTGGGTAGTTCTTAAATGCTTGTATCTATCGTTTCCTTGCTGGATCTGTTAAGAACAAACTGCTTTTTCTAAGCAGAGAAAAAGTCTCCCCTGAAACACATCATCTTCTGAGGTGGCTGGAGAAGTACCCATCTTCAGACCGGAATCTAAAACTCAGTGGGAAGTCCCTACAAGACCTGCAGCAGTAGCATTTTTCCTTGGCCTTGACCTTGAAGAACTTAAAGAGTCAAGGAAACCCAGTACTGACATCTGGGAAACCAGATTGCGGCCTCAGGGAAGAAGGTGCCCTCCACAGGGAGGCTATCTCAGAGCTGGGACTAGGGAACTAGGAGACTCCAGAGGACACAGCAGAATGCTACAGGCTACCCAGGTGTCATGTGAGCTGGACTTTTTATGCCTCTAATATCTACCTCATTTATATTCTACATTTGCTCTTAGAATTTGGTAGAGTCCTCTCAAAAATGCCTATTTGTCCAAGCTCCATTGAGGGAAACCAAAGGAAGAGGTTTGCATCTGCTTGTGGGTCCAAATTTTCCAATTCAATCCCCCCCCCCACCCTGGGAATGCTACACCCCATGGAGGCAGTAGCCATCCCAGGGTGAGGGCTCCAAGGGTAAACCAAGCCACAGCCCTTGGTCCCACCACACGTCCCGATCTACCACGTCCCTGCAGCCCTGTAAGAGAGACCTCCACATACTTGGTCCACAGGAGCATCTCCCCCCATACCACAGGTGTTACTGAAAATAGCAACAGGCCCCAGCACTGTTAACAGCTGCCCTTCAGCAATATTCTCAATCCAGTAGGTAAATCCGAGTGTTCACACTCAGATCTCTAGCTGCTACTTAACTACGTGTCCTTTTTTGTTGGGAGTCTATCTACTCATTAAAAAAAGAGGCAGACAAGCATGAAAGGCAGGACTTCAATGCTGTCCTTGGGACTCTAGCTTCAGAGACTGTGTCACTGGCTGAACAATAGCCCAGTGGCAAGAAAAATAGAAACACTAACCCTCAGACATGCAGAGCCTGGGGGAGTCCAGACCCCAGCAGGAGCCCTAGAGCCTCCTTTTCTGGAGATCCAAGTCTTAACTACTATTCCAAATAGAGGAGCTAAAAGCCAGAGGGCTCCCTCGTGGAGTCGAGATTTAATTTAGATAGCACATGCTGAAGGAAGCATGAAATCTGAACTGACAGTAGATAAAGGGCTAGTATGTTTCCTCCAATACGTGACCCAGACTCTAAATGAGTGTAAGTGATCTCAGCCACATCAGATTATTAATGTCACTCCCTGGCATTGCTAACCAGGGCGTGCTTCCTGCTAGAGGGCTGCTGCCTCACCTGTAAGAAGAAACCTGATTCTCAGTCTGCCGATGATAAGTTAGACAAGAGCTACCAGGGGCAGGAAGAACTCGGATAAGGTCTTTCTGGTACTATGATGCCAGTGAGGACCCTCACTAATGCCTTTCCTTCGAATCTGTCGCTTTGGGTCATAGGCATAATTGGAATGAGCATTGGCTGGTTCCTTAATGAAACCTTCTGAAACAGGTCTCACCTTGGATGTCATCAGGACCCCTCATCCCTAACATTTTACTGCATTCTCATTAGAGTCACTCCCAGTAACAATAAAACACAGCACATATTGTCACTAGGTCACAAACCCAATGCCAAGCACTTTAGATGAATTATTTTATTTAATCCTCATGTCAACTCTGAAGTACGTACTATTACTACCTCCTTTTCACAGATGAAGAATCTGAACTTCGGGGGACCCCGAAGTCGGGGACTTTGGTCATCAATGCCACAGCTGGGATTCAAGCTCCTAGCTTTTCCAACTCTAGAGCCTAACTTCTGATGCTAAACTGCCTCTCTACACTACAAGCACAAATGCAGGAATGTGTCATTCATTCACTCACAAATAGTTATTGCACAACAACTATAAGCTAATCCAAGAGATTCTGAGGGCTAAGAGTACAGTCGACAGGCAAGATCCCTGTTTGTAAGAAGCTAACATTCTAGAGGTTAGAAAACAGACAAGGAACAACTGTTAAAACAAAAAGGATCAATCAGGTGGTGACAAAGGCTAAGACTGTAACAAAACAAGTGGACAGGCTGGCTAGGGAATGCTGAGAGAAGGTGCGTGGCAGAGAAGGACGGAGTTCACCTGAGCGCAAGTGAGGAGGGAAGCCCTCTCTGAGGAGGTAACCCCTGAGTCAAGGCCTGCAAGATGAGGAGGGAAGAGAGTCCCAGGCACGGGCCTAAGGCATGTGTGAGAAAGAACAGAGGCCCGAGTGGCTGGAGTGAAATGAACAAGGACATTGTGTCCGATGCTGAAAGTGAGAAATTATGTTCAGTGTCAGAAGGAGCGAACAACATCTCCTTTACCACTGAGTCTACGGCATCGAAGTGTTCAAGGTACAGGTCATGGTCAATGAATAAAACGCTTGTTGCCTGGAGGAGTGAAGAGGCGAACACTACCCAGCTTCAGGTTCTAAGAAGTTACGTGACGGTCAGTGCTGGAGTGGACACACATCTGCCACTGAGCCGAGGAGCAGAGGTTCTAGCTCCCAGCCCACCACACACCGGCTGGCTAGACTTCCAGCAGAATTGTAGAGCAGACAACTGCCCATCAGAGCCCAGCAGTGTGCATGCAACACAAGTAGGAGACCAGCACGCTGGTGCTGGGAGTGTGTGTGCATACATGCGCATGTGTGTGTGTGTGTGTGTGTGTGTGCGTGCACGTGTGTGGGTGTGTGCTGCCCCTCCCCACAAACTACACGATAGCTTCTTTGTTTGGCTGCCTGCACAGTCTTCTCTAATCACTGGAGGACAAATGTGTGTAACACACAGGAGGAGGCCATTCCCCCCTGGACTGGAGTCTCCATTTCCAGGTGGCAGATCCTGAAGTCATGTTTGGTACTTTCAAGAGATGAAGTGGAAGGGAACTCGGCAGAGAATGACACCAGCCTTGTGAAGGATGAGGGACAAGGGGTTGATACCAGCCTGTACCTCGCACTGTTTGCCTGACTGGCGTGTTGCCTTCCTTTGTACTGCTTTTCCTCATCTGTGATGTGACATCTGATGAAAAAGGTTTTCTGATTATCTCCAAGCCACACTTTCACTGTAGGAAGCAAGCCCACAGGCCACTTTAAAGGGTTATCTGGTACATTTTATTTTGCCCCAAATTTTATCAGCCTATCCAGATAATGCTTCTACCCCCTCCAACAGCTCTAGATAGCTAGCACATGACTAAGGTCCAAGAGACAACTCTTGGACGAGAGACACAGTGCTATCCTCAGGGTCGGCCTGAAGTGTGACTGTGACCTGAGTGAATTTTGGCTCCACGCTCTGCGTCTTTGCCACATTGTCCCTACTTGCACCCCATCACCACTCTCCCCCGTAACCCCATGCTGTAGACTACAAAAGGTGGGCACGGAGAGCCAGTATTGCTTTGGAAGCAGGCTGGAGAATTCCAGTTTTACCACCCTTAGCAGTGTGATCTCAGTTGAGCTACTCAGCTTCTATGTGCCTCAGTGACCTAATCTGTGAAATTGAAAGATTAGTGTTGAGAAAATTAACATGCCAAAAGCACCAGAGCACCCAGCTCTGTATATTTTGGCAATCATCCTTCTCCCCCTTGTTCTTCCCCGACCACCAAACGCCCATGCCCTTGGATCCCTAAGGATTACACTGCCTAGCTCAGAAGGAAGAGAGGCTCACAATTCATTCTCACGAAGATGTTAACATTCAGTAACAGTTTTATAGGCTTCTCTTCCCAGTGATATATACATTTTTTTAAGATTTTAGTCATTTATTTGAGAGAGAGCGAGAACGAACGGGAGAAGGAACAGAGGCAGAGGGAGAAACAGGCTCCCCACTGAGTAGGGAGCATGATATGGGGCTCTATCCCAGGGTCCTGGGATCATGGCCCAAGCCAAAGGCAGATGCTTAACAACTGAACCACCCAGCCACCTCCCCTTCCCAGTGATACTTATGTCCCAACCAGCAAGGCTGAGTCCACAGCAAAGAACTCCTAGTTCAGGAATTGCCTGCCATATGGTCATACTGGCTGAGGATAAGAGAGCCTTCCCTAACCGTGGTACATCACACCACACCAAGCCCACAGAAAGGGTATTTGTGGGTTGACCGTGATCTTATCCCCACTTGCACATGGTGTGACCAAAGTTCATTTGAATAGAAGAGTTTGAGGAAAATCCACATGTAACTTTGGAAGTGAAATCTTAGACAAAGCAAACTTTCATTGACTCCTGGAGACAGATCAAAAATTCATTAACTCAGAAAAGAATGGATGTCTATTCATGCAGTTCTTGGGCCAGATTCACTTTAATGCTGACTTTAATCAATGCTGTGAAAGCCCCGGCTGCTCTCAGACAGCTAACTAGCCTTTCTGCTTTCACATCTCTTCTTCTCTCTGTCTGGAGAGCTCTTATCACCCCTTCTGCACCTGGCAAAATCCTATTCATCTTTGAAGGCCTTGCTCAAATGCCTTATTCTCTGTGAAGCTTTTCAAAATCTTCATCCAACCATCCAGCAAAATTAGTCACACAATTCTCTCTGTGTTCTGTTCCTACCTTGAGAATAAGGCTTACCACAGTTTATTCACACATCATATTCCAATACAGTTACTGGTTTGTGCTCTGTCTCCCACACCAGACTGCGAGAAATTCAAGGGCAAGAGCCCTCCTTCATTCATGTTTGTGTTCCTGGGATCACATACTTTGCTGGACATATAGTGGCCCTCAGTACGTGATGGTAGAATTGACTCCATTAACTTTGGGGAAAGTGCTGAATCTCCTCAGTTTCCTCCTTGATAAAAGGTGACCAAGGGATCTACTACAAAAGGTCAGGGTTCAGAGTCTCTTTGGCAGATGTGAAAAATTATCTTATACCCAACATAGACCGCTGTACATAATTAGCTCACTAGGAGTTGATCAAATTCATCCAATCAGAAGAAAATATTTAGATACTATATCTCTAGGGCATCTCAGTAAACAAAATAGGCATTAACCCTGATCTCATGGAGTTTATATTTCATAAGGAGAAGACAACTGATGACTAGTAAACAAATATACCAGGAAATATTAGGGATAGATGTTTTGAAGAAAATTAAACAGAGTTTTGATACAGAAAGTGAGTTAGGTGAGAGAGGTGGTAGAGGAAATCTTCTCAGAGAAAATGATGTTTAGCTAGAATCCATGTAAGCAAAGGAACCCTGTAAGGATCTAAAAGAAGAACACTCTGGGCTTTGCAATAGCAAGGGCAAAGGCCCTGAGGCAGGTACAAGATAGAAGTATTGAGGAGGAAAAGTGAGGTCTACAATGGAATCACTTCGATTTAAAGGAGGAGTAAAAGAGATGCAGTTAGAGAGGTAGGCAGTGGGTAGATCATTTGGACACTTAACAGACTAGGGCAAGGAATTCACATTTTATTCAAAATGCAGTGAAAAAAAAACCACTTAGAGGCTCTTATTATTTTAAAGATTTTATTTATTTATTTATGTATTTGAGAGAGAGAGAGAGAGAGCATAAGCAAGGGGAGAAGCAGACTGAGGGAAAAGGAGAAGCAGGCTCCCCACAGAGTGGGGAGAGCCCAATGTGGGACTCAATCCCAGGACCCCAGGATCATGACCTAAGCCGAAGGCAGTCACCTTAACCAACTGAGCCACCCCAGCCCCCAAACATTTAGAAGTTCTTAATCAGGGTAGTGACATGAGTGATTTATGTTATTAAAAGTTTACTGTAACAATTGTGTAGAGAATGGGTTGCAGGGGCAAGAATGGAAGCAGGGAGACCTGTTGCTCTTACATGTAGTAGTCTAGAAAGGAGATCCTGACTTGACCTTGGATAATGAAAGTGGAGATGGAGAGGAGAGGATCTGAATGTGTTGCAGAGATAGAGCCAAGAGGATTCACGGATAGAAAATGAGGGAAAGTAAGGAATCAAGCATGATGCAGAGATTTTGACTTAAGCTTCTGTGAGAGATTAAATTTGAAAGAATATAAAATATTTTAGAACTATTAGTAGTAGGTATATTTTCCCTAGTTCTCCTGCTAAATACAAATAAAATCTCTGGACATTACTAATGAATCAAATATAAGAAGACTGAAACATAGAGAAAATTAGGCAACCTCAGATCAGCTAGGAAGATTGGGACACTGAGAACACAGTAGCGAAGACCCTGGGCTTTCTTTTTGCCTCATTATCTCAATCATGTTGCTGAAAAGACCAGCAACCCAGAAACACCAATGGGCACAGACCAAAAAAGGCCCCAAAAGTTTGCCAAAGAGCGGCCAAACAAGGCAGAAACTTCTAGATAATAGCTGTTTTGCTCCAGACAACACCACAAAAAAATCTGTGGCTCCACCCTCACTCTTACCAACAAAAGTCAAGTAGAGAGCCTAGGCTCCCACCCTCATAAGCCTATAATGAGGAGCTCTCAACATTGAAGGGGGCTGATAAGAGAGGACAAATAGGGAGCCAGGAATTTCATCCCCACTGGACAGTAATAAGCATGCCCACCCCTCATGGTATCAGTGGACACCACAGAGCAACTGATCTACTACTTCCACCCAGCAATGAGGTGCCCACTCCCCTTCCCAGATGGGATGATGTCAAAGGAGACCTATTGGTGAATCAGGACTTTGACCTCGCTCAGCAATAAGGAGACTGCCCCGGGGCGCTTGGGTGGCTCAGTCAGTCAAGCTTCCAACTCTTGATTTCACCTCAGGTCATGATCTCAGGGGCATGAGATCAAGCCCCAAGTCAGGCCCCATGCTCAGGGGGAATCTGCTTGAGATTCTCTCTCCCTCTCCTACTGTTCCTCCCCTACCTCCCACCCATGCATACTCTCTAAAATAAATGAATTAATCTTTTAAAAAGAGAGAGAGAGAGAAACTGCTTCCACCAGTGTCACTACATGAGGAAAACAACACTCCCATCTCCACCATCAGTAATAAGGAATTGCCACCCTCACCCAGGTGTCAACAGAGGCCAAGTGGAGAACCCAGAATTCTACCTCCACCTGACAGTATCAGTGTGGTAGTACCCCACCCACATCCCTGCTAGAGAAGTACCAGATTAAATCAGTTTAAAAAATAAGGTTTAAATAAGACCCAGACTTTCATACGTAATATGAATATCCCAGGTTTCAATTAAAAATCATTTGGTATATGAAGAAAAAGGAAGTGCTCAGACTGAATGAAAAAAAGGACTAAATGCCAACCCCAAAATGACAAAGATGTTGGAATGATCTAACAAAGATTTTCAAGCAGCCATGATAAAATGCTTAAATAAGCAATTACAAACATGCTTAAGACAAATAAAAATGAAGAAACAGAAGATGTAAAGAAGCGGAAATGGAATCTGAGAACTGAAAAATACAATAACTGAAATGAAAATCTCAGTGAATGGGCTCAACAGCAAGGGGAAACATAAGGGAAAAACAATGAACTGAAAGAACATTAGAAATTGCAGAATAAATGAATTAATAGATTAGAAACCTTGAAAGCAGCCAAAGAATAATGACAACTTGTCTAGAAGAAAATTACAATGACAGGGGATTTCTTATCACAAACCACAGACACCAAAAAGAAGGGACACAATACTTTCTAGTTCTGAAAGAAAGAACTACCAACCAAGAATCTAACACTCACTGGATTCTAATAAAACTAACTTTTAGGAATGATGATGAGATTAAAAAAAAAAAAAATCTTCACATGAAGGAAAACAGGTCTTAGCAGAAGACCTGTCCAGAAGAATGGCTAAAGAAAGTTCTCTAAACAGAAAGATACAATAGGGTTTCCTACATTATTTTCTTCCACTTTTTCTACATACATAACATTATTTTCTACAACAGGCTTTCTAAATTATGTTTGAAAGTTGAAGCAAAACTTGTAACATTGTCTGATATGGTTCTAAATATATGTGGAGAAGAATATAAGACTGTTACAAAAATGGGAGGATAAAGGGACATAAAGAGAGGTAAGATTTCTACACTTAAACTGGTAACATGACAATACAAATAGACTGCAATAAGTTGTGTATATATAATGCAATACTTAAAGCAAGCAATAAAAATGCTATATTAATAACACATACTTTTAAAAAACATATAGAGATAACTCAAAATGGAATTTTAAAAAATGTTCCAGTAGCACACAAGAAGGCAAGAAAAAGGGCGCCTGGGTGGCTCAGTGGAGTAAGCCTCTGCCTCCAGCTCAGGTCATGATCTCCAGGACCTGGGATGGAGGCCCACATTGAGCTCTCTGCTCAGCAGGGAGCCTGCTTCCCTTCTCTCTCTGCCTGCCTCTCTGCCTACTTGTGATCTCTCTCTCTCTGTCAAATAAATTTATTTTTAAAAACTTTTTTAAAAAAGGCAAGAAAAAGAAAACAGAAATGAAAAACAATAAGGACAGAAAAAAAAATAAAATAGCAAACTTATATTCTAATGTATCAATAATTACATTAAATATAAATGGTCTAAATATACAAATTAGAAGAGAGAGATCAACAGACTGGACTATAAAACATGACCTAACTACAGCCTGTCTACAAGAAACTTACTTCAAATATGATTATATAAGAAGTTTGAAAGTGGGGCGCCTGGTGGCTCAGTGGGTTAGGCCTCTGCCTTTGGCTCAGGTCATGATCTCAGGATCCTGGGATCAAGCTCCACATCCAGCTCTCTGCTCAGCAGGGAGCCTGCTTACCCCTCTCTCTCTGCCTGCCTCTCTGCCTACTTGTGATCTCTGTCAAATAAATAAAATCTTTTTTTTTTTAAAGGAAGTTTGAAAGTAAAAGGATAGAAAACGTTTTATCACACAAACATTAATAAAAGAAAAGCAATCAAAGGAGTACTTACTTATATTAAATAGACTTCAGAAGAAAGAAAATCACTAGAAACAAGGAGATTACATAATGACAAAAGGATCAATCCCCCAAGAAGACATAGCAATCCTAAATGTGTATGCTCCAAACAGCACAGCTACAAAGTATGTGAAGCAAAAATTGATAGAATTGAAATAAGAAATACATAAATCTACAATTATAGTAGGAGACTTCAATACTCCTCTCTCAACAATCGATAGAACAACTAGACAAAACAGCAAGACCTAGAAGAACTCAACACCCTCAACCAACAGGTTGAGCATTTATAAAATATAGATAATTGTAATTTTCACAAGAATCCACAGCTTTCTCAAGTGTCCACAAATCATATACCATAGGCTGGGCCATAAAACAAACCTTAAGAACTTTAAAATAATTGAAATTATTTCAAGGATAATACGAGAATACTACAAACAACTCCACACATACAAATCTAACAACTTGGAAGATATGGATCAAAATGCAAACCACAATTATGAAATAGATCATTTGAATATCTCCATAATACAAAGGAAATTTGTTATCTAAAAATTTCCAAGAAATAAATATACAGACCCAGACTGTTTTACTGGACAATATGATCTAATGTTTGAGGAAGAATCAGCACCAATTCTATATAAACTGTTCCAAGAAGTATTAAGAGGAGAGAACATTTCCCAATTTGTTTTATGAAATTAGTATTACCCTGGTTCCAAAACCAAAGACAGTACAAAGACAGACCAAATATTTCTCCTGAATACAAATGTAAAAAATTCTTTTTTTTAAGATTTTATTTATTTATTTGACAGAGAGATCACAAGTAGGCAGAGAGGCAGGCAGAGAGAGAGGAGGAAGCAGGCTCCCTGCTGAGCACAGAGCCCCATGCGGGGCTTGATCCCAGGACCCTAGGATCATGACCTGAGCTGAAGGCAGAGGCTTTAACACACTGAGCCACCCAGGTGCCCCCAAATGTAAAAAATTCTTAACAAAATATTAGCAAATGGAATTCAGCATGATATAAAAAGAATTCTATACCATGAATGGGCTTTACTCCAGGGATGCAAGCCTAGTTCAATATCTGAAAAATAATTAATTGTAATCTGCCATATAAAAAGGCTAATGGGAAAAAATTACATGGTCTTATTAGTACAGAAAAAGAATTAGAAAAAATTTAATATCCATTCTTGATTTAAAAAACAAACTTTCAGGGGCACCTGGATGGTATGGTTGGTTAAGCCTCCAACTCTTGGTTTCAGCTCAGGTGTTATCTCAGGGTCAAGAGAGTGAGCCTGCTCACATCCCTTGGGCTCCAGCTCAGCATGGAGTATACTTGAGATTCTCTCTCCCTCTCCCTCTGGCACTTGTACTCTCTCTCTCTCTCTCTCTAAAATAAATAAATCTTTAAAAAAAATAAAATAAAAAAAAAAAAACAGAGGATAAAGGGGACTTTCCTCAGCTTGATAGAGTATATACAAACAAAAAGCAAACACAGCAAACAAAAAGCACACCTAGCATTATAATTAATGATGAAACACTGAATGCTTTACCCCTAAAATCAGGATCAAGGCAGAAAATTCCCTTTACAAGTCTTAGCCAGCATAATTTGAGAAGATCTGACCAGTATAATTAGCCAGTGAAATTTTCACAAAAACTTAATCAGAGGGATCACAGACCTAACTATAGAACACAAAACTTCTAAAACTGAAATACAAAGAGAAAAAGGGAAGACAAAATAGAATATTCCAGAATTGTGGGACAATTACCAAAGGTGTAATACACACATAATAGGAATACCAGAAGGAGAAGAAATAATTTGAATCAATAATGACTGAAAATTTCCCAAAATTAATGATAGACACCTACCCTGCCCTTTCCCTGGTCCTGAGCCTCTGAACCATTCCAGAATACATTCTGATTAGTTTGCTAGGGCTACCATAATAAGAGAGTACGTGGCTTAAACAACAGAAATTTATATTCTCACAATTCTGGAGGCTACAATTTGGAGACCAAGATCTCAGTGGGGGTGATTTCTACTGTAGGGCTCTCCTTGGCTTGCAGAGAGCTGTTTCTTCCATGTTTCTTCATAGGATCTTTCTTCTGTGTGTCCTAATCTTTTTTTAATAAGAACAACAATCATATTGGATAAGGGTCCAATGACTGCATTTTAACTTAACTACCTCTCCAAAGACAGTTACACTTGGTGGTACTGGGGGTTAGGACTTCCACATATGAATTTGGGGAGAATGCAATTCAGCCATAATATCTTCTTTAACTCCTTCATGCAAATTCTTTCTATAACTGCCTCCACCTTCATCTTTCCAAAATTTGTTGATATCTCATTTCCTAAAGCCCTGCTGCCTTTTTTGTTATTGTGTTTCTAGCTTATTCATTTGTAATCCTTTACTACTATTTTAGTAGGATCTGAGGAGAGAGGGAAAGAAAAAAGAATGTGCTTGAGCCACATATTTATCCAGAAGTCCCCACCCATTCCTTTAATTACTGATCTCTGAGAAATCTTCTTGCTGCTATCAGACCACAGCAATCTCTCCTTCCTCTTTATTCCTAATTCATTTAATACAAGACTGTCATGTTTCACTATTATTAGCCTTGTGAGTCCACATCTAGGATTTAAGCTTCTTAAAGCAATGATGGCGTTTTACATTTCTACTCTACCCACTGAAAATCCAGCACAAAGATTAAGCATTCACTATTTGCTTGATAAAAAATAATAAGATTAATTTTATGAATTTAAAGTATGACCCCATTCGTACGACTCCAATTCAACGTTTTACTATTGTTTTAATATAGTGAATCAATGGGCACCTGGGTGGCTCAGTGGGTTAAGCCGCTGCCTTCGGCTCGGGTCATGATCTCAGGGTCCTGGGATCGAGTCCCACATTGGGCTCTCTGCTCAGCAGGGAGCCTGCTTCCTCCTCTCTCTCTCTGCCTGCCTCTCTGCCTACTTGTGATCTCTCTCTGTCAAATAAATAAATAAATAAAATATTTTAAAAAAATATATAGTGAATCAATGAACACATTACATCATGGATTTCACAATGCACGACTATATTATATATGCCCGCTCATGGGAGAGGGAGGTAAAAGATTTCACATCCCAGTCCAAAACAAAAAGCACACTGCCATCCTCTGGATCAAAGTTAATAATGCAGCTCTTTTAAAAATGAGCATAATATATAGCTCTAGCTAAGTAAGCATATCTACAAAAAGTAATTATACATGAAAATGAGACTCTGCTTTCCTTCTAACAAACATTATGGGCAATGTCATTAAAATCAGTATTGATTAGGCGCCTGTGTGGCTCAGTCAGTTAGGCACCTGCCTTTGGCTCAGGTCAGAATCCCAGGGTCCTGGGATCGAGTCCTCGTCTGGTTCCCTACTCAGTGGGGAATCTGCTTCTCCCACTTCCTCTGCCTCTTCCCCTGGCTTCCGCTCTCTCTCTCAAATAAATAAAATCTTTCTTAAAATATCAATACTGAGGGGCACCTGGGTGGCTCAGTTGGTTAGGTGTCTGCCTTCTGCTCAGGTCATGGTCTTGGGTCCTGGGATTGAGTCCATGTTGGGCTCCCTGCTCAGTGGAGAGTCTGCTTTTCTCTCTCCCCCGGCCCCTCCACCCTGCTTGTGCTCTCTCTCACTCTCTCTCAAATAAGTAAATAAAATCTTTTTTTAAAAAAATCATTAATTGATCACTATAGTAATGAGATCTTAGTGCTGAATTCAGATCATTTACAGCTAGTTAAGTTGACCTGTTAACCTGATCTTCCAAGTTCATTTAAGAGCCTCACTCCCTTATATCATTTATTCTTTTCCTTAATTTCTACCAGGTCTGGATTCAAAACGCTCTTGTGGTTGATGATGCCGTGTGTTCACTAAGTACCCTATGTAAGATACAAAACTAAAAAAAATTAAAAAATAAAGACAACAGCCAACATCTGGGGGGAAATACAAGCAGTCTCTGAATCCTGTGTATACTGGATATCCCTCCCCCCCGCCCCGCCCTTTGGGAAGGTTCTCCTACTGCTCTGAGAAAGACAGCTGGTGTTTTGGTCAAGCAGATCTAAGGTTAGGTGCCTGCGCACTTCTCCTGGGAAGTCCTGAAAGCAGGCATGGTCCAAGTGCAGGGGCAGAGGCTGCAGACTGAGAGGCTGAGCCTGCAAATGGAAAAGCCACCTCTGAGAAGGGAACCTGTGCAGAGACTATTAGAAGAGGGTACCTGTTCTTGGCTTCATCTGGCTTAGGCCAGCTGAGAGAGAATTCTGGCTGGAGGAAGGGTACTGTGCAAGGAAGCAGTGGTCTCCAGGAGCAGGGATGCCTGCTTTCATGTTCTCTCTCCTGTATGGCTCTGATGACATCCCCAAGTGTTCAGTGAAGTCTTGTTTAACTTTGCCCTCTAGTACCATCTAAATGTTTGGGAGGCTAACATCTCTGTGCCCACACTTGGGGTTGAACAGGCTTTGGGAGGAACAGAAGCCAGAAGAAGCTGCAAAGGCCACGGCAGGAAATCCTGCAGCAGCTGTCCACTAAAGAACCAAGGAAGAGAGGACAGGATGGGTTTGTGCATGTGTGTACCCTCCCTGGGGTGGGGGCTGCTGGGAACCACTGGAAGATGGTGTCTTCTAGGGGCACAAGTAGGAGGCTCAGGCTATGTTTAGGGGAAATCAAAGAAATGGATGACCCACTAGAGCTGGAACCCTTGGAGATATCATGATGACAGGTACCCAAGTCTATTTGAATCCATTCTCAGTGTGAGGGCTTCAGATGGCCTTGTTCTTTGGTTTACAATAGGGCTGAAGGCAGATGGGGGCCACTTACAGTACCCCACTGAACCTTACCTTCCACTAACCTCAATCTAGTTATTACTGGGGTAACAGAGTACTTAATATTCAACCGACTCAGGAGAATGCTCACCCTGGAGACCCATTATACTTACATCAAGGTTGGGAGCCCAGGACCCCAGCGTCCCAAGGCCCCAGGGAAAACTGTGAGCCTAGGGGAGGTGGACAGCAAGCATGTGCCTTCCTCTTTTTCCCTAGTTAGGTCACTCTTCACTTCCAGATTACTCGGAACTCCACCTGAACTTTGGCATCCCAAGCCTCACTTTGGATTCCTTCATCCTCTCCAAGGCCTGAGAGTAGTATGGATTTTACCAGATTAAATCATCTCTGCTAAGGGACCAATTAGCTCTTTCAAATGACAATGCTTGGGACAAGGTAAAACTGTTTCCATGACGTCCAGAATAGGTTTCTCAGGCACCACAGCAAGCCACTGTGGGGATGTATTTGGCAAAAGGGGCCCTTTGGTGCCTGTTGGTAGCCGTCTAATCCAGGCCCAGGACTGAGGACATGATCAAGCCTATACCCAAGCAAAGTTTATACCACTGTTAGACTCTAGGGAGAATAATGCCCTGGGTCCCAAGTCAGAGGCTCTTGGGGCTAAAATCGGGTCAGTAGCAACTTCAGCTAGAGAAACAGACTGGCACATCACTTTGGTGCTAGGCAATAAATGGATGAGTCCTTCCCTTTGGTCCTCTTGCCATCCTAATAAGCTAATTCCTGCCCAATGAGCAGTGACTAATCACAAAGAATTCAAGGATGTTCAGCACTCGGAAAAGGCTTGATACAAAGTGTAGAAAAGAGGGCTGTACATGGTAGTCTTCAGGATATTGAACCAAGCACCACAGAACTACGACAACTTCTCAACTTGGCTTTCTCCTATGGCAAATGCACCACTTTACCATAACGCAGGATCGGCCTTGACTTAGTAGTGATCACAGCTTTTGCTTGATGTTTTAGAACACACATATACCAGTGACAAATTATCCAGTGAGAAATACTCAAATCACCATATATTATTTACTCAAATGGACTCCTTAAAGCAAAAATCAAAACAATTTATTGATGATGGAAAATGGGAGGCAAGGAAATTAGAAGAGAAACAGACCCGAGTATCCTACAAAGTCCTTTAGCCATATCCCAAATGTACACACACACACACACACACACATACACACACACAGGAACACACATGCATGCACACATACACACCTCCCCCTTCACTGCCTCAGGGAAGAACAGACATATCTACACATTCCCTTCTGATTGCATTTTGTGACATCTCTTCCCTTCAAAGTCTAGTCTGTTCTATTTTTTAGTTCCAGTTCCTATGCACTCGAGTTCTGAAGGGAAGAATACCTGCCCCCACCCCTTCCCAGTCAACAGAAAGACTTTGTGACACTAGAAAAAGGGACTCTGCTTGGTATAGGAAGATTGGAGCTTCTGATGTGGCCAGAGCTGGACACTGACTATGATGGATGCTCCCTGGCTCAACATTTGCCTAGGGACTTCACAGAACTCCTTGCATGACCACACCCAGAGATGCCAGACATATGGCCAGGACAGTGAGTCCAATGGCTTATAATGGGGGCTAAGTAAACACTAACATCCTTTCCTGTGTGCTAACTACCCAAGCCAACCACCATGGTGCCCAGCACAGAGGAGGTCTGGTCTGCAGGACCTATGTGTTAGTCAAGAGAATTAACTGAAGAACACATGCAAGACCAGACTCAACAAACTGTTGGCCACACTCCATTCTTTCACCCTATCCTCCTCTCAGGTTCCAGTACTGGGCAAAACCATCAAAGCTTAGACCTTCACTTTTGCTAGAAGTACGAGGAGACTTCTACAGACACTAAAGAGTCAATGTCTTGCTAAGAAATCAAAATTCACTCTCATTCGGATTCCTATCAGCATACTATGTCAAGTTTATGCTATTTAAAGGTACAGTGGGTGGCAGTGATACCAAAGAAAGGCCAGCTGCCAGCCTGCTTCTCCAGCCACCCTACTTTTGTGTTATCATCAAGGTTCCTTGGCCATGATTGAAGTGTACAAGTGTCTCAGTCAGACTAACCTCCATGTGACTCCCAGCTTTGCAGAACCACCTCTTTCCAAGCCTGTTTCTAGGACTGAGATAATACGTGCAAAGCCCCCGGTACAGTGCCTAGCACACAGGAGTGCATATAAATGGCAGGTAATATCACCAGTAAGCCTGTTGGAACTGTGATGAATAAGAGAGTTCCCCATGAGAAACAAAATTCCTATTCCCTTTCCACACTCATTTAGAATTCAAAGAACATGGGGGTGGGGTGGAGCTCTCTGAACATAATCCTATGAAATAGAATTAAAATAATCCCCACTGATGATGAAAAGGTCTTTAATGTTCCAGCAATACTTTGAGCCAAAGTTAAAAGGCTATTCACTGGGGGTGCCTGGGTGGCTCAGTGGGTTAAGCCGCTGCCTTCGGCTCAGGTCATGATCCTCAGGGTCCTGGGATCGAGTCCCACATTGGGCTCTCTGCTCGGCAGGGAGCCTGCTTCCTCCTCTCTCTCTGCCTGCCTCTCTGCCTACTTGTGATCTCTGTCAAATAAATAAATAAAATCTTAAAAAAAAAAAAAAAAGGGCTATTCACCTGGCTACTTCATCTCATTCCACAGTGCTTCAATTCATTCATTCATTTACTCAGCAGATACTTATTAACCTCATATAATGTGCCAAGTAATGTGCTATGAAAACACATTGCATGTCTATAATCCCACTGATATGCAGACTGAATCTAGTTCTCAGAGTCCACACTCAATGGTTTATAGTGCTAAAAGTTGAGTCATAATATCACTACTGGATTCCATGAGAGGGGACTTGATAGAAATTTCTAGAACCACCACAAAGTTTTGAGTTATGTTGCTATTCTCATGACTTTGGGCAAGTAATTTAACCTAAGAGCTCCCCTATGTATAGTTTCAAGCGTCACAGAGGATAACTGAATGTCAAGAAGACTATGCTGCACCAGAACCCGTTGTGATTAAAAAAACAAAAACCTCTTACCTTCTACCATGGCCCTGATCCTTTGGGACAGAGATCCAGATGTATTCTAAATGGTGTTACAAATTCCATTCTGGTACATGGTCAGCAGAATGACTGTGAGTCATCTACCCTTGTGTGTTTCCCCCACTCTGGCCATCTAAGGATTGCCGTCTTAAAAATTCTCCTCTTGTAAGATCAAATTAATTTGGATTCACTTCTGCCAGCTGTTGATAGACAAGATAAGCAACAACTGTCTGGAGCTTTGCTCACCTCTCATTCAGTGGATGGTCACTGAGTGCCTACTCTGTGCTCTGCTCCATGCAAACCAGTTTTCTTCCTGAGGGAGGAAGCAGGCTCGTGTAGTCAGAGACTTGTTACTAAGAGAGCCAGACCAGGTCAGAAAAGCATTTGATATACTTCAGGAACTTCAGCTGAGAAATCGTTGATCATTGTGGACATTTTTATATGTTTTTCACTACTTCTTACTGTCTCTACCCAACCTTTATTAATCTTCTCATTCTACCCTGTTCGCCCATCCCACAATATCCCCAAAGGATGCCCCCATTTTATAAAACTACTTTTCCCCCACCAGCAACCTCAAGGTCATCACCAATGTCAGTCAGTAAGGCAAGCAGTAGGAGTAGATTAAAACAGAACTCAGACACTTCTTCCTCATTTATGCTATTCCCTGAAGAGATAATAAACCAAAAGGAGGATTCTAATGAGGCCTAAATGTATAGTTTTATCCATGTCGATTGCATGACTGTCTGCTTCCTTTGATTTTTCTCTTTGACCCCTCAGGCTGGTACTTCAAAAGTGTGAAGTTTAAATGCTACAGCATCATCAGAGAAAATACAGGAACTTCCAGAAGACACACCCGCTGACAACTCTATTACTTACTGTTCTCCCCAAGCCACCTCTGGAGGGACAGGACTGGGCCTTGCTGTGCCACTGGCGATATGTCATTCCCCAGAACTTCCATTCTGCTACTTTGCTGTCCACCTCACCCCCTTTCACCTAACCAGACACTCCGTGCCCTGCCCAGCCGCTCAGACCAGCCCCTCTACCCAGTCTTTCCTGCCTACCCCCGTACCTCCAGAATCATCAGTCCAGTCCCTCCACTGCGTCTTTCATCACACCCAGCCCTGCTTGCTCTGCCCCCAGCAACGTGGCAGCGGTCCCTGCAAGAGCACAGTCCTGAGTCCATGAGCCTCAGAGGATCCACTGTCCCTCCCCTCCATTTGACTGGCTGGTTGCATTCAGAGAGGTCACAAAAACTGAAGTGTCTTCTTAGATATGCCACCCACAGCCCTGTGTCCTGGGAGACACACAGAGACCAAGCCCTGCGCCCCGCGCCCCACAATCCCCTGCAGGGCTGCATCCAGTGATGTAGTCTCCCAGGGCATGGCTGTGCACACACACAGGCTTTACCATGTTATCGGCAGGGTGTGGGCATGTATCTTTTTGTCTGTTATTAAATATGGATATTCTAAGAGAAATACAGACTAATAACACTGATTGAATAAAATCATCCAGAGGTCTTTTTCAAACTGCACAGAAAGCATCAGCCACTGAAGGTTTCCAGATACTTGAGGTGCTCCTACTTTAGAAGCAGCTATTTTCAGAAGAGGGATGGCGAATTCGGACCCCTCACGAGCAGGTTAGAATCAGGAGTGCACATGGCCTGCTAGATAAACGTAAAAGAAGTGATCCATCTTGTTAAGTCTGGCTAGACAGCCTGCCGTTAGGGCAAATTCAAAGCGAGGCTTTCCATCCTCGTGCCTCAGGGGGAAATAAGTGAATTTTTAAACTTACATAAAATTCAAAACAATCATGTTAAAAAGGATTGCTAATCAAGTTCTTTTGTTGCCCCAAATTATTATTTGACAAAATATAATCAAACTGATTTGGGAATAACCTGTACCATGGATAGCTTCATTTTTCTTTTCAAGTGATTACTCTGAAAAGATTGCAAATAGTGTCATTCACCAAGAAATTAGAAATTTTGCTCTATTTTTTTAATGTCCCCTGCTTTATAACTCACTTCAGGAGAACAACGGAATCTCTCACATCTTTTTCAAAAGGCAAAAGCTCCTGAAAGCCAACTTTCCACACCATTTCAGATGTTTAAAAGCATGAAAAGTTCTATTTAACTACCTCCGTAAAGATTAGCTGTTACAAAGTACCTGCTGGCCAAGCCACATCAGTAGCAGCCCCAGAAGAAAGGAGGAGACGGTATACAATAAACTAGACCCAGAGTTTCTTCATGGAGTTGTTTCAGTGTCACTGAATCTTACTAAGAAGAAACCCACTACTTAGCAAATGGTGTGACACATCTGTAGCTCCCCAGGACCAGGACTGTGCGACTTGAGCGTCCTGCATTAAACAATCACAGTGAGAGAAGAACACACCAATAACAGTAATAATGCAGATCCATCACCAATAAACATTAACTCAGCCTCTGTCTTAAGGCCAATGCTAGCAACAACAATATACAAGACAATATCGGGACCTTTACATAGCTTAAAATCTACTATGAAGTCAGGATATGCTTGTATGAAAAATGAGTAAAAAATGGAAGGAAAATGTAGGCAATCAACTCAGACTCTCCCTGACTTGCCACCTCCCCTGATGTATGGAACTCCCAGGGCAACCCCAGGCAAATCAAGATGCTCAGGACTTGGGGCGCCTGGGTGGCTCAGTGGGTTAAGCCGCTGCTTTCGGCTCAGGTCATGATCTCAGGGTCCTGGGATCGAGTCCCGCGTCGGGCTCTCTGCTCAGCAGGGAGCCTGCTTCCTCCCCTCTCTCTGCCTGCCTCTCTGCCTACTTGTGATCTCTGTCAAATAAATAAATAAAAATCTTAAAAAAAAAAAAAAAAAGATGCTCAGGACCATGTCATAGGAGTCTTCAGCTATGCTGATCCTTCTGCCTGGACACTTTCCCTCCCTTTTGTGCACCTGGACCATAGCGCTCTTCTCTCAGGTCTCCTATCACCCTCTGCCTCCTCCTGCCCCGTCCCATCCCATCTGATTCAGAGCTGCCCTCCCGTGCCCCCTCAGGGTTTTCTTCAAGCCTTTCCCAGGGCACCAGAAACACTGCACTGTAGCTACTGCTTAATGACTCCCTAGCTAAGCTGGGAGTTACCTGAGGGTAGAAGCTCTGTCTAGTCTTCCCCAGTGCTTAGTCCCCTGTGTCACCCTCTGTGGTCTCTATTTCAGTGAATGAAACCACCACCCTTTGGGGGAAAAATCTGGGAAAGTGCTTTCCCAGATTTTATTTATTTGGCAGAAAGAGACACACAGAGAGAGGGAACACAAGCAGGGGGAGTGGGAGAGTGGGAGAGGGAGAAGTACGCTTCCTGCTGAGCAGGGAGCCCAATGTGGGGCTCGATCCCAGGACTGAGACCACCACCCGACCCAAAGACAGACGCTTAGCGACTGAGCCACCCAGGTGCCCCTCTAGGCATGGTCTTCAATACTTCCTCCTGCTTCTCAACTTGTCTCTCATCCGAATACCCAGCCCACACAGGATCAAGAGGTTACACAAATCAGGAAGCATTCACATGGTCTCCAGAGGGGCCATTCCCTAGACAGCGTGAACAGGTGCTCTTCAGCATTAAGCCCTGAATATGGTGGCCCTGACTCCACTGCCAAGTCTCACCTATTCTACTTCCTAAATATTTCTCCATTCTTATTACTTCTCTCCCTCCCTATGGCTAGTTCAGACTACTCTCATTCAGAATACCATAATCGTTTGCTTTAATTACCTAAAAAGTCTTCCAACAAGTGTCCCTGACTGCAGTGTCCCCATGCAACTGTTCTTCCAACAGCAGCCAAAGTAAACTAGTCACAAAATACAAACCTGACGGTAACTGCTCTCTATCGATCATCACTAGCTCCCCAGCTACCTCGTGATAAATGCCCAATGTCTCCTATGATCTTGGCCCTGCTTTCTTCTCTAGCTTCATTTCTTACCATTATCTGGCTCCCACTCCATCCTCCAAATTCATTTGCCAAACACGTCTTACATTTCGCATCTACTATTTCCCATGACCCCCGGTATTACCTGTCATGGTATTTATCATACTGTTTATTTGTACGTATCCTCCATGCCACTTTTCAGCTTTGTAGAGGCAAAATCCATTTTTAGTGCTTGGCATTATATGCACACTCAATAAATACTTGTTAAATTAATAAATGAATGAATGAATCAAACCAATGTTTCATTAGCATTAAATTTTTTTAACTTTAAACAGAATTCTCTGATAAAGGTCAAATATTAAGAAATTGTAAAAAGGTAATCTGAGGTTTGGTACTGTGTTCAGACATGCCTTCTGTTAACACAGATAACAGATTTATAGGTCAGGAGTAAAATCTTTCTCAAATGAATAAGCACAAATTACTGAAATAGGATTTGTGTAACTCTACTCATTCGCTGAAATTAGTGCAAATAAAAAAGACTGGGAGAAGCCAACAAATGGTAGGCATGGTATTTCTATCAATAATCCTAGACTATGATTTAATTGATGCTATCAAGTAAGAAGATACTATTAACAGTGAAGAAATACATTTTTAGAAAGAAATCACTTGGGAAACTTCTTTTTTTTTTTTTTAACTTTTTATTTTTTATAAACATATATTTTTATCCCCAGGGGTACAGGTCTGTGAATCACCAGGTTTACACACTTCACAGCACTCACGAAAGCACATACCCTCCCCAATGTCCATAATCCCACCCCCTTCTCCCAAACCCCCTCCCCCCAGCAACCCTCAGTTTGTTTTGTGAGATTAAGAGTCACTTATGGTTTGTCTCCCTCCCAATCCCATCTTGTTTCATTTATTCTTCTCCTACCCACTAAAGACCCCATGTTGCATCACCACTTCCTCATATCAGGGAGATTATATGATAGTTGTCTTTCTCTGCTTTACTTATTTCGCTAAGCATGATACGCTCTAGTTCCATCCATGTTGTCGCAAATGGCAAGATTTCATTTCTTTTGATGGCTGCATAGTATTCCATTGTGTATATATACCACATCTTCTTGATCCATTCATCTGTTGATGGACATCTAGGTTCTTTCCATAGTTTGGCTATTGTGGACATTGCTGCTATAAACATTCGGGTGCATGTGCCCCTTTGGATCACTACATTTGTATCTTTAGGGTAAATACCCAATAGTGCAATTGCTGGGTCATAGGGCAGTTCTATTTTCAACATTCTGAGGAACCTCCATGCTGTTTTCCAGAGTGGCTGCACCAGCTTGCATTCCCACCAACAGTGTAGGAGGGTTCCCCTTTCTCCACATCCTCGCCAGCATCTGTCATTTCCTGACTTGTTGATTTTAGCCATTCTGACTGGTGTGAGGTGATATCTCATTGTGGTTTTGATTTGTATTTCCCTGATGCCGAGTGATATGGAGCACTTTTTCATGTGTCTGTTGGCCATCTGGATGTCTTCTTTGCAGAAATGTCTGTTCATGTCCTCTGCCCATTTCTTGATTAGATTATTTGTTCTTTGGGTGTTGAGTTTGCTAAGTTCTTTATAGATTCTGGACACTAGTCCTTTATCTGATATGTCGTTTGCAAATATCTTCTCCCATTCTGTCAGTTGTCTTTTGATTTTGTTAACTGTTTCCTTTGCTGTGCAAAAGCTTTTGATCTTGATGAAATCCCAATAGTTCATTTTTTCCCTTGCTTCCCTTGCCTTTTACGTTGTTCCTAGGAAGATGTTGCTGCGGCAGAGGTCGAAGAGGTTGCTGCCTGTGTTCTCCTCAAGGATTTTGATGGATTCCTTTCGCACATTGAGGTCCTTCATCCATTTTGAGTCTATTTTTGTGTGTGGAGTAAGGAAATGGTCCAATTTCATTTTTCTGCATGTGGCTGTCCAATTTTCCCAGCACCATTTATTGAAGAGGCTGTCTTTTTTCCATTGGACATTCTTTCCTGCTTTGTCGAAGATGAGTTGACCATAGATTTGAGGGTCTATTTCTGGGCTCTCTATTCTGTTCCATTGATCTATGTGTCTGTTTTTGTGCCAGTACCATGCTGTCTTGATGATGACAGCTTTGTAATAGAGCTTGAAGTCCGGAATTGTGATGCCACCAACGTTGGCTTTCTTTTTCAATATCTCCTTGGCTATTCGAGGTCTTTTCTGGTTCCATATAAATTTTAGCATTATTTGTTCCATTTCTTTGAAAAAGATGGATGGTACTTTGATAGGAATTGCATTAAATGTGTAGATTGCTTTAGGTAGCATAGACATTTTCACAATATTTATTCTTCCAATCCAGGAGCATGGAACATTTTTCCATTTCTTTGTGTCTTCCTCAATTTCTTTCATGAGTACTTTATAGTTTTCTGAGTATAGATTCTGTGTCTCTTTGGTTAGGTTTATTCCTAGGTATCTTATGGTTTTGGATGCAATTGTAAATGGGATTGACTCCTTAATATCTCTTTCTTCTGTCTTGCTGTTGGTGTAGAGAAATGCAACTGATTTCTGTGCATTGATTTTATATCCTGACACTTTACTGAATTCCTGTATAAGTTCTAGCAGTTTTGGAGTGGAGTCTTTTGGGTTTTCCACATATAGTATCATATCATCTGCGAAGAGTGATAATTTGACTTCTTCTTTGCCGATTTGGATGCCTTTAATTTCCTTTTGTTGTCTGATTGCTGAGGCTAGGACCTCTAGTACTATGTTGAATAGCAGTGGTGATAATGGACATCCCTGCCGTGTTCCTGACCTTAGTGGAAAAGCTTTCAGTTTTTCTCCATTGAGAATGATATTTGCGGTGGGTTTTTCATAGATGGCTTTGATGATATTGAGGTATGTGCCCTCTATCCCTACACTTTGAAGAGTTTTGATCAGGAAGGGATGCTGTACTTTGTCAAATGCTTTTTCAGCATCTATTGAGAGTATCATATGGTTCTTGTTCTTTCTTTTATTGATGTGTTGTATCACATTGACTGATTTGCGGATGTTGAACCAACCTTGCAGCCCTGGAATAAATCCCACTTGGTCGTGGTGAATAATCTTTTTAATGTACTGTTGAATCCTATTGGCTAGTATTTTGTTGAGTATTTTCGCATCTGTGTTCATCAAGGATATCAATCTATAGCTCTCTTTTTTGGTGGGATCCTTGTCTGGTTTTGGGATCAAGGTGATGCTGGCCTCATAAAATGAGTTTGGAAGTTTTCCTTCCATTTCTATTTTTTGGAACAGTTTCAGGAGAATAGGAATTAGTTCTTCTTTAAATGTTTGGTAGAATTCCCCCGGGAAGCCGTCTGGCCCTGGGCTTTTGTTTGTTTGGAGATTTTTAATGACTGTTTCAATCTCCTTACTGGTTATGGGTCTGTTCAGGCTTTCTATTTCTTTCTGGTTCAGTTGTGGTAGTTTATATGTTTCTAGGAATGCATCCATTTCTTCCAGATTGTCAAATTTATTGCCGTAGAGTTGCTCATAGTATGTTCTTATAATAGTTTGTATTTCTTTGGTGTTAGTTGTGATCTCTCCTCTTTCATTCATGATTTTATTTATTTGGGTCCTTTCTCTTTTCTTTTTGATAAGTCGGGCCAGGGGTTTATCAATTTTATTAATTCTTTCAAAGAACCAGCTCCTACTTTCGTTGATTTGTTCTATTGTTTTTTTGGTTTCTATTTCATTGATTTCTGCTCTGATCTTTATGATTTCTCTTCTCCTGCTGGGCTTAGGGTTTCTTTCTTGTTCTTTCTCCAGCTCCTTTAGGTGTAGGGTTAGGTTGTGTACCTGAGACCTTTCTTGTTTCTTGAGAAAGGCTTGTACCGCTATATATTTTCCTCTCAGGACTGCCTTTATTGTGTCCCACAGATTTTGAACCGTTGTATTTTCATTATCATTTGTTTCCATGATTTTTTTCAATTCTTCTTTAATTTCCCGGTTGACCCATTCATTCTTTAGAAGGATACTGTTTAGTCTCCATGTATTTGGGTTCTTTCCAAACTTCCTTTTGGGGTTGAGTTCTAGCTTTAGAGCATTGTGGTCTGAAAATATGCAGGGAATGATCCCAATCTTTTGATACCGGTTGAGTCCTGATTTAGGACCGAGGATGTGATCTATTCTGGAGAATGTTCCATGTGCACTAGAGAAGAATGTGTATTCTGTTGCTTTGGGATGAAATGTTCTGAATATATCTATGATGTCCATCTGGTCCAGTGTGTCGTTTAAGGCCTTTATTTCCTTGCTGATCTTTTGCTTGGATGACCTGTCCATTTCAGTGAGGGGAGTGTTAAAGTCCCCTACTATTATTGTATTGTTGTTGATGTGTTTCTTTGATTTTGTTATTAATTGGTTTATATAGTTGGCTGCTCCCACGTTGGGGGCATAGATATTTAAAATTGTTAAATCTTCTTGTTGGACAGACCCTTTGAGTATGATATAGTGTCCTTCCTCATCTCTTATTATAGTCTTTGGCTTAAAATCTAATTGATCTGATATAAGGATTGCCACTCCTGCTTTCTTCTGATGTCCATTAGCATGGTAAATTCTTTTCCACCCCCTCACTTTAAATCTGGAGGTGTCTTCGGGCTTAAAATGAGTTTCTTGGAGGCAACATATAGATGGGTTTTGTTTTTTTATCCATTCTGATACCCTGTGTCTTTTGACAGGGGCATTTAGCCCATTCACATTCAGGGTAACTATTGAGAGATATGAATTTAGTGCCATTGTATTGCCTGTAAGGTGACTGTTATTGTATATGGTCTCTGTTCCTTTCTGATCTACCACTTGTAGGCTCTCTCTTTGCTTAGAGGACCCCTTTCAATATTTCCTGTAGAGCTGGTTTGGTATTTGCAAATTCTTTCAGTTGTTGTTTGTCCTGGAAGCTTTTAATCTCTCCTTCTATTTTCAATGATAGCCTAGCTGGATATAGTATTCTGGGCTGCATGTTTTTCTCGTTTAGTGCTCTAAAAATATCATGCCAGCTCTTTCTGGCCTGCCAGGTCTCTGTGGATAAGTCAGCTGCCAATCTAATATTTTTACCATTGTATGTTACAGACTTCTTTTCCCGGGCTGCTTTCAGGATTTTCTCTTTGTCACTGAGACTTGTAAATTTTACTATTAGGTGACGGGGTGTGGGCCTATTCTTATTGATTTTGAGGGGCGTTCTCTGAACCTCCTGAATTTTGATGCTCGTTCCCTTTGCCATATTGGGGAAATTTTCCCCAATAATTCTCTCCAGTATACCTTCTGCTCCCCTCTCTCTTTCTTCTTCTTCTGGAATCCCAATTATTCTAATGTTGTTTCGTCTTATGGTGTCACTTAATTCTCGAATTCTCCCCTCGTGGTCCAGTAGCTGTTTGTCCCTCTTTTGCTCAGCTTCTTTATTCTCTGTCATTTGGTCTTCTATATCACTAATTCTTTCTTCTGCCTCATTTATCCTAGCAGTGAGAGCCTCCATTTTTTATTGCACCTCATTAATAGCTTTTTTGATTTCAACTTGGTTAGATTTTAGTTCTTTTATTTCTCCAGAAAGGGCTTTTATATCTCTCGAGAGGGTTTCTCTAATATCTTCCATGCCTTTTTCGAGCCCAGCTAGAACCTTGAGAATTGTCATTCTGAACTCTAGATCTGACATATTACCGATGTCTGTATTGATTAGGTCCCTAGCCTTCGGTACTGCCTCTTGTTCTTTTTTTTGCGTTGAATTTTTACGTCTTGTCATTTTGGCCAGATAAGAGTAAATGAACGGGCAAGTAAAATACTAAAAGGGTGGCAACAACCCCAGGAAAATATGCTTTAACTAAATTAGAAGAAATCCAAAATCGTGAGTGGGGAGAAAGGGGATAAAAAGAGGTTCAAAAAGAAAGAAAGAAAAAAAAAAAAAGAAAAAAAAATTTTTTTAAAAAAAGAAAACACCTGAGAAAAATGTAAAAAAGAAAATATATATATATTAGATAAACTAGTAAAAAATCATTAAAAAAGAAAAAGGTAACAGTTAAAAAAAAAAAATTTTACCCGAAGGCGAGAAGAAAAAGAAAAAAAAAAATGAAAAAGAAAAAATTAAATTAACTGCAAGACTAAAAAAAAAAATCACAGGAAAAAAGCCATGAGTTCCGTGCTTGGCTTTCTCCTCCTCTGGAATTCTGCTGCTCTCCTTGGTATTGAAACCGCACTCCTTGGTAGGTGAACTTGGTCTCGGCTGGATTTCTTGTTGATCTTCTGGGGGAGGGGCCTGTTGTAGTGATTCTCAAGTGTCTTTGCCCCAGGCGGAATTACACCTCCCTTACCCGGGGCCGGGGTGAGTAATCCGCTCAGGTTTGCTTTCAGGAGCTTTTGTTCCCTGAGCGCTTTCCGTAGAGTTCCGGAGGACGGGAACACAAATGGCGGCCTCCTGGTCTCCGGCCCGGAGGAGCCGAGAGCCCAGGGCCCCACTCCTCAGTGCGCCCTCAGAGAACAGTGCCCAGTTACTCCCGTCTGCCTGACCTCCGGCCGCGCTCCGAGCTCACCGAGCCTGCGACTGGTTCAAGGTCACCCCGAGCTGCGAGCTTACTGTCGGCTCTGTCTCTGTAGCCGGCTTTCCCGTTCCAATACCCGCAAGCTCTGCGACACTCAGACACCCCCGATCCTTCTGTGACCCTGCGGGACCTGAGGCCACGCTGACCCCGCGTGGGCTTCGCCCCGGTTTAGCCTCTGGAGCGATGTCCCTCAGCGGAACAGACTTTTAAAAGTCCTGATTTTGTGCGCGGTTGCTCCGCCGCTTGCCGGGAGCCGGCCCCTCCCCCCGGGGTCTATCTTCCCGTCGCTTTGGATTCACTTCTCCGCCGGTCCTACCTTTCAGAAAGTGGTTGTTTTTCTGTTTCCAGAATTGCTGTTCTTCTTCTCTTCGATCTGCCGATGGATTTTTAGGTGTTCGCAATCTTTAGATAAGCTATCTAGCTGATCTCCGGCTAGCTGAAGCAGTCTCAGCTTGCTACTTCTCCGCCATCTTGACTCCCGTCTGTCCACTTGGGAAACTTCTGCTTTTGTGTCTTTATGTCAATTAATGATATTACTATTATTAACAAAAATAATTCAGCACTACATGGCAGGCACTGTATTAAATGCTTATATGTATTAGCACATTTGATAATGTCCAAGAATGTTTGAAGTAGGCACTTATTATTTTTCTAATTTTATGTAATAGGAAACTGAGCTTAAGGAGGTTCAGCAATGAGTTGAAAGTCACAAGCTAGTTAAGTGCAACCAGGATGTCCACTCAGGTCATGTGACTATACAAAATGCCTCTATTTACCACCATGCTATTTTGCAGTAAGGTGACAATTTGACATTCCCTAAAGACTATACTTTATTCCAACAGCTTTTAGGACAGGAGGGTAATTCCAGTAATAATAACACCAGTAACTCAGTAACACCAGATACTCAGTGTATCTGGGCACTGCTGCAAACACAAACGTGTCCATTCCTTTAATCCTAGCAATTGCCCAATGAGGTAGAAACTATCAGGATGCCCACCCACCGCTTAGGAAACCAAAGCACAGAAAAGTGACTGGTCCAAGGCCCAAAAGCCAGATGAAGCCAGAATTCAAATATGAGAAGTCTGATTCCAAAGCCTTTTTGTCTTAACCACTATGTGAAATGGTCTCTGGGGAAAAAACAGGTTAAAATTAAATAATAATAATTAATGCAAATTCTAAAGTAAATTTTAGGATCTATACCTCTTCAACCCAGTCTCTACAGAAGTAATGCAACATAAATACTGCAGCAGGGAGTAGTTTAAGAGCTGTAGATTATAAGCAGAAGACAGCAGATTCTGAACCTGTTCTGCTATTTTTTAACCTCTGTAATCATGAAACCATTATACTCTCTGAATCTCCTACTCTTATGTTAAAAGGGCAATCAGGGGCACATGGGTGATTCAGGTCATGATTCCAGGGTACTGGATTGAGAACCACATCAGGGTCCTTGCTCAGCAGGAAGCCTACTTCTCCCTCTCCCACTCCCCCCGTCTCTCTCGTTGTGTCAAATAAATAAGAAAAATCTTTAATAAAAAAAAAAGAGAGAGAGAGAGAGAAAGAAAGAAAAGGCAATCAACCAGCAACAGATGAACAGATAACAAAGAAGTGGTATATGTATACAATGGAATATTACTCAGCCATCAAAAAGAATGAAATCTTGCCATTTGCAATGACATGGATGGAGCAAGAGAGCATTGTGCTAATAAGCAAGGAAGTCAGAGAAAGACATATGTCCTATGATCTCATTCATGTGTGGAATTTAAGAAACTAAATAAATAAGCAAAGGCAAAAAGAGAGAGAGACAAACCAAGAATTAACTATAGAGAACAAACTGATGGTTACCAGAGGGGAGGAGGATTGGAGGATGGGTGAAGGGGATTAAGAGTACACCTATCATGATGAGCACTGAGTAATATATGGAAGAGCTGAATTACTACATTGTACACTTGAAACTAATATAATGCTGTACGTTGACCATACTGGAATTAAAATAAAAAACTTTTTAAAAAATGGCAATCATACTACATGCCCTGATTACTTTGTAAGTTTCTTCTAAGGATCACATAAGAAAATATATGAAAGAACATTTTTGCCTTTGGTAGGTTTTTCTGTATATCAAAATCAACTTATTTAATGTCTTGAGAAAAATTCAAGTCATTCAAAATTCAATACTTATAGCTTATGTAAAAGCTATACATAAAAGGCTCAATTTCATTACCTTTCCATATGCCACATTACAATACATCTAGCAATGTATAACACTAACAAACTCTATCCTAAGTGTACTATAAAATACTGAGGCTATACAAGTTATGAGCATTTCAGTAATTTATACCGTGAACTGGGGAAATTATCTCTGTAAACAGATTATGATTATTACTCAATTTTAAGCATATGTATGATACAACAGAAATAACAGTATGAAAGTCTTAAATTGGTCAGTCTTACTGATGCTGATAACAGCTAGAGGATAGTGACTTAATATTTTAACAACCTGGTAGCCTCTAAAATTCACTTGGTTTTAACAATGTTTACAGCACACCCACATTTTGCTAGGGTGCTATTTTAGACATTTGCTAAAGTTGGTCCCTATGGTTAAAATTCAACTAAGCTGTATAAACATCAGCTGAGCATTCTAACTATGTGCAAAGGACTGTGCCAGGTACTATGCAAAACCATGAAGAATACCAGCCCTGCTTTCAAAACATACAGATACCACACTCATACACAACACATATACACAAGATACATGCTAATTACTACTTTAGACATTCCTAGTTTTTTAAATTTTTACACTTTGCTTTAGCTTATCATCTGCCTTTAGATGGTATATAATGTGGATATCATGAGGGAAAAAAACTGCAGCATGAAAATTTAAGGATGTTGTAACTCTTCAAGTAACCTACTTAAAGAATCTAGTTAGAGTCTCCTTTCACTGTAAATACTAAAAATACACATCCTGTAAATAAGTATTTTTGTTAGTGAACTGGCACAATATTAAAACTATAAAGAAACAATCTATTTATCTACTTAACACCCTCTATACAACCATAACTTTATTTGTATGCTAATGAAGCAACCTTAGCACGTGGCTATACAAAAACTTATGAAAATGTAATGCTAAAATTATGGGGCACTGAAGAATGCATCTAGACTTAGAATTTCAAATGACATAAAATACCAATCTTTACAAGTGTACATCATTATATTTTTATTTTTGGAAAATGTCTTATAAATAGCTCACCTGAATACATTCTCATTCCTTAAGTCACAATTCACTATATAGTCAATTAACTTATGTCTAAAGATAATCTGTTCTTGTATGATTTCATTTTCTTAAAAAGCAAAATACTTTATTTTCAATAAAAAAATTTACATATGAAAGTCAAAGACAGTAATTTCAGTAAAAATGAAAATCAACCACCATATCTTTTCTTGAGTTCTTCAACAGACTTATCCTTCAATCCTGATTTGTCTATGTGATTGAACAATACATGTGCAACTGAAAAAAGAAAAAAAAATCATTTTAATCTCCATTTTTTAAAAACTAAGTGAGACAAAATTACAGAGAGTAATCTGATTTATCAAATAAAACTTCTCATATTTTAAAGCAATAACCATTATATTTGTAAATTCTAATCCAGATATTTAAAAAGCTAATCTGAGAAAGTTATACAGGAATCTAATAATGTTTCTTACCAGAATATTTTGTAAAAAATATTAAACTTAACTCATTCTGTCCTACTTTAAACATTTTGCCCCCTGTAACGAGCACAATTTATTTACTTAATATTTCAATTAACTTTTTCAAAGTGAAACTATTTTAAAAGAAAATTTTGTATCCACTACTGTAAATTGAAACTTAGCAGTAACATCTAAAAAATGTTGGCCATACCTTTTTATAATATGCAATAAAATATGTAACTATTAAAAATTAAAACAAAACTTGCCTATAAATCATATAAAATCATCTTTTATACCACTGAATGGTCCACACTCAACACTTTGGAAAACTCTGTATAATGCAACATTAACACTGGCTACTGGTTCTTACTGATAAAAAAAAAAGGTAACACCAGCTAATACTGATCAAATGCTTATTAGGTACACTCTAGGAACCTTTCCAGGAGCTCCCCGTGTTTAGCTTAGCTGACAATGGTGACTCAACCAAGACAGTACTATTGGTAGGCCAGTGTAAAGAACCAACTCACATTCTTTGAGTACACTTCTACTTATCACATTACAGTATCAAGAAATTCACTTCCTCAATGCATTTATACAGACAGGCTGCTACGCTCTAAGCACTGTTCTATGCCCCAAGGCCTAGAGAACAAGGTATACACAGTTCCTGCTGTCGTGGAGCTTTCACTCTATTAGGAAAGAGACATCATAAACAAATACATGAAATATTTTCAGCTAGTTACATATTATGAAGAAAAATAAAGGAGGGTAAGAAGCCAGAGGATGATAAAGGGAGACAGGCAGTTACTTTGAGTAGGTCTGCTGAGGAAAGGGGTCTCTGAAGTAGTAACTCTGGTGGAAAATGAATGAAGTGAAGAAGCTGGCAAGGGGGAGATATTCTGGGCTGCGGAAATGGCCAACTGCGAAGAGTCCAAGGCCAAAATACGTTTACCAGCCTGGTATACCAAAAAATATAAAGTTAGTATGGTGGAGCAGAGTAATCAAAAAAAGTAGTGGAAGAGGTTATAACAGTCAGTAGTAAGAGAAGTTAGTATTTTTCAGGGAACTTTAGGGGCTGTTTTTGAGTAAAGATAAAAGAAATGGGGGTGCCTGGGTGGCTCAGCAGGTTAAAGCCTCTGCCTTCGGCTCAGGTCATCCCAGGGTCCTGGGATCGAGCCCTGCATCGGGCTCTCTGCTCAGCAAGGAGCCTGCTTCCTCCTCCCTCTCTCTCTGCCTGCCTCTCTGCCTACTTGTGATCTCTATCGGTCAAATAAAATAAATAAAATCTTAAAAAAAAAAAAAAAAGAAATCTTTTAGCTTAAACCCTATTTAAAAATCATACGTAAAATGATATGTCCACTTCTTTAAGTACAATACAAAGAGTATTTTTCTTAGTGATTCAGACTCATTCAGTGTTGCTGCTAGAAACATAAAGAAACAAGAAAAGGAGCCCAAGGTATATTTAATCCAGAAGATATATGAAAAAAAAACTGTGGAAAGAACTAAGATGCCCTTCAACGGACGAATGGATAAGAAGATGTGGTCCATATACACTATGGAGTATTATGCCTCCATCAGAAAGGATGAATACCCAACTTTTGTAGCAACATGGACGGGACTGGAAGAGATTATGCTGAGTGAATAAGTCAAGCAGAGAGAGTCAATTATCATATGGTTTCACTTATTTGTGGAGCATAACAAATAGCATGGAAGACATGGGGAGTTAGAGAGGAGAAGGGAGTTGGGGGAAATGGGAAGGGGAGGTGAACCATGAGAGACTAAGAACTCTGAAAAACAATCTGAGGGTTTTGAAGGGGTGGGGAGTGGGAGTTCGGGGTACAGGTGGTGGGTATTATAGAGGGCACGGATTGCATGGAGCACTGGGTATGGTGCAAAAATAATGAATACTGTTATGCTGAAAATAAATAAAAAATAAAATTTTAAAAAATGGTACATAGAGTTTCTGTTATTTTTAAAACTAAAAACCTGATACTGCTGCATTCTAATAATTTTTCTTTTTCTGAAAACTTGAGGAAAGCCCAAAACTCTTACCTAACTGAAGTTCCTGCACAGTCTGATTTTACTTAAGGTTTCCCTAAACTGACACTTCATGGGAAGAACACAGATGTAAAAATAAATAAGGAATAGAATTCTACAGGTTCATCACCTGCCAACTGTCCCCCGACTCTACAGTCTGCATTGTACTTCTTTTAATTTTGTGAAGACAATTTGCTCTTTCCTGCCTCAGAACTTCCACATACATCATTCTCTGGGTCTAACACGCTTCCCCAGCCCTTTCATCTAATTGACTCCCGCACGTCTTTGAGGATTCAGGTTCCAACAAACAAACACAAAGAAACTGGCTCTCACAGAAGGGACTGGACCTCCCTTGCACCCACGCCCGGTGACATGCATCTGTGGTAGGAACCCTTAACGAGTCCCACCAAAGCAAGCTCTCAACCATTACGCTTTACTGAGTTTTCAAGTAGAAGAGTCCAGACATAAAGTCAGACTGCCTAACTTTAAATCCTGGGTCTGAAAAAAAAATAAAATAAAAATCAATGAATAAAAATCAATCAATCCTAGGTCCAGCTTCCTACCTAGATGACCTTGGTCAGGTGCCTTACCTCTCTATGCCTCAGTTTCTATTTCTGTAAAAAGGAATTAATAATCACACTTAAAGTTCACAATGCTGTTTTTTGGGGGTTAAAAGATTTTATTCTACTTAACTGTAATTCAATTTAACTTGTGATTAATTTAAATTTAACTATATGTATCTTAGAGTAAGTATTTAACAAATGTCCAATATATTTGTTGAATAAATGAAGGAACATGTCAGAATAAAGATCTGGAAAAGCTTTCCTCATAGACTTACTTTTTTTCTCAGGTTCTGACATAAACATCACTGCCATATCAAACCTTTTTAGTTCAGAAAGTTTTTGCAAGATTTCAAAGATGAGTGATGGCTCTTCTTTCCTGAAACAATCCAAATATAAAACAAATGATTAATTAAAAGTAGCTCATGTAATTCTGTTTTTCTAACACAGTATTTCTAATTATACATAAATAAGGTCTCCATTTATCTTTTTTCCCTGGATGTGGTCTACATTTTAAGTGCCCAAATGAAGAGATTTATCAAGTAACTGAAGAAATTATAATTTTCTTAAATGTGAGGCTTAGCACAGACTTTTTAAAAATTTATTTTTTTATTTAAATTCAGTTAATTAACATAGTATATTAACAGTTTCAGGGGTAGAGTTCAGTGATTCATCAGTTGCATGTAACACCTAGTGCTCATAACATCTCATAGCACAGACTTTATTAATTTGCTATCACATTTATCACTTCCACACCTCCCCTTCTTTAAAAAAAAGTTTTAAAGTCCATTTTCCTCCTACCTAAACATTTCCCATATTATTGCTTGCACTTGTCATCCCTTCACAACTTCTGCAATGGTGAAATTTACCAGAGAGCTAATTTTGCTATACAGAAGGCAGTAAGTAATATGACATCAAGGAGAATGACTTTCCCAAACCACTACAAATAGCCTAACATTACAATATGTAGGTATAATGAAAATAAATTCCACTTACTCAATATAAAAGTCATGCAGAATTTTAATGATCTGGTTGAATACATCAGGATCCAGATTTTTCTGAAACAACTTAGGATACATGGATGGTTCAATTTGCTTGGAAAAAATATAAAGAGAAAATTATATCACAGTAACATTTATATATCACAAATTATGTATATAACAACTGCTTAGGTGAATATAGGGAAGAATACTGTTTACGCACTAGTGCTGACTGAGTAATAATGGGGTCACAGCGCAATGTAACTATGAGTGAAGAACAAAAGTCGGAGGAAATGTTAGATAAATCACTTTGTTCGAGGCAAAGAAAAATCTATGAACAGAGAGATGTTCCCAAAGACAGGAAACTTGGAAGACAGCTCTCAAGGAGCAATAAAAATGATTAGTTTAAAAAACAGAATTACATCAGATAATGCATTTAGAAGCAACTGTATACCAGAAAACTGTAAGGGATTATTACTATAACCACACTTGTAAAGACAATGCTAAAATCCATTATTTGGTGAACATCCTAAGATCTGATGATCCTTTTTCTTGGAGCAAATAAGAGCTCACTTAAGAAAATGATTGTCTAAATATTGCAAGCAGTGCTTGGGGCACATGGAAGGCACTCAATGTGTTTTATCTTCTTTCCCCATCTTGAAGAATGAAGAATTAAATTTAAGTTAGGATTTCTGAAATAAGATCAAGCTATTTTAAACCACAGAACTTAACACAGAACCTATTTCCAAAGGTTTCCCAGTCGCAAACATTTAAAACAGTCTGGCTGAGGTAATACGCGCAGGCAAAGAAGGATTCTACAAACATATTCTACAAAAAGCAGATACAGTACTATTGTACAGTACTAGCGACAAAATAAGTCCTATGACCTTCTACTTAAACTACAACTACTAGCTTCCTTTCTTACCTTCAAATAGCGATACAACATATCCGGAGAATTTTTTAGTTGTCTGAAATCAGATTCAAGCTGGAATGAGTTTGCAGGAACTGGAGGAAGAACGGTTGTGACAAACTGTGCAGGTGTCTTATCTATCTCTACAGAAATCTTTTCACTGAAAGACTGACATACATCCTGTTTCAAGTTGACTGAAGGCCTGAAATATTTCAGAGGCATCAAACAATTAGAAAAGAACCACAAATAGTTACAGCTTATACAAGGAAATGTCAATGGAGATTTTCAATTCCTGACTTTATTAATATAGTATTGTAACTATTTATATTCCACACGTAGTGAACTCTTCCAGCTAATAAAAATACACCTATATTTTTGGCAAGGCAGATAATGCTTTTGCCAATTTTTTAAAATATTTATTTATTTATGTTCCGTTAGCCACTGTGTAGTACATAATTAGTCCCTGATGCAGTGTTCAATGATTCATTAGTTAAGTATAATACTCAGTGCTCATCACAGCACATGCCCTCCTCAATACCCAACACCCTGTTATCCCCCCACCCCCTTTCCTTTGCCAATTTTCACATGCTAGCTATGTAATGACTATTCTCATCTGTTGCGCTAATCTAGCCTGGCCACTTTTTGAAGCACACCGTTTCTATATACTGCATCACTACATCACATATACTCGCAACTGTGCCTTTCAGAAAATCCAAATTATGACAGTTTCAGGAAAGATAGTCCCAGACACCAAGAAATGCTTCCTCCTTTTAAAAAAATCTGTCTGGGGCTGCCTGGGTGGCTCAGTCAGTGGGTTAAAACCTCTGCCTTTGGCTTGGGTCATGATCCTAGGATCCTGGGATCGAGCCCGCATCGGGCTCTCTGCTCAGCAGGGAGCCTGCCTCTCCCTCTCTTTCTGCCCGCCTCTCTGCTTACTTGTGATCTCTGTCAAATAAATAAATAAAATCTTAAAAAAAAAAAAATCTGTCTGTTCAATGTTTTCCCCAAATCACTAAATAATCACTGTCACTTTAAATAAAACCACTAAAATTCAACATTTAAAAAAAAAAAAACTTGGGGCGCCTGGGTGGCTCAGTGGGTTAAGCTGCTGCCTTCGGCTCAGGTCATGATTTCAGGGTCCTGGGATCGAGTCCCGCATCGGGCTCTCTGCTCAGCAGGGAGCCTGCTTCCTCCTCTCTCTCTCTGCCTGCCTCTCTGCCTACTTGTGATCTCTCTCTGTCAAATAAATAAATAAAATCTTAAAAAAAAAAACAAAAAACTTCTTTTTTTTTTTAAAGATTTTATTTATTTGACACACAGAGATCACAAGCAGGCAGAGAGGCAGGCAGAGAGAGAGAGGAAGGGAAGCAGACTTCCTGTTGAGCAGAGAGCCCGATGCGGGGCTCGATCCCAGGACCCTGGGATCATGACCTGAGCCGAAGGCAGAGGCTTAACCCACTGTGCCACTCAGGCGCCCCCCTAAAAAATAAAAACTTTTAATAGGATTGCTGAGTGGCAATACAAGAATGTATGAATAAAGTTTCAATATCCCCTGGAGTGACTGGGTGGGTCAGTCTTTAAATGTCTGCCTTCAGCTCAGGTCATGGTCCCAGGGTCCTGGGATCGAGCCCCATAACAAGGCTCCCCGCTTAGCGAGAAGCCTGCTTCTCCCTCTCTCACTTCCCCTGCTTATATTCCCTCTCTTACTGTATCTCTTTCTGTCAAATAAATTAAAAATCTTAAAAAAAAAAAAAAGTTTCAACATCCCCAAATAAACCTAATTAATCTAGATCTTTTATATTCTCACCATTAAGCAAATGCATGACTATTTTTTTAAATTCCACTTTCTTTCTTTCTTTCTTTCTTTCTTTTTTTATTTATTTTAAAGATTTTATTTATTTATTTGACAGAGAGAGATCAACTAGGCAGAGAGGCAGGCAGAGAGAGAGGAGGAAGCAGGCTCCCTGCTGAGCAGAGAGCCCGACGCAGAACTCGATCCCAGGACCCTGAGATCAAGACCCGAGATCAAGACCCGAGCCGAAGGCAGCGGCTTAACCCACTGAGCCACCCAGGCGCCCCTCCACTCATAATTTAAAAAGCTCACAAATAATCTTAGATATTAATGGCTAGAATAATGATGACTAATTTCTACATTTTTTATGAAGCTTCCTTTTAAAAATTTTTTTGACAGACAGAGATCACCAGTAGGCAGAGAGGCAGGGAGAGAGGGAGGGGGAAGCAGGCTCCCCACTGAGCAGAGAGCCCGGGGCTCAATTCCAGGACCCTGGGATCATGACCTGAGCTGAAGGCAGAGGCTTTAACCCACTGAGCCACCCAGGCGCCCCTGAAGCTTCCTTTTAAAACCATTTTTGCTGAATTACAAAGTGAAATACAAATACTAAAGTCCTAGAATAAAAATGCAGAGAATCAATTTGTTAAGATACTTTCTTACCTCTGAATTTCCCACTATGGTACAGGAATAGTGATCACACCTTAAGCAAAACCTCTCTTACGATTTAAGTACAAATAAAAATCTAGAATGTAAAGTTGGGCAGTTCAAAGCACTATGGTGGTAAGCACACACCAGAAGTCTCATCAGTAATACCAATTTTCTAGCGCATTATTACCACTCTAGATGAGTATCAAGTAAGAGTATTTCTTCTGGGAAGCCTGGGTGGTGCCGTCAGTTAAGCATCCAACTCTCATTTCAGCTCAGGTCATGATCTCAGGGTCATGAGACCAAGCTCCACGTGAGGCTTATCCTCTGTGCAGAGTCTACATAAGACTCCCTCTCTCCCCCCTCGCTCTCACTTCCTCTCCCTCTCTCAAAATAATTTTTTTTTTAAAGAGTATTTCTTCTACTCACGGCAGGACCGAAGTATCACTGATTTCTTCTATTTTCAATACTTTTGCTTTCGGAATATCACTGGTGGGCAAAAGGTCATCTTGGCTTGAATTCTTTTTACTCGCAGCGCCTGCACTTGCTATTCTGTCTGCCAGGTGACTAGGGTTGTTCTGTGGAGCAGCAGTACTGCTACCCGGCACGTCAATGGTCTGGATCAAATTACCGGTCTCTTCAATAGGAACTTTCTTGAGTGGTTTCTACAACGATTAAAATCAATTCTTTAAATCAACATTAAAGGTTTCCTACTTCAGGGTCACCAATTAAAAGGCTGCAGTGTTCTTATAACTAGTATCGGCTCCCTATTTAGAGAACGTACTTAGATTTTAAGTTCACAGACTAACAGTGTTAAGTCAGTTCACTCTGATGGCAAGACAGACAGGGGTCATACTCTGAGAATACAAAGAATAAAAAAAGATGCACAGCACCTAGAAGTATGTAAGTCTGAATGGGAGAAAGAAGAGCTGTACTTCTACATAATTCCAAGGCAATAGGACGCATGCTGTGAAAGGGGAAAGCACCACATGCTAAGAGAACACAGGGAAGGAAGACAAACAGTGGCACCAGGGGAGTCATCACAGAAAAGTACACATGAATGGCAATGTGGAAGGGCACAGCATGGTCAGTGGAAAGATGAGAAGTCCATAAGGGCTAGAGCAAGGGGAGGAGTTGGGGGGAACAAAGCCTGAAAGGCTGTTTAAAGACAGCTTATAAAGGAATTGTGTGCCATGTCCAGGAGTTTGGACTTGACTCGAGAGGCAACAAAGCCAAGAAAAAGTATGGCCAAATCTACAGTGAACTAAGTGAAGGCAAGCAGAACAAGGTCAGACAACAACCAGCACTCTGTATGAAACAGACTAACATTAAAATCTAAGTAGATTTTAAAAATAAATAAGTAAAAAATAAAAAGCACCTAAGTAGATTTTCTAAACATGCAGCCGCTGGATAAAACCAGCCCAGGATTAAAGATCTGCCAAATATGTTCACAAAGTTGGTAAGACTTGACCATAATTAGTTTCTAATGTAACAAAATAAGTAGGATTCACTGTTTATTTCAATCATTACAAATGTTAAACATGTTCAATTTCTTCTTAAGTTTACATATAATACTCTGTTATTTTTAATTTTAAAAACCCTCAATTTATTCTAAGTGTTCATTTCAACTGTATGGGTGAATTTTAAATCAGTAAGTTTTAAATATAAAAACTGTAGACACACATATTAAACTTAGTATTAAACCCAGACATTCTATTAACATAGCCAAGATAAGAAGACCTAACAGTTACAACTGAGTGTTCCTGGATGAACAAACATAAATTTTAAAAGCGATTAGCAAAACTGTTAACAGAATCCCAGTAGCCGTTCTATTTAAAGTACGATCATGTTAAGCTGAAGTCTGCCTTGCTGAGAACTCTGAACAGCAATAGTTTTCTCTGAAGATACTAACCAAGAATGGGCACGTGTCAGTGCTGCACAAGGGACTATGATTTCTGACAGGTAATAAATCACTGGACTAAACCAATACAGTCCCATTTAAAACAAAATCCTTTCAAAACTAACAACAGATGTGTAAACATGATCCTAATTTTAAAATTCCTTAATCAGTAGTCTCTGTGAAGTGTAGACCTATGAGTGGGTACTAGGAGCTACTAGTGCTGAGGGCTACTGATGGTTGGGAGCAATAGGGGGGATGACAGTATGCTGATTAACAGGAGTGAAACACAAAAGATATCACTACAGAAAGATTTAAGAAAATACGAAAGGTTCAACTAACACTTTCTCAAAACGAAGATTTAGATGCATTTTATTTAGCTCTATGCTATGGCCATTTCAAGAAAAGGAAGAGAAAAATAAAAATAAAGAGAAAGGGAGAAAGAGAAGGGGAAGGGCCAAGTAGAAAGATGAAATTTTGCTATAGAAAAATGAAAATAAAACAAAATAAAGTATTTCAGCACAGACTATGAGATCAGGAGACCCTTCATTTACTACCACCTACCCTGGGTCCCGGGAAGAACTACATCACTGCTCTCCTAGATGCTCTCTGGAGATGATTCGCCAAAAGTACCGTGAAACGCAGACTTCCCTGGCCTAGGCTCTCATTTGACTCAAGTAATGCTAGGACTCTTCCTCCAATTCCTGGACCTTCCTCTCTTCCCTGACCTTTTTCCCAGTGGTATGGTTCTCTCATAAATTTGTGACTGAGAAGGAAATTAATATTCATTTCACCTAAAACTGCCTTAGCATTAATGGATATTATTTCCTTCGATCGAAACTAACTTGTGATTTAGCCTCAAGGGGAAAAAGTAAGGATCACACAGGGATTAGGTAACTTGCCCAAGGGGGCTCAAATCAACTCTTGAAAACAGTATACCAAATGGCATCTTCTATCTTTTAGATAATGCCCACATTTTTATTATGAAGACCAACTACAAAAATAAACACAATTTTTCCCCTTCCTGCTAAGATACTGGTTTATTTTGTTTGGGAACATTTACAGAATAGTCCACCCCAGATCTTTCATTTCACAGAGGTGTTTTAAGATCTTGCCACAAAAGACTTAAATGCATGTTGCATTTTCAAACTATTAACATAAACTGGTTTTTAAAGTGAGGGAGAAGAGAACCCCACAAATGTATAAAAGTCCTTATATACTGGCCATGGGACATTTGATCTACCACACGCCTTTGTTTTTATAATTATGGACAACAAAGTCTGACAAATGGTTTTTTAAACCTTATCAATTTTTTGTGAAAATGTCTTATAAAGATGTAAAAGTTTAAAACACTTTTTTAAAACTTTTCATTAAACATTTGATCACCTTAATTGAAAAGAATAACAGCACATTAACATAATGTATGAAAATGAATACAATGTATAGAAGCAACTAGATTTATGCCTGTCCCGAAACAAGTATTGTCTCAGAACAAAGTCACAATAAGAACACTGGGAGTGGGGTGGGAGTGCACCTGGCTGGCTCTCAGCAGAGCACACGACTCCAGATAACAGGGTCACAAGGTGGAATGCCTACACTGGGTGTGGAGCCTACTTAATTAAAAAAAAAGAAAAAGAAAAAGAAAGAAAAGGGGGAAAAAAAAAAAAGAACACTTGAAAAGCATTTAACTGAAATTCACTGTTACTAACCTGAAATATGACCTTGACAATACAAACTTTCTTTGCTTCATTTTCTTCCTTTGTAAAAGGAAAATAAAAATACCTGCTCTGACTTCCTTATAAAATTAAGGCTCTCAAAGCATCCACCATGCAGAAGAGTTACTTCCAGGAGGCAGCAAAAGGATCATGGCCAGTGAAGGGGGGCACACAGGGGAATTCTGGAGGCTGACACCTTTCAACTTCTGACTTAGTTGGTGATTTCATGGGTGTTCACTTTATAATTATTTTTAAAATCTTAGTCTTGTGGACTCTTCTGCATGTATTAGGTAAATGTTAGAAATTGTCATAGTCATTATATATATATATATATATATATATATATATATATATATATATATATATATATATAACTTACAGATAATAACCAAAGATTCAGCACAAAATAAATTGCTAAATTCATGCCAGCTACTCTTTCTGTTATAATACTACAGAGGAAAAAAAACTGGCTTTGTTGGACTTAATGAAAAATAGTACGGTATACCAAAAACAATGTGCAATATATATATTTTTAAAGACAATTTGCTTATACTAGAGCTCTGCCTTAGGTAAATTTTTTTTTTTTTAAAGATGTAGCCAAGGTACTGAGGGTCTTGCAATGTAAGGGTAAACCTGGCTGAGGACACTGTACCCATCTTCAGGTTTCTCAGGATACCCCTATGATGGCTATGTCACTTCCGCCCACTGAGCTGGAGAGCAGGGGTCTCTAGCAGAGAAAAAATGAGGCTGTTTAAACAAAGGCAGACATACACCACTTCTGAGGATGTGCACTGTACCAAGATCCCATGCTGGGTTCTCTGAGCCATGAAGCATACCTCTTTCTTTCCAGCTGATCTGAGCCCCAAGCTGTCCACAATTATTTCATGAGTTATGAAAATACCTGAACCAGGCAGGGCCCTGTCGTGTACAGGTACAGGGTACAGGGTACAGGGCTCCCCCTTATCCTTGGGGATCACCTAAGCATGTGGGAAATCCTCTGCCAATCAGGGACCAGAGAGTAGGGAAGAGTTCAAGGTGGTGGAGAAATGAGTGGAGGGTTTGTTTTAATTCTGCACAGTCTATGCATATCAAAATAAACCTCCCTTCCTCCCAGAGCTTTCATGAGATCCAGAAGCTGGTGCCGCTCCCCCTGAGAAACAGCAGCTCTGATCTACCAAGGACACAAAGAAGGGCAAGGTAAATGCTGTGGCCATTTTCAGCAGTACCTCTTTTGGGAAGCCTTTTTATACAGCACTCTCCCTGGCCTTACCTCTGTTTTATGTGTGGTACGAGATATCTGCTGTGTTACTTATTTTCAAAGTGCAAACTCTCAACCCAAGAGCCTATAGGCTTCTCTATTTTCACTGTGTCATCTTGGCTGTGCCTCCAGAAGCCAAAGTACTTAAAGGCTGAGGACCCTTAGGGCTGTGACTGTATATTTCTGGGAATAACATGGAGAGGATGACACCACACCCCACGCTGAAGCCTCTTGGCCTGGCTGACTCCTTCCAGAACACCTCTAGGTGGAATCATTGTTGTTTCCTCCTTTCCTGTTTCCATTTAGGCAACTAACCTATTCATAATGTCTACAATAATCCTCTCAACTGGAAAATGTGAAATGCCATCCCTCCAACTTTGCATTGTGTGCTTTGTGCAATTTTGAATGGTCTTAGGAGAAGGTCAACTTCCTAACTCATCACTGCTCCATCTCTGTTGATAAATATGCTATATGCAGAGTCCCTCCAGTTGTACCCTGGGTAAAAATATTCTGAATTATCGGAGGTGACAGATTTGTAGTAGAAAATGTACACTAGCAGTGAAATCATGAAGAGAGAAAAATCAGTTCTACTGCAGAGCCAGTTCCACACAAAGTCCTTCTGCTGTGTTCTTACGAGCGGGTTCTGCTGTGTCCTGAGTCACTGTTAGAACTGATCCTGAGGGGCGCCTGTGTGGCTCAGTGGTTGGGCCGCTGCCTTCGGCTCAGGTCATGATCTCAGGGTCCTGGGATCAGGTCCCGCATCGGGCTCTCTGCTCAGCGGGGAGCTTGCTTCCCTCTCTCTCTCTCTCTGGCTGCCTCTCTGTCTACTTGTGATTTCTCTCTGTCAAATAAATAAATCTTTAAAAAAAAAAAAAAGAACTGATCCTGCCTCTCATGATACATCATGGGAATTCTATAGCACACATCCAAACACATTCGTGTTCATTATTATTTACAATTTTTGCCTTTTTCCATACAACATAATTACTATGTGTCTCACAGTGTACTTATATCAGAACTACCTATGAATTGATAAGATAAACAGAGCTGAGCTTAGTTAATGTTTATAAGTAATAAGTTCCTCCCAGAAAACACCCTCTAAGTTCCTCTCCAAGACTCCAGAGGTCCCCACCTCCAAGAGGTCCCTGAGGCCACTGACAGAACTTCCAGAGAGAAGACCCCTTTTGTCAGGGAGGGAAGCAAAGGAAGAAGGTTGTGCACTGGCAAGCAGAATTTTTCCACAGGAGTGGCTATGATTCCGTGTGTGGAATGGGCTTTTTAATCTCACTCATTCTCTCTGTTCTCAGTGCACAAAAAACCATCACCTGTAGCCACAGAGGAGGGACGCAGGGTTACCCTGGACACAGATGCCTGCCCGATTAGAGTACATGACTTGTTAGTTTGAAATTACTTCTGGTAATCCTCTAGGATGGAACCCCAGCTGTTCCACACTGGCAGACATGGGCAGTGACATGTGGTGACAGTAATTTAACCTCCTGGCCTCTTTTCCCCCAAGCTGCAGGCAGCACCCAGTGGGGGGACAGAGTTTTCTGGCACTGATGCTGCTCTCTGGGAACCTGGCAGTAGGAGAGATGGCAGGTGCAGACGCCTATTTTTCTGGGGTTCAGCTGTTGTTGATATTGGCTCTTTTGTCTGTCATATCAACACAGCTTTCACTTCTGCTCTGCAAGTCAGTATGGTGACCAGAGGACCCCCCCTTTACCAGGACCATCCTGCACGTGCTACTCCATGGGCCCCCCCCCTTCATCACCATCCATGGGCTCTGAACCACCTCCACCCCCTGCACCTCAGTGGCCCTGGGAACCACCCACACCACCCCACTCGCACCACCTGATAAATGATCTGAGCAGTGTGAGTGGACTTAAAAAGCACGTTCATCTTACTTTTGTTGTTGAGCTTAAGTGCTAACTTTAGATCTAACCCTCCAGAAGATGCAAGGTTATTATTATAATAATATCACAGGGGGGCCTGGGTAGCTCAGTGGGTTAAAACCTCTGCCTTCAGCTCAGGTCATGATCTTGGAGTCTGGGATTGAGCCCCACATCGGGCTCTCTGCTCAGTGGGGAGCCTGCTTTCCCCCCCTCTCTCTGCCTACTTGTGATCTCTGTCAAATAAATAAATATCTTTAAAAAATTTTAAAAAAGAAAATATGTAGAAATATTTAAATTTGTAGTGTTAAGTCAACGAAAAAGTTATCCCACAATTCTAAACAGCTGAATTTTCCCCATTTTTATTGATATCAATAATCCTGAGTGCTTTTTAAAGATTCTAAAGAGTTTATTTATTCAACACTTTGTCTCCAACTCTTATTATTATAACACTGATATTTAAAAAGGAAGGAAAAAATGAAAGAAAAGTGTTTCACTTACATTTGACCCAAGATGAGATGGATTATCAATAGGTTTTATCACATTTTGCCTTTGTGTAGAATCAAGAAAAACATCATCCCAATGTCCTTTCTCAATTAAGTCCTTGAAAATAAATTTGTAAGCATGACTACCAAAATATATATTCTCAAGTTAGTTATATAATAGTAATGTGTTTCTGTTTGAGAAAACTAGACCATATTTTGGTGAAAAGAATATATTACCTTTTTAATTTTGGAAAGTTCAGTAACTGCTTGCTTATTCCCAGGTTCCAAAAGCAAAACAGTTTCAAAATCTAAAGTGAATTTTCAAGAAACAGAATAAATTAGTGAAAATATTTACAGAGTTCAAGACATGATACATTTAGTTAGTAACCCAGGCTTCTCTCTAGAAGTTTTACTTAGTGTGCAAGGAAACAGGCTGAGCAATAATAAGAGCTAAACATTGACCAGGTGCTCTTCTAGTTACTTTGTGTGAATTCTTGTGTGACCCCCATAACAACCCCACTTTTCAGATGATACAACTGAGGTCTAGAGATCATCTAACTTATCAAAGCTCACATTATTAAAAAATGACAGGGTTACTCACTAAATATTAAGACAGAATCTAAGAGAATTCCATATAATGGAATATTATTTGGCCTTAAACCTTGGAAGACATTAGCTAAGTTAAAGAAGCCAGACACAAAGGGACAAATACTGCATGATTCTACTTATATGGGGTACCTAGAACAATCAAATTCATAGAGACAGAAAGTAAAATGATAGCTACCAGGGGCTAATGGAGGAAGGAATGGGGATGTCTGATGGTGATGGTGATGGCTGCTCAACAGTGTGAATGTACTTAATGCCACTGAATTGTACACTTAAAAATAATTAAGATGGTAAATTTTATGTTATGTATATTTTACTACCATTTTTTAAATGCATGACCTACAGCTGAAGCCAGGTTTAAAGAGAAACTCTCAGATTTAAATGCACATATCAGGGATGCCTGGGTGGCTCAGTTGGTTAAGCAGCTGCCTTCGGCTCAGATCATGATCCCAGCGTCCTTGGATCGAGTCCCACATCGGGCTCCTTGCTCGGCGGGGAGCCTGCTTCTCCCTCTGCCTCTGCCTGCCATTCTGTCTGCCTGTGCTCGCTCTCTCCCCCTCTCTCTGATAAATAAATTTTAATAAATAAATAAATAAATAAATAAATAAATGCACATATCAGAAAAGAAGGCAGGTTGAAAATCAATAAGTATTGATGTCAAGATATTAGAAAAACAGCAAATGAAACCTAAACAAAATAGGGGCACCTGGGTGGCTCAGTCTGTTAAGTGTCTGCCTTCAGCTCAGGTCATGATCCTGGGATCCCTGGATCCCAGGACCCTGGGATCAAGCCTGCATCAGGCTCCCTGAGCAGCAGGGGGCCTGCTTCTCCCTCTCCTTCTGTCCTTTCCCCACTCAAGCAAGCCCGCCCTCTCTCAAGTAAATAAAATCTTTAAAATAAAATAACATAAGCCTAAACAAAACTGAAGGAAAGAATGAGCAGAAATATGTGAAACAGAAAACATATGCTATAAAACCAAGTAAGTTCTTCAAGAAGGCTAATAGACTGAATACTTAAAAGATCCTTGAAAAACAAAATAACTAGTACCAAGAATAAAAAGGAGCATCACTGCAGATCTCACATTATCCTCTAACCTTTAACAGCTGATTATCTTTCTTTTTGCCTTTTCCTTCTCACCTATAATTCAAATTATTAATTAACTGTGATTGGCAATTAGCCAGATCAGACTGGACACTATTAAAGATAATCTGGCCCACTATGAAAGCTTCATCCCTTCAAATCTGCAAACTATTCACGATCTGAACTGTGAAAGAAAATTTACTTCTGTAAGTTCTGTACCCTTGAACAATGGAAAAGTTACACAAATCTCTGCTTCTATAACATGGGAGTCTCAAAAGAATGAGTGAGTGATAGTTGTTAGAAAGATAGTCGTACCTTGTTTTGCCTCATTTAACTTTCCCAAAAATGTTCTTGCTGTTCCTCTTCTGGCAAAAGCTTTAGAGTATGAGCCATCTAATAAAATAGCTTGTGTGCAGTCTTTTTCGGCTTCTTCATATCTATTTAATATGACAAAATTACCAACTGGAAAATGCAGCTTATAGGTAAAACTTAACATAAACTGACTTTCTAATGTAAATAAAACTTCCAAATCTGTCTTTGAGAGGAAAGACTATTTTTTTTTTAAATTGTTCACTCTCACCGAATCTTGGAAACATCTAGGAAGGAGGGAAAAGGTACAAGGTTAAAGGAAAGTCAGGATAGAAAGTGCCAGAAGAATGTAAAAAAATGCTGGTAAAATACAAGCCAAGCAGACAAAAGAATACCACTGGCTGGAATCCACCCTGCACCTCGCCAACACTCAATACACACGGGTACTACACTGACAATTAAAACTGGCATTCATTTTCTAATAAAACTTAGTATTTACCCACCTAAGGATCACCTAAGTTACACACCACCTAAGGAAAACCAATCTACGCAAAACTCAGGACCTGTTACATGTGTGATGGCTTATCATCTAACACCTTTCCTAAATTCTACTCAACCATGCAACTGGCCATCAATTCAGTCAGACTGGATAGTGCTCTAAAAAACAAAAAGTTAAGGAGAGCTAAAAACAAAACAAAACAAAAAAGAACAGAAAAACTGAAGACTTCGTATATATCAAAATGACATTAATGAATTACTGTGAATTTATTTGGCATGATAATGGCATTGCAATTATGTACAAAAGATCCTTTAGGGATAAGACGTCATAATGTTTTATAATAATTCAGAGGGGAAAAAAGCTACTAAATATAATGACGAACATATGGCTTGTTAACCCTAGATGATTTGGTACATGGGGTTTATTATATTACTTACATGAAAGCTATAAAAGTTTCATAATAAAAAATTCCAAAAAAAGAAAATCTCCTGCAATGACATTCTCCCCAAAGCCTAAAATGAATACCATCCTACCCTTGAAACAAAACCTCAAAAGAACAAAATCAAAATTTTGAATGAACTTAAACATCTTCTAGTTCTTTACTTCACTTTTCAATGGAAGAAAGACTATGTCTGTGTCTATGCAAGTGCATGTGCCCACGGCCCACTAATATATTCTGTACTTTGCTGATTGTATCATTCTCTCATTCAGACACATGCATGCCCCCCTGTTCCCCCTACCCCAGTTTTCAGGTAAGGTACTTTAAAGAGCAAAGTCAAAGGCCTGCCTGACTCTCCAGCTATGTTAACAGCCATAATATGGACCACTTGCCCTTTCTGGAAGTTACATTAACTTTTTCACTCTCATGCCTTTAAACCTGTACTGGGGGGCACCTGGGTGGCTCAGTGGGTTAAAGCCTCTGCCTTCGGCTCAGGTCGTGATCCCAGGGTTCTGGGATCGAGCCCCGCATCAGGCTATCTGCTCAGCAGTAAGCCTGCTTCCCCCCTCTCTCCTTCTGTCTGCCTCTCTGCCTACTCGTGATCTCTGTCAAATAAATAAATAAAATCTTTAATTAAAAAAAAAAACAAAAAACCTGTACTGGGACACTCAACCTGTTTTTCACCTTACTTACTCTAACCAAAATAATGTATCTCTAATTGTGTCTATTGGTTTAAATGACAATAAATATACAAACAAAATTTACTTCTATGACAGGAATTTCCTAACCTGAGGTCCTTTGAGAGATGTGAAAAGTGGGATGGGAAAAATATTTTTCCCATCTTTATTTTCACTAACTTTTATATGGGATTTGGCTTTTCTTTCAATTATGACTATAAACAAGAAACCATAATAGCAAAAGCAGTAGCTGTAACTTTGCCCCAATAAATATCATAGATACTTTCATATCACATTACAACTATTACAGATATCTCAAAGTATTACTTATGTTCACCACTATTTCAGAATTGTAATAGTAATTAAACCTATTTGTATGTGACCACAGCATCCTGGTCTATAAATGCTCCTAGGATCTAAGTGGCCAACTAATAGGCAACTAAGAACTCTGCCCTTAGTAGTCATCAGATACCAAAGAGCAAAGTCTCATGTTACCACACTGGTAACATAGTCATTTGTGTTACTTTTTTATTTCCTATTCACACTTATTAGTTCATCAGTATGTGGAAGAAGATGTCACAGATCAGCCCAAACTTAAATTTTCATATTATGTCTTCAAAACAAATTTTTGCTTTATATCTGCCTGTATTTTTAATATAGTTTCTTATTTCGTTGTGTCAATAAAAAAGTATATATACCAACTATGTAAAAAATCGCAATATTTTAAAAACTATATTTCAATATAATTGGTTGCCTTTGTAGCCTCAAATGTATAATTATGCATTCAAAAATATTCTAAGAAAGGTTCCCCATGCAGCCAAATGGGTCCACGGTACCAAAAAAACCTTCAGAATCCCTATTTTAAGTACTCACAGGTTTTTTCTTAAATTCTGTCACTAAAGTATAAAAGGTGATTACAACAGATATAAAGAATTATGAGAAACAGTTTCTACCAGCAGATATTATCCTCCTGATTGTTCAACTTGGAACACCTGAGTGCATCCAGAAATAACTGTTAGTATCACAAGACCAAGTTTTTGCCATATATATAATCAATCAGATGATCTCAATGGCAACAATTCTCTTATGTATAAAACACTGCCAGATAAGAACTTGCCCAAAAGGTTCTGAGGTTAAAAATAATTTTTAAATCACTAATTCAGAATAACATGCATAAAACATGCATAAAACAAATATGCATAAAACAAATATGCATAAAACAGAATAACATGCATTTTAACATGCAAAGGTTAAATTGTGTAATGCCACACTATTACAAGCGGGAAAATAATAAGAGCAAACATTTACTGAATATGTACTGATACATATTGTACATATTGAATATGTACTGATACACTCAATCTCTCTCATTTAAATTTAAAGCTCAAGAACAAATAAATTTTATTTTATTACTATTTATCTAATGTGCCAATTTATGGTAAACTTATTTCTCATCCTGAAAAGTATTAAGTATAACCAATCCTTACTTCTGAATCTTCAGAAAGGCCATTGCTCTGTTAGCTGGAAGAAGGGCATTAGTGCCATCTGCTGCTATTCCCCGAGTATAGCATTCAATTGCTCTTTCATATTTTCCTTCTTTGAAAAATCCATTCCCCTATCATTTTGGAGAGAAGTATAAAGAAGAATTAAAAAAAAAAAAAGCAAAATATGCAAAAAGAATAAAAATTTAGCTGAATTCAAATCTTAAGTAAACACTATGAGAATACTCATCAATACTCTATCAGTTATTAAAGTGTATGTTAATGTTAAATATCCAATCCATGATACATGTTCTAGAATCAGTTAGTTTAGGTTATGTTTTGTAGTGGCATTATTCTCTTTTCAGTACTAAAAAGAAAAAAAGTGTACTACTATACTACTTTACACCATTAACCATTATTCTACTAGTTAAATATTACACAAAACTTAAATCTGAAAAAACACTTTAATAAATATAGACCCAAATATTATACTCCTCAGTATTAGAAGCTGTACAATAGAATTTCATTAACTCAAATAATTTTTGTGAAAGAACAGAGTACCAGAATTGTATACCCCATTCTTTGGTAACACTAACATGTCTAAACATAGGATAAATTTTGTCTAAACATAGGATAAATTAAACCATACTGGAATGTATATACCAGACTTCACTATAAGCACACTTATTTATAATCAGTCAGGTTTCTCACAGTATCATTCCATATGTATTTATCATTCCATAAGTATTTTTCCAAGAAAAGCTACAAATATGTTAAACTAATCTCAGCTCAAGATTCTAAAGGAATTTTGATCAGAAACAGTCCAGTATGAATAAATGAAAAAAAATTCTATCTAAGAATGAATTGTAACTTATTTCTATGTTAAATTTATAACCACCTATACGTAAGTATGTCAAAATCCTCAAAAGTAGTTTGCTCCCTAAACTATGTTATATTTTTAATTATGTACTAAGTCATCAATTACTCAAATTCTGAATTAGTAAGCTCCAGGGGTTTTTTTAGTATAATTTTCAGCTCTTATTGAAGAATTTTAACATTAGAGAAGACAGAAACAAATACACAAGAAACGAAGAGTAAACTCAGCAAAACATATGTATGTTAAAATCCCTCTGGATTACCAGATCTTTCTCTGAAATGGCCTGCTGCTTATTCTGTTGCTCTTCAATTTGTTTCTTCTCTCCTTCAGATGATTTAATCATTGTATCAGCTCCCTTTGGATGTGAATTTTCTTTGGATGTTAAAGCCTAGGAGACACAGTAGTCAGCTAAAATAAAACAAGTAACGCAAGATACATATCTATTTGACTTTAAAATAGTAAATCACTCAAATGTATTAGAATTTTTGACACATTTCAAATTAATATTGAAATAATAGTTTTTACTCTAATCCAAAGTCTAATTCAAATTAAAAAACAAAATAGTGAATTTAATATACATCTTATTCCAATGAAAATAAGCCATATCCACTAATAGTAGTTGTTCATTTATTTATTCAAGAAATATTTACTGAATTTCTACACAGGCCAGGCACCATTCTAGGAACTATTTTCAAAAATAAAATAGATAATTAAGACCACACATCCAAATTTCTCAAATTTAATATTCAGTCATTAACCTCAGACAAAATACAAAAATATATAACATAATTCACAATTATAAGCAAGTTGATATATTTATCAGCAGATTATGAGCAATAAGTAATAGCAGTATTTAAAAGCAGATCTTTGGGGCGCCTGGGTGGCTCAGTCGTTAAGCATCTGCCTTTGGCTCAGGTCGTTTTCCGGGGTCCTGGGATCAAGCCCTATATCAGGCTCCCTGCTTGGCAGTAAGCCTGCTTCTCCTTCTCCCACTCCCCCTACTTGTGTTCCCCCTCTTGCTGTGTCTCACTCTGTCAAATAAATAAAATCTTTAAAAATAAATTAAAAATAAAAAATAAATAAAAGCAGATTTTCCCCATTGTCACTTTTTCCTCCAAGTTTTAACAGATGGCACAATAACTATAACTGACTGAACAGCAAAATGAAAGGAATACATAACTATACAGTATCATTTGACAGCAAAATTTTTAGCTAAGTAATAACTATTTTCTCACTGTTAAAAAACTAGTATTGTTTTTGCTAAAATATAAGCGACAAGGACGGAGCCTGTATCAAAAAAATATGCAGAAGTTTAATACAGAAGTCAAAGCTCAAGCCAATAAAGAAAAATTAGTGGGATAAGGAGAAGTAATTCTATCGTCTGGGAAAGAAAAAAGCAGCGGTGGTTCACAGACATCAGGTAACTTTTTTTTTTAAGATTTTAAGTAATCGCCACACCCAATATGGGGCTCAAACTCACAACCCCGAGATCAAGAGTCACGTGCTCTACTGACTAAGCCAGCCAGGTGCCCCTCAGACAGCTTTTTAAGATGATGACTCCTACGGATCTTTAAATATCATTCATTCTACTTCCTCTAGCTTACAAATCTGTTTAGTAAAACTATACAGTACAAAGAACTAAAATCAGAAAGTTTATATTAGGTAATCTACAGTACAAAGACTTTGCCAAAACCTTTACACTTCATCAAATAAAGGTAAGTAATGCACTTAATTTAAGTAACTAGGATTTACCTGATTAATTTTCCTGAGTTCATTCGTTGCTTCAAAGTTATTTGGTTCCAGTTCTAATACTTTCTCATAATCTAGGTAAATTAGAAGATTAATATTTCAAAGATAGAATATTTTAAAAATTCTACAAAACAATAATCATTTGCTACATGTGACAAACAGGCAAGTGTTCTGCAGCAAAATTAAGAGGAGTAAGAAATATTAACAACAGCAGGCTAACTAGACTCTCTCCATTCTCCCTCCCCCAAGACAAAACCCTGACAGAATCCCGTAACAAATCACCTTCTTCCACCAGCCCCAGAAAGGATACTTGCTATCATTAAGTTGTATATCATAAAACCAAGGAGCAGCAGAATTATCAGATTATCAACTTTATTCAGATTTTGTTATTTATAGTACATAAACCTATTTTATGGACTAATACAAGCCCTAGAATTTACAAATAAAGAAAAATGTGTTAAGAATTTTATATGCAGTGCCTCTGCCTCAAATTATCCAACAAGATGTTTTAATCCTTACTTTACAAATAAACTGATAATCACAGGAAATCCATCCATAACCTTCCCTTTTGTCACACACCTAATCGCATCAGTGTTTCATTCCACATTAGTGGAATGAGAATTTGAACCAAAGACTAATTGGAGGCAAATAATGCATTCTTTCCCAAGTATCAGGATTCTTTTAAAAAGCAAAAATGAGCTTTATTCAAATACAGAATGCTCTCCAAAAGTAAGAACTGTGACTGTCTAGTATTCTTTGTACAGCATCTGTTCAATTAAATCATTAAAGAATTTTTTAGATATTAAGGAACTGAAATACATTAATACCTTTTTTGGCATCCTCTAATTTTTGCAAAGCAACTCGAGCAGCACCTCGCCTTGCATAAGCCTTTGTATAACTTCTATTCAAGGCAATTGCTAAATTACAATCAGACTCAGCAACAGCAAATCTGCAATTAAAAAAAATTAAGGTTAATAAAATTCATTTGTTAACCCAAACTTCAAAATTTGTTTCTGAAATCCCCAAGAAGGGGATTTAGTTCACAATTAAAGGTGTGTTTCCGGGACGCCTGGGTGGCTCAGTTGGTTAAGCAGCTGCCTTCGGCTCAGGTCATGATCCCAGCATCCTGGGATCGAGTCCCACATCGGGCTCCTTGCTCCGCGGGGAGCCTGCTTCTCCTTCTGACTCTGCCTTCCACTCTGTCTGCCTGTGCTCGCTCTCACTCTCTCTTACAAATAAATAAATAAAATCTTTAAAAAAAAAAAAAAAAAGGTGTGTTTCCCACCTTCTTTTATTTACTTAACGCTACTGAAAAGCATTAATTCGTGATGGTGAGATGTAATGTTCCCTTTAAAGCAAGGAACAAGAATGCCCACTATCACCACTTTTTGTCATTATTGTACTAGAGGTCCTAACTAACACAGTTTCATAAGGAAGAAAAATAGATAAAAAGACTGGAAAATAAACGAATAAAACTGACATTCTCACATGATATGATGGTCTACCTAAATCACTCAAAACAAACTAGAGACACTGTTAGAAATAATCAAAGTTTGCAAGGTGCCTACTTTACTATAGATAAGCAACAAAAAACAGAAATAAATCTAACAAAAGATATTTAAAGACCCATATGCAGAAAATTTGAAGACTGTCTTGAAAAACATTAAAGAAGAATTAAGTAGAGATATAGCACACTCATGATCTATAATAAGTCACAAACACATGGCAATATAATTCTCTCCAAACTGAGCTCTAAATCCAAAGCAATTATAATCAAAACCCCAACATAATTTTTCAAGGAATTTGACAAGATGATTCTAATACTCAAACTGGTAAGCGAAAGTCCAAGAATACCCGACATTCCTCAAAAATAAGGTAAGAAAACACGCCCAATGCCATATACCAACACTTATAATACTACAGCAATTAAAGATGGTATGGAATGGGGAGAAGGATAAGCAGCAGATCAACTGGAAAATACAGTGACATAAAAGAGATCAGTACAAACTTAACACAGAATAATGGTGGCATTGCAGATCCATAGGAAAAGCATGGATAGTCAATAAATAAGACTAAATGATTGAAATATTCATATGAAAAGATATGAAATTGGAATTCTACCTTCAGCATATATTAAGACTTAAACGTGAAAAGCAGAACATAAAACCTTTTGAAAGAAAATACAGAAAACTGTATGAGCTCAGGGAAGGAAACTACTTTTTTTTTAACAAATAATATTTTTAGAAGTGCTAACCTTTAAAAAAAAGTCAAACTGAAATATACTAAAATTAAGAATTTCTGTTCACTGAGACTTCATAGAGAAAGAAAAAAAGCAAATTGGGAGAAAATTTAAAAAGCAAATTAGGAGAAAATAGTTATAAAAAAACACTGAAGGATTAGTATCCAAAATAAAGAATTTTTAAAAATCAATAGAAAAACAGCCTAACAGAAAAGTGGCCAAAAGACAAAACAGGCATTTCACAGGGGGAAAAAAAAATACAAGTGGTAAATAAATATGTAAGACAATGTTCCACGTTACTAGCAACTGTGGAAATGCAAATTAAGACCACAGTGAATTATCATTTTACATCCACTAGATTGAAAACAATTAAGAGGCCCGATTCTACCAGTGCTGGTAAAGATAATGGACCAAGCATTTTTACATGCTCCTAACGGGAATACAAATTCATACAACCATCTTTGTACTACTTATACAATTGGTCATCACCATATAAAGTTGAACATATATACATCCTGTGACCCAGCCCCAAGAAACACTGCATGCATGTGGGTTTATGTAAAATTATTTTCCATAACTTACACATACTAAATTATAATTATAAAATGTAAATATTATAATTTGACAGGCTATAACAAGTTTCAGAGATCTAAGTATGCCATTTAAGCTATTAAAAAACTCAGATACCCATATAATTTATATTTCCAAATAATTATTTAACAGTTAAAATTTTTAATATTCAAGAAATATCTTGATGGTATTTGTCTTCTTTTAAATTCTTACAGTAAGTCCATTCTCTGCTTATGATAAAACTCTAATACATTCATGTTCTTCAACATAAATATGTATTTTTAAAGGGTCAGTATGACTTAAAGATTAGAACATATTTTAAGTTTTCCATAATGAAAGGTCTCTAGGTTAAAGAGTAAATAAATAATTTTTCAAAATAAGGGTATTAATTTCTATACAATATTTACCCAGCTAATTTTCTTTTGTGAATTGGGTAAAGATGTCATTACTCAAATTTTTATTGGAGGAACACCTTGGTAAGGTGAACTACAGAAGCATGGTCTGAACATCTGAAACCATTTAAACCATTTAAAATGGTTTGAATAAAATAACTCAATAAAATGAAGCGAGCCATAAGAATTTACAGCTGAAAAGAAATGTAGTATGGGCTTCATCTCTTCACAGACACTTTATCACGAAAGTTTTTTTATTCTAATTTTTTTTATTAAGACAAATTTTCTAGAGCAGTTTTAGGCTCACAGCGGTACCGAGGGGAAGGTACAGACACTTCTCATCTGTATACTCCCTGCCTCCACACGTGCAGGGTCATCATTATCAGTATCCCACATCAGAGTGGTACATCTGGACAAGGGATGAACCCACACTGGCACACCAAGGTCCACAGTTTACATTATAGTTATTCTCAGTGCTGAACATTCTATGGTTTTGAAAAAATATAAAATGGCATGTATCTATCACTACATTATTACAGAGTATTTTCACTGCCCTAAAAATCTCCTGTGCGCTGCCAATTCATTCCTCCACCCCTGATAACCACTTACATTTTTATGGTCTCTATCGTTTTGCCTTTTCCAGAATGTCACAGAGTTGAAAAGTATGAAATCATACAGCATATAGATTTTTCAGATTAGTTTCTTTCACACAGAAATATGCATCTTAAAGGGGAGCTAAGATGGTGGTGTAGCAGGAAGACTGTAGGCTTGCCTCATTCCTCCAACTCAGCTAGATAAATATCAAGTATCAAATCATTCTAAATAGCCAAGTACTTGACCTGAGGACTGACAAAACAAACTGTACAACTCGAGGGAGAGGAGACGAGGAGACCCTATCAAGGAAGGTAGAGAGTGCAGAAATGTGGTTTGGGAGAGAAATGGATCTCAGGTGCTGTGGAGTGGAGGGAGCCCTGATCCTGATCGAGGAGAACGGTGATAGAGTAGAGTGCTCAGGGACAGGCACAGAGACAGCAAGTCCCCAAAGTCACTGGCTTGGAAAATGAGAGCAGCTGATTTTCAGGAGTTCTTCCAGCCAGGAGGGCTTGACAACTGGTTTTAGAGGTCGAGCTTGGCTGGAATAGAGCCCTGAGGCCGCTGCCCTGCTCCTGGGGAGAAGGCAGGCAAGCTACCTGGGGGCAGAAGTGATCTGAGGTTCGTCTATGGCACACGGGAAGACTGTTGACTCTTCTTGGAGCACTCTTCTTGGAGAGGTGGCATCCACAAAGACACCTCTTGAGTGACAAAAAAGCCAGAGGGTGCCATTTCCCTCCCCTGCCCCCCAGCAGAGATGCCAGAGATGCAGAAACACCTGCTAAGGGCAGCTAACCCAGCTAGTCCAGATATACTGGCTGTTTAGCTGACTTTGCTGCAAATCCCACACGCCTGCACAGCAAGAGCGTCCCCCAGAAGACCAGCTCAGGTCCTTGCCCCAGCATGCCTCTAAAGTTTTGAGTTTTAGAAGTCAGCAGGCTTGGCTGGGACAGAATGCAAAGTACACTGCACTGTTTCCAGCAGGAAAACAACCGGGAGACACACAGACTGGAAACAGCAACCCGAACACCTGGGAAACTGCTCTTCTGGGAGTAACTCCCTCAGAGCAGCAAGTGGAGACCCCTCTCCGGGTACAAAGAAACCATCCTTCCAACCCCCTTAGCATAAACCAACTTCAGTTTGTTAACTGAAGCACAGCACCAATACTGGCTGCCTAACGTGCTTATTAGACCAAGTCCCAGCCTCCTGCGCCCCACTGGTATGGCTTTTCTCAGGCAAGTGTGCCTAAGTCCCAGCGCAGCAGGCCCTTTCCCCAGACCACCAGCAGAAACCCCCACACGCACCACATCTACTGACCAGAGAGTTTTCTGCAAGGTTTCAGTTCTAATGGTAGTAGCAACAGCAGGTCTCATTTAACAAGCAGACCAGAGCACACCTAGTTAAAGCTTGCCATACTCTGGCCAAGGTTCAAACACTGCCCACAGGAGAACCTCTCCTGATGGAGAACCTCTGCTGATGCCTGACCTGAGGGACAGAACAGCCAAACACGGCAGCATACACCGGACACTCCCGGAGCACCATGCCCTGGACATTATATGACCTCCTCTCCATAAAGCTAGGAAACGTCACAGGCTTTTCTAAAATACAGAAGACAGACAGAGACTCAGACAAAATGCCAACACAAAGGAATTCATCCCAAAAGAGAATGAGAAAAGGTCATGGCCAGAGATCTCATCGAAACAGGTAAGTAATATGCCTGACGGAGAATATAAAGCAACAATCAAGGATACTCACTGGGCTTGAGAAAAGTATAGAAGACATCAGGGAGACCCTTGCCACAGAGATAAGAGTTAAAAAACAATCAGAATAAAAAACGTAGTAACTAAGATTTGAAACAGACTGGAGGTAATGACCCCAGAGAAGGAAGATGCAGAGGAACAAGTAAGTGATAGAGAAGATAGAATAATGGAAAATAAAGAAGCTGAACAAAAAAAAAGAATTATGGATCACAAGAATAGACTTAGGGAACTCAGTGACTCCATCACACATAACATTCATACCATAGGAGTCCCAGATGAAGAAAAGAGAGAAAAGGAGGCAGATTTACTTGAGTAAATAATCACTGAAAACTTTCCTAATCTGGGGAAGGAAACAGACATCAGAACCCAGAAGGCACAAAGAACTCCCACAAAAATCAAATGAAATAGGCCAACACCAAGACATATTGCAGTTAAATGTGCAAAATCTAGAGAGAAAGAAAAAATCCTAAAAGCAGGCAAAACAAAAGAAGCACCTAACTTACACAGGAGACCCATAAGGTTAAGTGGAGATCTCACCACAAAAACCTGGCAAGCCAAAAGGGAATGGAATGATAGATACATTCAACATGCTGAACGGGAAAAATACGCAACCAAGAATATTCTATACAGCAAGGCCATCATTCAGAATTGAAGGAGAGATTAAAAAGAGTTCCCCACACAAACAAAAACTAAAGGAGCTCATGACCACTAGACCAGCCTTGCAGGAGATAGTAAGTGGACCTCTGAGTGGGGAAAAAAGACCAAAAGTGACAAAGACTAAAAAGTAACAGAGAAAATCTCCAGAAACAACAACAGAAGTAATAAAATGACACTAAATTCATATCTATCTGTAAGTACTCTGAATGTAAATGGACTAAATGCTCCAATCAAAAGACACAGGGTATCAGAATACATTTAAAAAAAAAAAAAAGACCCATCTATATGCGGCTTACAAGATTCATTTTAGACCTAAAGACGCCTGCAGATTGGAAGTGAGGGGATAGACAACCATCTATCACGCAAACAGAAGTCAAAAGAAAGCTGGAATAGCAACACTTATATCAGACAAACTACATTTTATACCAAAGACTGCAAAAAGAGATGAAGAAGGGCACTGTATCATAATAAAGTGAACTGTCCAAAAAGGAGATCTAACAACTATTAAATATTTATGGCCCCAATGTGGGAGCACCCAAAAATATAAAATAATTAATAACATAAAGGAACTCAATAATAATACAATAATAGTAGGGGACTTTAACACAGCACTTACAGCAATGGACAGATCACCTAAGCAGAAAATCAACAAGGAAACAATGGCTTTGAAAGACACACAGAACCAGATGGACTTAATAGATACATGCAGAACATTTCATCCTAAAGCAGCAGAATACACGTTCTTTACAAGGGCACAGGGGACGTTCTCCAGAACAGATCACATACTACGTCACAAATCAGGCCTCAGCAAGTACAAAAAGACTGAGATCATATCATACATATTTTCTGACCACAACACTATTAACCTTGAAGTCAACCACAAGAAAACATTTGGAAGGAGCACAAATACATGGATGTTATAAACAAACACCCTAGTAAAGAATGAATGGATCAACCAGGATATCACTGAAGAAATAAGAGAATACAAGGAAACAAATGAAAATGAAAACATGATTCAAAAGCTTTGGGATACAGCAAAAGCAATCCTAAAAGGGAATTATTCAGCTGTGCAGGCCTACCTTAAAAAGCAAGAAAAATCTCAACTACACAACCTAACCTTACACCTAGAAAGGAGCTAGAAAAAGAACAACAAACAAAGCTTAAAGCCAGCAGAAGAAGAGAAATAATAAAGATCAGAGAAGGAATAAATGATACAGAAACAACAACAAAAACAGCAGAACAGATCAATGAAACCAGGACCTGGTTCTTTGAAAGAATTAATAAAATCAATAAACCCCTGGCCAGACTTATCAAAAAAGAAAAGAGAAAGGACCCAAATAAATAAAATCACAAAACAACAAGGAGACATCAACAACCAAGACCACAGAAATACAAGTATAAGAGAACATTATGAAAACTTACATGCCAACAAACTGGACAACCGGGAAGAAATGGGTAAATTTCACAGAAACATATAAACTACCAAAACTGAAACAGGAAGAAACAAAAAACTTGAACAGACTGATAACCAGCAAAGAAATAGAATCAATTATAAAAAATCTCCCAACAAAAATCCAGGACCAGATAGCTTTCCAGGGGAATTCTACCAAACATATAAAGAAGAGTTAATACCTACTCTTCTCAAACTCTTCCAAAAAATAGCAATAGAAGGAAAACTTCCAAACTCATTCTACAAACCCAGCATTACCCTGATTCCAAAACCAAACAGTCCAATAAAAAAGAGAACTATAGGCCAATAACCCTGAAGAATATGGATGCAAAAATTCTCAACAAAATACTAGCAAATCAAATATAACAGTACATTAAAAGAGTCACTCACCACAACCAAATGGATTTATTCCTAGGCTGCAAATGTTTCCATATTTGCAAATCAATCAACATGATATACCACATTAATAAAAGAATTAATAGAAGAAAGGATAAGAAAGATATGATCCTCTCAATAGATGCAGAAAAACATTTGACAAAGCACAACATCCATTCATGATAAAATCCCTCAACAAAGTGGGAATAGAAGAAACATACCTCAATATCACAAAGGCCATCTATGAAAAACATCCTCCATGGGAAAACACTGAGAGCTTTTCCTCTAAAGTCAGGAAGAAGTCAGGGATGTTCACGCTCACCAGTTATGTAACATAGTACTAGAAATCCTGGCCTCAACAATCAAGATTACAAAAAGAAATAAACAGGATCCAAATCAGCAAGGAAGGAGTCAAACATTCCTTACGCATATGACATGATATACTATATAGAAAACCTAAACAACTCTACCAAAAAATTGCTAGAACTGACACTCAAATTCAGTAATGTTACAGGATACAAAATCAATGTACAGAATACTGTTGGATTTCTATACATCAATAATGAAGCAGCAGAAAGAGAGAGAAATCAAGGAATTAATCGCATTTACAATTGCACCAAAAACCATAAGATACCTGGGAATAAACCTAACCAAAGAGGTGAAAGATCTGTACTCTGAAAACTGCTGAACACTTAAGAAAGAAACTGAAGAGTACACAAAGAAGGGAAAAACATTCTACACTCATGGATTGGAAAAACAAATATTGTTAAAATGTCTACACCACCCAAAGCAAGTCACACATTTAACACAATCCCTATCAAAATACCAACAGCATTTTTCACAGAGCTAAAACAAACAATCCTAAAATCTGTGTGGAATCACAGAAGACCCCAAACAGCCAAGGAAATCAAGAACAATAAGGCTGGAGGCATCAGAATTCCAGACTTCAAGCTATATTTCAAAGCTATAGTCTTCCAGACTGTATGACACTGGCATAAAAACAGTCATAGAGATCAATGTAATAGAATAGAAAACCCAGAAATGGATCCACAACTCTATGGTCAATTAATCTCTGACAAACCAGGAAAGAATATCCAATGGAAAAAGATAAGTCTCTTCAACAAATGGTGTTGGGAAAACTGGACAGTAACATGAAAAAAAAAAAAAGAAGAAGAAAAGAAACTGGACCACTTTCTTACATCATACACAAAAATAAAGTCAAAATGGACAAAAGAATTAAATGTGAGACAGGAAACCATCAAATTCCTAGAAGAGAACACACGCAGTAACCTGACACTGGCTGTAGCAACTTCTCACTAGAAATGTCTCCAGAGGCAAGCAAAACAAAAGCAAAACTAAACTACAGGGACTTCATCAAAATAAAAAGCTTCTGCACAGCAAAGGAGGCCATCAACAAAACTAAAAGGCAACTAAAAGAATGGGAGAAGATATTTGCAAATGACACATCTGATAAAGGACTGGTATCCAAAAATCTATAAAGAACTTATAAAACTCATAAAGCACATAATCCAGTTAAGAAATGGGCAGAAGATGAGTAGACATTTCTCCAAAGAAGACATACAAATGACCAATAGACACATGACAAGATGCTCAACATCACTCATCATCACACATTAAAACTACAATGAGATATCACCTCACACCTGTCAGAATGGCTAAAATTAACAACACAGGAAATAACAGGTATTGGTTGAGGATGGGCAGAAAAGGGAACCCTCTTACTCTGATGGTGGGAATGCAAACTGGTGCAGCTACTCTGGAAAAAACCGTATGGAGGGTCCTCAAAAAGTTAAAAACAGAACTACCCTACATTCCAGCAACTGCAGTATTAGCTAGTTACCTAAAGGTTACAAAAATACTGATTCAAAGGGCACATGCACCCCGATGCTTACAGCATACCAACAATAGCCAAATTATGTTAAGAGTCCAAAAGTCCACCGTAAAATGGGTAAAGAAGATGTCGTATATACACAACAGAATATTACTCAGCCATCAAGAATGAAACCTTGCCATTTGCAATGATGCGAATGGAGCTAGAGTGTATTATGCTAAACAAAATCAGTCAGAGAAAGACAAATACCACAGGATTTCACTCATGTGGAATTCAAGAAACCATACAAATGAACATGGGCCGGGGGGCGGGGGGGAACATACCAAGAAGCAGACTCTTAACTATAGACACAAACTGAGGTTTACTGGAGAGGAGGTAGGCGAAGGAATGGGTTAAGTGATGGGTATTAAGGAGGGCACTTGTGATAAGCACTGAGTCTTGCATGTAAGCAATGAATCACTAAATTTTATACCTGAAAACTAATATTACACCGTGTGTTAACTGGAATTTAAATAACAATTTGGAGGGGGAAAAAATGAAGATTCTACCTCCATTTTCAAGGAAAGAAGAAATAATCTTTTTATGATTTATGATTCCCAAATGCTAGTCTGCAGGCAAGTTCCAGAATTTGGGACAAGTTTTTACTACATTATGATGAAAACTGGGAAAAGACAGGCCATACAGTAAATTCTTAAAATGTCAAATGATTTCATTAAAAGACCTTTCCAGGGGCGCCTGGATGGCTCAGTCATTAAACATTTGCCTTCAGCTTAGGTCATGATCCCAGGGTCCTGGGATCGAGCCCCACATTGGGCTGCCTGCGTGGCGGGAAGCCTGCTTCTTCCTCTTCCACTCTCCCTGCTATTGTTCCCTCTCTCGCTGTATCTCTCTCTGTCAAATAAATAAATAAAATCTTTTTAAAAAATAAAAATAAAAAATAATACTGCCAAATAGCCTTTTGTTCAAGAAATTATAATGACAGCAAATGACCATATGTTTGTTTTACTAGGCTTAGTTATGAGAATAAAAAGTAACACTAAAAAAAGAGAAGAAATATGCATCTAAGGTTCCTTCATTACTGTTCACAGCTTAGTAACTCAGGCCTTTTTATCGCTTGGTATTACGTCTAAAAGATTTTTTTTTTTTAGAAAATCAGCCTCCATACACAGTTAAAATAGTCACACATTATGGGAATCCCTTACTTTTTCAACCTAAAGTATGCTGACGCTCTGTTTGTTGGCAACACAGGATTATACGGATCAGCATCCATGCCTTTGGTGTAGCATTCAATTGCTTCATCGTATTTTCCTTGCTTGAAGTATTTATTGCCCTGAAAAAGCATATGGGATCAGATATATACCGGCAGAGAATTGCAGAACCATTTTCTTTCAATATTATGCATCTCTTTCTAACTCATTAGCTCTGTGTTCAAGGTTAATAGGAAAGAAGAGAAAATTAAGCAGAATGGTCTTTCAACAAATGTTGAAATTCACTAGTCACTGTATAAGCAGAAGCCAAAAAGGTCGTGGCAGAAAAATGAGTAACATACCTAGCATTATGCACTTTTGATTTGACAATAACCCACAGAAATGTAACAAAAGAAAGACATCAAGATGAAGTTTAATCTGTAAAGAATTCTACCTTCTTGAAAAGCAATATAGTTTTATAATGAGGCTTTCTAAAGAGGGATGTTTAACATTTCTAAAAAGTAACCAAAGATGACCTGTGATATGGAGGAGTGGAATTTAATATTCATGTCAGATTCACACTCTGATTTTAAGTTACTTTAGTCTACTACCAAAAAAAAAAACCTAAAAGGACTCTGTACAGTCCATGCAATTTACATATAAAAATTGATTTAACATTCATAACAATCCATTGAAGTTTAGTATTGCTATTAATCTTATTTTTATAGTAAAGAAAACTGAAGTACAGGTAATTAAAGAACTTGTCACAGGATCTGAACCCATACAATCTGGTTTCAGAGCATATACTCATAACCAACAAGTTATACTGCCTCTTGATATGGATACAGCCAGTAACAAGTTTGAACTCCCCCTAAACTACATTGAAGAGATATTGAGATCCACATAATTTTCTACATATCCTGCTTACACGAAGGAAACTAATGCTAGCCTAAAGAATACCTTTTCTTTTAGAGCAAGAGCCTTTTGTGAATCTACGTGAATCCCATCTTCTTCTGACTCTGATTCTTGAGACACAGAATCATGGGTATTTTCTTCTTTATCAAGCTCATCAAGGATACTGTCCTGAAATTATAAGTAGAACAGTGCTCATAATTATATGACCATTAATAAAAGAAAAAGTACACTCAACAGAACTTAGTTGTAATAATCTAAGGACCTGAAGGCCTACAGTAGCTTTCAATCCAAGTAGCCTCTAATTGTTAGGATTATCTCCAGAGAAAAATGTACCCTTGTTTAGAAAACCAAGATCCAAACCACCTGAAGAATCTAGCTGAAGTAATATCTAAGTCAACAGAGTCTATACCACCCCTAAATTACAAACTACTGGTAGTGAGGTATTTATGGCTTGACATACACAAAGTTTGGAAATAAACCCAAACTAATGTAATAAAGAACCAATAGGCAAGAAATGGTTTTTACTAAAAACCTTTTTTCTTCCTTATTCTCAAAACGTGAAACACTGCCTGTAAAGTACATTAACTCCTAATCGTCACAAAAACCTACGAGATAAGTATAATTCCCCATGTTTTTTTTTACTGAAAGGAACCGAGACACAGAGAGGTTTGTTAACTCAAGAACACTCGGCTAATGAGAGGCCAAGTCAGGATTTGAATCGAGGCAAATCTGCATCCTCTGAAGAGCTCTCAGTGACTGTGTTATATTGTCTCTCAATGAATTCCAAAATTCCAGCTGACTCTATCAAAGAAAATACATAATATACTAATCCAACAATTCCCAATCTCTTTTGGATCACATATTCTTCTCATGGTAATAAATCATCTCATAAACCCCATCAGGATCTTTAAATCATGTTTATCATATATGATAAAAGAATGGTTTTTAGTAAGAGACTTTAAAACCAGTAAGTGTTAAAAAGTTCATTAAAACTCATTTAAACAAAAACCTTGATTATATAAACAAAACTTCTTGCATTTAATACCATACTATTTCATGTCAAAAAACCCCAAATCATTGGTAAACTGAAAAATAAAATAAAATCTATGCTCAGTTTCACTGAATGAACATTAAGAGACTGAAACTCAGCTAAGTGTTTTAGCATGAAGATTCTACAAATCCCACCAGCCTCCCGACATTAAAGAGCCAAGGTTATCCAACGCTGCTGTGCTTGCATGTGTAGACCACTAGCAGCAGCAGCACACTAAAACAGCTGCTCAGATCTCAACTCGAGTGGAAAGGTAAGTAAACATCTACATCTTGTACAGATAAACGAAAATAACGTCAAGCAATGCAGTACATCATGGCGGTACTGGCCACACAAAGGAGTTCAATCGATATCTGTTGAATGAGTAAATGACTGTGTAGAAAGCACCTCTCTAAGAAAAGATCTAAGGACGATGGTTCTCAGGAAAAAGCACTATAGGAAGATACCACCTTAAGAAAAGGAAAAAGCTATATAATGAGGGATAAGGTCACAAAAAAATAAAGGTAGACTACATAATACTCAGCAGAAAAAATATGTTCAGAAAGTATCATTTCCCACAGCAATAAATCCAAGACTAAAATCACAATTTTCTTACATCGCAACAATACTGAAGCAGATGGTTAGTAATCCCAGCTCTAACTTAAGTCAATTAGCCTTAGCTTCATTAAGAAAAATACAACTCATCTGGAAAACTTTGAGCAGTGTCTTCTAAAACTAAATGTATATATAAACTATGACCAGGCAAATTCCCTCCCAGGTGCTTATATCCATCAAAAGACAAAGAATGTTCATAGCAAGTTTATTCATAATAGCCCCAAACTGGAAACAACCCAAATGTATGTTAATAGGAGAATGAATACACAAATTGTGATATATTCACACAATGGAATTCTGATCAGCAAGGAAAAAAAACAAATTATTGCTACTTAATAATATGGATCAATCTCAGACAATGCTAGCAAACAAAACCAAACACAAAAGAGTGCATACTGTACAATACATTTATATGAAATTCCAAAACTGACAAAACTGATCTATAATATGAGAGATCACAATAGTGGCTACCTTTGGGAGGTAATCAAATGAAAAGAAAGGCTTCTGGGATGCTGGAAATGTCTTCTATCTTGATGCGGATGGTGGATTCTCAGGTATATACAGGAGAAAAAAATTGAGGAAGCTATACACTTAAGATTTTTGCACTTTACTGTATGTGTTTAAGAACCTCAAATAAAAATTTTAAAACAGAAAAGTCCAAATAAACATAAAAATCAAAAGAGTGGTTAGCTATGGGAGTAGAAGGAAGAAAAGATGGGATGGGGATGCAGTATTTTTGAACTCTGTATGCAATGGTGGTTGCCCAAATCTACATATTAAAAAATGGCATCGAACTCTACATATACTGTACCATTACCAATTTCCTGGTTTTGACACTATACTATAATTAAGGAAGATATAACCACTGGGGTAAACTGGGCGGGGAGTATGCTGGACCTCCACGTACTATTTTTGCAAAAACAAAAAAGAAAGAAAAAATCGGAAAAAAAAAAAAAAAAAAAAGGAATCCTGGCTGTTTTAGCCAACTCATTGTAAAAGGGCTTCAGGAGAAAAAATAATCTAGTTAACTGAAAAGCATTGTAATTAAATTTGGATTCATATAAAATAATCTTTAAGTGAAAGACACAAAGGTAAGAACTTTTTCATTTAACCCATCACTCTTAGCTAACTCAAAGACAATTTTATTCAAATACTAAGAAGCACATAAGGCGATTAACTCACCACATCAAGTTTTGCCCATGCCTCATAATCATAAGATTTTATCCTGTTTTTTGTGTTTTCATCTTTGGTTTTTTTAGAAGACTCTTTTGGCTTGCCTTTCTTCTTTTTCCTAAAATTCCCATTTCGAATAGGAGGTAAATTCTAGGGATGGGGAAAAAAAATAAACACACAATGTTTGAGCACTGCTTTACTATTACTTTTCTGTATAACAACCAATGTTTAAAATTCTCACTAAATTATATTTTCAAGAAGTACTTTTATTTTTTACGGGCTTAAATATACCAATTTACCATCTTTACTTAATTCATGCTTGAAAAGTTTAATTCATTCTTTGACAAATATTGAATATTGTTTAGTCACAAGGAAAGTATTATCTAGAAATTTTAATTATACATTTAATTTGCAAACCTAAATTCACACTTCCAAAATTGCCTGATTTTCAGCCTTGCTACAAGGAACTAGCAGCAGTGCAACAGCAAATTGAACTGCTTATACATCATCAGTATGAAAAAATTATCCATATTTAAATGCAGTCTTAAGAAAAACGTTTGGTTGAAAATATGTAAGTAATCTACATGTTATGCTAATACTGTATGTTAAGATATCATTAAATATATAACTATACATGATCTGTATAATATACATATACTTAAATATCAAATTAAGAATTATCACATAGACTTCCTTTCTCTAAATATTGGCTAAGCCTTAAAATGTCTTAATAGAGTTAATACAATTATTACAAACACTTAAGAGGCAGAATTTTTCAAAATGTTGAGAGCTGGCAAATCACTTCAGTTTCAGTATTTTCAGAACATTTTAAAAGGTTGGGCTTTATTTTAAATTGAATAGTTTTGCTGGATTCTGAAGTAGGACTTGATTAAGAAACTTACCTCTTCAGGAACACCATTCTGTCTTCTTAGTTCCATATCCTTCTGTTTAATATCTTTTTCCCAGTTTTCTAAATCCCTCATAAAGTCCTGTAATTCTTCTGCATTTTGTTTCACTTGTAGCTGTAATTCAATTGCTTTATTTGTCGAAGTCATTGTGGCCTGCAGAGTTTTGGCCAACCAATCTCTGACATGAATGAAAAGAATTATTTGTTTTTGAAGCATAGCTAATTAATGAGTTTTTAACCACTTCATAAATGGCAAAAACACATGCATGGGGGGGGAGCCTAAAGTGATGATGAAGAAAGAAAACATCAGTTTATTATTTAAATGAGTCAATGTTTGCTAAATGAACAAATGAAAAATAGACAAGTCTGGGCATCACGGCAATGCAGTCTCAATGAAAGGCAATGAGGGGGAAATCCCTGAAATTTGCAAGTAGCCTATGGTAGCAGACTCTGCTCATCTCCAGTTTATGAATTAATCCGAATTATCTCCTTTACTCCTTTTCAAAATTTACTGAACTTCTGCTATGTGACAGGCCACGTAAAAGCAAGTAAGAGGGGGAGACAACCATAAGAGACTCTCAATCTGGGGGTGGCTGGAGGGGTGGGGGTGAGAGGGAAGGGGTGGCTGGGTGATGGACAATAGGGAGGGTATGTGCTATGGTGAGTGCTGTGAACTGTGTAGGACTGATGAAACAAATAATACTTATATGTTTAAAACACACACACACACACACACACACACACACAAGTAAGACAAGGTCCCAGGTCTAGTGGAGAAGGAAACAAAATAATCAAGTACTGAGCCACAAAATATTATGCTAGACAGGGTTTTTCAGCCTTTGGGCTATTGACATTTTGGGCCAGATTAATTCTTTGTGGTAGAGGGTCTGTCCTATGCACTGTAAGACAGTTGGCAACACCCCTGGCGTGTTCCAACTACGTGGTAGTATTCTTCCTCCCCTCCAGACTGCGACCATCAAAAATGTCTCCAGACATTGTCAAATGTGACCTAGAAGGCATATTAACTCCTGGTTGAGAACAAATGTGCTAGAGGCACATACAGATGCTGTGGGGCTGACCACAAATGACAGGCATAAATCAGATGGTGCAAAGGGTGGTGGATTCCAGGAAAAAGTCTCCCGAGGTGCTCTAACTAGCCAAGTTTCAAAGTGGCCAGCCAAAGTGATTAACCATGGAGGAGTGGGCAGGCAGACCAAAGGACTAAGAAAGAGATGATGGAAGAGATGGCTGAGGTGGCTATGGCACAGATCTCAAGATGCCAGGCCATGAAAAGTATTCTGGAGGTAAAATAAAAAGTACCTGATGACTGATTCAGTTGAGGAGCGGGGGACCAGAGAAGGACCTAACCAGTCTTAGATGCCCACCTTGGAAGCCTGGAGAAATTAGTAGTACTATCTGAGTCAGGATCACAATTTTAAGAAGAAAAGAGGGGAGCACCTGGCCAGCTCAGTCAGTCAGGTGAAAGTGCTACTCTTAATCTGGGGTTATGAGTTCAAGCCCCAGATTAAGCGTAGAAATTACTTTAAAAAAATTTTTTTTTTATTTTATTATTATTATTTTTTTTTTTGAAAAGGAAAGAAAAAGAGGTTTCAGAATTGGAGGACAAGAAGAAAGACAAATATTGCAGTTTGGGATATGCTGAACTGGGTACTTAGGGGACATGAGGATGACATATCCAGTAGGTAGTTACACAGGATAGAGATATAAATTTATAAATTTGGGTGTCAGCAGCATAAAGATGGAAGTTACAATCAGGGATATGGACCTGCCTAATCACTGTGACTACTGGGTTGGGTGGGGAGGGGGTGGAGCCTGCAAAACACTACCATTTAGTGAACCAACTGAGGAGGCGATGCCAATACAGGAAAACTAGGCAGCAACATCTAGAGAGCTTAGAGGAAAACTTGCAGAGTACTGTCACAGAAAAGAACTTCCAAAAAAGAGTTCTCACTTTGAACAAAGGCTGGCAGTGCCTAATGACACATAGGTAGCATAAGGGGAAAGAAGGTGCATGGTACTTAGACATATAAAGATTTACTGAGAGTTTCAATGAGATTTAAGAAAAGGATGGACAGGGACGCCTGGGTGGCTCAGTGGGTTAAGCCGCTGCCTTCGGCTCGGGTCATGATCTCAGGGTCCTGGGATCGAGTCCCGCGTCGGCTCTCTGCTCAGCAGGGAGCCTGCCTCTCTCTCTCTCTCTCTCTCTCTCTCTCTGCCTGCCTCTCTACCTACCTGTGATCTCTCTGTCAAATAAATAAATAAATAAAATCTTTAAAAAAAAAAAAGATGGACATAAAATGAGCTAAGGAGTAAATGAGATTATATGGGGATCAGCATAATGCTGTCTTTAATAATCTAAAATTACTCACAAGTAGAGTCTGGCGGAAGAGGACGAAGAGAATCAAGGTAAAAGAAGATCGAGGAAAAGGGATGACTGATCGCAAAAAGGTGGGAAGGGACTCAACGCTTAAGAAGAGTGGGGCAGTAGCACGGGAGAGAGAGCGGAAATTAGAAACATCACTTTCCTAATGGTTGCAAATGCAGATAGGCCTTCTGAACCCTTGCTTTGACTTACTACCTAACGTTAACCTTCTTTTCAGACAGTGCCCAAGTGTGATCACACATGTGTATCTTAATAAACGGAATGAGTGAAGTACTTTGCTGGGGACTCAAAAATAGGAATAAACGCAGCAAGCCCCTGAGATGCTGCAAAGGGTCGAACCCCTTTTCCATTTCACTCATCACCTCTTCTGCTCCCAAAGGTACGACTGGTCCCACGGAACCTACGCCGGGGATGGAGTCCGAGCAGGGAACCAGAAACTTCCAGTGCCGGGGCGTATCGCTTTCACCCTCGGTATCCGCGCGAACACAGCAGCCCCACGCCGAAAGGGGGCGGGCGCCCCGCAGTTCTCCAAGGAGGGTGGATCTGCGATCGAATCACCGCCAATCGGCCCAATTCCCCGCGCGGCCGGGATGGAGGGACGGTCGGCGGAGCAGATCCTCCATACCTGGGCACGCAGGGCGAGCCCCTTCCGGAACGGAACGCTCACCCGGGACGCCGCTACCCTGGACACCGCCGTGCCGCCGCGTCCTCGCCTCCCCGCTCACGCCTTCCTGCCCTCGCCTCCCCCGCGGCCCACGGCCGCGCGCCCTCTTTGTGCCAGGCCACCCCGCAAAGCCTCGACGGCTACTGCAGCCAGCGATAAAGGTAAAGCCGGCTCACCTCACTAGGCCGTTACTGCCCGCAGACCGGACCCCAAGCCCGCAGCGTCTCACGCCGAGCCCCGCCTTCCCGAGCTTTCCCACAAGTCCCCGCGTGCCCTCGCCCCGCCCCTTGGCGTCGGGGCGGAGCGTGCGCAGAAGGGCAGATAAGGTGCGCCTCTTTTCTTGGGGAACAATTAGAGAATTGACAGGTGTGTTAAAGCCAGATCTGACGCCTTGCCTGCTTCCAATATGGCTAAACTTCACAGGAGACAACCGAAAGCTGCAGAGTCATTCTGACTCGTTTTGGTTCCCAAAATAGTAACTGGGAATCCCCTCAGAACAATTTTGGCCCGAATATTTTCCTTGCGGGTCGTTTCTCTAGGTCACGACCTTTGTAAGCATGATGACCATCTCAGAAAGGAACTGTTTCAAACAGACTGTGTAATCTTGGAACTCTGACAATTATGAAGGTGTTTTTTTTTTTTCTTTTCCTTTAAGTACCTGTATTTGGCAAATCAGTTCTTCAGTCTCTTTTCCCCTTTGCAAGTAAACTCTCCTTTTTCTAAGTGTATCTATATCTGAGTCTTTTTTGGACGTGTGTCAGTATTAAGGTCTGTCTTTAGAAATGCCCTGGCTTACAAACAAGAAAGAGGGGCGCCTGGGTGGCTCAGTGGGTTAAAGCCTCTGCCTTCGGCTCTGGTCACGATCCCAGGGTCCTGGGATGAAGCCCCACATTGGGCTCTCTGCTCAGCAGGGAGCCTGCTTCCCTCTCTCTCTGCCTGCCTCTCTGCCTACTTCTGATCTCTGTCTTTCAATAAAAAGAAAGCATGTTTTAAACAAAAAAGAAAGAATGTGAAGGTTTTAGTGCTTCTTACTTCTGCTTACCGTATGAGTGCGCTTTCTTTCCTTTTCATGACAACGCTAAAATTGTAAAATAGGGCGCCTGGGCGGCTCAGTTAGTTAAGCAACTGCCTCTGGCTCAGATCATGATCCTGGAGTCCTGGGATCCTGTCACATCAGGCTCCCTGCTTGGAGGGGAATCTGCTTCTTCCTCTGATCTCTCCCCTCTCATGCTCTCTCTCTCTCTCAAATAAATAAATAAGATCTTTATTAAAAAAAAAAAAACTGTAAAACAAAAATTATGTCAACAGTCCTTGAAAACAAACAGAAGCAAACAAACCTGTCAGTTTGAAACAACTCAATGATCTCAAACATTAGCCCCAAAATCCAGTTCAGTGACTCTCAGTCTTGGCTGAACTTTGGAATCATCTATGTGACATGGAAAAAAATAAAATAGGAGCACCTGGGCGACTCAGTCCATTAAGGCTCCTGCCTCTGTTTTCAATTCAGGTCATGACCTTCGGGTCCTGGGATGGAGCCACAGTTAGGTCCCATGCTCAGCAGGGAGTCTGCTTGGGATTCTCTCTCTCTCCCTCTGCCTTTCCCCTCCTGCATGCTTTCCTTCTCTCTCTCTCTCTCTCCAAGATAAATAAATAAATCTTTTTTTAAAAATACTGATGTCTAGTTTTTGTCCCTAAAGATTCTGATTTCATTAGTGCAGCCTAGGCATCATCAGTTTTAAAACACAAAGATACAACTGTGCCTTTGAAGCTGGGAATCACTAATCCAGCTAATGGTCAATGAAAAAACACCCGGGGTCCTCTCTTACTAGGGCATATTATTAGCTCATCTTTCCAACTATAAAATTATTCGGTGTCTTTGTATTTTAACATCATAGTAGTCAAATCATTAAGTATATGAGGCATTGAAATGCCTTTTTTGGTTTTGTGTTGGAAAACTGAATTTTCAGAGTTATTTTGTGTTTTAAAATTAATAATAATTTTAAAACAGATATTTATGGATGTTCTTAACAAAAGCAACTGTATTTTTTTTAAAGATTTTATTTATTTATTTGAGGGAGAATGAGTGAGAGAGCACATGAGAGAGGAGAAGGTCAGAGGGAAAAGCAGACTCCCCAGGGAGCTGGGAGGCCAATGTGGGACTCGATCCTGGAAGTCCGGGATCATGACCTGAGCCGAAGGCAGTTGCTCAACCAACTGAGCTACCCAGGTGCCTGCAACTGTATTTTTTTTTTTTTTTTAAATGAATTCTGTCAGAGTCAGCTGAGATGAGAGAGAAGGGGGCAGCCGGCTGCTCTGGTAAGACCTCATAGATGCTTGGGTGAATCCTCCCTTCTGTTTCCCTCTTAAGTCACAAAGTTTCTTAGTGAGTTAGTTTCTTAGTGAATTCAGAATCAAAGTGAAAGGACTTAGTTGAATGGTCTTTATGGCAATTGTTACTTAATTCTGAGACTTTCATTGTTCTAAAAAAAAAAACAAAACAAAACAAAAAAAAAACTATGCTTCAATGATAGCTTTCACTCTTGTGAGTTAAGACACAGGCCGTTCTTTTCTGGATTACAGACCTTCCCACTTCTGTTGACACATCTTCAAATAGTTCTCACCAAGATTGATAAATTGTGCCTTTCTTTCATGTCTCCTTTATTAATTTCTTCTCTTAGTGTGAATAAACTCCAGTCATCTCATTTGCATTTGTTGTTAGTATTTCTACAGTCACTGTTCAAAATATATGTCTTCTCAGAGTGGAAATATATATGCATGATATCACCGCAAGAGTAAAATGCTGCAATTAATGATTCTGAATGATGTTAATTTTGTGTTAATGTCCCAAACAATTACTGAGATTTTTCAAGCAGCTAAATAAGGGAACATTCTGGCGGTTAATATGAATCTTAAGAAAGGGAATATGAGCTAAGTAGCTTTATTTAGCAAGAACATTTATGTACCTTGGGACTTCCTGTTACAAACTGTGTGAAATTTGATTGCATGTAAGATAAACCCCAGTAAAAGAGTGGCTTCAACGTGAAAGAATAATATTTCTCTTTCAAGTAAAAGAAGACTGATTATAAGCAGTCCAGGGTTGGTATGATCATTCCAGGGTCAGACCCAGGCCCCTTCTACCTTGCTGTTCCCACCATCTTCAGCACCCGGCTTCCCTGGTGGCTGGATGCTCGAGCTCCCACCAATCTTGTCTTCAATCCAGGCAGCAGGAGGGGGCAGAATAGGATGTAAGTTGTCTGTAATGTACCCCCTGGCCTTTAAGAACTCCCTTTTGCCTGCCACTGGCCAGGACTTAGACACATGGCCACTCCTGGGTACAGGGGAGGTTTTTACTCTTGGAAGTCATGGTGCTTATCCGAAAACTAAGAATTCAATGATTAAGGGAAAACAAGAGGAGAGCAGGTATTGAAGGGAAACCAGTCACTTCGACCACAGGCCTTCGTAAGTATTCTTTGGACGTTTCCTTCTGTTCTTATGTTTACTGAGTTTTTATTATGAATGGGTGTTGGACTTTTGTCAAATGCTTTTTCTTCATTTATTTATATGATTGTGCAATTTCTTGTTTTTAGTCTGTTGATGTGCTAGATTACATTAATTGATTTTTGCATAGCAAGCCAGCTTTGCAGACCTAGCATAAGTCCCACTTGGCTGGGGTACACGATTCTTTTTATACCTTTTTGGATGCTATTTACCAAAATTTTGTTGAGGATTTTTACATCTATATTCATGAGATCTATTGGTCTGTAGTTTTCTTTTCTTGTAATGCCTTTGTCTAGTTTCGGTATTAGCATAATGCTGACCTAATAAAATTAGTTACAAAGCATTCCCTCTTTTTCTATCCTCTGAAAGAGATTGTAGAAAATTGGTTAAATTTCTTCCTAACTATTTGGTAGAATTTATCAGGGAACCCATCTGGGACTGGTGTTTTCTCTTTTAGAAGGTTATTATATTACTTATTTCTTTAATAGATATAGGCCTAACCAGATCATCTATTTCCTCTTGTGTCCTTCAAGGAATTCATTCATCTAGGTTATCAAGTTTATGAGCATAGAGTTGTTCACAGTATTCTTTTATTATCCCGTTAACTGTCATAGAGTCTGCAGTGCTGTTCTTCTTTCATTTTGATGTAAGTGATTTGTGTCCTCTCCTGTTTTCTTAGCTAGCTTGACTAGAGGCATATCAACTTTATTTATCTTTTCAAAGAACTAGTTTTTACTTTCCTTGATTTTCTCTATTGATTTCCTATTTTTAACTTCATTCATTTCTGCTCTAATTCTTATTATTTCTTTTCTTCTACTTAGGTTTTATTTTTCTCCACTTTTTCTAGTTTCCTAAGGTAGAAACTTAGATGATTGATTTTAGATTCTTCTCCTTTTCTAATATATACATTCAGTGCTATAAATTTTCCTCTAAACAATGTATATCACAAATTTTGATAAGTTATATTTTAATTTTCATTTAGTTCAAAATATGTTAAAATTTGTCTTGAGGTTTTTTTTTCCTTGACTCATGTTATTTAGAAGTGTGTTGTTTAATGTCCATGTATTTTATGGTTTTCCAATTATCTTTTGTTACTGATGTCTAGTTTAACTCCATTGTGAGCTGAGAGCAGACATTATAGGGTTCTATTCTTTGGAATTTGTTAAGGGGTATTTTGTGGCCCAGAATGTAGTCTATCTTGGTGAATGATCCATATGACTTTGAGAAAAATGTGCAATCTATCTTATTCGATGAAATAGTCTACAGATGTCAATTATATTCAGTTGATTGATGATGTGGCTGAGTTTAACTGTATCCTTACTGATTTTCTGCCTACCAGATCTATTTATGAGAAAAGGATATTGGCATCTCCAACTATGATAGTGGATTCATCTATTTCTTCTTTCTGTTTTATCAGTTTTTGCCTCATGTAGTTTCATGCTGTGTTGTTAGATACATACACATTAAGAATTGTTACATCTTTTTGGACAGTTGACCCATTTAACTTTATGTAATGCCCTTATTCTTCCCTGATAACTTTCCTTACTTTGAAGTCTGGTCTGTCTGAAATTGAAACTATACCTGCTTTCTTTTGATTAGTGCTAGCATGGTGTGTTTTTCTCTGTCCACTTACTTTTCATCTTTGGGTGTCTTTATATTTAAAGTGTGTTTCTTGTAGACAACATATAGTTGGTTCTTGGTTTTGATCCACTATTACAATCTCTTTTTCATTTTTTGCATTTAGACCACTGACATTCAAAGTAACTATTGAGATAGTTGAATTAATATCTGCCATACTCATTACTGTTTTCTATTTGTTGCCCTAGGTCTTTGTTCCTATTTTTGTCTTCCATTCTTTTTCTGGCTTTTCTGTTTTTAATTGAGGATTTCATATGATTCCCTTTTTTTCTCCTTTCTTAGCAAATCCATTATACTTTTTACTTTTTTTAGCCATTGCCCTAGAGTTTGCAATATACATTTACAACATCAGTCCATGTCCACTTTCAAATAACACTCTACAACATCAAGGGTAATGTGAGTGCCTTATAATAACAAAATAATCCTAATTCCTCTCTCATCCCTTGTACCTGCTATTCATTTCACTTATATATGAGAATAAATATATATGTATATGTCCATAATAAATATTAGTATACAACTCTGTGCTTAGCACAGAGCCTGATGCAGGGTTCAATCTCATGACCCCAAGATCATGACCTGAGCTGAAATCAAGAGTTGGACACTCAACTAACTGAGCCACCCAGGGGCCCTCTTTTAACACTTTAAATATTTCATGCCATTCTCTTCTTGCTTGAATGGTTTATGAGGAGAGGTCAGATGTATTTCTTTTCTTTGCTCCTCTGTAGGTAAGATTCTCTCCACCCCCAACTCTGGTATCTTTCACAATTATTCTTTATCTTTGATTTTCAGTAATTTGAAAATGATACATCAAAATATAGTGGGGTTTTTTGACATTTATTCTGCTTGGTGTTTTCCGAGCTTCCTGGCTCTCTGGTTTGATGTCTGACATTAATTTGGGGAAATTCTCAGTCATCATCGTTTCAAATATTTCTTCTGTTCCTTTCTCCCTTTCTTCTTCTGGCATTCTCATTATGTGTATATTATACCTTTTGTAGTTGTCCCACAGTCTTTGGCTATTCTGTTTCATTGTTTTTGTGGTCTTTATTCTCTTTGATTTTTGTTTTTTGAGGATTCTAATGAGATATCCTTAAGCTCAGAGATTCTCTCCTCAAATGTGTCCAGTCTACTAATAAGCCCATCGAAGTATTCTTCATTTCTGTTACAGTGTTTTCATCCCTAGCATTTCTTTTTGGTTCTTCTTAGGATTTCCATCTCTCTGCTTACATTGCCCATCAGTTCTTACATGCTATCTACTTTACTCATTATAGCCCTTAACATATTGATAATAGTTGCTTTAATTTCCTATCTGAAAATTACAATATCCCTGCCATGTCTGTTTCTGATGTTTGCTCTAGCTCTTGAAATTATCTTATTTTACCTTTTGATATGCTTTGTAATTTTTTCTCGATTGCCAGGCATGGTAAATCGGCCTTTGGTAATGTTGGGGGTGGGGGGCGGAAGCATTCTACAGTCCTGTGATTGGGTCACAGTGTTTTAGTGAGCCTATACCTCTGGATTGGGAACTTCACAAGCATTTCTCAGGTTTGTGCCCCCTTTGTGTGGAAGAGGATGGCTAACGTGGGTGGAGTTGGGTTTTTCCCTTCCCCTGGTAAGTTAAACTCTGGTAATATTCTAGCAGGTCAGCCAACAGCTAACAAGTCTCCCCCAAAGGCAGGCTTTGTTAACAAGGACAGAGCGCTCTTGCTATTTCAAAATGGTTCCTCTTCTCCTCCCTGTGCCAGAAGCCCAGGAGGGTTTTTCTCTGGTACACACTAGGGGAACCTGGCGGAGCTCCCAGAAGTAAATCTCACAATCCTGTGGCATTCCCCTAACCCTGGCTTGCCTGGAGTTTTGAACTCAGAGTAGTCTGCACTGCCTCTCCTTCAGACAATTCATCTATTCCCTTTCACATTTTCCTGTCCTGGCACTGGTTTCTGCAATGCCTTTCTGCAGGAGAGTCTCTGCTCCAGTAAGCTTATCTTTCCAAGCTTATTCCAATCTATATTTGCCTGACTTTCTAATCTTGAGGGCCCTGGTTTGCTTGAGTCATCTCTTCTACAGATCCAAGAAGAGTTGTTGATTTTTTAGTCTGTTCAGTTTTTCACTTGTTGTTAGGATGGAATAGTGACTTCCAAGCTCCTGATATGTGGAACCAGAAGTCATAAGTGCTTTCCCTCCTTCTACTCTTCACGTTACAAATCAGCCAGGAGGCTTCTCTTCCTCTCTTGGCTAGAGAGACTTGATGAGTCAGTCCTCTTGGATTTGAGATACCACATTCTCCACACCATCCTGAAGAGCCACAGAACCCAGCAACATCACTCCGGGGAAAAGAAAGGGAGGGGGACAGACAGTTGAGGGGGGTCATATACAAAGAGGAGACTGATTTCAACTTTCCTTAATGACTTTAATTGGAGACTCGAACCCTGTAAACCATAGTTCAAGCCTAGTTCTTGGGACAGTGTCTGGTTCTCCGTAAGGCCACAGGAGGAGAAATGCATAATTGAGGTTGGAACAGGGAGCTCCACTCTCCCTGGTCTTTAAATCTGGAGTAATTCCAGCAAATTACGGCTCCTGGATAAGCCTTAAAATAATTGTTAATGTCACCAAGCTCCAAGTTCCTTTCTTCCTCCTATTTGGGGAACTCTTTCACAAACTATGTGGGATCGAAATACACCTCTGTACCCACACTAGCATCTACGAGTAGAAAGCTTCTTGATGCAGTTGTTGAGCTAGCCTGGAGAAGTTCACTCCCTCCCAAGCTCACTCACTGCATCAACCCACTCTCCTCTCCATCAAGCATCAGAGTTCTCCCAGACCCTGTCCTGAGATGCTATAACCCAAAAAAAGACCAACTACCCACTGCTTGATTTCCATGGTCAGAGTTCTTTGAGGCCCCAACATAGGGCTGAATTGCAGTTTGCAAAGCTGTGTATGATAACAGCCATTATAGTGACCTTGAATTCTTATGTGCTGTTCTTTTTAAGAACAATTGAGAACACCTTCACAGTAATGATATCATCAGGTTTGCCCTCTCACCAACTCCAAAAAGAAGAAAGGGGGCAAACCCCTTCCCTTTACAGTCAAAAGAAACATGAGGCCTAGAGAGGTCAAGGACTTGTCTATGGTTTTACCCCCCATCAGGGCCAAGGGCCACAGAGGGCTCCCATCTTCTCTGTCTGGACTCTCTTTCCAAAATGCTGGAGCACAAAGATTTTACTGTTCCTCTCCATTTTTCTTATTTGTACTTTTCTCTTTTAACCATAAGGGCATTTCTAGACTTGGGAATCCCTCTCAGTCTCCTCTAGCCTCCTGCAGCCCAGAGCAGATAGCCCCTGCATCCTGCAGAAACTCTCACTGCTCTCATGCCCCATAGGGCTCCAAGCTCTATCGAGTAGAAGATACCACATAGGCCGTGGCGATGTATTTCTTGCCATTTCCATAGGTGGACTTGTCCCAGGGATAGGTCTGGATGGCCAAGGGATAGCCACCCAGGCTTAACTGGCATCTGTGGAGGAAAGATGGCCAAGTCATAGGGGCCCATCACATCTCCCCATGCCCATCCCCTCACTAGGGAGATCAAGCCCAACCCATGCAGAGAACTGCCCCAGCTTTCTTCAGCCATTACCTTCTGAAGGCACCCCTTAAGAAGGACTCCTTTTTCCCAGAGCAGTAATCTAAAATCTCAGATTCTAGAGCTGAACCCCCAGAAATTAAATGTCTGCTTAGGGTTTCAGACATAGTAGGACCCAAAGTCCTCAAACGTTAGAAGAGATGAAGCCCAGTGGTTTCAAGCTATACTCTCTGGGGCTCCGGGGTTCCCCCAGCAGCCTTGGGGACCGAAGAGAGAGGCCTGGAGCACCAGGGCAAGTGCATCTCTAACTGTTTGACCTATGATGGTTCTGCATAATATTTCAGGTGGTGGTTCTGCCACTGAGGTGAAGGTTGGCAACCACCAGCCTTATCTAACAACCTCATTTCCCAAGTGAGAAAACTTGAGGTGCCGAAGGGTGGTCTGTCCAAGCCACAGAGTTGCAGAATCCAGCTCTCCTGATTGTCCTGTCTGAGGACAGCCTGTGGCTCCAGCCTGCTCCCCAGGCCTGGCTGGCCCAGTACTTACACTTTGCCTGGCCTCGCAATGAAGCACAGGGAGTAGAGCGCAAACTCAAATTCAGGGCTGCTGCCGATGAAAGCTGAGCCCACCTCCTTATAGTAGCCGTCCCAGTTGAACTGCATGGCTAACACGTCAGGGTAAGACTCCCACTGCAGAGAGTAATAAAGGAGGCCTGGTGAATGCCATGAGTGGAGTCTGCCAGACAGGTGGTACATGGCAGCAGCCCCCAGGAGGGGCCTGCATGAGTTTTCTGGGGAGGCTGGATTCTTTACATCGACCAAGGAAACGGTCTGCCCAGCTAAAGGGTCTGAGCCCTACTTGGACCCACTGTCTGGAGCTGCCAGCATGAGTCTCCCAAAGAGGCCAGCCAGAGCCTGCTTTCCTGTGACTGACACCAGGATAGCGGGGACCATAATGCTTCCTTTGTAGCTATGACATGTGGAGGAGAAAGACAATTTATTGTCCCCCAATTATTTCCTGGCACAGGGCAGCAAAGGTTTCTTTTCTCTAAAATGTAAGGAGTTGAACTCAGACTCGCCAGGCTGAAATTTCCAGCCAAGGCCACATTCTAAAGAAGTTCAGGTAGGAGGTCATTACATACCTTTGCAACTTGTTCCCCTCTGAAGATCTTCCCGGCCCCCAGCCTCCCATCCAGGGATAGTGCTCTCTGTCTCCTGCCTCTGCAGGTCTGGAGGCTTCACTGTTTGGAAGGGAATCTCAGGGTCCTCGCTGCCTAAACCCACTGGCCACCAGATCGGGAAGTCATCTTCACCATCCCTGCTAGGCAGCCAACGAGAGGCAGGGCGAGAGGCCTGTCTGGCTGCTGGGAGTGCAGAGTGAGGGCAGAAAGTCTGGGTACTAATAAACTTCTCCAGCCCACGGGTCAGCACCCAGTACTCACCGGGCCGTCGTAGATGTGACTGTAATAGTCAACCAGGCCCTCCTTCTCCTGCATATAGAAGCGGATCCAGTTATGGAAGCCAGTGACCTTGCCTTTTTTGATTTCACCTATAATGAAGAGTTCAAGGTGGGTGATCTGGGCCTCCCCTCCGACTTCTTGCACCCCTTCCCTGCCAAGGCTGTCCCCCTTCTTGAGACTTTGGCTCATAGAATGCACACCTGCTTAGCCCCTTGCCCACACTCCCCAGCATGCCACACATCCCTAACTCTCACCCAGGAAAGCCCTCCCTGCCCCCTTTCAGCTCAAGCCCTTGGGAGAATTCCTCCTGGTTGGCCAGGGCGACCAGTCTCCTCTCAGCCATTTCTCCACTAGCAAGCCAAACTTGGTGGGAGCTTTATGGGGTGGGACAGTGGGGAGAAAGACCATGGGCCTCTTGGAAAGCAGAGGACCATTCAGAAGTAGCCAGCCCTGCTCCGAAACCCAGCTCCCTTCCTACGTGTGACCTTTGGGAGCCCTAGTGTCTGGTCTCCTTCCCCCTTTAGATATTCCACAGGAGACTATCCCTCAAAAACAACTCCTCAGACCCCTTCTTCTTGGCTTGGGGGTGGACAGGCCCGTCCCTGCTAACAGGCTTGGCTGCAAGTTCTTCAGTGCCTGATGCCGCCCTCCTCCTCAGGGAAGCAGTCTCCCTTCGTTCCTCCAACTCTTTCTTTCCAGCCATAATGATCCCACCTGAGAAAACGTGCTCAAAGCCACTCGAGTCCTCCTCTTCATTGCCTCTTGAATAGAGCCCAAACCACATGTTTTTCAAGTCATCGACAAACTCTTGTTCGGAGCCGTAGCGGTCTGCGGGGAGGAACACAGAGGACCTAAGAGAGGGGAAGGAGGGACTAGGTCCTGGGAAGCAGGGAAGAACCACCTGCTCCAGCACATTAAGAGACACAGAGGTTCAACCAACAAAGATAGTTCTCCATTCTGTAACTACCCACAGTGCACCTGTTCTGCAGGCTGAGGAGTCAGCAGGGAATAGCAAGGACAAGATCCCTGCTTTCACAGTTTCATTCCAGCGGAAAAGACAAATAATATACAATATGATTGCGGTTAAGTGCTATGAAGAAAATAAAGCAGAGTGTCCCATGACGGCTGAAGATGGGGTTGGGATGGGGTTGGGCTCTTCTAGAAAGGAAGATCAGAAAGACCTCTCTGAGAAGGTAGCACTAATCAGAGACCTGCAGGATAAGGAGTCAGCCACACAAAACCTGGGGGAAGTGGTCTTCCATGTGGAAGGGACAACAGGAGCAAGGCTCTAAGTCAACCTGGGCTCCGTATTCAATGATCTAAGGGAAAGGCAGGGTGGCTGGAGCACAGTGAGTGTAGTGGGGAGGGGTCGGACAGGAGGTCGGAGAAGTAGGCAGCCACCAGGCCTCACAAGCCATGGCCAGAGAGTTGGGCATCAGTCAAAAAGTAACAATACAAAAGTATTTCAATTTACTGTCTACATTCTATGGACCTCAACTGTTTTTAAGTGCTTTCAGTCCTCACATTGAATCTTCACATAGGGTTGATACCAATTATGCCCAGTTTAGAAACAAGGCAGTTGGGCCCCAATGGGAAGGTCGGGGCTGGAGCTCTAATTTAGGGAGCCATCAAATACCAACTGCTGCTCAGAAATGTGTGTGGAGGATACCAAAGAGACACAGACATATGCTAGCCTTTCTAGGACTTAAAACACAGTCAGAAAATGAGACAAAATGTACACACAATAACAGAGAATGGGTTCGCAGCCTGAATGGTTCATACCACTTCCCCAGTGCTAGGCTCTCCGCCCAGTGCTTCACGTGCACTAATCCACAAAGATCCCATTTCACAGATCAGGCTCTGACAGGTAAGGTCATTTGCCCAGTATTACACCACTAACAAGTGGCCCCCTCGGGCCCAAAGCTATTTTGGGCTACCCACCCCCCCAACCCTTGACCTCTGATGACACGCTGCGGAGATGCCAAAAGGCAGCGGGAGCTGAGGCAGGTGTAGACCCAGCCTTGTGGGATGTGAGCTGCAACTTGAAGGACAATCTGGGTTTGGACAGGGAGAGACGTGATGGAACAGCCCGGCCTCAGTATGGGATCCCTGGGTCCCAAACCGGGCTCTGCTCACGACTTCGCAGGGCTCAGACAAGTCATCAGCCTGTTGTGGGCGCCCCCACCTCCCCGCTTCTCTCTGGAAAGCTGGAGGACTGCCCCGACTGCCAAGACTCTCGCTCGTGTTTGCGGCAGAGGACCGCCAGGGGGCGGTGCGGGATCGCGCCCTCTTCACCCGGGTGCTCGGGCGTCACCCTCTTCACCTCAAAGCAGCCGGTGACTCACAAGTAAAGGAAGGCGGGCGATGGAAGGCAGCCGCTGTGGGTAGAGGGGAGACCCGGACAGAGCTGCCCATGAGGCCCAGCCCGGCTGCCTGGAGTTCAGGAGAGGAATCTGCAGGACGCGAACCGACACAGCCCCCTGCCAAGAACTCCTGCGGCTCAAACCTTTTTTGGTCTGATTCAAATGCGTCCCTATCGGGGGACTAGGCTAGCCGTGCTAGCCAGAACCCCTCCCGGTAGAAGCTTTTGGTGATTTTCTGTTGCTGTTTCCCCAGCAAAAATGTGGGACAAGCCAACAAGCCTTCCTGGACCTGGAGCAGGAGGAAGGAGAATCAGGGACCCGACGTGGGATCAGCTGAGTTGGGGGAGGTGCAGGGATGACTCCCGGGCTTGCAGAGAGCCTGAGACTGGAACAGTGAGTGCGTGGCAGGCATCCACAGGCCTCTCACAGTAAATCAGAGCAGAGGTGACTTGCGAGCCAGACAGTGATTGCTTCCACTGCTTAGGTCCAGGGTCCCTCCTAGTCCTCCCAGAGGCCTGCTGCCACCAAACCCTGCCCCTGCTCGCTTCACCTCCCCACCATGGAGGCCCAGGGCGGCCAGGCTCTCCTGTCCTGAGCACTGCCTTGTGGGGCTTGGGGTCGCTCACTCACTCTGGTGACGGAGGAAGCCATAGAGTTCTTTCATGACCGCCGTCCTCATGACCTCTCTGAGGAAGGCGTCCTGCTCAGCCAGCTGCTGGGCACTGAAGTGCTCCCCACGGCCCGTGGCCCGCTGGTAGTTGTTGAGGAGGTTAATGAAGGCCGAGTAGGTGGGCTTGGAGAACAGCTTCTCGTTGACGTAGGTGAAGAGCCTGCGGGAGGTGGAGGGAGGTGCAAGGGAGGCCTGAACATGGGGCAGGACCACCCCCACCCGGCCCCTGCAGGGGCAGCCAGACAGGTCAGGGCAGGCATGCAAAGGTGGAGGTCAGGAGCCGAGTCAGGACCTCAGCTCCTCTGAAGGGTGTGCATGAGGCAGCTCTTTTCTCCCACTCCAGCTCTTGGAAGCTCAGCTCTCTTCTCGGCCCAGTCAGTCACAGAAACCCTCCCAACTGGATACCCACAGCCCCTCAAGATGGTGTTCTTTGTCCCTGGAGACCTATTTCCTTCTCTCCCTTCCATCCCGCCTGAGGAGAAAAGAGCTGAGGCAGGCAAAGAAGCGAAGCCAGGGGTGGGGGGACACTGTGCAGGGAGAGTGAAAGGGACTCACGGCTCTGGGCAGCGGTCCACTTGGTCTCTGGTCTCTGAGGGCGAAATGCGGTTTTGGCTGTTGAGAATGATGTCTGCCTTCTGGGCTTTGTTGACATCCGCCCTGTAGATCTTCTCAGAGATGCTCTGTAGCTCCTCCTTGGTTATAGCATCACTGCTGTAGGAGAAGCCCTCTAGGAGGAGTGGGGAGGGGGGTTCTCAGCCCAAGGAAGGCCGGGGGAGGGAGCCCCCCTCCCCTGGGTGCCTTCCAGAAGCAGACAGCCAGAGAAGGAGGCTGCAGTCCATCACCCTAGTGGTTGGGTGAAGGCAGGGACCTCAGGCCCAAAGGCTCCTTAAAATAGGCACATGGCATTGCCTGCAAAATGCCCACACTGCTCCCACCTCCGGGAAGTTCTCCAATGTGGATATGCCCCAGAATCACCTGGAGGGCTTGTTAAAACAGTTTGGGGGGCCCTGCCCCCAGAGTGTCCAATCAGTGGGTCCGGGGGGAATTCCTAGAGTCTCCCCTTCTAATCTATGCCCAGAGGATACTGATACGCTGCTCCAGCGAGCGCACCTGCAGAACTATCGCTCTGGAGAGTTCCTCCATCTCTGGGGCTGTGCTAAAGGGAGCAGGAGACTGACCGTGGCCACAAAGGCTCTCGAAATCCGTGCAGCAGTTCCCAAACTCTGGGCAGCGGGCATCGCAGTGGCATGGTTGGTGCCGGTCGAAGGCCTCGTGGCAGCGGTCGCGGCAGGAGCTGGGTGCCGAGTACAGGTCTGAGAGCACAGGGAGAGGTGTGTGGGGGGCAGACCCCTAGAGGTCGCTCTGGGCCAGCCCGCCGGGTCCCCCCTTCCCCTCCCCCTCCAGCCTCGCCCTCCGCGCTCCTATTGAAGATCTCCAGGGAAGGAAAACAAACAGGCTGAATTGGTACACACCCTCCACGGTCCGGAAGCCCTTGCCTTGTGGAGAGGCCAAACTCTACTTTCTGGCCTGTTGTTTTTATAATCTTCCCACCCTAAAAATAAAATCTCTTCCACTTCCCTCCATAGGCCTCAGGCTCCCTTTCCTGCCTACACCCCAGGCTGCAGAAGCCAGCCCTCATACTGGGTTTGGGGTCCCTCTAGCTCAGGACTGTGCCTGCTGCGGCTGGGATGGCTGCTTCCTCCTTGTCACCTCTCGTGTCCCTCCGCCTTTAGCCTGCAGGCCCCCCCTTTAGAAAGGCCGACTCACGGCCAGCTGGGGCCTCCACCGGCTCTTCCTCCAGCTCCAGGAATGGCTCTGGTTCTTCGGGGCCCTCTTCTCCTGTAGGTGAGAGAAGTAGAGTCACCAGCCACCCCCAAGGGCTCCCTTCCCCTATGTCCGATTCCCAGTTCCCCCAGCCTCCAGGACAAGCCGTGCAATGGAAGAAAATAGGAAACAGGGGCTGAGGCACAATGAACAAGGAGACAAACTAAAAACGGAAGACAGTTTGATTAATATGGAAATAAATGCAGTGCTTTTAAAGTGCCCTAAATAAATAAATAAAAACGGAATACAGAAGGGGATAGATGACTGGAAACTATTCTAAAAAGTGAAAAATATTTCCCCAGGTGACAACGCTCCTTGCCACTTCAGCATTCTGGCGCTCAGTGTGTTCATCTGTACACAGAGGAGGGGAGGCAGGAAGGGGTGCCCTCTGGATTGAAAACCCTGATTCGGGTATGGCTTTTCTTCAAGATCTGTTGATAGAGGACAGGCTTGCTCCTCTCCAGATGGCAAGGCCTTGCTTAGGAACATCCCTTACTATAATAACTCCCAGTCACAGTCAAGGGTGAACTCCACCCAGGCCCTCTGGGACTAAGAACTCTAAGAACTGTTTCCTGAGATACCAACTTCCCTTCTTTCTTTACAACACTTGGCAATGGCCACAGAGAAGGGGGTGGGGGAGGTGAGTTCAGAAAAGGACGTTAGTATTGCCGCCTTGTTCCCTTGGCCTGCAGGCTGGGTGGAGTGGGGGTGGGGAGGAAGAGGAAGGATACTCCTGGGGACTCTGAGCTCCTCTCCGGTACATGGTGGGAGTAATTTCCCCCAGAGAAGCAACACAGTTACAAAGTGATTGGGAATCCATTAGTGAGCTTACTGGATGGTGTTGTGTTATCAGAAGCACAGGCCAGACTATGTGTTCAGCCAACACCCTGTGTTCTGATCACTTCCTTGGTGACAGGCTGTGTTCTAAGTCCTGACCATCCACCGGTTCTTAACTCCGCCAAAGTTATACTGAACAGACTTTCAAGGGCTGATTTAGGGTCTCAAGCGTCATCCATATTTTTTCTTTGGGAAAAGGATTCTGAGGTGCAAATCAGAGTCTTGGAGATGGACTGGCTCCCAAGCTAAGTCTTGTCTGTGCTGTGAAATGCCAGCCCGATGGTCCAAGCTGAACAGGCTCTCCTGTGTCTGCTGAATAGGGCACAAGGCGAGGGGAAAGGGACAGGCTCTGATTCTGACACCGAGCTCTGGACCTGTGTTTCCCTCCCTGGGCTTGATCAACAGAACTCCTGCTGGTATAGATGGTGTTTTCATGTAAATGGAATGAGGGTTCCTTCTGGTGCAAGCAGCTCAGTGGGCACACGGCTGGGTCAGCAGATATCTCCTTTGGGAAAATTAGAAAAAGGTACTCCTTTCTCTCAGTAGACACATCTCTTCACCAAGCGAGGCATATGGGTTAGCAAGAATGGACTCAATTTTGGTCAACTTGGCTTCTCAGCCAGGTACCTTTGTGCAGTGTACAACCTGCACAACCGTATGCCGTGGTCTTGCTAGCCATTACCTACCATGGCTCTAGCGATCATGTTTTTCAAACTGAGTCGGGGCACCTGGTTTGACAGTGAACTTAATGAGGCTTCATGTCCTAAAGCAGAAGACCATTTATCTGGCGGTCTAAAACACTGGAAGCATCCAAACAAGAGGATTATTCAAAATAATTTTTCAAATGACCTTTAAACTATGTTAGAGTAACAGAGAAACAATTGGCCTCTGAGAGTAGTGCGTGTCCCATTTAATCACTGGACAGGGAATGACAGATTGAAGGTGTTCCAGCCACTCGGTCCACTCATTACCAGGAGAGTGGTGTGTGTGAATCACAACAGTCACAGTGACACCACGCAGGCTCCCTGGGGGCACAGAGGTTGGAGAGTTCGACTCCCTTTTTACACTTTGGTGATGTAAAGTGTTGAATTACAGTTGGTCATGAGATACATGCTATGTTAATGTTTGTTATTATTCTGCTGCATTTGGAATTACTTGAACTTCCAAAATAGTATTGCTTATCCTGATAGTTCAGATAGATATTCCAGATAAATAATATCTATTAAGTTGCAGTTTTAGACTGGGGACAGCCTAGAATAGCTGGACAAGCAGTTGACAAATCCTGACTTTTGCACTGCTCGTCAGTGTCCTCATTTGGACTCCTGGAGCCCTGTCATCCATCACGGAACCCAGTTCTGCACTGCCAGACACCTGAGCCAGCACCCCTGCAGGCAGTCTTGGCGTGGGCATGGCCTGGCCCACTGTGCCTCCCAGACCCTTCCCCCACAAGGAGCCTCACCAGTACACACGTGCTCATAGTCTTCACAGCAGTCCCCATGCCGGGGACACTGGCGGTCACACTGGCAGGCAGCGTCCCGGTGAAATTTCTCATCACAGCGAGATGCACAGGACTCTAATTTTCCTACGGGCAGTAAAGGTCACAAACTCAGCTCTGTGAGGGTCATATTCTCCCTCTCAAGGTGCCCCCTGTGGTAGGGTTTGCAGACAGGGGCATGGGGCCCACCTAGCAGGGAAGATCATTGCCATCTGCTGCAGAGAAATACATGGGCAGCCTCCCACGCACCGGCAAAAGCCTCATCCCCATCCCACTCCCACCCAACCTGTATTGCAGGACTCCTAATATACTTGAGGATCACAGACTTGAATGCTGAGCGAGGCTAGACCTCTAAGAGAAGTCAGTAAAGAAGCAAGGAGGCAGTAGGAATTGGTGGGGACTGTAACAAACTTGGAACTGATGCTTGGCCTGAAATTGATAGCCACTCCCAGCTCCAGCCCCTTCTGCTGGAGTGCAGGCTCAGTGCTGCCAGAACCTCTAGTTTTTTAAGAGAATCCTTCCTTTTCATATGAAGTTTTCCAATTTTTTAAAAATTTCTGCAGACCAAAGAAAGAGGTCTGTGGACTGGTCGTGACCCACAGGTCATCACTCACCTGTCACATAGGTGAAGGTGGTCACTACTGTTCCAGTGATCCCACCTGCCCTCTCCCCAGGCACCCCCTTCCTCTCATCCTGCCCCTTTTATGTCTTCTGCTCCTTTGTTCTTTGCTCCCCTTCACCTGGTCCCCCCTGCACCCTGTTTCTCCCAGGTCCCATCTTTCGGTTTCTTCTAGTCTTTGGAAAGGTTTGAATTAGTTTATGCTCATGTGGGGAACAAGTATACGTGAGAATTGGATTCTGGAACAGGATCCGCTGTGTAACCACAGACCACATCCCTTACTCCAGCCACATGGCCTGCAGAAGCAAATTTTTGGTCACAAGGGGCATAGACAAAAAATTTTGAAAGAAATGGTACAAGCCCACTACCACTCTTAAAAACACAACCCCCGCCATGCCCACCCCAGCAAAGACAGAGTCGGAAGGTGTCTTTGGTGACAGCTGGCTTCGGGGGCCCTTTCCTTCCATTCTGAGACTTAAGGGTAATTACAGGGACTTTGTTTCCACTTGAGGTTCCTGAGGTTTGGGTTTCGTGAATGCTGGGTTTAGGGACCCGGCTATGGGTGAGGAAGGATGTCAAGATCAGGGTCAGAGTCGCCATTAGCATCGGAATTTGTATGAATGTGGAAACTGAAACCTAACTTGCACCAGAGTTACAGTGCATTAGGTTCGAATTAAAAGCTACGGTCAGGATTTGGGCTGGAGTTAAATTTATCGATGAAGTAAAAGTTCTGCATTGCTGTTTGGCCGAGGAATAAGGGGATAGGTTTAATGCCACTCCAGGGTTGAAGAGTGTGTCAAGACTGGGAGAAGAGAAATTACCCCACTTTTGCCTTATTTTAGATTTGGAGTTTGGTTCTAGTGGTGACTCCACACAGGTACCGTATCTCGATTTAAGCCTGGATTGGGGGGGTGCCTGGATGGCTCAGTGGGTTAAGGCCTCTGCTTTCCGCTCAGGTCATGATCCCAGGGTCCTGGGATAGAGCCTCACATCGGGCTCTCTGCTCAGCGAGGAGCCTGCTTCTCTCTCTCTCTGCCTGCCTCTCTGCCTACTTGTGATCTCTCTCTGTCAAATAAATAAATAAAGTCTTTAAAAAAAAAAAAAAAAAGCCTGGATTGGGTGGGAGGTGAATATGAAGGTTGTGGATTTAGTTACTACTTTGGATTCTGGGATTAGGGTTTATATGGTGTTCATGAGGGTGGCAGAGCAAAGAACTTGACCTGGACTCTGGGGCCAAAACTTCATGGGGTTGGAATTCTGGTTTGGCTGCTTTCGAGCTATAAGCTCTTGGGCAAGTTATTTGACCTTCTGTGCCTCGGTTTCCTTATCTGTGAAAGTGTCATGACAATGGAGTCCGTCTCATAGAATATTTATAAGCATTAAATGAGTTGATATTTGTGAAGCACTTAGTACAGTACATTATCCTTACTAGCAACATGGGCTGCTTAGATAAATAAACAGCGATAATATTCCACACCCAGCTCCAATGTGGCAAGTGCTCAGACTGGCTAGAGCAGTCTTCCCTGTGGACGCACTTTATCCGGCTGATTCCCTCCCTGGCTTCCAGCAGGGCCAGCCCTTAGACCAGGGTGTCGGTGCATGGTGCATTTATGTCGCTGACAGTTTCTTAGCTGACGTCATTGCTGTGAGCCTGTATTCTCTACATCAAAGAGGTGTCAGGTCAAGGTTAACCACGTCCTGAGGCAGCCTCAAGTTGGATCCAGGGCCTCCCATGTGGCAGGCCTTTGATCCAGTGGGTTGTCCTTGAAAACAACCAGGCCCAAGGCCACTTGTCCTTTCAGGCTCAATGGAACTCTTTCTGAATCTTAAATGTTGCTCCCTTGGAACCTAAATGCAAAAACCTTAAGGAGAAATTTTTAGGCAGGAGGAAGGCTCAGTCAGCTGCCTGCCCAGTCAGCCTGGCAGAACACCCAGAATCCAAAGGGAGAAAATTCAGACAAATCAAGGCAACATTCACAATGGGCCCGATCAGCAGAGTCCCAGGAAAGAATTCACTTCATTCCAGCAGCTGGCACAGACTGAGAAGGGCTCCACGTGACTAGTCAGCTCTCTGGAGCTCAGGAGAATACCCCCCACGGCCCTGGCTGAGTGGACCTTGTCATCTCTGTTCGAGAACTTTGTCCCCAGTGAGAACTCCCTTCCCCATAAACTTGGTCTGCTTTGAGATGACCTTGGGATTTGAAGGTGGGGAGGAGAGGTAGCAGGGACTTCTTTTCCTCGTAGGTACCTCGCTGGGCTGTCCTGGGGACACTCAATGAACCGAGTCACTCTGAATCCTCACTCCAGTGTCCCCACCCTGTGCCTGTGGGCCACACAGGGCCCTGTGCAAGCCTCGCTCCCTGGCCAGGCACTGAGTCACTGCTTCAGCAGCTATCTGCCCCTTGCCCTTCTGCCTCATCTCTCTGAGCCATGGCCTTCTTCACATTGGCCTTGTCTGTCTCAGACCCAGGCTTTTCCTCCATTCCCCTACAAGGGCTTAGGGCCTCCCCTGTCTCATGAGATGCTAAATTTCTCTGCAGTCTCCAAAACTTCAATATGCCAGAAGGTCCACTCGCTACCCACGCTGCCTGCCCAGAGAGTCTGGTCCCAAACCTGGGTGTCGCTATTACACCAGCACTTAGCTGCTCTGAGGGTCGGGACATCATCCTCCATCCGTGCCTGTCCTGGAGCCCCAGAGGCGGTTTCCCTGGAGACCTAGCCAACCAAGAAGATTCGTTTCCAGGACCAGCTTCCTGCCCCAGTTCTCCCGAAACAACCAGGCTCCTAAGGCTGATGGTGACTCCTCCATATGATTCATTGTCTTGCATCTAAGTTCTGAGATGTAGGAACTAGGAAGGACAAGAGCCGAGCCCCTTCCTGCCCACCTTAGGAAAGAAGGCAGCAAGGATAGACTCGCACCTCCTCGTCCACCCCACATCCAGATCAGATTGCCCTCCTCCCCCAGGAGCAAAGGCTCCACTTGCGTTTCTAAAGCCACTGTTGCCTCTGTTCTCGAGGATGGCTGCTCAGAGACCCAATGTCTAAAGTTGCTCTCCTCTCCTGAGACTGGGATGGGCTAACCGAGCGGCCACTGGCTCACACTAAGCTAGAAGCTCTCATGCCCTCCCCATTGGCTGCCCACCACCCAGGGCCCCCGACAGAGCTGATTCCCAGCTGCTCTGCCACGGGTGCCGGAGTAGAGGTCCCCCATCCCTCCCAGTGCAGGGAATTCCGTTTGGGAATCCCATCATGGGTCTCCATATATAACCTGACTGGAAACGAGGGTTTCTGCCAGGAATAGGCATATACATACGCATAACCCAAACCTCAGCTGGTTGAGCTCTCACTCGACGTAAGGTGCTTTTTATACAGTATCTTAATTCATCCTTACGACAGTCCGATTTAAGAACCACCTGGGTTGGGTGGGGTGGGCATCAAGCTCTGATTCTTTCTCCTCTGGGCAGAGGAGGGTTCTCCCCACACCTCTCAGCTCAGGCCCCTCCCTTGGCCGCCGTTCCTCCGCACCCATTAACCAACTACCAGTGAACACATCAGCACCAGCACTCTGCCCAGCTACCAAGGAAAGCATTGCTGTCCTTCTGCTGGTCCCATTCCCTGCACCGCTAGTAAATATAGGCCAGTTCCGTGCTCTAGTTCTTCGGTCACTGGGTCGGAGGCCCATTCCATTGACTATTTGTATAGCCTAGAGAGCACATGGCCCACCTTTGGACCAGGGCCTTTTCCAGTTTCCCGCTGAGCCTGCCCAGCTCCTGAGGTTTTACCCAGAGCAGGGTCCTACCCCAAACAACCTCACCCACCCACAGGCAGTGGAGAGAGTTTCCAAGGGCAGCCAGGCCACTCAAACCCAGCAAGCTTTACATCACACAATGGTCCCACAGACAAACCTTGGTGAGATCAAAAGTCAGACTGGAGCAAGGGATGTCTGGGTCTGGTCTTCCAAGGACTTATGAAGGGGGTCCCATGACATTAGTCCCTCAGCCCTGCTCCTCAGTCCCCTCCACCCCAAAGACAACTCCTACACTCAAAGGGATGGATTCTAAGGTGCTCCATGGCTCTAGGACAGAGCTGAAGTTTCCTTGTCCCACTCTGCTCATACCTCTACCAAGTTCCCCAACTCTCTGCTTCTTTACACAGGACTATTACACCCCCACCAGATAATGACTTACCAGCCCAGGCCAGGCTGAAGAGTATGGCCACTATCAGGGGCACACAGGCCCTCATGATGCCCAGTTGGAAGCCAAAAGGGGATGGGCTGTTGGACTTTCACTAGAGTCAAGGTGAATGTCACAGCTCTCAAATGAGCCTTATTGCCCAGGCTGATCCTTTTAAAGACATCAGAACTTGTGGATCTGGTACCTCCAGATCCTTCCAGGAAGAAAAAAGGGAGGGAGGGACCCTAGATGGATAAGAGGTGGAGAGGGGGTGGGGCCCAACAGCTGTTTGAAGCCAGAGGGAAGGTGACTAAGCAGGCAGGTAATTCCAGATGTTTAGAACAGGTAATACTAGCTGTGGCCAGAAAATAGGTCATGTAAGCAGACACAGCAAGATGGGCTGTTTGGGGGAAGGGAGGGTGCGGTTCTCCATCCCAAGTGGGAGACTAATGGCCTGGTCTGTGGCTGATGCCCTCCAAACACCCACCTACTGGCAAGCCACTGTCCTGGCCTTCCAAGGAGCTATAGGCTGGCTTCATCTTTGAGTTCCTGATGCTAATATGAGAAACCTAGTGAGATGATTGTTCCAAATTTGACCGGCAGTAAAGCTCAAGCATTAGGGTCAGTCCAAGGAGAGATACAGGAGGTGTGGGTCAGAAATAAGGGCTGCTCTTATTAGCGTCAAACCACACATAGCCCAAGGACCCCAGAAATAATATGCAAATAGTATCTAATTCTGACTGAGTCAGCATCTCAACTTCTCACAGTTCAGTTTCTCACAGGTTCCAGCTTTACGAGGTCAGCGGTGGGCTAGAGGTTCAGAGACAGCCAGAGGACCCATCCTTCCTCTCCTGGGGGCCCAGGAGCCCACTCCTTTCATCCCCCTACTTACACTCGTCTTCCCGTGGGCCCTCCCCAGGGAGGTGAGGCTTCTCCAAGTCCTTCCTCCCCAAGTCCCAGGAGCGGCAATGGGGGACTGCCAAGTTCCCCCTCCTATTAAAGGCAAAATCTGTTAAGTAAATTGTTCTTTCCAGAAAGAGTGCTGCATGGAGATTCTGCCCTCTCAATAAAAGAAAAGCCTCATATAAGAAGGCAAAACTGATGAACCATTCAGACTATTCTATAGTGACTTTTCTCCAGGGGTGAAGTAAGGGGACACATCCTTCTCTGCCAGCATGCTTGAAATATGGGATGCTTCCTCCCTCTGACCTCAGTTTCCCCATCTCTGGAATGACAGGGTTGAACCTGATGAGCCCTGCCAAGTTCATTTCGGGGCTTCCCTCCCACACCCAGGGTGGGCTGCCGCGGTGGAGTGGGGAGAATCCTCCCCCTACTCTCAGTGCGGAGATGAGACCCCACGTGGCGCTCCGGGGTGCACAGGACAGCCTGTGACAAGCTGCCTTGCAAGAGACTCACAGCAGAAGCCCAGCTGACACATCAGCCTGGCCCTTTCATGGAGCAGGGAGGGTGGTTGAGGGAGTAGAAGCAGAAAGTCTGCCTGGACTGCTCCAGTGGTCAAGTCCAAGTAGAGAGCGGGCTGCGACCATGGCCAGTGGGCTGGCGACACAAACCTGGATTTCAGACTCTGGTTAGTTTAGGGAATAAAGGAGATGCTCACTGGATGGGCCAGGAGAACAACCCCTCAGAATTTGGGGTGGACGGTGCCTTCCAGGGGCCCGGCTGGAGGCACCCCACTGAGACTGACGGTGTGGAGTCCATCCGGGCCCCGGGCGGCCCTACCATCCAGCTGAGCAGCCTGTCGGAAGGAACTTCCGGGCAAGAGCACCTCCTCCCTCCAACAGGGGAATTTTAGGGTAGGAGCAAGGCTGGGAGCTTAGGGATGGTTGACACTGACCCCATAGAGCCAGAGGGCCCATCTGAGGACCCAGGTCTGAAACAAGAACCATAATGCCTGCTTTAAGGACAGTAGCCAACACTGACGGAGCACGTGCCGGAGAGTACCATGCCAGAACCTCCTACGCACTCCCTCCTTCCCTCTTGTACAACCCTTCAGAGTATTATTGTTATCCTCATTCACAGGGGAGGAAACTGAGGCACAGAAATGTTGGCAGGTACCCCCAGGAGCACATCGGTAAGTTATGCGGCAGGACTTCCAACCAGACGCCGTCCTAATGAGCACTGATACCACATTGTCCCACAGAATGCATCAACACCACTTAACCACGTCTGGGTTACAAAGCACCGTGGTCTGCACTCAGATTACGTGGAATGAAAGGGACCTCAGCAGCCATGTGGCTCCACTCCTCCTATGAAGTTGCAAGCCTGGCACGATCCTAAAAGGCTGTCCTGCCTCCACTCGGATGCCTCTGTGCCTCTCGGGGCAACCCGGGGACTGTATAAGCCAAGGCATGCTGACGTGGAGGAAAGTAGATAGGACAGTTGGGAACAGTCCAGCAAGCCAGTGTCTGAACACACCTCTGTACACTCCTGCAAAGATGCCTCATAGATAGATTCAATTCGTCTATGCGTATGTAGAGATGCGCATATCAGATTACATATGTTACATATGCGTATATAGAGATTAATGCAGGGAAGGGTGTTCCAGGCAGCTGGCTGGCCTGGCTGGCTTTCCAAGTTCTCCCCCAGTTAGGTTCTCATGTGGGCTTTCCACCTCCATTAAAAGCCCTTCCCAGGGGGCCAGCCAGCAAGTGAGAGTCATAGGAGGTGGGGTCCTGGAGACACGGGCCTGGAGGGGATGGCGACAGGTGAATGGTGGATGGTAGTCCCATGGCCAGAACACGCACAGAGATGCCTTATCAGGAAGTGAGGACAGGTGCAAAGGGTGAAGGCAGGTGAGCAAGGATCCCAGAGGCAGTCAGGTCAGGCGGTCAGCAGTGTAGGGAATGGGGATTCCATGAGCAAATATTTGCTGAGCACTCACTAGGGTGCCTGTGCTGTGCTGTTCCTGGGCCAGCAGGATTCAGCCTGGCCTGAGCCAGGCTGGAAAACGGGCTCTTAGAACCTATTGGTTTCCCATGGGACAGAGCACAGAGAAGCCTCAGCATTAGATGGCTGTTGGAAGTAGATCCCACATATCTCTGGGCTACCGGGGTGGTGAGGGGTCATCAGGACCCAGAGGCTGTGGCCCAGGGGACATACACCAAGGTCAACCTTGTCCTCTATGAAACCAAGGCTCAGTCACTTCAGCACAAGACCAGAACTGGATAGGTCCTGCAGTTAGCCCAGCTCAGGGAAGGCCTAGAATCCCCTCCCAAGCAGGCCCCTGGCTCCTGAAGATGCTAAACCTCCAGGCTCCATCCCACTGTGGCTTGGGAAGTACCCCAGGATAGAGACCCGGACAGTCACCCACATCTGGTCACTTGTGACCCAGCTCAGTCTGAAGTCCCCTCTCGCTGAACATGTTCTAGAATAGCTCCACGTGGGGTTTGCTTTCACACTGACTTGTAGGTTGTGTCCCACCGTTGGGTTTCCAGGCCTTTCTTTTTAAGTTTGTGGGCAGCCCTGATACTCAGCATCACACTCACCACCCCCCAAGTCCCATGGATGCATGAGTCAGATAGACGTGTGCCACCGAGGGCACTCACCAGAGTCCTGGGCTGTGCTTCTGGTTCTGCTGGCCAAACCACAGGCCAGTCCTCTGCCTGCATTGCCTTCACCTGGGCTTTCCACCTCCTACTCTCCTCCAGGCCCAGGGCAAACCCACCCTCCCGCGAACCAACCCTCTGCCCTCCAACCAGAGGAATCGCTCCTGCCTGTGGACTCAGTTCTTGATATTTGTCCTGGGCGCCATTGACATATCCCGGCCCCTTGGGTGATGTGGCCAGCATGGCATCCGTTAACCCTCGCACTGCCATTTAACTTTTCATCCATACAGGCTGCTTCTTCACCTCTGCTTCCTGGGTCCCCTCTACTTTCTCGTATTTTCATTGAAGGTTGTTAAATAACCACCAACACGGACAAGGAGCCAAGAATGAATGAAGGAGCAAACTGAGCCTTTCAGCCCCACTTGTTACGAAGTCTTGACGGAAGATGGTGAGCCAGAGAGAGCAGACAGGGCCCTCTTTGAGATCTGGAAGCTTCTGTGGGGGCCTTATGGGCAGTGGGTGGAAATGGGGTCTAGGGACTCATTGTGTACTTATGTTTTCATAGCAAACACACCGTTTGTGGCAATATTGCAGGTTTGCTTGGAACTCATAGAAATCTAATGCCCCTCCTCCCAAGCACTCCCTTGGCATCACCATGGCTAGGGGCAGCCAACACAGGGATCAGACAGGACCTAGGACTCCAGCAGCTTCTGAATCAGATGTAACAGATAACTTAACCTTATCCCGCTTTTTAGGTTCCCAAAGTTACCACCTGCCTACACTTTTCCCCCCTTTGGCTGCTGTGCTAATGTTTGTTTTACGCTACCCAATGATGTTTTTCAAATAAAGATTCTGTCTCGTGTCCTCAAACCCCAGTAGTTTTAGGGGAGGCTCTGGAGGCACAGCTGGGAACAAAGAGAAGCAGATAGGACAGGCAGACCAAGATAAGGAGGTTCGGAGAGACAGCGAGGGAGTGAGCAAGGGCAAGGTCAGGAGGGAGGGCGGGGAGCCGCCGCCAAGCAGGAGCCTGGCACTGGCACCAGGCACCCCACCAGCCTCTTGCCCCAGGTGTGTCGGCACAGCTGTGGCCGCTCTGGCCTCCCAAAGACAATAGTGGAACTGGCAGGAGCAGTTCCTACCCAGGGTGTGAAGATCTACCATCTTTCAAAACTGTCATAATTAGTGTCTAAGGTAGTTGGCTTATGGCCAATTTCCCTCTTTCTCAGCCTTTATTCATTCGCCTGACTTTGCTAAGCAGAATGGATGCGAGGACGAGAAGTTCAGCCTCCAAAGGGGGAGGGAGACAATGGACAAAGCATAAGGAGAGCTGGGATTGGGGGAGCAGAACCCAATGCTGAGACTATTGAGTTCGAATCCCAATTCTACCACTCCCCAGCTATACAACCCCGGGCAGGTTTTCTGATCTCTCTGGGCCTTGGTTTCCCCCATCACTGTAAAATAGAGCAAGTAAAAGTACCTGACGAGGCTCTTGTGAAAATTGAATGAGTTAATACTTGTGAAGCTCTTAGAATAGTTCCCGGCACATAACAAGAACAGAACAGAATAGTGTGTGTTTAAAAAAAAAAAAAAAAAAAAAAAACAGGGCCAGCCAAGACAATCTTGAGAAAGAAGATCAAAGCTGGAGGTACCACACTCCCAGATTTCAAGATATACTACAAAGCTGTGGTAATCAAAATAGACACATAATGGAAGGGAACAGAGAACCAGAAATCTATGGTCAGTTAATCTGCGACAAAGGAGCTACGAATATACAATGGGGAATAGACCATCTCTTCAATAAATGGTATTGGGACAAACGGGTCAGATACATGCAAGAATGAAACAGGACTTCTTACACCATACACAAAAATAAATTCAAAATGGGTTAAGGACCTAAATGTGAGACCTGAAACCATAAAATTCTTAGAAGAAAACACAGGCAGTGATCTCTTTGACATCAGCCATAGGAACATTTTTCCAGACCTTGGCAAGGATTCAAAAGCAAAATTACACTGTTGGGACTACACCAAAATAAAAAGATTTTGCAGAGCAAAGGAAACCACTGGAGAAGACATGTGCAAGTGATATGTCTGATAAAGGGTTAACATCCAAACTATATAAAGAACTTCTACAACTCAATACTGTAAAAAAAAAAAAAAAAAAAATCCAACTGAAAAAATGGGCAGAGCCCGAATAGACATATTTCCAAAGAAGACGTAAAAATGGCCAACTAGCACATGAAAAGACGTTTAGCTAACATCCCTCATCATCAAGAAAGTGCATACTGAAATCACAATGACATATCACCTCATACTTGTCAGAATGTCTGAACTCAAAATGACCAGAAATAAGTGTTGGTGAAGATCGTGGAGAAAAAGGAACCTTCGTACACTGTTGGTAGGAATGCAATCTGGGGCAGTTGCTATGGAAAACAATGTGGAGTGTTTTCAGAATTTTTAAAATAAAATTACCACGTGCTCTAGTAGCTCCACTACTGGAGGTACCTACCCAAAGAAAACAAAAACTAACCCAAAAAGATATATGCACCCTTATGCTTATTGGAGCATTGTTTTTAATAGTCAACATATGGAAGCGACCTAAGTGTCCATTGAGAGATGAATGCATAAAGAAAGAAGCAGCGCTAATATATATACACAGTACTCACATATATACATATATAAACATACACATATGTTTGTAGTGGACTATTACTCAGCCATAAAAGAAAAAAGAATGAAATCCTGCCATGTGCAACAACATGGATAGATCTAGAGGCTCTAATGTTAAGTGAAATAAGTCAGAGAAAGACAAATACCATATGATTTCACTCATGGGTGGAATTTAAGAAACAAAGCAAAGGAACAAACAAAAGAAAAAGAGACAAACAAAAAAACCCAGACTCTTAAATACAGAGAACAAACTGATGGTTACCAGAGGGGAGGTGGGTGGGGCTAAGGGGAGAGTGGGGGATGGGGACTCAAGAGCACATTTGCCATCATGAGCACTGAGTAATGTATAGAACTGCTGAATCATACTGTGCACTTGAAACTAATATAACCCTCTACGTTAATTATACTTCAATTAAAAATAAAAAGGCAGGGCCACAAAAGACCTAATTTGGATAGGATGGTTAAGGAAGCCTCTGTGAGAAAATGACATTTAAGACAAACACAAAGCATGAGAAAGTGGCAGTTTCTCTAAACTCTTCATAATGTGATTCCTTTTTATAATTGCAAAACCAAATCTGTATTTTAAGAATATAATGTGCTTCTGAGTATGTTCAAGCATTTCAGTTTTGAGTATTTCCCAGTTTGGGGGGATGACTCTCAGTCACACTGTCTGGCTCACTGGGTTTGGTTGCCAAAGGGGACCACTTATTTTCGGGGGGTGGGGCCACCACCTAGAGGACTAAGCCAGATCTAGAGGGGAGCTAGGAGCCTCAGTGAGGAACAAAATTCCCCTAATGCATTGCTTCGAGCTTTTCCTTTCCTTTTTCTCCCTTAAAGTGGCCATTAGGAGGATGAGGATCTTGGCCAATGAGACCACTAGCATCTTCCCAAGGTACGTACTTACATAACAGGACTGCGTAGAGACAACCAGAATTCAGGGAGGCTGCAGGCTGTAATATTTAGGGGCAGGGGACTCTCTGGAAATCCTTCTAATAAAATGGCTTACAGCTGGCACTCCCTCCCTCAGGCAGTCCTGGCTGGAGGCCACCCCTGGGAAGATGCTCCGAGGGTCTGCAGCTTTATGACCGAGAGAGGTCGGGGACCCTTCCTCTCTTTGGTTGACTTGAGCAGCTTAAGCCAAGACACTGAGAGTGGGAGAACACCCCAAACCCTTGAGGAAGAGGCTTGCCCAAGGTCGAGGCCATGTGACCGCTGAGGCCCAGGCTCCTGGGGGCTCGACCCACTGCCCCTCACGGAGGACGGCCCTGACCCACACCTGCACACCTCCCACTCGGCTTGATGGGGCGCTTTTCTGGGAGGCCGAGTAAGCTAAAAATGCCTTGCCATCATGACCCCAGCAAAAGTCACCCTCTTTCCACCCCCTGCTGGCTACAGTCCCCCTCGGTGCCAGGAAAGCCTGCATTCTCCTCCCCTCGGCAACCCAGAGAAGGCTCTGTCTGCCCACGACTCACACCCCAGCAAGAAAACCGAGGCCCTGAGTTCTCCCCAAGGGCCAAAAATGTGTCAGGCAGAGTCAGACGAGGCCGTAAGCATAGGGCTCTTCACCCAGGGTCCACATGGGTCAAAGGCTGAACAACTGAATGAACAACTGAAATTCCACACTTTCCAAATGAAAGTGGATCTGGGCTCTGAGCCCAGACTTCCTCTTCCTCCGGGGGTCACTGGGTCCATGCCTCTTCCCCAGTGTGCCACCTACCACCAGCAACAGCAGTCCTTCTGGCCCTGGCAAGGCCACCTGCTCCAGGAAGGCCCCCGGAATGGCCAAGAAGATACTCTCAAAGCACAGCTGAGTCAGACTCTGCTTCTCAGAGGATCAGCTTTCATCACTGGGAGGAACAGATAGTCACTCATCACCGGGGCTGCAAGCCCCTTTGTCCTCAGGTGCCCTGTCCAGCAGGGCTTGGGGTTTGGAGAGTTCAGAATCTCAGAGAGGGGTGCCTGGAATGGGTGGAGCGAAGGTACAGGACACCTGGACAGGTGGGTCCAGCCCCCCAGCCCTGGCCGCTGTGTGTGAAGCCTAGCACTCCTGTATGCGGCAGGGTACCAGGATACATTTTGGAAATGCATTTATGCTCTGGCCTATCCGTCCATGGAAGGGAAGGGGGAGCCAACTGCCCGGTCAGAGTCTGCCCAACCGCCGGCCACGCTAGCTGTCTGATACTCTCAGGATCCTCGGGGGCTTGTACCCCTGCTGAGGGGAGAGCAGTCCCAACACCGGGAGGCAGAGCGATGCCTAAATGCTTAGGGGCGAGCAGTAAGACCCTGTGGGGATCCACTCCTCCCTGGGCTTGCGCTCTGCGGCATCCGCTCCCTCTGACAGCCTGGCTCCGGATCTGTCTGCGAGGCGAGGCGGGGAGGTCTGCTCCAGGAAGGCCAGGACCGCCTGTCCCATTCACAGAGCCCCTACTACATAAGATTTTGAGAATGAAGCTGTGGGGGTGTGCAGGGAACATACATGCCTGGACCTATTTCTCTAAGAGAAGAAAATGCCTGGGTTCAGGCACCTGGGGCGCCGGGGGCACGAGGAGAGGGCAGGGGTGAGCAAGGGTCCACAGCACGGGGCCAGCGGATACACACCCCAGTCCTCACCAGTCCACCTGCTTATTAGCCAGCTACGCCACCTCAGGCAAATCATTCTGGGCCTCAGTTTGACTATAAAATGGGGGCGGGGGTAAAAATATGTGCGCTACTCTCCATATAAAAATAATAGAGGCTGAAGCATGCTGGAAAGGATGGAAACTATTCACATCTAAGCCTATCAGCATGATAAGTACTATGAATAACAGCAATATTAAAAAGACTAATCTTTGCAGCTTGGGAAGCCTGGCGGCCAGAAGCCAAGGGCTGGTGGGGGAGGCTGGCTCCCAGGGAGGAGAGAGCTGAGGCAGCCAGAGGGTCAGATAGTCGGGTTCCCAGGCTTGCCCTCCCTTCTCACCAGATCCTGCTCAGTCTGCTGGAGACGCATGACCCTCCCTGGTGTCTACCCCACAATTAGCGTCCTGGCCTTCCCAGAGAAGCTAAGGACAAGGGGTATGGGAGGAGGGAGAGGTGAGTATGTGTGTGTATCTGAGTGGAGGAATCACCTGCTCCGTTCTGTTCTCCCTTGTGCGTGGGGCACAGGTGCCCGTGCACACTCACGCACATTCACGCACACACACACATACTTTCTTCCCTGTGTTCCCCCCTTTTAGGTAAGAGACTTATTTAAGGCCTCATCTTACACTTTCTTCTCCCAGCAGTGCCATGAGTTCCTTCTCCTGTCACAGCTGTCCTGAAGCTGGGACACTATCTGGGAGTCCCCTACAGGCATCCTGGGCTGCTGGGACATGGCACGGGAAGATGCCTCCCACCCACCCCATGCCTCGGCAGTCAGGCAGACAGAAGGTGACATGGCCCTCAGAGCAAGAAGCCACCATGACCCAGAACCTTTCCCTCCTCTGTGGTGACCCAGCCCAGTCAGTAGCATCTACAGTGCCCAACCTGCCCGTCCTGGGCACTGTTTTCCTGGCCAGGCCTCTCCCAGTAGGCTCAAAAGGTATACCCCAGAGACTGAGGCAGCTGGGAAGTTGTAGGGCGGTCCAAGGCACAAGGAAGGTGTGTGTGCTGCCAAAGTTTCTTCAGGACATAGGTGTGACCACAGAGAAGGAAAATGGAAATGCTGACGGAGGATACCAGTCCTGACCATGCTTGGCTTCCATTTTATTGTTGGAAGGCATGTCTCACTCTGGAGTCTGAAACGATGGTGAAGGGCTATGGCCAGCGGGCTTGTCTGCTCTTGGCCAAAACCTCATCAGACAATGGGTTTCAGACGGAAGAGAACCCCTGGGAGTCCTGACTCACCAAGGCTTGGGCCTCATGTCATGATTGCTCAGCTCTGGAAGCTTCCGTGCCCCGTGGTCCTGCATCCCCACCCATAGGCAAGGGAACTGGCTTGGTTACCCTGTCATCTGCTCTACTCAGGCTCTCCCTGGAGGAGTGGGTTCTGCCCAGCTTCACTCAAGGCCGGGTTTGGGTGCTCTCTACCCACCCCTACAGGCCGAGGACACCAGACTGCCAAGGCTGTCTCCGTGGCTCTGGAGGCCGAGCTATGGTTCATCTTGTCACTAAGGGCTGGACTGAGATCATCATACCCATTTTACAGATAGAGAAATGGAGGCAGGGAACTGTTCCTTAACTTGCTGGGATTCTCTCAGAAACCTGAGGTGTAATCCCAGCTGTGCTGCTTCCTGAAAAAGGCTCGAATTCCCTCTGGAAACAGTTTGCATGTGTGTCCCTGACCACTGGGATAAGAGGTCTGGCAAAGCAGGGGTTAGAGGAGGTGGACTTGAGGCAGTACGGGGTCACACCAGCTGCCTCCTCAGCCTCCAGGAAGGGGCCCACTTCCTCCAGAAGCCCTCAGGCCCTGCCGCTCAATGCCTACTCTGAGGTCATTCCCCAAGACCAAGAGGTCTCCCTCTCTCTAGACCAGACAGTGCACCTCCCCCTACCAGGTTCAGGGCCATAGGAAGCTGAGAGAGGAGGGAAGCTCTGTCTGGGACTTGTCAGAGCTGCTCCCTGGGTGGGACAGGAGTGCTGAAGGGGCAGGGGAGGGAGGACTGAATGTGGGCAGAGCTGGCTGGGACATTCTCAAGAAACTGGACTTCCTGGGAGACTGCTAGGCCTCAGAAAGGGATGGCTCCCCTCAGAGGCCTCCGCCTCAGTGCTCTTTCTCTCACCGGCCACAAAGTGGCCATTTCTTAGAGGACTTGGGTTTGTGGAGAGGACCACCCACCCGGCTGAGGCGTGCTGCAGGCAGAGGGACAGCAAGTGCAGCCAGGAGGGGAGGGTGGAAGGAGCCAGTGGCGGCTGGTCTGTAATGGAGCTCTCAGGCCACAGTGGAGAACCGAGGGTCACCCCTGCTGGCCACTGACGGGGGCTCCAGGCCCCAGCAGCTGCTGAGGCCAGGGGCCGGCATCATCGGTCTTGGCGCTCCGCCTGGTTCCCAGAGACCCCTACAGCAGTGGGAACGCTTGTCAGCCTCCCTGGGTCCACTCCAGAGACAACACCTCCTCCCCAGCTCTTGGGGTTGGGAGGGTTTCGGCCTTCACCGACACACCCCACAGGGCTGGCCTGGGAACACAGCATCCCCGGTCATTTCTGTTAACGGTCATTTCTGTTAACGGTAAGGCTCCTCAGGGGCCACCCCTCCCTTACAAACAGGCCCTGCCACACCCGACTGTTTATCTCCTGTTCCTGAGCGCTGGGAAGACCAGCAGAGGCCCTCCTCCCTCACCCCTCCCCCGGCCACACCAGCCCTGCCCCCGCCTGCACACCCGCCACACAGATGGGACCTGCTCCCTCTGTCCACCATGAAAACAAAGCGCCTGGAGATGGCCTGAGGACAAAGCCACAGACGCACAGAATCTGGGAAAAACGTGGTGTGGAGAGCTTTCTATTGAACCGAGTTCCAGCGCCTGCTCCGCTCTCCTGCCCACTCCAGGGCCTCTCTGCCCCCCATTCCTTAGCCTTGGGCCCCGGCTCATTCCACTCCGAGGTCCTCCTTGGCCGTCTGTCATCACAGGGGACAGCCGCCTCCATGCCGCCCACTCCAGGGCCGTGAGTCCACTCGGGAGAGCCCTGCCCAGCTGCCGCCGGCCTGCGGGCCTCCTGGCCCCGGGCGGGCCCTGGCTTTCCTGACGGGAAGTGCCTGCTCCAGCCCCAGCTGCCTCACGGCTCCAGCTCCCGGGAGAGGCGGGACAGTTCCCGCTGGTTGTCGATGACCTTCAGCTGCTGGACATAAGCCCAGGGGCTGGCCGGAGTGCGGGTGCTCAGGGACTGCTCGGAGCCTGCCGGAGAGGTGGGAGGGAGAGTGGTCAGGGGAGGACAGCCGCAGCTTTGTAGGGCCCATGCCTGCCCACCCCACCCCCCCACCACCCAGGCAAAAAGGAGCAGATGAGCCTTGCCGACCTCCGCCCCCCACCCTGCCAGTTCCCACAGCCCAGCGAGTGGCCAGTCTGCCCTCCAGTCTGGAGCAGAGGTGGTGTGGGGAAGGGCTCAGACTCTGAAACACAGGTCCCCATGGTTTCGTACTGCATAACACCCCTTTCACTGAATTCAAAAGCAATGGCAACTGAAGAATTCTGTGGTCATCATAAATATATGAAGCATTTTAAAAGCTCTAGGTGTATGTGTGTCTGTCCATATAAATTTAGCTGTGTCACTGTATTATGGCGGCCCCCGAGGACGGAGGAGTACGCAGGGAGAGGGAGCTCTCGTCAGTGTGCTCACGCTTGGCATGGGTCCAGCAGTGTTCGTTGTATGATCCCAATAGATACATACGTAAAATAAAGGGCCAACAATGACAGCGCTGGATAAACCGTGGACTCTGATTAATCCCACTTCACACGACTGAAGGCCAATTAAAAAAAAATCGGGTCTGGGGTAAGCGGACCCCTGGTCTGGGGCCCCGCTCTATCACTCTGCCCCAGCCTTCTACAGGTGACTTCAGGGCTCAAGCCTGTTTGCGTGGCATTAAGTTGGGAGAAGGTTCCAGCTTCCTCGGAGCGGTGGGGTGAAGAGTTCACAGCATCCTACACGCCAGCCGAGAAACGCCAGCCGAGGCTGCCCTGGCAGCGCCCAGCCTTGCCCCACTTACACGTGGACATCCTCGCCACCTGGCTGTCCTCGTGGAGGTGGGATACGCGGCTTCTGAGTGGCGACAGTGGCACTAGGCGGGGCGAGAAGCAGGAGTCAGGGAGACAGGGCCCAACCAGAGCCTGGAGGGGCAGAGGTGGGGGTGGGGGTGGGGGTAGGAATGTGGATTCCAGAGGGGTGGGGGCAGGGAACCAGCCCCTCACCATTGCTGTGGCTTCGGCAGTGTTGCAACATCCGCACGGCTCTGGCCATCATTCTCTGTAGGCAAAGGACACAAGACCAGGCCTGAGGGGCAGGACCCTGGCAAGGCCTGCGGGGCAGCTGCAAACCAAGACCCCTTTGAGTGGGGGTGTTCCTAGGGACTAGATGGGCCTGTATCTGCTCTGCCCTGACCCTAACCCTAACTGTCAGGTGACCAGGCAGTGGGAGAAAGAACAGAGATCAGGGAGGGCTTCGGGCTCTGTTTGCTGGGTGAGGTCATTAAGGCTGTCTTCCCCAGCACGCAAGGGAGTGAATAGGTTAAAAGAAGTATTCATCTTTGTATTATTAATAACGGCTTTAGGTCAGCTCCCACCCCCCCCCCACTCCCTTCCAAGGACACAGCCATATCTCAAACCCACTCTAGGGGCAGATGCCCACTCTCCTTGAACTCACCATCTTTTCAAAGTTGATGAGATTCTCTACCAGTGTGTGGTTTCCTTCATGGATGAAGGTCATGTCTGCAGAGAGATGGGTTTTGCTTCAAGATGCCCAAAGTCTTCCCCCCTCCTACAGCCCAGGAAAGGTGACAGGCCAATCATGGGAGCCTCGGGCCTGTCCCAGCCCCACACTGCTCTCTTCCTCTGACCCCTCGGAGCAATTTCCTTGTCTCTCTCAGGCCTCGTATCAGAGGCCATCTGATGTCACCAGCACTTGTCTCAACACTGCTTCTAGCCTGAGAACTCCTGATTCATCTGTGTCCCCCGAGGCGAGCACCCCAAGGGTCAGGTGGACATACAGACAGACGCAGACAGACGCGGGAACGGATGGGTGGAGGTGAGAAGGTAAGCACTGGTCCAATTACCTTTGAGAAGAAGAGGCATGAAGGGGATGAGGGGAGGGGAGAGCTTGGTGAGGGCCACGCGATAGACTCGGTGGTTCCACGAAGGGTCCTGAGAGGGGAGAAGCCTCTGTGAGGGAGGGACCTGACCCCCACGCACCATGACACAAGCAAACACCACCAGCTCGGAGCTCAGCTTCCTCTGGGCCCCAGGTCTCCCCGAGGCGGGCTCCGCAGCAGGCAGGAGGGAACCTGAAGCACCGCCGGTCATCTGTGTGTGAGGCTTCAGGGTCTTGGCCCCCCAAACATGCTTCCGGGGCCCAGGGGTTTCATGGAAAACCCTCTCTCTCTCTCTCTCTCTCTCTGTCCCTCCTCTTGTTTTGTCTCTGTCTGTCCCTCTCTAGTGGGTAAATTCCTCTGAATCTCTTGAGACCGCAAGGTACATTTTTTTCTCGAGAGCTCATAGCCAGGCTGATAAAAACCCTTTGTGCAAGCTCTCTTGAACACTCCCAAGACCTCTTAACCGTCAACAATTCCTGGCAGGGGGGTGGGAAGGGCAGCCAGCTCCTCAGCTCTTCCCTTGTCTCTGGCGTCCTCTAGCATCTCCTGAGGAGCCACTGACAGACTCTGGCCCACCATGGGTCTGGTGCCAGGACCTGCTTCCTTGGCCTGGGGCAGGTCAGCAGGAGACCCCTGTTCCCCAGATGTTCCCCTGGTGCTTCGGAGCCCAAGGCCAGACACCAAATGTGTCCTATCCTGGTCCTCACACAGGACCTCACGGCCACAGCCAAGGTTCTCCCACCCCTGCCACACGGGATACAATATGCTCTGTGCCCCCCTCTTTCTGCTAACACTTCATGCCGCAGCTAGCTCCCCAAACACACAGCCCAGAAGGAACCCGACTCTGGCCCAGGGCTGGGAACTCTGGAATTGGCCAGGGAAAGGTAGAGGGACTGCTGGGAAGCCCAGAATCAGGGTTTCTGGAAAGAGGAGCCAAGGCCCAGCACTCACCAGCAACCTCTCGAGGGCCGAGTACAGCTTCCGGACTTTGTGGGGCAGCCGCTGTAGAGGAGAGGCAGATGGAGCTCTCACTGCTCCTAGCCCCAACCCACACTCCAAGGATGGGCACGGGGCCCTCCAGATCACACCTACCTCCCAGGTGTGGGCCAGGCGGCTGATGGCCGAGTTGCTGAGGCCAAACATGACGGCAAAGAAGGAATTGAGATTCTTTTGCTCCTTGAGGCTATGGGTAGAAGATCCAGAGAATCTCAGGGGAAACAGCCACGCCCACAGAGTTCCTACCCAGACAACAGCAGGCCTAGGGCCCAGGATCAGGCCCGGCCTCTGCCTCTGTGGGGCCTGGGGCCAAACGGGGTAGGGAGGCAAAGACTCTAGGAGACCCAGGGAAGCAAGGGGATGGCAGATTAGGCAACTGGGGACAGAGACGCCTCAGGACTCAGCCACACACACACACCCCCTTCCAGCCCACAGACACTCACTGGGCAGCCAGCTTGATGAACTTCCTGAGCAGCTGGGCCCGCAGGCCTGGCACAGGGCAGAGACACAGCTCCGTGGCCACCCAATACTGGAGCTCATTGAAGCGGCGCATGAAACGCTCCAGGTTGGCCGTGGTGACGTCCCGCAGGTGCTGGGGGCCCAGCACATAGTGGATCAGCTCTACCTGGGGAGGAGAGAGCAGGAGAGATGAGCCCACACAAGGTGGGGTGCCCCTGCCAGCCGGCTGCACGCCTCCCCTCAGCTCTGCTCCCCGCACCTGGTGGATACTGTTGAAGAGGCTCCAGTCATGGTCTGTCAGCTGGCCCGCCAGGTCCTTGGCACTCACCAGGTCCAGCCCTTCCGCAGAGCCCATAGTAGGCCCCAGCTGCTCGGGGTGTGGGGTCTGTGGGTGCAAGAGAGCTCAGGAGGGGAATCCAGGGGACAGATGCGGGGTAGAAGGAGAGAGTTTGAGGCAGAGACTCGGTGCCTATGGTCAAAGGGATGTCGGGGAGGGGATGGGTGCTACCAGGAGTAGGCCTCTGAAGGATAAGGCTGCCCAAGGAGACGTCTATCCTCCTGCCAGCTCCCCAATGCTGAGACCCCCCCTCCTTTTATGGCTCTTATCTCCTAGGGAATCTCCAGTGGGAGGAGGTCTTCTTTCTCCTTGAGAGCTCTCAACCAGCTCTCTCCCTTCCCAAGCTTCTGGAACCTTCTATCAGCTGAGGCCCACTCCTTCCATTTCATCCTTAAGACCCAGCAGCAGTCAGAGCCAGGGCCTCGTCTCCGCTCTTTGTGACCCTCCCCTGCACCCATCTCTGCCACTCCCAAAACCCAGCTCCTCCCTGGCCCCCTGCCTGTTCCTACCAGCTCGTGCACTTCCTGTGGGTTGACAACAAAGAGCCGCTCATTGAGCCCCAGGGATGTGGCCACACCACGGGCCTCTGGCTGCAGGCCAATGGCATCTGCAAAGAAAGCAGAGGCTGGGCTGGGGGTTGGGGAAGTGGTGGACAAAAAGGGAGGCCAGGGAGCCACCAAAGGCAGGGACAGGGCCCCAGTCGGGAGGCTGGGAGGACCCTTCTCCCAGTGGCCGGGCTAGAGTCCTGGGCAGGTGCTCTTGCCCACAACATCCACACTGCCCAGGTTGTGGACAGGTCAGCACACCAAGGAAGACAAGAAAGGATTGTCAGTGACACAGGCAATATTCAGGCAACACTGAAGTCTCCGACAGTTTCCTCTGTTGTCACATGGAGACAGCAAGACCAACCCTGACAACTCACAGGTCCAACAAGTTAATTTATGTAAGCAGTGGCAATAACTAGATGAGGCAGGTAGTGGCCTTTGAAAAGTGGAAAGTGCCTCACACGGGCCTTACTTTGTGTTGATTTTCGTCAGCAACTACTAAACGAGCCCGTGTTCTTAGTCATGTGGGAATCCCCACTCTCTAGGCCGGTAGCCTCCAAAGTAAGACCATCATGTGTCCAAAAAATATCAACTCTTCTCCTTATATTTATTTTTCTCATCTGTTTTGCAATTTTACTTTATGGGTAGCTTCAGAATTATATAGTGTTAGTATGGGAGTATATGTATATGACTTCTGAACAAATACACAGATAACAGTGGGTTTGTATTAAAAATAGCATTTACTGACATGGGAGGGGATCTAAACGATCTGAAGGAAGGTCAGTGCTCTGAACAGTCCCTGTCACATAGTAGGGTCTCTGGTTCCGGGGCAGCTGCAACTCTCTGAGTCGCCACCAGGGGGAGGTGCTTCCCAGAGCAGAACACAGGTGCTCGGGACTTGATCCCGAAGCCCCACTTCCTGAAGGGGGAGAAGGGTTTGCTTTTCTGGCCTCTGCTCCTTGCCATTATTCCCTGGATGCCCCTAATTCTTGTCTACTCTAGGCTCCAGCTGTCAGGCCCGGGCTGTGTCCTTCACAGAGACTGAAGAGAGGTTTCTGATGGCCCAAGGTCCCTGAAGGGATGTCTAAGTAATTCTCATGCTTCCATGTTCCAAGCACTAACTTTGTGCCAGCCCCGGGCTAAGTGTTTTCTTAATGTGACCTCGTTTAATGGCCACAGCCGTCCCGTGTGATGGGTACAGTTTTAGAGCTCATGGGACAGGTGAGGAATCAGAGGCTCAGAGAGGTTAAGCACTCTGTTCAGATCAGGATCACACAGTTCGTCGGTAGTGGGTCCTGGGGTCCCAACCCAGGCCCAGGGGTTCTGTGGATGCTCTTAACCACCAAGCTTCTCTGTCTCACCTGCCACACTGCCTCCAACTCCTAACACATTGCTGCCCGTAGCTGCCTCTCAAGTATGTGCGCCAACTGACAAAATGAATGAAGACTACCTAAATTCAAAAGCCAGACACTCTCATTGACTTGGGGAAATTGCCTCATCCCCTTGAGCTTCAGTTTCCTTGAAAGAAAATAGGATGAAAGTATGTATCTCATAAAGTGGTTATTAGAATTCAATGAATATATGAGGACGATAATAATAAAATTAATGTACGAAGTGCTGGGCCAGCCACCGTTCTAAACCCTAAAATAGATAGGCTCATTCAGTGCTCACAGTTCCTCTGTGAAGTTGGCACTCCTATCAGCCCCATTTTACAGATGCTGAAAAGAGACAGAAAGATCAAGAAGAATCCTGCCCCAGGACACACAGACAGGGAGCTAAAGGGCTGGACTCACCTGCAGACAGCCGGCCCCAAGCTCATGCTCTTAAGCATGACACACAAAGCACTTTGGAGACACAATAAACCGCCCTTAAATGCTAACCATCACTAACATTGATGAAGGCGATCAAAATGATGATCTTAATTCAGGGGCGGGAATCTGGGCATGCACGGATGGAGGGGCCCCTCCCTCAGGGCCATCCCACCCAGAGACACAACTCACCACCTGCAGAGTTGACCTTCACCAGCACCTGCCCCTTGGTCCAGCCATCCTCCTGGGCCAATGCTGCCATCACCTCTCTCACGGAGGCCGTCACAGGCAGCTTCAGGGTCAGCACGGAGTGGTCCGGTCGGCAAATGTCATAGGGGACTGGAGAGGAAGACCGGGCTGAGCTGGAGGAAGAGGCTTCTTGGTCCCCCCAGCCAGAAGTGAGCGTGCAGCAGATGCAGCAGTGGGAGGGTCCCAAAGAGGCAGGATGGGTGGTGAGGGGAAGCCTGGGTGGATATGCTGCCGGGTCGGGGGGGAGGGTTGTCCTGACTTGGGGAGGCACACCCTGTCTAGCAGCCTGGAACAGAGATCCTGAGGAGTACAGTGTACCCTCCTCAGCCAGGCATACTAAGGTCAAGGATGACGGCAGCAGGGTGCAGGCTGGCAGGGACCACCAACCTTTGTCCCCAGCTCGAATGGCACAGTTCCTGCTGGGGAGGGGCTGGTCCTGGCCGGGGAGCCAAACGGGCATGTTCCTGGTCTGAGAGGGAGAGAAAGTAAGCCCTGGGGCACAGGGGGCACAGGGGAGAACAGGTAGAGCAGAGGCTTCTGTCCCCGGGAGCGTGAGACCTGCACAGGGCACACACCACCGGCAGGCTCTGCTTGCTGCGTGGACCTGAGCTGGGTAAGCATGAGGCACCAAGACTCCCCGAGGAGAGACAAGTCAGTGCTCCTGTGCCTGCGTGTCACTCCTTTTGCCAAATGGGCCCTGAGTGGTCCTAATATGAGCACACCTCAGCCCTTGGCTCTGGTTTTCTCTTCCTCTTGCTCCTCTGGCTACTGTTTGCTAGCTGGCTGTTTGCTGCGTGCCAGGCTAAGGACAGGATTATTCTAAGTATCTAAATAGTCACAATAGCCCTTTAACAAAAATATTCATATTATTCCCATTTTATATGTGATAGAAATGAGGCTCAGAGAGATTAGTAACGGGCCCAAGGCCACACAGCTGCTTAGTAGCACAGCCAGAATCCTAACCTGCTCCTCCCCACACGCTACCGCCCCATCAGGCCCCACAGCCCTTCTTCATGCGGCCCCAGCACAGGGCAAGGAGTGGAGGCCTCCACCACACAGTGCCTCCACCCACCCGACTGTTCCTCTCACTCCTGTACTGACTCTTCCCCTCCCAGCTCTGAATGGGGCCAATCCTCCGAGCTCAGACCCTGACCCACGGGTCTTCTCTATGTTTCATGTCTCAAAGCTCTCCCCAGAGTTCCACACAGTCTCACACCACCTGCATGGGGAGGTCGCAGCCTCTAGCATCACCCTCTCTTTCAAACACCTCCTGGATCCTTCCATATCTGTGCTCCATCCCCCCAGACGCTCTCATCCTGCCTCCCAACCTTTCTCCAGCCCCTGACCACCCCCCCCCCACTCTGGTTTCCCTAAAGCTTATCATCTTGTTCTGGGAGTTCCTCTGAGCCCCTCCTCCCAGCCCAGGCCAACCCTCAGATCCACCTGCTCAGTTGCCTCCCTCTTCAGTGGCCGGACTATTCTCCTCCATCAGCCCTTGGGTGCCTCCTACCCCTCCCCCCACATCCCCCAACACCCCCCACCCGTCTACCTGACCAGAGCCAGATCAAGCTCCCTAATGTAGCTTCAAGGCCATCACTGTCTGCTGGATAAATCACCAGCTCTTTAGCTGACCTACTCAAAACACACACTTGACCTTGTCAACCCATGGTTCCCACACCTCCAAGGCATGACACTGTTCAGAGGACAAGGACCAAACCCCTCAGCACGGCCTCCTCTGGTGGCTCCCTCTCACACTCCCTCCTGCAGGGTCCCGAACAGGTGGATTTCCCTCCCGATCGAACCGGACTGTGGGCCCCTTCTGCCTTGACCCTCCTGCCCTGTAGCTCTCAGCTCCTGTGGTCACACTCCCCGATTCTGACCCCGAGTCAGCTGCCTCTTCTCCATCTTCAGAGACTCCTGCCTTTGCCGTTAGGCATCACGACACTGTCCAGCCGCTCTGTCCCTCGCCTGTCTGTGATGTGAGCCCCACATGGCCGGGGGTGTCTCGCCCCCACTTCTGCAGCAACAGCACCTAGCAGAGGGCCTGTGAGGGCAATTCCACACTAGTTCCTGAGCACCCGCCATGAACCAGAGTGCCTGGGAGCCCTGGGGAAGCAGAGGTCTGGGCCCCTCACTCTCGAAGCCAGCACTCCAGCTTGGACAGGCACTAACAGATGATAAAGAAGTACCCCACATGGTGCTAAGGCTTTGAGGGGAATCACAGAAGACACCTTGGCAGGGGAGAGGGTGCGGTGCTCTAGATAAGGAGATGGGGGAGCCTCTCTGAGAACCCAACACTTTCGCTGAGATCATAAAGATAAGGATCTAGGTGGGCCAAGAGCCAGAGATAGAAATTTCCAGGCCCTGAGGTAGAAACAAACTTTGCCTATAGAAGAGAAGGAGCCTGTGAGAGTCTGGGGGCAAGGGGCACACAGGCCACCGGGCACAGAGAGCCTGGTGTTTATTTTCCCAGGGCAACACTCCCTATAACCAGCCCCATCCTACCTTTCCAGCCCGTTCTCCTACTATTCCCCAAGAAATCTCGGCTCCAGCCACACGTCCTCATCCCCCTTTGCTCCCTATGGTCCCCTGCCGGGGATGGCACTGGCCACCTCTGACTCCCAGGAACCCTCACGCTTCAGAGGCTGCCTTCAGGCACCATCCCGCCATCCCCAGAACTGCTAACTGGTTCTATGAACGCGGACTACCTCCCGAATGCAACAGAAACCCCTTGGGGTGAGGTAGGGGTGGAGGGGTGACCCTAGACCTCTGTGTCTCCCCAGGCCTAGTGGGGAGTTCCTGCTCTGTGAACACCTATCCCAGCCCCAGGGGTGTGCCTGTGCGTGGGGATCCTTTGCAGGCTGAGCCCCTGGGGTGGGGCAGAGGGAAGAAGCTGGGGCCAGACAGAGGTGAGAGGAGCTGGTCCATGCAGACACCTTCATCTGAGGAGATGCATTCCCACAGCCATTTTCCAACCTGCGGAGCAAGCGAGAAGGGCACTGAGATGAGGCGAGGGACAGAGCAACAGCAATGGACCCCTGTGGGGGAGACAGGAGGGTAGGGGCAAGGAGTGGGGGAAGGGGGCCTGGCCCTGGATTCCCTCTGCCCTCAGCAGAGGCTCAGAGCTTTGCAGACTTGCTAAGTTCCAGCCAGAGGGGGCAAAGCCGGGGCTCAAAACTCAGCCCCCGCCTGCTGGGATTTTCGCAGGCCAGCATCAGAAGGAAAGAGAGTTCCAGGAAGCGCCATGCCCCAGGGGTCAGTCTGGGACCAGGACCTCACCTGGTCCTACGGGAATGTCTGGGAAGGCCAAGAGAAGCTTTAGGAAATGCAGCGGATGGGGCCGGCAGGACCGGGCACTGAGGATGCTCTGGGGTAAGTACGTGCGAGGAAGTGGGAATGGCAGGTGCCCTCAGGAGAAGGGGCAAGGGAGAAGGCGCAGGCACGGTGTAAGGGTGAACAGCAAGCGACTGGTAAGAAGGGCTGACTGTAATAAGGAGTCAAACGAGCAGTCCCAGCCGGCTCTCCCAGGGCTCACGGCACCTGCAGGTGCTGCTGAGCTAAGGCATGGGAACACGCCATCCTCAGTAGATGGGCGCTGTCCCGGTGTTAGGGACGAGAGCCTGAAGCCCTGAGAGGGGGACCATGCCTAGAACAGCAGAGCCACAGGCAGTGCAGCCTGGATGGCAAGCAGCGTGTTTGTGTCAGTGTCCAGCATCAGCGTGGGGTTCTCCATCCCCCATGCACCACCCGCCACACATGTGGGAAGTTAACTTAGAGCCTGAGCATCCATCACCTGTGGTGTCGCCGCCTCTCCGGCCACTGCTCCCGCAGCAGGAGGCAAAGCCGCGTGTCTCTGCTCACCAGGTCTGAGAGTTTCTGGGAAGAGCCAAGATGCATTGGTTCAGAGGTAGTCTCACCTCCCCCTGGCTGCCCAGTCTGGCCCTGCCTCACCCCCAGGTACCTGGAGAAAGCTGGTGGCCACCGGGTCCGCATGGAGCATGGGGCCATAGAGGGCCATCCACTGGCTGACCAGTCGCAGGATCTGCTGCCTCTTGTTACAGATGTAGGTGCTGTTCTCCTGCTCGCTGCCCCCTGAGGGCTCCGCGTGGAAGGTGGGTGCCAGTCAAGGGAACCACAACGGCCGGCCAGGCCACCCACCACAGCTCAGGCAAAGGACCGGCAAGGACGCCCGGGGCCCGCGGACAAGCCGGCCTCGGCACCAGCCTGGTCCTTCGGAGAGCTCAGCTCAGCCCTGCGGGGAGAGACCCCTTCTCCCTGTTCTGCACAACCTCCTTATCCCCCCTGGAGCTGGAAGGATATTGGTGAAGAAGGGCAGCACAGAGCTGAGCACTGGGCATGAAGACGCTGTAGGTCAGGAGGAAGTCACTGAGGAAGGTCTCTGTAGGGCAGGAACAGGGGAACAGGAGGAACCTCAGAGATCAAGTCTGCCGAGCACAGATATAGACAGAACGGGGGTTCCCTTCTCCTAGTCCCACAGCGGGCAGTGTCCCAGCAAGGCCCAGCCCCTGTGACGGTACTCCCCACCCAAGCCAAGAGCACAGGAACAAGGACTTCCTGCCAACCGGCCAAATGGGCCAACTCAGCACCCACTAACATCACACTCAGGGTGCCTGGCCCTCTCCCAGACTACGCTGACCATCCGATGAGTCACACAGTAGATGGGGCATCTCTTGCCCCTACCTGTTGGGTCATGAGTGCTGGAATCAGGTCGCATGGCCTCCAACAGTAGTTCTAGGATCTTCTCTGGGGTGCCAGACATCACAGTATACCTAGCAGAAACAGCCAATCCATAGCACTTCCCACATCTGGACAGACATCAAGAATCATATCACCCTTCCCTATCCACCAGCTCGGCCCCACCTTGGGGTTTAAGGGAAAGCTGGCTCTGGGGGTGCATCTGATCCCCGGATGCCCCGCCCCTCCTACCCCGGGGGAGGCCAGCGAGCAGGGGTAAGACATGGGGGAAGGGAGTAAAGCCTGGAAAATGGAAGGAGAGAAGGTGGGCAAGAGAGAAGGTGTGCAGAAGGAGTGTGGCAGGTGTGTTACCGGTTCCTGCCTGGGGTTGGAGGGCGAGAAGGACCAGCTCCCTGAGAGGCTCTCTCCAGGACCAACACCACTTTGCCATGTTCTTCTAGCCTCATGGTCTTCGCCTCCACATCCTGGAGAACAAGCCACACCCAGTGCTCAGTACACACGGCAGGTCCTTTCCCCTGTTCCAGGACATCTCCCTCCACCTCCCTGGGCCCCACAAGGGATGGGCTTGGAAATGTCCATCAAATTTCTGGCTCCCAACATCCTTGTCCAAAAATCCCTCTGCCCCTCCTGGCTTGTTTCCTTCCCTTGCGTTGTCTCCTGCTGAATCCCAGGCAGCTGAGCTAGCCCCATCTCTGCCCCCAGGCGCTTGTGTCCTTGAACCTAACCTTCCCGCTAACATTCAGCCCTTCTCCCACCCCATTCAATGCCCATGGCCTTGGCTCTTCCCTACTCCCAGTCCTGCCCATCATGCAGCCTGAGCCACCTCTTCCACACTTCCCTCCCCCACCTCCTTCTGTGGCTCCCACTCTCCATTACGCTGCCTCCCCTCATGCCCTAGTCTCCCACCCCTCTGTGCCCTGCCACCCCTCTGTAGCCACCCACCCCCACGGTCTCCCACACTGAGCTGGGGTTCTCCGGTTTCACTGAGCCTCCTCAGCGTGCTATGGACCTCTCCCATGCACCAGCCATCACCTCTAAGCTTCTCCAGCTCCTACCTCTCCATGCTCCTTATAGGCCTTCTCTGGTCCCTGCCCCTTACCCCCTACCACTTCTCCAGAGGAGGGTCCTTGCCATGTCCCCTGCCCTGACACCCCCAGTAACGGCACCTTGATGATACGGTTGAAGTCCTGCTTGTCCACGCGGAGAAAATGACAGTTGTCTTCTCTCAGGATGATGGTGGCTGCCCGGGGTGCGTCATTGACCAGTGCCAGCTGTCCAAAGTCATCTCCCTCGTGCAGTGTGGTCACCAGCCCCTGCAGCCAGCACCACCCCCCCAACCCTTGTCAGAGCAGATCCATGGTGGGAGAACCCCTGGGCAGGAGGAGACCTGGGAGATTGGCAATCTTGGGTCCATTCAAGGTCTTACCTCGAGGGCTAGGGCCAGGGAAGTGGATACCACCAAGGAGGATGGAGAGAGAGGGAGAACTCACCTTGCCATGGGTCACCACATTGACCGATCCTTTCCAGATAATGTACCACGAGGTGCCCTTGTCTCCCTGGCTGAACACTGAGAGAAGAACCCATTAGACACACCTGGAGTCACCCTCCTCTTCTCTATGGCCTCTGCCACGTCCAGACCCCTGGTGCCCAGTGTCCTGCACCCCTTCTGACTTACACACAGTCCCCGCTTTGCTGTGTGGTTCAAAGAGAAGAACTGCTGCTAATTCCCGCTTTACCTGTGAGGCAGGGAGAGGAGGGTCAGTGGGGCGAGTCCGGGGTAAGAAGAGCCAGGTTAGCAGGAAGGTTAGGTTCAAGGACACAAGCGCCTGGGGGCAGAGATGGGGCTAGCTCAGGTGCCCGGGATTCAGCAGGAGACAACGCAAGGGAAGGAAACAAGCCAGGAGGGGCAGAGGGATTTTTGGACAAGGATGTTGGGAGCCAGAAATTTGATGGACATTTCCAAGCCAGTGGACGAAGGGGAGGGAAGCACCTGCTGGCCCAGCTGTAGGGGCCACAGGTGTTTGCAGGGAGAGGAGGTCCTGGGGGAAGGGTGGAGGCAGGCAGACTGACCGAGTTTGAGAGGTGGGCCACAGCCTTGATGTGCAGGAGCTCCTCAAAGATGAGGTCCAGCTCCTCATCTGTGCGCTGACCCGGGCTGCAGGCACAGGATGGTAGAGAAGCAAACAATGGACTGCGGGCCTCAGGGTATGGGAGCCGCTCCGCCCACCACGCTCGGGCCCGGGGCCAGCTGGCCGCAGCGGTGGTGGTGACCGGACCAGGCTGGCCACTACTGCATGTGCACCACGTGCTGTACAAGGGGCAAGTGCTTCGCACGTGTCAATCCCACCTGCCCTCGGGACAACCCTGTGATGTGGGCGCGCTGCTCCTCCTTTGACAGAAGAGGAAGCCGGCATGGAGCCGTCCAAGGCTACCCAGAAAGTCGCCGGCAGAAATGGAACCTGAACCAGGACCTGCCTGCCCACCCCCGCCCAGCCACCACCACCCCTGAGCGCACCTGCTCCTTATAGACCCCATGCCTCCCACCCCAGCTCCAAAGGAAGAAACAGGTTCAGAGGTGGAGAAGGGGGGGCTCCAGGTCACACAGTAAGAGGAAAGGGAGCCTCTCAGAGATGAAATGGAGAGACTAGAGAGTCTTAGAGCCATGCGAGGCCAGGGGGTGCAGGCGGCAGGGCACCCGACTCACGGCTTGCGGAGTGCCACAGTGAGCAGGGCGTCAGGCCCCCGCTGGGACAGCAGGGCCACGGCCTCCACCAGCTCCTCCTCCAGCTCCCGGACACCTGTGGTCTCTGGCTCCGGCCCGGGGAAACGGTAGAATTGGGTATCTCGGTCCTGGAAGGTCCAGTCGTGTTTCACTGCAGGGCAGAGGCCCAGGTGTGAGGGAGGCAACAAACTGAGGCCGCGTGGGTACGAGGCCCGTACAGTAAGGCCCGCTGAGGCTCTGCCCCCAGATGCCTGCCCCCCAGGACTGCCCGGCCCGGGGGCCCCCACCCTAGGTTCAGGCTCACCATGGTAAAGGGCACCTTCATCCAGCAGCACCTGGCAGATTCCCACAGCTTGGCTCCGGGATTGGACCCCAAGGCCCAGGGCCAAAATGCCATCCACCAGCTCCCGGCCGGAGCAGCATTGCCTATGAGAGGTAAGAGGACAGGAAGAGGAAGAATGAAAAGGCAGGAGGGAACTAGGCTGGCAGCAGGGTGAGCCCCAGAGGCCTGAAACAGAGCAACAGGGAGAGACACGGAGGGCGGGGGGTGGGGGGTGCGGCAAGGAGGCAGCCCAGGCCTCCACTCACCGATAGAGCCGAAGGTGGTACTTCCGGTCTCGGATAAGGGTCGGGCAGGTGGCGAGGAGATGTCGATGCAGCTGCTTCCCAGCCCTGAGCACCCGCTCCGTGGATGCCTAGGACGGGGAGGGCCACAGCTGGCTCAGGCCCTGAAGCCCTGGCTTGCTGTCCCCTCCCGGCTCCACCCCCTGCGGCTGGTACCTGCTCCAGGCTCACGCTGAAATCCAGGGACTCCTCACTGTCGGTGAGTGGCGTCTAAGGGCAGGGGGGAAGGTCTGCACGTCAATGCCAGCTCATGGACCTCAGCCCTCCCCATTTCTCTCGCACCCCTTGCACCGTCCCCAGCTCCAAACACATGTACCTTAGCTACTCAGCCACCACCGTCCACCAGGCATCCACCTCTCCCCACCCTACAACCAGACCCTTGTCTTCCTTCTCGACACGAGCATTGCACCCCAAGAGATGTGATCCCTGTTCTGCTTAAGCAGGGCCCAGGTGTGCCCAGGCTCCCAGGTGAACCACACCCGTGTAGGGGACATTGCTGAGAGAGAGCGTGAGGATGGGAGGGAAGAAAGGCCCATGACAGATCAGGAAGTGAGCATCTTTGCTCCTAGCCTGGGGTCACACAAGCCTAATCCCGAGTCAGGGTTCGTCCCCAGCCGCGAGACCTGGGGACTCCTGGGTCCAAATCCCTGCTCCTCCATGTACTAGCAGTGTGACCCTAAATACATGGCTTAACTTCTCCCTGCCTCGGTTTCCTTGTCTATAAAACCTATGAAACACTCATAATAGCAATACAGAAGCTCTGGGCAGGGTTCTGTGAGTTAGTGTGGGTTGAATGTTTGAAGCCCAGCTTCGCACAGGGCTGTACGTACATGTTGGCTATTATTACTCATCTGTGAAGCAGAGGGCGGGCTGCTTGCTGGAAAGGCCCTGTGCTCTCTGAGATGCGGCTGCTAGCCCATAACCCTGCAAGAGGGAGGAAGCCTTGGCGGCGCCCCACCGGCTCTGGAAGACGGGATTTATGTAGAAACACTGGTTAACAAGGCTTCCATGCCCTTGGTATCACCTGAGCCATCCAGGAACCCAGGGCCCATAGGTCCCAGGATGTGGGCTACAACAGCCCGTTACAGCCCTTCTTTCTCTGTCAAAGGGAAAACTGAAATTTGAAGACATTCCTGGACAGGATTCCTGACCCTCTATGGGCCCTCCCAAAGGCAGAGTACTTTACAGTTTACAAAGCACGTCTTGCTTCATGATTTCCTCTGATCCTACACAGAAGAGGACCAGATGGAAAGTAGGCGGAGCAGGGATGGTCTGTCCTCTCTGACTTAGGAAGTCGGGGTGAAGAGCCGGTGTAACTCTGTCACTCAAGTATCTGACTACTTAGCCAGACAGCCGTGCATAAGCTCCAAAGTGCTTACATTTTTGGTTTCACCCCACCCACCGCACCTGCCTGGCTCCTTCCCCTTCCCCTCTTCCCCCTTCTCACCAGCTCTGTCTCCTGCCTTCCCAGATGCCCTCAGGACCCTGAAAAGGACCTGGCTAGGGAGCTGGGGAGCAAGCAGGCCCAGGGCCAGAACCCCCCGGCCTGGTCTTGGCATCTTCCCACTGTGTGCCATGCAGAGGCCCGAGGTCTGGCATGCACAGGCGCCTGGCCTGGGGCTGGGCGGAAGTCGCTAGGTGTCCCTAGGGTATCCCTGCCCGGGTCATGGGGCCCAGCCTGGTGCCAGACACAGAGCCTTGGAGACTTAGCAACAGGAAATGAGGAGGAGGAGGAGAAGGAGGAGTCGGGGAAGGAGGAAGGGCAGGAATGCTACCAAGCCACCCCCCTGTGTCGGAACAAACAGTGCCGAGTGCTAATGACTTGTTGTTGTTCAAGTCAAAATGCCCAGGTGGCCCTGTCCCTGCCCCAGCTCTCCTCTGTGCCCTCGACCCAGGCTCCAGCCTGTGCTCCCTTCCTGGTATTATTCTGACCCTGGAGGGCAGGGCACACCCCAGATCCCAGATCCCCAGGCCTTGTTGAAGCCATTTCCGGCCCAGCCCCAGGGAATAAGCACCAGGGTCAGGGGAAGGGGGCTCTGGCCCATCAGAGCTGAGGAAGGTTCCTGAAGACCTCCCTCTCAGTCTGCCAAGGACAACAAGAGCCCAGAGAGACGAGGTGATGGACCCAGAGTTTCATAGCTGCTCAGAAATTCAAGAGCTTACTGAACAGCCCACGCTGAGCCTGGAAGGAGGTGTGTCTCCTGCCTCGCAGCTGGGGAGGAGGAGGCTCAGAGGTGACACAACCTGACTTGAGAGTTGGTGAAGAGGGGCTCCGGGATTCACGCTATGCCTGTCTGGTTCCAAAGCACAGGTCCTCAGTCCCTCCACACCACCTCTACACCACCATCTCCCAGGCACCTCCACAGCCTGGGGGACGGGTAAATTCGGCCCTCAGGAATGTTCCATGGGCAAGTAAGTTTAGAAATCCTTGTGTTAAACGAAGTTGCCCGGGTTTGTTATCATAGTCCCTCTGGGTCCCTACCCTGTGCCTGTGCTCTGGATGGGGTGGGGTAGCGGCGGTACTATTCAGGAAATACGATTAAGTCTAGGGGCTCCCAATTTAGATGCCCAGGTCGAATCTCGGTTCCCCAGTACCAGCCAGTTGTGTGACCTTGGCTGCTTATTAAACTCTGTGAGCTTCGGGTTCCTCATCTGTAAGTCGAGTTTGTGATAGTAATACCCATCTTATAAGGGAATTATGAGGGTCAAATGAGTTAATAACATAAAACACTCGAAGTGATGCTTGGCTTGTGGTAACTGCTTAGTAAATGTTAAGTAACTTGATTAAACCATTATTTTACGATGGGTGCCTATTACCCGGACACAATGCAAAACATATTGTGTACCTTGGCCGACCCTGTCCCTGATATGATAACCCTGAGTGTCACCATAGGGGTTCTCAGTTGGAAAGAAGTGGCTGATCTGGGTAGGGGTGAAGGCCCTTGCCCACGGCATACCCTTCTGCCCAGACAGGAGGGACTTAGGGTAGAAGAGGAGCTTCTGGGCACCAGCACAAGCCAGCTCCACCCTCCCTCCCTGTCACTTGGTGTCAGAGCCACACTGGAGAGGCCGGCACTGAGCCAGAGAGCTCCTGGAGACCTGTCAGACCAGTTCCCTTAGGCCATGGCTAAGGTCTCAGGCCAGGGCTATGTGTGTTGGGACAGGGAGAGGATGTAAGGGGAGGGGTGATGCTTCGGGGGTCAGTGTTATCATCTGTAGCCGAAGAAAGCACGCCATGAACTCGGCCATCATAGCCAGACCACCCGGGACAGAAGCCTCACTTTGTCTCTTAGCAGAGACGAGTCCGAGCCTCCTGGATTTGTCACTTAGCCACCCCGTGCCTCTGTTTTCTCGTCTATAAAATGAGATGATGACATTAGTATCTGTCTCGCAGGGCTATTGTCAGATTATTTGATATGATAAGGGAAAGCTCTTATAATAATGCCTGGGACCCGGACACTTGGGTGGCTCAGTCGGTGAAGCATCTGTCTTCGGCTCAGGTCATGATCCCAAGGATCCTAGAATCAAGCCCCACATCGGGCTCCTGCTCAGCAGGGAGATGGCTTCTCCCTCTACCTCTCCCCCTAGCCTGTGCTTCCTCTCTCTCTCAAACAAATAAATAAAATCTTTAAAAAAAAAATGGTGCCCAGGATCTAAGTATTAAACAACTATTAGCTACTACCATTGTTTGGACAGGTTGGATGAAAGCATGTTTTCGGAGTTAGAGAACGGAGCCACCTCCCCCAAAACAACCACTCAAAGGGAAGCATCCCAGGCTTCTCTGAGCTTGTGAGACCCACCAGATGTATCCTGACCTTGCCCCTGCCTCTAGATAAATTGATCCTTCTCTGGCTCCCAGACATCGGACAAGATCTCCTCTCCCTCTCCAGGGTTCCAAAGAAGATGTCCTTCCATCCCATTCCACTTTTGCTAGGTTGGTAAGTCTGTTCTCTATCTAACCTCAGGCCGTCCTGCTGTAACTTGCTTTCATTTTCTCTTGTCCTGATTTTGTCACAACACAGAGTGCTCTCTTCAGGCCTCAGGAGGTTGATGGGTTCCCCCCCTGGTTTTCTAAGAGGCTGTCACAGCCTGAATGACGGCCAGCACTGTCCTCCTAGCCTCCACTCCTTTAAAACATCCACCCTTTACCCTCGGTGCGCAGCCCCTGGTTCCCTCAGATGAGCCCCTCCTAGGCCAAATGCATCATCCATAGGTGAGAGGTGTGGCTTCTTAAACACAGCGGCAGTGGGCTGAGACCACCATCCCCCCCCCCCCCATTGCCCAGAGGCAGTCATCAGGAGAGGGTGTAGCCCTTGCCCCTAGCCCTAAAAATCTAAGTTCCCTTTAATCACTCATTCCCACCTACCCCACACACACCGGGCAGTGAGGGGTGGGGGCTGTGTTTCAGTGACTTTCATCCCATTTCTACTCCAGCAACCCTCACACCACTCTTCTGGCCTCCCCACACACCCCAGTTCTTCAATTCTGGGGGCTGGGAGAGTCAGGAGACAGCTTGTGACCTCTTCCACTTCCCCTGCCCTCCCATTCCCCCTCCTGAGTCTTTGAGTCCCCAGGGATCCTCCAGTGACCTCACTGTCCCCGGCACCTGCCCTTTCCCCCACTCCCCATCTTGCCTCTACTAGCTGGGAAGGGGACAGGAAATGAACAAGTAATTATAGCCTGAGAAGGAAGGAGGGAGGGTTCTAGCCCTCAGGCTCCAAGCCTTAGCTACCGCCAGAGACCTGGAGGGGTGGGGAGGCGGCTTAGCCCAGAAGGGGCCGCTCCCCTCTGGAGCCCCAGCTTGACCCGGACCCAGGCCCAAGAGACAACTGATCAGGAAGACGCAGGGAGGGAGGGAGGGGTTGGGGGAGAGCTAGGGACTGGCACCTAGATTATCCTCTCAATTCCGATTTGGGGGAGGAGGTCCCATCACCTTGGCAGAGCTCATTTTGTCTCACTCAGCCTCATATTTTGATAAGGAGGAAAAGAGGTAGAAGGTGGTAGTCATCCTACTCAAAGGGACTTGCTGATAAAAGACATAGGTGACAAGCTCTCCCGATTCTGTCACCTGCTCCTGCTTTCCCCCTACCCCTTCGCCCAGGTTACCCTCCAGAGCTGTCCCCACACCCCCCCACCAAAGCTGTCCTGTGGTCCACACAATAGACACACGCGAAATCTCAGGGGAAGGAACTCTGGGGACTCTGGGTGGTCGGAGAGAGCTGGAGAGAGCTTCTCTGCTGATCTGAATCCCGACGCCCACCCTGCGCCCCACAGCTCTGCCCACTCCTGCCCTCTCCTTCATTCTCACAGCTCCAGGAGGCTCTTTGGCAAAGGCAGACTCCGGCTCCCGTCTCCAAACTTCACCAAAGCCTCCCTTGAGACCCCCAGAGACAGATGCCAGGCAATGTTCACATGACCACTTCACCCCAAGATCCAGCAGAATTGGCGCAGTTCGGCGGCTCGCCAAAGGAGAATGTTGCCGCGGTGAGAGAGCCAGAAGAGCAACGAAGCTTACCTAACCCTCCACCTTGACCTGCCCGCATCTCCCACGCGCCTCCTACCACCACCTGGAGAACACACGAGCTGCCTAACTCGGGATGCACAGAAGTGACAGGTCGATGACAAATCCCCTTCCCCCACGCCAGCAGGGGCAGGGGTGAGTACCACTCGCACACAGACACGCATGGGGCGGCTGTGTACACCACCCACAAGCACAGCAGCCCAGCTGCTCTCTGCACTGTGCAGCCCAGCAGCGGCCCCTCCACCCCCAGTGGCGTACTCTTTCTCGAAGTCCAGGCCCTCCGGTCCCACTGCCTGGCCCTAGCTCGGCAGCTGATAGGCACTCACCCAGCGGAGCCCCTGGATGCGGCTGGGACGCTGGTGCTCCAGCAGCAGCTGGTAAGAACAGCTTCGGGGCCGGTGCACCCTCTTCAGCACCATGTTGAACAGGGTCCCCTCCGGCACCACGTCCGGGAGGCCTCCCACCTGTGCCGCTCCTAGGGAGGGGGTGTCGTCCACAGCCAGGCCCACCTGCCAGCGGCTCTCACCTGGCCAGCCCACCTGTGACGCAGGGAGGAAGGCAGAGAGCCATGGGGCTGGGGCTGGGACCAGGGCAGCTGGACCAGGGCGCAATTGCCCCAGGCAGAACCACTTCCTTTGAGTCCTCTGGACTGGTCAGGCGGAGGTGCTGCAACCCTGCCAGGAGCCGGGGGAGGGACAGGAAGACCTTCACTGGGGCCTGCCGGTCTGGCGCGCTTCGGGGTCTCCAGCTGGCGGCCGGAGATCAGGCCTTTCTTCCCTGTCTCCTTTGGACTTCTGCCCCACCCCGCAGCCCATAGCCCTGAAGGGATCTCCGCCACCTCCCAGCATGAGGCTACGGACTCACTGGATCCCCCAGAAACACAGCTCTAGCTCAAACCCTTCTCCCCTTTTCCTTCACCCCTGGCCAGCCCTCTCTCTCCTGCCCAAACACCCCACGCACCCTGTCAGCTTCCTCTTCTGTTCCTCCCCACCCTGACCCCCCACCTTACCCACCTTCATGTTCCTGCTCAAGCTCGCACAGCCCTGCGGGCTCTAGCGAAAGGCTGGGGCGGGGGGAGACCCTCAGCGAGACCCCGATTGCTCCTAGAAGGGTGTGGGCTGGAAGCCCCAGGAGAAGTGACCAGGGTAATTCCTAGCTGGACCCGCCGCCAGGGCAACGGGCGGGGTGGAGAAGCTCCTTTTAGGTGCGTAGAGGGCAGGGGGCGTGGGGGGGGAGCCCCCCCTGCAGCAAGGAGTCCCAAACCTCCACCTCCGTCCCAGACAAATGAGCCAGCTGGCACCGGGCACTGAAGCGAGGCTGCAGCTGGCACTGGTCCGGGCGGGAGCTGTCACACCCCCCTGCGCTCCCCGCCCCCTTCCCCTCCCTGGGACCGCCTGAGAGGGCGGAGAGGAGGCGCCGGGCCTGACGGTGGGGGAGGGTGTAGGGAAGGGGGCGGGCATGGGCCGGGGGTGGAGTCGGGACTCGGGGGTAGTAGGGCGGGGGCCAGCTTGAGACCCGAGAAACCCCAGGGGGCAGGAGCGGCCCCGGCTTATGTGCCAGGGCCGCGGCGGCCGCGGTGTCGGGGTACGGGTCGTGAGTGGCGGCACCGGCCGCCACGTGGCCAGGAGGAGAAATGCAAACAAGGAAACCGGGGTGAAGGGGGAGGGGGGTGAGTCATTGCGGCCCCACCCGGGAGGGAAATCCGGGCTGGGGCCGCTTCCCGGCCGGGGGCGTCCTGCCTCCTGTTTCGGTTCAGGGTCTCGAACAGCTCGGGGGAGGGACTGGGCTGCTTTCCCGTGGGGAATCCCGCTGCCGAGCCTCCCCTCCCCAAGACACACACACGCACACACACGCACGGACGCGGGTGGGGAAATTGAGGCCGGAGAAGAAGAGCTGCTCTCCAGGAGGGATGGAGGCCGGAGTTGTGGCGGAGCTGTGGAAAAGAGGGGGTTTTCGAGAACCACGCCCGCAGCCCGCTCCCCGGCTGCCGGGCGGCTGGAGGCTGAGCCTCGGGATTCCAGAGTCCTCTGCAGGCTCTGGACCAAAGGCCCGTCGCCTTCCTGGGCTTCAGTGTCCACCACCGCGCAGATGGCCCAGAGCCGCCCTCTTCGCCCCACTCCAGCTTCGGAGAAGGAGGGGAGACAGTGGCCCCTCACCGCGACACCCGAAGCGCCTAGTAATTGGTCAGGACACAGATGAGGGTTTTGAAGGGAGTCGCACACCCCGCCCCCAGCCTCCTAGGACTCAGGTTTTTGGCCCAGTCGCTGTCCCTTGCATTTTGCTGCTGTGCCTGCCTGAATTGGGGACTAGCCATACCTCCTGTTTGAAACCCTGAGCCCTCATCTCCCACCCGCGATTATTTTTCGAAGACAGTTTAAAATGGTGATTAAAATCTCAATTTTAATATGTATTTTAAAATCCACCCAGGAGCTTATGAAAATGAAAGTTTTATCCTCCCCGCTCCCCCCAATTCAGATTCCGTTCTATTGGCATGAAGTGGAAAATCTGTATTTTGAGCAAATATCCCAAGGTTGTCTGCTGGGTTCCCATTTTCAGAAATGATGGTGTTTTTCAGGGGAGGGGGGAGCCTGAGAATAAATTTTGCTCCACACCGAAACCCAGCCACCAGCACCCCACTCCCCTCCACCAACAGGTTCTGGGAATTTGCTAGAAGGGAGAACAGCTTAGCTGTTGGCAGGAAAGAATAACAGGCCAGGGGCACAGGGGTGCATGCTGAAGTGAGTTGAGGGGAGTGGAAGTTTTAGGTTGCTGGGGCTAGTGACCTGATCTAGAAGGTCTTACAGAGGAGTTCCAAGGGACTGGCAGTGGGGTCAGAAAGGGGTCCCCCATTTTGTCTTTATACCTGCCCTTACATGGGCAGGTGAAAAAGGAGCTGGAAAGTGGAGCAGGACATCTGCGTAGCTGCAGACCTCTCAGGAAGCCATGAGAGCCTGTAGGTGCCTGGCAGCCTTCCAAGTGCTTCATGTATGTAATCTCTGCCGCTCCCTACCCTGTGAACCCACACTACCCTTATTCCCACTTTATATGCATGGGGAAACTGAGGCTCCGAGGTATTAAGTTACTGGCCAAGGTGACACAGCTAGCAAATGATGAGCTGGGGCTTCAGTCCAGGTTGCCAGGACCCACGTGCCCCCCATGTTATTCTGCATTGTGTATCCATCAGATTCGTTCTCCTAATCTGGACTCTATGCCTAAAAGAGAAAGCTGTGGAAAGAGAAATTGTGCATGCCTGCAGGGGTTGGGAGGTCCAAAGAAAGCCATTCAAATGGATGCAAGTGGAAGTGTCTGAGACCTACTTTCCCCTTAGCTACCTTCTCCTTCAACACTACTCTTTCCTTGCTTTTCTTTTTTCTGGGCTCTTTCTCATTTCCCCTCTCCTGGGAGACCTAGAGGTCTCCATTCTCATTACCTGAAGGCAAAGCCTCCTGCCCTCTCCTGCCCCCACCCCCAGGCAGCTGATGGGCCCAGGGTTTTCCTGGTTTTTCCTTCTCCGGATTCCTGAGTGAGGGCTGCCTGGTAGAATGACCACACAACAGATGTTTAATCAGGGCTGAGGCCTGCAGGTGGCAGGGGACAAGGGGAGTGTGTCTGAGGAAGATATCCCAAGACAGACAGTGAGACATCTTGGGAAACCATCGTGCCCCGCCCGGGGCACCCTCCACCCTCCCCTGACTGTCATCAGATGCCTGGAGTGTGTTAGGACAGATCAGTGATAACAGTTACCCTACCTCAGGCCCTGCTCTTGATCCATTATATACATGCACATTTTTAATCATTACAACAGTCCTATGAGATAGGTCTTATTGTCATCCCATTTCACAGATGAGGAAGTTGAGACACAAGAAAGTTAGATGGCCTACCCAAGCTCCCCCATAACTAGGAAAATGGAGAGCAGTGGGTTCTACCCAAGCCAGCAGGAGTCCTGTATGCTCTGTCATTCTGCAATCCTGCCTCTCAAATACATCACCAGTTCCCACAATGGGGAAAAGGCCTTTACCCAGAGTCACTCCCCACATAGCTGAGTGCATGGGCTCCAGAAGGAAGGGGAAGGAGAGGCACATGATGGAAGCTGAAGGGCAGGCCCCTTGTCCCAGTCTCCCCATATAAGGAACTCTCCCCTGGGGTCTGAGCCTCTTCCAGCTCTGCCCTGTTCCCTTCAGGAGGATGGTAGAGGACTGCAGAGGCCCCCAGGAATAATGGAGGAGGGTGCACAGGTCAGGAGAGTTTCTGGCCCCCTGGTTTGGACTTGGCTCTCTCACACCCACCGAGGTCTCTCTGCTGAGCTACTCTCCGAGCCCACAGCTTCCTGGATCTTCCTAGGTGCCTCGTGGTAGGCATGTCTGGACTCCTTCCTCCTGCTCTGCATCTCCTCCCACTGCTCCCTGCTCCAGGAGCCCCACCATTGCCTAAGCCACCAACTAGATTCCTCCCTCTCTGCTTCCACATCCAATCAGCCATGCCACAACTCTATTACATTCAGCCCTTATGCCCTGGGGCCTGCCACTAGTGCTCTGGCCCAGGATGACCTCTTCCAGCACTCACTACATGCAGGGTGCTAGGTCACTTTTCATCCCCAGAGCACTCTCTACTTGCAAGTGAGGACACTGAGGCACAGAGAGGTGCAGTAAGCTGCCTGCAGCCCCACAGTGGAGTTTGGTAGAGCCAGACCCAGGCAGCCAGATGGCCAAGTGCTCACTCCACCACTCTTGGGGACTGCCTCCCCACTGTGGCTCTCAGCCTCGCCCTCCTCACTGTCCTGTGCCAGGCTGCACGAATCCTCAGTTCATTCTGCCATATTTACCCGAGGGCCAGGAATGTTGCTCTTAAACTAGGAACCCAGAAGGGAGCAGACCCCGGGCTGCAGGGCACAAGGCCCAGGGGCTGTGGGGGCATAGGGCCAAGTGGAATTTCCTTTATCTCCTTAACACACCCATCTGGTCAGGCCTCCCTTGCCCAGCACAGTATCTGATGTAGAGATTAGTAGTGGAAATGAAATGAATGGGAACTGTGGGAGACCAGCTGGTGCCCACCAAGGGCCTGTACCCCCTCACCCCCACCCCAATCCCTGGGGCCAGGGCAGGGGGAGGGGCTGCTTTCCCCCCTGCCAGTGGTCTAGCTTCCGGGGCATCTGGTTCCATCTCCTTCCCTCCTCACTGCTTCCCTGCCACCTACTCTGTCATCGGGTCCTGTGCAGCAGACTTAGCTCACAGGCTCAGCTCTGTCATCTGAGGTTGATTGGGGGGGATGGTCAGCAGGAGGTTAGAGGAAGTTTTAACTAGTGGCCCTCCATGGGACTGCAGGAAAGGGCCAGGTTGGAAACCAGGGGATGGAAGGGCTCTGCCTGGGAACCTGGGCCTGCTGCAGCCTCCCTCCGCATCATCGCTGGGATTCTACCTGGGCCGTGGCCGATTGACAAGGGAGAGGAACTTGAGCCTAATACCCTCGTGGGGGCTCTGCCTCCTGGCCCTGGAAGGTTTCAAGTCCTCCCAGATCTGCCCAGGTACCTTGCTCTGAAGGTGGTTCCAGTTCAGTTCCCACCTCCCCTCCCTGCCCATTCCTGGGGTGGGGGGCTGAGGCCCGGAGCTGGAACACTAATGGGCATGAAGCCAAACCTTCTCAGGACCAGCAGGTTCCAGCCCGGTGCTCATGGGCCACTTTGACAGCAGTGGAGCAGGAGGAGAAGAGCAACGGGCTCCTGGCAAGTTGGGAGGGAAGGCTGGACAGGGCTGGGGACCGGGGATGACCTGATGGAGGCAGCAACAGGGACCCCATCATTTCCTGGAGGCATAGTCTCCCGGCTGGTGCTCAGGCTAGTCATGTGTGACGGGGGCAAGGAAACAATCACTGAGCAGGCCCGTGGTGGTGACGGTGGTGGCCGGAGGGTGAGGAGAGGCTGGGAGAGCAGGAGGGAAGGCAGGGACAGGTCTGGAGCTGTGTGGGAGGGAACAGACCTGCCTAGCAGGCAAATGTGCTGTTCTATGAATGTGCATGAAGTAGGAGCTGCTTTGTCTCAAGCTGCTGCTTTTCAAGGGCCGTGTGTGTGTGTGTGTGTGTGTGTGTGTGTGTGTGTGTCCCAAATACACAGGAGACCTGTATCTGACCTTGAGTCATTAGTGTAGGGAAGCAGCCACTCCAGGCCAGTTGTAGCCACGGCCCCTCAGGCTCTGATCACCTTTCCTTCCCCCTCACCCCTGCAGCTCTGTCAGAACTCCCAGCCTACACTTGCCTTTGCCCCAGCACACACCACTCCTAGCCATTCCCTGAGGCTGACCACCCACCCTACCTCCTCCCCCTTGCCTCTTCCCAGCATTCCTGCCTTCCCTAGACTCAAGCGCTCCAGTCTTCCAACCCATCCTAAGCCCATGGCCTTTGTTCTGCACCTACTTGACCCTCATGTTCTAGACCCCTGGCAGGAGCAGCTGCCGGAGCCCGAGGGGGTCTCCTGGGAGGGTCCCTGATGCTGCTCGTGAAATGCTCCATTCTCTCTGGATCTAGAACATTGGCTGAGAAGGGAAAAGGATGTGGAGAATCAGGTAAGCAGGCCAGGGAGAGAAGCCCTGTCCTCGCCTCAGAGCAGACCTCAATCCTGCCCCCAGATCCCAGTCAGGAAGAGCTGAGGCCAGGGAGGAAACTGATGAGTCCAAAGACTTCCTGGCAGCAGAACCACTACCCATTTCCTCTCTCCTGACAGGACCTGGGAGAAGCCCAGGGGAGGTTACAGGGATGGGGTCCATAGAGTGAAACAGAAAAGAGACGGGTCTACAGTTCTCACTGAGAGAGAGAGAGAGTCATAGGTCACTCCCTCCGCTCCTGATGACAGCTCCAGGATGGGGAGATAGCACCAGTGGCTCAGACCTCCCCCCCAGGCCTGGGCCTCAGGAAGTCCAGCTCCAGGATGGGGAGACAGCACCAGTGGCTCAGACCCCCCACCCCCCCCCCACAGGCCTGGGTCTCAGGAAGTCCTTCCTGCCCTTGGCCTTGGCCCCTCCTCCAGAGAAATGGAGAGTCAGTACACTCCACTTAAACACTGTGCAGGGGCCGGTAGAGAGCCCACCTCAGAGTTTCTGTTCTCATTCCACAGAGGCCTCTTGAGGCCTGAATCCTGATTTCATCTTCCCTGATGCCCTTGGTTCTCCCTACGCCCAGGTGCCTCAGGCCTCAGCTGAAAGCAGGTACTTAGTGGGGCCCTCGGAGCCGGCTGCCCCCACGGCCTGCAAGGCCACACTCCTGGCGCTCACCACAGCCAACATGAAATCTCTTCCTAGTTATGATTGTGTTTCTTCCTTCAAGGGAATGTGATCTCCCAAATGGCAGGACTGGGCTTTGCTCTGTCAAGGCCACACAGACCTCACACAGTCAGGGCCTCATGCACAGAAGATCCTCAAGGGAGGTTTCTTGAATTAAGCAGGTGAATGAACTTCCCCCTCTCCTGCACGGGTCCTTTTCATTTCCCTCATGGCCGGCCCAGATCTGTCTTCCTTCCTGGTACCTTTCCGCCCAGCTCTTGCCCACTCTCCACTCCTCCCCCTGCGGCAGGCCATCTCTAGCCCACCCTCCCTCCTCCAGGAAGCGCCCTCAGATGCGGCCACCCTCTAGGCCCCTATTCTTGGGTCCCATGCTCTCCCATGCTCTGGACCAAGCACAGGTGACAGCCTTATTTCTAGTCCCTTTACCTCCCCCAGTGTCCTTGCAGCTGGACCAGGGCAGGATCCACGTGTATTGATTAAACCTCTGGGGTAACTTTCTCATTCAATCAATCCAGTCACCAAACAGGGCAGGCTGTATACTTCCCTGAGCCAGGCTCCGTCCTGCAGCCCCCTCCCCTCCTGCCCTCAGTCCTCCCACTTCCCACAGCTCCGGGAGTAAGTCCCATGTGGAGGTGAGGGGCAGGCTCTCTCTCCCTCCCCACCCAACAACAAGCCCACAGGGAAAGGGAAAGAGAGTTGGAGTCAGTACCTGTGGTCTAGGGTTCAGGTCGGAAGGTCGAGTTCCCCAGGGTATACTAGGAGAGACGAGCAGGCCTAGGACCCAAACTGCCCTCCCAAAGGGTAAGGAGGCTGTGATCTCTCTCTCTCTCTCTCTCTCACTCACACACACACACACACACACACTCACTCCCTCCCCACCTGCTGCCTCTGGCTTTGCCTCTGATGCTCACTTAGCACTTGACTTCAAAGAGCTGTGGCCCATGCTCAGCATTCTCTCACCCAGCACCCTGCCCACTCTGTGGACTTCTAGGCCGTCAGTGGGCAGACAGAGGAAGTGGGGTCTCAGTGACAAGGCAGACTGAGCAGTTTCACTCTCGCCCTAAGAAGCAAAGCCATCCCCCTTCTAGGGGCAGAAGGCAGCCACAGCTCCTGGGAGGAGCCTGGGGTAGAGGGAGGGGGCTATGTGACATGGGGAGCCCTCAACTCAGGATGCTTTTCTACAGTCTGCACAGCTGGGTTGCTCATGATGGGCCCACACCCTCCCTTCAGTGAGCCTCCTCCTTCTGCTTTGGTCCACAGTCTGGCCTCAGGAGGAAGACAAAGCTTTAGGAAGGACATGGAGATCTTATTCAGGGCCTCAGCCTCGAACTCCACGAGAGCTGGGCGGGGGTGGGGGTGGCCAAGGGACCTATGCGGTGTCTGGGAAGAATCTTACAGAACTCACCACCTAAATTCAAGCAAGGAGATTTTTAGCCCGACTTCCAAAAGCCCGGCCTCAAGACACAAGATTGGAGAAGGCTGCCCCCTAGAGCTAGGATCAAAGAATTCTTTTTTTTTTAAAGATTTTTTATTTATTTGCCAGAGACAGAGAGAGTACACACAAGCAGGCAGAGAGGCAGGCAGAGGCAGCGAGAGAAGCAGGCTCCCTGCTGAGCAAGGAGCCCGATGCGGGACTCCATTCCAGGATCCTGGGATCATAACCTGAGCCGAAGGCAGCGGCTTAACCAACTGAGCCACCCAGGCGTCCCAGGATCAAAGAATTCTTTACGGAGAGCCATGCATTATTAAATTTATTGTACAAATGTTCACTGAGTTTCTCCCTAGGCACCTGGCCTTAGACTAGGTCCTGGGAATACAGAAGCAATCGAGACAGGCAATAGTGTGATTGTCATGGTTTGCCCTAGACTAAGGGACTTCCTGGGGTGTGGGACTTCTAGTGGTAAAACCAAGACAGCCCTGGGCAAACCAAGGGGAGTCGGACCTTATCAAATAAAGCCGCTGGAGGTCATATTCCGAAGGGGTAGGAGAAGTGGGGGCCCACAAGGGTAGACAAACACAATTTCACATAGTCTTGGGTACCATGAAAAACATAAAACAAGGTGGCAGACAGTACTCAAGAGAGGGAGCACAGCATTGCCTCTCGGAGGAAGTAGAATCTGAGCTAATGAATGGGGAGGAGGAATCAATCTTCTAGGCACTCAGAGAAGGGATTTCCAGGCCTGAAGTCCAAAAACCCTGGGGGCAGGAACAAGGTTGGTACATTCGAGAAACAGAGAGAAGGCCCGTGTGCTAGAATCAGGATGACCCGTCAGAGTAGTTGGAGCGGCAAGGCCCCACAGATCAGTTTACTCCACCAGAGATGAGAAGCCCAAGCAGGAGAGTGCCATGTTCTGCTTGTTATGCTTAAAAAATCGTGCCAGCTGCTGGCTGGAGAATGGACTGGAAGCGAGAGGACCTAGGTCTTAGGAAGATTACTGAGACGGTGATGTCCAGGCTAGATCTGACAGGGAAAGACAACTGTAGAAGAGAAAGCATTCAAGAGACTAGTTCAGTGGTATGGAGTGGGACCACTAAGGTCCTATCTGGAGAAAGGCCACGACAATAGGAAAGAATGGACGGATTTCTGTTGTGTTCTGCAAAGCACAGGAGTGTGTCCCCACATACACATCTTCCCACGTCGGCTTCTTTGCCAGTGGGCAGGTGGGGATGGTGGTGGCTGGACTAGGGTGGTGACAGGGAGAAGGTGAAGAAGGACAGGGCAGACCCCGCTGAATGACAATGTATTGGATGTGGGGAGGAAGGAAAGCGAGGACTCAGAAACGATGCTGGGGTTTGGGACTGGAGCCACAGCAAACAAGGACATGCCCAGAAGGCATGCTGAGATCCCTCTGTGTGGGGAGTAAGGAGCAGAGAGGAGGAAGCCCTGGTGAGTCCAATAAACTCGGTCAACCCAAATACAGCTCCGTGGGGTTATCCTTGACGTAGTGTTGGGGGAGATGTGTGTCTGGAATGTGCCTGCTTTGGGGCAGTGAGGAAGGAATGTCTTGGGAGGCAAGATGCCTGCAGGTGGGAGAGTCTGTCTTAATATTGGTGGGGCCCAATTTGAAAGTGACTCCCGAGGGCCAGGTAGTTCAGACAGGGTTAGCCTTTTGGGATCTGTTCACATGACCTGAAATGGCATGAGGGGGTGGTGTCTTAAGGTAATCAGGTTAGCTGTAACAAACAACCTGCAAATCTCAGTGGCTTAGCACAACACTCGCATTACAGTTCTATGGGGACAGAGTGAGTGGTTTTGTTCCATTCATTCAGGGGTCCCAAGCTCCTTCCAACATGTGGGTCCACCACCTTCATTGGCCCCCGAAATCCTGACAGAATGGAAATAGGGAAGGGGTATGTGGAAGATTTTTATGGGTCCGGCCCAGAAAAGACACACATTGCTTCCACTTTGATTCCATTGTTCAGAATTTAATCCTGTGGCATTAGTCTCACTGCAAGGACACTGGGAAGTGTCCCAAGTTCAAATTTAGTGGGTGATGTGCCAGAAGAAGGGTTCCTAATGGTGAGCATTAGTGAGCAAGGAGAGGGGCTATCTATCTCAAGGTGGGGATCGCGCTACAGTGTCTGTCTTGGGTTGGGATGGGAGTGTGTTCTCTGAAAGCACCTCGGAAAGAAAGCTGATGTGGGAAGACGTGTATGTGTGGACACACTCCTGGCTTTGCAGAACACAACAGAAATCCGTCCATTCTTTCCCATTGTCGTGGCCTTTTTCCAGATAGGACCTTAATGGTTCCACTCCGTACCACTGAACTAGTCTCATGAATGCTTTCTCTTCTACAGTTGTCTTTTCCTGTCAGATCTAACCTGGACATCACCGTCTCAGTAATCTTCCTAAGACATGGCTTATTTCCTGCTACTCCTATTCAATGAGGACAATAATAACCATCTTAAGAATAGAGAAAATAACTTGTTGGATGACAAGTTACTGCTCTAACTGCAGTATGTCTATATGTCTCAATTGTTATAACAAGCCTACTAAGTGTCATCAGCCTTCCCAATTTACACACAGAGCAACGGGGGTCCTGAGAGCTTCCTGTGCTATCGCAGCCATTAGCCACCTGTAGTTATCTAAATTAAAATTAAAAACTAAAAATTAAACATTCAGCTCCTCTGTCATGCTAGCCCGCTACCAAGTACTCCATAGCCAAACCTGTGTAGCAGGTACCATTTTGGAGAGCACAGACCTGGAGTAGTTTCTTGGCAGAAAGTTAGAAAGTTCTGTTGAGTTATGGGAACTTGCCTAGGGTCACACTGTTGAGTAAGTGGTAACCCCATCTGAGTATAAACTCTTCCAAGGGCTCCATATTACCTCCACAATCAAGAAGAAGGTTCAGCTTTCTCCTAACCTTTCTGGACAACCTGGGCCAGCTACAGTTAGGTAATTATTTCTCCTTAATGTCTTGTAAGATCTATTGCAGAGCAATGCCTTTGCTTGCTGCTCTCCAATACTCCCACTACGTACACTCAGAATATTTTCACTCCCCTCGTTTCTGTCCGCCCAGATAATTAATTCCTATATGACTATTAAGGTTCAAATAGCTTCAGTATCTATTTTTTAAAAAAGATTTTATTTATTTATTTGACAGAGAGATCACAAGATCACAAGTAGGCAGAGAGGCAGGCAGAGAGAGAGGGAGGAAGCAGGCTCCCTGCTGAGCAGGGAGCCCAATGCGGTTCGATCCCAGGACCTGAGATCGTGACCTGAGCCGAAGGCACCCCACTGAGCCACCCAGGCACCCCAGCTTCAGTATCTATTGAATCAGTTCCCTCTTTTCCCTTGTCACTCTCTCAGTGGAACCCCCTTTCAACAACCCCCATCTCTTGCCTTGGCAGCTGCAGTACAGTAGCTAATCATACTTATTGAGAACCTAGTATGTGCTAGGCACGCTTCTAAGCACCGACTCCTCGGCATAACACAGGAAGTCAAGATCCCTGCTGTGCCCATTTTACAGATGGGGTTGCTAAGGCACAGCAAGGGGAAGGACTTGTCCAAATGAGCTCTCCGCTTCTAGTCTTTTCATGTGCAGCTGGTCCTCACGCTATTACCCTGACCACATTTCTAGAACAGAGCTCTTACTTCCCTCCCCTTAGCAGAGCACAAAGGCCCTTTATGTTCAGAATATTTCTAACTTCAAAATCCACCATTCTGCCCACAGGCCACAAACCATTTTACAGTTTCCCCAAATCTGCCATGTTATTTCTTCCCTCTGGGCTGCACACGTGCCGTTCCCACCACCTGAAATGTTAGCCCAGCCCAGACAGCACTAAAGTCATCTGTGGCAAGGTACTCTGAACCATGGGGCTCACTCCCTTCTCTGGCTGCATCACCGGCTCCCAAAGAAGGGCTGAGTGATGAGCTTATCACATGAAAAGTACTTCTCATTCAAGAACACACTTCCGAGGGACCTCTGGTTAAGCATTTGCCTTCAGCTCAGGTCATGATCCCAGGGTCTGGGGATGGAGTCCGCATAAAAAATACAATTCCAAGGGGCTCCTGGGTGGCTCAGTTCGTTGAGCAACCGCCTTCGGCTCAGGTCACGGTCCCGGAGTCCGGGGATCAAGTCCCGTATTGGGCTCCCAGCTCCATGGGGAGTCTGCTTCTCCCTCTGACCTTCCCGCCTCTCATGCTCTCTCTCACTGTCTCTCTCTCAAATAAATAAATAAAAATCTTTAAAAAAAAAATACACTTCCAAGATTCAAATTTAAGAAGCCATGGATGGAGTCTGGGTTTTTTGTTGGTTTGTTTGTTTCTTTGTTTGAGAAGCTCCCAGACTATTCTGAAGTGAGGCAAGTGTGGTTCACACAGCTTTATATGACTCCCTGGGCAATTCATCTTGTCCTGCCTGGACTTCTTATAACAATCACCTTTATCATTATTTAGTGCTTACCCCATCCACTGCCTTCACCTATTCCACAATGTTCATTAAGGGGTACTAGGTGCCAGGCACTCTTCTAGGTGTCCCTGTGAATGAAAGTGGCACAGTCCTTATTCATAGAGTTTACATTCTAGAAGGTTGTGGTAGGCAGAATAATGCCTCCCTAAGATATCCATGTCCTGATCTCCAAAATTTGTGAATATGTTGCTGTAATGGTAAAAGAAATTTTGCTGATGTGATTAAGGTAAGGAAGTGGCAAAATTAGGTTGGATTATCTGGGTTCTTTTTTGTTTTTTTTTTTTAAGATTTTATTTATTTGTTTGTTTGTTTATTTGAGAGAGACTGCACTTGGCCAGGTGGGGCAGGGACAGAGGATCTCAAGCACAGAGCCCCATTTGGTACTTAATCTCAAGACCCTGACCTGAGATCATGACCTGAGCGGAAACCAAGGGTCTGACGCTTAACCAGCTGAGCCACCCAGGTGCCCCAGATCATTCAGATTCTTAGTCATAAGTGTCCTTAGGAGGGAAGTGGGAGGGAGCAGAGTCCTCAGTGGAGAAGGTGTGACAACAGTAGCGGAGGTCAGGTTAATGTAATTGTTAGCTTTGAAGATGAAGGAAGAGGGCCATGCGTCAAGGAATGAGGTGGTTATAGAAACTAGAAAAGCAAAAGAAGCTGATTCTCTCCTCCAGCCTCCAGAAGCAGGGCAGCCCTGCCATCTCTTTGGTTTTAACCCAGTGAGACCTACTGTTGGACTCCTCACCTGCAGAACTGTGGGAGAATAAATATTTGTTGCTTCAAGCCATTAGATTTGTCATGATTTGTTAGAGCCACAAAAGGAAACTAATAGGGATACTGGCTACTTATTTTGTGCAGGGATATGATGATGGGCCTCCCCAACTAGATTATATGTGCTTGAAGGCTCTGTGTTATCTTTGACTTTTCCTCCGAGCTCCCAGGAGGAAGTGGGGCTCACAGGCGAAGCTCAATATACTCCTGTTTAGATTCTGAGAGTGGGGGTGATGTTTGGTAGGGATTTGGGGTGGGGGTGAAGCTTATGACCATGAAAGGAAGGGGAAGCTGTCAGCACCGGTCAAGTGTTTGAGGTTAAGAAGTGATGGTCACAGCGCAGGGGTTCTCAAAAGTCAGTGTGGAGAATCCTCTGAGATGCGCACAACGTCTGGGGGAGGGCACCTGGTAGAAAGGAACAGGGTGGAGGGAATCCTATTCACTGTGTACTTGCATGTTTCTAAACTTTTACATCTTAACTTTTAAAGAGAAATTTAAATTTGAAAAGAGAATTGTGATCAGAGAGAAAAATTTTGAAGTCCTCGCCGCTCCTGACTTGTGTAAATGTAAATTTCCGGGCCTGGCCCAGCCCCGAATATCTCGACAGGGTAAGTCTGAGGATGAGCCCTGGAACGTGACTTTTTTTTTTTTCCCAGGCACCCCCAAACAACCGGGCGGCCCCAGCAGCTCACTTGGAGAAGCTCCGGCCGCGCGGCGCGGGTTCCGGGCACGGGCGGCCTCCGGCCGGGGAGGGCGCTGTGCCCGCGGCGCGGGGGGCGGGCCGGGGGCGGAGCGCGGGGCGGCCGGCGGCTCCCGGCTCCCGGCTCCCGGCTCGCCGCCCCGGCTCCGGCCCTGCACCTGTGACTGTCGCGGCGCTCGCCCTCCCCACCCCGCGCCCGCAGCCCCATGGCCCCGTCCCGCCTGCAGCTCGGCCTCCGCGCCGCCTACTCCGGCCTCAGCTCCGCGGCCGGCTTCTCCATCTTCCTCGTCTGGACCGTGGTGTACAGACAGCCGGGGACGGCGGCCATGGGGGGGCTCGCAGGTACGCTGGGGGTTGGCATGGAGGGGGAGGGAGCGGGGTCCCGGCTACGGGCGCGCGGCGGCGGGAGGCGCTGTCGGCTGCTCCGGGAGGCTCCTCGCGGGCTGCGCTTCCCCGGGGACCGGGGCGGGGGAGGCTGTTTATCCAAAAGCGTCCGTGGGAAGCGCAGGCCCGGCGCGGGCCCGGGCGCCTGCAGGAGCGGATGCCCTCCCGTCCCCCGCCGCCACTGCCATTGGCACCCGCCTGCCGCGCCGCCGGCCCAGCCGCCCGGTGACAGCGTCCTCCCTGCGCGCCCGCCGGGCTGCCACCCTCCGCTCGCGCCCCTCCCCTGGGGGCTGGGTGAGGCAGAGGAGGAGTAAGCCGAGAGGGCCGGGGGGTCCTGGGGAAGCCCATCTCCTCCCGCCAGCGCGGACCCCACCTCCAGCAGAGCCCTCAGCCGAGCCCGGGGAGGGGGGACCGCGCGAGGGAATCGGGCAGAAAGTGGACATTTTCTTCCCACCACGGTGTCTCTGCCACGCCTCCGCTGTGGCTCCTCAGCCAAGGTCTGCTGAAGCCTGTGCTGGTGCCTTTTCTGGACTTGAGAGAGCAGTGGGGAGGCGAGTGTTGGAGGGAGAGCGTCAGGTTGCTGCTGGAGACAGGATCCTCACCAATGCTGTGTCTTCACTGTGCACCTGCCGACACCCAGTGAACCTCTCTGGGTTGCAGAATCCGTGTGAAGACAAAACATACTATTCCTACTCACCAACATTTTTCCCAAGTACTTTCTGTGTGTCAGTCACCGTGTTAAGCGGTGTTTCCATCATCTTGTTTCATCTTTACGTTAGTCCTATGCGGTGGGCATTATTATTGTGCCCATTTCACAGACAAGGCTTGAACTGAGGCTAAGAGTAAATAAATAGCTTGCCCAGGGCTACACAGCTACACAAAACAGTGTGTGGGGGGAAGAACTTTGGGGAAAAAAAAATACGTGTAAGGATATTACTTTTACATATGGTGATCTCATTCCGTTCCTAAAATCCTCTGCCCCAGAAAGCCGTAGATGTACTCACTGAAAGAAACTAGACTTAGTCGTTGCCACCAAGCCTACTGAGGGCTGTCCCTGGGTAGAGAAGGAACGGGAGGTGGGGTTTCTGCCTTAATAGAGGGGCATACAGAGCTGCAGCCTAAGCAATGCCCCCACAGAGTCCTTGGGGGGCACCCTGGCTGGGCTGCTCTCAGGCCTGCCTAGAGGTCCCCCCAACCCCCACCCGTGGGTTCCTGGCCTCCCTGGAGGCAGCCAGCCCAGCATTGCTCAGTTCTCTACAGACCTCTGGATCCCCTCTCCCCACATCCAGCTGCTCTATTCCTCAAGGTTCTCTCCTTGCAGTTTTGTGTGTTTGCTCCTGGGAAGGAGGGGTCTTCCAGCGAGGGCCTGTGGCCACAGTGACACCTGAGATGGAGGGGCTGGTGGGGTCGGAGGAGGGAGGGCTGTCCCTGGGATCCGAGCTGGTGTTGTTAGAGTCTGGTCCAGAGGAGCTGAGCCCGGTGGAGCTGAGTGGAGCTGAGGCCTCCTGGGCCTCAGTTTCCTCATCTGTAAGAAGTGGGAGGAGACACCACTGAAAGAGGTGATCTCGGGGACCCCTCCAGGGACAGTTTAGAATGCTCTGCAGCGAACATCCCACAGCTGCCTCTCAGGAGGCTGTGGAAGAGGCCCGTAACTTGGGCTCCAGGGAGTGTGGGCTTTCCCTCTGACCTGAACCCTGCCCTCTCTCCCTCCCCGAAGGCTTCCCTCAGCCTCTGAGGCAGGCCAGCTGTGCAGCTGCCTGCAGGGAGAGAAGCAGGGGCAGCAGCAGCTGGAGCAGGGCCTGGCACCTCCCAGGCAGTGTGGGCTTGTGGACGACAGAGAGGTGGCAAAGGATGAGCCATGCCGCTTGGCAGTGGTGGGTCTTCGGGCAGGCAGAGGGCTGGCCAGGTCAGAGCCACCAGCCCTCCCCACCTCGAGTGGGTTCTGAGAAAGTCTGTAGCCAGTCAGCCTTCTTCCTCTTTTGGAGGGAAGCATCAGCAGATTTACTGACTTGTGAGCACCCCACTTCTGACTCGGCATTTTCTAGCCCAGAAACTGCTGAGTCACCCGAGGGCAGCCCCAGCAGGCTCCTTCTCCCCTGCATACCAGGTTGATGGGGGTGCTGGCTTCTAAGGGAGTGTGGGCCCTGGGGCTCCAGGGGCCATGGGTGGAGATGCACTGTCTCCCATCCTGGTGGGTGTCTGGCAAGAAGTGGCTTGGAGGAAAGGCAGTTGCAGAGAAAATGGTTTTGCCCTGGGAATCCTGGGGAAACACAGACTCTCGTCCCAGGTCTAACAGACCAAGGAAAGGGGAAAAGAATGGAAAAAGTTGCCCCAGGAGTCTAAATGGCTTTGTGTTCTTCCCACATGACCTGGGAGTGAGAGGAGCCCTGGGGCTTGGGGCCTGGCTTTTCCCCAGGCTGGTATAGAGGGCAGAGGTGCATGAACAGACTGGGGCCCTGGCCCCAGGGTCCCACCTGTCTGAGGGTCTCTGTGGGCCCCTCTGTCCTCCTCCCAGCTCCTCATCTCCATCCCAGGCCCTGTGGTACTCTCACTGGCCAGCTCTGACCCTTCCTTGCCCTTGGGCTGCCAGCTGCGGGCCCCCAGTGGAGCAAGGGCTCTGCTCATTGAAGTGGTGCGGGGGGGTGGGGGACGAGGGTGAGTATGCAGCTGGGTGGGCCTGGGGAACTGACCATCCTGCCCAGAGTGTCCTCAGGAAGCGAGTAAAACTGAGAGGCAATTGCTTCCTGCCTGAGGTGTGGGAGGGGACCCATCTGGGGTCCTGCTCCCTCACTGCCCACCTTGGGGGAGGTCCCTGGTCCAAGGACAGCGGCGGGAGCCCGGGTGTGTAAGAATGGACCTGCTGCCAGAAGTGGCTTGTGTGTATCTGGAGGCAAGGCCTATGCGCAGGGGAAGTGAGAGGAGTTTAAGGTTGGGCCTGCTTTTTAACAAAGAACTATACATAGGACACCTAAAATGGTCATCTTCCTTTTCCTAGCCCTTTTTGGCATGTGGGTGTATGGCAGTGGGTGGTGAGGGGGGTGTCTGGGGGCACTCCTGCAGCCGGCCAGTGGACCAACACATGGCATTTCCACAGGCCCCCATTTCAGCATTTCCTAACCCAGAAATTGCTGAGTCACCGAGGAATTACTCTGCCCTCCTTATTTTTCTCCTAAGCTGACTCCAGGATCTTCAGGTGGTGGAGGATCTCCGAGCTCATCCTGTCCAGCCCCTCCATGCCACTCCAGGCCCTCCATGGAGTACTGAGCCGACCGAGGGCGGGTGGCGCTGTCCCAGACAAATGCCCGTCTGACTGTCCTGGGATGCACTCAGGAACAACATGCCTTCTTCCTGGGGCCCTTTAAGGACTCACACACCATCCCCAGATGAGCACTTAGGATGCACATGAGAGGTCTGGGAAATGTTTCTGGGCACCTGTTCTAGATCGTGTAAGGTGTAAGCAGAAAAGCCCGGAGATCATATTTCTGCCCACCTCCAGGCTGCTCTGGCTTCCCGTCTGGGTGGGGATGGAAAGACGCTTGTTCCCAGTTCACCCTGATCTCAGGAGTGGCAGGACCCATGTTGCAGGCCCCAGACCCCCCCACAGAAGGAGGGGCAGAGCTGGGAGAGCCTGGGTCAAGCAAGGTGGGACAGGAGGTGGGGGGTGGGAGGCTGGCAGGGCTGAGCCCTCACTAGGGTGGGAGTGGCTGAGTTTCCAGACTGACAGGACCTTTGGGTTCACCCATTTTCTAGATGGGGAAACACCAAGGCTCTGAGAGGTCACGAGCAGCACAGCAGTGCCAGGCCCCAGACTTCCTGGCTCATAGTCCCGTGGCTTTGTGTCCCACGCCAGGCTGCCCGAATTGTGACAGCTGCCTAGCTGATAACCAGAGCCTAGTTCTGTGACCATACCCTCCGCCCCTGCCAGCCTCTTTTCCCTCCTAACTTCAAAAAGAGAGAGAGAGAGAGAAATATCTTGGGCATATAAAAAAGGCTAGATGATTTCATGAACTCCCTTATACTTAGCACTCAGTCTAAGAAATAAAATATTACAGACCCAGTCAAAGCATGCTCCCGCCCCCATCTCCCATCCACTTCCCGTCCTTCTCGCCCTTGCTCAAGAGAACCACTTTCCCCAACCAGATGCCCGCCCTTCCGACACCCAGATGCTCCTCTGCCTGTAGAGTGTGCGGCTGGCTGCCTGCTGGAAGCGTCTCTCGGTGGCTCTGGCTCTTTCCTCATTCCTTCCTTGCAGGGACCTGCGGCCCTGCTGTGGGCCCTTGCCAGTGCGACATAGTTGTCCCACTCCTGGGGCTGCGCCGGCAGGCACGGCCTGGCACTGAGGGTACTCATTGTATCTGCTGAGCAGCAGCTGGCATCTGGGGAAGTGCCCGGCCAGGCCCAGAGGGCAGGCCCTGGAGAGGCTGGGGGCATCTGGCCTGCCCTCAGCAAACCAGAGGGAGTGACATGGTCAAGAGCAAGAGGGCCGCGCTGGGTGGCCTTGGGGGTCTCACCACTGGACCTCTTCACTCTGTAGGAGCAATCCAGAGAGTTCTGAAAGGGCCCCATAGGGGCCACAGACCTTGGAGGGGCGAGAGGGCCCTCGGTGGGTGGTAGCAGGTTCTGGAAAGCAGGCCCGACTGCAGTGATTCCCAAACCTTCTGATATCCGGACCTCTTCACATGCTTGAAAAGTAGTGACACCCCAAAGAAATCTTGTTATATCTCTCAATGCATATCATACCAGAAATTAGGACACATTTGCAAGCATTTATTTTTTTAATCTAAACATTTCAGTTGTTGTTTATTGTCATCAAATATCCAGTGTCCTAATTTTTCTGCTTGTTTCATAATGTTTTTTAAAAAATTTTTTAAATTTATTTTTAAATTTAAATTCCATTAACTAACATATAATGTATGATTTATTTCAGTTAGAGGTCTGTGAGTCATCAGTTTTCTATAATACCCAGTGCTCATTACAAGCATTTTAAAGTAATATGAAAAATAACATTGTGTTAGCATAAATAACATATTTGTATAAGAAATAGTCATGTTTTTTTAAAACAAAAAAATGAGGGGGAAAGAATGCCATGGTTTCCTATCTTTGCAAATCACTTTAACATCTGGCTTAACAGAAGATGGTAGATTCTCTTATCTACTTTTGCATTCAAGTTGGTGATGCCAGAGGCCTTGTAGCCTCCAGAACATTCCACCCTGGGGTCAGAAAGCAACGAAAGTGGAAAGCCAACATTACCTTAGTAATATTATGCAAACAGCACTGGCCTCTGGGGCCAAAGGGTCCTGGGAGGTCCCTGGGGTCCCGGGCTGGAGGCTGGGTGAGGAGGCAGGGGAAGGGCAGCTCCCTCGGCTGACGGGTCTGTCCCCGCAGGTGTGCTGGCGCTGTGGGTGCTGGTGACGCACGTGATGTACATGCAGGATTACTGGAGGACCTGGCTCAAGGGACTGCGTGGCTTCTTCTTCGTGGGCGTCCTCTTCTCGGCCGTGTCCGTTGCCACCTTCTGCACCTTCCTTGTGCTGGCTGTCACCCGACACCAGAGTGAGGGCGGTCAGGGAGGGAAGGGCGTGGGAGGGCCCATGGGGGACTTAGGAGGATTCTGGTCCTAGTTCCAAAGCTTACGTCCTGGGAGCTTGGGCAGCCCACTTAACCTACCCGTGCCTGGGTTTTCTCAGTGAGGGGGAAGCAGTACCTAGACGACCTCCCCGCCTCGGGTTCGAAGGATTCACTGAAACTTGTGGGAGGTGTTGAGCTGGGTGGACTCTGCAGGTGGGCAGCCGGCAGTTTTTATTAGTTCTAGGGGTTGGTCTTTCTGCCAAGCTCTGGGATGGGAGCGCCCCCTGGTGGCTGCGGCCAGCAAGTAAGCAAAGGCTTTTCCTGCCCCTAAGGAGTCTAAAGCTTCCAGCAGGGTCCAAGTGGCCCAGGGTCAATGTAGAAGGGCAGAGCAGGTGGTACAGAGCCGGGATTGGCCAACTCTGACCTTCCCTCAGCCCTACGGCCTCCTGCCTGCAAACCCCAAATGCTCTAGAAGTGCTTATCACATTCCACCTCTCCTGGTGGGGAGAGGTGGCCCTGGGCTTGTGGCATGGTGGCTGGAGTCCAGGGCAAAGCCCTCTCAAGTCAGGCACGGCCTGGCACTGAGGGTGGGGTTCCTCTCCCCTGCAGGCCTCATGGACCCCAACAGCTACTACCTCTCCTGTGTCTGGAGCTTCATTTCCTTCAAGTGGGCCTTCCTGCTCAGCCTTTACGCCCACCGCTACCGGGCTGACTTTGCCGACATCAGCATCCTCAGTGATTTCTGACCCACAGGGTGAGGCTTCTATACCCTGGGGGTCCTCAGGACCTGGACTCAGACTCTGAGACACTGGGCAGGCCTGCCGCACCCCCTGGACACCCTGGATCTGCGGCAGAAGAAACACTGCAAGACGACTGCATTCCTCCAGGAAGCTGTCCTGTCCCCTTTGCGGGACACCTGGGTGCGGTGGAAAGGGGTCCTTCCCGCCATGTTGCTCCTCATCGGCCTGGCTGGAGGGCAGCTTTAGACCTTTACAGATGGATCTATTTTCTTAGCACTCGGTGAGGAAACTTCGTAAGCAGGGCCAGGGCAGTGAGTCGTGGGGTAGGGCAGTGAGCCTTGGGGCTCTGCCTGGGGGCACTCTCCCTCAGGCCAGGCTGAGAACCTGGGAGTCAAGTCAAGTAAGGGGTCTCTACGGGAGACCTCCCAACCCCAACCCCAGCCCCCCATCCTGTTGTCCTTTGAGAGTCAGGTAGTTTAACCCATCAGTCCCAGGGATGGCAACACTTGGCTCTCTTTTCCCAAGGCCTGGAGACCTGAGTGGAGAGTTGACTGTCCCTCTCCTGGCCCAGGGCTGGTATCCCAGGAGTGTGCTGGAGCCAGTCATCTCCTTCACCACACCACATACTCCGAAGCAGGACTCCCTGAACAAGGCCAAACTAGGTGTCTGGGGAAGGTACCCTGCCCCCAGAAGGGCTCCAGGGAAGGGGCAGCATGGCGCAGGCTGGAGGGAGCCCCGCAGATCTGTGCCCATGCACCCACAGCCCTGTATTTCCATCACTTCTCACATGTGTCACCCCTGGCCACGAGACAGTCCTCTACTCCCCCACTCACTGCCCTTTGCCTAGAGCTCTCGTCTTTGAAAATCTCCCTTCTGAAGGACAAAATCTGCTTTTCTGCCTATACACAGGCACAAGGGCTCACTAACTCAGGAGGGAACTATTGTTACATACACCTTTTTACGTTAGGTTGCCATTTTGCACGGTCTGCCCTTTTCCCCCGATATGTCCTGCCCTTCAGCTGTTTTGCCTTATCTGTGTCACTGTCACTTTAGCAGAAATACAGCGGCCATTTGTACCCAACAGCCTCTGGTGGTTTCTTGTGGTGGACTCTTTTGGGGAGTTGGGGAGGGGGTGGGACGGGTGCTGTGGGAGTGGTCAGAGGGAAGGGTGGTGGTGGCCAGTCTCGAGGTGTCTTCAGGAGACCGTCTCCTTAGCTCACCGTGTGCCCTGGAAGGCAGAGGGGGCATCACTGACTCGGGCTGGAGGCCCTCTCCCTCTGGCCGCTCTTGGCATAGGAGAGCCCAGCAGCCTGACTCTCAGGCCGTGCTGGTCAGAGCAACGGTGCTCAGAGGCACAGCCTCAGCACAGCACCACTGGTGACATTTAGTGTGTCACCCAAGAGGCCAGGACAGACGGGAAGGGGGCGAACCTGCTTCCCTTCATGCTCTCCCCAGCTAAGGGCTCGGGGCCAGGTCTGAGGTGATGAGGCTGCTACTCCTACGGGCTCGGAACTAGAAAGACTGGCGCTGGCAGCCTGGCACTGTCCTCTCTGGGGACTGGATGAGTTTGTCCTGGCCTGCTGCATTGTGCATGGTCTCTCCTGGGCTCACTACGTGTTAAGGAGTCATGGTGCATTCGAGCGGGAAGGGACCATAAACAGTGTCTATTTCTGGAGCCTTTAACTGATAAACAGAGGCCCCAGGAGGTGACGTGACTTACCTGAGCTCCCAGCTGGGACTTGAACCCAGGGAGGTCTGATTCACCGCTCTCTGGGGAGGCCTTCTGGGGCTGCATTCTATACCCCCGCCCTCTCAATGGGCTTCTATCTCTGGCCACAGCCCAAAGCTGCTGCCTTTACGACCCTGAAGGGGGGCAAGCAGGGGCCAGCTGGGTTGTGTTCAGAATGGATTCGTCCTGCAAGGGCACTGCCCCAGGAGGGCAGGAGCCGGAGGGGGGCTGGCCCGCAGCCCAGCCTGGTCCCTTCCCCACATCAAATGGGACGCATGCTATGCTGTATGGCTGAAGGCTTGCCGCTCGCCCCCCCATAGCCCTCCGCCCACAGTACACTCCTCATCCCCAGAGGCCCCTCCACAGGCACTGTTAAAGCAAATAAAACATTTATTGTTCAGATTTTTTTTTCCATTTTTTTTTCTTTTTTTTCCTCTTTTTTACAAAAACATGCATACGTACACAGGGTATGGTGGTCCTGGGGAACACACACACACACACACGTACTCTCTAACTCACAAACATACATACTCTTACTCTCCCTCTCTCTCTCTCTCTCTCACACACACACAAACACTTTCCTTCTTGGCCCCAGGCCTGAACCCCAGAAGCCTTGAAGACTTTGCCAGGGCAGCCTCCCCTCCCCCATGTCTTGTGTCCACTCTCCCACCCCCTTTCCCCTCAGCCAAGCTAGTCCTATGTAGAGCAGGAGTCAGAGCTGAGTGAGGGAGACCCCAGAAAGAGAGAAGGCTCATGGAGGGGGGCAGTGACCCAGGGGCCCCTGGCGGCCATGCTGTGCTGCTGAGGGGAGATGAAGAGTTTGGCACCGTTGGCTCAGGAAGCATGGAACTCCCAGAGCACCTGTCTGCTCTGCCAGGGCACTGAGATGGTTGACGTAGGGTGGCCTCTGGCGGGGGCAGGGACCAGATGGGAGGCCTGCCGATGACTACTCTCTGCTTTGTCTCCCTGCCCATTGATGGGGTGGGGTTGGGGAGGCGGGGAGAGGAAGCTTCCAGAGTCATCTGAGGAAGCAGGCAAGAAGGATGCCCCCATACTCAGGGACAGCGGACCCCGTGGCTCCTCCTACCCGTCCCCCTTTCCCCACTCCAGCCCAGCCCTCAGAGCTTAGGAAGGACCACCCTGGCTGAGGCCAAGTTCACATTTCTGTGTGGAGCCTGGGGCTGTGTGCAAAGCCCAGGGTCTACAGAGCCAAGAATAGTGGTTATTGGTGGGCTCGACTGAGCTAGTCCTCCTCTGCGCAGTCCTGAGGAATGGGGGCCCAGCCCAGGGCCTGGACCCCAAAGGGGTAGACTCTGTTTTTGAAAGAGTGCTACTGAGGCCTGGCTGGCTGCCCAGCCTGCCTCCTCTCCGGGTCCTCTTTGGTCCCTATCCTAGACCCAGGGCCTTTTTCAGGCTCCTTGGGGTGACCGCAAGGGGCTGTTCTCTGGCCCCGACTACCTGCCCAAAGGCTGTCTGAAGACCCCGGGAATGGGTACGGTTGCCAGAGGCTAGACAAGAACCAGGTCCGAAGGGCAGGGTGGGTGGCAGGTCCATTCTTCTGGAGCCTCAGAGATTCATTGGTTCTTCCTCCTCCACCAGCTGTTCTGGGGGCCTGTGGGGAGAGACAAGGGTGGGGCTGCCGAGGGCCTCAGCTCAGCTTGCTGGGAGTAAGAAGGCTGGGGCGGCTGTGCTGGGAGCTGGTGTCCTGGAGCCAGGAGGGTTTGAGGGATGAAGAGGCTGCGGGCCAGGGGCCGGGCATTACCGCTCCTCAGCCAGGATGCCCACGGACAGGGATGCCAGTGCGGTCACTGCCTCCACCTCTTCTGCGTCGGCCCCTGGCACCCTGGGTGCCCAGGAATCCGGACAAGAAGCCAGGCGCTGCATGCAGCCCCAGTATTTACCTGCGGCAAGAAACAGAGTCAGAAAGGACTGGGGAAACAGGCCCATCCCCCCAGCCATGCCACGCGTCCTAAACTGATAGAAGGCTGGACCTCTCAGACCAAAGGCCCCACAGCAGACAGGAGCGGGTGCCTCCTCAGTCAGGGATCAGTGCTCTCCATTCTACCCTCAGTTCCCTCATGGTCCCCCCCACCGCAGCCTGCCAGGAAGAGCAGAGCGGATTCGCTCTGGCCACCAGGGGGCCCTAGCAGGTGCCCCAGCCATTCTCCCACCCCTGACCCCTTCCCATAGTGTGGGGCTCTGAAGAGCACCAGTAGGGCCCATTCTTCCCTAGATAAGATCTGTACCTCCACGCAGCACACAGGATGGGGCATGGGAGGGGGGAAGGTCACAACACAGAGAGCTGACCACCACCACGGCTGCTCTGGGTGGCCGTCAGCAGGTCACCTAACCGCCTGGGCTTCTAACGGCCCCCACTAAGCCACGGACATGAGCATCCTGCCTGCTGTTGTAAGAGATCATGTCTACGGCACACACCCAGCCCAGAGGCCGACCCAGGGTGAAGACTGTATGAAGTACCGGCACGATCTTTACTGTTCTACACCTGTCCTCTATGGGCCCTGGATGTGGGCAAACCTACTTTTTGTATCCCTAGCATTGAACCCCGGTCTTCACATAAAATGTTCCATAGATGCTAAGTTACAAGTGAAAATCTAAGCTGTCTCCCAAATGTTCTTCTTTTTTTTTTTTAAAGTAGGCTCCATATCGGGTGTGGAGTCCAATGTAGCTCTTGAACTCATGACCCTGAGAATCAAAAACCTCAGCCAAAATCAAGAGTTGGATGCTTAAGCCTCTGAGCCACCCAGGCACCCCCAAATACGGGGTTATTCTAAGACCAGCCCCCAAAGCAGGCAGAGCTCCCAAAATCTCTGTGGACAGGACTGAGGGTCAAGAACCAGCGCTTTTGGCAAAAGGCCTATTGCTACTGGCCTGGCCCTGACCTAGGATTGTGGTTGGGGATGGAAGGCCTGTCCTGCCTTGAGGAGGCAGGGAGTCCCCACTGGATCCATGGAGGGCTCCGAGAGCACCCATTCACGGGGAGGAAGGCAGTCCCACTGTTATTATTGGGGTTATTCATAGGAAGCCCACTCCAGTACAGCAAGAGAGCCGCTTGCCTGGCAGGCACTGGGAGTCATGGGGCACGGGTTACTGAGGGCAGGAGACCCCTGAGGTTCTGGGATCAGTGGGTACCCTTTTTCCATACTCACTGTGCACCCGGATCACGGCTTCCAAAGAGCGGATGGCATTGAGGTTGGGTTTCTGTTTCCAGCCCTCTTCTGAAAGAGGGTCCACCTTTAAGAGAGAACAGCATGTCAGCTGTTAGGGACCCACAGGCCCAGGAATCTTCCACCCCAATGGCCCTGGCTTTCCAGATACAAACATGCCTGTGTTCCCAGCTCTGCCTAAGGCTGGAAATGCTAGTCTTAGACCTGACCTGGGGAAGGGGTACCCACTCTGTCCCCCTCGTTCTAGGCCTGCCACCCCAGCACTATCTGCAAGTCCTCTGGGGGGCACCTAACTGCCTGCACGCCAGGACCATCCTCAGGGAGCTGGACTTCCTGCTCTATGGATACACAGATGGGCGGGCAGCTCACCTTGTTGCCCAGAAGAGCAGCCACACAGGCCTCAGACGCATCACAGATGGCTGTGAGGTCGTGGCCACCTTCCAAGGCCAGCACCACCGCGCCTCCCGCCAAGCTCATCAGCTGCTGTGTCATGTACCCAAAACCTAGATGGTTGGGTGGGGAGGAAGAGGAGAAGCAGGCCTGGAGGAGAGGTGGACCCTCTCTGAAATTTCTCTGCTGGCATCTTTCTTTATAAATGATGCTCAGATGCACACATCGCTCCTTCTTCCAGGCCTTTCACAGGGTCCCCCTGTGTCAGACCTATTCATATGCCCCAGTTGAGGCTTGCAGGGTCTAAGGGACTTGCATGAGGCCCACAGCCAGGAAGTGGACTGGAACCTGGGCTTGTACTCCAAGCCTGTCTTTTCCACTAAGTCACCCCCAAGCCCTGGGGCCCAGCAGGCTGAGTGGGCTCCTCCCCGTCCCCCTCCAGGAGAAGCTGGCAACTCAGCTGGGGATGGCACAAGTGGGGTGGGCATTGTGGGGAGGGGGTCCCAAGGCCAAGCTTCTTGGCTACCAGATGTCACCCCCAGGTTGCAGCGTAGGTCTCCTGTGGTGACAGCCCCAGCCATGAGAAAGGGCTCTGGGCAGGGCTAGGCGAGGAGGGCCCAGGGAACATCAGGCCCAGCTGCCACACCCGTCCTCACTCATGGTCCTGAGCTGGCCACTGCCACCTTCCCCAGGACTGGGGCAGTGCCTCTCCTCCCAGCCTGGCCCTCATTCCCTACCTCTCCCCCTGAGCTGGGCCCTCCTTACATTTAGCGGAAACATGGTAGCCACCCAGTGGAGCTGGGTGACCCTCGGCGGCATCAAACCCAGCTGACACCAGGACCAGGTCCGGAGAGAACTCTCGGGCGATGGGCATCACGACCATCCTGTGTGGGGGCCAGACGCAGGGGCTCAGCACTCTGTGCGGGGCTGCCAGGGGCGGGCCCCTTCCTACCAGCTTTACCGTGAGTACCCTGCTCTTGGGACTCCAAGTCACCCAATCTCCCAGCAGGATAAATGGATCCCTCTAGCCTCTCTGACCTGGCTGGCCACCCATATCCCTGGCACAGTCTAAGTACTTAGCCACTAAGTATTTAGAGCTCTTAACGGGGAAGGGGCAGGAAGGAGTTAGGGATGGGGTCCCAAAGGAGAAGAAAGAGGAGTGTGTGTATGTCCATGGGTGCTTGGGCGCGTGCTTGTGTGTGTGTGTGTGTGTGTGTGTCTGTGTCTGTGGGGTGCGGTGGGGCAGGGCCACAGTGGGGGCAGGTCACCAAGCCTTCGGGACTGAAACTACTGGGACGCAGCTGCCACTCACTTCGGACTGAGTTGACCACACCTCACCTCTCGCCACCTGAGAGCTGATTCTGTTGACGTCCTGGGCCACCCAGATTCATTCTCTTCTCCTCTGCCCCTGCCGGCCCCCCGCAGCTGCCTCCCTCCATCCCTCACCCAACTCTGGGGTCCATTTTGATGTGTTTTGAAGCCCTGGGCTCAAGGCACACAGACACTAAGAAGCCCAGTCTGGGGCTTCTCCAGAATTAGCTCTCATGGAGACTATTTCCAGAAAAGTATTTGAGACCTACTTCCAGGGTTCTCTTTTCCCAAATGGAATATAGGCATCCCAGAGGGAAACATAAGGGCCCCTAAACAGTCCAAGGCCTTTTCTAGAATGCACTTTCTTAAGCAACTCCCCCAATACGAACATCATCTGCTCTCTTTCTCCACAATCTAAATTTCTTATCTCTCATGCAAAGCCCACCTCCTCCAAGCAGCCTTGCTTGACTGAATGTGGCAGCTATGCTCACTTCACCCTACCTATCTTCCGGCACTCAGTTCGACACTGGCTCTGGGTAACACGTGACTTGATAAAGTACCCCTGACTTTTTCATTCTGTGTCTCCCGTCTTTTCATGGGGACTGGAGGCTCCACTATAACAGTGCCTTTCCTTTTATTTGTCTCAGTCTGAAAGACCCACCCTGGGACTGGCTTATCATGTCCAGTAACTGTTTGAGGACAGGCTGCCAAACCAACCCATCGCCTCCGGCCTGGTACTATTGGGAAAAGAGGCACAAAAGAGTGGCCTTGCTGATTGGACCTCCTCTGGGCCCCCAGAGCACTCACCTGAAGGCAGCCAGGTACTCAGGATCCCCCATCGGGGGGTCCAGGCCTCCAGCCCAGGCCACGTTGACATTGAAGCCCTCACCGCTACCAGCTCCCACCTGGAAAACAGGAGGCAAGAGAGACCAGAGGAGAGCAGGGTCCCAGGAGAGGAACTCTAGGACGCCAGCACTGCGAGACTGGCTCAACTGGCCTTTTCACTTCCAGAGAGAGGAACGGAGCATCAGAGAAGCGAACCAACCTGCCCAGGATCCCACAGCTAGTTGGGACACAGGCAGAGCCAACGGGGCCAGAAGGGAGCATGCAGTTACCTCATCCACGGCCCCGCTTCCTGGGAAGAAGTTGCCGTCATCATGACGATGCAAGGAGATGTAGAGCACACTGGGGTCCTGGTAGAAGGTCTGCTGGGTGCCGTTGCCATGGTGAACATCCTGGGCAGGGGCATGGACAACGGATTAGTGAAGGCCTGAAGGCATGCTGATGGGGGCTGGCACAGCTCACAGAGGTTTCAAGTGTCCCTTGTCTGAGGGTCAGGACCCTAGACTGGGAGTAAGGAGGCTGGGGTTCCCAGAGCGACACTGTTGAGTCGTCCCAAGTAGTCCTCCGGCCCTCTCTGTGCTTCTCCGTGTGCGCACATCTGGGCACACAGTCCTAGACCGGGAAGACTATACCATGAGACCCTGAAGGGGAGGAGGCATGCCAAGGGCCCACTGGTCAGCAGGCACAAGACATGTACGGCAGAAGAGGGGCAAGTCCAAGCCTACACATGTCAGGAACCTTCACTAACGCATCTTGCCCACGGTCAAGGAGTGATAAGGTGATTGGAAACCAAGCTCAGTTATGGAGGGGCAGGTCTGTGAGGCCCGGGGTCACCACTGCTAGGAAGAGCTGTGGTCTGACACTTGGTAAGTCACAGGACCATATGTGGGCACAAGGGTAGAAATTTCCTCTGCAGTCAATAGCTGTAGAGGCATGTCGCATTCACAGACGCTCAGGCAGAGTGTCTGGCTTAGGTGCATGGACTCCAGAGCTAACTGGCCTGGGTTCAAGTCCTAGTCTCAGGATTTACCAGATTTGTGACTGTGTGTGAGTTACTTAACATCTCTGGGCTCACCTTCCTCATCTGAAACCAGGTAACAGTCAGGTTCAGACCCATCACAGGTCAAACTGCAGGGTCTAGATGTCATTTGGGGCACGTTGAGGTGACCTGCTATCCCTGTGACTATAGGGGCAATGCAGTGACACCTGCAGAAAGAAGCCACTGGAGGCCAAAGAGCACTCAAGTGGCTCCTCCCACCATGGGAGTTCGTGATGGCTGAGGGCCTTCTCACACACGGTTGCTTCTGGGCCTCCCGGCAGCCCCCCAGTGTGACTCTTATCTTTGCCCACATTTTATATACAGAGGAATGCAGAGGCCCAGGAGGCTCATGCAGAACTCGGACAGGAAGACAGATCCTCTGCTGCCAGGTTTGGGGCTCTTTCTACAGGGCTCTCGGATCTGAAGGGGCCAGGAACCAGGAACCGGGACCTACCCAGTCCATGATGAGGATCTTGCTGGCCTTGCCCTGTTGTTGAAGCTGCCGGCAGGCGATGGCCACGGAGTTGAAGAAGCAGAAGCCCCTGGGAGGAAGAGAAAGAGAGGCTCTGCCCGGCCATTCTTCCCCTGTGTCTTCACCTCTCCTGTTTCTTCTGGCCGCCCTGTCTGGCCTGGCCCCAAAAGGCTCAGGGGACAGAGGGGGTAATGCCCCCCCATCTCACCCCCTCCCTGACCTCCCCCCAGCCTTACATGGCTGTGGAATGGTCAGCATGGTGTCCTGGGGGCCGAACCACTGCAAAACCATTCTGGAAACAGAAAGAATGCTTGTCAGCCAAACGGCCAGCACTCAGACACACATCTCCACAAAGCTGCCCCAAGCTCAGGCTCATGCCTTGAGAAGGGGCCATAGGACAACAAATGTCAGCAGATCTGACCGCGGCCAGTGGGATCTGAGGTGCCCTGAAGCCTGGCGGGTGATTTTAGGGTGACGGTGAACACCTCCCACCCTGGTGTGTCCTGACTCTCATCACTTTTTAGCAAGAGCTACTATTTTTCGGGCAAAAACACCATGCCCAGCACTGTGCCCCAGCACTCCATAAACGTGGGACTTCATCCTGACAGCTCCCTGAGGTAAATGTCGCCTAATCCTCACAACATCTCCATGAGAGAAACAGGGTTCTCTCTAGTTCACAGCTGAGGAGAATCTGAAGCTTGGGCAAGTTAAGTAGCTTGTGGGAAGTTGCCCGCTTGTCAAAGGGTGAAGCCAGAAGGTACAGCCCAGCACTGAGCTCTTAATTGCACGCCACTCTGAGGAGGAGCAGGGACACTGGACATATGCCCCCCTTGGGCTGTGAGCTCTTCAACAGCAGGGGGTTCGGGCCTCCGCACAAGCTCCTGTCAGGTGCCCGGCCCAGAGTGAACAAGCACAGGCACCAACCCGGTCTATAAAACCTCGGATGGCAAAGAACCGATCTGCTGATGGAAGAGGTCCAGAGATGCTCTGCAACTGCCCGGTGGTCACACAGCGGGTCTGTGTGTGAAATGATCCTGAGTAATTACGACTCTGGGCCTCTTAGAGACCAGCGGCTTGACCCCTAGCAAATAGCATGAGCATAAGGTTCGAATCTCAGCTCTGTCGCCAGAACTCTCAATTTCCCTTCCAAAACCCTGAGGCACTATCCAAGAGGAGTGAGAGGCCTGCGGTTCTGGATTTGACCTTCCCTACTGCCCCACCCTGCTACCCTCTCTGTGGCTGACCCACTCTCCACTCACAGCTCCTACCTTTAGCTCACGGGAAGCTACTTTGAAGGCGAGGTCAGTGACACTGCCGGCGGCCCAGCGGGCTGCGTTGGAGGAATGCAGCTCGTTCCAGATGGTATCGGTATCCACCTGTGGGGGCCAGAGTCAGGGCCCGCATCATCCAAGGCCCCCACAGGAACCAGGGCCCTCTTGGGCGGTGCCCACCCCACGGCCAGGACCCCAGGGGCAGGGAACTGGGCAGACAGCGCTGCCTCCCCAGGGCCCCACCACCCAAAGGCAAGGCCTCCTGCGTCCCCCAATCCCAGCATGACTTCTTCCCAGCTTCAGTCCATATCACCAGCCCGTATCTGGCCAGCACTCTGCCAGCAGCATCGCGCCTGCCTCCCCAGTCAGAGGAGGGGGCATGGCGTTACCTGGGCGGGACTTGGGGTTTGGACCGGGAGGGGGTTTTAAGCCCCAGCTGACTCTGCTCAGGCCCTGCGGGACGGTCGGAGCTCGAGGGGCCGTCTGCACCACTGTCTTCCACTCAGGGCCCCTAGCCCAGGCTGGGAGGCCCCCCAAACCCAGTCCCTGGGCCTCAAGGCTAGGGAGGGGCCGGGGGGCATGATGGGGAGATGGGGAGGGCGAGGCGGACCAAGAGAGGCGAGGAAGGCAGAGAGAGTCGCAAGAGGCTGGAGAAAGAGAGAGAGAGAGACAGACAGAGAGGGAGAGGAGGGAGGAGAAAACAGAAGCAACAACAGTTGGAAAAATCAGAAAGTGGCAAGAAATGGGAAGTTGTGAACAGGGCGCTGACTGGCTCCCCAACAGCCCCCCAGCTACAGCTCCCACTTCCCTCCAGAACTAGGCCTCCATCCCCTGCCTCCGTACTCCGGGCTGGGACGCCACCAGAGGAGGCAAGGAGCCCGCTAAGCAGGGTGAACTGGGAGGAGGGGAAGCTGGGCTGTGAGAGAAAATTGCCTGGGTCACCAAGGACCCTGGAGGCATCCCCACAGCTCCGGCCAAGCAGCCCGACTCCGCCCGGAGGCCGGCGTGGAAGGGTGAATCCCGACCACCACCAGGGCTTTACGAAGGGAGACAATCCCCTGCTCTTTAAGCCTAACTCCACATCTACTGAACACCGTCTAAGTGCAAGGCAAAGGGCTCCCCGCTCAGGAGACACTGACGGGTAGAGGACACACCTGGCCACAAGGAGCTTCTAGCCGGCAGAGGAGCATTATGGGAGAGCCCCTGGCCCAACAGGTCTGGCAGGACCCCAAGAACAAGCAGGTAGGGGCTGGGCCTGGGAGAACAGAAGGGAGGAGCTCCAAGAGCCCATGGCAATGGGCGCTCAAGCCCCCCGGGCACACTTACCCCTACCCCACCACAGGGCAGCATCACAAACATCCGCTGTGCCAGGAGCCCTGTGGGGAGAGGCCCAGTGTGTGTGAGCCCAGAAGCCTCTCAGCTCTGGCCTGAGGGGTGCTGGGGCCGGGGAGTTGGGGGAAGGGGAACAGCGGGTGGCAGGGGGACTCCCAGGATGCCCGAGGGGCAGGCTGCGTGGGGCTGGGACAAGAGAACACAGCAGCTGGCCGGGTCAGGGGAGGCGTAGGGTCCCGGGAGCCATCGGGGTCCCTACCTGCCAGCTTCCCATTGTCCAGTTTGAGGCGGCTGAGCGGGTTGGTGCCATAGAGGAGCACGTGCCGCTCCGAGTGCACAGACTGCAGCTCCTCCAGGGAGGCCTTCCGGCCCCGGAGACACTGAGGATGGGCCCACAGTCCTCCTGAGCCCGGGCTCCCCCAACCCCTGCCCCTGCACGCGTCCTCCCCACCACGACCACTGCCTGCTCAGGCCCCTCATTTCCCACCCCCTGCGGTCCCACGCACCCCCACGCTGCCTCCTCACCTCGCACTGGCTCCGGAGCCCCCGCTCCTGCAGGCGGGACCAGATGCTCTGGATCCGGCCTGCGTGCTCCGGGTGCCTGCTGTTGTCCCCGCAGGAGCACTGGTGCTTCAGCATGACCGAATCGTAGACGAGCCCTGCCGAGAGCAGGACTCAGGGTCCAGAGACCAGGGGTCCCCTCTTCCCCGCAGGGCCGCACACACCACACCCGCATGGAGCCAGACCTGACATCCCATCGCTCCCAGACTCACACAGCCCCACATCCCCCACCCAGCCCCTCAGCCTTTCACACACACACACAGGTGTGCCCCAGCCAACACCCCCGCCACAGAGCCCCTGACTTCCTGCCACCCTGACTCTCCACACATGGCTTCCTGTGGCCACCAAGACCTCGAGAGCTCTAAGCCTGACCAGAGGGGGCCTAATGTTGGGGTCTCATGCTGGACGTTTACAACCCAGCCAGGCTGCCACAGGGGTGTGAGAGGAGAAAGAATTCCTCAGAAAGCCCCAAGCCAAGAGCTGGGAAGCTCACAGTGACGCGGAGCCATGTGACAAGACAGATGCAGTTTTGGGGAAGTGACTGTTTTGGGTTGACCAGCAGGCCGCCTAGAGTGTCCTGCACACGGAGGATGGGTCACTTTCAGCATGCCTCAGGACACTGGGATCTTTAAAATGCTCATCCCACTTGACCCAGGGAGGCCGCTCCTTAAGAGCAGCCCTTGGGAAACAATGCCAGGGATGAGCAAAGACTCACGGACAAGAAATTCTCATGAGTGGACACCTATCCGCCCCACCAATAAGAAATCGTCAAAAAAAGAAAAATACTGTGATGAAATACTATAAAAATCTCATTTTTAAAGGTTAATTGTATCATGACATATTCATAATATGTTAACAGAATAAAGCAGGGCTCAACACGCAATGGGTGTGTGTGGTATCTATACACAGCTTTCTAGGACAAAGGTGGTGCTGAACTACACAGCAGCACTTAGGAGAGTTGGCTTTGGGGTGGTAAGAGACCAGTCGGCTATTTTTATTGTATTCTTATATTTTTTGGTATTTTTCAAAATTTCTAAAATACTTTTGAGCTCTTCCTTTACCAACAGAACAACCATACTAAATATCATTTTTGAAAGGTCAGGGGAGTTCTGGGTTGTCCAGAGACCCAGATCCTTAACCTGGCTTGACCCTCAGCTTGCTCGTTGACCACAAGTTTGTCACCTTAGTTCCGAGCCCAGGTGTCCTCATCTGCACAGTGAGGACCATCACCCACTCCACCTCCTTCATGGGACACCATGAGGCTGTGACAAGGCCAAGCAAGTGCTCTGTGGCCTCGAACAATGTCCCAAGTGACAGCAAGACCAGACATGGACTTATGCCTGAGCCCCTGTGGGCCCCCTGCCCCTTCTCCTGTCCCACCCTGATCTTGGCCTTACCTGTGGTGAAGGGCAGGCTCCTGGCAGGGGTTTCTGAGCTGGGCAGGACACGGGCCTGACTGGCGGGCTCTGGAGTTGGCAATGAGGCAGGAGCGGCCGGGGATGACTGAGCCCTGGACAGGGGCCGGTGACTGCCCTGGGCCAGGGGAAGCAGTACAGAGTCCCCAGTTCCTCCCCGGGGGAGCCGTCCAGCCAGTCGCTGCTGCTCCCAGAGGAACACCTGAGGGACATAGGGGGCCTCAGTCTCCAGGTCTCAGGATTCTGCTCCATCTGCTGCTGCCCAGGGCCTTGGAAACCTCTGGGCAGGTCCCTTTTGGGAGAGATTTTTAGCCCTGCCTCCTGGCAGGGCTCTGGCCTTTGATCTCTGAACCCTCGGCCCCCCGCACCACCCCCAGAAGTCAGCAGCCCAGAATGACCACCCTGTACCACCAGACTTTCTCAGACCCTTGGGACTCCAAAGCCAGAACCTAGGTAAGGGGCCTCAGGCCAACTGCCCAAGGATACAAGGACGTGCATGAGCCACTGCATATGTGTGGACTGTTGCCATGCACGGTAGTGGCTGTGTCCCCGCCACTTCCCATTCATGAAGTCCTAAGCCCCGCCCGAGTACCTCAGAATGTGACCTTATTTGGAGACAGGTAATTACAGAGATAATCAAGTTAAAATGAGATCATGAGGGTGAGCCTTAATCCAGCCTTAATCCAGTATGACATTTGTCCTTATAAAAAGGAAAAAGTTGGACCCAGGCAGGCAGAGGGGGAAGACGGTGTGAGGACACAGGGAGAAGACAGCCATCTACAGCTGAGGACAGAGGCGGGAGCAGCCCCTCCTTCATGGCCTTCAGAAAGACAAACCCCAGTGTCGGCCTTTCAGCCTCCAGAACAGTGAGACGATGTACTTCTGTCGTTGTAGGGGCTGGGTCTGTGGTCCTTGTTCCAGCAGCCCCAGCAAACTCAGCCCCATGATTTGCCTCACACTGAGAGTGCTACCCACACCTGGCTCTGTCCCATTTCTGGTCCCAGTCCCCGTCCTGGACACCGGACAACGGGTCACAGGGGAGAGGGACTGGGGCAGGGACGTGCACGGCTTGGTGAGAGGCCAGCCTCAGCACCGGACAAGGGACATGGCTTCCCCCAAGCCTGGCAGGCTGCCAATTGTGCCTGTGTGTGTGTGTGTGCACGTACACACACGTGTGCATGGCGGGGGCATGTCTGCACCTTGGTATGGATCTATTAGGGCAAACTGGGTCCCAGACTTGCCTCCTGCACTGAGGAGCTAGCTCCCTCCCTTCCATCTATGCTAGGCCCCAGGGTCTCCCAACTACACCTTTCCAGGCACATGGGTGCTGCCATACCTGCTGGTGCTGCTGGAGAGGAACAGGGCCTCTGGCTTCATGCTGCCCATGGCTTGACTCCCTGTGTTCCAGGCCGTCATCCCCCACTGGCCCCACTCCCCCACCATCTGTCTCTAGGTCCTCGGCGGAGGGTATCTGCCGCAGTCGGGGCTTCTCACTGGGCTTGGCTGGCCTCTGGGGAAGGGAGATGCCCACTGAGAAGCCATGCTGGGGCGCAAGCTGTGCGGTGGACCGTGGTGGGCTGGGCTGTGTGGCCACTCATCTTGTTGAGACTTCAGTGGCCCACGGCTCTGGGCCCTTGGGAGCCACATCCTCTCTCTGGCCCTCCAGGTCCCAGCCCTTCCTGAGCCTCCCTTCTTTCAGCCCCCAGAGGCCCAGTGAAGCAACCCCTCATCACCTCCCCTAGCCAGTCCCCCTCACCTTGATCAGCTGGACGTGAGGTTTGAGCCGTTCCAGGCGGGGCTGCAGGGGGCCCAGCGGTGGGGGGGCGGTGGCGCTTGGGGGCAGGGGCTCTGAGCGGGTCCGGCTTAGTGGCCGGTGGAGGCCTGACCCAGAGAGCCGCTCGGTGGTCAATAAGGACTGGGCAAAGTGGAAGGGCAGGGGCCCAAGCCCGGGCACTGGAAAGAACGGGGTGTGGGTGGGGCATAAGGAAGGAACCAAAGGGAGGAATGGAAGGAAGCAAAGGCACGGGGTGGCAGGGGGGCACGGGCTCACTGGGGAGACGCGCAGGATGAGGGGCTGCGGAGGGGGCAGGGAGGAAGGAAGGGACCCTTCCCAAGCCTGGCCCTTAGCAGGATGCAGGGATCAGCCCCTCCCCTGGAGAAGCCTTAGAACTCACCAGTCAGCAGAGGGGTGTGAGAAACTGAGGGATCCAAGAGGAGGATGGGCTGTAGTCGAGAGGGCAAGGGGCCTCCAGCCTCGTGCTCCAGGCCATGGGGCAGGAAGAGGGGAGCATGGGGGCTCCCCAGGACCGGCCCCCGAGGGCCCAGAGTCGGATGGGTCCTACGGTCAGCATCAGCCTGGGGGGAGGCAGGGAGACGTCACAGGGGGGAAGATCCCCCGCAGAGAGAGCAGGGAAGGTGCTGGGGTGAGGTGGTAGGAGAAGGCAGCGAGAGAAGCTGGGGGCTTGCAGTGGGGGGGAGGGCGCCTCAGCCACTCACCCTGGCAGGGGCAGGTAGCCCCAGCGTGATTGCGGGCAGCAAGGACACTGTCGGCAAGGCGAACGGGCCCAGAGAGGTCTCCTGCAGCCGCAGCCGCTGGCCCAAGAGCGCCTGCCATGGGGAGCAGGGCAGGGGTCACCGGTCCCAGACCTCTACCCCGGGCCTACCTTCCCCAGAACCCCCAGGAGGCTCAGGTCCAGGCTGCCCAGACCCTGTGGCCCCAGCTCGGTCAGGGCTACTTGCTGAGAAGAAGGCTGAGCCTCAGAACTGCCCCCGAGAGCCCGGCCTGGCAAGAGCTTACCTCAGAGCCCAGGACTGGGTTAGGGCCATGCTCGCTGTCATTGGGGGAACTGCAGCCCGAGGCTGGCGTGCTGCTGCTACTCGGGGAAGAGTCTAGGGGCAGCGGAGAGGGAAGCACAGTCAGAGGCCCGGTGTGGCCAGGACAACGGGGCCAGTCTCCCTTCCCCAGGGAGGTGGCCTCTGCTTCCTGCTTTCTTCCCAGAAGGGCAGGAAGAAGGCAGGCCACCACTCATCTCCGGTGTCTTTGCCCACTTTTTTAAGGTGCCCCTTCTTCGAGGGCCCCTTAGCCAACAGAGCAGGCACTGGCCTTTGGCCTCAATCAGCCTCCCTGGCGAGTGGGTTGGACACAGCCTGTATAACCGCGCACAGTCATCCTGTCTGGGCAGGCCCCGACCCAGAGGGACCACACAGGCCACCCCACCCGCCCTGCTGGCCCTCACCGCCAAGGGTCTCGGTAGGCCGCCGCCGCAGGCTGGGTGGGGCACTCTCCTTTCTGAGCAGGGGGTTCTTCCTCCGCTCCAGGGACTTCTTGGGCTTGTAGCGTAGCTTCAGGTTGGGCTCAGAGACTGTGGGAGCACCAGTGTTACTTGGCCCCACACCACCCTCCTCCCTCCCAGTCACCTCTGGGCGAAGGCAAGAGAAGGCGGCATCAGAGAGAAAAGCACGGTGAGCTGACCTGCTGCAGCCCCACGGGCTCTCCCGCTCCTCCAGGCTCCTGACCCTGCCCTGGAGGGTCCTCACCTGCCCGCCCCACTCACCTGTCTTTCGGAGAGGGAAGTGTTCTGGGGGGTCATTGGGCAGGCTGGGAACAGGAGGCAGAAAGCTGCTGAGCATAGAGCGAGCAGCTCCTTCCGTCTCCAAGGGCTCGAGAGTTCTGTGGAGGGAAAGCCAAGGTGGCTTCAGAGGGGCAGGGATGCCCAGAGGCCTGGCAGCAGAAGGCTCTGCAAAGGGCTCTTCCTGAGCCTGGGCCCCCAGGCCCTGCCAGGAGAGGCAGTCGCTGACAGGGCCAGGCAGCGTGTGGCCGTCAAGAATAGGGACATATCCAGGTGGCAGGACCGGGCCAGCCTCCCGGCCAGCTGCTGGGCCAGGCAGGCCTCCATCTAAGCTTAGGAGCCAGGGTCCCAGGACTGGGGTGAGAGCCAGTCACAAGGGGGACTCTGTCTCCTGTGGGAGGAAACTGCTCTAGGAATCAGGATAGTTTTGTGCTTTGGGGAAGTCCTAAAGAGCAAAGGGACTTGTGTAGGAAGAAGAAAGCCAGCGTGGTCTGTCTGTGCTGGGGTGGGGGGGGGGCAGGTAGGAAGGGCTTCAGGTGAGGTCGGGAGTGATAATTAAAGGAGAGAAGGGGCAGGTGGGAGGAGAGAGGTTAGGGCAGCACTGTAATTAGAGGTGAGGGGGATGGGTCTGCTGACAAGCGGCTGGGAGGCAGGGGGAACGAGTATGAGGACTCATGGGGTGGACACTTTGGGAAGAGGCACGACGGACACAAGGGAGCCATTGGGACAGCGTTACCTGTAGGGAATGCTGGGGCTGTTGGAATGGACTGTTCTCTCTAGGGCTGCCTGCTGCTTCTTTAGAATCACTTCTGCCAGCTTCTGCTTGACCACACTGCTGGCCACGGCACCTGGGGCAGGGGAGTCAGGAGTGGGTCGGGGGCAGGTGGACGGTGCCCATCGTCCTGTCCCTACAGAGAGCCAAGCCTGGTGCCCCGCCTCTTCCGCAAAGCCTCCAGACCCCCCACCCACATTCACAGATGGCTCACTGCAAGCAGAGGGAGGCCCCAGCCCTCACACACCACCCCGCCTTCTGTGGCGGGCCCTGGACCCCGGGCCCGGGACGCCTCCGTCCTTACTTCGCTTGCTCTTGTCCTTATTGAGAAGCTGCCGCAGCTCCTGCTCCTGGGGCCCCACCTGCAGCTGGGGCACCGGCGTGTCCATGGGGAGCTGTGGGCAGGGCGGGCCGCCCAGGAAGGGGCAAGGAGTTGGAGACTGAACCGAGGGTCTGGGGAGGCGGAAGGGAGGCTGGGAGGCTGGGGGCTGAGCTCAAGGCCGCCGCAGGGGCGGGGAGCGCGGACCTTACCCTCATGGACTCCGCCGAGCGAGGCTGCAGGCCTGCGAAGAACAGGTGATGGTGCAGGCGCTGGGGGTGCTGCAGGGCGAGCAGCGCGGGCTCCGGTGGGGGCTCCACCGCGGGCCGCTGGCCCACCCGCAGGTCCATGGGCTGGGGCTGAAGGCCGGGCGTGTCCACGCAGGGCCTGGGGCGGCCTGCGGGCATACAGAGGGGGCCCGCTCAGCCTCCTGCAGGCTCCCTGGGCCACAGCGGGACACTGTAGGGGCCTTTCCTCTGTCACTGTGGTCCCACGGGGTAGGGACTTCCAGCTCCCATTTCACGGCGGGGGGTGGGGGCGGGCAGGCATGGAACCAGGTGGGGTTAGACCGTGGAGGCTGTGCCTGAAAGGACCCTCCTGACTCCAAGCAGCAGGCTTTTCCACTAACTGGTGTTGCCGCCCCAGGGCAGGGGCTGGGAGCTGGGAAGATTGAGTGACAAGCCCTGCGGGGGAACATTCTGGGCCCTGCCATCTCCTTCCCTTCTTCCCGCCGGAATAAAGATTTGGTCAGGCTGACCCCTAATGACCTGCCCTCAAAGACAGCGATCCGCCAGTCCCCTTTGTTCAGCCTCCAGCCCCAGCCGGCCTCGTGGGCTCTCCCAGGTGCCACCCCGCACCCCATGCTCTATCCTAGGCCAGAGGCTAAAGTGACCGCGCCTTGAAAGTGACCCACCACCCCGAGCTTGCACAGCCCTATTCGCAGGGCAACCTCCTCAGTTCACTGGGCTCCTACACCCCTGGGGCCTGCTCCAGGCCCGTCCCTGTGAGGACGGCAGGCCCAGCCGCCTCTTCTCAAGTGTGCTCTGCGCCCACACCAGGAGCACTTTTCCAGGGCCATGGGGGCAGGAGCTATTTCTCACTGGCTGCCAGACCAGGTTCTAGGCCCACACAGCCAGCTGGGCCAGGCTGGACTGAGCAGCTGGAGCGTCTGCAGGGCCGTTATCCTGGGGCAGGCGAAGCTGGCAGGGGTGAGAGCAGGGGCCCTAGGACAGAGCACACTGCTGGGGAAACCTTTCCGGAGAGGACTCCTTCAGCTCCTCCGACAACACATGGCAGCCCCCATCAGGGCAGCCACAGGCTGAGGGGCACTGGAAGGCTCTGTGACCGAGCAGCAGCGGGGGAGTCGGGGAACGCAGTCTCCAGACCCAACTCAACCGTTACCAACCATTACCAATCGTTCCCTCCGATCTAGGGCACACATGCAGGCATGCCTGCAAAACCCTCCCGCCCTGAAACTCCCACAGGCTCTAAGAGGTGGTTATTGCTATTCCATTATCCCAAATGTGGAAACTGAGCTCAGGGGAAGGGACCTCGCCAAAGCCACCCAGCAAGAGGCATGGTGAGCGTGGGTTCGGGGCCTGCCGAGGCCACTGCTCTGGCTCCATTGTCCCCTGGACTTTCAGGAAGTCAGCACCCCTCGTGGGGCTTTCTTGCTGGGTAGAGGGAGAGGGTCTTGCACTAGGGGCATCTGCTCTAAGGTTCTCTGCCCAAGAGCTAGAGACGAGAGGGGAGCCAAGCAGGGAGGTGCCCACCACGACTGTCCAGATAGTAAGAGACCAGAGGGGATGGCTGTGCCTCCAAACGTGCCCTGCACAAGCCACACATGGCCTCCATGCCCCCCACTCCTGCTTACACAATCACGTGTGGAACCCAGATTCTCACTCGGCTTGAGTTTGGGCCTCTGAAGCTAACACACTCCTCTACATCTGGTGTCTTGGCTTCCTGAGGTGACTCCTCTGATGAGGTAAGAGGGACCTCAGAGAACCCCAGGCAGGCCACAGGACACAGGGCTTGCTGCCTTGGCCTCGCATGGCCCGAGAGGCCCCATCCCTCCCTCCGAGCACAGGGCTGCTGAGAATGTGGGAGGGGCTCTGCCAGCAACTCTCAGAATGGAATTCTGGGTCATTTAGCATGGGGGGGGTCTCCACGATTTGGGACTAAGACAGTTTCCCTTTGTCTCCTATATCTGAACACAACCCTTGCTCTCAGCCATTAAGCCCTGTCCTGCTGCAAGCCCACGTACCCTTCACCCTCCAAGCTTATGCTCACAATGACCCCCTGGCGGTACCGCCCTCAACCCCTCCACTTTTCCAGATCCTACCCTTTCTTCCAAGTCCAGCTGGACTCTTCCCTCTTCCCTGCACTCAGCCCACCGCCCTGCGTCCCTCCCTTCTCTGGATTCCAATCACATTGACGGTTCGGTGCCCTCTAAGCCCAGCATGGGTGGGACCGTTGGAGTCCAGCTCCAAGGGCAGGAACTCAGTTTTGTTTACTTCTCGCGACCCCAGCACCTAGAATGTTACCTAGCACATGACAAGAACCCAGTAAATACTGGCTAAATCGATGAATAAATGTCTATATCTGCCCCCCTAAAATGCCCAGGGAGTGAATGCCCAGGCACAGGGATGGGGTTCATCAATGTTTCTTTTTCTAATTTCTGTTGTTTTCTTTTTTTATATTAAATATCTAGGAGGACTACGTGGCAACAGGTACGGATTTAGTGTTTCTTGACTGAAGGGATGAACTCTGTCCACTGCACCCTCATTTGGCCCTGGTCACATACAGCATTCTCCTCCTGGTGTGTCCTGTCTCCCCAGCCTGCCTGTAAGCTTTCGGAGAACTGGGAGCAAGGCAAAGAAGACAGCGGGTCTTCACTCCTCCTTGCCATACGGAACCACAAGGCGTCAGGCACCCGGTAGGCCCTCCGAGGACACTGGCCGAGGCCATCAGCCACTCCAGACCTGGCCTCAGGGCCACATCCTAAACCAGAAAATGGCCAAATGGCAGAGGAGGCAAGGGCAGTGAGAGAACCCAGGAGAGGGATCCTATCCCTCCCTGCAGCCCGCCCGAGCAGCAAGAGGCATCTTTCCCCCTGTGAGGGCTTCTGTGCCCCCTCTGCGGCGCCAGCGTGAGGCCCGAGGCCAACAAACAAGAGCCAGGCGCCTCGCCCAGAGCCTGATGTGAGGCAGGGGTCTGAGTGTAAACACTAGCTTCCTACTTGCCTTCCTGTTTCCCCGCAGCCAACAAGGGCAAGAAGAGCATCCTGCCTTTCCTTTTCCTGTTGTGCTTCCCAACAGTGGGACCAGCCTAGAGCCAGACTTGCCTCTTACCCCACTCCTCGTCCCACACCCAGAACCCCAACTTCCCAACTCTCCGGCCCATCAGCTAGCCACCTTGCTTCGCTTGCCCCTCTTCTGTCCTCTCCAACCTCGTCCTGCACCCCCACCTAAGGCTCCCTCGGGCCTGACTCTTACCTGTGCGAGGGGGGCTGGGGCAGCGGGCACCCGGGCTCACCTGGGTCCCATCTGTAAAGAGAAGAGAGAGGGCATGAAGGGGCTGCAGGGAAGGGGTGGGGGAAAGGGTGAGAGGGCCAGCTCAGGTGGGAAGGCCCCACTCCAGCTTGAGCACCCCCAAACCCGGCACCTGCATCAGAAGCTAACCAAAAAGCAAGGATTCTGCCCCATTCCTTCCCTCAGATTCCCACGCTGAAGGCAAGCACTCACCCGTCCTCTCTTCCTCACCCAAGTCACCTTGTGACTCAGACATGTCGCCCCACTGGAGTCCAGTCCACAGTAGGCCCAAGGAGGCCCCAGTTCACCCTCCAGCCCTCCCGGATGTGCTTTGATCTCATCTTCCTAGGGCCCAGGCTCCCACAACCCAAAGGGAAAGAGATCTGGGAGAGGAGGGGTCCGGAGGAGGGAGAGCACTGCCAGTGAGGCTGCCTGGAGGGAGATGGGGAGAAGCAGGCCCAGAGAAGGGGCGCTTCCTCGGTGGGGAAGGACTGGGTCATGGCCAGAAGATCAAGTCAGAAATGGAGGAAGCTGTGAAGCTGCAGGTCTGGAGCACACAGCCAAGCCCCCAACAGTAGGAAAGCCTTTCCTCCTGCGGCCCTGCCATGTCCTGCAGCCTGTGCGCCCCCAGTGAACAGAACCTCTCCGACTTTTTTTTTTTTTTTTTTTAAATAACCTGAAATAGAAGTCTTTCCTTTTGGAAACTGTCACCTCTCTCAGGCTCAGAAGCCGAACCCAGAGCCCCCTATCCCATTTAGAACCCACGAAACCCCATGGTAGGGCCCAAGCAGGGCTGAAGCAGAGGCACAAAGTTGCCCAGAAGCCCACTGGGGTAGGGAGACAGACACAAGTCTGAGGTCACTTGTTCCAGATGGACCCCTTCCTCTCCTGCTGTCCCAGCTCAGGACCCTAGGGATAGGAGTCTGGGAGACTGGAGGGCCACCTGGAAGGGGCTCTTGAGGGACACACAGAAGACCTCCCTCAGGCCAACCTTGGGGCAGAAGGGCTATTTTCTGAAGAATGACTGGTGGGTGCTGTTCTCCTGGGTCTGTGTTTAAGGGGCAACCACAGTTCCTCTTCCAGAAGCCGAAGAAAGGAGAACTCCCTGCAGGCAGGCCCCATGGGGGAGGGGGCAACACTAGGCCCAGAGAGTGAGCACCCCCAAACCCCAGAGAGCTCCCCACCAGCCACCCTCACACACTCGTGCCCCATGCTCCAGATGCTGACGTTGGGTAGAGAAGGGCAGTCCACCTCCCCAAACTCTGCCGGCCCCAGCCCACGGGCTTCCTCATGAGGCTCACCCTGACCTCCCTCCTGCTCCCTTCCCAGAGCACCTGCCCTGTGTGCGCCACCTCAGTACTCCGCCAGTCATGGCCTCCACGGTGTCATTCAGAAGCTGTGCCCATTGTGCCTACCATCGTGTTGCACACATGCCAGGCTCCATCAGGAAGGGGTGACTTGCCCCCCAGCCCTCTGCCTTCTCAAGCTCCGGGACCCCCCAGGAACACTGGTGTAGCAGGCAGCACCCCCTCCCCAGGAAGTGGTAACCCCTACTCCAGGCTCTCATAGGACCTCCTCTCTCTTCTGCTGGTCTCACAGGAGAGATTTCTGAACTGGGCTCGCAGGTACACTCCCAGAGGCTGCGTCAGGCCCGTGTGTCAGTCCGGTGCCTCCAGCCCCCGTCAGTGGGAACTGTCCCCTACCTCCCCTCAGTCCCTGCCCGAGGGCTGGTCAGCAGCAATCGTGCTTGGGATCAGAGCCAAGCCTTGCTCCCCTGGTAACCATGGAGTCAGGACACCATGCACTCTCTGGACAGGAGACCAGCCAATGGCCCTGAACTCCATAGTGCTTATAACAGGGCCCAAAGGGACATTTTATGATGATGATCTATGATAGAAACTCTGTTCAGAAAAGCTGGGAGCACGCACGCGCGTGTGCGCGCATATTGCCAACAGGAGCTGCTTCCAGAAGCGATTCCTGGAAAAAGGACTGCTTCTCCCCCAGTACCCTGTCTCTGTGCTGACAGCCTTTGAGTTCAGAAGAGTCCAAAGCAAAGAAGGTAAGAGCTGTGAACCAGCTCTCCTGGGTCCCAAAGAGAGGACAGGTATCTGAGGGGACCCAGATACTCGCACCAGAAAGCAAACATCCTGCAAGCCAGGCTTGGCCGTGATCTGCGGGATACTTCTCATTGGCCCTTCTCGGGATGCTGTTCCCACTACCCTGGGACCAGGCAAAAAAAAGTAGGCTTGAATGGACCTGAGGGCCTGAACCATGCCTCGGCCTGGACCCTTCTCCACACAGCTCCCTGCCAGCTCCGTTTTGGAATTCTGACTACCAACCCCCCACCTCGTCCCATCTCTACCTTCGGAAGCCGCTGCAGTCAGACTGAAGAGGCAGTTTAGTTGGCACTGAGGCATGTGGGCCTACTGGGTTACCTTCCCAGACCAGCGCCCCAACCTCACTCAGAACCAAAGAGCCCCAGAAATACTGCCACAATGGGTCCACGCAGTGCATCCTCCACAGTCCTCAGAAACCCCCAGAGCAGACACAAATCTCCGGGGGGGCACCTGTGCGAGCTGGTTTCCCGCTCCTCCTTTGTGGGCCTGGGCCGAACCTCCCCCACAGATGGGACTTTGCCCCAAGGCAGGTGCACGGCGACTGGAAACCTGAGCCCGGTCTGCTCACCTGCCCTCCCAGATGTTTTAGGCCTTTTGTCAGGAAGACAGCTTCCCCAGGAGCCGAAGCCCCCTGCCCATGCCTCTGATGTCTTTTCTGAGGCTGTCCCCACCTCCCTGATCTCCCAACTAGCTGAAGAGGAGTAGCAGAAAGGCCTGGGCCCCAGCATGCTGAAGGAAAGCAGGCGGCAGGAGAAGGCCAGGTCCTGGGATCAGGGCTGACTCCCTCCACACCCCACGTTGTGGCTCTGGTTCTGTTTCCCTGACACAGGCAGGACAAAGCTTGACTCTGCATGGGGGCTGGCAGAGAAGATGAAAGCTGGAGCTGAAATGGCTTCAGGAAGATCCAAGAATAAATAAACACAAGAAAGAACATCACGGTTGCCAGGCCCTCCTGACACAGACTGAGCACTGAGCACCAAGGAGAGGCTCTTCTAGCAGGCATTCCGGTCACACAATCTGAGAACCTTAGTTGCTGATGGGGCTTGAGAGCCCACTCAGGCCAACCCTCTCAATTCAGAGAGGAGACAAGAGCAAGGGGAAGGGGCTAGGTCACTGTTCCCCAGCAGGGGAGCGGTCTGGCCAGGCCAGGCCAGGGAAAAGCCAAGAAGGCAATCCCAAAGGCAGGAACCCAGTATTTCTTCTTCTTCTTCTTCTTCTTTTTTTTTTTTTTAAAGATTTTATTTATTTATTTGACACATAGAGAGAGAGATCGGAAATAGGCAGAGAGGCAGGCAGAGGGAGAGGGAGAAGCAGGGAAGGAGGGAGGAAGAAGGAGAAGCCTGATGTGGGGCTCAATCCCAGGCCCCTGGAATCATGACCTGAGCCAAAGGCAGAAGCTCAACCCACCGAGCCACCCAGGCGCCCCAGGAACCCAGTACTTCTACATGAGGTCGCCGCTCCAGGCCCTGAAGGGCCCTATGAATGAAATCTCTTCTCACTTTCAAGGAGTTTCACATACAGCCCACAACCTTTTAAAAATTAAAAAGTAGACGACTTGCAGATACTTAAAAAAAAAAAAAAAAAAAGCTCAGAGCCTCAAAAAGCGTAAGACAGAAACTTTCTCAGTTGTCCGACTCCCAAGAACTTGCCTAGAGTCAACCCTCAAACGGTTTCTTCTCTCTCCCCCACCTTCCAGAAATTGTCTTGCTCATTATTAATTCTACTGCCCGTTATCTTGGCATGAAGCTGCTTATTGCTCAGATTTATCCAGAACCCAGGGGGCCGCAAGCTGGCTAGAAACGCCTGCCGTACAGAGCAATGGAAACGAGGCTCCACGGCATTAAGCATGTTGGCTTTGAGGTCAGATGGACATGGGTTTGAACTCTGGCTCCCTTCCGTGACCGGCAGGGAGAGCCAGGGACACAGGATAACCCGGTCAAGCCTTGGCTGCCCCACTGGCCAGAAGAATATGCACCTGGAAGAGGTCATTGGAGATTAGCCGCCCTGCGTAGCACGTTCCTAGCACATGGTAGGTGCTCCCTCAATAGTCTCCATTACTACCATCTGTCCCTGAACGAGGCAGCCTCTTTCCTGGCATTCGCAAGTTTCAGCATCTGGTCCCAGCTGCACCCTCTCCTCTCCCGCCACAGTCATTTTCTCCCCATGTGTTCCCTGCCCCACCTCTGCGGACTGCACTCCCCTCTCTCTTCCCTCCGAACCTCTGTAAACTAACACTTCGCTACTGGCCAGTTGTTCTGAGTGCCTCACAGGTGCTAAGTCACCCAACCCTCACCAGAGGAGGGTAGGTACCACCTTTATCTCCATTACATAGGTCAGTAGACTGAGGCCCAGAAGCATTAAATAACTTGTGTGAAGTCATGTAACATAGAATTGGCTCCACTGGGACTTGAGCCAGGCCACTGGGCTCCAGAATCCACCTTCCCAAACTTTACGCTCCCCTGCTCCCCCCCAGCACTTCCGCTCCCACAGGCCGGCAGGTAGGGAAAGACAGAGAGAGAACACAGCCCCCCAGGAACCAGTAGCGGTGGTAGGCCCCAGGCCTGCTGGAGGTTCAGAGGGCAGAAGCTGCCTGCTTCATCTCCGGGTCTCCGTAATAACCACAGACGGACAGCAACTGCTGACTTCAAAGATTCCAAGCAATGATTTGGGACCTCGTGTGGGAATAAGGGGCTGGTGACAGGTGAGGGTCTTGGGAAAAGCATCAGCTTCATTTCCCCTGCTCTCCAGGGCCTGCTAAGTCCTCTCTCTAGAAGCTCCCAAGTCCCTCTGAGACTCTTATTAGTGTCCCAAATCGAGCTGGGCTGCTCGAAGGTGAGTGGCCTGAGTCATGGGCCCAGACAAAGGGCCCCTGTCACTCCAAGGCGGGGGGGGGGGGGGGGGGGGCGAGGGGACTGAGGCCCTGCAGCTCACAGCCATGGGCCTCGCAGGAGGCTGGATGGGAGGCCACAGGCCGGCTGCCCGCCCCCGCGGTGAGCATGCCCCTTTCCCCTTGCCTGGGGCCCTAGGGCAGCTATTTTTAGCTCTTGACACCTGGGTATTTTGCAGCCGCAGGATGTCCGGTTTGGAGTCTCTTTCTGGGAATCCCACATGCGGCTGTTGTAAACAGCCCCACGCAGCGGTGGCCCGAGCTGGGAGCCAGCACCCCCCCCCCTTCTGCTGTTTGAGATGAATCAAACAGGAAGCAGACGTAACCATGGCAGCGGCAGCTCGAGCTCCCTGGGGGTGGGAAAGCGTCCTTCCTGGCTCCTTGCCCCCAGCCCAGGTCCTCTCCTGCATCCCGCAGCCTCTCCTCCTAGCCAGAGACCGGTGGGACACTGAGGCAGGGGGAGCCCGGCCATCCCAGTGGGGCCGGGGACCTGGGACTGGCCCTCTCTGGAGAGCCTCACTGTCCTCTGGCAAAGGGAAACAGGGTCTCCTCCAAGCCTGGCCCACCTTCAAGGGCCTCCCAGACCACCCCTCAGTCTTCCTTGCCTGTCCTTGGTAGAGGTGCAAAGGGGAAGACCGAGCTACTCGCTCAGGGTGGCTGGCCTTGGAGAGCCTGCCTCCACTTCCTGTCACCCACAGCCTTCTCCCGGGCAGCCAGGCCGGCCTGAGCACCTAGGGAATTCCTGAGCTGGTAGGTTGTCCCAATCCCAGCCCCCTGGTCAGACTGCCCTAGGGTTTCTCTGACCCTGAAAGCCCTCATAGGCTAAGTGCCCACTTACCCTTGCTCCACTGCTCCAGGAACTCCAATCCCTGAGATAGGAAGTTCCCCATGGTATCTAACCACCATCTTTCCTATCATAAGCAAAACATCCTGAGCAGTCAAGATGGGGGCCCCATCTCTAATGTGGGGAGAGTGGTGGAGGTTCCATCAGCTCCTGCCTTTGTCTCTCCCCTCCCCCAGCCCCTGCTGCCCCACTTAGACCAGCTGCTCCCTCTTAGCAGCCAGCCCCAGACAGTCTTTCTCAAGGGCCAGCGCTTGCCCCAACAGGAAGCACGGTCACCGCCCTGGGGCTGCCTCTCAGAGCCTGCTCCTTCTCCCCTCCAAGGTCTCGAATTCCCTCCCTGGAACTCCTCCTTGTTCCCTTGGCTTGTGGGCCCTCCTTGGCCAGGTTGTGCCTCCCCCATCCCCAACTCCCGCTGGCCCCCTGCCCACTGCAGGCTCTGCCTTTGCCAACCGCACCTGAGCCACATGATGTGCCTTCTTTGGCTCCTCCCACCTGTGCCACCAGGAGGCCACTCAGCCCACTCCAGAGACCGCCAGGGAAAAGCTCAAGTTATCCGATTAATATTAATAATTAGTGTCTTATAATGACTAATGAATCAGATGAGGGGTGATCTACAGCTCTGTACCAAATACCTACTGGGTGGCAGCTACTGTGTGAAGCACCCTACTCGTCCTGTCTCACTTGGCCCTCACAAAGACCCTGTCTGGTAGATACCGTAAGCACGTTCCTTTTACAAAGGAGGAACTGAGGTGTGGAGTTCTTAAGAAACCTGCAGAGGCCACACAGCTGGGAAATGGGCTCCTGGGGCTCCAAGACCTAAGCTCATAATTGAGACCCTGGCACACAGGTCCGCCCACCTCCCCAGGTGGTAAGGTGAGGTCATGAGAGGCCAGAGGATGACACAGTGGGTCCCAGCATCCAAAGGCCTGGGCGTGTCCCCCAGGGGCAGTGTGTTCCCAGAAGACATCGCCCCGCAACAAGAATAACAAGAAAGAGTCATCTCTGCCTGTGTCCTTCACAAGCCTTTTGTCTCCAGGCGGTGCTCCCAAACCCATCTTCACTCCCTTTTTCGTCTTGTTTTCCCTGTTTTTTTTTTTTTTTTTTAATGTACCTGTTCCCCTGTCCTTGTTGCCTGTAAGCAGCCTCCAGCAGGATATAAACAGAGAAGCAACCCTCCCAAGGCTGCCAAGAAGGGTCAGCCACGTGTGCTGCCACTCTGGAAAGAGTCAAGCACCGGAGAAAAGGCAGGTTGCACAACCGGAGCAAGTCCCCCGCGGAGCAGCTATTTGAGTGAATTCCCTCAGAAGGAGAAGCTCACTCCCTCTCTCTGCCCCCTCCCAACACACACCTCTCTCTTTCTCGATCTCTCCCCCAGGTCTCAGACACACTGGCAGGCCTTGGGCAGGTAGAAGAGATGGAGGCACCCACCAGTGCAGAACAGAGCACCCTCCTAGAGGGCAGACTCCTGGGGACCAGGAACACAGCCAAAGACCATCAGTGCCCTCGGACCTGTGGCAGGTCAGTAGTGGCCACTGTGGAGGCCCAGGCCGTCACAGATAGAGGAGGCTGTGAATAGCAATACCTCTGAATGCTGGCACTCACAGGACCCCACATTAATATTAATGACATTAAGTACCCAGAAATCCCCAGCCCAGTTGGGCCAAGGTATTCCCCTCGTTTTGCCTATTATTGTTGGAAGATGGCAGAGGTCTGCCAGGCAGATTCTCCCGGTGACAGGATTCCCTCCTGCAACCAGGGTTCTGCGGCTGCCCTTGGTAGGCCAGGCTTTTTCCTGACCACGAATCCAGCCAGTGCTCACACAGCCTTCAGGGAACTCAGCAAACAGACGCATGGTCCTGGGTACTGATTTGGACAAACCAGCTGTGAAGGACAATTTCTGGCCACCTGGGAATTCAATGAGATGAGAATTTACTGTCGTGGAAGGTGGCAAGCGCTGAAAAACCAGCAGGTGCAGTGTCATCTCGTTTTCGTAAAAAATATGACCCAGAGAGGCATGTCAGGAAACAGGGAGATATGAAGCGGTATTGTGGCCATGGTCTCTGACCACTGGGACTGGAATGCTTCTCAGTTTTTAAATTTCTGCTTGTCTGGGTTGTCTGATCATGTACAACACACAAGAATTGCCTCTGTAATGATAGAACAGAACACAGACATGTATGTACACAAACACACGTGCGTGGTAAGGATGTCACAGTGGGTTGCAAAGCCGAGGTTCAGCTTCTGGTTCCCATGAGAACGAGGACAGCAGGCTTTCATGAACTCCGTGCACCCTTTTCGGGGACCCTAACAGCCTCTGTGGTTCCACATTATTTACCACCTCGCATCCCCTGCCTCTCCTAAATTGCACAGAGGGCCTAGCACAGGGCCGGGCACCCCGTTAGGACTGACTTAACGAATGCCTGTAGGCTGAATAATGATCATTTCCTGAAAGAAATGCCTCCTGCCTCTTCCAGGGCCACAGTGCTGGGATTACTCACTGCTGACATCACTGACCTTCCCACCCCTCCTTAGCCTCCTGTTCCTCTTAGGAGCTGCTAGGGAGGGGCTGAAATAAAGGTCACTGCAGCAGATGCTGGCAAGGTATCCCACATCAGGCCCAGGAGGGCGGCCCCGTCCCAGACCCTTCCCCAGTGCCAGCTGGCTGGAAGGCCCGGGGGTCCTCCAGCATCCTGCCTCGCTGGGGGAGCCTGGGGGCGGTGGACTGAAAGAGAGAAGAAGGGGTCCACCCTGGGACTTCTGGCAGCAGACTCCTGCTATTCCAGGCCCTTATGGGTGGAGGAATCTGGAACAGTGAATTTGGCCTGGTTTTGCCTGTGAACTGGGGCTGGGCCCAGTTTCTGTTCTTCATGTCTTTAACGTTCCCTATCCTTGACCTTCAGAAATGTGAACAATAACATCAATAAGATTGATGCGTATTCTGTGTGCACGAGCTTCACACGGGGCACGGCACTGCCATTATTTACTTTAAACCTTACGGCAACTCCATGAGGTAGAAACTGTTGTTGCTTTCATGTTATGGACATGGAGAAACTGAGGCACAGAGAGCCATGTGCTGTCTGCGGGAGGCACAGAGACTCTGACAAGGCCATCCTATCCCTCCTTCTGTGTCCTCACTGGAAGGCTCTGCTGCCAGGCTTTGCAATGGGCGCAGGAGGGTCCAAAGGTGATAAGGAACATCTGTAGGGTGCTTTCGAGTCCCCCACGTGTTTGCATCCACATCTGAGAAAATCCCAACTTGAAAGACTAGGAAACCAAGACTTGGGGGGCCTTTCGTGGCTTTGCACAAGTTTCCACAGCCATTCAGAATCCAAGTCAGGTCTCTGGCCTCAGAAGGGTACATTTCTTCCCCTAGGTCCTACAGCCCGCTGGCCCAACTCTCAGGACGGCTCTGAAGGCCTGGGAGGGAGATGCATGTCCTCTACAACCATGGAGATGACGGCTGCGCTCAGCCCCTCGGCCCGGTGGGGGGGTTGGGGGAGGGGGTGCTGTGCCAGCACCTCCTCGGCGTCTCCCCCGTGACTCACTCCTGGGACCCAGGGGAAACACAGCCCTGCGCTGAGGGCAAACATTGCCTGCCTCCTGCCCCGCCTCCAGCTCCCCGCCTCCACATTTGCTAACCGAAACCCGGCTGCTGCTATTTTTAACCCTCCAGCTCCCCCTCGCCTGGGGCTCCCCCCTGCACCCCACCCCCTCCCTCTGCCCCAACCGGGTGCCACCAGCTTGTCATTCTGAGAGCAGTTCTCTAACCTGAACGCCCTGGCGGGTGCAGCGGATGCCCGGGCAGGTTTGTGGGGCAAGCAAAACAAGACGGTTACAGCCCAGTTGCCGAATTCCCCCACCCCGGACTCTTTCCGAACCTGTGGCTCCCAGCCGGCCCCGCCTTTCCCAGCCTTCCTGGGAGCTGGGGGAGGCAAGAATGAGACTTCCTGGGCTGGGAGTGACAGCAGGAGCCGGAGCCGGGCTCCTCAGAGTGGGCTCTGCAGGGAGCTGAGCTGTACTGCCGAGCGGGAATAGGGTACCCCAGGGCAGAGGCTCTCCCTGAAGGCCCAAGGTCTCTGACCACCAGGCTTTCCAATCCCTGCAGGCAATATGGAGAAAAAAGGAAGTGGGAAGGAAGCAGGGTGGGGATGGTGAGTATAGCCCCCAGCCCTCCTCACTGAAGGTCCCCTCCCCATCCTGCTCTCGCAGGTACACAGGGGCTGGGGTTAAGATTGGGAGTGAATGCCTAGGAGGCTCAGGAGTCCAGGGGGCTTTTGCGCTGAGCAGCCTAAAGGAGGCCAGGGGTAAAATGCTAGCCAAGGCAGGAGGGGGAGGGGGTGGAAGAGGGCTCTTCTCTTATCTGGGGGCCTCTAACTCCTTGGGTCTCTAAGGAAAGAGCTGCAGCTCCCTGCAGCCTCAGCTCTATGTCCCCCAGGGAACCCCCCCTCAACACACACACACACACACACTGCAGAAAAGGCTGGAGGTGAGAGGGTCTGAGAGCTTCTTGCCTGATGTGAAAATTAGCCTCCTGAGAGGGAGAAGGGGTAGGACTGCAGGGGCACTAGCTGATGTCTGCCCCCTGGGCTGAGAGCCTCACCCAGTTTGGGAAGCTGATTCCAAGGGCCCAGGAGAGGCTCTGGGGCACCCAGCCAAAGGACGTCTCCAGGACTTCTCTTCTGTCCAGACCCCAGATCGATTGGCCAGCTTTAGCCTTCTCCTTTACCCCGGCTTCTCTGGTCCCTGGCCCAAAGCTTCTCTCTGGTCCACCCTCCCTTCCAGGGCCGGGTCCTCTCTAACTCTTGACCCTCTCTACAGTGATTCCTGAGCCAGGTGAATAAATCCCAGTGGCCACAGAGGCAGCCAGGCTAGACCCAGAGAGGAGGGACTTGGCACGGGAGTTCCCAGGTGGAGACATGGGGAGGAAGGGGATGAGGCGGGAGGAAGGTGAGGCTGGAGCGTCAGGAATGGGGTGGTGCTTGAGAGCTCCTGGGGAGAGGCTGCTGCCTTCCCCACACCCAACACGTGCCTGCATGGGGCCCTGGACTCAGCCTGGCAGAGGGAAAAGCTGCTGCTCCTTGGAGCAGCCTCAATTCCAGCACTGCCCAGCTCCCCTTCCTCGCCTTCCTCCCCTTCCCCTCCGCCAACCTCAGGGGGCTTCGGGGAGCAGAGCCCCTGCTGCCTGCCATGCCCCAAAAGAGGCTTCAGTCCTAGGCCAGTGCTCAGCCCAGGGGCCCCACCGGGATCCAGGCGGTTCCCAAGCATGCTCAGAAGCTCTGAGGACTCACTTCTGGTCTGGGGAGGTGAGAGAAGGCATCAATGTCACCTTCTCAAGCCACCTGGCCACCCTCTCCAAGGAAGTCCCACCTTGCTATTTCTCTGTTGCTACACCCAGTTCATTTCCTCCTTAGGGCTTATCACAACGTAGGAGATATATATACACTCATTTCTTGACTTGCCTCCTCGTTACTGTCTCTCTCCTCCACTAAAGTGGAAGTTCCCTGAGGTCAGATGCTCTGCCTATGTGTTCACTGCATATCTGCGCCCGGTGCCTGACACTCCAACGAAAGTGTGACTAGCTGAACAACCAGCTCAGTAATGGGGTCCCCCCGGCGGCTGTCATCCCCTTTACGGTAGATGCTCAACAGTTCCAGGACTTCCTCAGGGAGAGAAAGCAGGCTGTAACAGGAAAAGCAAGGTCGGGAAGGCTGGCACCCCAGAGGAAAGATCAAGGCCCAGTTCGCGTGCACAGACACACACACACAGAGGACGCTTGGGTAGGTGCTGTACTAGCTTTGAAAGGGTGGACTTCTGTCGTAGATCTTCCTCTCCATAGCCCTGTGTCCTTGGACAAACCACATACCTTTACGGATCTCGGTCTTCTCAAAAGAAAAAACGAAAATGTTGGCCCCGATCAGTGGTCCTCAAACATGGCTTTGCACCAGAATCACTTGAAGCACATTTTATAACCCAGATTCCTGGGCCCCAACGCTGCAGATTCTGAGTTGGTCTGGAATGGGGCCCAAGGGTCTTTATTTTTAACCCCCTCCCCGGTGCCGGAAGCAAATGGTTCGGGAACCGGCACTGGAGGACCACGACTGAGACAGTGCTTTTCAGCAAACATCCAGACTTCTATGAAAAACCCGCTCTTCCATAGGTATACGTTCCCCCAAAACACATCCATACATCCTACACGGAGCAATAAATCGCAAAGGTATACAACTCTACGGATGTCGAACCTCTGAATTACATGTGTGCGTGCTCTCCAAACACCTCATCCAGAGCCACCACATGGGTCACAAACTGCCACGGAAACACCACAAGTACATACACCAGTCCCAGAGCGTGCACAACCAGACCCCCACCACAAACCCCGTGTGTACACACACCCATCACATGGGGACCCACACTAAACAAACGCTCTCCTGAATTTATTTTGGCTCTGGGAACCGGTCCAGGACCAAAGGAGCTATGCTCTGCTGATGAAAACGTCCCTCCGGCCTCTGCCACCCCCATCCCAACCCTGTGCCCCAGGCAGCGTGCAGTCCACTGTCCCCCTGTAGAGGGAGGGCTACTGGAGGAGAAGAGAGGAGAGACAGAATGAGGGGAGGTACAGAGCCCTCTCCAAAGTCCAGCAGACCCTCCTCTTCCCCTGCTGCCCCCCACCCGCTAACCAGGAGATGCGAAGGGGTCCACACCCAGGTTCCACCCCCATCAGTGCTGGCTCTAACTACTCGCCCAGATTCCCAGACCCTGGTTCTTGAGAGCCAAAAGGCCTAGGGAGGTGGCCCAATTGAGGGACTCCTCCTAATACTCAGGCTTCTAAGGAAAGGGCTGTCTGGGGGCACCTTCCTGCAGCCCAAAGGCCTGGGTCCCCTTGGGAAGGTTACCACAGAAACAGGGGGGAAATATCACAGGGAAACACAATAGCCGGCAGGGTCACCTGCTGACCAGGCTTCCTGCTGTGTTGCCCACCACTAACCACCCTCCCCCCCCACACACACACACCACCTCCTTGCCCTCATGGCCTCCTTCTCTGGCCTCAGCTTGGGCCTCCTCACCAGCGCGCTCCTTCCTGCCTCCCCTGGCTTGGGGGAAGCAGCCTTAGACAGAAAGTGCTCCTCTGTGGCTCTAAAGGACATCAGGGATGGCCCAGAGCTGAGCCCCCCACTCCTAATCCTACCAACGCCCCCACCACAGGAAATCAAAGCTTCCTGCCCCAGAGGAAGTGCCCCATCTAGTGAACCATTCCAACACACACAAATGCACAGTCCTGGACAGATGCCCTCCCCCCCAGCTCCCGGGCCTTCCTCCGGCCCTGCTTTTAGCAATACCTCCTGTCCAGTCTTTAGTCTGACCTAGGACAGGCCAAGGCCGAGGTGCAAAGGTGGGGTTGGGCAGGCCCTCAGCCAGGCCAGAGGAGGAGAAGGTCAGGAGAATGGGCACGAGCAGAGTTAGAGGGTCTGGTTCTGGCCCACTCAGCCTACCATTCCCTGGCTGGGTGACCCTGGGCCTTGCCTGAGCTCATCTTCTCTTGGGCCTCCCCTTCGCACTTGAAAATTACCAGCTCTTAATGAAAGGCCAGGAGGAGGACAACAGGAGGCCGGGGCTACACCAGCTTCTGCCTTCCAGGTCCTTGAGCCAGCATGCCTACACTAAAGGGGGGTCCCCACCCCCATCACACATGTGTTCATCACTCCCAGGGGTTTTCACTGAGGACTGGGGAGTTGATAGAGAAAGAAAGAGTTCCAACTCTCCTTCCCAGAAGCCACCAAGGATGAAAGCTGGGGTCTGTCCGTCATCCCTGAAGGAAACTGGGGGCAGCATAACAGTCTCCACACTAGACGCCAGTCCATTTCTTTCGAGTCAGCCTCTCTTCTTCTGTGCTCTGGGAATTGGACCTGAAATACTGTCACCATTTTATTGATGGGGAAACTGAGCTTCAGTGTCAAAGCAGAGGGACCAATTTAGATTCTTGGCGCGGGGTGGGGGGTGGGGAGGGGTCAGTGCAAGACCCGAATGCAACCTTGCCAGCCTCAGGATCCCAGCTTAACACCAAGTGACCAGAGAGACACCCACCCGGGGGCCAAAGCTAAGAACACAGAGGCCTCAAGAGGACACTGCCCCAGGGCCATTCTGGATGTAACACCAAGGGGCAGCTCTGAGCCTGTCCCTACAGGGTGGGGGTACATCAGGGGACTAAAGGCAGGGAAGAGTACTAGCGGGTGAGACCTGCTTCTGGTCTGGGTTCACTGGGTACAACACAGTGACTGCTTTGCCTTAGTTTCCCTCTAAAGTGACTACAGAGAAGAAAATTACTTACAAAGTAAGGCAAGTAGAGGGAACACAGAGCAGAGAGTAAGGAGGATGAGCTGATAAGCAACGATGAGCTAAGAGTAGCTTGCAGAAGCCAGAGAAGGAGCCTGGGAAGTATAAAAGGGTTGGGGTGAGGAGTGAGGAAAGAAGTGTGTGTGGCAGCCAAGCCACTTTAAGGACCTGAACTATGGGGTCCTTGTTGGGGAGATATGGGCTGCCAAAGTACCCCATTCGGAGACAGGGAACTGAGTCACAGTCTACTTTCTTTCAGCCCAGTGGCTGGGCAGTGGTCTTGGGGAAGGTTCCCATGGGTCCCGCTGCAAGTCCAGGGGACAGGCAGATGTGTCCAGATACTGAGTCCCCAGCAGGGTCACTGAGGGCCAATGCCTCATTCTCAACCTAAAAACTGGCAGGCAGAGCTGGGCCTCAAGCAGATGTTGAATCTGGGCGTGGGGAGGGATGGGCAGCAGCAAGACAGCCAGTGTCCAGATGTGGCGGGAGGCCTCTGTGTGCAGGACAGCCAGCAGAGACAAGGGAACGGCCAGGACTGGGGGCGGGGGGGGAGCAGTGGCTGGGAGGTCAGATACGAATGGGCAGGCAGAGAGAAGGAAACGGGGCTGGGGGAACTCAGTGGCCTGCAAGCTCCAGCGGGCTCTCTCCTAGTCACGGGCCTATGGAACTCAGGGCGTCGGAGCTGCCAGATTTACCCCCTGCTCACGCTCCCCAGCACCAACAGACCACAGGCCTGGGGGGCGGACATCCCGTTCCCCACCCCTCAGTACACAGTCTTGTGGTCCCCACCCTCTCGCGCCGCTCCCGGCACCTCAGCAGCTCACTTGGGCACAGGTGTCTCCTCGCCCTGATGGGTGAGCAAGGGTGGGGGGCGGTGCTCAGAGAAACCTCACGGTCCGGGACCCCCTGCGGTGGAGTCGGCTGCATTCGGCCCTCCCAGGCCCCGCGGGATGGGGGCGCTGATGTCCAGCGCCAAGAGCCCGGCCCCAAGTCGGTGGGTCGTGCCCTTTGCCCTCGCGCTTCCAAACCTTCCGCCCCGGAGCACCGCCCCCTCCCGGGCCCCGCGGCGGCCCTCTATCCCTCCCTCGGTCAGCCGATCGGTCCTCCCCGGGCTTGGGGGTGATGGGACGGCCGGCCTGCGCGCCGGCGTTCCGGGGCCTCCAACTCCCTCCCTCGGGCCTGTCGCTGCCCCGGGGCGGGCGGATGTGGGCGCCCCGCGGGAGGCCCGAGCCCTCCGGCCCCGGAACCGGCCCCGGCCGAGGCGGGGTGGGGGGGACCTGCCAGAGCCCCCGCGGAGCCGGGAGGGGCGGGCGCGGCCGGGGGGCGCACTCCAGGCCCGGCCCGCGGGCCGCGCGGAGCCCGAGCCGGAGCCGGAGCCGAGCCCGAGCCGGGGCGGGCGGCGCTGGGTGCCGCGCGCAGGGCGGGGCGGGCGGGGCGGGGGGCGCAGCCCAGTACTCACCAGCGCCGGGGCTGTGCATCCAGGGGCCGGGGCCCTCAGATCGGGGGGCTCATGGCGGGGCGGGGGGCTGGGGCGCCGGCCTCACATCCCCCCAGTCGCCGGCGGCTGCAGAGCGACTGAGAGACGGCGAGAGGAAGGGAGGGGGCCGGGAGGGGGAGGGCCCTGGCAGCCCGGCCGGCCGGGTAGGATGACAATGGAAGGAAATGCTTTATCTGAGTCTGAGAGCGGGCCAAGGGGGAGGGGAGGGAGGGGGCAGGCGCTCGCGGCCCGGGGACACACCACCGCGGCAGACACTGCCCGGCGCGGCGCTCGGGCGGCGGGCGGACACCCAGAGCGGCCGGGGAGGCAGCGTAGAACCCGGAACGCGGGACGCGGCCCCGACCCGCGCGCGGCCGCCGCGCTGCAGCCCAGCCCCAGGCGCCGCGCGCCGACCCGCGCACAATTCCCGGAAACCCAGATACCTGAGCGCACGCAGCCTTGCATACACAGCGTACACGAGCGCACAGCCCTGTTTACACAGGGGCACAATCGTTCGCACAGACACACTTCTGGGAGGGACCCCCGGGCTCCCAAGTGCGTGCACCTACGGCCCCACCAGCAAACAGCCGCACACAGGGACGGGAGGCACTCGTGGAGTCCCAAGTCCCGGCCAAGGAATCCCAGACGGACACCCCTGTCCACCCCTCCACCATACCCCTCATCAACACGACTTGCCTGAGGAAAGTTCCAGGATCTGATTTGAATCACTGCCCAGCCCTCCCCTCTGCCCCCCCCCCCACGCCTGCCGAGGGGAACAGAAGGGTCCAGCCTGTTCCTATTAAAAGAAAAAGGGGGTGGGGGCGGTGCTGATTTTGAAAGTTTTCTTTTTTTAAAGAAATTTCTCAAGGGATTTCCTTCCCTCCTCTCCTCTTCCTCTCTTCCTCCCATTCCTCTCCCCCCCATAACTCTCCCCCCTTCTTTCCCCCTCCCGGTCCCTATGAGTCAAACTTCAGCAATGTGCCCAGTGTCTCCCAGTGCATTACAGCGGATCACAGAAATGTTCCAGTCTGTGAGTCGGAATGCAGCCGCCTCCAGCCCTCCCTCAGCTAGTAAACTCAGCTCTGGTCCAGATTTGCGCAGCAGTCCTTCCTGCACTCCCTGCCCCCCATCCCGCCCCCACCTCTTAACAGGACCAGAAGGTCAGACTCAGGGGTCAGGGTCTGAGGACCTCCCCATTGTGCTCCCTGGCCTAGCCTATCAGCTCCGTGGCCTCTGGCAATGTGCTGGGTGGGAGACAGAGACTGGCTTTGGGAAGGGGAGAGGTCCACAGCCCAAAACACTAGACTCTCCTGTGATGGGAGGCGTCACCTCCAGAAGGCAGGATGCGGCTTCCCTCTGACTTCCTACCCATCCTACCTCCCTCTATCCTTGGAACCCCAAGAGCCTCACTATTCTACCGAAGGAGAAACTGAGGCAGAGCCAGAAGCAGAGCCATACCACATGGGAAGCAAGAGTCCATGGTGGCCTAGGAGGGCTTGGACATGGCAAGGTCCAGCTTCTGACTACAGACTCTCATTCGCACAAGCGCAGCTTGGGCCTCCTCACTTGTTTCTTCCTGGGTCTTGTAGCGGTCCCTTTCCTTGTCCCAGGGCTCAGTCAGCAGGCAGATCCAACCCCTCTGCTCTTGTTAACTTACTCTCACAAGCTCCTTGCCTGGCATCCAAGCCCTTCTATGGCACGGCAGCACACTGTGCAAACACCCCTCCCTCCACCCATATCCCGCTATTTTTTTCTCGCTCTTCTGCCCAGTGGCTCCTGGTACTTGGTGCTCAACAATATTAGTTGCTGTTATTTCTCGCATTATTTCAGCTAAACTGGGCTACTGTCTGCACCCCATCGTGCCCTCAGGCTTTCCTACTCCCTTACTTTGGCTCATCGTGTTTCCTCCACAAATGATGCCCTCCCTGTCCCTTGCTGCTTCTGTTGAAATCTTCCCAGTTCTCAGGGGTCTATAGTCACTTTCTCCTGGAGACATTCCAGGATTTCCATAGCCAGAGGGATTCTCCCCCTCCGTGAAAGGACCCCACCAGCACTTAGTCAGTCTTGCTCTGTGCACTGACTTTCATCCACCTAGTCTCCGTGTCTCAACTCTCCTTCTTCCCAAGAATGTTCAAGAGTGGACATCCCCTGATCCCTTAGTCATGGGTGAGTTTCTTGCAGTGTCTTCCTAAATGGCTTGCACAGAACTCAAGTTCTCTCTGAGTTCTTTGCTGAAGTGAGACAGATGTTCCCAGATGTCAAGGACCATTCCTTGACACCCCTTTTCCCCATGACCCCCCCATCCTGACACTGCAAGATGCATGTTTTTCTGCCTCAGGTGCATTCTTCCCAGCTCTCACCTCCAAACCAGATGACTGGGTCCTTCCAGATCCCTCCTTCGTGCCCGTGGCTTCCAGAAAAATTGCTTGGCTACTTCAGACTCCTAGCCTCTCCCCTCCCCCACATCATCTCTCTCCCTTAACTCTGCCATCCCCCCACCTCAATACACCCCAGGCTTCCTGGAGTAGTTTCTGGACTGAAATCAGGCCCCTGTTGCCTCATTTCTGCCATGTGCATCATTCGTGTATTTCTTTTGAGCCTTCTTTTTCTTTTTGACCTAATCACTGAATTCTAAGAGATTGGAGTAAAAAGGGTTGTCTCCCTCTGCCTCAGTCTGTCCCCCAAGTATCCAGTGCTTTCTACACACACCAGGACTCACCATCCCCAAAGTGTAGACAGCAAGACCACATATAAGACCAGCACCCAGAAAGCTGGACTGTGTCCCTCCCTCCCTGGACAGCTGAACTCTTCACTCCAGCACCACCACCCTCCCACCGGAAGCAGGGTCTTAAGCCAGGTTCTAAGTCCCATGCCCCTTGCTGGATGTAACAGAGGCCCCAGGAACCCTGAGAGACATGAGGCAGGAAAGTGCAGGCTGCCTGTCTCTCCTCTATCCTGGTTACCATGGGAAGTTTCTCTGCAGAGCTCTGGAGTCAGGCCTATCTCCCAGGTGGCTCAGCCAAGCACCTTGCAGAAGACTTTAGCCCCATACGACCTGCCTTGGCTCCCTCGAGTCTTCCTGGAGTCTCTGGCCAGTCCCAAGCTGCAGGGCACACCCCTTCTGCTTCTCTTTGGGCTTCTGGGCCTACTTGACCTTCTCCTTCTCCTCTCCTATCTTTACTTGAGTACTTTACAACTATATGCTGTGTAGCAGGCCTATGTCATCCTCTTGGCAGACATTAGATCATTTATTCTTAATAATCCTTGTTATGCTCACACTTAAAGTATGGCCCACCAGGGTTACAAAATCTGAACCAAAGTTACTCAACTAGTAAGCGATGGAGTCATTCGCTCCTTCAACAAATATTACTGGGTGCCCACCCTGGGTCAGGGATTCAAAGCTCTAGAAAGTCATCCAGTCTACACTCAGGGCTCTGAGACCACTTTCATCCCTGCCTTCTAGATGCGGTAGCCAAAGCCACAATTCTTCCCTAACCCACACTTCCCACACACTCCCCACAAAGCCAATCAGAAACTGCTCATTCCCCACAGCCTCCGTGAGACCTCACAGTTTTCACTGGGTTGGGGTGGGCCTTGCATTGCCGTTTCTGAACCTGGAATCAAATGCCAATTCACAGGGTTTGGGATTTGCGGACTGATAGGGGAGGTAGGTCTCCAGATCCAAATAAAGGGTTTCATGGGACCAGATATAGCAAGTGGAAGGCAGGAAGGAAGGAAGGAGGGAAGATAATTTGGATTTACTGAGCGTCTCCTTTGTATCATTTGCTGCTCAAAGTTCTTTCACTTATATCTTGTCATCATCCCCATTGTTTCAATGAGCAGACGTAAGTTCAGAAAGACAAGATGATTTGCCCAAGTCCACACAGCCAGTAAAATGACTTAATCCTGAATGTCTGATTCAGAGCCTGTGCAGTATCTCACGGCAGGTTGGAACAATGGCCTCGTGTAAACCTGGCTGCTTGAGGTCTCAGCTGATCTATGTGTGACATTCTTGAAGCCAAATATACCTCCCAACTGACCCCAGCCATAGTGTCTCATCCCCGGCTCCCCCCTTTCTCTGTCGGCATCACACAGTCAGAATTAGAGGAGCTATGTGAGTATTCCAGTTAGGACTAGGAGTGCAGCCAGCCAGGCCCCCCACCCCGGATTTCAAGATGGGAGGGAAGGGGGGATACAGTCTTCCGGGCCAGAATTGGGTGGCTAAGTCCAGAAGAGGCTACAAGTCCAGATGGCTCAGGTTGGTTGGTAGACCAGATAACTGTGGAGACTAAGGCAGGTGGAAGGAATGAAGTGAGTCCCTTACCCTGTCACTTTGCCCCCCTTCAGTGTCAACAAAGGTGATGTGGTTTCCCCTGTGGTCTGTTGCCCTAGACACCTGCAGTTCTTAGTATACGTGTATGTGTCTATGTACCAACAATGACATATAGGGGACACAAGGGAAAGCGGTGGGACAGGATGGGGAGGGGCAGGAAGTCAAAGACAGGGTCTCCTTAACCCCAAGATGAAGAAAACAAAATGAATGCAAAAGATGGCAGAGGTCACCCCTTTGACTACTCCAGGGCCCCAGCCGGGACTATCAGGAGAGAACTGGAGGGAAGGCATTATGGGGTTCAGGGCTCTGGGTTGGGAGGCAGCTGACTAGAGTTCTGGACCTAGTTCTGCCATTAAATTCCCAAGCCACACCTTCCTGAGCCTCAGTCTCAGTCTTCTGCTCTGTAAAATAGCAATATCTTGGCTCCTTCTTCACAGGGCTGATCTGAGGTCACAGGAAGGACATGTCCAAACACTGTGAGCTTTAGAATCATTGTCCTGATAGCCCCTGGATACAGCACACACATGTGCATGCACATACCACAGTGAAGATAAAGGACATTAAAGGCAAAAACAAAACACAATCTCTGCCCTCCTATTGATCACAGTGTGTTGAGGAAACAAAAATATAAAATACTTGAAAGCCTCTTGGAAGAAAACAACTCTTTTTAACATCTCACTACTGTGTGACCTTGGCCAAGTCACAGCCTCTCTGGCCTTCGGTTTTCTCATCCGTCAAGTGAGGGAGCCAGTTTAGGTCATGTCGGCTTATCTTGCTGAGTCGAAGCTGTTTTTCTGATCCTGTTATTCCAAGCGTCCGTGAGTGCACAGGCAAAGAGGGATGACCTGAGCGGATTGGGACCCGAATGAAGTAGGAAGTTTTGAGCTGGGTTTTGGAGGAGCCCAGAAATGTGAATCAGTGTGAGGTGAGGGGGGTGACATTCCAGGTGGGGAGAATGGCATGTGCTAGGCGAGGCAAGGAAGCAGAGGGGTGGCAAACAGATTAGGGAGGCTCAGGAATGAGGTTGGTAAGGACTCAGGGAATCTGGAGAGGAAGTCAGGACAGGAGGAGGGGAGAAGGCAGTCACCACTGAGGCTGCTGAGATAGAAAGTGGGGGAGGGATATGGGTGGGAAGACACTCTCCTGGCCCCAGAGGTCGGTGCCAGGGCCCATCCAGCCAAACTCCACCCAGGAGAGAAGGAAAGAAAGCTTCTCTTGCCAAGAGGCCCCATCCACCCTTCCCTTCTCTCCCAGCCCCACTCCCAGCCTTGAGGTAAGCCAGGGCCCCCTGGAGCCAGAGCCTCCATTAGTGATGGAAACAAACAGATGGGGACCCGCCACATCCTTCCACCACAAGAACACCAGGGGCAAAATCATCATAATAGTCATGATGACGAAGACGACAGGACAAGGAGGTAAAGTGCTCCCCTCCCCCACCGCTGCCAAAACCACAGCTCTGGAACTTCTTGAGACAATTGTTCTGTTTACTAGCATCTTGGCTCTTTAAGAGCTGTGAGTAGATTTATAAGATTATCTCATCTGTAGGATCCCCCCAAAACTGACATTGTTATCAAAATCACTTAGAAGGATCTGTGAAAAACAGATCTCTGGGCCCCCCTCAAAGACTCCATCAGGCTCTCTAGAGTGCAGAGTACCCAGTAACCTCAGGTTTAGGACACTGATCTGATCCAAACGGTTCCTTTTACAGATAAGGAAACTGTGGGCCCCTGGGGGAATAACTTGCAGGAGAGGACATGGTTAATCAGTGGCGGGGAGCAGGCAGAGAACTCAGGTGTCCCAGCTTCCAGATCAGCCCTCCTGCTAACAGCCCACACCGCCCAGCCCTGGAGATGCCAGTGCCAGCAGAGATTATGGTCAGGGAAGCAGCCACTGGGCCATACTCTAATTGTGAGCAAGAAGAAATCCGTCTGAGCAGCAAAATGCCTTTCTGTGACCAGCCCACTGTTACTGGCTCTGGAGGTGGGGTGGGGGTGGCCCTGCAGGGATGCTGAGGTCCACCCACTGGGGGGCTGGGGCCTTCAGCCTCGCTCCCTGGCCCCAGCAGGACCCTCTGCAGCCCCAACTACCAAATTGGCTGGAGGGCAGTTTCTGACTTGGTTATGGGTCTTGGTGATTCTTTTTTGGAAGCACTTCTCTCTGGCCTCAGCACCTCTAGAAAGACCTTGAAGAGGTCCTGGCCTCCAGGCTTGTACCCATCGTCCCCAGATGTGTGTTTCAGGGTGGATTTAGAAGATGTCTCTGTAGGTCAGGGGAGTGGAGGCAAGAAAGGAGCAAGGAGCGGAGGGGAGGGTGAATGGGGTGAGGCTGGCTACTCGGGATGTGAACGGGGTTCCTTGCTAGGACCTTGAAGTGCCCCACTTACATATGACCATCCAGTGAAATCGTTTGCTTCCAGTGAAATCACACCCATGCCCTCAAGGATACGCTGGGTTCAGAGTCATGGAAGTTCCATGTTTGAAGGGACCTGCTGGACAATGGGGTCTCGATGGGCCAGGGCAGTTGTCTTGCAATGACCTGCTGCCCTCTGTGCCTGAAGCCGTAATTCTAGAAGTCTCTGCCCCCTTTACATCCCTCACTCCAGCTCTCCCAGAGCGGTTAGGGGTAGGAGGGCACAGGAGGCAGAGAAGACGCCGCCTGCTCTCCTCCTTGGACAGAGCCTGAGGCTGGGCTCCACGCTTCTCTACACTGAGCTTTCAAGGAAATATTTAAAAACCTGTAAAGGAGGGGATCCTGCATGACCCAGTCGTTAAGCCTCTGTCTTTGGCTCAGGTCATGATCCCAGAGTCCTGGGATCAAGCCCCGAGTTAGGCTCCCTGCTTGACAAGAAGCTTGCTTCTCCCTCTCCCACTCCCCCTGCTTGTGTTCCCTCTCTCACTGTCTCTCTCTTTCTGTCAAAATAAATAAAATCTTAAAAAAAAATCTATAAAGGTATTGCTGAAGAGAGGGTATGTTGTATCGTGGTTCAAGGCAAGAGTTTAGAGTCAGTCTGCTTGGGCTGGAGTTTGTTGCTTACCCACTGCGTGACCTTCAGCATGCTATTTGACCTCTGGGAAGCTCATTTCCTCATCCCCAAATGGGTGCGTCGTGTGTGCCTCCTTAGGGTTGCTGTGATGACCCTCTGGATGGGGAGTCAAGCTTTGTGCAGTGCTTGGCCTCACTAGGCTGTGTTCGGGGCAGAGCCCAATGTGGATGTTAGTTATAGAAGACAGTGTCCTGAGTGTCCTGTCCCCTCTGACCCTCTAAGCCACCCTCTAAGCTACAAACTCTAAGTTTGTAGAGTTTCCCCTTACAAACTCAGTCTCAAAATAAATACTGTCCTAATTTATGCAAAGAACTCTGCAGAGTCTCACACCAGCTAACCCTTCTGGGGCACACAGTGAAGCCTGGCAGGGCTGCGGCCATGGGGAACTATGTGCAAGCTTTCCCGACCCTTCGGAGGTACAGAGGTGGGTTCCGAGTTGACTCAGTTGAGGGAAGTTTGGATGGACTGGCTGCTGGGAACGGCCAACCAGACAGCAGAGAGGGCCCTGCTGCATCTCTCCAATCCTGGCACCAAGCATCTGGAGTGATCTGCACATCTGGCTGCATCCCTGGGGCAATGTTCACAGCTGCTGACATTTGAGGGAGGAGAGATCCAGCTCTTCAGCCAGGGCCTAGGGGGCTATAAATAACTAGCTAAGAAGACCAGGGGGATGAGGTTGACCTTTGGGGGGCGGGAGCGGCTGGCGACGACTTCCCCCACCCCTTTGGGTCCAGAGCCAGCGTTTTAGCAAAACAGGAAGAGGCAGCAGCAGCTGCTGGGAAAGTAGGAGTGGCTCCCCTTCCCCCACTTGCCTGGGGCCTTCGGATCCCAGCCAGGACCTGGGAGAGGTGGAGCCATCTGGGAGGGGGAGGGAAGGGCAGACCCACGCGGGCTGTGGCCCCAGAACCCAGGGCCCTCTTATGGCTCAGCTGGGGCACAGGCGAGGGAGACAAACAGACAAGGGAAGTCCAGTGGGCTGGTGCTGCCACCCCGGCCCTCTCCTGTTCCCTTTCTGTTCCCCTATCAGTGGGACGACAGGAAGGACGGGCATTAGAAATGGAGCTCAAAATATGTATACTAGGCAGGCGGTGTATCTAGAGCCGGGTGTTATGTCTAACCCACCTTCCTCTCTCGTCTCTTCCCAGACCACAGGTGGGCTGAGCCTAAGCCCAGGCGGGTGGGAAAGAGGTCTTGAGACAGGAGAAAGGAGGCCTCTGGGCTGCTGGAGAGGCCCCAGGCCTGGCCCCAGTGGAATGATGAACTTCCCTGCGAACCATTGGGTTGAAAGATCCAAAGCTCTGGGGTAGGGGGCCGGCAGCTCTGGGTGACTGTTCTCCTGGAGTAACAGGGCATCCACAGAGACACTCTGGATAGCCAAGCCTTAGGCCAGAGGGCTTCATGAAGTCCAGGATTAAAGAAATCTTCCCAGAAATGTTGCTTTGCTTTGCCTGAGAGAGACTGGCCACTGAGACTCTGTCCTTCGGTGTCTGACTGGTTGATAACATCCGTTCAGAGCTTTGGCTGGCCCACATCTCCACTGAGGTCTGTGGCGATATCTGTCAACGACCCATCACTGCCTCTCGACCTGAGCCCCATGTTTTGCCTGCTGGAAAAGTCTAGACCAGCATCATCCAGTAGAAACCGAAGGTGAGCCACATGTGTAATTTTAAATTTTCCACCATCCCACCAACAAAGTAAAAGTAAATAGATGAAATGAATTTTAACAGCCTATTGAACCTAATGTATGTAAAACAGTATCGTTTCAGCATGTAACTGAAACAGAGATATTGTTAAGGTGATGTTTTACAACCATTTCTCAGACTAAGTCTTGCAAAAGCGGTGTGAGGTCTCCCCTTGCCACACACCGCAGTCCTGGCCGGCCACATTTCCAGGGCGAGCAGCCCCTGTAGTGAACAGCCCAGGTCTAGCTGGCCCCTAGCCGAGCTGCTTCTTCAGTCCTTCTAGCTCCTTGCTAGGGAAGAGGCTCCAGAAACGGAGGAGTGGCAGGTGAGGGCCACGTGAAGTGTTAATTGGCTCTAGGAGGGAGGCCACCCACTTTTCAATTTTCAAGCATCTAGACCTGCAACCAGTCCTAGCATATAGGCAAGCAGGGAAACTGAGTCACCAAACAGCGTCTTCCCAGACAACGGTCTTCTCCTTCTCTCCTCAACCTCTTGCTCTAAGTTGAAGGTTGGAGGAAACCTATTTCTTCTTCAGGTGGCCAGCCTCTACCCTTCTCTGTCCCCTTCCAAACACAACTGCAAGCCCAAAGGGATTCAGGCAGCACAATTAGGCAGTGTGGAGGAGAAGTGAATTTGGGGGGAAATACAGCCAAGCAGCGGATCTGTGGAGTTTAGATGCTGGTGGGACATCTGGAGGGGGTGTCGAGTGGACGGTCGCTATCTAAGGAGGGAAGGCAAAATAAAGATCTGGGGTCCTCAGTGAGAACTGGAGTTGTTGGTAGCAATGGATGAGATCATAAGAGCAGGGAAAGGAGGGGATGGGAATTGGAAAGACGGCTAACTCTAGGAGCATGAGAGAACCAAGTTTCTGGGTGGGCAGAGAGGTTGCAGGCCATGAACGAGGCCGAGAGGGAGCGGTCAGAGATTTAAAAGGAGCAAGAGGAAATACTGTGTCGGAATCCAAAGTGGGAGAGAAGGTGGGAAAGGGGAGGTTTGTCCTCTGCTGCGACTGAGGATGCTTTAAAACCATTCTGACGGAAACTGACACAAATTGATAATGAACACGAAAAGAGTGGTGGACCGACGTTCAAAGAGCAAAAGACTCTTCAGGGAAAGAGGAGATACAGCTAGTAGGAGAGGTGGGGATCGCCATCAAAGGAATGCCAATTAAAATAAGAGGGAGGTAGGGGCACCTAGGTGGCTCAGTGGGTTAAAGCCTCTGCCTTCAGCTCAGGTCGTGATCCCAGGGTCCTGGGATCGAGCCCCACATCAAGCCCCACATTGGGCTCTCTGCTCAGTGGGGAGCCTGCTTCCTCCTCTCTCTCTGCCTGTCAAATAAATTAATAAATAAATAAAATTAAAAAAAAAATAAGAGGGAGGTAGACACTGTTTCCCAGCCTTAGTGACAGTGTGGTGAAATTTACATGTTTGAAATGAATTTGGGGACAGATAGTAAGAGCTATAAAATGGTCTCACCCTTTGCTCAGTTACGCCACCCAATGTACCCTAAACTAGGTTTCTGCAGCCAAAATTCAGGAGGGGGAGTGGAATACAGGCATAGTGACGTTCACCCCTGCATTGTTTAGAATATGGAAAGTTACCAACAATTTGAACACCTACAACTGGAAAATTGTGAAGCAAGTTACATTTCCACTTAATAGAAAATTATGAAGCCGTTATAAAGATGTTTATGAATGCGACATAGCATCGCAAGAGAGTATCGATTTGTGTATGAACTGTGATGGCAACCGTATTACCAAAAAAACCCCAACAGGGGCTTAGAGGAAAAGACGGAGAGGAAATATGCAGCTGGTACTGATCAGGTAAGGTGGTATGAGTGTACGTGTTTTTCTAGTCGTTTAAGGATTGTCAGCATTGTCAGGGGCTGTGGAGAGTGGGGATGGAGGTTGATCAGAAGCCTGGGCTGGGCTACACGGAGGGCCCTGACCACCTTCTGGAGATGATGATCTCGTTCATTCCCTGAGTTTATTTACGGGACTCTGTGCACCTGCCAGGTGCTGTCACTGTGCCATTAGCTCAGCCCTTCCCTGATGGGAGAAACTCTGAGTCCCTGCCTGGGTTCCAAGCTCCTGGAGCTTTACTGAGTCCTGTGTCACGGATTGGGGCAAGACCTTGTCCTGGGCACGGAGGGACATAACCCAGGGCACAGGACCCAGAGAAGTCAAGAGCAGGCACCATGGCCCCAGGGAGGCGGGGGAGGGTTGGGGGATCACCACAGAGCTTGGGGAATGTGAATACTGCTCTGCCCTGGGGGAGGGGCTGGTGGGCTGTGGTTGTCACCTTCCGTTTCATGTCTCCCTGAAGGTGGTGGGAGGTGGGAGTGGGCCATCACCTCCACAGCCCTCCCCACCCAGGAACTCTACCTGGGCCCCACCTATGGGCACCATCCGGCCTGGCCAGCCTGCCATTCCTCCCCCTCTGCTCTCTTCCTTCATTGACATATTGGGGCCTTGAAATAACACATCTTTATTTATGCCATCATTTCCACATCATTTGCCTATGATTCACTTGTTGTCAAGAGGCATTAAAACCTCCATCCCCAGCTACCAGACACCTACTGGTCCCCAGGTCCCAGCACCCCTGTGTGCCACCGCTCCCCTTCCCGATGGGTCTTACCAGTGCTGGCGGTGCACCCCCACTCTCAGCCCCTTTTCCTCCACAGTACCCCACCCCAGCTCCTCCCTCCTTGGCCTTCGTTGGGGAGCAGGAGGCAGGGGCTGCAAATGGCCCCGATGGAGTCCATCCACTTCCCCGGCCCAGGACCTGGCCTGAGAGAGGCACGTGGTGGGACTGAAGGTGACTTCCCTGTGCTGGGAAGGCGTGTGGTGTTGGGAACTGAAGGTGACCATTCACAGACAGGAAGCCCTGGAAAAGGGAAGAAGTTTCTCTTGGCCTAGAAGCTGTGGAGCCCCTAGACACAGAGGCAGCTGCCCCCCAACCACCACCCCCTCACTTCCTCAGGCTGGATTTTCCTCATACCTCAAGGCTGGTCCCTGGGTCCCTCCCCCACTCTGTTTCCTACAGGGCATGGGGGTATAGAATTTCCACAGTGTATGTATGTGTGTGTGTGTGTGTGTGTGTGTGTGTGTGTGTGTGTGAGAAAGAGAGAGAGAGAGAGAATGTATTGGGGGGTAGAAAGAGTTGTCTTCTTGCACCTTCATTACCCAATAGGGCCTTAAAGCTTTGTTCCCCCCACCTCACCCTCCACCCCAGAATCTAGGTGAGTCAGGGAGCTATGAGATGGGGGAGGCAGGGGAGGAAGAGGAGGAGGAAGAGGGCAAAGTGCGAGGAGGGGGCTACTGGAAGCCGAGTGGGGGTGAGGGGAGCTGCTGTGGTTGGGTTATCTGATGTGAGGAGCCAGGTGTGCTCTGGGGGTGGGGGAAGAGCAGCCTGAGACAGGCAGAAACAGCCAGAGCAGCCTAGAGACACAGAGAGGCAGAGACAAGAAAGACTTAGCAGCACCGAATCAAGAGGAAGACCAAGGGAGGCTTTAGATCTCTCCCCACTGGGGACACCTGCCTCCTAGCTCCCTGGGACCCAAAGAACAGACGGCCTCCTGCACCATGGCACCGAGATGGGGATGGCTGGTGTGTGTGTGTGTGTTTGTGTGTGTGTGTGTCTGTCTCTGTGTGTGTGTCTGTGTAGCAGCGGGGACAAGGGTCCAGCCTTATCCCTGAATCAGAGCAGTTGGAGACAGTTGAGGGTCTCTAATCTCGGTTGGGGGTTGATGGGTGGAGGAGGCTTTGCAGGAGGAGATAATGGGGTGGAGCAGAGCCCCGGACTAGAACAGAATGCCCTCAGGCCAGGCATGGTCAACTGGTCTCCAGCCCCAGCTCCTCCTGCCTTGGGGAGCTCTGCTCCAGACAAAAGCTGCCCTGCCCGCAGGTGTGGAGCTGGGAGAGTGAGCAGGGCAGTGAGCTCCCTTGGGGTACCAGCGTGGCCCTCCATGACAGGTGGGCACCTGCAAGATCCAACCCCCACCTCCTCCAACCCTGCCTTGGCCATGTGTGTGCGTTGAGGGGAGGGAGCTCTGTATAAGGAAGAGGACACTCACTTAGAGGCGAGGATCCCCAGAAGGCGAGGAGAATTATAATAATGAAGGCTAACACTGGCTAGGTGCCAGGCGCTCCTCTGAATCCTACATATGCATTCCCTCCGTCTTCGCAAATACCTAGTCATGCATGTTGCCGTTCATAGGCGAGGAAACCGAGGCCCAGAGACCTCAAGTCATTCCACCCCAAGTAGGAAGAACCAATGTTGAAATCCATGCTCTTCCTTGCTAGCCTGGCTGCTTTCCCCGGGGCCAGGAATGGAGGGAGGGGGCGGGAGAGCCCCTGAGCTCCTTCTGTCTATGCTGCCTTCTTAGCCCAGCATCATGCTGGTCCAGGGTAGGAGGAATTGGGTAAGCATTTGCTCAGAGGATGAACTAACATCAAAGCATGGGTCCTCTCCAAAGGCCCTGGTGTCCTGTCTACTGACATTGCTCCCTTTCTTCCTCTCCACTCCTCATCACCTCAAGGCTTCCCCTTAAACACAGCTGAAGGCAGGGAGCCCCCGGGGTGGGGTCCTATCAGAGAGGAAGTGGGGCTGGCTTCTTGCCCATCCCCTTTATCATTTCTCCCCATCCCCACTCGAACACCACCACCGGCTGCCCCACCATGCCCTCCTGCTGCTCCCCTGGGGCTCCAGGGTGGGAGAGGGAAAGAACTTTAAACCCACGGAGCTGGGAGTGGGGCTGGGGGTGGCTGGAGGAAACGGAGGGGACACCAGGAGGGGGTTTCAATGGTACTCTAAACTGGGAGCTCACAGTCCTCCACACCCAGGCTGGGCTGACCTGGGCTGCCGGTCCTTTTCTGACGGGCTGCGGGGTCTACCCGGCCCATCCCGGTAGGCGAATGGAAGAAAAGAAGCAGGCAACAGACACAGTTAGGACCCCAGCCCTCTCCCGGCCTAGCCTCACGCCTGCTGCCGCAAGTGTTCACAGGTATCGGCAGGACGTTTAATTAGATGGGGTGTCAGAGTGGCCCAGGCCTTTCTAGACGCCCCTTAGGATTCTGTGCACAAGTACAAAGGGCAGTGGGGAGGCCTCATGAAGCTAAATAAGGGCTGCTGGCCTGGGCTATGTGTGACTTCTCCACTCTCCTTCAGGGTAGGGACTCCCAGGGAGTATTCTGCCCACTGCCTACAGCCTTCCTCTTCTCCGAGCCTATGCCTTTCTTCCTTGAGTCCAGCTCAGACAGAATTTGCAGAACAGTCCAGCTGGGAACGTGATACTTGATCCATCTCTTCCTGCATTCCCTGTAACAGATATCCCTGGATCCCTGATCCAGGGCTTGGCTCTGGTCTCATTCTGTAAGAGTCTGTTCAGACTTGGGGGAGACTATTAGGTTCCAAAGAGGGCTGGGCTTTGGAAACATTGACAATTTCCCCTGTTCTGTGGATGCCTGGGTCTTTCCAACTACTCCCTTCTCCTGAGACATAACGCCTCCTTGTCCACCCCCTCCCCTTGCTCCCAGGGAACAACTGAACCGAAGTGTTTCTGGTCGGTGCACTAACGTCAACCCGCAGGAGGGCATAGCCTTTGGCTCGGTCTCAGTCAACTCTATACATGGTCTGAAGACCCAAGTTTTAGAAGATATATGACCAGGGGTGACGGTCAGAAGATTGAATGACAGAATGAGGATTCAAAGGATCTGAGCAGACTAAGGTGTGGGATAAATCAAATCAGATAAATAGGAATCGAGAGAAATGCTGAGTTCCACATTTTGGTCCAAAAACAAACCATCTACATGGGGGAATGAGGAAGATGTGGCAGATGCTTTAGGGAGAGGTAGGTACTGAGCATATACGGGTTCTGAAGCCACACAGGGTCTTAACTTCTCAGTTTCCAAAGTTCAAGGGAAGGTGTTTAAATTTGCATAAGTCCGTTTGCATTTCATTTTCTAGCAGGGACCCAGGCAGATTTTTTTTCCCCCCTTAACATCTATGGTGAAGACCAGATCTTTTCGAGCTCACAGAAGTGGGTAGGACGTTGCCCGTTATTCATTCATTCATCCATCCATTCCAACCTTGTGGAATCCCTCGTTCATTCCAGTCTGGTGGGAAGCCCCAAAGGCAAAACGGAAACTTACAACACACAACAGTGGGTGCTTCATTCTACAGTAGGGTAGGTGAACACTTCTCCCCTAGAGAGAGGGCTCACAGGGCGAGGGGTGGGGTATGGCATAGGGAAGTTCCGGAAAGACTTCGTGAAAGACTTGAACCCTGTGCCTGCAAAGGCAGGAGTAGTTGGAATCAGCCCCGTTGAGAAAACCGGGGAATCAGGGAGGAGGGGAGGGCATGGCTGGCCCAGGAAACAACCGCACAGACAAAAGTACAGTGTGGGCCTCAGAGTGTAGTCTGGGGATCCCTGTGGGCCTCTGAGCTCCATGCAGGGCCCTCACAAGGCCAAAACTACTTTCATCGTAAAACTAAGACATGGTTTGCCTTTTCACTCTCATTCTTCCGCTGCGTACAGAGGTGTTTTCCAGAAGTTTCATGGTATGTGATATCCCTAACAGATGGAATGCAGAGCTAGATATGAGACCCCAGTTGCCTTCGATGGAGCCAAACTGTAGAGACTCGCAAGACTGTAAAACAATGCCTTCTTGTCCACAGATTGTTTTGCTTTGGAAAAAAGGTTATTTGTTTATTTATTTTTAAAGCTTTATTTATTGTAGAGAGAGAGGGCACCCAGGTGCGTGGGGGAGGGGTGGGGGGAGACAGTCTCGAGCAGACTCCCTGCTGAGCACGGAGCCCCACAAGGGACTCAGATCAAGGCCTGAGCCAAAACCAAGGGGCGGACATTTAACTGACTGACCCATGCAGGTGTATCCAGAAAAAATTTATTTTTAATAAAAAATGTGTTATTTATGTTAACTTCCATTCGTTATTGTTACTTTTTTTTAAATTTAAAAATAATTTAAGGATGCCTGGATGGTTCAGTCGGTTAAGCATCTGTCTTCAGCTCAGGTCATGATCCCAGGGTTCTGGAGTCGAGCCCCGCATCGGGTTCCCGGCTCAGCATGGAGCCTGCTTCTTCCTCGGCCTGCCATTCTCCTTGCTTATGCTCTCTCTCTCACACAAGTAAATAAATAAAATCTCTTAAAAGATTTAATAAATACTTTAAAAATGTCTCAATTTAAATTTCCAACATGGCCAATATGGGTAGACACAATCCCACATACATAAAAGCTCTTTGGGTCCTTATTTTTAGTAGTGTGAGGGGGTCCTAAGACCAAAGCACTGAGAACCACCGGTGCAGAGGCTGGCCCCCAAGACACATGCACAGTCAGAGACCTGCAAGGGGCCTGGACCCAGCAGTAGCTGGAGTTTCCATGTGTGGACAGTGACACGTGAGAGGCAGGCAGACGGGCTGGATCGTGGCGGGCTGTCCACCTCACCAAAGGAGCAAGGATCTAGTGGACACTGGTAAAGAAAGAGTGTCATTGGAAGAAGTTGGAGACAATATTTATCTAGAGTTCCATGTGTTTCCGATTTCTGTGCCCGGCTTCCCATCTCCCTCACCTCTCCTCAGAGCACCAGTGGTTTAGGTAGCGGCTGCTTTGGGCTTATTAAGTTGCACACCTGCCCTCTGGTGGCCAGATGGCACAATGATTCCTTCCCTGGGCTCTAACAGCTATTTGGGGAGCAGGAGCCCTCCAGTCCTGAGGCCAAGGAGACCACCGGGCGTGAGTCCAGAGGGCTCAGTGGGGATGCGTGGTCAGGGGATAGGAGCAATGTCAACTCCTAATGAAAACTCACTGGACTACCCTCTGCTCTGAAGCCAAATAATGATGTTGCCCAGGGTTTCTGAGTCATGGCTGCATCCAGGAAGTGGGGTTCGTTTTTTACACAGATTCCATCACAACAGCAAACCAGAGGTAGGCACTATTTTGTTGCCATTCTGTAGATGAAGATTCTGAGGCTCAAAAATTTAGAAAATTGCCCAAGTTCCCCCAGAGCAAGGGTGGTGACCCAATGGTTTATGGTGCTGAGTGATCGACTCTCCATCTGCTTGGTGGCTTCTGCACGTGTTGCTGGGGGATGCTCTGTTTGTAGGTCTGTCTTGTCCTCCTGGACTGCACCTTTCTTGAGGGGCAGTGATTGTCTTACTCACATCTGTATCCCCAGCACTGAGTTTGGTGCTTGTGCTTGAACGCAATAAAGCCAACGCAACCAGGCTGGACCTCAGAGGGAACCTGGAGCCAGCATGGAAGGTGTCCAGAGGCACAAGAGCTCAGTCTTGGGGGGCCCTTGGCTAAGGTGTGTCAGATTCGCACCCCCATGCCCCGCAGCTGTGATTCCAGGGATAGCCTGGGAAGCCAGAGAGCGGGTCCCTTGTCCAACCTGTTTGGTCCTTGGCATGAGGAGGCCGAAACAGCACCGACCAGGTGCCTCCAGCAGCGGGGAGTCAGGACCTTGCTGGATCTCAGCTGCTTTCCGGAGATGGAGAGAGGCCAGAGCAGGAAACAGAGGGAGGAGACGGGGAAGAGGCCAAGCAGGTAGCTCAAGCCTATCCCTGTAGGGCAGTAGCACCACCTACTGGTGAAGTTCAAGATGATTTAGGAAAAGAGCACTAGATCGTCCCTAGCTGGGAAGATGCCAGGAACACTCTCCTCTGGAGACCCTCTCTGGAGGGTCCCCCCACCAGAGAGCCAAAGGGCAGGGCATGGAAGCCTTCTGGCTCCTCCCCAAGCAGAGCAGCTCACTCTGAAAGGTCCCATCTGGTTGTACAAACTGTGAAGAGACACACCCCCAGTCCTACGGGCTTTTGGCTGAAAAGAGCCAAGGAGCTCAAGGTCCTGTCAAGGTCACACTCTCTTCCTGGGGACTGGCCTGTATCCAGTGACTCGCTGATGCAGGGATAAAAAAAACCCAGCTTCCTCACCTCAACTTGGGGCCCTGTGAAGGGTGGTCCTAGTTTCAGAACTCCCCAGCAGTGCTAGTTGAGATCACACCGTGGCCCTACTTCTCCCTGTCCCTGACCCATTTGCTGCCACCTCTCTTCAGTAAGCTCCTCGTACTTCATTCTGCGTTTCAGAGTCAGCTTCCTGGGACCCCAACTAGCCATTCCCTCATACATCCTGTATGACCTGTCTGAATACGGAGACTCCAAGACGATTGCAGCCATCTGGAGCAGGGACCCCTGCCACTCACTGCTTCTCATCCTCCTGGGCACAGATTTGCCTACACTAGGTACTGAATGGACAGGACACAGGCAGGACGAGACCTTCCCTTGGGCTGGGAGACAGACCCCACCCTGCAGAGAGCCTCTGAGGAGCCCTGGCTGAAGCAGGCGTCACCGACCTGAAGACTCGAGCCACTCCAGCCATCTGTGTGCCCCCCAGGGCTGAAGGAACCCATCTTTCCCCACATGCTGCTGAGCCATTTCTGTCACATAAAGCTGGGGAGCTCTCAACCCCATGGCCTGTGATTTCCCTTTCTGTCTCTTTTAAGGAACAGAACTGTTCACAGCCACCCAGTTCCAGCCTTGCCTGGTTTGTAAAGGGAGGATGTTTCCTTCATAGCTTCTATGAAAAGCTACAGTCCAGCAGAGTGGCTGTCTGCTCAGCAGATCAACACGATTAGTACCAGGTAAGAACGCCGTGTGCAGACCAGCCCTGTCCAGCAGGGTTTCAAGCAGCAAGGGAAATGCTCTGAGTCTGGACTCTCTGTTCCCGTTGCCCTGGAAACGTGGCTAGTGTCACTGAAGAGCTAAATGTTTCCTTTTATTTACTTTTAATGAATTTCAACTTAAATAGTCACCTGTGGTCACAGCATTGAACAGCACAGGCGTAGAACCAAAGCTTGCAATATGGAAACTTCACATTGCTTTCTCCTAACACTAAGGTCTTTTGGGGGTGCCTTCCTCTCATTTTATGAGAACACACAGCCGTGGAGACCCTGCATTCCTGCATTCCATAAAATGCTAAATCAGATTCTCCTAATGGTTTCCCAGACCTTCCTCTTCACACTTCTCCAGCTGGAGACATGCCCGTATAGGCAGCTGTTGATTTCCTTCTTGAAGCCCATTCATCTTTCAGGACAAAATAGTCCTCGGGCCCTATCCCCAATTCTTCTACTACCAACCCATCTTGTGGTGGCACACTATATCCTTTCAGATAGTTCTGAAAAATTAAAGTAAATCACACCTGCTGGGTTCCAGACTATCTGACTTATTCTAAAATAAATGCCCCGTTTGCCCATGATTTCCCCATTCACAGAGCACGGTGCTGTGACTTTGGTTGGGTCTTTTTGTTTGCTGAGTTTGGGGATGTGGCCTTTGTCATACATCTCCCTTCCTTGGGGAACAGAGTGGGACGCATCAGCTCCTCTGGGTCCCTTGGGAATCCGTCTAGGCACGGGAAGCATCTGCAATTCTCCACACAGCATTTCGAATACGAGGCGCATTTTTGCTAACAGTGGCCTGGTTCTCATTCTTGAGGTTCTCAGGTAAGAGCCACACTGGATTGGACCCAGCATAGGTGACCCCAGGATTTCCACGAGTAGAGCACTGTCTGATCGATCACACATGCCAGGGCCTCCTGTAGGAATGGGAACCCCCCTTACATGCTCTTCAGTAGAGAGCTGATTAGACTATCTGTCATTTGCCAGGCTCCTCAACTCAGTTGGAAACAGAATGGTGCAGGAGTGAATTAATGCCTTCCGAAGTCAGCTGCTTGAGGGTTCAAATCCCATCTCTGTTACTTGCCACCAGTGAGGCTTTGGGCAAGTTACCCCTCTGTCAGATGGGGTTCTCAGTAGCCCAGCTCCCCTGGGATCCACGGAAGTATAAAGCAAGTTGGTTTGCCTAAAACATTTATTTACAGTAGCACTTGTTGCAAAGTAAGTGCTATGTGAGTATCAGCTAATTTTATTACCATAAGCAGATCTTTCTTCATTTGTTTATTTGACAAATTTCTGGCAACTTGTTATTCTCTTTGGAAATCACTGAGAAGGCACTCTTTAAACTTTCTTTTGTTCCTTTGTTCCTTTCCCTGGATCTGTCTTACGTTCCGACCTTCTCTGTAGGCCTCCCTTGCATTCCCCAACTTGCCTCCAGTTAGCCCACAGAAGGATCTTCCCATCTCCCAGAATTTTGCATCTTTGGCATCTAGGTGCACACTTTCCAGCATTTCCAATAATATGGTTTTAACCATTTTAGACTTCTAAATGTCCAGCCTCATTCTCTCATTCTAAAATAGAATAGATAATATTTTTTCCCACTTCAGTCCTGTGAAACCTCACTTTTACTCCTGTCTTTTCCTCCCCCACTCCCAGACATCCCTTCGGTGGTGAGCTGGTGTTCTGGGCCTCACGGCTGAGGAGCTGGTAGTTTCCAGGGTTCCAGTCTGGTGCCTTAGAGGAGGCAGGGCCAGAGGGAGAACTGGGAAGGTAGAAACATTACAAAGACAAATGCATTTTATTGATAAGGCAACAGCATTATACAGAGCTGAGGCAGAGACCCCATTGGGCCACATTGGAAGGGGGGTCTGATTCACATTGAGACACAGGCTGAGGTGTCCCTCCCCCTCCTGATGGGTCAGCAGGGTGACAACTCAGGGAAGGAACACAGGGGTACAGGATCTAGATTTGCTGTCGAAAATCCAGACCCTCTTCTAGAGGACTAGGGCCATCTTTGGAGGAGGGGGCGAAATGGGGTCTGAGCTCAAGTGTGGAGTAGCCAATAGACCACTGGGCGGGGAGTCCCCAGACCAGGCCCATCCCTGGAACCCTTTATTTCCTTCCTTCCTTTTATTTATTTATTTTTAAAAAGATTTTATTTATTTATTTGACAGACAGAGATCACAAGTAGGCAGAGAGGCAGGCAGAGAGGGCGGGGGAAGCAGCCTCCCCTCTGAGCAGAGAGCCCAATCTTGGGGCTCGATCCCAGGACCCCGAGATCATGACCTGAGCCAAAGGCAAAGGCTTAACCCACTGAGCCAGGCGTCCCCCCTGGAGCTCTTTCTAAGTAGGTGTCTGAGCTTGGGGACCACATTCTCCTCCAAGAGTCAGGTTTTCTTTAGCAAGGGAGGTGAACTAGTGCAGCGATTTTTCAGCCTTTTTGCCCACCGACTAGCATGTCAGACCAATGTCTTCTGCAGCCAAAATCCAACAAGGGCCTCTACCTCATTTGTGAAATAACAGCGAGGATAATCACAACAGCTGATGTATAGAATTTGTTTACAATGTAAGTTTCCCCCCCATAAATCTCTCTTCATCCGTCGTAGGAAAGGACTCCCTGCTACATTGGAATGTGGTGCAAGATGGAATCTGATTCTGAAAACAACTCCTGGCTAATAAATATTGGCCTCGCCACATTGGAGGCCCTGGGCCATGAGAAACGTGGCTGTCAGAGGTTTCCCCACCAGAAGGAGCCCGGGCCCGGTGGACACAGACAGTGCTCCCCGTGGAAGTCTCCCTGCTCCCCGGGGGCTTTCTGGGAACAGTGCAGGAGCGTAGAGGCTGACAGGAACTCCTCCCCAGAGAGGCACGGAATGTAGCCGCATTCCCCACACTCAAGCAACAATCTGAGGGACCCTCTCCGACTCCTGAGGGGGCCCCTCCGCAGCAGTCCCACACACCTACATCTCACTCACCCAGGGACCCCACCCCAGAGGAAACAGAGTGAGTGTTCCCACCTCCCTGGTTGGGCCAGCTATAGAAGGGAAAATAAATGGAGTTTCAAGGTCAGTGGCCCCCATCCCTTCTGGATTCGGGGTGCTGGAGTGAGAATACGAAGGGCAACCCTACATGACCCCACCCTAGATGCTCCCTTGGCCTAGCCATCCGAGGCCAGACTGCTCTCCCACCACCCACAGTGAGGTGTTGGAGCACTAGCTCCCGGTCTCAGGGGGACGGCAGTCTCGGAACTACACCTAGATGGGCCCCCCGGGAGGCAATGGGGGGCCTGTGGGGGTCTGAGGTTCTTCTCTTCCATCCCTCCTTGCCAGGTGGAAAAGAGCTGGCACCACGGGTAAGCAGAGTGGCACTGCTTCTTCAGACGGTGGCGGAGTTGGGAGAATATGCCCATCTCAGGATCACCCTCAACCATCCTAGGGTGAGGCCCCACCAGCACCCATGGCCACTGGTTCTCCTTCCTGAACAGGAGGTAAGAGACTGGCAGGGGGAGGATGAAGATGCTGTTGGGCATTTCTTTGCAACCTGGGGGCAACTCACTCTTGCCACGTAGATCATTGGAAGGAGAGCTCTGGTCTCCACCAACCTCTTAGATCCAGGGCAAGGAGCCATGGGCTTAGAGACAGGGACAGCCGTGGCCACCATCTACCACTCTTCTGTAAGGCTGGGTTTGCCTGTCCCTCAATTCCTGGGCCCTGCTCTCGCCCCTCCTTGGGCTTCTCAGCGGGGGGGGGGGGGGTCTGGGCTAGTGGTCCCTGCCATGTGGAGAAGGCCCACCAGGAGCAACTTCTGGGAAGAATGTTACCATAGCAACAGGATGAAGTGGCACTGACGTGTTAGGGGAGGGCTCTTTGGCCAGCAGAGGTGGGTGAGGGGGGAGTTGTGACCTTTGTCACCTTGTTTTTGGCCATCCTTGGCAGTGAGTATCCTAGACAGGCCAGGGCTGAGAAGCAAGGGGGAGAAGGCTCCATCATGGCACACTGCCCTGGGACAAAACAGCGCAGATGGGCAGCAGGACGGGACAGGGTTGGAGGGTGGGAGAGGGTTTGTGTCTAGTTATTCATCGTCGGGGAGGCAGGGGGAAGGAGATCCCCACTTGGCTCTAGACATTCAGGCCTGGAGTCGGGGGAGGTACAGGTAACTCTGTCCCTGAGGAATGGGTGTGTTTCTCCTGCCTCACTGTTCCCCTCAGCATCCGCCAGCAGCGATTTTGGATCCGTAGGGCCATTCCTGGGCAAGGCCCCACCCTTAACATCTGTCCCCGCTCCCCTACTTGAGTTGCTTTATCAAACAAACAGCAACTCCTCACTGAGGTCTCACGGGACTGGGGGCAGCCTGCAGCTGGCAGGAAAGGGAGCCCTGGTCTTAGGTCGGACAGGAGACAGGCTGGGTTGGGTGGCAGGGGAAGTGGGAAAGGAGGGGCTGAACTCCGGAGGGGGTAGGAAGGTGTGCCGGGCAGTAGCACGCCCCAGGCCGGGGCACAAGGCCCCAGAGGAGCAGCCCCACCCAGGAGCCCCAGCAGGCTACCCTAGTCAGGAGATCTCATTGCCAAACACCTCCAGCACGAGGGGCGTGAGCTTCATGCTGCACTCGGGCTGGAAGGACAGGCAGCGGTACTGCTTGGAGTGCTCCTCATTGAGGCTACGCAGGTCGGCCAGCTTCTGGATCATCTTGGCGTAGAGCAGGTGGCTGCCCGGCGGCGGGTGGCGGCAGCGGATGTAGGTCTGCAGTGTGTTGGACAGGCGGTCCTGGATGGCCTCCACCAGGGCAGCATCCTGCACCCCGGGACGGTCTGTGAGCACAGGGAGGCGGGAGGAGAGGGCACAGGAGCTCTGAGCCAGGTCCCTTTGTAATCCATCTCCCTAGGACCTCTACCCCCAGACACTCAACCTCAACATCCTCTCAGGTCATCCCCTGTATGGCTGCTGACCTGGGACACCACAGTCCCCCTTAAAGCCTCTCAACCATTTCCCCTTGCATTTTGGGTCAAGGGTCCCAGGTCGCATCAGGCCCTGTCTCCAGCTCAACTCTTTCCCTCCATCTCTAGGCTCCATGTTTCCAGCAGTTAATCTGATGTGCCGTGCCCTCTGGCCTCCAGGCTTCACATTGGTCTTCCCTCTGTCTGGAATTTAGCTGACCCTTCAGGCAATAGCTTCCAAGATCTTCCTCAAAAGGACCATTCCCCATCACCCCTACCTCCATTCCCCAGACTGCATCAAGTTCTCTCCTCTATTATACCCTGCTGTAGTATCAGACATGTGTTTAGTTTTCAAACTTTCATCACATGAGAATGAGTCATTAAAGAGTAATTGTTTAATGTCTCCTCCTATGCTTCATGGAAGAGAAGTCTGTGTCCTGTTTGCGGCTGAATCTCAATGCCCAGCACAGTGCCTGATACCTCGCAGGTGCTCAGTAAATCATGGCTGAGTGCAGGAAAGAAGGAATGAGTGAGTGCTGGCTGGGCAGGGGATGGGGAGCCCATGTTCCTTCCATGGGTCCCCAGCCCATCCCTGATCAGAGGCCATTTGCTGGTTCCCTCATCATAGGTGGAGACAGCGCTATCCCCCTTAGGCCTCTTCACCAGTACCACAATCATCCACCAGTACCACAAAACATACCAGGACCCCAATAACCTCCCTCCTAGCCTCTCTCTCTCCCCACCCCAATAGACAGAAAAGCTCAGGGTCACAGCACAGCCTCCAAAACCCATCAGGTAAGCTTTCGAGGCAGAAGCCTGTATAAGCCCCAAGTTTTTCTACCCTACCTCACAGGTGATCTCAAGTATCAGCAAAGTTCAGTCCAGTTCAAATAAGAGCAGAACCGGAGTACTGGGGACATCCAGACCTGTCTAGGGCCTGACAAACCCCATTCATCTGGTTCCTCAGAGTCCCACCTCTGAAACCCCTATGGTCTCAGGGCCAAAGGCAGGGAAGGACCTCTCAGCATACACATATCACATGGGCTGTGCAAACAAAGCCAAATGGGTGTCTCTTGTCTCTCCTTTTGCTTCCTCCTCCCTGTCCCTGAGTTCCCGACTGTGAGGCCCCATACCTGGGGAGACAATGCAGATGGCCATGAGCAGGACATGCTCCTCCTCGTGCAAGTTCAGCTTCTTCAGCCCTACCTGGAACTTGATGAGGGGCTCAATCAGCTCCAGGCTGTGTCCGGCTGTAAGAGAGATGGCCAGATGCTGCGGGTGGAACTGGGGAGCCGCCTACCCAAACCACCACACGCCGCCCCCGACCCTGATGGGGCCCGCTTCTCACCCTTCTCTCCCTGTTGCCCTCTCTGATGCGCCTGACCGGGGCCCGTGACCCCAGGAAGGGGGGGGGGACCAGAGTCTGGGAGCTGGAGAGGGAGGAGGTGGGGCCCGAAGTTACCTTTGGCCACATCGCTGATGCGGTACTTGTAGTCGGGGCTGCCACAGGTCCAGGACATGTCGTCCATGATGAAGGACTGGTTGGAGCGCAGCATGATGACCTCGATGGCACTTGACTTCAGCAGCACAATCTGGTCGTCAGAAGTGAGGTCTCTGCCGGGGAGGGCAGGGAGGAGTCAGGTTACTGGTCAAGAACTTCCGATTATGCAAATCAGCGTGCTATTCCAGGCACCTGCCAGGTGACCAGCCTGTGCCCTGGGTCCTTCACTGAAGGGCTGGGGTTCTGACAGGAAGGGAAAAAAACTGTTTCCCTGAGGGAGAACATGTCAGCCTGTGATTGTGTACCATGGCTGGAAGAAAAGGAGCTCAGTTACTAAGGCAGGGATAACCCAGGGACTCACCAGTGTCCCCAGGTCTACGTGGCCAGGGCTATTAGGGGCAGGAAGAAGAGCCTGGGGACACACGCTCAGGGTTACAGAGGGAACATGGAGGTCAGGGAGAGGTACGGCCCAGTCATCTTCAACACCTCCCATGCCTTCTTGTTCTTCCCTCCTGTCCTCTGGTCCTTCCCAGAAGTAACCCTCGGCCAACTCTGTCTCCAGGACGTCTCTTGAGCCCTTGACCTCCTTCCCAGTACCATCAGGACTGTGCTGGTTAGAGCTCTGTCATCTTTCTCAGTTGCCTCTGATTAGAACTCTGGAACCAAGTCTCTCTCGGGTCTCTCCTCCACGATGCTTATAGCTGCGGCAGCAAGATATCGCCCATGCTTGGAAACCCTCACGGACTCTCAACCCCACGAGGGTCAAGCCCATACTCCACCCCTTGGCTCCAACCTGTCTTTCCAGCCCTCTTCCCTTCGCAAACTCCACCCACCCTCCATTCTAGAAACTTCACACTACTCCATGTTCAATGTCAGGCGTTCTTACGCCAGCCCCAGCCAAGAACGCCTTGCTTCTTCTGCTCTTCTTCCTCATCTTCCTGACTCTGAACCTGGTGAGGTCTTCCTCGGAGCCCCCAACCCCCCAGTTACTTTCGGTAGGATTAGAACCATTTTGTCATGGCCTGCCGCTTGCACAACTTCTGTACCCTTCCCCCTTCAGCTCTGCCCCTTACACGCTTGTCTGTGGCTCTGCGTTCAGAGCCAGTAGGCAAGCTACTTGAGGGCCGGCATTCATTCCCAACTACCTCAGCATTGCCTGCACAATGACTATAGATCCCTGAGCACAACAAGGTCAATAAATCTGTGCAAGGCCAATGACTGGTTCCACTATTCTGAGTCACGAGCTGGGCTTGCCTGAACAATGACAGGGAAAAAGCAGCACCCACGGATCAACTTGCTTCCAGTTTTCCCTCCTTTTCTCCTCCTGACTGTACATTTCCACCTGGATATTCCACTTGGAGAGGGCTGCCATCCTCTCTGGGACTGCACTTGGGTGAGAGGTGAGAAACAGGTGTTGATGGGTGAGAGTTCTGTATCCACGGGTGATGGACGATGGTTAGGATGGCGGCAAAGGGTCTGCACTGAAAACAGTCTCCAAGTGCTGGAGTTGGAAGCCCCTCCCCCTTAGAGGCTACGTGACCCCTTTCCTTCAGCATTCCTTCCAGGGCCAGGGTACTTGGAAGTCTCCGGAGATAGCCAGGAGGTTGTTAACTCCTAGGTTAATAGCTTCTTCTATTGAGCTATACCCACTGCGTGTAGTTCTGTCCTCTCAAGGAACACAGAACCAGACTTCTCCACTAGCCATGGGGGGGGTCTTTTAACCATTTAAAGAAAGTTACCACGCGCCCCTGTGTCTTCTCCAAGACAGTTCCAAGACACAGTGTCTAGACATCTCACCACCTTTGTCAATTTTCTCTTGATGGTCATATACATTTTAAAAATAAAAACTAGGGGCACCTGGGTGGCTCAGTCATTAAGTGTCTGCCTTCGGCTCGGGTCATGATCCCGTGGTCCTGGGATGAAGCCCCACATCGGGCTCCCCGCTCTGCGGGAAGCCTGCTTCTCCCTCTCCTACTCCCTCTGCTTGTGTTCCCTCTCTTGCTGTGTCTCTGCCAAATAAAAATAAAAACTAATGCCTCATTTTGGTTTTAACTCATTATACAATAAAAGATGATAATTATGAAATCTTCACAAAATATAGAACAATATAAAAGCAAATAAAAATTGTTCATAACCACAATGACCATTTTGGTGTATTTCCTTCCTATCTTTTTTTAAACACATATTTCTCTCTTTCTCTTTTTTATTTATTTGTGAGAGAGAGAAGGAGAAAGAGAGCGTGCACCTGTGCACACAAGTGCGTGAGTTGGGGGACAGGCAGAAGAGAATCCTCAAGCAGACCCCCTGCTGAGTGGAGACATCTTGGGGCTGGATCTCAGGACTGACAAGATCATGACCTGAGCAGAAACCAACTCAGATGCCCAATCGACTGAGCCACCCAGGCGCCCCGCAAATCTCTTTTTAAAACATACTTGAGTTCCTGGTAATCATGTTCTGCTTCCTACGTCATGAACATTTCTTCAGCCCAGTCCATAGCGAGTTACTTAAAATTACATCTTATCAACATACTGCAAAGTTATTTAATCAGTCTCCCATCCACCTATTTTTGGCGAGGAATTTCTTTGTATGTTTTGTTCAATGTCCCTTTCGAAATGGAAGGCCAGAAGTGAAAAAAAAGCTTGCGGGAGAGATTCCAGGGGCATCTTGCCTATTGTGATCCCAGCACATGGCTTCTATGAAAGCAAACCTAGAACGACATCAGATGATAGCCAGAAACCCAGGGACTTTCTAAGTGCAAGTCACAGCCAGAAGAGGGGATGGTGGCCGATGGGGGGGAGGGGGACAGGTGGAAATGAAGGAGAAATCCTTCCTGTTAAGAGAGCTCCTTCCTGCTCACAGGCGCTAGGTCTGGCTCTGTGCCTCCTCTGGGGACCTGTGTCATATTTATAGTCCCTGATCAGTTTTCACACTGATGGCCAGCTGCTTCTGGGCACCTGTGAGGTGCTCTGGATATGTGTGTCTGTCTATCTGGTCGTCCCCACCCCCAGGCAGAGCGGGTCCCTCCTTGCCTGCTTCCCAGGGTCCCTCCTGCAGGCCTCTCTTGATTCTTATCTCTTCACCGCAATTGTCTCAATGTCTATCTCTTCCATCAGACCCTGAGCCCTGGAGGTCAGGAACTGCTACATAGTCAACGGGAATCCTTCACAGTTTAGGGAAGAAAGCTGTTTGTTACATAGATGACCAAGTGAAGACAGGAGGGGATGTGGGAGGAGGGCCACACTATGGCCTAAGGAAAGAGCAGGTGAATAGAAACAGCAGTGGGGTCAAAGGTCTTCGCCCAGAGGGCTGGGCTCCCCTCATTTGGTCTGGTCCCTCTTAACACCTCTCTTGGCAGTGAAACCTGTAGGTCCTTTTTTTCTCAGGTCCAAGATGGCTCCTGGCCATTTGGATGCCGTACCTGATTTCACTTCCTCTAGGCCTGTCTTCCTTCCTTCCTTCCTCTCTTTCTTTCCTTCCTTCTCTCTTTCTTTCTTTAAGATTTTATTTATCTACTTGACAGAGAGAGAGAGAGAGAGAGCACAAGCAGGGGGAAGCTCAGAGGTAGAGGGAGAAGCAGGCTCCCAGCCGAGCAGAGAGCCCTACATGGGACTCGATTCCAAGACCCTGGAACCATGACCTGAGCAGAAGGCAGATGCTCAACTGACAGAACCACCCAGGTGCCCCAACTCCAGGGCTTTCTTTTGAAGCACTGAGGGTGGGAGATTTGTGGGGTGCAGACAGAGAGGCTGAGGGAGGGCAGGTGGGAAGCAGGAGTGGGGCCAAGGCACACAGTGTGCAGTTCACACCCAGCATGGCCTATTCAGTCCCGCCCCACTTTGGTCCCATGCCTGCAGCCTCCATCACCCCCCCACCCCGCATTCACCCACGCAGAAGTCTCATCCTGCCCTTCCCACACCCTCCACCCCTGCCTACAGGCAGCAGGATCAAAGCAACCAGGGACTCAGCCACTATTTTTCTACTTCTTGGAAAAATAGAATCCCTAAACACAGAAACCCCCAGAGCTGGAGGGCTACGGGGCTGACCCCACCTGCCGCCCACCAGAGCCTGGTTCTGGCCTCGGTCCAGGCTGGGTGTCCCCTCTGTCCAATCACCTAGAGTATCCACATCCACGTCCTCCTGACCCCAGAGCTCTTGGCCAGGCCTGCGCCATTTTCACTAGGACACCTTCCATTCTGAGATTTCTTAAGTCATGCCGAAGACAGAGAAGGCAGCCCAAGCACGTGCAGGGTCTCTGTAACCCATCTGGGATCAGTACCTGGATGGATTCAGTGTCTGCTCCTACGTATCTCATGTCGGCCATGACTGTGCGGCCAGACTAGGGAACTGGGGACAATGAGACTGGATAGGGAATGAAGGGGCCAGACTACAACTCATCCTTGGAGACAGACACCAAGGGCTGGGTCATGCTATTTGTGTCAGAGTATATGTGGCCAGGGTAAGGGATGAGGACCAAGGGCATGGGGGAAATATGAGGGTTTGGGTTACTTACTTCAGGGCGGGGGAGGGTGTGTTGCATCAAGGTCATCTGGTTAAATGAACGGCTTTTTTAAGGACAGTGTTGCCATGTGTGCCATCCCAGTCAGTACTTAGAATCCGCAAACCCGAGCATCTGGACAGAGCTCCCCACCAGGCTAGGAAAAACGAGCCCTGCACAGATGAGGACTGCTCTCAGGAACTAGGAGAGAAGCTGGCCTGCTGGTATCCCGTCAACACCTTGAAGTGTTTTTCTCTCTGGCTGTTTACACAAAACAAGTCCTTGGAGCAGACTGAGTTTGCAAACACTAGCTTGAAGAGTGTGGGAGGGAGCTGGAACTTGTGCGAAGCAGAACGTGTTGTCAGTTCCAAGGAAAGGCTCTGGAGGGTAAGTCCCAGGCCCAGCATGACACTGAGCTCACAGGTGACACTCGGTAGCTCTGTTCCTGCTGGATGCCACACAGCAGCCCTTGTTCTTTCTGCCACCAAAATGTGCAACTCAGGGGGGGTGTCCCAAAGGTGTCTCGATGCAGTAAGCGAGTTTGTTGTTTTTCTCTTCTTTCCAATTTTCACATGAATTTCCCGGGGAAGAGCACAGGAGAGCCCCGGGTATCTGAGTTGCTGAGAGGCAGAAAATCACACAGAGCTGGCTGTCTCAGGGCAGGCACCAGCTGGGAGGAACTGGACTGGGCGCTCTGAATTATCGCCACCTAGCTGTCAATGCAGTCATGGAGACAGTGACCGACGCACGGCTTCCTTGTGTGGTAGAGAGATTCACCACACAATAAATAGCCCATCATGTTAGCTCCCCCTCAGAGCTGGCCCATGTCCCATAATTTGGGGCTCCCAGAATTCCAGCACTGCATCTGATCATCGGCATTTAGAAAGCACTCGGAAGTCCCTTCTGCTGGCAACCGCAGATATCGCTCCGTGAGCGGATGCCAACAGTTAGTGCCGGTGATTTCTTTCTTTCTCTTTCTCAATCA